>NC_134541.1:80528407-81863407 GCF_050624435.1 Tenrec ecaudatus | reverse complement strand
TTCTTTCCTGTGACCCCTCTGTGAGAGGATGTCCAACTGTCTACAGATGGGCATTGGGTCTCCACTCCATGTTCCCCCCCCCCATTCACATTGCTTATGATTTTGTTCTGGGTTTTAGATCCCTGATACCTGATCCCATTGACACCACATGTTCACACAGGCTGGTGTGCTTCTTCCATGTGGGCTTTGTTGCTTCTGAGCTAGATGGCTGCTTGTTTATCTTCAAGCCTTTAAGACCCCAGCCATTATATCTTTTGATAGCTGCCCACCATCAGCTTTCTTTACCACATTTGCTTATGCACCCATTTTGTCTTCAGCGATCGTGTCAAGAAGGTGAGCATCACAGAATGCCGGATTGTTAGAACAAAGTGTTCTTGTGTTCAGGGAGTACTTGAGTTAAGGCCCAATGTCCATCTGCAACCTTAATTCTTAAGATATAGATATGAGTACATAGTTCTATTCCCCTCTCATTTTATATACATGTTTACATGTCTGTATTTAGGCCTCTATAAATGTCCTTTTCCTCCTGGTTCTTTCCTCTATTTCCGTCTACTTTCCTCTTGTCCCACCATCATGTTTGGCCTTCATTCAGGTTCAGTAATTCCTCGCTGCTACATTGCCCTTGATTGAGCCCCACTAGGCATCCTACGACTTTCTTTCCATTGATTTTAGCTCATTTGTTTTTCCCTTGTCTCTGGGTTGATTCTCCCCCACCCCACTTCCTTTCTCCCACATCCCCTTCTCCCGTATCCCCCCAGAACCATTGGTCCCATTCTTTTCATCTCCGAATTATTTATCCTGCCTATCTTGTCTAGATAGACATGCAGATACATTAATAAGTGAAAAAAGCATGCAAAGCCAAATAAAACAATGAAGGAAGGCAAAATCAACAAAACAATAAAAACAAGAACAAAAACAAAATAACAATAGCAAACAGAAAGCCATTGACAAAAAATGGAAAAGCCTGTAAATAGTTCAAGGTCTGTTTGTTGGCCTTTATGAGTGTTTTCCAGTTGAGTCTGATGGGGTGCCACACTCTGTCTCCAAAGTCTATTTTTTGGTATTCCCAGGGGATTTCATCACTCTGCTCCCCCTGCTGTTCCACTGCATGCCCTCAGTGCCTCGCCCCAGCATGATGGGACCAGACCGTGCACCATTCCCGCACTGTGTCCCGTGGTGGGGCCTGCCCTATGGTCCTCCGTTGCGTTGTGTGCTCTGAGCAGGAACATCATCCATGGGGCTTGGTGACCCAGGATGCCCTCTCCTCCCTCTCCATCCCTTTCTGTTTCTTCCATGTGCTCTAATCAGATACACCCCTTACTCCAAGTTGTAGCCCCAGTGCTGTCTTCTGAAGAGCATTCTTCTGAGGAGTGGGATGTTCACATAGTCAGGACTGGGGCTGGCCCTGCAAACCTCTCTATTGGTTTCCTGGTCCATGCCGGTATTTTATATTCACGTGTTGGTGCATCAGGTTGAAGCCTGGTCTCCCTCCCTCTGTTGTGGAGATACAAACAATACCCTCCCCTTGGGTGGGTTACTGCCCTGTTACCCCTCTACCCATGTCTCCCCCCCCACTTTCTTTCCCCCTCTTATTTAATTGGCTGCCATATGTATCCATGGATTGGGTTTAGCCCCTGCTGGACATAGTTGCTGGACATCACCCCAGGGATGTATGTATATAGTAGCTTTTCCCCTATATCCCGTTGCTGTTTTTTTTAAACTTACCTCAGTGGACTCATGTTTTACTTATCCTTTTTTGCTTGGCTTACTTCCCCCCCCCCCTTATTGTAAGCTTGCAACATATTGTAGATTTTAGTAATAAGGCCTTTGTCTGATGTGCCATTGCTAAAAATTTCTCCAGTCTGTGGCCTCTCTTATTACTGTCTTAGTGAATTCTTTCAATGTGCACAGGTGTTTTATCTTCAGTGTATCTCCCTTGTCAATCATGCCTCCTCTGTATTTGTACCCTTCTCTATTTCTGATAGTCTCTGTATTTAGGACAGCATTCTTAATCCTCTGGATATGCAACAGTATAGCACAAGCACTGCTTCTCGTGGAAATAATGTCAGCCTAGGCTTTATGTTGTGAGTAGCTATGTGTTGCCCTTACTATATGCATGCATATATGTGCTACACAATGTGCATGTCTGCTTAAAATGGAGATTAGAATACTTGCCTGGTATGACATAAATGTTAAATAAAATAATTAGTTGCAATGGAGTAGCACAGAATAGACAATACATGATAGATAGACAACAGATAGCTATTTTGGTAGATGGGTAGATAGCAATAAATAGCTGCTATTGAGTTGCCTTTTAGTCATAGCGATTGTACACACAACAGAACGAAATGTTGCCCAGTCCCACACCGTTCTCTTGATGTTCAAGTCAGTCATTGTGGCCATGTGTCAATGTGTGGCTCTGAGGGGTTCCCTTGCCCTTGAAGGCCCTTTCCTTCAACATGACACTGCCTTCCCATGACTGAGCCCTTCTGACTCTGTGTCCACAGTAAATAAGTCAGGCAGGGTTCTGTCGTGGTTTACAAGGTTTTCATTGAGGGATTTTTGGAAGTAGGTTGCTAGCCCTTTCTTCTTGTCAGTCTGAGTCTGGAAGGTCTACTGAAACCACCGTGGGTAACCCAATGGCATGTGAAATCCTAATAATATCGCTTCTAGCAAAATAGCACCTAAGCCACCACAAAATGAGAAAATGAAAGACTGGTGGTAACAATACATTCTAGTTACTATTACAATTGCTGCCTGTTTATGTTGTTTAATGTTATTTGTAGTTCAGTAGTTCAGGCACTGCCCAGATAAGAACTTTGTGCTATTGGTGAAATCATTGACCATGAGTACTACCTGGACATGCTCAACCTTCTTCCAGCATGTTCTGGAGCCCAGTCTCTCTGTTTTGTGATGGTCGGCTAGGAGCTATTGATCTATGGGTTCCATCTGGCTCTGCTACCCAAAGATGACCATGCCAAACCACTTGTCAGAAGAGCTCAAACTCTGCTGGGTCTTGGTTTCTCGCAGCCTTGGTTGGTCTCTAAGAGTTCAGTGGGACCTTATCTGCTCCTCCCCAAATCTAAGCAGGTCAGCCCTTCTGTATGTCAGGCGTTGCCATGAGTAACTCCTGAAAACTATCTCTGCTCAAATGCATCCTTCTTTTCCCTGCGGCCCGCGGAACCATTTAGTTGCTTTTTTGGTTTTCTTTGGGAAGTGATGTTTCACAATTGGGTCTTGTCTGGAAGACTACCCATTGTCTTAGGTCAGGTTCATTGAAACCAGAAACGGAAACAAGGATCCCTATATGAGTGGTGTGGCAAAGGAGCATTCGCAGGAGCAATCTGGCAGACAGAAGAAAGCAGGAGAGGGTGGGGAAGTTGCCCACTGGAGAAGTCAAGGAGGGGCAGCCTTTGTCTGATCCCGCTGGGAACTCTGTAGCAGTGTGAACTGCATTAGATAACTTTCCCTGGCTTGAAGCAGTGGGCTAGGAGTGAAACTTCCACATGGGTAAGTCTGATGGGCTGAAATCTGGCTCCTTGCAGAAGTGGAAGAATGCTCTGGCTTCTTTGAACAAGGAAGGTCCCATCAGCCAAGGACAATTATCTGGAGCATAGTCTGGTCGACTCCCACCAGTATTAAGGTATTCAGGCAAGGGGAGCCACATGGGACACAAATAATGTTTGCTTCACAGTCGGCATCAGGCCGAATTCTCTAGAAAAGCAAAACCGGTGAAATTTGCTATTGCTGGTGTTGTTAGGTACCATTAAGTCAATTCCAACTGAGGGACCCCATGCTCAACAAGATGAAACACTGCCTAGCCCTCCACCATACTCACAACCACTGCTCTGTTTGAGCCCGTTGCTGCAGCCACTGTGGCAAGTTCATCGATCTAGTTGAGGATCTTCTTCTTTTTCATTGACTTTACCAAGCATAATGTCCTTCCCAGAGACTGGGCCCTTCTGATAACATGTACAAAGTAGATGAGACAAAATCTTGCTATCCTCATTTCTCCGGAGCATTCTGGTTCTATTACTCCATGCCATCTTTATTTGTTCTTTGGAAAGTGCCTGGTAAATTCAGTATTTTTAACTTATTCCACAGGTCAAACACATCAGCCCTGGGGGCTCCTAAGTCATCGTCCGGCTTGCCCGTGCACAGGGAAAACACCGTGACTTGTGTCAGGCATACCTTACTCTTCAAAGTGACATTTTTGCTTTTAAACACTTTAAAGAAATCTTTTGCAGAAGTTTTGCCTAATGCAATATGTCATTTGACTTCCTAATTGCAGCTTCCATTGGCATTGATTATTGGCCCTAGTTAAATGAAACCCTTGACAGCTTCAATATTGTCTCAGTTTATCATAATATTGCTTATTAGTCTAGCTGTGAAGAGTGTGTATGTGTGTTTTAGAGGGAGAGAGAAAAAATAAAAAAATTAGAGGCTCCTCACTCACATAGCTGTAGGGACTGATAAACCCAAGATGGACAGGTCAGACAGCAGGCTGCTGTCTCAAGTGCCAGCAGTCAAAGGTCAGATAATGACCAGCCAACTGGATGCAGGGTCCAGAGCACGCAAAAAGCCAGAGAGCTTTGCCAGATGGTCCATGGATACTGGATGCAGGCTAAACCCTGGAGGGGTCGAAAGGAAACTTGTTATTAACTGATTAACTGTTTAAAGGAGATCTCATCCTGGAGTTGTTTACATTTTATCAGTTGCAAAATGGAGCACAATTACATCATAATGTTTCGGCTAAAGGACGGAGAAGAATCCTGGCCTAGCCAGGCTGGCATGCAACCTAAACGATGGACTCCTCCATGGCATGTCTGCCCTTTAAGGAGAATCTTGGCTTCTCCCCAGATTCTACTCTGGTTTGTCCAGTGAAAATCCGATCACTCAGGCTGGACAGTGGTGGTTGTGATGTTCCATGCAGGAAACCCGACTGTGATTCCTGGTCAAGGCACCTCAAGTACAGCCACTATGGCTCTGGCAGTGGGACTTCGTGTGTGGCTGACACGGAACAGGTTTGGGCAGAGCTTCTAGACTAACTCAGACTAGGGACAAACAAGAGGCTCGTGGCCTGTTTCTGAACAACCAGTGAAATCGCTGAGGATCATAGCGATCGGATGTGCAGTCAGTCCTAGGGACGGTGTTTCCTTTCATTACACAGGGGTCCTCAGAGTCGGAGTCCACTGGATGGCTGCTCAGAACAACAGACCCAGGTGAGTGGCTAGACACGCTGAGGTGTGCCCTCCCATGTCCACAGCCCAGTCAGACCGGCTGCTGCTTCTGCTGAGGGCATCCGCATGGCCGGTGCTCCCACATCTCCCCTCTGAGCCCCTGGGCGTACATCTTCACTCTTACTCCTGCTCAGGCCCAAGTTCCCCAGGGCTGAGTACTGATGTCTGCTCATAAATAGAGGGGACTTCTGTGACAGAAGAGCTGAGTGTCCCACTGTCTTTGGGAGTGGCGTGGGGAGGGGGGGTGGCGGGGAGAGGGACCTAGCAGGCAGGCAGGCAGGCAGGCACGTTTTGTTTTGCTTTGGATTTTTAAACGTTCAGAGCCGGGCAGAGGAAGCAGCACAGAGAACCATTCTGTCTTCTTCCCTCCCTTTCCTGCTGGGCCAGCTCAGTTGCAGCACCAGCCCCCAGCTACTGCTGTGGAAAACAGAAAACCACAGCTATGCCGCACCAAACAGGCCTGCATCGTGTTTACGCAAAGACAGAGGCCTGGGCCAAGCTTCAAAGCGGCTGGGATCCCTGTGGCACCTCAGGCAGCTCTTCCCATCCAAAGCCCTGCTGTGGAAGTGCGAGGCTGGAAAGGCCCTTGGCAATCACTGTGGCCAAGTCCCTCATTTCATCAGGAGGCCCACAAATGGGGAGTCAGTTGGCCAAGGTCACAGAGAGCTGAGGTCTGGATTGGGAAATGTGAGAGACTAGCCAAGGTTGAGGTTCTGGGGGAGGGCAGGAAGGGAGGGAGTCAGTCACATGTGATTGCTCTGGGCACCTCCCATATCAGCTGCTGGTTTTCAACCTGTGAGATGGGCCTGTGGAAACTGTTTGCTCAACCTTGCACCTGAGACTTCGAGCAGGGGAGGGGGTGGGGGGGTTGGTTGTGTATGGAATCCCTCATGATAAACTCTTCTCTCCTTCAGCCCCTACAGATGCTTCTAGATGTAATGACGGTAGCGAGAGGTTGAGCTGATACAGTCACCAGCCAAAGCATGTCAGTAGCTTCCAGCATTTGGAAATGCAAAGAAATGGACTCTCCCTCGTGCCTCCAGAAGGAACCAGACTGCAAACATTTTGCTGTTAACCCTTATAACTTGTTTCAGACTTGTGTCCTCTAAATCTGGAAGAGAATAAGCTTGCACTGTTCTAAGCCGCTAACTTGGTGAGAAGTTGTTATAGCAGCTATGGGAAACTCATATGCTCTTGAATGCTGCTTCTCCACCACTGACTAGATCCATGCAGTGTGAAATCCCACCAATTTTATCTCAAACATGTGTTTCAGGTTTACTTCCTCCGTTTTAGCCTTAAACCCGTGCCTGCAGTTCTCATAAGAGCTTCTACAACGATGTATTGACTGGCCACCCTATCTTTCTAAGCCATACTTTAAGAGTAAGTAGATCTCATTGGCCAGCAGAACTCAGGAGGGACTGGAGAGATCACTGAGCCCACCTCTGTCTTGGGGACAGATGGCACTCAACCTATTGCATCCCCAAATGATCTCCTCTCAGAGTCTGTGGTGCGTACATACTCGTGTTGCATATATGGGCATTTGCTTTCATGTTTTAGGGTGAACAGCAAGTCTTAAAATTGTTTCCCAAAGAGCCACTGAAGGCACCTTGGATATGGGTTTCTCTCAGAAAAAAAAATATGTATTTTAACAATTTAAGTGTTAATGATTTAAAGCCATATGGATCATATTTCCCTCACATCCACATAGTTTTTTTAAAAAAAATACAGCATAGGACAAATGGCTTATGTTAAAATGTCTTTTTAAATGATTTTATCAGTCCTGAAATTCTGCAAAGGATGTTCAACAGATCCGACCGCAGGGAGAGCTGCTGGGGCCATGTTGCAGGTATTTCCCCAGGCTGCTCTGTACAACGTCTCCAGGAGAAACGGGGTCCTAGGTGTCTGGAGAGAGTTTTCAGAATACAGTGTGATGGGCAAAGAATGGTGCATCCTGGTGGGGGGGTTCACACAACTTCCAGAACTTATTTCAAAATGATTTAGGTTTTGGCAGACTTAAGTGTTAACTCAAGGCCAGGTGTACTTCAAGGAAAATGTAATTAGAAAAATGCTCTCCTAGTTAGCTGGGAGATGGTGCTGAGCAATAAAGGTTGTTGCTGGAGAGCTGTTTGAGGAGATAATGGCATGCTGTCCTCCATGTCCGTGTGCTGACAGGCACATGGGCCCTCACGCCCTCTCCCCCTAGGCCTGGCACTTCTGTCTACGGTGATATGAACACCTTGTATGGTACCTTGGAGGGTAATTGCCGCAGATGAGCCAATTACCAGTGGTTTCTCAATAACCCAAGTGGGGGGAAGTGGCAAGAACTGGCTGTTGGTGAAGTCAGATTCGGATCCATATAGATTCTTGGGCTTAACTCTGTTCCAGTCCAATTAGACACTTCTGATAAGTGGCCAGCTTTGGGAACCTCCTACCACAGGGTGAAGATCGTTCTGTCAGCAGGGCAATCTAGGCACTTCACAGCACATCCCAGCTTCTCCTGTGGGCAGGATGCTCCTGCTCTTCTCTACTAAGTTTCTGTGGCTGCGTAATAGTCCTTGCAGATTCTTCATGGTCCCAGCCCTTCTTACCTGGCTCAGGTATTTCTCTGTGTGGGATGTCAGACTCCCTTTCTTTTCCACAAGAACCCATATACCCATCACACCCAGAAGTACTGCTCTCTTAAAAAGGAGTTATATGGGAAAAGTGTCCCTCCTTTTACTGTGAATACAACCCATGGTGGTATAGTAGTTATGATTTGGGCTGATAACCACATGGTCAGTAGTTCAAAGCCATCAGCTACTATGTAAGAGAAAGACAAGGCTTTCTACTCCTGTAAAGAGTTACAGTCTCAGAAACCCACAGGAGCCATTCTATCCTATCATGTAGGTAGGGTCACTATGAGTCAGAATCAACTCAATGGCAGTGAGTGTTTTTAGTTACTGTGCATACACATTTATGACTATTATTTGTAATAAATACTGTGTTGGGTGTGAATCGCAGCCTCATCTAAGAACTGAAAAGAAAAGGCTTGTCAGAATCCTGTATGCACCATGCTCAGACCCTAACAAGGATTAACACATGGCTAAATACTCAATTATATGGCATGAATAGCATACGTTTTGAGACTCTTCTAGCAACTTTTCTTCCACCATTAACTGGATCCATCCATTAATAAGTCCATTCATTCATCTACCTGACATTTTACTGATCTCTTCATCCATTCACCTACACATCAATTAGTCCATTCATTCATCCAAACATCTATGTATCCATTCAACAATGGGCACTTTTTCCATATTTGCATTCTCTGTAATAAAAAATGATCTTATAATATTCTGAACTCTACTAGAGGATTATTAATACCATGGGCCACACACCCTGCTTTATCACATCTTAATATATTCTATATATCTTTCAGACTTTTCTTTTAGTAAATAAAATAGTATAAATATGAGATGCTGTACTTGGACCTATACAATTTTTTCCATCTTTCTTCTTCCACAGAGATGATGTTTCTTATTCTCATATATATATATTTTTTCTTTTATTATGTACTTATTTGTTCATATCCAAGATTTTCTTGATTTCTCAGACTTTAAAGGTTTATATAAATGGTGTCCTACAATGGGCCCCTGCTCAAGTACTCACTCAATGCAAGAACACTTTGTTCTAATAACTTGGCATTATGTGATGCTCAGCTCATCATCATCACAATTGCTGCAGACAAAATGGGTACATAGCAAGTGTGGTGAAGAAAGCTGATGGTGGCCGGCTATCAAAAGAGACAACATCTGGGGTCTTAAAGGCTTGAAGATAAACAAGTGGCCAGCTACCTGAGAAGTAACAAAGCCCACATGGAAGAAGCACATCAGCCTGTGTGATCATGAGGTGTCAATGGGATCAGGTATCAGGCATCAAAGAACCAGAACAAAAAAATCATATCAGTGTGAATGAGGGGGAGTGTGGAGTGGAGACCCAATGCTTATCTGTAGACAATTAGACATCCCCGTATAAAAGGGTCACAAATAAGAGTTGCAGTAAAGCACTGATGAAACATACAAATTTCCTCTAGTTCTTTAATGCTTCCCCCCTCACGCTATCATCACCCCAATTCTACCTTACAAATCCGGCTAGATCAGAGCATGTTCATGGGTACAGATAAGAGCTGGAAACACATGGAATCCAGGACAGATAAACCCCTCAGAACCAATATTGAGAGTAGCCATACCAGGAGGGTAAGGGGAAAGTGAAGGGAGAAATGGGGAAACTGATCACAATGATTGACATATAACCCCCTCCCAGGGGGATGACCAACAGAAAAGTAAGTGAAGGGAGACATTGGTCAGTGTAAGACATGAAAAAATAATAATAATTTATAAATTATCAAGGGTTCATGAGGGAGGGCAGGAAGTGAGGGATGGGGGAAAATGAGAAGCAGATACCAAGGGCTCAAGTAGAAAGAGCATGTTTTGAAAATGATGATGGCAACGAATGTACAAATGTGTTTGACACATGGATGGATGTATGGATTGTGATAAGAGTTGTATGAGCCCTCAATAAAATTACCATATATATAAAAATTACATGAAACAAACAAACAAGTACCCAAACAATTGCTTTTCCAACCTATGATCCCTTTGTGAACCCAATGGAAGATGCAGCCCGGCGTAGAGGACAGAACCTGTGGTGCCCAACCAGCCCCTGGCTTCCGGGTCGCCATGCATCCTGTTCAGAGTTCAGGAACTTTGAAAGTGATTGGATAACAATTGTGACCTGCCATGTGGCTGTGAAGTCCCCATCTTTCTGCCATTTTCAAAAACAAAGTTGGGGTGTGTGTGTGAGACCACACTTTCCAGGAAACATTTGGGGGAACTGATCACAACGATCTACATATAACCCCATCCCTGGGGAATGGACAACAGAAAAGTGGGTGAAGGGAGATATCGGTCAGAGTAAGACATGAAGAAAAAAAAAGTTATCGAGTTCCTGAGGGAGGGAGGGAAGGGGAGGGAGGGAAAAAATGAGGAGCCAATATCAAGGGTTCAAGTAGAAAGCAAATGTTTTGAAAATGATGATGGCAACAAATGTACAAATATCCTTGACACAATGGGTATACAAATAGATTGTGATAAAGGCTGCACAAGCCCCCAATAAAATGATTTTTTAAATCAAAAAGAGGAAATATATGGTGTCCTAAAGCATGTGTCATTCTATAACTTAATTTAATTTTGCTTATTTTTACAATTCCATTCTAATATTAATATCTATCTCCATTAGGCATTTAGCTTGTTGTATAACAACCACCTTAATCTCTGAACTTAGAAAGTTCCTGACAGGCATGGGGCAGTTTTCTTAGGTTGGTTTCTTTAGAGAAGCAAAACCAGCAAAACTTGTATAAAAATATTTTTCTCAAGGAAATGCTCATGTGGTTGCAGAGGCTAGCAAATCCTAAGTCCATAATGGGTCAGGTGTCAGGCTGGAGACTTCTCTCAACTTACATAGGTGCAGTGGCTAATCATGCCAAGAGTGGCAGGTAAGATGATATGCTGCTGGTTCACAGGCTAATTAAGCCCCAGATCAGCAGGCAACACAGCAAGTGTCTTCCTTGAATTCAAAGGAAGGGGAGTTAGATGGTTACAGTCAGATGGAGGATCCAGATTTTTTTAAAAGCAAAATGGAAAAATGTCTGTTAGATGGAGCTTTTATAATACAAGTTTTTCCTGCTAGGCAAGTATCTATCAACTCACTTCGAGTTAGTGCACCCAGTGGTGTTGCCTGGGAAGGTTCTCTCTGATCACAGTGAACTTTTTTTGTAAAAGCAATTTCGCTTGAACCTTGTTCTTCTAATGGCCTATTTAAGAGAACAGCATGTGACTGTGAAATTTTGTTTCTCACTTGGGGAAAATGCCGCAGAAACTGTTGTGATGTTGAACACAGCTTACAAGGATAGAGTTATGGGAAAAACTCAAGTGTATGAGAGGTTTTCTCATTTCCAAAAAGGTGAAATGTTGATTGATGACAGACCTCCTTCTGGACATCCCTCAACTTCTCAAATAGGTGAAAATGCTGACTCATAGTGTAGTTGGAGTTCATACTACCAGGTCAGACTCTTAATCAGCTTTCTATCTAGAGATTCTGAAAAGATAGTGTAATAGTGTGCAACAAAAAAGGCCTGATTTGTGGCAAACAGGGGACTGGTTCTGCCACCAAGACAAGGCATCTGCTCATACAGCCATCTCAGTGTGTCAGTTTTTGGTGAAAAACAGCATGCCTCTCTTGCCTCATGCATCTTACTCATCTGACCTCACTCTGTGCAACTTCTTTTTGTTTCCAAGAATGCAGAGGGACATGAAAGGACAGCGATTTGATGATGTATAAGAGGTTAAGAAACAAAAATGGAGGTGCTGTCAGCCATTCAAACAGATGAGTTTGAAAAATGCTTCCAAGAATGGAATCGCAGATTGCACAAATATATTAAGTGTAATGGAGAATACTTTGAAAGGGATATAGTGGCTTTGTAAAAAATTAAACACATACCTTTGAAAAAATTCCTATTTTTTGGTGGGTACCCCCTCATATATTGAAATCAGTGCATATAATTGAGGAACCTCCCTTTCGACTGTTGGCTGCTGCTCATCATGGGTTAATTATACTATATCAGATCTCATCATGGGAATGAATTATATCACAATATTTCATGCATCTTATTAAATATTAAATAAAAATATATTTAAATATAAACATTTAATACATCTTATATTAATAAGAGCAGAAAGCCAAACTATTTTATGTACACATACAAGGAAGCAACACTCATCATCATTACAGCCCTTGTTTCTCTAACTGGTCAAATCATTATACCTTATATTTAGAAATTCCTTCTTCCACCATCCATTCTGCTTCCCCTTTGTTCTCAGTAACCATCTAAGCTGCTCATGCTTCTTTTCCTGGTGGGATGACCTCAATTTTTTTCCTGAAGGGTCTGTGCTGTTAGGAGTCATGTTGGAATTGGGTTACTAAAGTTTTTCATTGACTTTAATCACAGAGCAAGGTAATACTAAGAAACATTCTAAGGAATCTCTTGTATTACATAGTACTGTTCTTCACCTCCAATTGTTTAATATCAATCTGATTTCTCCTTCATAATTAGAAAAAAATCACACCAAAATCAAAGCAGTAAACCCCTTCTTTGCCTGAGGCCTGAGGAGCCCAACCCAACTGGGTGGCATTCTTAATGCCTGGTTCAGTGGAATCAGTGTTGTGCCTTCAAGTGGAAATATTCATGCCTTTGACACTAAGACCTGTAGCCCAGCAGAGCATAGGGCTGCAGAGACGAGAAACAAAAATGTTGTAAGTCATTAGCGGTAATAGAATGTGGTGCCACTCCCATTTTACCCCTAGGTTCCTCAATTTGTGACTCCTGGCTATTGAACCAATAGCACTGTATATTGGGTGCTGATTTAGAGCAGATCAATCCTCCTGTAAAACATTTCCCGATCCTGTAAGGTATTCCTACCTATCGAGTGCCATAATTTTGTCTTAGGAAGTCCATTCCATCATTTTATTAAGGCAGCTTTAGGATAAAGGGAAACATGGTAAGACCAGTGAGTTCTGTGAGTATGGGCCCATTGCCACACTCAATCTGCTTTGAAGTGTGTTCCTTGATTCAAGGCAATATGTGTGGGATACCATGATGGTGGAAAACGCATTCTGTAAATCCATGGATGGGAGTTTGGCAGAAGCACTGTGTGCAGGGAAGGCAAATCTGTATTTAGAGTACTTATCTGTTCCAGTAAGAACAAAAGACTGCTCTTTCCATGGTACAAGTGATCCAGTATAATCAACCTTCAAACGATTATTGAGCTATAGTCCCCTAATGGTTCCATATTGTGAACTCAGTGTTGTTATGTACTGCTGGCAGATTGGGTACTTAGCAGTGGATTGAGCCAGTCAGGCCAATCTTGGTGAGTGGAAGTTCATGTTGCTGAGCCCATGATACAAAACCCAGAGCCTATGCTGCATGATTCACAAAAGACTCCAAACAGCATCCTTATCTCCCAATAGCACTTCAAGGACCGTTTGAGCCACCAGATAATATGACCCACGAGTCCAAGTCACTTGCATAGCAGCCTAAACCTGTTTCAGAGGCTTTTCTTGTTCGAGGCCACACTCAAAACGATCAGCTTTTTGAGTTACTTGATACATAGGCCAGAAAAGCACATCCAAACATGGGGTATGTTGCTTCCAAATTCCAAAGAGGCCTACCAGGTATTGTATGTCCTTTTTAGTTGTGGGAGGAGTCAGAAGCAGTAACTTAGCTTTCATTTTAGTAAGGATAAAGCTGCCTGGATTTTTTAGGGTGCTAATTTCCCAAACAAGGAACGCTGGAGGAGCTGTGTGATAAGCATTGAACTCCTAAGTGCAAGGTCAGCAATTCGAACCTAACAGCCAAGCAGTGGAAGAAAGATGAGACTGTCTGCTCTCAGAAAGATTTACAGCCTCGGAAAGAATGAAGAACATGTCCGAAAGCTGATTGGGGTGATGATTGTGCAACTCTTATGGATGCGACTGAGCAATTACATGATGTGCTGTGTGAACTATATGGCAATAAAACTGTTAAAAAAGATTTACAGTCTCAGAAATATAAGGTTGCTGTAAATTGAAATCAACTTGATGATGGTACTGAGTTTGGTTTGATTTGAGTACACAGTGAGTCTATATTCATTGATACTTTCCCCCTAGGGGGTCCAACCTGCATAATATATCAATGTATTTGACCATGCTATCCTGTGGGAGAGAAAGGTGATCAAATGTCCCTGTGAACTAAATGATGGCATTTGTTGTTGTCAGGTGCCATCCAGTCAGTTCTGACCCACAATGACCTAATGAATAACAGGAGTAACGCTGCCCGGTCCTGGGCTGCCCCACAACTGCTTGAATCCACTGTGCAGCAAGAATATCAATCCATCCACTTGACGACTGTGCTCGACTTGCTACCCCTCTACTTTACCCAACATGACATGTTTCTTCAAGGGCTGGTCTCTCTTGATAACATGTCCAATGCACGTAAAGCAAAGTCTTGCCATCTTTGCCTCTAAGGATCACTCTGGCCTTACTGCTTCTAAGAGAGATGAGTTTGTTCTTTCAGTTGTCCATGGCACTTTCTTTCTTTTTCAAAAATCATTTTATTGGGGGCTCATGCAACTGTTATCACAATCCATACCACGGTGCTTTCAATATTCATCTCCAGCACCATATTTCAAATGTATTGATTTTTCTTCAGTCTTCTTTATTCCATGTCCAACTTTCACATGCAGATGAGGTGATTGAAAATAACATGGCTTGGGTCAGGCACAACTTAGTCTTCAAAGTAACATCCCTGCTTTTCAACACTCTAAAGAGGTCTTGTGCAGCAGATTCACCTAATGCAATATGATTTCTCGGCTGCTGCTTCCATGAGCAGTGGTTGTGGATCCAAGCAAGACAAAATCCTTGACAACTTCAACCTTTTCTCCTTTTATCATGATGTTACCTCTTGGTCCAGTTGTGGAGATTTGGGGTTTCTTTACATTGAGTTGTAATCCGTAATAAAGCCGGTGATCTTTGATCTTCATCAGCAAGTGCTTCAAGTCTTCTTCACTTTCAGCAAGCAAAGTTGTTTCATCTGCAGATCACAGGTTGTTAGTAAGACCTCTTTCAATCCTGATGCCACATTCGTCTTCATGTAAGTCAGATTCTCTAATGATTTGCTCAGCATAAATATTGTGGAAGGATACAACCTTGATGCACATCATTTCTGATTTTAAACCATGCAATATTCCCTTGTCCTGTTTGCACATCTGCTTCTGGATCCATGTACAAATTCCACATGATCACAATGATGTGTTCTGGGTTTTCCATTCTTTTCAAGGTTATCCATAGCTAGTTATGACATAGTGGTGGAGAGTTGATAAAACATTGGCAGGACAGTGCAAAGGCCAGTATTTCTGGCCTTGAAACTGAAGGGCAATTGTTTCTAGTGATCTTTCAAAACTAGAATTGAGAAAAAGACATTGATTAAATTATTACTTGTGGAATAGGTAACAGAAGATGTATTATTTTGCTCATATAATGAAACCACGTCTAGAACAGCAGCTGCAGTTGGAGCTGGTTCAGTCTCTGATAATGTGATGCTGTTTTCCAGGATTCACAGACCAATAGGTGAATGAAATGGGGATGCAGCGGGATCTCACTCATGTGTTCCTCAAGGCTGCGATGATGGCATTGTCTTTCTTGATTGTCCATTTGAAGCCAAGTGGATAAATATTTACTGAGCTTTTGTGACTGGACCCAGTGCTAGGCACTATAACTAAAGCAAAAACAAGAAACCTAAAATCACTGCCTTTGAGTCAATTGTAACTCAAAATGACCCTATAGAATAGGGTAGAATTGCAACTGTGGGTTCCCAAAATGTTAACTCTTTACAGCAGTAGAAAGCCTCATCTTTTTCCTATGGAGTAGCTGATGCTTTAGAACTGCTGACCTTGTGGTTAGCAGCCCAACCTACATCCACTCTGCCATCAGGCTTCTTTGCCAGACACTATAGGGGAAAGTAAAAGAAATGAGACTGATAAAAAGAGAGAGAAGCCAGGGTATGCCTGTATAGTTTACTTTTCTCAACAATATTTTAAATTCTATGCCACTTGCTAAATGAATGGCACTAGCAATAGAATTAAATTATGTCCCAGGAAGATGATTTATAATGTTTTCTATCCTAAAATGATAGTAATGTCTCTAAAATGAGCCAGGCACATATATAAATCATAGATATATGGATGAATTTTTGGCTTGCACCTAATTCTAGCCCCAATCTAATAATAATTACTTCTTGTGGCATGGCCCCCCCTTGCTGCTCACCCTCATGAAGATATCACTGAAGAGATAGCTGCTATAGCCAAGTGTGATGAACTAACCGGATGGTGCCCACCTATCAGAAAGAATAGTGTCTGCAGTCTTAAAGGCTTGTCTTAAAACAAGGAGTCATCTAAATGAGGTGTCAGCTAAGTCCACCTGGAAAAAGCACACCAGCCTGTGTGATCCAGGATTGTAAGTAATAAAATCTAAATCCAAAGGAGGAAATGGTATCAGGCTTAAATTCTGAACACCTGGATTGCAGAAGGCAATGGATGATAGTGCAAGCTCATAATCCATCTGAAGGGCCCCCGCATGAATTAAGTGGCTGGCGAACCCCCTCTGAACATAGTCCAGGGATATAATATCCTTGCTATTAGCCTCATTGTGAAAGCAGAACAAGGGAATACCACATGATTCTAAATCAGAAAGGCATGTAACAAGGTTGCATTCTCTCACCATACTTGTTAAACTTGTATGCTGAAAGGATCACCAGAGAAGTTGGCTTATATGGGGAAAATGTGGCATTCAAATGAGAGGTATACCTGTAATATGCAGATGACACAGCCTTGCTTGCTGAAAGTGAAGAGGACTTGAAGCACTTGCTGATGAAGGTCACAGATCACCGGCTTTAGTATGGATTACAAGTCAAGTAAAGAAAACCCAAATCTCCAAGTCTCCACAACTGGACCAACAGGTAACATCATGATAAAGGGAGAAAAGGTTGAAGTTGTCAAGAATTTTGTCTTGCTTGGATCCACTACCACTGCTTACGGAAGCAGCACCTGAGAGATCAAAACACATATTGCATGAGGTAAATCTGCTGCACATTACCTCTTTAGAGTATTGAAAGGATGTTACTTTGAAGACTAAGTTGTGCCTGACCCAAGTCATGGTATTTTCAAGCGCCTCATCTGCATGTGAAAATTGGGCATGGAATAAAGAAGACAGAAAAGAATGAATGCATTTGAAATCTAGTGCTGGAGATGAACATTGAAAGTACCGTGGCCTACCAAAAGGACAAATCCATCTATCTTAGATGAAGTAAGGTCAGAGTGACACTTCGAGGTAAGAATGGCAAGGCTAGTCCTTGGAGAAGGACAGAGTGTTTTAAAAAATAGAGGGGTAGTCAAAGACAAGAAGCCCCCCCAAAGATGTATTGCTACAGTGGCTGTAACAATGGGTTCAAACATAGGAGCAATTGTGGGGATGGCGCAGGACTGGGCTGTGTTTTGTTCTGTAGTGCATAAAATCTGGGGCCTTAAAGACTTGGGTCGGAACCAACTCAGTAGCACCTAACAACAACAACAACAACATTAGACAGAGAGTCTTATAAATTAGATTATGGCAGATGTAGTTAGGTTAAAACGTAGTGCCTTATTATTTGATCTTATTTTTGACCCATTTTAACGTTGCTTCAGTTTTTAATATTCTCTTCAATTGAGGTTTTTCGCTACTTTGCTTTGTCATTGTTATTTGTTTGTTTCTGCTTGTGCTTTGTATTATTTTCTTTATATTAAATCCAGAACAGGCAACTCTACAGAGACAATAACTAGATTCATAATAACCTAGGGGCATAGCAGGGAAATTGAGGGGATGTGGGGGGCTAATAACCACGAGTACAAGAAGAAAATTGTCCTGAAATATATTGTGATGATTGTGCAGCTCTTTTTATTCTTCTTTTTTTTAAAATTGTATTCTATTGGGGGCTCTTACAGTGCTTATCACAAGCAATACATATATCCATTGTGCCAAGCACATCTGTACATATGTTGCCATCATCTTTTTCAAAATATTTTCGTTCTACTTGAGCCCTTGCTTCAGCTCCTCATTTTTTCCTCCCTTCCCCACCCTCATTCCCCCATGAACCCTTGATAATTTATAATTTTTTCATGTCTTACACTGACCACTGTCTTCCTTCACCCACTTTTCTGTTGTCCGTACCCCTGGGAGGGGGGCATAGGTCAATCACTGTGATTGGTTCCCCTTTACTCTCCCCCCACCTTCCCTTATCATCCCAGTTTCACTACTCTCCTTATTGGTCCTGAGGAATTTATCTGTCCTGGATTCCCTGTGTTGTGAGCACTTATCTGTACCAGTGTCCATGCTCTGGTCAGGCCAGATTTGTAAGGTAGAATTGGGGTCATGATAGTGTGTGGTGGGGGAGAGCATTAAAGAACTAGAGGAAAGGTGTGTGTTTTGTTGGTGCTATACTGCACCCTGACTGGATCTTCGCTCCCTTGTGGCCCTTCTGACAGGGGATGTCCAATTGACTACTGATGGGCTTTGGGTCTCCACTCTTCCCTCCCCCTCATTCACATCAATTGAATGAACAACTTACATGATATGTGAAGCCTATGCAAATAGGTATGCCTTAAAAGGAAAACCAGGAAATTCTACAGATCTCTGCACACCCAACCAAACTAGGGTCACTTAAAAAACCCATTCGTTACCCTCACCCCTCTGAATGCGCAGAACTGCCCACATTCATGGTGAGCTACTGCTTTTTATCTCTTTGCTGCATATTCACACTTTCATGCTCTTTTTCTCCTTTCCTCGTCTTTTGTTATTTCTTCTTCTGTTGATTTCCTTCCTTCTTTATTTTCTTCCTTATTTCTCATTCTTCTAAATATATATATAGGCATACATCTTCTTTTTCTATTATTATTTGCTTATACTCTTCTCCTACCCTACCCAATATAATGTTCTGCTCTCTCCCTACTTTTTCTCATGACATATATTTCCACAATACCTATTAATTATTATTAATCCTTTAAAAATACATTTTCCTTTATATTTATAAATGCTTTGGTCTATTGATATAGTCTTTTGTTATAATAATTTTTACTTTTATTTTATTCTCTCTTCTTCAGCCCCTCTCCCCCAACCTTCCCCACTAGCCCATCTCTCTCCCCTTTGTCCATTTCTTCACTATATATTTTCTGGCTCCATTAGACTTTCTCCACATCACTAGACAGAGCCAACTGTCCCTACATGGCCCAGTAGTCCTAAGGCTACAGCACCAAGGTTCTGCAGAAACAGCAGTCAACTGCAGAAACCCCTCCCCCTCCCAAATCAAGAAAAATAAACATAGACAACTGAAACATTACATAAACCCAGTGGAATACTCTGAAAAGAGAGAATTTGGAATTATCAGAAATAGATTTCAGAAATATGTTGGTTTGATCCCTTTAGAGATGTGGGGAACATTCACAGGAACAATGGAAATAATGAAAGCTAGAATCCCTACACCAAGTGGAATTCCAACAGGTAAGCAACAAGGTAACAACCAGACAAGGTAGAAGACCTGAGTAATGAAACGGAAGTAAAGGGGAATTGAAACAATGAACTCAAAGGTAACCAATCTGACTACAATTGACAAGAGAAACAATAAAAAATAAAAGGAAATCAAAGAAAGTCTAAGAGCAATGTGGGACACTATCCAGAGAAACGATCCCAGAGCAAGAAGAGACATAAAAATCTACAGAGAAATTAGTGGGAGAAATAATGGAAGAAAACTCCCCAACATTCCCAAAGAAAATAAATGAACTATTCAAGCAGCAGAAAGGAAACCCAAGCAGGATAGCTTGCCCAAAGACAAATATACTGGCACAGTACGGTCAAACTCTCCAAAAGAACAATAGAACAGGAATACATACCATAATAAACATATCTTCCCCCAAAGAAAGATCCTCAAAATACATCAGCTAAACCCTCGCAGAGTTTAAGCGAGAAATAGCTTGACAACAGAATGTAGGAGACTTATCCACACCATTCTTAAAGAAGGACCGATGATCAGAAGAGCTAAACACTCAAGCAGCACAATCTCCCAGACATACAGAGAACGTGCTACATGCCAACAGCACAGTGTACATTTCTCTTCAATGCACAGAGTACATACTTTACAGTAGTCCACATGTTATTAAAAAAGAAAGCCTTGATTCACTTAAAAACATTGAGATACCACCATTTATTTTCTCAGATTGCAGCACTATAAAACTGGGAATCAATAACAGAAAGAATACAAGGATAAAATAAACACATTGTGATTGAACAACAGACTACCTAAAATGACTGAGTAATAGATAAAATTAAGTTTCTTAAAAAATGGAAATGATAACACAACATATCAAAACTTTGGGACACAGAAAAAGCTGTTATCAGAGGACAATTATAGCAACCATTGCACACATGAAAAAAGAGGAGAAATCCCAAATGAACACCTTATCACAATACCTAAAACAGAAACAATTCACTTGGAAAACAGAACAACAATGGGAAAATTAATGACAATATAAATAGATTCTTTGAAAGGATTAACAAAATTGACAAACCTCCAGAAAGCTTAACAAAGTAAAAGAAAGAGAAGATGCAAAGCTCTAGCATTAAATATGAAAAGGGCAACATTGCAGCAATTGAAATAAAATAAAAATAATTACAGCACAGTGTTATGAAAGACTGTGTGATGGTTCACAGTATTATGAAAGACTGTCATGGTTCACCTGTCTACTCTTCTGAAGCATTTTTAGGATAGCGGATGTAGCCTGCGTGAGAAAATGATCCTTTAGTATGCTTTGCTTCGCATATGGGCATAAATCTAAAGGGACATGCTTAATTAGGGCTTCAACTGTTCCAGGATGTTTATATGGTTTGCATTAGGTTCCTGGTTGATGGCTGTTACTTTAGAGTAATTGATTGCCTTTTGCTACTGTGACTTTACTCTAGCCTTGATACGCGCTAGAAAATGCTTCTATACTCACCTTCCAGTCAATCATTATAATCCCACATTGAATCAGTTGGAGGCACAGCTGTTTCTCCTACTGGATATTTCTCATGCATTACATGTAAGCCATCTGCAAATCTTTTGGCCTCCTTTAGTGCTCATGTTGTCCCAAAATCTGTCATAGTCTGTCCTACAATTATCCTTATATCCTTCAAAATCAAGTTATAGGCTAGACTGAGATGCTGGAAGGGATCTGTATATTGTTTTGTGTTATCTGAGTAGCTGCCTAGGCCACTTCTAATCTGCCTAAGTAATGGATTTTGACTCCTTTAAGGGTTGAATTCTCCAACGGCCTCTCCTACAGGTAGTACTCTGGAGGGTCTCTGTTCACTTTCACAGTCTTTGGGCTTTGATTTTGTCTGTGTAGTTAGGGCTCTGTAGGCCTAGGGTCGGGGCCCAATACAGCTGGGCCAGGAGCTTGTGCTACCTTTGGAACAAAGGTCTTTACTGCCCTTTAAGAGGAAACATGCTTGGACATAGGGACTTAGGCCCATGTTCCTAGTCTTTTGCAGAAAAGGTTTAACTCTACTGAGGTGAGGAAGCAGAGTGCTCCAGAAGTTGTTTTATCTCCTAATCTATACTGGAGCCAAGAAGTGTTGCATAAGAATACGAGTCTTTAGCATTTGTGAGTCAAATCTAGACCAGACAGGGTGCAATGCAAAGTGGTTCTCTCAGGAATGGCCTTCTGGTTCCCCATCTAGAAAACAAACAGGAACAGGTTAGAGAGCATGGTGTCCCAAAGTTTAACTGGAGGCTCTGGAACCTTGGAGCCTGAGAATCTCCGATGTCTTTCTCTGTCTTTGGCATTCAGGACTCAGATAAGGCCAAGCCCTGACTATTTTCTAGAAAGCAAGCTGGGCGTTTGGCACCATATCTCATGGTGGTGGTGTATTGATTCATGTATCGTGGAGGAGTTGGGTACTCAGGAGGCACATTATCTGTCTTCTGCCTAAATCTGAATATTTCTCATACTGGAGAAATTGGGATTTTGGGTTTGATACTTGTTAACCCAAGAAAATTGGAATCAAGGAGGTAAACGGCCAGGTGTATGTGGCGATTCACCATGTAGTGAGGAAGAAAATGTAGGCAGTGCTGAACAAGCCTCTTGAGTGCTCTTGGAAAGCCAGGGTCAGCACTTGTAAAAAGATACAACTTTCTAAATGCGTTGAGGTCCCCGGAGCCCTGGAAATTCTGTAAATTGGAGGAAGGATGTCTAGAAGTTCAGGAAATGGGTTAGATAACCAATAAGTTTAGTTCCCACCAAAATGTGGCTGAAGTGCCCGGTGACGGTTGGTAGGGGAAAGATCTATAATTTTTATAATGAGACACTAGAGGATCATGCACCTCACTTTCTTGCAGACTGTTATAAAGCCAAGAGACAGAGGGTGGAGGAATGTGTAGACTTACCACGAGAGGCCAGCTGATAATGATTAAATGGCATGGGCCTGGGGCGCTTATGTAAGTGGGAAAGGAGCACCCAAATTGGGGTTGATGGGTGCCAGAAAAGAGAACGAAGGCAGGAGACAGACTTGGAAGCAAAGGCTCGGGCCGCCGTGTCCATATAGGCAACATTTGTTTGCTTGTTTGTTTTTTGATGGCGTATTAGACAAGGAGGTTCACAGAGACATTGGGAGTGAAACATGGAAGAAGAGCGGAAGACAGGTGGATGTGGCAGGTGGCCAGAGATAGTGCTTGAGTGACCATTTTCCCAGAGCACTGGGCTGCTCACCTTTGTGTGCATGTCCCCAGTGGTGACATTTACAAAAAGAAGGAAAGTACACAGCATATGAAGCAGATATTGCTGTCTGGCTCTGGGGACAGGGGAACTTTCACTTGGGCTTATGAAGCTTACCTTGGAGGGATATCTGAGTCATAACTCAATGGATATTCAAGTCATGACACAAATATGTTAGGTTACCAGAAGCTTTTCCTCAGTTCTCGCTTCTCAGCGTAGAAAAAATTCACAAGGCAGAAGCACAACTGTGAGTGAAAATAAGCTTTTATGAGTGAAAGGAAAGTTTTTGAGCAAAGTATGTTCTCACAGACAAGGAGGGATCATCTCCAGGGAGGCAGTGTGGGAAAAGGGCTGCATGGTCCCACTCTTTGATCTTAGATAATACTCTTCCTACCTGTCTGGTCTCTTCCATCTCCACTTGGAGGGTGGGTGTGTCCTGGTGGTGTCTCAGTGGAGGTGTCCAGTGGATGTTTGACATGCGCTACAACTGGCTTCACACATGTTCTTCTTCTGCTTTCTAGCGCATGTCTGATGTCTTAGGCCATTCCCTTTTCCTTATGTGCTTGGTTTGCTGTTCTTTGCTGATCAGTTGGTTCCTTTGGAGGATAACCATATTCTGCCTCAGCTTCTTGCCTAATATTGGCAGTTATCAGATAATATATGGCATTGTAAGCCACATGAGAAGACTTTCCAGGGTAAAGTTCCTGGGTGTGCTAAAAAAAAAAAAAAAAAAAGGTTTGCACTTGGATACTAACAGCACAATTGGTGATTTGAATACATCCAGTGTACTATAGAAGAAGAGCTTGCTGATCTGTTTCCATGTGACCATAGCTCAAACAAACAAACAAACAAACAAACATGTATGGAGCACAGTGTACTCCAAAACATGTGAGCTGGCTGTGTTTGGGTGGGATCAGCTCAACAGCAACTGATTCGTTTAATTTTTTTCTCAGGGAGACATGTGATAGGGCCAAATTAGTTTTTTAAATTAATTAAATGTTGGATCTTAAAAGTTGTGATTGACAAGTAAGTCAGAAAGCTCTTGTTTGGTCTGGACGAAGACACCTGCAGCTTGTCCCTGACTTTTGGCAATGTCCATGGAGAGCATGGTGGTGAGTGGGGTTTTAAGGCAGAGTCCAGAAGAGTTGCTGGGAGTTTCAAGGAAGAAGGTGAGAGAAGAGATCAGGGACAGATAAAGTAAAAGTTTTTGACCAGAGGCACCAGGTGAGTGGTGGGAGCAGCGTTTTCAGGGAGAAGAGTGAATTCGGAGGTTTAGGGACGGATGGGAACGAAGAATTCCATTTTAACCTTGATGATTTTGACAAACCTCTAAAGCAGACATGAGCCCTGGTGGCATAGTGGTGTGTATTGGGCTGCTCTGTGGGAGGAAACAAGGCTTTCTACTCCCATAAAGAGCGCGATAGATCTATTGTGCCAACCTGGGCAACGAAAACATGTGGGGCTAATCAGGCCATAGTTTGCTTGGAGGGCAAAGTGATAAATGGCTCTTCAAGGCCTGCTCCCCTCTGTCTTGCTCTCTGGTGACTGGAACATGCTGCAGTGTGTGGCTGCTTTAGCTAATTCTCTACACTACTGGTGGGCCACACCAACCTGTGGATTGTGTTGCTATAGCTTGAGGCTCCTTCAAGACTGGCTTAGTTACCCGGCTGGTGTGTACATTGCTTGAGCTTGAGGCTGGTGGATCCTATAGCCTTGCATTGCTGGAGTCGATATCCCACCCAGGCCTGCTTCGCGAAGCTCCTGAGCTACTGACATTTGCTGACCCACCCTGCTATTTGCTGCCTGTGGGCGGACTCTGCCTGCCTTGCCCCAGGGAGGAGGACTCTGTCTGCTTTCTTGGCCTTGGACCCAGCAACCCATGTGAGTTGAAGGACTTCCAGTATATTAACTGTTCCACAGAAGTGAGTTGAACTGAGCCCTCTGTACTGCTATATGGACTAATGAGCTATTATATTCTTTCTTGCTGTATAAACACACACACACACACACAATCATAAGTGTCCTGGTTTTGTTTCTCTAGAGGACCCTGCCTAACACAATTGGTACCAGGAGTGGGGGAGAGGTATGTGGATTGACCTCTCTGAATGGGCCTAGAAAGAAAAGATAATCATGTCTTAGGTGAGTGCTCACCAAAAGGTTACTTCTGAAGAGGAGGACATTAACAATCAAGTGGATAAGATGACTTGCGCTGTGGAGACTAGTCCTCCTCTTTTCTCTGCCACACCTATATTGCCTAATCGGCTCATGAAAAAAGTGGACATGGTGGCAGGAATGGAGGTTATGGATGGGAACACCAATATAGACTTCCATTCACCAAAGCTGACTTGGCCACTGCTAATTCTGAGTGTCCCATCTGCCAGCAGCAGAAGGCGACATTAAGTCCAAGATATGGGACCATCCCTTGGGAAGATCAACCAATAACCTTATGACAAGTTGATTACATAGGACCACTCCCAACATGGAGGGGGCGGCATTTTGTTCTTACGGGAATAGGCACCTACTCTGGATATGGATTTGCTTTTCCTATACATGTTTCTGTCAAAACTACCACTTGTGGACTTACAAAATGCCTTATCCACTGAAATGGCATTCCACATAGCATTGCTTCATATCAAGGAACTCACTTCACAGCAAATGAAGTGTGGCAATGGATCCATGACCATGGAATTCACTGGTCATATCAAGTTTCTCATCATCCAGAAGTAGCTGGCTTGTTAGGATGATGAGATACCCTCCTAAGGACACAATTAAGGTGTCAGCTAGGTGGCAACAACTTGAGGGGATGGGGCAATATTCTATAGCAGGCGGTATATGCTCTAAACCAGTGGCCAAGATGTGCTTTTTCTCCAATATCCAGGATTCATGAGTCCAGGAACCACGGTGTTGTCTTTGGTTTTTACATAATCTCCTGTCAACTTGAGGGTATTAAGAGTGAAAGGGTGGCTTCTGGTAAGGTGGCAACCAAGTAACACCAGAGGGAATCCACAGAAATCAGTACAGGAGACCAACTGAGAGGGAAATTCCATGATGCTGGGTCACAGGAGGAGCACCATTAAGATAAGTAGCACAGATCCATTAGGTTTTGAGGAGCTGTGGATAAGGTTAACCTTAACCCCACTACAGTCTTGGCCAGAGCTGGGCTTCTTTGGCCAGCCCAAGGCCTTTACTTCAACAAATCCACAGCTTGCTGCCCCTCTGGGCAGGTTTAAACCCCTCCAGTTCCATGGTCAGGTGATCGGGGCTCAGCAATATCTTTATTTTTATTTCTCTCTCTTCTCTATTTCCCCGCACAGTCTCAGGCTGTTTTTCCCCTCTTCCCCTTCCTCTCACACCACACTGCCGACCTCCAGGCTACTCACCTTGGCCTAGGGAAATCCTGCCTGTCCGCTCTCTGCACCTTAACACCCAGCTGTAGAAATCCAACCTACCTCCCACTTTAGGGAAGCTCATGCCTACCCCTCAAGGCTGCTGGGGCAACTCCTTCAAGGTTTCTGGGGAAACTCCTGTTTGCCTTTTTCTGGGTTTTTTTTGGCTGGGGGAAACTTCTGTCCACCTACCACAGTGCTCTCTGTGGCTGGGGGAGCTCCTGCCTGTCCTCTGTGGTCCCACGTGGCTGAGGGGTCTTCCTCCTGCCTGCCATAGTGCTTCACATGGCCTAAGTCAGCTCCACAAATACTTCAGCACTCCACACTGTTGCAGAAAACTTTGCCCAAACTATGCAGCAATGTAACTGATGAGCCAATTCCTCACACCATCTGTGGTGCTCTATACCAAAGTGGGCACACCCACCTGCCTCTGCAGCACTCCTGTTGCAGCAGGCACCTCTGCACTCCCTCTGTGGTGCCCCAAGCTGCTGTGGGCCACACCACCATGGCTTCTTGTGAGATCCTCCAGGGAAGCATCATCCTCGTGGGTTCACAACCACCAACCAGCGTCCTCTAAGAATCTCCCACGGAGAGTCCAGTGCTCTTAGACTCTGTAAAATGGCACTGGGATCCTCTAAAACAGCACAATGCAAACAGCAATTAGCCCCAATGACCTCAACAAAGAAACAGGCAATGTTAGAAGAAATCTTGAATCTAAAGACATGCATAGAAGAAGCAGACCTTGATCTGTCACAGGAAAAAAAAAATTCAGATTGCTGTTTGGAGTCATACCAGATATGAGGGAAACAATACAGAAAAAGGATGAAATAATAGAGGAGATTAACACAATACACCAAAGGGACAAGATAACAAAAACCAGTGGCAAATTCATGAACTTCACCAACTGACTGGAGGAGAGAGAGATCGCACCAGTGACCTAGAGGACAGCCAAGCAGACTTTAACAAACATGAAAAAAACCTGAGAGCTATGTCTGATGCTATGAAGATGGACAACATCAGAATAATCGGATTATTGGAGGAAGATACAACAAAGAAGTCAACAGCAAAAAAAAAAAAAAAAAAAGCGAGGTAATTCTTGGAGGAAAACTTCACCAGCGTAAAACAGGCAACCCTTCAGGAGGCTGAAAGAACACCAGTCAGACTGAATCACAAAAAGAAGTCACCAAGGCATATTATAGCTAAACTATCAAACTTTGAGGAAAAGGAGAAAATCATGAGAGCAGCTAGGGAAAAACAAGTAGTCACATATAAAGATACCCAAATGAGAATATGTTCAGATCTATCCGTGGACACTATGAAGAAGAGGAGTGGACAAGCATATTCTAAAAATTGAAGGAAAATAATGAACACTCAAGAATACTCTATCCAGCCAAATTATTGATCAAGATAGATGGAGAAGAAAGAATCTTCCCAGACAAGGAAAAACTCAAAGAATACCTTGTAAGAAACTCAGCCCTACAAAAGATCCTTACCAACCCAGTATGGGCAGTAGAACAGCCTTCACTGAGCACAAATATGAGATTTCCACACAGAACAACCTCACCCAGAGGGCATCAATGAGAAAACATCTGCCGAGATAGCATTGGCTTAAAGCTGGAAATAAGTCAAGAATGAAACGCACACACACCACTGATAAGAAAGGGAACTAGGAAAACACACAACACAAAAGGTATAAGATGACATCACCATCACAGAGTCCACAGATGGATTTAATATCCCTAAATATCAATGGTCTGAACTCAGGCATCAAAAAGCAGAGGCTAGCAGACTGGCTTAGAAAACACAACCTGTCAATTTGCTACCTACAGGAGACACATCAAGATTACAGACAAAAATTGGCTGAGAATCAAAGGCTGGAGAAAAATATACTAGGCAAATGTCAATTAAAAATAATTTTATTGGGGGCTCGTACAATTCTTATCACAATCCATACATACATCCATTGTGTCAAGAACCTATGTACATTTGTTGCCATCATCATTCTCAAAACATTTGCTTTCTACTTGAGCCCTTAATATCTGTTGCTGGCAAACTACAATTAAAAAAAAGCAGAGGTTGCAATTTTAATCTCAGACAAAATTGATCTCAAGGTGCAAGCCATAACAAGAGATAAGGAAGGGCGCTATATACTGTATATACTCATGTATAAGCTGAGTTTTTCAGTACATTTTAAATGCAGTTTGTGTGGTAAAATTAGGTGCCTCTGCTGATATTTGGTCAGCTTATACTCGAATATATATGGTAACACTCAAGAGAATAGTAAACAAAGAACCAGTGAGCACAATAAATATATACACACCCAACAAGACACCCACAAATGTTGTCAATCAAACATTCCAAAAGATGAAAAAAGAAATTACAGGCTCAAGGATTTATACACAATTTAATACACAACTCTCTGAGAAAGATACATCATGGGGGAAAGCTTAACAAGGATGCTATAGATCTAAATGGATAGAGTAGACAACTT
This sequence comes from Tenrec ecaudatus, assembly GCF_050624435.1. Classification (NCBI taxonomy): domain Eukaryota; kingdom Metazoa; phylum Chordata; class Mammalia; order Afrosoricida; family Tenrecidae; genus Tenrec; species Tenrec ecaudatus. The sequence goes on along the minus strand of NC_134541.1, from coordinate 81,834,882 downwards.
GATCTGATAGATATTTTCAGAGTTTTTCACCCAAATATGAAAAAAAATTCATATTCTTTTCAAGTTCACATGGCATATACTCCAAGATAGACCACATGCTGGGATATAATTTAATCCATATAAATTCAAGCACATACCGCTCATACAGACTTCTCCCTCTGACATAAGGCTGGAAATTAACAAAATGATGATGAAAAAATCAAGGGAAAACAATTGAAGGATGAATAAGAGTTCATTAAAAAAGGAGTGGGTGCTGGCCCAGAACAGAGATGAAATCAAGAAGTTTCTAAGAAACCAACAAGAATGAGAATACAATGTACCAAAACCATTGGGACACAACAAAGGCACTTATCAGAAGTCTGATAGCCATACATGCATACATCACAAAGGAAGAGAGACTTATGATTGATATTCTGACACAAAACTTACAGCAATTAGAGCAGAGTCAACAGGACAATCCTACTTAGAGCAATTAGAGCAGAGTCAACAGGACAATTCTACTCATAGCAAAAAATCATGAAAGGTAAAACAAGAATCAAGGTAAAACAAGAGAATGTAAAGGTAAAAGAGCTGAGAAAGGTAAAATGGCTGAGAATTATGAAAGGCAAAAGAACTGAGAATCATGAATGGTAAAATAAGAAAACTATGGAAAAAATTAATGCAGCTAAAAGTTAATTCTTTGAAAGGATTAAGAGAATCGACACACTTATGACAGACCTAACCAAAGAAAGGAAGGAACAAATTTCAATAGCAAGGCTTAGGGATGATGCAGGGAACATTGCAATAGACCCTAATGAAATGAAAAGGATAATTGCATAGTACTATGAAGGCCTGTACTCTAATGAATTCAACAACTTGGAAAACATGGAAAAATACTTGGAAAAACAATCCATCCCTATTCTATCCCAGATGGATGTCAAGAATCTCAACAGACCCATAGCATAGAAGAAATAGATAAAGTTATCAAGGGATTGTCAACAAAAATATCCCCTGGACCACATGGCTTCACAGGAGAATTCTACCAAGCATTCAGGGAGAACTGACACCAATCCTACATAAACTCTTCTAGAACATAGAAAAAGACGGCAAACTCTTTCTGTGAAGCTAATATAATTCTGATACATAAACCGGGCAAGGATCCCACAAGAATTGAGAACTACAGATCAATATCTCTAATGAACATTGATGCAAAAATCCTTAATAAAATACTGGCCTAGAGAATACAAAAGTATATAAAACAATAATTCACCAGGACCAAGTGGAATTCATTCCAGAGATACAGGGATAATTCAACATATGAAAGACCATTGGTATTAATTGCTACAATGAAATGAAAAATTGTAGGACACACATGTTAATATTGATAGATGCAGAAAAAGCATTTTACAACCTCCAACAACAATTCTTGTTTAAGTCACTCAAGAAGATAGTAAAGGACAGAAAATCCCTCAATATAATACAAGCTATATATGAAAACCCAACAGCCAACACGGTAGTCAATGGAGAAAGGACTAAAACAATCCCACTGAAAAATGGGACCAGACAAGGATGCCCCTTGTCCCCAATCTTATTTAACATCTTATTGGAGGTCTTAGCTAACAGCATAAGGCAAAGAAAAGACATCAAAAGTGTTCCCCAGAGGAAAGAAGAGGTGAAACTGTTGTTATTCGCAGATGATATGATTTTATATATGGAAAATCCCAAAAGCTCCATAAGGGGAGTACTGGAAGAAATAGAAGAATATGGCAGAGTGGCAGGATACAAGAACAACAACCAGAAGTCTATAGGACTGCTATACACATCAGACAAGACCACAGAATAGGGATAAGAAAGGTTGTACCCTTCACAATAGCCAATGACATTTTGAAATATCTAGGGATACGCCTGACTAAAAAAATCAAAAGATTCATACGAGGAAAACTATAGAACACTATTACAAGAAACCAAGAGTGACCTCAAGAAATGGAAGAATATTCCATATTGCTGGATGGGAAGACTTAATATATTAAAGATGTTAGTTCTTCCCAAGGTACTATATAAGTTTAATTCTCTCCTCATACAAATACCATCATCTTTCTTCAAAGAATTGGAAAAACCGATCACCAACTTCATATGGAGCAAGAAGCCCAAAATTAGCAGAGAGCTCCTCAAGGACACAGTGGGAGGGCTTTCTTTACCTGACGTTAGCACCTATTTTACAGCCACAGTGTTCAAAAATACATGGTACTGGTATAATGACACTATTCAGACTAATGGAAAAGAACTGAAAACCCAGAATTAAAATCATCATATAGGCAATTGATCTTTGATAAGGGCTCAAAAAATACCCAATGGGAAGTAGATGCCCTCTTCAAAAATTGGTACTGGAAAAAATGGATATTTACCTACAATGAAGCAAGACCCTTACCTCACTGTATGCACAAGAATAAACTCAAGGTGGATCACAGACCTTAAGGTAAAACCTCAAACTATTATGAGATAATTGGGACATAACAGACAACTTTGGCTCAGGGAATACATTAGGTGTCAGCAATAGGGAAAGACACAAAGACAGAGAAGTCACAAATGACAAGTGGAATTTGCTGAAGACAAGTTATCTGTGTCCATTGAAATAATTCACTAAGAGTGTAATAAGAGAGCCCATAGACTGGGAAAAGATCTTTAGCAATGATACTTCAGACAAAGGCCTTGTTACTAAAATCTTCAATACTCTGCTAGCTTACAAAAAGAAAAAAAAACTAATTTCCCACTGAGGTGGTGTGTAAAGGACCTGAACAGAAGTTTCATAAGGGTTGAAGTCCAAATGGCCAATAAATATATGGGAAAATGTTTCCGATCATTAGCCATAAGAGAAATGCAGAGAAGATGTCAGGGGGAGACATAAGACAGTGTCACATATCACAAAAATAATAATAATTTATGAATTATGAAGGGTTTATGAGGGAGAGGGGAGTGGGAAGGTAGGGGGGATATGAGCAGCCAATAGTAAGGGCTCAAAAGAAGGCAAATGTTTTGAGAATGATGATGGCAACAAATGTACATATGTGCTTGGCACAATGAATGTATGTATGGATGTGATGAGAATTGTGCAAGCCCCCAATAAAATGATTTAAAAAAAGAGAAATGCAAATTAAAACAACTATGAGATATCACCCAACACCCTCCAAGGTAGCCCAATTCAAAAAATCAGAAAGTAACACGTGTTGGAAGTGCTGTGATGAGCTAGGAACTCTCATCCACTGCTGGTGGACCTGTAGGTATGTACAGCTACTATGGAAATTGATCTACTGATATCTAAAGCAGATGGAAATTGAGCTGCCATGTGACCCAGCAATCCTCCTACTGGGCATATACCCAGAAGAGGCAAGAAACAAACCATGGCCAGACATCTGTGTTCCAATGTTCATCACGGCATAGTTCACAATTGCAAGAAGTTGGAAACAACCCAAAATTTCCATCGAGACCAATGGATTAAAAAACTGTGGTATATACATACAATGGAGTACTATGAATCACTAAAAAGCAGTGATGAATGTGCGAAGCACATTGCCTCATGGGAAGATCTGGAAAAAATAATGCTAAGCGAAGTAAGCCAAGCACAAAAGGACAAGAACAACATGAGTTCACAGAGGTAAGCTTAAAAAAACGCAAAAGGGACATAGGGAAAAAGCTACTGTGTACATACATTCCTGGGGTGAGGTCCAGGTAGTATGGTAGGGGCCAGACCCAATCCAGGAATACATATGGCAGTCAACTAAAAAGGAGGGGAAAAGAAAGAAAGGAAAAAGACACAGATAGTGAGAGAACAGAGCACTAAAGCAGCCAAGGGGGAAGGTGTTGTTTATATCTCCACAGGGAGAGAAGGACGAGACTAACCGGTGCCCCAAGATGTGAATGTGACATACCAGCATGAAGCAGGGAGCCAACAGAGAGGTCTGTGGGGCTGGCCCCAATCCCAACTATGTGAACATCCCGCCTCCCCCAAGAAGAATTCGCTTCAGAGGACAGCACTGAAGGTACAGCTCAGGGAGAGGGACATGTCTGATCAGAGCACACAGGAGCAAATGAAGGGGGAGGAAGAGAGAGAGGAGCACATCCTGCTTCACCAAACCCCAAGGACAATGTCCCTGCTGAGAGCAGCCAATGCACAGAGAGGACCATAGGGCTGGCCCCACCATGAGACCAATGTCCCTTACTAACCCATAGTGCTTAGGGGCAACACTGGAGGCACAGGGCAAGAATTGTGCCCTATCTGACCCCACCACACTGGGGAGAAATGCCAACGAAGTCCCTTGGAAATACCAAAAATAGACTGTCAGACCAGGGTGTGGCACCCCATCAGACACGACTGAGAACATTCCTAAAGGTCAACAAAAAGACCTTCAACTATTTATAGACTTTGTTGTTGTTGTTTTGCTGCTTTGTTTTGCTCTGTCTTGTTTTTGTGCTTATTATTGTCTCTGCATGTCTATTGAGATAAGATAGGTGGGATAAACAATCTGTAGGAGAAAGCAATGTGACCGATGGTTCCTGTGAGACAGGGGAGAGGGGGAGGCGGGGGAAAGAAAGTGGGTGTTAAGAAAGCAAGTTACAAGGGAACAACAAGTGATCTAAAATCGATGACTAGGAGGGTGTAGGATGCTTGGTAGGGCTTGATCAAGGGCAATGTAACTGAGAGGAGTTACTGAAACCTAAATGAAGGCTGAACATGATAGTGGGATAAGAGGAAAGTAAAAGGAAATAGAGGAGAGAAGTAGGAGGCAAAGGGCATGTATAGAAGTCGAAATAAGGCATTTACATATGTAAATATATTTATTTATAAATATGGGGAAACATATCTATGTACATATGTTTATGGCTTTATTATTAAGGTACCAGATGGACATTAGGCCTCTATTAAAGTATTCCCTTAACCCAAGAACACTTTGTTCTAAAAACCTGGTATTCCATTATGCTCACCTTACAGACACGAATACTGAAGACAAAACGGGTGCATAAGCAAATGTGGTGAAGGAAGCTGATGGTGCCTGGTTATCAAAAGATATAGCATCTAGGGTCTTAGAAGCAAGAAAAGTTCACATTGAAGCAGCATACTAGCCTGTGGGTCATGAGATGTCAATAGGATCAGGTATCAGGCATCAAAGAACAAAAAAAATATCATTTCATTGTGACTGATGGGGAGTGTGGAGTGGAGACCCAATGCCCTTTTGTAGACTATTGGACATCCCCTTACAGAAGGGTCTCAGGAGGAGATGAGTCAGTGAGGGTGTAGTATAGGCCCATTGAAACATACAACTTTCTTCTAGTTCTTTAATGCTTCCTCCCCCTCACTATCATGACACCAATTCTACCTTATGAATCTGGCTAGACCAGAGGATGTACATGGGTACAGATAAGAGCTGGAAACACAGGGAATCCAGGACAGATAAACCTCTCAGGAGCAATATTGAGATTAGTGATAACGGAGGGTAAGGAGAAGGTGGAGGGAGAAAGTAGGAACGGATCACAATGATCAACATAAAACCTTCCTTCTAGGGGGGTGGACAACAGCAAAGTGGGTGAAGGGAGACATCGGCGATTCTAAGACATGAAATAATAATAAGTAATCAAAGGTTCATGAGGGAGGGAAAGTAGGGGAGGGAGGTAAACAATGAGGAGCCAATTTCAAGGGCTCAAGTGGAACAAAAATGTTTTCAAAAAATGTTTTGAAAATGATGATGGCAACAAATATACAAATGTGCTTGACACAATGGATGGATGTATGGATTGTGATAAGAGTTGTAGGAGCCCCCAATAAAATGATATTTTTTAAAAGAGTGAAAGGGTGTATACCCTGTCAGTTAGGTCGTAGCTTGATGACCTCATTCGGAGGCACAATGGAGATAAATAGCTCACTGGAGGCCAGGCCCTCTCTCTCCCCTTCTTCCCTTTCCTGCTATTGAACCACTCAGAGAACCGGAGGAGCCACATGGAGATCCGAACCAACATTGATATGCATCTACTGCCACTGGATCCACAAGACTTTCTACCCACTGGCCTGTGGTCTTCCTGCATTCGGCATCATTGCATGTGCTGTGTGAGTCTGAAGAAAAATTTATGGGCTAGTATTGGGCGTATGGGCTAATATCACAACTATGGACTTGATCTGGACTGGGTTGAGTCTTTTCTCAATATACAAACACACAAAAAAGTCTCTCTTTAACACATATGAGCTTCTCTGGATTTGTTTCTGTAGTCCACTGCACTGACACAAAGAGTTACAATCTCGGCAGTCTGTAGGTGCAGTTCTACCCTGTCTTCTGTGGTCACTATGAGTCGGAATCAACTCGATGACAGTGAGTTTGAACTGGTTTTAGGGAACACAAATGTAACTTCTAATCTGCCATTTACTGATTCCTGTCTAGAGGCCATGGCTAGAGTTAAATCACTTTAATCATGCTTGAATGGACACGATACCTGGTCAGTGACAAGTGCCTCATTCCACATACTTACCTGTTGGAGCATCTCACAGCCTCTCCCTCAATTTCACTGTGCAGCTTCTAAGGACTGAGGACAAATTCACTTGTAGATGAGAGTCCGGCAGAGAAGTTGCTGGTCCATACTGACACAGAACCAGAGCCTCACTTGTGGCAGCAGATCTTGTATCCTCTTCACCAAGCCCCACAGGCTGCTGCTAGTTGATGGAGGGAATGCTCCAACATTCTCCGAGCCTCAGTTTCCTCCACTGTAGGATCTTTTAGGGCTTCCCAAACCCTCATGTTTTGTAATGCTTAAAGTCTGAGTGGCTTGTATGCCAGATATAGGACTCCAGCCGAGGCCTCCTCTGGGAGCACTGCATGTGTCCTGGCTGTTGACCCCATGGTGCGTGCCCATCACATGTGCAGGGTAAACAGATTTAAGCTCATTGACGTTGGGAAGCAACAGGGCAGATGTGCTCCGTAAGATTTCCAGAGCTCGAATCTTTATAGAAGCTGACCACCATATCTTTCTTCTTCTGAATAGCTGGTGGGTTAAAATTCATGACTTTCGAGTTAGCAGTGTGACCCTTAGCCACTGTGGCACCTGGCTTCTTTTGATTGGGAAAAGACTGGTAAAAGTGGTAGTCTCTTGTTATAAGCAGGAGCCCTGGAGGTATAGTGGTTATGTATTGGGCAGTGATCTGCATGGTCAGCAGTTCAAAACCACCAGCAGCTCTGCAGGAGAAAGTTTGGGCTTTCGACTTCTGTAAACAGTTACAGTCTCAGAAATCCAGAGGGGTCATTCTGAGTCAGCACTGATTCTACTGCAGTGAGTTTGCTTTGACTGTCTGCAGTGCTTCCTATTCTGCAAGTCCAGTGTACTTAAAGTACTATAATCTGCACGGTCAGTCTTACTACCATGATGCCCATTTAAAAAGAGAAGAGTGAGGTTCACCTGGGAGACATAACCTGCTTAAGGCCACACAGTGAGGAGCAGAATTGGATTCAAACTCAAATGTTTGGACCATGAAACTTGTCTCTCATAACATGTTTATTTAAAGGTGATATCAAATTAACAAGTGGTTGTTCATCTGTTTATTTTAGAGGTAGGGAAACTGAGGGTGTAAGCTGTCTTAGGGCAATGTCTAAGCTGTCTAACACTGCAGGTGAAGAGGGGATAAGTTTCCAGAAGATGTGGGCCTTTAGTTGTCTGCTTACAACAAACCCAGTACAAGGGAAACAGGCAATCAGCACAGGAAGGCCAAGGCTGCTGGCAGAGAAAGCAGGGAAAGGGCCTTTTTCTAGGGCAGGGGTAGAGCTATGTGCAAGTCTTGGCTCTTTTCAGGGCAGATGGTTTGTATAAAATGGAATGCGTAGAGAGAAACTATCCATTCAACCACTTAATGGAGGGTACCAACTCGGTGCCAGATGAGAGCACACTGTGGCTAGGACCTGTCCTTGCCACCTCATCACCTATTGAGGGCACTAGTGGAAGGGCATGTTTAAGTTAATGCAACAAGCCTGTCCCAGGGGTCAGAGCATCCCTGAGGGACCACATCCCCAAGGGAAGGGGCAGAGCATCCCTGAGGGACCACATCCCCGAGGGAAGGGGCTGAGCATCCCTGAGGGAGAATTTCCGAGATGAACCCTGCAGTGAGTGCACCCTGGCCAAGGGGAAGGGCTAGCTGGCAAAGGCAGGGAGGCTAGCAAGCATGGCACATGTAAGGGACAAGGATTTTTTTCAGTTTCTCACCTCCCTTCATGGCTTCATGCACTGATGAAGCTATTTCCTAACTCTAAAGGCACGCTAAGGCTTGCCTGGGTCATGAAAACACATTTGACCACAAGTTCTAATTGCTGCTGGCAAGGCAGTTCTGACTTAAGATGTATAACAGAACAAAATGCGGCCCGGCCCTGAGCCGTCTTCACACATGTGGGTATGTTTGAGTTCACAGGCTATTGCAGTGCCTTCCAACCTAGAAAACTCATCTGTCAAAGGAGTGCATTCCATATTATTCTGTTGAACTTCATTAAGTTTTCATTGGAGATTTTCAGAAGATTGTCGAGCCTTTTCCTCTAGTCTGTCTAGTCTGAAACTGCTGATATCTGTCCACCGGGTGTGACTCTGCTAGTACTTGAGATAATGTCATACTTTTAAAAAGTGGAAGTAGATGTGACAGTCTGATTTTACAGACGAGGACACTGAGGAAAACATGAAGTTTGTCCAAGGCCACATGGCCAGAGGCAGGCAGATGCTTCTCAGCTCCTATGACTCCCAAGTAGGAACTCTTACAATTGCCTTTGGTTAAGGCATCTCTGTCTCTCATGACTTTCCCTGATTTGGGCCCTAGCCCTTTCAGGAAGACACAGCTGGGCCCAGTTTGACGAAAGTCCCAGCGAGAACCCATCATTCTGGCCTCAAGGTGTGTTTCTGTCTGTGGCAGCATCTGGGGTGAGGAGGGGAGGTGGAGTGGGGATCTGTTAGTATGAACCTTTAGACACCGGCCTCTCTGCCCATTCCTCTGTGCATTAGACCCACTAACAAAGGGTCCCACTTCCTTAATTGGTGGGGCAACATAAAATACTAATATGCTCCTTGAAGCTGGGACTGACATGAATGACTACTCTTTCAGCTCCTAATAAGGACCATTAACTGCTCCCATGAGCTCCCTGCTCCCTGAGATGTTCCAGGCGCCCTGGAGACAGCTGGAGAAGTGACAACATGGGTCCAGGATCCTGTTCCCTATTGTTCCCCCTGCCCCCAACCCCCTCCCACCATGCACACACTCTCCTGGCTTCTAGTCCCTCAGCTGTGAAGCATCTCAGGTGGCTGGGGGCCAAGAAGCCCTGACTTTAGAGAAGGGCAATCAATATTCATTGAATGAGTGGATGCGAGATGACTCCACAGTGTCCTAAATCTGGACCTTTGGAACAAGTCCTTTCACCTTTCTGATTCTCAAGCAAGTCACCTAGAATGTAAAGGTATTTACTTGCCATGTTTCTGGGAAAGAGTTGGTGAAGTAAAACATACAGGTATTGGACTCCCAGTACATATCTCCTCTCTCTCTCTCTCTCTCTCTCTCTCTCTCTCTCTCTCTCTCTCTCTCTCTGTCTCTGTCAATAAGAATTCTCCACTCTGGAAGCTTCCGAAGAAGGCGGGTGTCTGGGTTTGGGTTTCAGAGGAAGAGCTGGGGTGGAGAAGAAGGTTTTAGGTCCGGGGTTGCACTCTGGATGCCAGGAGAGAAGCAGGCACAGCTTCGGGCTCCCTGTCAAATCATTCGCTTGAAGCTGTTTCTAATCTGGCTCTGTGCTCTGTGTTTCCCTCTCAGTTTTCAGCAAAGTTCTGTTACAGAGATCACTCTGACGTTGGTGACATTTTGGTGACTGGAAGTGGGTGGAGTCTGGCAGAGCAGAGCAGGGTGTGCGGACAGCAGGAGTCTGGGGGCTGGAGGACAGTAAATAGCAGGCTGTAACTATTGTGGACTGGTCCAGGGTAGCTGGAAGTTTTCCCCGTGTGTGCCTATAGGTCTGCTTTTGGGTCTCATGGAGAGAGGAGCCTAGAAAGAGCACAGACAAAGGCCTGCTAGCCTCAGCTCCTCTCTCTCCTGCAGGAGGGCTTGCCAGCCCTGGAAGAATCGTTCCTTGGTTCTTCTTTCATTTGGGGAGCCCCATGCTTATTTCCCATGTGCCACACATGGTTCTGACTGAGACCTGGGGCATGCATACAACTGGCTGCTCCTGAGATCCTGCTTTTCCCATGGCCCTCCTCCACCCCCATGCTCCCATCCTCTCTTTCCCCAAGAGCCCCTCCTTCTCTTCATTCCCGAGGAAACAGAATTATGAAGGCACTAGCATCCCACGCCCGCAGATTAACACATGTGTGCACAGCCCAGCTCCCCAAGCCCCAGCAAAAGTGTCCAACAGGACCACTGGGGAGGAAGATGGTGTGGGGGGCGGGGCAGGTCGAGCTTGGATGTTTGCAGAGAAAATCAAGATCAGGAATGACACTGGGGAAGCTGGAGCTGAGTGAGAGTGTGTGCGTGCACAGTGTGCACACTCACAGTTTGTGAGTTCTGGAGAGGACGAGTTGAAGGACACACTTAGATTCAGTAAGTTTCTCAAACCAAAAAATCAGCTCTGACTCATGGTTTCCCCACCTGTGTCAGAGTAGAATTGTGCTCCAGGGGGGTTTTAGTGGCTTATATATTCATAAGTAGATCACCAGATATTTATTCCAAGATGTCTCTAGGTGGACTTGATCCACCCATCCTTTAGCTGGCAGCTGAGCTTTTTAAAAAAATGTTAACTATGATTATTTTAGTTTATTAAAAAAATCATTATATTGGAGGCTCATACAACTCTTATCACAATCCATACAACATCAGTTGTGTAAAGCACATTTGTACATTCGTTACCCTCATCATTCTCAAAACATTTGCTCTCCACTTAAGCCCCTGGCATCAACTCCTCATTCCCCCCCAATTCCCCCTTCCCTCATGAACCTTTGATAATTTATAAATTATTATTTTGTCATATCTTACACTGTGTGACGTCTCCCTCCACCCACTTTTCTGTTGTCCATCCTCCAGGGAGGAGGTTATATGTAAATCCTTGTAATCGGTTTACCCTTTCTAACCCACCTTCCCTCCACCCTCTGGTATCACCACTCTCACCACTTATCCTGAAGGGATCATCCAAGCTGGATTCCCTGTGTTTCCAGTTTCTATCTGTACCACTGTACATCCTCTGGTCTAGCCAGATTTGTAAGGTAGAATTGGGATCATGATAGCGGGGGTGGGGGTGGCTGGGCAGGAAGCATTTAGGAATTAGAGAAAAGTTGTATGTGTCATCGTTGCTACACCGCACCCTGACTGGCTCGTCTCTTCCCGTGACCCTTCCGTAAGGGGATGTCCAGTTGCCTACAGATGGGCTTTGGGTCCCAAACCCACACTCCCGCCTCATTCACAATGATATGATCTTTTGTTCTTTGATACCTGATATCTCATCCCTTTGACACCTCGTGATCACACAGGCTGGTGTGCTTCTTCCATGTGGACTTCGCTGCTTCAGAGCTAGATGAACACTTGTTTACCTTCAAACCTTTAAGACCCCAGATGGTATATCTTTTGATAGCCAGGCACCATCAGCTTTCTTCACCACATCTGCTTATGAACCCATTTGTCTTCAGTGATCATATCAGGGAGGTGAGCACACAATGGTATGATTTTTTTTGTTCTTTGATGCTGATAACTGATCCCTTCAGCACCTCATGATCACACAGGTTGGTGTGCTTTTTCTATGTGGGTTTTGTTGCTTCTCAGCTAGATGGCCACTTGTTTACCTTCAAGTCTTTAAGACCCTAGATGCTATCTCTTTTGATAGCCAGACTCCATCAGCTTTCTTCACCACATTTGCTTATGGACCCCCTATGTTTTCAGTGATTGTGTCAGGAAAGTGAGCATCATGGAATGCTAGTTTAATAGAACAAAGTATTCTTGCATTGAAGGAGTACTTGAGTGGAAGTTCAATATCCATCTGCTGCCTTAATACTAAAGCTATAAATATATACACATAGATCTATAGCCCCTCCTCATATGTAAATATATTTACATATGCACATGCCTTTATTTAGACCTCTATAAATGCTCTTTGCCTCTATTTCCTTTTACTTTCTTCTTGTCCCACTATCACGGGCAGCTGAGCATTTTGAAATCCAAGTGGTTTCAGTTAGGTTCCTAGGTTGGGCTATTAAGCACAAAGTTAGTAGTTCAAACTCACAAGCTGCTCCGCAGGAGAAAGATGAGGCTTTATTTTGCCATAAAGAGTTATAGTCTTGGAAACCCACAGGGCAGTTCTACCCTGTGCCATAGGATCACCATGAGACTCTGTGGCAGTGAGGTTTTTGTTTCCCAGTGTGACTGTGCTCCTGCCACTGTGGTAGGTACATTTGCGTTCTTATGACCTCCAAAGCCATGTCTCACTCCCCTCACTTGGAGAGATGTACACTCTTCTTTATTCCCATTTTATAGACAAAGAGACCGAGGCCTCACAGATTAACTGTTTTGTCTAACATCATACAGGTAGACACCTTTACTCAAAATCCTTCAGTGGTTCCCATGGTCTATACTGAGGAGTTCTGCTTGTCACTGGAAGCCTTGTCATGCCCTCCGTGACTCCAGGCCCATGTCCTCACCTACCTCTCTGCTGAGAATTCAGGAGCCCTTCCTCAGCTGCATGCCCTGGGTGGTACAAATGGTCTATTCACTCAGCTGTGCACGGAACAGCTAGAGGTTGGAATGCACTCTGATTCAAAGAAGATCTGGTAGTGTACCTTAAAAAATATCAGCCATTGAGGGTCCTGTGGAGCATAGTTGTCACCTGTAGGGTCTAATCTAGTCACATGAAGTCACCAGGGGTGAAATGGACTCAGTAGCAAAAGGTTTGGATTATTATTGTTTTATTTCCATTTGGGAGCCTGCAAGTCTCATATTTGCATGTCAAATGGCTCTGTGCTATGCTCTCATCCCAACATGGCTCCCTCTCTATCAGTAGTGGCCCGTGCATTGCCATGATGCTGAGGAGATTCCAGTGGAGGCCCCAGATTAAGGTTAGGAGGAAAGGTCTAACAATGTTATGAAAATAAGCCAAGGAAAAGTCTATGGAGCAAAAGGATAAGGACTACTGATTGCTGGGATGGTACCGGACTCTGCAGGATTTTGTCCCATTGCAACGGAGTTGCCATGAGCAGAGGGGTCACTCGATGGTCGATAATGGGACTCAACAATAATGCGACTCAGTCTCAGAAAGCAGTGGAGGAATACCATCCAAGGCCATTGCTATCCTTGAATCTCATAGCCAGGACACATGGGACAGATGGCATCAACTGGAACACAGGGAGGGAACAGTCTTGGTCAGGCACACGTGGGAGAAGAGGGAAGAGCTGGGTCTAGGCATCAGTTGCTTTTCACTTGGACCCAAGTTCCATTTTATAGTTAAAAGGACTCTTAGTTGCTATGTATGTGGACGACATGAGGTGGGCACAGGGCTCCAGAAAATAGCCAGTAGTTGCTGTGGGATCCACTGGCTTCATCCCTTTGTTAAAATTATGTCCCATTTTCCTCTTTTAGTCAGCAGAACATGCTCAACCTCAGACAGCTTGCATGAACTAGCAGGAAGAGTAGCAAAGAGTTATCAGATTCCCTTTTAAAATGAAAAGGGCCGGGGTGGTGGTGGGGGAGTCTTCCCTGCTCTTTAGCTCCCCCCCCCTTCCCTGGAGGGAAAAGTAAGGATTGGAGATGTTTTTAGTTGCAGTATTTTCTTGCAGCTACGTTGGCTGGTTGTCTAGCTCCTCATGGGCTCATGAATTTACAGCTTGGCCTCTCTGGAAGTTGCTTCAGGGAGAAAGATGGTTGAATTTCATTCTTGCTAATTTAAAACAATAATTGTTCACGCGTTAGGAAGCATTCCTATTAAATCAATTCAATCTTTTGGAACAACTGGATAGAATGAAGAGAAACTTCCCGTTGGCTTTGTGATGTTTATTTATCCACCCAGCCTTTGTTTCAGCAAAGGGTGGCTGAGAGCCAACTATGATCAGCCTGTGCTAAACCTTGTATGAGGAAGAAGGGAGCTGGTAACGAATGATGTGGGTGCTTCCTAGACATGCGATGCTGCTAGTCTTATAGTGGAGAGGAATACAGGTGTGTAACTCTGTGAACTTGGCTACTGTTATGAATTGAATTGAAACCCCCAAATATGTGTTGAAATCCTAACCCTTAGTACTTGTAAATGTGACCTTGTTTGGAAATAGTCTCTTTGAAGATATTATCAGTTAACATGAGGTTATACTGGATTTAAGTAGGACCTAATCCAATATGAGTGGTCTCCTAAAAAGGAGGAGAAAAGTTAGACAAACAGGTAGACAGAGCAAAGTCGGCCATGTGCAGACACTTCTACAGACCAGGGAATGCCTGGGATCATTGGAGATGGGAGAGATAAGAAAGGGTCTTTTACTAGAGCTTTCAGAGAAAACATGGTCCCACTGTTCCTCTGAAATTAGGCTTTGAAGCCATCCACACTTTGTGACGGTTCAAACCCAGAGGGACCATCAGAGCTCATCTTGGCAATGGATCCTTGGTATCATAGCCCAGCATGGAGAGAGAATCTTGGAAAGGTTTAGGGGTCAGTGAGGAGATGTATAAATTGTGGTCAGTTTGGGGTGAACATGGGGTGAGTTTGAGGGTACCAATTCCAGAGAGGGGTCAACACTGACACAGGGTAAACCAAACCTGGGCCAAAGAGGGTTGGATAGAGGTGGGTGTGCACTGCTCAGTCAGGAGTGGAAAGCAGACCTACACCAGCATCTAGCTGGAAGGGGAAAAGAACATGGATATGGGCATCCCTCTGTAATAGGACAGTGAACCTGAGTATCTGGTGAGAGTAGAGGGGTGGGAGGCCTGGATCAGAGATCTGAGGCTGTGAATCTGTGCTGAGCGGTGGCCTTTATTGAGCTCCTTAACACACTATGGGGTAAACCAGGTACCCACACGTGTCCAGGAGCCACCTGGGAAACATTGCTAATCTTCAGGAAGAGATGTCCGGGGACACTGGGACCAAGCATACTGAGTCCCAGAAGGAAGTTCTGAGCCCCAGAGAAAGGCCAGTGACCATCCTCAGAGCTGTGACTGTGTATATGGTGCCTTTTGATACGTTCCCTGAGGTAGGGGACCTGAGACCCAGGAGAGTGCGGGCCGGGTAGGAACTAAAACTGGCGGCCGCTTGGTAGAGGTGGTCCTGGTTTATGTCTGTGGCCTGATGTACGCATCAATGGCTTTCCTTTTCTCTCCAAAGAGCTAGTTTCAACAACAAATGATATTGCTAATGCCAGGCTCCTTGGATGGTATAAAGAATTAATGTCCTCTGCTGCCAACTGGGAAATTTAAGTCCATCCAGAGGCAACTAGGGAAAGAGCCTGGAGATTTACTTCTGAAAGTCCAACCATTAAAACCAAGGAGGAAGATTTTCCTAGGGGTATGGCATTTACATTGGGTGTGGTGGAACAATTTGGGGAAAGATTTCACAACTTGAAGAATGTAATCAGTGTCACTGAATTATACATGTAACAATGGAGTTGGTGCATGTTTTGCTGTGTATATTTTCACCACATACATAAACACGCACACACACACACACCCCTCCATGGAGCACAGGTCTACTGTGACATATGTGGGGTCACTTTCAGGCCACTAGAACGGGTACTCTTAGCACCACATCTAAAACAAATCGCCCATTGGAGTGGGATGCTTCTCTGATGGTTTCCAAGGCTTTTCAAAATGAGGCTTCTCTGCTTCTCCTCCCGACCCCAGCCTTGAGTAATGTGGTGACCTCAACCTCTCAACCTATTTTGTAACAACGGCGATCTGATGAAGAGCATGGCTACCTGGCTCCCACAGTGGTGACACTGATGAGGATGAGAACAATCTTTGCAAGCTCTCAAGGAGTCTATAAGAGACCACAGTCTCTATTCTCTCTCCTCCCTTCATAAACCAGGCCAGCATGTCTTTGAGGAAGGAACGCCACTGAGACTGCTCTGGGACTGGGATCCTTGTGACTTCACTTTCTCTTGTCCAATCACTTTCATGCTTGTCCTGGAGATTCCTGTGGTTCTGCAGAGCCACAGAGTGAAGACCTCAGTCACGGATCTTACCTAGTGTAGTCTGTGAGGAGAGCTGAAAGGACTTCGTATGCCAAGCACAAAAGGACAAGTACAACATGAGTCCGCCGAAGTAAGTTTTAAAAAAATGCAAAAGGGTCCCAGGGTAAAAGCTATTGTATACAAACATTCCTGGGGTGAGGTCCAGACCAAATCCAGGGATACATATGGTAGCCAACTAAAAAGGACAGGGGGGAAAGGAAAAAAAATAATTTTTAAGGGTAGCGGGGGAACTCAACCAAAGGGAGGATATTGTTGATATCTCCACAGGGAAAGAGGGACCAGACTTCAACCCAGAGCTCCAAGATGTGAATGCAACAGGACAGCATGGAGTCGGGAGCCAGTGGAGAGGTCTGAGGGCCGGCCCCAATCCCAACAACGTGGACACCTGCCCCCGAGAAGAATTTATTTCAGAGGACAGCACTGAAGCTGCAGCTCCGGGAGAGGGCCATGTCTGATCAGAGCTCATGGGAGCAAATGAAGGGGGAGGAAGAGAGAGTGGAGCACATCCTGGACCACCAAACCTTGACAACCATATCTCAGAGGTCAATCTACAGAGAATACCATATGGCCGGTCCCAGTATGAGACACGACATCCCTCACTGACCCATAGTCCTACAGGGGACAACAATGGAGACACAGTGTGGGAATTGCACCCGATCTGATCCCACCACTCCAAGGCAAAACACTAAGGGTGTGCAACAGAACAGCAAGGGGAACAGAGCATCGAAGTCCCCAGGGAATACCAAAAATAGACTTTGGGGCCAGGGCTTGGTACCTCATCAGACTCGACCGGAAAACACTTCTAAAGGCCAATAAACGATCCTTGAACTAACTACAAGCTTTTCATTCATTCTTTCTTCTTTTTTAAAAATCATTTTATTAGGGGCTCATACAACTCTTATCACAATCCATACATACATCGATTATGTAAAGTACATTTGTACATTCATTGCCCCCATCAGTCTCAAAACATTTACTCTCCACTTAAGCCCCTGGCATCAGTTCCTCATATTTTCCCCCTCCCCCTCTCTCATGACCCTTTGATAATGTATAAATTATTGTATTGTCACATCTTACACTGTCCGACATTGCCCTTCACCCACTTTTCTGTTGTCCATCCCCCAGGGAGGAGGCTATATTTAATCCTTGTAATTGGTTCCACCTTTCCACCCCACCCTCCCTCCACCCTCCCAGTATTGCCACTCTCACCACTGGTCCTGAAGGGATCATCTGTACTGGATTTCCTGTGTTTCCAATTCCTATCTATACATCCTCTGGTCTAGCCATATTTGTAAGGTGGCATTGGGATCATGATAGTGGGGGAGGATAAAGCATTTAGGAACTAGGGGAAAGTTGTATGCTTCATCGTTGCTATACTGCACCCTGACTGGCTCATCTCCTCCCTGCGACCCTTCGGTAAGTGGATGTCCAATTGCCTACCAATAGGCTTTGGGTCTCCACTCCGCACTCCCCCTTATTCACAATGGAATGATTTTTTTGTTCTGATGATGCCTGATACATGATCCCTTCAACAACTCGTGATTGCACAAGCAGGTGTGTTTCTTCCATGTGGGCTTTGTTGCTTCTGAGCTAGATGGCTGCTTGTTTACCTTCAAGCCATTAAGACCCCAGACGTTACATTTTTTGAGAGCCAGGCACCATCAGCTTTCTTCATCACATTTGCTTATGCACCTGCTTTGTCTGCAGTGATTGTGTTGGGAAGGTGAGCATCATGAAATGCCAGTTTAATAGAACAAAGTATTCTTGTATTGAGGAGCACTTGAGTGGAGGTCCAATGTCCATCTGCTACCTTAATACTAAGCCTATACATATATTCACATAGCTCTATTACCACATCCTCATATATAAATATATTTGATATGTACATGCCTTTATTTAGACCTCTATAAATGCCCCTTGCCTCCTAGTTCTTTCCTCTATTTCATTTTACTTTCCTCTTGTCCAATTATCATGTTCAGCCTTCATTTGGATTATAGTAATTCCTCTCGGTTATGTTACCATTGGTCACGCCCTACCAGGCCCCTACACCTTCCTCACCACTGGTTTGGATCACTTGTTCCCTTGTCCCTGGGCTTGTTAATACCACTTCCTTTCCCCCCACCTCCCCCTCTCCCATGTGCCCCCCGGAACTCTAAGTCCCGTTGTTTTCTCCTCCAGATTGTTCATCCAGCCTATCTCATTTAGACAGATCTGCGGACATAATAACATGCACAAAAACAAGACAGAGCAAAACCGAGCAACAAAAGAAAACAATACAACAGCAACAACACCAACAAGCCAATGACAAAAAAGCAAAACAAAAGAAAACAATAAGAAAGAGAAGCTTGTAGTTAGTTCAAGGATTGTTTATTGGCCTTTAGAAGTGTTTTCCGGTCGAGTCTGATGAGGTACCAAGCCCTGGCCCCAAAGTCTATTTTTGGTATTCCCTGGGGACTTCGATGCTCTGTTCCCCTTGCTGTTCTGTTGCACACCCTTAGTGTTTTGCCTTGGTGTGGTGGGATCAGATCGGGTGCAATTCCCACACTGTGTCTCCAGTGTTGTCCCCTGTAGGACTATGGGTCAGTGAGGGATGTCGTGTCTCATACTGGGACCGGCCATATGGTGTTCTCTGTAGATTGACCTCTGATATATGGTTGTCAAGGTTTGGTGGTCCAGGATGTGCTCCACTCTCTCTTCCTCCCCCTTCATTTGCTCCCATGAACTCTGATCAGACATGGCCCTCTCCCGGAGCTGCAGCTTCAGTGCTGTCCTCTGAAATAAATTCTTCTCGGGGGCAGGTGTCCACGTTGTTGGGATTGGGGCCGGCCCTCAGACCTCTCCACTGGCTCCCGACTCCATGCTGTCCTGTTGCATTCACATCTTGGAGCTCTGGGTTGAAGTCTGGTCCCTCTTTCCCTGTGGAGATATCAACAATGCCCTCCCTTTGGGTTAATTAGTGCCCTGTTTCCTCACTCTCCAAAGCTTTTCTTTTTTGTTGTTGTTGTGTTTTTGTTTTGTCATTGAATTTTTGTTGTTGTTGTTTTGTTTTCTTTTGTTACTCGGTTTTGCTCTGTCTTGTTTTTGTGCATGTTATTATATTTGCAGGTCTTTCTAAGTAAGATATGATATGTGAACAATCTGGAGGAGAAAACAACAGGACCAACAATTCCAGGGGACATGGGAGAAGGGGTGTGGGGGGAAAGGAAGTGGAGTTAACAAACCCAGGGACAGGGAACAAGAAGTGACCCAAATCGGTGGTGAGGGGGGTGTAGGAGGCCTGTTAGGGTGTGATCAAGGGTAATATAACCGAAAGGAATTACTGAAACCCAAATCAAGACTGAGCATGATAATTGGACAAGAGGAAAGTAAAAGGAAATAGAGGAAAGAGCTAGGAGACAAAGGGCATTTATGGAAGTCTAAATAAAGGCATGATGTACATATGTAAATATATTTATATATGACGATGGAGCAATAGATCTGTGTGCATGTATTTATAGGTTCAGTATTAAGGTAGCAGATGGACATTGGACCTCCACTCAAGTTCTCCATCAATGCAGCAATACTTTGTTCTGTTAAATTGGCATTCCATGATGCTCCCCTTTCTGACACAATCACTGAAGACAAAGCAGGTAAATAAGCAAATGTGGTGAAGAAAGCTGATGGAGCCTGGCTGTCTAAAGATATAGCCTCCAGGGTCTTAAAGACTTGAAGGTAAACAAGCAGCCATCTAGCTGAGAAGCAACAAAGCCACATGGAAGAAGCACACCAGCCTGTATGATTAAGAGGTGCCAAAGGGATCTGTTATCAGGCATCAAAGAACAAAAGATCATATCATTGTGTGCTCACCCCCATGATAAAATCGCTGAAGACAAATGGGTGATGTGGTGAAGAAAGCTGATGGTGTCTGGCTATCAAAAGATAGGGGTCTTAAAGGCTTCAAGGTAAACAAGTGGCCATCTAGCTGAGAAACCCACATGGATGAAGCACACCAGCCTATGTGATCACGAGGTGCTGAAGGCATGAGGTATCAGGCATCAAAGAATAAAAAGTCATATCATTGTGACTGAGGGGGAGTGCGGGGTGGGGACCCAAAGCCCATCTGTGGACAACTGGACATCCCCTTACAGAAGGGTTGCGGGGCAGATACGAGCCAGTCTGGGTGCAGTGTAGTAACAATGAAACATTCAACTTTCCTCTAGTTCCTAAATGCTTCCTCCCCCTCCCACTCTCATGATCCCAATTCTACCTTACAAATATGGCTAGACCAGAGGATGTACACTGGCACAGATAGGAACTGCAAACACAGAGAATGCAGGATGGACGATCCCTTCTGGATCAGTGGTGAGAGTGGCAATACTGGGGCGGAAAGGGGGAACAGATTGCAAGGATCTACATATTGCAGGGATCTACATATAATCCCCGCCCTGGAGGATGGACAACAGAAAGGTGGGTGACGGGAGACATCGGATAGTGTAAGATATGACAAAATAATAATTTATAAATTATCAAGGGTTCATGAAGGAGTGAGGAGTAGGGAGGGTGGGGGAAAATGAGGAGCTGATGCCAGGGGTTTACGTGGAATGCAAATGTTTTGAGAATTATGAGGGTAACGATTGTACATATGTTCTTTATGTACAATTGATGTATGCATGGATTATGATAAGAGTTGTACGAGCCCTCAAGAAAATGATTTTTAGAAAAGAAACAGCTTCATATGTAAAATGAGGCTGGTGATTGTCCCATGTAAGCATTTTCTTCTTCTGGTCTAGAAGTTACCTGTGATCTAGAAGCCAGCATAGGCTCTAGGACCAGAGGTTGGTTATTTAGTGGAAGGGAGGTACTTGCTTTGGGTATTGAGACCACGTGCTGGAGTGATGCATTTGCTAAAGATTACACTGATGCCATATCAAACACAACATGGTGGAAGAAACAGGGCTATTTAGCCTGGAGGAATCTGAGTGGCCAAGGATTTACCACTCACATAGGAAAGGATGTATGTATCCTTTTTTCCTTTCTAGAGTTGATATCCAATACACCGAGTGTTCAGAAGAAGCAGTGACCTTCCCATCTCTGCAGGATTGGCAGTTGAAATGGCCTAACTACTTGGCAGGGATGTGGAGAGGCAACAAAGCATCAACAAGGAGTTGGACATTAGACTTTCAAGATCCCTCCCAGGCCTGGGCTTCTGGGCTTGTTCAAATAACAGTCTCTGCTTCCCACAGTCAGCTGCCTTCTGGATGAATCAAAAGCCCACCCAGCTCTGACCTTCTTTCTGTCTGGGTGGAGCCGCCAAGTTCTCCTCTTCCTGCGGTACAGTCACTGCCTTCACAGCCTCTGGGATTCCCTCTTGCAGTCATCCTCTTCCGGGAGTCGAGAGTGGAATAAAGTGGTTAAACCAGGAAAATGCGTGCGCGCACACAGACACCCACGCATGCGCGCACACACACACGAGAGGAAGACGGTCTGGAATGAGAAACGCGTCTTGTTCTGGCCTTTTTTCATCAGCCCATGGAGATGAATATTCTGACCTAATAATCAAAACAAGCTGTAATTGCAAACAGATTCTCAAAAGACTATGAGGTGGCCTAGGAGAGACCAGAAGAGATACCTGCTGAGCACAGCGGGCCTGGCCCCGCCAGCCCTCTTCCCACCCCCAGAATCAATGTAGCCTCTCAGCCACACACACTATTTTGCTGGCCTGGCTTGATCAAGCCTTGCTCACGTCTACCTTCTCTATCAACCCAAATCCAAATCATTGCCATCGAATTTATACTGACTTCTGGTGGCCTTTTAGGACGTAGTAGAACCTCCCGTGTCAGATTTCGAGACAGTCACTTTTTACAGGAGTAGAAAGCTTCATCTTTCTCCCATGGAGTGGCTGGTGGCTTTGAACTGCTGACCTTTCAGTTACCAGTCCAACTACACCACCAGGGTTCCCACTTAGGGACTACAAAATTTCCTTTACAGGGGAAACTTTTCAGAAGAAGCTAACTCCTATCAGAAAATGTGATTAAATATCTAGCAGCATTCTGAAAGACAATAAGTAGGGCAGGAGATCTTGTATCCTCTCCACCCCTAACTCCACTTCCTCTTGGCTCAGAAGATGTTCTCTTGGGTGGGACAATGGAGCTGGAAATTCTTCATGTCCCTTTCTTCCCCCACCCTTTTTTCGTGTTTTGTTTAAGACACACCCTCGGCTCAAATTTGCTTTGAAGGTTTAGTAATTTCCATTTTTATTCTCAAAACAATGGCACAGTTCTTCTGGGACACAAATGTTGATTCTCTGCACTCAAGAATCAATCTCATTCTAGAAATAACCAACAACTCAGGGAAAGATAGATGGAAAAGCCCAAAGAAGGATCAATTCTGCGCTGCATCCCCAAAGTGTTCATACCAACAGGGACCCAGCCAATTGTATGCCATACCCCAAGGTAGTCAATGAGTACCTCCCTTGGACACGATGCTTCACAGGAAGGTTTAATTCTGCTGAGTAGGGTAAAGGTATCAGTGGAATTTGTTAATCTTGAAAAAGAGAAGGATTTTGATGGGCATGATGATTAGGGAAGTGGTCTCGTGGGTGGAATAGCTTGGTCAGGATAAAGTAATCTGACAAATTGATGCAATCTTAGAGATAGGTTCAATTTTCTGTTGTGGCCAGTGCATGGGGTTGATGATGCTGGGGCCTGTGGTGGGAGATGAAGCTGGAACGATATGTGGATTGAGACTAGATTGCCACGGACTCTGTGTAACTTGCTAGGAGCTTTTTGTTGGTGTTAGATGCCATCGAGTTGATTCCGACATATGCACGACATAATGATACGCAGGCCTGACCTGTGCACCCTCATCATTGTTCACACGCTTGAACCCCTTGCCGCAGCCCCCGTGTCAAACATCTCTCTGAGGGCCTTCCTCTTCTGCATGCTCCTCCACTTTACCAACCCCGATGTCCTGCTCCAAGGACTGGTCTCTCCTGACAATATGTCCGCAAGCATGTAAGATGGACTCGCCACCCTTGCTTGTCAGGATCACCCAGGCTGAACTTCTTCCAAGACACTCCAGTCTGTCCTTTGAGCCATCTATGGCACGGTCAATATTCTTGTCCAGCAACCACAGTTCAAATGCGTCCATTCTTCTTCAGTCTTGATTTAATGTTCAACTTTCATATGCATATGAGGCCAATGAAAATACCATGATCAGCTGCCACTTAGTCCTCAAAGTAACATCCTTGCTTTTCAATACTCTGAAGAGGTCTTGTGCAGCGATTTACCTAATACGATGCGCCTTTTGATCTCTTGACTGCTGCTTCCATGAGCATTGACTGTGCATCCAAGCAAGACAAAATCCTTTTCTCATTTACCATGGGGTTACCTACTGGTCCAGGTGTGAGGACTTCTGTCTTCTTTTCATTAGTCATAATACATACTGAAGACTGCACTCTTTTTAAAAAATTTTAAATCATTTTATTGGGGCTCATACAACTCTCAACTCTTATCACAATCCATACATACATCAATTGTGTAAAGCACACTTATACATCTGTTGCCCTCATCATTCTCAAAATTCACCTTCCGCTTGGGTTCCTGGAGTCAGTTCCTCATTTTCCTTTTCTCCCTCCTCCTCCCTCCCTGCTCCCCCCTCCCTCATGAACCCTTAATAATTTATAAATTATTATTTTATCTTATCTTATACTGCCCGGCGTCTCCCTTCCCCACTTTCCTGTTTCCCATCCTCCAGAGAGGAGGTCATATGTAGATCCTCGAGATCGGTTCCCCCTTTCTACCTCTCCTCCCCTCCTGGTATCGCTACTCTCATCATTGGTCCTGAGGGGCTCATCTGTCCTAGATTCCCTGTGTTTCCAGATCCCATCTGTACCGCTGTGCATCCTCTGGTCTAACCAGGTTTGCAAGGTAGAATTGGGATCATGATAGTTGTGGGCAGGAAGCATTTAAGAACTAGAGGAAAGTTTTGAGTTTCATTATTGTGCACTCTTTTTTTATATATAAATAATTTTATAGGGGGCTCTTACAGCTCTTATAGCAATCCATGCACCAATTGCACCAAGCACATTTGTACATATGCTGCCATCAGCATTTTCAAAACATTTTCTTTCTACTAGGGCCCTTGGTATCAGCTCCTATTTCCCCCCTCCCTCCCTCCCTCCCTTACCCTCCTCCCTTGTGAACCCATGATAAATCATAAATTATTATTATTTTCATATTTTATACCATTCACTGTCTCCCTTCAACCATGCTTCTGTTGCTCATCTCCCTAATGGGGCATGTGTTACACATTAATCATTGCAACTGGTTCCCCTTTTCTCCCTCTTTTCCCCCACCTTCCCCCTACCCTCTTGGTATTGCTACTCCCATTATGGTTCCTGAGGGGGTTATCTGTCCTGGATACATGCTCTGGTTAAGCTGGATTTATAAGGTAGAACTGGGTCATGATAGTCGGGGAAGGAAGCATTAAAGAGCTAGAGGAATGTTGCGTGTTTTGTCAGTGCTATACTGCACTCTGCCTGACTTGTTCCTTTCTTGTCGCCCTTCTGTAAGAGGATGTCCAACTGTCTACGGATGGGCCCCGAGTCTCTGCTCCAACCCTCCTCATTCACATTGATATGACTGTCTATTCTGGCTTTTCCACTGCCTGATACCTGATCCCATTGACACCTGGTGATCACACGGGCTGGCGTGCTTCTTCCATGTGGACTTAGTTGCTTCCCTGCTAAATGGCTGTTTGTTTAACTTCAAGCTTTTAAGAACCCAAATGCTATATTGTCAAATAGCTGAGTACCACAAGCTGTCTTTACTGCATTTGCTTATGTACCCATTTTGTCTTCAGCAGTTGCGTCAGGAAGGTGAGCATCACAGAATGACAGGTTATTAGAACAAAGAATTCTTGTGTTGAGCATGGGCTTGTGTAGAGGCCTAATGTCCATCTGCGACCTTAATACTTAATATATAAATATATGTGCATAGATCTATATCCTTATCATTATATATTAATACATTTACATATACACACGCCTATATTTATACCTCAGTAAATGTCTTTTGCCTTCTAATTCTTTCCTCTATTTCCTTTTACTTTCCTCCTGTCCCATTATCATGTTTGACCTTCATTCAGCTCTCCATAATTCCTCTAGACTACATTGCACTTGATCAAATCCTACACTTTCCTCGTCATCTAGTTTAGATCTCTTATTGTTCCCTTGTCCCTGCGTTTGTTCTGTCCCTTTCGCCTGCTTCCTCCTCTCCCAAGTCCCCCCTCCCCCAGAAATTTCAGTCCCATTGTTGTCTCCTTAGGACTGCTTATCCTGTCTATCTTATATAGATAGATATAGGGAAAAGAAAGATAAGAGGAAAAAGACAATAAATAGAAAAGAAAAAATACGAAATATGGGCTTGGCTAGGTTTTCCTTGCTGATCGGTGGGCCTTTTGGGGGCAACCCTTTTCCCCTAAACTTACTATCCAAGCTGCTTTGTTGGGACAGCCCTCAGTTTCCTTCTTAGCTCTCTAGCTGTTCCCTGAGCTCTGAATCTCACTTTGTGTGGTCCCTATCTCACACTAGATGCACCAGGGATGGGCCTGCCCTCCTGCCTCCAAATCCAGCACTGGGTCCCGCAGGTAGCACCACTCTCTGGAGACAGCTACAGTCACCAGTGGCCACCTTGTAATTGCAGAAAGAGGAACCAACCTCCACCAAGGCCAATATGGAAGCATCTTTTTAAGCTCTGCACATACTCCCCTGAGGACCGCCTACTCCCAGCCCCCCAAGCGTGCCCTCTGTATCTCTCCAGACACTCCAATCCCGGCCTGCTGGGGGGAGAGGCCCTCCAGCACCACGGCACTCTGCTATAATTAGCGCCTAATCAGAGAGGCCGTGGGGAAACGAGACACCTGATTTTTGTTAGGCAAAGCTGTATACAATATTTGTCACACAATTTTATGAACACATTTAGCATATTTGCCAGAGGAAAAAAGTAGGAGCTCAAATGCTTGCCAGGCATATTTATGCCTATGGAAGGGTCATGCTTGTTCCAGAAAACCACCAACAAGAAATAACAACTTACTCCTATTGAGTCAATTCTGGCTCTTCGTGCCCCTCTTAGGCCCTAGAGGGCAAGGTCAAACTGTCCTTGTGCGTTTCCAGACGGTAACTCTTTCCGGGCTAGAAGACCTCCTTCTTCCACAGAGCAGCTAGTCTCAAACTGCTGACGTTGCAGTTGGCAGCCCAGCTCGTAAGCACACCACCACCTGGGCTCCTGCTTGTCTGAGAGCACGTCCCGATTTTGAGGGCTCGAAGGTAATGACGTCCTGGAAAGCAGTGACTGCCTCTTATGATCTTTCATCCACTCAATTCTTTTATTAAGTTATTTACATATCATTAAGTGACATCTCTTGCACTGAGAGTGCCTAGGTGGTACAAACGGTTACTGTACTTAGGTGAAAACTGAAGTTAGAGGTTGGGTACATTCAGAGGTCCCTTGAAAGAAAAATTTGGCAGTCTATTTCCAAAAAAACAGTCATTAAGCCCAAGATGGAGCACAGTTACACTCAACACACGGGAGGCCACCATGAGTCAGAGGTGACGTGAAGGTTGCTGGTTGGGTTCTTGCAATGGAATGTAGTTTTTAAAATTTGCTTATGTCACAAGGTCATGCTTTAACATCTTCATGGGTGTTACTATTTAATTTCCAATTTTTAATATACATATTTATTGAATTTTGCCATGCGTCCCATGAATCGTTTTGTCAATATGCCAATTTGTTTATAGCACAGTCACAGGGAATGGTTTTTTTCTTCTTCAGATAAGATCCCTATATGTTTTGTTTCAGGTTACAAAGCCAAAATTGGTGTCGATAGAATCTCTTGTCAAATATATGGTGTTTTGTGGTCATATACAAATGGATCTACTGTGCTTCCCTTTGTGCCAGAACCCTGTCTGCTCGGCACCTGCATCGTTTAATTCACCTTGTCATCAAAAATGACAGGATAAGTAAATTTATGTATGAGGGAGAAAGAACGGGATTTCTACTCCCTTAAAGAGTTACAGTATTGAACCCACACAAGGAGTTCTACTCTGTTCTATAGGGTCATTCTGAGGCAGAATTGACTCGTGGCAGTGAGTTTGGTTTCTTTTCCTTTTTTGGTTTATGGTGTGAGACAGGGACTCATAAAGTAGGGACTTTTTCGAATAAAAGAAAGTGCAAGATGTTTGGCTGTCCCAAAAATGCCACATAGATCTCTACTTCCACGTGAAATGAAAAATCTGGAGCAAGTGAAGGGGTGTACGCAGCAAGAACAGAGAATTTGTTGGCCGTGTAGGAACTAAGAGGAGATGCACTGTCAACATTCCCACGTGGAGATTAGATATTTGGGCCGAGGATTTAGGGACATATTCTACAGCAACTGAGCACTGGGAAGCCACTGGGAGCTTTGAAAGAAATGACTGAGATACTCAACTTTTCTGAAAGTGAACACTTTGGAAGTTTTGAGGAGAAGGGGTTGGATTGGGGAGGCGGATTGCAGGAGTGGGAAGACCAGGTCTAGGATGAGGTGTAAGGATGGGAACACCTGGCCGCTCCTTCCTATGCCTTTGTCCTGTTCTTGCCTCCCTCTTCTTTTAAGGCAGAGTCTAGAGATGGCCTCTGGGAGGCCAAAGTTCTTTGCATCCCCCTCTTGAAATTCTGGAAAATTTGGCCTCACAACCCAGGAAGGAGGGTGGGTCAAGGGGGAGAGAGAGAGAGAGAGAGAGAGAGAGAGAGAGAGAGAGAGAGAGAGAGAGAGAGAGAGAATGAGAATTTGTCACTAATTTATTTTTAGACATCTTCCTTGTAGTTTGGGAGATGTTTTCCCCAGAGCACATAGGGACTCAGAATCCGAAGAGCTGGGTCCCAGGCTTTGTCACGGTTTCCAATGGGTGGTTATGAGCAGTGGCTCTTCTTTCTGTGGCTTCGGAAAGCCACAGAAATGACAGGTGGGGTGTTTGTTTTGAGGGAGAACAGTCCAGCAGTGATTGAGGCAAAGACGACATGCGGTGGGCAGGTGGGATGAGGGAAGTCGTAATGGTAATGCTGCCTACCACAAAGGCCACGGCGAGTGGCTTTAAAGGATAGAAATGCTTTTATTCCAAGTTCTAGAGAAAAAATGTCCAAATCAGGGTCTCAGCTGTGAGACTTTCTTGTCAGCAGCTCTAGGCGTCCCTTGGTTCATTGGTGTTTCGTAGCTTGTAGGGTTCCTCACTTGGCCCCGGTCTTCCCTCGTGTGTGTGTCTACTCTGCTTTCTATACGTCAGAAGTGGTTAGATTTAGGCCATATGTGGATATGATTGAATCAACATGGGTAACAAAGACCCTATTTTCAAGTGGGTTTCATTGACATCTCATTTAGTTGGCTGCTTGTCTGGAAACAAGTTTTTTAATTCCTCAGAGTCTATTCTATCTGATAGCCAGCATCATCTAATTTCTTCACCACACTTTGCTATAGCACCCATGCCTTCTGGGTTTCCTTCATGAGGGTGAGCATCAAGTAGGGTCATGTCATAAGAATGAATTGTTCTTATATTGAAGCTAGGATTCAGTGCAAGCCCATGGGATTGTTTTCTTTTAAACATTTTATTAGGGGCTCATACAACTCTTATCACAATCCATACATATACATACATCAATTGTATAAAGCACATCTGTACATTCTTTGCCCTAATCATTTTGTTTTTTTAAAAACATTTTATTAGGGGCTCATACAACTCTTATCACAATCCATACATATACATACATCAATTGTATAAAGCACATCTGTACATTCTTTGCCCTAATCATTTTGTTTTTTTAAAAACATTTTATTAGGGGCTCATACAACTGTTATCACAATCCATACATATACATACATCAATTGTATAAAGCACATCCATACATTCTTTGCCCTAATCATTTTCAAAGCATTTGCTCTAGGGATTGTTTTCTTCTGTAATATTTACATGGGCAGATTTACAATATTTCCATTTCCAGGCCGCACTCCTGCAGAGCTGCTCAGTGGTTTGAATCACCGACCTTTGGGTTAGCAGCAAGCATCTATTGTATCAGGCCTCCTCATTTAATTGATATCCCTAGCCTGTAGCCTGAAAAATGGTGAACTGGTACTGTTGTGTTTTATATATTTTAACAATAAAAATTATCCTGAATTGTGATGAGTTATATGAGCCCCCAGTAAAATGATTAAAAAAATTATCCTGATATCCTTTGAAGTTCATGCCCACATGTCTCCATTTTCCCCCTCTAGGGTTCTGCAGTGTAATGGATTACTCTTTCTATATGATCTCCCTGGGTTTGGATTTGTAGCTTTACTAAAAATGATTGGTTGAGCTGCAGCATGCCTTGTTATTGGCTTCTTTTATGCACCTTTCGGGTCAGTTTGCTGTGCAAATTGTGGCTTGAAATGCACCAGTAGGATTGAACGACTTGTAGGGATAGGGCGATTTGTAGTCCTCTTAGAAGTAGCATGCCTTGTAATTAACAAGGAACACGCTTATGTAAGCAGTCCGCTCCACCCGTCAGAGGGGGCGGGGCTCATGACCACCAAGAAGAATTTGGAACTCCCAGGACAAGAGGGCCGACTGGAAACACACACAATTACCCTGTTTCCCCGAAAGTAAGACACCCCCAAAAAAAGACCTACTTACAGTTTTACCTCTCACTGAAATATAAGGCATCCCCCCGAAAATAAGACTGGCCCCAAAATAAGCCCCCCCGAAGCTACTGTAACTCTGGACTCTGGACCGTAGTGGCAGGTGTGGCTGCTCAGCTCACTGTTGGCCGCAGCGCAGCTGGGGCAGACAGGAAGTGCGAGGTCTCTTTTATTTATTTATTTATTTTTTCAGAAAGGAACAAAGTTTATTTGATGGATGTAAATAAGGCGGTCAGCACAAAGAACTTCTCACACACTGATAACACATGTATGAACCATACATGTCATGTACGTTGTATTCTACTGGACACAGGATACAGTGACGGGAGAATACATGCCCACTGGGAGTTTCCAAAGAGTTCCTTAGGTTTGTTATGTATGTATGTATTTATTTCATATCAATGTCCATAATCACATGGTCAATATCACAACCCACATGCCACTCACTTGAAGAAATACTACGAGAAGCACTATCAAACGAGGGTCTGGGGGGAACTAGCTACACCGACCCCTGGCAGCATTCAAACACTGCTCTACACAGAAGCATCGCAGAGAGCTTATGCCAGCTATGTCATACACACGGTTTAAAAAAGTAAATGGAGACCCACTTTCAAAGGGAAGTTGACGGCGGCGAACGGGCATACCGGATACACAGAAATCGTTAGGTACAAAATCGAGACTGCCCATCGAAATTAAACGGGGTGTACACAAGAGCCTGCTTCTGCTCAAAGAAGACTGACGTCTCCCACCTGTCAGTCCTCTCCGTTTGCACTGGGTGATTCTTCAGCTTCCTCACGAAGCGAAGCGGGGGACCTGCTTGAGTTTCATCACAGTGTTTGTTGTAAACCCAGAGATGATTCTTAACATATGAAAAGGGTTTTTTATTTTTATTTTGTGGTAACCCCCAAACACCGGAGAATGTGACGCGGCCTGGGGAAAAGATGCTGCGTAAGAGACGGGAGTTTGATTTTCTAGGGGCCCAAACAGTATGACCTCATAAAAGTCGGATTAGTAATACTTTGAACCAACCTAAGCGGGGGCCAAAAAATAATCCCTAAAGCAAGACCTGTGACAAAATTGGCACGTATGTAGAAACAGCTCCCTATTCACGGTGATCTGTTGTGTTGCTTGCTTTCATTTTTTTCCCTTTCCCGTGTGGAGGGGCTGTCTGTGTTCCCTTTCGGATTGCTACTTCAAGTAATCAGCTGCCAAGCTCAGGCCAAGCCCTGGCTTGGGGAGGCAGTGAGGCCCGCCTGCTGGCGCACACTGGACGCTGCATGGGGGTACCTGTGGGACCGGGTTCTCCACGTGCGTTGTGTTGAGAGAAAGGTGGGACACACGTTTGTGAAGAATGCCACTCCCCTGCTTCCCCGGCCAAAGCCTCCATCCCATTGACAGCTAAAGGACAGAGTTTCTAAACATGAATGCGTTGGGACTGTCACGCAACATAAGCTTTGACACGGCTTGTTATACTCGCTGACGACAAGAACAAAGCCAGAAGCAAGAGACCTTCTTGAATACAGGACTCCAAACCCACCAAGAAGGGACAGTGCAGGTCAGACACAGTGTCACTTCCTCCGTCAGTAAGGGGTCTGTCCCAGGAACATCTCTATGGCTCATGAGAAAGGTCCAGAGTTAATTGCACCAACATGTTTGTTTTGTTTTTTTAAGTAATAACAATGACTAAATCCAAATGCCATGGACTTCAGTGTTATCTGTTTAGGCTCCTTCACACAGCAGCCAAGAAAGACAAACTAGATTGATTAAGGCCACTCATGCTTAAATTCACTGTTTGTTCTTTAGAAATGCAGATTTTTTTACTTCCCACATGCGTACACCTGGAAGGGTTTCTTCCACTGACA
Source organism: Tenrec ecaudatus (assembly GCF_050624435.1). NCBI lineage: Eukaryota > Metazoa > Chordata > Mammalia > Afrosoricida > Tenrecidae > Tenrec > Tenrec ecaudatus. Next base: position 81,803,161 of record NC_134541.1, on the reverse strand, counting down.
AGAAAATGGATCCATTAGACAGCGGCACACATCAGCCACACTTCCTCATGAGTTTCACGAAGTTCCAACAACTTGTTGCCGTTGTTGGGAATTTTCAGAGGAAGCAGCAGGAGTTGGCTCCTCCTCAGGGCTGCATCACTGCATGCTAAGGACCTCAGAATGGCGGTCTCTGTCCCTGGCGTGAGCTTAAATGACTCTGCGCCCAGATGGTGCACGGAGGCCTATACAGACACACAGCTTTTGTGACTGCTCCTCATTCATCCATGTTTGCATGTTGGATGCTGACAATGCTTTGGAATCCATGTTGCAGACATGTATTTAAAAAAAAAGAACGAGAGAGAGAAAGTACCGTTCATTTACAGAAAGACCTAAGCTCGCACTGTTCGCACAGCACTTGGATCTTGAAATGTGGATGAGACCCAGCTTCCTCATGGAGACCTGCACGCATGGGAATGGAAAGAGTCTGAGGCGCGGCCACGTCCAGCCGTGGCAATGTTGGGGGACAGGCCTCAGGCTTTTGCCACTCTTTAGTGCGTCATCAGGGGAGATAAAAATTACGGATGACCCACTGAGATGCGCCATGTATTGTCAGAGACACACACCATGTTCTTATAAGGCGATTTCTTGGCAAGTAGTAGTGGTTAAAAAAATTGATTTCATTTCCAACCTGGCCCAGAGGTAACCACCTATACACCATCAAAATGCGGTTCTTGGAACAGCAAGTTAAAGAAACAGAGGAGGCTAAAGGCTCACAGTCTCTGGTGTTTTCCTTCCTAGTCCAGCACACTGGTGCCCAGGCACTGCCGGCGCTACCCACATATGGCAAACTGGTACTGTCTGAGCGGCCAGTGCTTCAGGGATGATGAACCCCACTGCCTGGCCCAGCACAGTCCCTGGCGAGGACCCTGCTGTCCCACAGAAGCTGAGCCTGCAGTTTGTATTCCACGGAGCAGCTCAACCTATCCGACAGTAGATGGGTATTCCGACAGAACGCCGGCCCCTGACCACACTTGGAGGGAAGATGCCCACAGGCCGACGGAAAGGGCAGCGTCCGTCCTGATTCTCCGGCTCTGTGTCCTTCCTACCCGGCTTGTCGGACAGACTCCGTGAGAGGCGACAGCGACGAGGAAGATGCCAGAGCTGCCAAGCAAGGGCGGACCTGCAGACACGCTCCAGGTGCTGGGGTGGGGGCAGTGAAGGGAGCCGGCCTGTGATCGATGATCGCAAGATCGCTCTCTTAGCCCTTCTGAAGCTCCAACAGGGTGCAATTATGCATGGAACCTGCTCTGGTGCACCTGCGGATGTGCCTGCTGTCTCCCTCCTCCTCCTCTTCTTTACAGACAGGTAAAGGTGGCTCTCTTGAAGGGCCGGGGGGCTCCCACTCTAGGCAAAGGTTGGACAGGTGATCAAAGTACAGTGTGAGAGCTGGCTGTGCCTCCGTGCCTCCGACACAGATGGGTCGTCTCCATCATTGACCTCAGGACGTTTCCCACAGTGACCGAGCCAATGAGGAGTGGGATAAACTTAGCCACTGGTTTCCGAAGGCTGGTGGGACTCGCTGGGTGGGTTCTGTAGCTGACCTCGATGCTTCTCCACTGGAGAAACTGCAGTGATCCCGCTCTCACTGGACACCGCCCTGCCGCGCTATCCCGAGGGACTTGATTGGTCTTCCGCCACCGTCCCGGTAGGATGACGGCTTCCTTCCGTGTTGGGGTAAGGAGAGCAGGTGAAGCCCTTTGGTGTCCGCTCGACCCCCACTGGGGACGAAAGGGACATAGGCTGCACAGGCAGGGTTGGTTTCAGTGACGGGATGCTTTCAGAAGTCGACCACCAGGCCTTTCTTCTCAAGTGCCCCCGGGAGAGCTCCAAGCCCCAAGCCCCAAGCCTCTTGGTTCACAGCCAAGTGTGTTTCCCATTTGTACCCTGCAAGGGCTCTACCTCAGGTTCCGCGGTGAGGTAATGGCAAGTTCATGGCCAAGACCCGAGGGAGGGCCCCACCTCCGAGTGTTGGAACGGAGGCGAGTGTGTGTACGTAGGTTCCCGTGGGCATCGTTCCCCTTCGAATCGCGAGGTCTCTTTTAATAAAACAATAAACAACAAATGTGTACCATATTCATCTTCATGGAAAAATAAGACATCCCCTGAAAATAAGACCTAGCGCATCGTTGGGAGGAAAAATTAATATAAGACACTGTCTTCTTTTTGGGGAAACAGGGTACACTGTTCTACAACAGCCAGGAGAAAAGTGGCAGGTAGGAAAGACAGGGCAGCCTGAGCTCTCCCATCATAGCTATAAGGTCAAATGAATCCCAATCCTTACCTTTCAAAGGTTGAAGGTCTAAGCACGGAAGGGGAGAAGGGAACCAATCTACATGCAAATCACCCAGTGCTTTCCCCACTGGCTGGTGGCCACCCACACCCGGGGCTCCCTGTGGAACCAGCAATCAGGCTAGGGAGTGAACCCCCTTGGCACCTTGGCACCAGCATCCAGACTCCTGCTCAGCCCCCTGTAGTGCCAGCAACCAGGCTCAAGAGCAGAGCTTGATGGCACCAGTTTCCAGGCATTTGCTTAGCTCTACCAAATCAGAAAACAGGCTAGGGAGCAAATCCATGGTGCCAGGAAACAGGCCTCTGCTTGGCCCTCCATGGCAACAGCAACCAGGCTCAGCAGTGAACCTTTGCATTGCCAGCAACCAGGCTCAGTCAGGCTTGCCCTCCTGTAGAACCCAGCAGGGACTCCTACGGTGTTAGCAAGGAGGGCCCAGTTTGGATCTGCACCACAAGCCCACGTGCCAATCTGCAACTGTCCCAGGTGTGCACCTGTCACCAAGTACTTCACTGAAGCTCACCTGGCTCTTACTGAGGACAATTACAAAGCTCTAGGATCACGGAAAGAATCTGCCCAAGCAGACGTTCCTCCATCCGTTTTGTTCTTTCTTTCTTCCTCGAATTAATAGCAACTCCATTTTCCTTCCCCATCCCATTCCCAAACTCCTATTTTTTCTTTTAATTTCAATCTTTTTCCCTTGAGAGGGAAAATTATTGCTCTATCCACCCCTGTTCTCTCTCCTCTTCTTTGCCCTTTTAGGTTCTTTTAATTCCAAAGCTCCTATCATTCCTTCCCAGCTCCTCCTGGCGGAGTCCGTTCCTCCCACATGACTTAGCAGCCCACCCAACACGACCAACCAAATCATGATTCAGCAAAACCAGCGCCACCACGGAGAAGTCAACACACTGAAAACAGTACTCAAAACATCTCAGAAATCAACGAAGAACAAGAAATTAATAAAACACAGAGACAAAAGCAACATACAACAAAACGACGGCAGCAAGTTTGTGTATATTAATCTTTGTCCAATGTTTGCCCTAGTTTAATACACACTCCTACTATGGTGTTCAGTGGACTTTACTGGAAATTCATGACCAGAGGAGTGGGGTGTCATGCCTATCTCAAAGAAGGTGGTTTCACTTCTGTTGGTGCGTAAACTGGGAAGGGACAGCCTGCCCTTTGAAAAAAATATGCTAAACAGGACTTACATAGACCCCATGGGAGGATCTGCCTTGTGCTATGTGGCTAAGCATGCATTTTGGGCAGAATTTTTTTTCTGCCTGGGTTGTCTAGAGAAACAAAACTAGTGATACTCATATATGTATAAGAAAGAGCTTTCTATCAAGGAGTAATCTTATATCTAGAAGGTATTCCAGCCCAAGCCAGCTTAAGTCCATGGGTCCTATGCTAGCCAGAGCCATCTTCAGAGTCAGGAAGTGGGGGTTCGATGGTGCAGAAAGGCAAATAGTATTCAGAAGATCACAGGCCAGTGGGTGTAGAGTCTCATGGATCCAAGGTCATTGAAAACATCACAAGGCATCAACAGCGCTCAGGGTTTGGCAGCCCACGTGGGGCTATCCCTTGAGGCAGGCACAGAGTTCCAGCAAGCAGGAAGGTGAAGGAGCAGAGAAGAGGGCCCCCCAGTACCTCCCTTATAAACAGACCACATCTCCCAGGAGGTATTATCAGGGTGTGATTGGATTGACCTGATTGGCAGGCTGGACTCCATCCCTATGTAAGTGCAAGTTGGCATAAAATCTGCCACACTGCTCTTGAAGAGCCAGGCCTCCTGCTATCTATAGGCTACATGGATTTTAGATTTAGACTTTTCAAAGTATATGGTGTTCTCAATAGGACATATTAGAAGAATCTGATTTGGAAACCCCACTAATGAACAAGACTTTATGTTTGACACATCCATTACAAAGTACACCAAAACCCAAACTAACTGCCACTGAGTCACTTATGACTCACAGTGACCCTGCAAAGCCTTGTTTTTCTCCCATTACAGTGTAAAGGAACTGGAATACTCCTTTGGGCATAACGTGGAAACATTTTTAGAGCATCCAAAGCACAGAGAGTACCATAGGGCTGGCCCCACCACAAGGCACAACATTCCCTCATTGACCTATAGTGTTAGGAGGGACAGCACTGAAGACACTGTGTGGAAAGTGGGCCCAGTTTGCCCCAGGCACAGAGGGGTGAAGCCCAAAGGAAATTCAACAGGGCAGCAAGGGGAGCAAAAGAACCAAGTCCAGAGGAATCCTGAAAATAGACTTCTGACTTGGGAGACAGCCTTGGCTCCTCATCAGACTTGATCAGAAAACATACAAAAGGGTCAGCACACAGACCTGGAAAGAAGAAGCAGATTGCAACTTCCCCTAGGTCATGGGCTCTGAAGTTATTGGATTTTGGTTCAAATCTATCACTTTTGAGGTTGCCCAATAATTGGCAACTTAAGCGATTATTCATCCCCCTATCTAGCTAATGTTGTGATGGGATACACCCCACCCCCATCCTAACCCCGCTCACACCCTCCCCAGATGCTATATCTTTTGACAGCTGGGCGCCATCCTCTCTCTTTACTATATTTGCTTATGCACCCATTTTGTCTTCAGTGATCACGTTGGGAAGGTGAGCATCAGAGTGCCAGGTTATCAGAAAACAGTGTTCTTTTGTTAAGAGAGGCCTTGAGTAGAGGTCCAAAGTCCGTCTTCTATCTTAATAGCTAGTATTTGTACATTGGTGTCTATCCCTTTCATTATAAACTAGTGTATATACATATATACATGACTATAGCTACACCTCTATAAATAGCTTTTGCCTCCTGGTTCTTTCCTCTATTGTCTTTCACCTTCCTCCTATCTCACTATCATGCTCACCCTCCATTCGGCTATCAGTAATTCCTCTCAGATTCATTGCACTTGATTAAACCCAAGCAGGCATTACATGCCCTCCTCACCATCAATTTTAGATCTCTTGTTCCCTTATCCCTGAGTTTGTTGGCTGCCCCCTCTTTACCTCCTCCTCTCCTATGTCCCTCGGGAACCACCAGTCCCATTGTTTTCTCCTCGGGTTTGTTCATCTTGCCTATCTTATATAGGTAGACATAGGGTGAAAGAAAAACAAAAAGACAAACAAACAAAACCAAGGAAACAAAACAAGAAAAAAAAACTCAATAGATATTTCCAGGTCTGTGTGCTGACCCTTTTGTATGTTTTCTGATCAAGTCTGATGAGGAGCCAAGGCTGTCTCCCAAGTCAGAAGTCTATTTTCAGGATTCCTCTGGACTTGGCTCTTTTGCTCCCCTTGCTGCCCTGTTGAATTTCCTTTGGGCTTCACCCCTCTGTGCCTGGGGAAAACTGGGCCCACTTTCCACACAGTGTCTTCAGTGCTGTCCCTCCTAACACTATAGGTCAATGAGGGAATGTTGTGCCTTGTGGTGGGGCCAGCCCTATGGTCCTCTCTGTACTTTGGATGCTCTAAGCAGGGATGTCATCCCTGGGGCTTGGTGGGCCATGATGAAGTTCTCCCTCTCTGCGATAGTTAAGGTTTATTGTGCCAACCTGGCCCATGAACGCATGTGGGATTAATGGAAGGCCGGAGAGATAAATGGCTCGGTGAACCTTGCCTTTCTTGTCTCTTGCTCTTTGATGACCGGACCAGTGTGTGGCTGCCTTGCTTGTTCTGTGCCTCTGTTTGCAAGCTACACTACCTGTGGGACACCTAACCCATGGACTGCATCACTGTAGTTTGAGGTTCCTTCAAGACCTGCTTTGTCACGCTACTGGAATATACATCTCTTGAGCTGGGGACAGTTGGACCCTGTCATCTGGATGACTGTTGGTGGCCTGCCTTGCTGTTTGCTGCCCGTGGCTGGATAGCCTGAATTGCTCTACAGAGGATTACCCGGTGGCCCTCAAGACTTGAAGGACTGCCAATGTCTCACAACTGTCTCATGGGAGAGAGTTGCACTGAGCCATTTGTACTGCTTTATGGTTTAATTGATTGTTTATCTTTTATGTTATCTATCTATATATATAAATATCTCTATAAATGTATAATTATAAGTGTCCTGGTTTTGTTTCTCTAGAGAACCCTGTCTGACATATACTCTCTTTCTCCCTCTTAGTTTGCTTCCGTGTGGTCTGGACAGACCCACCTTTCTCCCCGGACTATATCTTCAGTGCTGTATTGCCTTCTTCTGGGGAGGGGGTTAACATACCTTGGCTTGGACCCGACCTCATCGTCCTCTCTGTCAGTTCCATGCTCCATCCCATGGTATAGCCCTCAAGCCTTGGCCCTCTGGAATGGGGTCTGGTCCTTTTCCCCTTTCCTATGGAGACATATTTAATGCCCTCCCCATGGGTCTATTAGTGCCCCATTTCCCACCACCTCCTTTCTCTCTCTCTCTCTCTCTCTCTCTCTCTCTCTCTCTCTCTCTCTCTCTCTCTCTCTCTCTCTCTCTCTCTCCTCTTTTATCCCTTTCATTTGAGTTGGCTGCCTTTTGCAGCCCTGAGTTGGGTCACACCCCTGACTGGACTTGAACCCAGGATTTATGCACCAAGAAGTTTACCCTCTGTGCTCATTGTACTTTTTGAGTTTACCTCATTGGACTCATGTTGTATTTGTCCCTTTGTGTGTGAGCTAACTTTGCTTAGCATAATTTCCTCCAACTCTTCCCATGAGACAATGTGTTCATAGTTGCTTTTTAGGGCTGCATAATACTCCATTGTAAGTATATACCAGAGTTTTTTAATCCATTCCTCAGTTGATAGAAATTTAGATTGTTTCTAGGTCTTCTCAATTGTGAACTGCACCATGATGAACATTGGAGCACAGCTGTCTGGTCTTGGTCTGTTTCTTACTTCTTCTGAGTATATGACCAGTAGGGGGGCTGCTGAATCACATGGTAGCTGGACTTTGATTTGTTTTGGGTATCGCCAGATTGATTTCCATAGTGGCTGCACATACCACCAGCAGTGGATGAGTACCTGTTTCACCACACCCTCTCCAGCACTTGTTGCTTTCTAATTTTTTGAATTGGGCTATCTTTGAGGGTGTTAGGTGGTATCTCATCATTTTTCTAATTTGCATTTCCCTTATGGCTAATGATCAGGAGCATTTTAGGATATGTTTATTGGCCATTCGAATTTCCACCCTGGTGAAACTTCTGTTTAGGTCTTTTGCCCACTTGCTCCGCGGCCTCTTTGTTTTGTTCTTGCTGTAGGCTAGCAGAGTGTCAGAGATTTGAGTCACACCCCCTGTGTCTGATGTGTCATCGCTAACGATGTTTTCCCAGTCCGTGGGCTTAACCCTCGTTTCTGAATCAATGTTCAGTCATTGAAATTTCTAATCTGCATACGTGAATGTACTATGTATTTTAGTCTAGTAAGCTCTCTTATGCAAATATTTCTTCCTTTTCTCACTAGTATTTTAAATTCTATTCCATTGGCTGGATTAATGATATAACTAGAATGACCAAATACCCTAGTCAGCTTACTTATATTATTTCTCAAGGAGCTGATAAAAGCTACCTCTAAAGTGGACCTGGGATGTGTTAAACCTTAGATAGCTAAATGGACTTTGGGATTCCACTTAAATGTAAGCCCTAATCTAAGAACAATTTATTATGTATGATGTGGCTTTTCTCTGTGCTTGCTATCATGATCACTGAAGATATGAATGCTATAGCAAAGTGTGGCGAAGGAGTCGGATGATAGCCAGCTCTCAGAAGAACAGCATCTGGGCTCCTAACGGCTTGTCTTAAAGCAAGCAGCATTCTAATGGAGGTGTCAGCTAAGTCCACAAAGAAGGAGCACGCCAGCCTGTGGGATCCAAAGAATGTTAATAAAATCTATAACTAGTAGAGAGATTTGTATTAGAGCCTAAATTCTGTGCATCTGATTTGGAGAAGGCTGTGGATGATATTGTAAGCCCAAACTTCATTTCCAGAGTCCTCACATGAATTAAGTTTCTGTTGAATCCCTTCTGACCATTGACCTTGGGTGTGAATAGTCTTGCCTTCAGAAAGAGTACATTGAAAAGAGGATTATCTCCATTCCTTTGAGTAGACTGAAGAGGAATCGTCTCCTTTGGGGGTTTACGTGGGTGTTTCCTTGATGGAAGTCACAGAGTCCTGAGCCATGCTCTGACTGCTTCAGGGAAGCAGCTGGACCAATACTGTATGCTTCTCTGCTTTACATAATGCAGGTTTCCCAATAATACCCTGATTCCACTGCAGGAGTCTCACTAGTAACTCTGTTGTATTAATCTACTACCAACCACATTTATATGACAGTTTTCCCTGACCTCCCATGTCTTTTTCAAAGTTATGCATCACAGAAAAACCCTTGGACACCATTATGACCTAATGTTAATGGTATCCCTTGTCCAGATGATAAGTCTCTGAAGTGTTTCTGTCCTTGCTCTGTTTAAGAGTTAATGAATATTTGCTTAAAAACAAAACAAAACGAAAGAGATTGATAGGATTCAAAACTATTTCCTTAGCCACCCTTCATATTTGGGACTGAACTGACTACTTTTTTAGAATAATCAATCATTCAAGATTAAAAGGACAGCATTTGTCCAAGGACGAAGTTCAGTAGGTTCCAACAAAGGAGCAATGGAAACCGGGAACGTAGGCGGAAGTGGCATGAGTGAAGCCATCCTGAGGGGGCTGCAATATGTAAGCTGAAACAAAGGATGTATGAATTGTTTAATGTAAAACTAATCATCTGCTCTGTAAACCTTCACATAATTCACAAGTAAAAGTTTTTAAAATTGTATCTAAATTGGTGAATGGTGAACTGATTTGTTCCATAAACTTTTCTTCCAAATAAATTTAAATAAATAAATAAAACACCAAAAAGAGGGCTTGGGCTGGAGCATTTCCTTTGGACTCAGAGTCCATACGCTAAGAATATCCTAGACCCAGAAGAGAAAGCGCCGAGACAATGAGAAATGGTGGCAGGCACAGCAGAACCCAGTGGCAGAGAAACAGAGGTGGCAGGACTTAGGAGACTGACAGATGGCTGCAGTGCCTTACTGACTCATGGAGAAAGAGCTGTGTGCCTTCAGGCAGGAGGCTTGCTTATAGAGTAGGGTCCTTCCAACAATTTACTGGAGACAGTAAGAGAGTTGGAACACTTGCCCAAGCTGGGCCGAGACCTGTGAGACCTGGCAGTAGAGGCCTGATGTCAGAGTTGAGATGTCCCCCTTCTGCCTTAAAGGAACCAGTTTTGTGCCGATCCTTACTCTTATCCTCCCGGAAGTCAGGACAATCCTTGATATGATATTACAGGTTTCCATCACTTTGTTCAAGAACTTTTCTGGTGACCTTGAACTCAGAGCCTGCATTTCTTCGCAAGAACATTTCCCCAGAGCATTTCCTCTAGGCTAGATAACCAAGGATGATCACAGATCAGTCATATGTGTGGTCAAAGCTTTTTGATCCATCCAGGTGGATCATTGGTCCAAGGCTTAGGTTTGGTTTCCCTGATATTACACAGGACATCGCAATGGCAAATGGTGAGGCTCACACACAGAGCTGGGCCCGGTGCTCAGTTCTTTTTATGTAATAGCTCACTGGAAGCAGGCATTTATTTTGAAGTGAAAGCTAAAAGGTTTAAGGAAACTACTTATTCTCTTGGTGCTGTAATTGGCCTGGAAAACAGCCTACTTCCTGGCTTCAGGGATGACTGACCAATTGTTCCAGTAAGAAAGTCCAGAATGGCTGTCTACAATTCCAGCAGACGGATGGCTGGTCTCCCCTAGCATGAGCAGAGACCTTGAGCTTTGGAAATGTCACAGGATGGTCTTTGGGGTCAACTTGTTTGCTCTACAGACCAGATCTGTTCACAGTGCCTGGAACCCTTCTCCCCAAGTGCAGGGAAGGGCAACAGAGCCCCCCAGAAGTTCAAATTCAGCCAGGAAGACTCCACCTTCCACTAGAGCTGCTGCTGGGGCCCTGGCCTGCTGCGAGGGCTTCTCTAACAGAGTGACACTGGAGTTAAGGGACATCTGAAAGGATGAGTGATGTTCCTGAGTGTGTAGGATGGAAAAAGCATTCCAGGTGGCCTGGACAACCTGTCCACAGACTCAGAGGGAGAGGACCTTGCACATTTGGGTAGTCTCTGGGTGGAGGAAATGTTTTGCACCGTGGGGAGTCCAGTGTTTCTACCCCTGACTTCTTGATATTTAGCCTCTCTGTACATCAGTTTCATTGTTGGTAAGTGATGACAGTAGAAGTGTTTGCCACATAGGGGAGATGTGCAGCTTAAATAAAGGGATGTGTAAGATGCTTAGAATAGTGTTGAGCATAGAATAATATGCTCAGGTTTCTTATCTAAGTTATCCCTCATGAATACTCCTATCTTATTATCATTATGACTGGAAGACAAGTTACATGATCCGTGTACTGCATTCTTGTGTTCCATGACATCATGTTACATGATCTGAGTGTATATGCATGCACGTACTCAAGCAATGCACGCTGGTGCTGCATGAACGTTTTGTGTGTGTGCTCAGGGCGAAGGATGAGAAGGAATGCGAAGAGATGATCTATTTTAAGTAGGTGTTAGGTTCTGAAGGGGTAAGGACTGTCCTTGTCTGTCTTCAGGGCTGGAATTTAACTCTGAAAACATTGATAAGTCCCTGACAAATGTGCTTCAAACAGGCACATGTGCTTAAAAGAGTTTCCTGTGGTGATGGTTTGGAGCAGGGGGTCTCAAACTTTTTTAACAGGAGGCCAGTTCACTGTCCCTCAGACCAGTTGGAGGGCCAGACTATAGTTATAAAAAACAAAACCCAACTATGAACAATTTCCCGTGCACACTGCACATATCTTACTTTGAAAAAACAAAAGTAAAAAAACAAGCAGGGCAAAAACACCCAGTGGGCCGGATCTACGTTCCCGGGCCACATGTGGCCCTCGAGCTATGGTTTGAAGACTGGGGAGTGGCTCAGATTTTGAACCACCTGGTCTTGACCCTGATATGTCAATGTGAGGGTGTAAGGGGTGTGTGGTGTGACCAGCTTTCTAGTTGAGTCTACCCACTAGGAGAGAGAGGAGAAGGCTCTTCAAGGGCAGAGGGCTGGAGTGGCACAGAAAGACTGCACCTCCAGTCAGGGCCCGTCCTAGGAGCAGTGTCTAGCAAGCGGTGGCCCTGTGGGATGGGTATGGAGGTTTGTAGTCGGGGGAGGGGGACAAGGAGGATGGACCAGCATCTGAAGCTATCACCAAGCTTTCGACCAAGGGCAACTTTGCTCTCCAGGGAACCTTTGGGCAATGTCTCCACAGTTCGATTGTCACTATTAGCGGGTGCTACTGGAGTTTAATTGGCAGAGGCCAAGGATGTTGCTGAAAAGCCTGCAGGACACAGGCCAGCCCCCACCAAAGGAACTGTCCAGCCCATGATGCCACAGTGCTGCAGTTGAGACACTGATACAGAGTGAAAAGAGGAGTCCCCAAGATAGATGGAACCCTAAGGAACACCACCGTTTATGGAATACCGGGAGTTGCGACATCTCATCCTCTCCAGAAGCTGTTCTGACACCCTGGAGCAGTTAATTACCCTTTAAAATCAAAAGTCAAACCCATTACTGATGAGGCACTTTTATCAAAATGGCCCCATGTGTTACATGGAAACTGCTCTGTAGGGTTCCTTAGAGGTAACATTTATAGAAACAGATCACAGGGTCTTTCTTGAATGGCGCCATTGGAAAGTCAAAATCAAAGTCATTGCCATCAAGCCCATTCTCACTCATGACAACCCCATGTGTTACGGAGGAGAACTGCCCTCGTTTCCTTCGCTCGCTATGGCGGAGTGCAAGGTTTTCTCACACAGTGATGCTTAATGAGTTAGACCCATTAGCCTTCAGGCTAGCAGTCAAGCTCAAACCATTAACTCCATAAGGGATCTCTGCTGTAACTTACAAACACTGACATGCCCATCTGTATTACAGTTCTCATTGCTTATATGTGACTAGGGGGCACAAAGTGCTTTTCCTATAACTAGATTCAAAGGTTCATGAAGCCAGGGAGCCTGTCTTCCACTTTTTGCTTGTTCATATGGCGCCGAGTCAGCATTTTGGCACATCCGCCTGCCTTCCAATGATTGCTTCACCACCAGCCCTAGCTGAACTCCTCTTCACACATCCTGTCCGCCCCCAGCCAAGGTTCAACTCACATATCCCCTGTCCCCACAGCAGTCTGACCCCTTCAGCCCCACGTCTCACCCCTTGTCCATCACCAAACTGAGTTCATCCCCAGTCTCACCACCACCCCATCAACAGCATCAATTCGACTTCACATCTTACTACCTCACCTCCATAAGCCCAAGTTCATCTTCACATCCCCTCTGCAGCCAACCATCAGCCCAGGGTCAGCCCTGCATCTCCCTATCACCTCATCACCAGTCCAGATTATTCCACATCCCCACCCCACCCCACAATGACCCTGAGTTCCACCCCATATCTCACTACCATCTATCACCACCTTGGGTTCAACCCCACATCTCACCACTTCTCCACTCCTATCCTAGCTTCAGCTCTACATGTCTCCACACCTCCAACAGCAGCCTGGGTTCAACCCCATATCTACCCAAGTTCTCAGATTCAAACTCACATCTCACTACTAACCTAACATCAGCTTGGGTTCAATACCACATCATACTACCTCTTTACCACCAGCCCAGGCTCAACCCCACATCTCTCTAAGTCCTTGCCACTGTCCTAGATTCAACCCGACGTTCCATCATCACACCATCAGGTCATGTTTAACACCACATCTTACCATGGCCCCACCACTGCTTCGGTTCAACCATACATACACCCCCAACTCTACAACCAACCTGGTTCTACCCCACATCTCACCACCACTGCACCACTGCCCAGGTCCAGTCCACATATACTCACATCCCCACCACAAGCCCAGGTTCTCGCCAATATTGCACTCCTTGTTCAACCTTTCTTTTATCCACCTTTTAACCACCAACCCAAATCTCAACACCTCCTGACCACCAACCCTGATTGAACTTCATATCTCCCACATCCTCACCAGTAGCCCAAATTCCACCCTACATTTTATCATCAGGCCACTACCAGCCAGAGTACAAACCCACATCTCACTGTCTTTCCAGGACTAGTCCGTGTTCAACCCTACACCTCCCTCCTTCCCAACACAGACTGGATTCAATTCCACATCTCACCACTCTACCACTAGCTCATGTACAGCCCCATCTCCCAATCTTCCATCTTGCATCCCTGATTCATCTCCATGTCTCCCCACTTCCCAACAGCCCGGTTTCCCTCCACCCTTCATTATCAGCCTTAGTTCAACTCAACATCAAACGGCCACTCTACCACCACTGGGTTGAGCCCCATCTTCAGAACATCAGCTCCAGTTTAATCCCACATCTCCCTATCTTCTCAATGCCACCCCAGGTTCTACCCCATGTCTCACCATCTCTGAGTACTAGCCTGGGTACAACCACACATATCACCACCTCCCAGCCACCAGCCCGAGTTCAATCCAACATATCCCTACTTCTCCATCATTACTGGGTCAGCTCTAGATCTCATCATCTCCCACTTATCAACCTGGTTTCAAACCCATATTTTCTCACCCTGCAACCACTAGCCCAGGTTCAATTCCCACATCTCCTAACAACCTAACTACCCTCCTTGGTTCAATTCATCATCTTTCCATCTCCCCAACACTAGCACAGGTTCAAACTCACATCTCATCACATCCCCAACACCAACTTCTCATGTCACCACCATCCCACTACCATCCCAAACTCAACCCTACATCTCCCCATTACCTTACTACCACCCCTGACGCAACTACACATCTCATTATCTCTACACCATCACCCCAGATTAAACCCCACATCTTACTACCTTCCCTTCACCATGCCAAGTTCAACTCCACATTTTCCATGACCAAGCCACTAGCCTGGTTTCAACCCCACCTCTTACTTTCACCACTAAGCCACTAGCCTGGATTCAATCACGCATCTCTCCATAACCTGACTAACATCTCCCTTCTTCCCATCACCAGACTGGGTTCAGCCCAACTTCTCTTGACCCTACCACCAGTCCATATACAACACCCCTTCGACTAAACTTCTGACCAGAAGCCCAGGATTCAATCCCATGTATCTGGAGTTCCCTACCACAGCCTGGGTTCAACTCAGCATTTCTGCCCCACCATCAGTCCTGTTTCAACCCAACATTATACTACCACTTCACTCCAGCCCAGATTCACACTACATCTTACCATCTACCCACACCCAGACAGGAGTTGACTCTTCAACACTATCGAATCACTAGTCTAGGATCAACCCACATCTTACCACCTCACTACCACCAGATTGGACCCAACCCAGCAACTCATAAACAGCCCTCTACCAGCATAATTTGAAAGGTACACCTCCCTAGTTCTCTACTACTAGCCTGGGTTCAACCTTACACCTCAACTCCCCCGATCAATACCACACCTCCTCATGCTCATACAATCAGCCTAGGTTTATCTTCAAACCTTTTCTGCCTACCATCAGCCCTGGTGTAATTCCATGTTACACTCACTACCTTTCCACCACTAGCATGGTTTCAACCCACCTCTCATAACCTTGCCTCCAACTGACTGGGTTCAACCCTACATCTGACCACCTTCCCATTACCAGCATGAGTTCTATCCTATATCTCAACACCACACACCACACATCTCACTACTTCCTTCCCATCAAATCCACATCTTTTTTAAAAAATTTGAATCATCTTATTGTAGATCTTATAG
This sequence comes from Tenrec ecaudatus, assembly GCF_050624435.1. Classification (NCBI taxonomy): domain Eukaryota; kingdom Metazoa; phylum Chordata; class Mammalia; order Afrosoricida; family Tenrecidae; genus Tenrec; species Tenrec ecaudatus. The sequence continues at coordinate 81,788,030 of NC_134541.1, read as the reverse complement.
GTTTTATAACAATCCATAAATCAATTATATCAAGCAAATGTGTACATATGTTGCCATCGTCATTTTCAAAACATTACCTTTCTACTTGAGTCCTTATAATCAGCTCCTCTTTTTTCCCTACCTTCCCCACCCTCCCACCTCTCACCCTGGGGAACCTTCGTTAAATTATATATATATATAATATGAATATATATATATATATATTCATGTCTTACACTGCCTGCTGTACTGCTGTATCCTTTCATCTACATTTCTGTTGTTCATCCCCCTGGGCGGGGTGTTGGTGTTGGTTATAAATTGCGAACACTTCCTCCTTTCTCCTCCTCCACCCTTTCTCCTCCCCGCATGGTGTCACTATTCCCATGACTGTTTCTGAGGGTTTCATCTGTCCTGGCTTCTGTGTCCATACTCTGGTCTAGCTAGATTTGTGAGGTAGAACTGGGATCATGATAGTAGGGGGGGGTGGGTGGGGTGGGGTGGGGTGGGGAAGCAGTAAAGAACCAGAGGAATGTTGTGTGTTCGTTGGTGCTAAACTGCGCCCTGGCTTAATCGTTCCTTCCATGTGACCCTTCTGTGCAGGCATATTCAATAGTCTACAGACAGGCTTTGGTCTCCACTCTGAACACTCTCCTTTGCATTGATATACCTGTTTGTTGTTTGATCTCCTTAGACCTGATCCCATCGACACCTTGTGATCACACAGGCTGGGCTTTGTTGCTTCTGTGCTAGATGGTTGCCCGTTTAACTTCAAGCCTTTATAACCCCAGACACTATATCTTGTAATAGCTGGACACCGTCATCTTTCTTCACATTTGCTTATGCACCCATTTTATCTTCAGCACCAAATCCACATCTTACCACCTCTGACCACCAGCCCACATTCAACTCCTATCTCACCACCTCTCCATCACCACACTGGATTCCACCACACATCTCACCACAACCCTCCCCCAGCTCCTAACCTTCCAACCAGCAGCCCAGGTTCAACCTTACATCTCAGTTCCTCCTCAGCATAAGCCCTTATTCAATCCAACAGCTCCAACCACCAAACTGGGTTTAAATCCACCACCTTCCCACCACCAGACTAGTTTCAATCACACATCTCCCTAGGTGCCCACTTCCATCCTAAATTCAACCCCACATCTCCCCACCATCAGTCCTAGTTCAACCCGATATTACGACCCCTCTCTACCACCAACCTGGGTTCAACCCACATCTCACCACCATCCTACTTCTATCCTGGCTGCAGCCCTACATCTTCCCAGTTCCCTCCTCTATCAGCCTGTGCTTGAGCTGCTACTCCCTACCTTTTAACCATTCTTCCTCACGTCTCACCATCTCCTACCACCATGCTGTATGCACCCCTGCATCTCGCCGCTACCTACTTCCAGGCCCACATCTCACAAGCACCCACAAACAACTGGGGTCTAACCCCACATCTCACCACATCTCATCACTAGTCTGGGTTCAATGCGTATCCTACCACATCACCACCGCCAGGCCTGGCTCAACCCCACATCTCCCCACCACTCTACCACTAAATTGGGTTCAGCTCCACATCTCAGTACCTCCCCTCAAACAGCTTGAATTCCACCCCATATCTCACTACCTCCCAACCACTAGCCTGGGTTCAACCCCCAAAGCTTACTACTTCCTTTCATCAGCCCAGATCCAACTCTATCATCTCATTTCCACCCCACCTACAGTCCCACTTCTCACCCACCCCCCTAACAAGCAAACTGAAAACAAACTCACTGCCATCAAGTCGATTCTGAATCACAGAGACCCTGTAGGACAGGGTCGAACTGCCCCTGTGAGTTTCAGAGACTAACTGTTTACAGCAGTAGACAGCCCCACCTTTCTCCCACAGGACTGCTGCTGGTTTGGAGCTGCTATTGGTTTTGAACTGCTGACCTCACAGTTACCAGTCCAATGTATAAGCACCATGCCACCAGCGGTCTGGTACCAGCTTAGATTAAACCTCACACCTTTCCTCCACATTCCCACCAGCACCCCAGGTTCAAGTCCACAGCTCAGCTTCACCCTAGCACCTCCTGGTTGCATGGACATGGCCAGGTTCTCATTATCTTTAGTGCTTTCTCTTGCCTGATGCCCCACTTTATTGCTGATCTTGTGAAAAACCGAGTTTCAGAGAAAGAAAATGGAATTTGTTTATGTTTATAGAGTTTATTTAGGCTAAAAAGGTCGCGATTGTTTCGAGGAAAGGATAGCTATTTGGAGAGTTCTGTGAATGATTTTTTTTCCACCTACAAATATTTTGTCTCACTTGACTCCCTGTTGGGATTGATGAAGGGAACTTGGACGGAAACACTGATGGCCTCTCATTGCTGCTCCTCTTAAATTTGTCAGGTGAACAGGGGCAACGCAATTACTCGGAGAGATGGATGTCTTGGTGAGCTGGAGATTAACACATTGTTTTAGGTAGATTTTGAGTTTTTCAGCAACTGCTATGGACATTAATGGGGGATCACATGTCCCCCATTATTAAAGGTTCTCTCTTCCCAGGTTTGTCTTATCTTTGAGAACAGCAAGGGGTCTTCCTGCTTCAGTCTCCCTGGTCTCTGCATCCTGGGTCCCTGTTGATGTTACCTATTCTTCACAAGTCATTTCTGATGACACTGGAAGGTATCCTGCTGTGATCTTTCCCAAATGACCTTAGCCAAGAGTCTTAGGACTTGGGTTTGGGCCTCCTCTATGGCTGGCAAAATGGGCAACTTTTTAGCAGATGTCTTCTCCGAAGCCTCAACTTTTTAATTTGTAAGTGAGGGCAGCTCTAGCTTACCCTCCCTTCTAGGAATAGAAGAGTTTAGGAACTGGGATCAGGGAACTCTTGAGTTCCTAGCTCCTCTGTAGGTCAGCTCAGGGAACATTCTCTCAGTCCCAATGACTCCATCACCAATGAAGAAAAAGTGAAGTGGTGAGGGAGCGGGTGCTTTGTGATGCAGAAGTAATTTGAGAAATGTTTCCCAAAGGTTCTGCTTAGGACTGTGGGGCTGCCTGGTTTGACAGTGAGTGCACTCAGGCTCAGCCACAACCTCTTTCCTTGTGGACTGCTGGGATCTAGCACCGCCTACAGATGAGAGGGCGGACCTTCTGGAGAACACAAAGGAGGTGGTTTGGGGGCATTTTGGTTTGGCTCTATCACATCCTTATGTCAAATGAAAACCATAGTCTCTTATTTCCACATAACGCCCCCAACAGATGTCCTTGTTCTTTTGCTTGACACTCAATGTTCCCAGACCATACAATCCCCCTTTCACAATTTGGCTGACCACCATCCCTAGAGTGAGACTGGAGTGTGTGTGCAGGTGGGGGGTTGTGATATAGGTCCAGGTGAGGTGTCGAGGGAGTCATTGATGGGTATTTCCAGACACAACTTGGTGACAATAAGAAAAGGTGAAAAGTGAATGTCTGACTTTCAGACAGAATCACTGCATCAAGCTGACTTCTCAGCATCAAGGTCAGGATGCCCCAACATCAGATCAGAAACAGTTACAATGCTGGGCACTTCTAGGGCACAGGTAGCTGGAGGATTTGCTCAGCTCTCATAATCTGTCACAGTTGGGCAAGACCTGGGCCCCTGTAACTGAGCCCCTCTAGCATCGTGAGGGAGGAGGTGAGACCAGCAGGGTGAGTGGAGGTGGTAGGCAGGCCCTGTGCTCATTTAGGGTCCTCAGTCAGTTGCCTTTCTTATCAGATTAGCATTCCACTCCGGGGATCAAATGGAGGCTCAGATCTAGAGAGCATAGGGACCTTCTCTAAAGTGAGTAGGTTGGAAAATCCTCTTACGGATATGTCAGCCATGGAAGAATAAAAAAAAAATGGACTGACTCTTAGCACAGAGCAGATATCAAGAACTAAGAAGGGTGAACACAGCTCCAGCTCCAAGGAGAGGTTGAGTGAGAGAGGCCCCACTTCACCCGAAACCTTTCCATAGAAGTCACCAACACTCTCACTGTTAACATAGCAGTCACCCTCATTCTCACTGTTCCCATAGCAGTCACCCTCACTCTCACTGTTCCCACAGCAGTCACCCTCACTCTCCCTGTTCCCACAGCAGTCACCCTCACTCTCACTGTTCCCATAGCAGTCACCCTCACTCTCACTGTTCCCATAGCAGTCACCCTCACTCTCACTGTTCCCACAGCAATCACCCTCACTCTCACTGTTCCCATAGCAGTCACCCTCACTCTCACTGTTCCCATAGCAGTCACCCTCACTCTCACTGTTCCCATAGCAGTCACCCTCACTCTCACTGTTCCCATAGCAGTCACCCTCACTCTCCCTGTTCCCATAGCAGTCACCCTCACTCTCACTGTTCCCATAGCAGTCACCCTCACTCTCACTGTTCCCATGGCAGTCACCCTCACTCTCCCTGTTCCCACAGCAGTCACCCTCACTCTCACGGTTCCCATAGCAGTCACCCTCACTCTCCCTGTTCCCATAGCAGTCACCCTCACTCTCCCTGTTACCATAGCAGTCACCCTCACTCTCACTGTTCCCATAGCAGTCACCCTCACTCTCACTGTTCCCATAGCAGTCACCCTCACTCTCCCTGTTCCCATAGCAGTCACCCTCACTCTCACTGTTCCCATAGCAGTCACCCTCACTCTCACTGTTCCCATAGCAGTCACCCTCACTCTCACTGTTCCCATGGCAGTCACCCTCACCCTTACTCAGAGCAAACTTAGAAGACATTGCTTTTCAAATTAAAACAAAAATATTGATTTTGTGTGTGTTCCTGTATAGAAAGGCAAAGAGGAATCAACATATAAAGGAATGGGGAGGAGAGCTTAGCATTTATGGTGTGCCTGTTGCATACTTATGACTATGTTGGATATTTTGCCAATTGAGTTCCAAAGTGATCCTAATAGCAAACATTTGAGGCGTCTATATTTGCTGTTAGTTATTCATGAAGAAACCTGCCTTTGCGAGAAATAAGTCACTAGCCCAGAATCATTCAGAAAATAATACTGAAGCAAGAATCTGCTGCTTTCTATAGCTGGTCCCAATATCTCTGTGTTCCAGTAGTGTTTAGGAGGGAAAACTCATCAGTAGCTCTTTTTCCCTAATCTCTCCCTAGTCATCTGTTCTTTCATTCATTTAAAAATTTTCATTCATCCATTAATATGTGCAACCATCCATTCATCTACCCATGCATTCATCTCCCCACCTACTTACTCATTCATCCAATCATCCCTCTATCCATAAATACCTACCGAGTAGCTATTCTATGCCAGGTACTATTCCGGGCACTAGGGACACCGCATTGAACAAAACTAAAGTATTTCTCATGGGACACAGGAGAGATGCACAATAAATAAAGTATTAGATTGGGAACTGTAATCTTACTAATAATGCATTATTTTGATCTACAAATATTTCATATGCTTCAACAAAGTAAGAAAAAGGTCCACATGGTAATAAATGATGTGAACGGGTGTTAGGAGGCCAGAATTGAAGGCGATGTATTTCTCAAGTGATCTCCCTAACACGCTTATTTAGTCCTAAAATGAATCCTCTTGAGAAAGAAGTCTCGAATCCTCCCCTCGGCACTCACAGCCAGCCCCACCTCTGTCTCCTGGCCAAATGCTTGCTCCAGACACAGTGGCTTTGTCTGCCGGGCTCAGGGCTCCGCAGAACTCAAAGTCCCTCCTTTGTCTGCTGCCTTCCAGGCCCAGCTGGAGTACCAGGCCTCAGACCTATCTTCCAAACCTCCCCTGTCAGACCGTTTTAATTGCTCCCTCTTCTGTAGTCACACACTACTTTATTAGAGCACTTAGGCCATGCTTCCCTTCAGAAGACCGTGTGATTTATTCATGTGCTGTCTTAATGGCCACATTCCCAGTGGCAGTACAGGCCTGGCATTGCAGCAAGGGCCCCGGCCAGGTCTGGTGAGAGAAGGAAGGATTGATAGATGGATGTAAGGGAGTTGTCAATGAGAGGGGCAGGGAGTAGAATTTCAGAAAAGGTGAGTGCTCGAGGGAGCAGGTCCAGGGAAGTGAACACTGGGTTGGGGGCACTGCCAGGGAAGAGGAGAGCCCCTCTCCCTTCTGCCCTTCCCTTCCCATTTCCTTTATCCCCTCATCACACACAGCTTCTTCCTTCTCTCCAGCCACAGTGGACTTTCCACTTCTCCAACTTCCCATGCTTTTCCTATGACCTCAAAGGCTTATGTCTTCATTCCATGCCTCCCCTTGGAGATACCTCTAAGCTTCCTCAAGGGGAAGCCCTTCTCCGTGCCTGGACCAGCACCCAGCTTGTTCTGCCCCACGCTTCCTCCTGGGGTAATATGAAGCTCTAAGACTGCGTTTATGGTTTTGGATCAGACCGTCTGTTGGAGGAGTCCCTGCGTGGTGCAAAGGGTCAATGTGCTCAGCTAACTGAAAAGGTGGAGTGCATCCAGAACTGCTTTAGCAGAAAAGCATGACGCTCTGCTCCTGAAAGATCAGCCACTGAAAGCCCCTGGGAGGACTCATTTGATTTGGACACACATAGGTGACCAGGAGTCGGAGTCAACTGGGCAGTGAATGGTACTAGTCTGTGTTAGATGCTGCCCATGAGCCTGAGCACGTTCAATGTCTTTTCTGCAATTCTTCAGTTATTTCCTCCACGAAGTGGGGATAATGGCTGTCCTGGTCTCCTAGAGGGTTGGGACTCTTGTAGGAATCAACTCACATAGTGTGTGCCAGTAAGAGGCTGGACACATAGTAGGTGCTCAGCACAAAGTGAGAACACTCTAGACCTGCTCCCTCCTCTAAACCCCCTAATTCAGCACAGTGCCTGGCACACAGTAGGAGCCCAGCAGTAGCAGTTGAGTAAAGGTTACAGGAAGAGGCAGAGTGGACAGAGACTCAGGCTGAGCTGAGAGGAGGCCAGTATGACAGCACTACAGGGAGGTCCTGATTGCTGGGGACCCCGTGCTTGTTAGGGAGCGTCCGAACTCCTGGCTTCTTGTGTGAAGACCAATCTCCACCCTTTACACACTGAAGAGTGACTCTCTGTCCATCTGGGAGCAAGGTTGCCAGAGAAACCACAGATGCCAGGAGCCCGTATTTGGCCTCTTGCCGAAATGCTTTTCTCTATGAGATTATATATTCTTGGCCACATCCCTGCCATCGACACTTCCTCCCTCACTTTACTCCTTTTCTTACTCTTCCATCATAAAAATATCCAGAAGCAGGTTTTGTTCAAAGTGAATGAGGCAATACATTCTCTGCTTCTGACAGGCTGACAAGAGAGATAAATTCTGTAATGGGAGGTGCAGCCTGCTCTCTTGCCGGTGGAGTTGTGGCTGCTGTTAAGGTCTGTCCAGGGAAGAGGAGGTGGCCTGAGGGAGAATGAATCCCCTGAGCCTGTTTGGGAGCCTAATTTCAGATGGGCAACCACTGAGCACAGGTAGGATGTCTGTCATATTGATTTTCCCAGTGTCAGGTCTTCTGGTTTGGTGACTTGGCTAACTGATAAGCTGTGAGATCTCATATATTCATTCATTCATTTAATCATTTATTTTCTCATTCATTCTCCACTCACTCCCCTATCCATCAATTCCTTCAGTAGTCTCTGTGCACAGAGGAGGCATACCTAATTCCCCTTTGTGTCACCTTTCAGAAATGTCCCCACAAAGGGACAGGAATATTTGCAATTGTCATAGCAAGGGGTTGATTTCCCTGGTAAATCACAAGTCCCTATGAATCATTTAAAAATGGCTTAAGAGAAATACGATGATCGAGATGGACAAGCAGCTCACACGAAGGAGAACCCTAGTTTCTCTAAAACCTGTGATGGATGTGGAAACTCGCACCTTCATGCTGAGAGAACTGTATGAGGGGCCTTCACAAAGTTCCCTGAAAAATTCCATTACCTTTCAATTCCATTTTTTCTGTGAACTTCTGACACTCTCTCATATATGGAAATGTCCTGAAGTGCCATCGTCCCTCTTCTAGCCCCCTGAATTGGTTCAAGACAGTGTTGAAGAGGGTGCAAGAAACAGGCACTCTTAGATGTTGTTGGCGGGTGGAGAGAGTGTGAGGTGCCACCAGTTATGTGAGATCAGCAGGACTTAATCCTATGAAAGCTGATTTGACAATGCTGTTCAATGTTACCTATGAGCTCTGGTGGTGATGTCCGGTAACCATTGGTGGTTCAAAACCACCAGCCACTCAATAGGAGGAAAGTAAGGCTGTCTGATCCCTTAGAAACCCTAAGGGTTTCTATGACCTCTATATGGCCTCTATGAGTTGGAATCAATTTGATGGCAGTGGGTTTAGTTTGGGGGTTTGGGACTCAACATTACCTATGTACATACCCTCTCTCCTGCAAAGCTGCTTCTAAAAAAATTATCCCACCATTAAAGTGCAAAACAACACATGGACAATTCATGGAAGTACTTTCTGTATCATCAATAATTGGAAACAGTCTAATTATCCCACACGGTGCATTGGTGAAATAATTGATGGTGAATGTGTATAATTGAAAACTATGCAGCTTTTAAAAAAGTAACCACTAACCACTCTGAGGGAGAAAAGACTGGAATCCAGGGCACATGATACCTCCAGGACCAGGGGTGTGAGGGGCAATACTGGAAGGGTAGAGGGTGAGTGGGTTGGAAAGTGGGAACCGATTACAAGGATCTACATGAGACCTCCTCCTTGGGGGTCAGACAACAGAAAAGAGGGTGAAGGGAGATGCCGGACAGGGCAAGATATGACAAAATAATAATTTATAAATTATCAAGGGCTCATGAGGGAGGAGGGGAGAGCGGGGAGGAAGGGGAAAAAAAAAGAGGACCTGATACAAAGGGCTTACGTGGAGAGCAAATGCTTTGAAATTTATGAAGGCAAAGAATGTACAGATGTGCTTTACACAATTGATATATGTGTGGATTGTGATAAGAATTGTATGAGTCCCTAATAAAATGTTTAAAAAATAAATAAATATTAAAAATAAAAAAGACTTATAGTCTCAGAAACCCAAGAGGAATAGTTCTATAGGCTTACTATGGGTTGGATCGACTAGATGGCAGCGAGTTTAGTATTTTGCCACTGTGTGTCCTATTCAAACAATAACTATCATTCAGATTATAAAAAAAGAGTCAGAGAAGCCTTCCTTAACAATCTCAGCAGGGCCAGAGGGCTGGAAACTGAGCAAGAAGGGATGAAGAACCTGCAGGCATGGGGCCTTGGGCCCAGAGAGAACCATCTGAGCACCTTGGCACTGGATGCAGTTGGACCAGCTTGGAGAAAGCTTGGTAAGAATATCCCTGGATATCAGGCATCAAGCAACAAAATATCCTTTCATTGTGATTTGATTGAAGGGGAATCAATTGTGAATGAAGGGGAATGCGGAGTGGGGACCTAAAGCCCATCTGTAGACAATTGGACATCCCCTTACAGAAGGGTGATGGGGAGGAGACGAGCCAGTGAGGGTGCAGTGTTGCAACAATGAAACATACAACTTCCCTCTACTTCTTTAGTTCTTCCTCCTCCCGCTCCACCCCATCATGAACGCAAGGCCACCTTACAAATCTGGCTAGACCAGAGCATGTACACACATACAGATAAGAACTGGAAACACATGGAATCCAGGACAGATGAACCCCTCAGGACCAATAATGAGAGTAGTGATACCAGGAGGGTAAGGGGAAGGTGGGGGGAGAAAGGGGTAACTGATCACAATGATCAACATGTAACCCCCTCCCAAGGATACAGACACCAGAAAAGTGGGTGAAGCAAGACAGTGGTCAGTGTAAGACATGAACAACAACAACAAAAAGATAAATTATCAAGGGTTCATTAGGGAGGGAGGGTGGCTGAAGGGGGGAAATGAGCTGATACCAAGGGCTCAAGTAGAAAGAAAATGTTTTGAGAATGATCATGACAGCATATGTACAAATGTGCTTGACACAATTGATGTATGTATGTCCTGTGATAAGAGCTGTACAAGCCTCCAATAAAATGATTTAAATTAAAAAATACATCTATATGTATATAGACCAATACCCCTATCCTTATATATTAATATATTTACATATGAACATGCTTATATTTGTACCTCTCTATATAGCTTTTGCCTCCTATTTCTTTCCTCTGTTTCATTTCACTTTCCTCCTTCCCCACTATCATGTTTACCCTTCTTTCGGTTCTCAGTAATTCCTCTCAGTTACATTTCAATTGATCAAACCCCACCAGACATTCTACACCCTCCTTGCCATGGATTTAGATCCCTTGTTGTTCCCTTGTCCTTAGTATGTTTACCTCCTGCTACCTTTCCCTGTCTCCTCCTCTTCCATGGCTCCCAGGAACCATTAGCCCATTGCTTTCTCCTTGGAATTGCTTATTTTGGGAATTCCTTGGCGACTTCGTGGCTTTGCTCCCCTTGCTGTTCTATTATGCTCCCTTTGTGGTTCGCCTTTGTGTGTGTGTGTGTGTGTGTGTGTGTGTGTATGACCAGACACATTTCCTATTCTGTCTCTAGTGTTGTACCCTGTAGTACGGTGGGCCAGTGAGAGGACATTGTGTCTCTTGTTGGGGCAGGCCCTAAAGTCCTCTCTGTGCATTAGCTGCTCTGAGCAGGGATGTCATCCTCAAAGGTTGGTGGACCAGGACACTTACATTTTCTTTTTCTTTTTAAAATCATTTTATTAGGCGCTCATACAACTTTTATCACAATCCATACATACATCAATTGTGTAAAGCACATTTGTACATTCATTGCCCTCATCATTCTCAAAATATTTGCTCTCCACTCAAGCCCCTAGCATCAGCTCCTCATTTTATCCCCTCCCTTCCCGCTCCCCCCTCCCTTATGAACCCTTGAAAATTTATAAATTATTATTTTGTCATATTTTACACTTTCTGACATCTCCCTTCACCCACTTTTGTTTTCTGTCCCCCAGGGAGGGGATTATATGTAGATCCTTATAATCAGTTCCCCCTCTCCACCCCACCCTCCCTCAACCTTCCCAGTATCGCCACTCTCAGCATTAGTCCTGAAGGGATCATCTGTCCTGAATTCCCTGTGTTTCCAGTTCCTATCTGTACCAGTGTACATTCTCTGGTCTAGCCAGATTTTTAAGGTAGAATTGGGATCATGTTAGTGACGGGGAGGGGGAGAGGAGGAAGCATTTAGGAACTAGAGAAAAGTTGTATGTTTCATCATTGCTACACTGCACCCTGACTGGCTCATCTCTTCCCCATGACCCTTCCGTAAGGTGATGTCCAATTGCCTACAGATGGGCTTTGGGTCTCCACTCCGCACTCCACCTCATTCACAATGATATAATGTTTTGTTCTGATGATGCCTGATATCTGCTCCTTTTGACACCTCATGATCACATAGGCTGGTGTGATTCTTCCATATGGGTTTTGTTGCTTCTAAGCTAGATGGCCGCTTGTTTACCTTCAAGCCATTAAGACCCCAGACACTATATCTTTTGATAGCCAGCCACCATCAGCTTCCTTCATCACATTTGCTTATGTACCTGCTTTGTCTTCAGCAATTGTGTCCAGAAGGTGATCATCATGAAATGCCTGTTTAATAGAACAAAGTATTCTTGCATTGAGGGAGCACTTGAATGGAGGTCCAGTGTCCTTCTGCTACCTTAATACTAAACCTATAAATATATGCACATAGATCTATTTCTCCATCCTCATATATAAATATATTTACATATGTACATGCCTACATTTAGACCTCTATAAATGTTCTTTGCCTCCTAGCTTTTTCCTCTATTTCCTTTTACTTTCCTCTTGTCCCATTATCATGTTCAGCCTTCATTAGGGTTTCAGTAATTCCTCTCGGTTACATTACCCTAGATTATGCCCTACCAGGCCAATTTGGATCACTTGTTGTTCCCTTGTCACTGCGTTTGTTAACAACACTTCCTTTCCACCCACTTCTCCCTCTCTCATGATCCCCCGGAACTGTCGGTTCCGTGGTTTTCTCCTCCAGATTGTTCATCCAGTCTGTCTTATTTAGACAGGCCTGCAGAGATAATAGCATTCAAAAAACAAGACAGAGCAAAACCAAGCAACCAAATAAAGCAAAACAAGAACAAAAAGTCACTGACAACAAAACAAAACACAACAACAAGAAAGAGAAACTTATAGTTAGTTCAAGGACTGCTTGTTGGACTTTAGGAGTGTTTTCTGGTCGAGTCTGATCGGGTGCCAAGCCCTGGCACCAAAGTCTATTTTTGGTATTCCCTGGGGACTTCATTGCTCTGTTCCCTTTATTGTTCTGTTCCACACCCTTAGTATTTTGCCTCAATGTGGTGGGATCAGATCGGGTCAGTGAGGGATGTCATGTCTTATAGTGGGGCCAGCTAAGTGTTCTTCTCTGTGGATTGGCTGCTCTGAGCAGGAATATCATCCTCAAGGCTTGGTGGGACAGGATTGCTCCACTCTTTCTTCTTCTCCTTCATTTGCTCCCGTGTGCTCTGATCAAACATCTCCCCCTCCCAGAGCTGCAGATTCAGTGTTGTCTTCTGAAATAAATTCTTCTACGGGGAGGGGTAGGTGTCCACGTAGTTGGGACTGGGGCCCACCCCTCAGATCTCTCCACTGGTTCTCTACTCCATGCCTGCATGTTGCATTCACCTCTTGGAGCACTGGGTTGAAGTCTGGTCCCTCTTTCCCCATGGAGATCTAAACAATATCCTTCCCTTGGGTAAGTTAAGGCCCTGTGTCCCCACTACCCATTTATTTTTTATTTTCCTTTCTCCACCTCCTTTTTAGTTGGCTATTATCTGTATCCCTGGATTTGGTCTGCCCCCTGCCATACTACCTGATCCTCACCCCAGGAATGTTCATATAGAGTAGCTTTTTTCCTATGCTCCTTTTGCATTTTTTTAAGCTTACCTCAGTGGACTCATGTTGTACTTGTCCTTTTGTGCTTGGCTTACTTCACTTAGCATGATTTCCTCCAGTTTTTCCCATGCGGTGATTTGCTTCATACGTTCATCACTGCTTTTTAGTGGTGCGTAGTACTCCATTGTATGTATGTATCACAGTTTGTTCCCCCCCCCCCCCCACACACACACAATTTTATGTTTCCTAGGAATGAAACACCTCTGGCCATGATCTAGACATCAAGCTAGGATGAAGAAAGGGCTGCCAGTCTGCTCTGCCCCTGACTGATATAAGAGTACCACAGTTTTTAATCCACTCATCAGTTGATGGAAACGGGTTGTATCCAACTCCTTGCAATTTTGAACTGTGCTGCAATGAATATTGGAGCACAGATGTCTGGAAATGGTTTGTTTCCTGTCTCTTCTGGGTATATGCCCAGTAGGGGGATTGTTGGGTCATATGGTAACTTGATTTCCATCTGTTTTAGAAATCGCCAGATCGATTTCCATAGTGGCAGTACATACTTACAGGTCCACCAGCAGTGGATGAGAGTTCCTGTCTCCCCACAGACCCTCCAATACTTGTTGCTTTCTGATTTTTTGAATTGGGCTATCTCTGAGGGTGTTAGGTGTTACCTTGTTGTTTTAATTTGCATTTCTCTTATGGCTAAAGATCAGGAACATTTTCTCATATGTTTGTTGGCTATTCTGATTTCTGCACCTGTGAAACTTCTGTTCAGGTCCTTTCCCCACCTCCTCAGTGGGTAATCCATTTTTTCTTTTTGTAAGCTAGCAGAGTATTGTGGATTTTAGTAAAAAGGCCTTTGTCTGATGTGTCATTGCTAAAGATGTTTTCCTAGTCTGTGGACTCTCTTACTACTCTCTTGGTGAATTCTTTCGATGTACACAAGTGTTTTATCTTCAGTATATCCCACTTGTCAATTTCAAGGTCTGTGATCCACCTTGAGTTTATTCTTGTGCATGGAGGGTCTTGCTTCATTTTTCTGCAGGTAGATATCCAATTTTTCCAGCACCATTTGTTAAAGAGGGCATCTGCTTCCCATTTGATATTTGGGGGGGGGGAGCTTATGAAAGATCAGTTGTCTGTATGCTGATGATTTTATTTCTGTGTTTTCAGTTCTTTTCTATTTTCCTGAGTATCTGTCATTGCACCAATACCATGCAGTTTTGACCACTGTGGCTGTATAATATGTGCTATAGTCAGGTAAAGCAAGCCCTCCCACTATGTTCTTCTTCTTGAGCAGTTCTCTGCTAATTCTGGGATTGCATTAAACTTATGTACTGCCTTAGGCAGAACTGACATATTTACTAGATAGAGTCTTCCAATCCATGAGCATGGGACATTTTTCCATTTGTTGAGGTAACTCTTGGTTTCTTGTAATAGCGTTTTGTAGTTTTCCTCATATAAATCTTTTGTTATTTTAGTCAAGTATATCCCTAGATATTTCAGTTTGTGCTTGGCTATCGTGAAGGGTACCACCTTTTTTATCTCCTCTTCTGTGGTCTTATCTGATGTGTATAGCATGCCGATGGACTTCAGTTTGTTGATTTGTTCCTGCCACTCTGCTAGGCTCCTCTATTACTTCTAGAACTTCTCTTGTGGAGCTTTTGGGATTTTGCATATATAAAATCATATCATTTACAAATAGCGATAGTTTCACCTTTTCCTTCCCCAGAGGAATACCTTTGATGTCTTTTCCTTGCCTTATGCTCTTAGTAAAACCTCCAGTATGATGTCAAATAAGAGTGGGGACATGGGACATCCTTGTCTGGTCCCCTTTTTCAGTGGGATTGTGTTAGTCTTTTCTCCATTGACTGCCACTTTGGCGGTTGGTTTTTCATATATAGCTTGTATTTTCTTGACATTCATTGATTTTCAATAATCACTATAAACCACTAACCTTGACAAGTTGCCATCAAGTGGATTCTGCCTTATGGTGACACCATGCATTACAGAGTGGAACAGAGCTCCATGAGGTTTTCTTGCCTATAACCAAAACAGATGGACAGGCCTTTCTTTTGTGGCACTTCGGGTGGGTTTAACCCCTGCAACCTTTTATTTGGTAGCCTTGCACACACTGGACCACCTTGGGTGGAGTAATTCCTGTAGGTAGGTAAAAATTTTTGATGGCATATGGGGAGATGTTAAGTAACTCATCTAAGTTCTTGCATTTTCTAAGTTATGGGCCTAAGATTTGGTCTGTGTATCTCCAGAGCCTTGTCCCTGAGGACTGTTTTATGTCTTGCCTTTCATGTATGCAGCCATGTGGTGTTGAATGAGTTCACAGATTGACTGGAATCAGGATTCTCGTGGTCACAACATGGCCCATCAGCAACGGCAAGATCTTATCCACCAGTTCCCACAAACTCCCTGCAAACTGCAAACTGCTTCCTCTTCAACCCAAACTGGGAGCACAAGCTACATTCCGGACCCACCCACTATCATGGATTGGATTCCTACTCAGAGTGGCCCTGTATAGGGTTTCCTAGACTGTGGATCGTTAGGGGAGCAGACAATTCCACGTTTCTCCTTTGGAGGGGCTGGTGGATTTGAACTGCAAGCAGTCAGAAATCCAAGGCCTAATTCACAGTTCCACCAGGGCTCTTTGCAGGCTATCCATTGTTAGGTGCTGTCGAGTTGGTTTCTGTTCATAGTGACCGTGTGCGCAGCAGAACGCCTTCTCAACTGTTTCGTTTGAGCCCTTTGTTGCAACCACGGTGTCAATCCGGCTTGTTGATGACCTTCCTCGTTTTCACTGAGCCTGCTTAACCAAACAGGATGCCTTTCTCCAGCGACTGACTGAGCTCTCATAATAGCATGTCTACAGATTGTAAGGTGAAGTCTCACCATCCTCCCTTCTAAGGAGCACTCTGGTGGTACTTCGTTCAAGACAGACCTGCTTGCTCTTCTGGCAGTCCATGGTACTTTCTGTGTCCTTTGCCAACACCATAATTCACATTCATCTCTGGTTTTCTTTAGGCTACGTAAATCTCGGGAATTACCCATTTGAAGACAAGAAGCGCACTTTTTAATGACCAGTTTTCTTTCTCCACCAGCATATTGAAGTTCAAATGGAGGCAGCCCGTTGGCCAATAGTAACAGCAAGGCGTAGAAGGAGGATCTCCCTGGATAGGGTCCGGAAGAGATCCATTTGGCTTCAATTATGCTGAGACTCATAAATTTCAAGATCATTTGGTTTGCATTTTCCTGTCATTCCTTGGCATCCATTTGTCTGCTATTCTCATTTCATAAATGTAAATACTGCGATTTAAAGAGCCAACAACTCCCCTAAATCTGTCTGGCTTATTAATTGTGGAGCCCAGTCTTCCTGGTCAGTTCCTTTTCTTGCCATCAGTCTGGGTTTATTTGATTTCTATGAAGCAAATGCTAATTGGCTTGTGATTTCTTTCACAGATGTTAGGGAAAGAGCAGCCTGCCTTCTGACTTTAAGGCTCCTGCTTTACTTGTTTGCGTCCTATTTGGGGCTGACCAGATGTTGGGCTCTGGAGCAAAATGGGTCCCCCTGGAGGCTGGACCAGGGAGGAACAAGGGTTCATGAACAAGACCTTGTTCGGGCCTCGGCTGTGTATGTTAACCATTGGCTCGTTTAATTAGGAGCTGGGGAGGGGTGCATTGTGTTTCAGGGAGCTGATGAGAGCAGCAGAGGTGGGGGGTTGGGAGGGGCCTGGGAAAGGAAGAGAGGACATTCTACTCTATGTGTGTGGAAGCCCAGCCTCCCAGGAGAAGCCATCGATGGAGGATGCCCACAGGGGGACAAGGAATAACACTGCCACCCCTTGAGTTGGCGCTCCCCTTGAGTACGTATGTGAAGGTTCAATACTCCGTCTAAGTTCCATAAATTGTCCTGATGAGTGTTTTAAAGCCTAATGACAGGAGTTCACTCACAACATGGTTTTGTCACTAACTTGCTCTGTGATCATGGATACCATAAAAATGAACTCACTCCCATTGAGTCAATTCCAAAACATGGCAACCCTATAGGACAGGGTAGAACTGCCCCTGTGGGTTTCTGAGACTGTAAGCCTATATGGGAGTAGAAAGCCTCATCTTTCTCTGGAGGAGCAGCTGGTGGTTTTGAACTGCTCATCTAGTGGCTTGCAGCCCAATGAATAGCCACTCCCACTGCTTGGAGTAAGTCTCATTACTTTTATGAGCTTTAGTTTACTTTCATCTGCAAAATTGGAATAAATATGACTCATTTTTCTGACTGCCACAGTGTTTTTGAAAGGCCCTACTGGAGAAGTGCATGGGATGCAGCTGGAAAACTGTCAAGCACCGTACAAATGTTTGCAATGATGATTGCTAGTAATCTAGCCACTGTGCCACCACTGACCTTACCTTCCCCAGCTCAGCTGCTCCACCTCGCCTGCTTCACAACAAGACCCACCTCTTTCTCCTGATGACAGTAGGGTTACCTTGATTTTATTTAATTTTCTACTGAAAATTCCTAATTGTTTTTGAAACTCCAAAAGTAATATAGGGTTATTGCAGACCATTGAGAAGCATAAAAAAACTGAAGAAAAAAAAAGAAAATTTCCACTTGATATTAAATCATCAAGGATTTCTTGGTAGTGCAAATGTTAAGTGCTCTATAATAAGCTGCATAATTGGTGGTTTGAAACTATCCAGAGGCCTCTCTCTTCCCAAAGGCCACAGCCTTGGATACGATGCAGTGCTTCTGTTCTGCACAGGTGGCATTGCTGTGAGTCAGCACTGACTTGCTGGCAACAACAACATGTCTCTTCTTTGGCTTTAGATTCCCGCTATAGGCACTAGATCAAGACCAACCAATAGAGAGGTCTGCAGTGCCAGCCCCAATCACAGCTACATGGGCCTCCTTCCCAGAAAAACACATTACGTAGGACAGCACTGAAGCTACAGCTTGGGGAGGGGGCAGGTCTGCTAAGAACACACAGGAGAAAACTAAGGAAAGGAGAGAGAAAGAGAGAGTGGAATGCATCTTGGCCCACCAGATACCCCTCCCCGCTCCGAGGATGACGATATTCCTGCCCATGCAAGAAAGGACCATAGGGCTGGCCCCACCACAAGACACAGTGTCCCCTCACTGACCCATAGCACTAGGGGGGACAACATTGGAGACATAGAGCAGGGATTGTGCCCAATCTGACCCCACCACACTGGGAGGATACACAAAGGGAGTGCAACAGAGCAGCAAGGGAAGCAAAGCAATGAAGCCCCTGAGGAATCCTAAACATAGACTTGGGGGGTAGAGCATGGCACCACATCAGACTCCATCAGAAAACATTCATAAAGGTCAATGGACCTGGAACTACTTATAGGATTTTCTTTGTTTTGTTTTTTCATGTCTATCTATATAAGATAGGCAGGATAAACAATCCTGAGGAGAAAACAATGGGACTGACTGTTCCAGAGGGACATGGGAGAGGGGGAGGTGAGGTAAAGGAAGGGTGGAGCCAATAAAACAAGGGACAAGAGAACAACAAGTGATCTGAAGTCAGTGACAAGGATGCCTAGTGGGGCTTGTTCAAATGCAGGGTAGCCGATTGGAAATAATGAAATCCAAATGAAGGTAAAACATGATCATGGGAAAGAGGAAAGTAAAAGGAAATAGAGGAAAGAACTAGAAGGCAAAGGATATTTATAGAGGTATAGGCACATATATATGTAAATATATTAATACATTTATATATAATTATAGGGACATAGATCTATTTACATATATTAAATGTTAACTATTAAAGTTGCAGATGGACATTGGGCCTCTACTCAAGTATTCCCTTAGCACGAGAACACTTTGTTCTAATAACCTGGCATTCTGCGATGTTCACCTTCCTAACACAATTGCTGAAGACAAACTGGGTGCATAAGCAAATGTGGTGAAGAAAGCTGATGGTATCTGGACATCAAAAGATATAGCATCTGGAGTCTTAAAGGCTTGAAGTTAAACAAGTGGCCATCTAGCTGAGAAGCAACAAAGCCTACATGGAAGAAGCCCACGGCCTGTGTGATCATGGGGTGTTGATGGGATCAGGTATCAGGCATCAGAAGACCCAGAAAAAACAATCATATTGATATGAAAGGGGAGAGCGGGGATGGAGACCCAAAGCCCATCTGTAGACTATTTGACATCCTCACAGAAGGGTCACAAGGAAGTGATAAACCAGCCAACGTGCAGTATATCACCAATGAAATATATAACATTCCTCTAGTTCTTTAATGCTTCCCCCACACACACATACACACATACTCTCATGACCCCAATTCTACTTTACAAATCCTGATAGACCAGAGCATGTACACTGGTACATAAGAGATCTCTGACCACCTCTAACATGGAATCTGGACAAATAAACCCCCTCAGAACAATAATGGGAGTAGTAATACCAGAAGATAGAGGGAAGGTGAGGGGAGAATGGGGTAACCGATCACAATGATCGACATATAACCACCCCTATCCCCCCCCACCAAGAGAGACAAAAAACAAAAATATGGGTGAAGGGAGACAGTGGTTGGTATAAGAGATGAAAATAATAATACTTTATAAATTATCAAGGTTTCGAGGCAGCCATATTGGTAGCCCCTGATTTAAAATGAGGTTCTATTTAATGGAGCTCTATTGTAAGACAGGTCTGACTGACATAAGTTGAATGCCTCTTTTACTCGACTTTTAAAGAAAAATTTGTTACTATTGCCTTTTATTAGCAGTATCTTTCTAAAGCCAATCTTTATTTGTCTTTAGGGGATGGAAACATTACAAATAAACATCTGAGTGTACATCTGGGATTGTTACCATCAGTGAACTACACATGTGAGGCAGCATGATAGGCAGTGCATATTTTCTACCAATAAGATGTACCCCAAACTGCACACACAACAACACTGATGTTGTAACTGCGAGCTGTCTTAGCTTGACTCCACCGTAAGTCAGGGACTACCCGTGTATGCTGCCTCTGCCTTGACCTCAGGATCAGAGTATTCTTTCCTGCCGTACCTGGATGCTCTTTCAGAATCCTTTTCAATAGTCTCGAGAGCAGTGGTTTCCAACCACTCTAATGCCATGACCCTTTCATACAGTTCCTCAAGCTGTGGTGACCCCCAACCAGAATATTATTTTCGTTGCTACTTCATAACTCTAATTTTGCTACTGTTATGAATTGGACGACCCCTGTGAAAGGGTTGTTCGACCCCCAAAGAGGTCGTGACCCACAGGTTGAGAACCACTGCTCTAGATAGATCAGGAAAATAAATACTTTCCTTTGAAGACTGAATGTGTTCTGATGTTCTCTGTTTTCTTGGGTGTGAGAGTCCCACATTTCAGGGCCTGGGAGGAGCTTCGATTGTCCCTCACCATGTCCCACAATAGGGGATTTCTTTTTCTCTATCTAGACTGTTATATCTAAATGAGTTAAAACATCTCAATCATTATAATTTATCTATGGAGGATGACAGATAATGACTTCCACTGGGAAGTTTCCTGAAAATTTTCAAGAAATTAAAACTACAACAACAACAAAGGAATGAGTCTTACAAAGTCAATGAAATGCGAAGAAGGGACTTAATAAATTCACACCCACACAAACACTTGTGACCCTTGTAGACATGACATTGGTTGGGGTGGAACACTTGTGAGGCCCCACTTCCAAGGAGAGGGCAGCGTGGCGGCGAGACCACAATTGGAGACCTACTCTGTGTAGGTTTCATCACGTCTTTCTCAAAACATCCTTGAAATGGAGCCATAGAGACCAGGAGGAACTTCTTCAAAGTCATCTGGCTAAACCCTGTTCCCAAAGTCCCTTCTTCCCCTGAAGCCACACACCATGACACCTGGGAGTGCCCATACTTTGGACGCTGTGTGGGCCACCGGGAGGACTTTTCCATCTCCTCAGTTCTCCACCGAGTTGGACTTCTGACTTCTCCTTCAGGTTTCAGGTGAGAAGCAGGTGAGACCCAGAGTCAGGAGACTGGATTCTGCTGCAGCTGGCTGCTCCTGCTCACTAGACTTGAGCCACTTCCAGTGACCACGAGGGCGAGCCCTGGAGGCCTTGGCACAGCAGTTATAAAGGTGGCTTCTGGAACCAGCCTACCTAGGCTCTTTCTCCAGCTTTGCTGCATCTGAGTTGTAGGACTCTTAACATCTCTGTACCTCAGTTTTACTTTCTGTTAAAAGAGAACAACAGTACCCTCTACCTCCAGGGCTGTGGTGAGCATGAAATGTGCGCATGTCCGTGAAGCATCCGCACCAACAGCTGCTCTCTCAATAGCCACCGTGGCTCTGAGAGAGGCCGGCCCCCAGAGCCCATGGGCTGGAGCCCTGCAGGGAGAAGTGAGCAGTGGCCTGGCCTGGGGAAGGGGCTTGCAGACTTCACTGTTGCAACTGAGGTGCCGTTTCCATTCTGGGGCTCTCTTTAAAGAAGTGGGGACGCTTGATTCCACTATTGGGCTCAAGTCGGTGCCATAAGCTCCTCCTCCAGGAAGCCCTCCTGGATGGGTGGGCAAGCCTACTGTCTCCCTGGTGTGGGCTCCCAGCCCCCTCTGGCAATGCCACCCTTTGGCCTGAGACAAAGCAGGCACCAGCAGGGGCAGCAGCCGGCCGGCTCAGTGGCTTTTAAGAAGCGGGAGCTCCCCGGAGTCTGGCCTTGCTGGTCTACTTTGAATACTATTTGCATTGCAATAGGCGAGCCAGGCCTTCAATACAGGCCCCTTCTCTTTTGACAGAACAGCCTCACAATCGCCTATTGACCGGGCACCTGTTCCTGCCCCAGACATTATGCAAATATCAGCCGCCAGCCCCCCAGGCCATTGTGCATTGAACCCTGATGGCGCTCAGCCAGCTCCCAGCCGGCCTTTGTTCCGTGGCTGTGCTGCTGCACCAACCCCCACTGCTGTCTCCCGCCTGCCTGAGGTGCCCTGCTGCGAAGCCACCCGCTGACAGCTTCTTGGGTCCTTGCACCTGAAGAAAGACTCTCTAAGCTGGGGGCTGAGCCATGCTGAGGCCGTCTGGGGACCGCAGAGGTACCCAGGGCCTGGCTGGGCCCTCCCCATCCCTGGAGAATTCTGAGAAGAGTCTGGCAAGTGGAGGGGGGCAACCTGGACCATGCCATCTGGGGGAGGGGAGGATTGTAATAATCACTCTTACATTAACGGAAAGTCTTCCAGCAAAGCTCTCTCGTGGCTGCTCCACTGTCAGGCCACACCTGCCGCTGGAGGAGGTGGCAGGGCAGCGACTGTGTGTCTTTCACACAGGAGGGGACCCAGGCCTCCAGGCACAGCTGGGATTCAACCCCTGGCAGTTCTGGATCCAGTTCTGGATCCGTCTCCTGTTTCCTTGTCCACCTCCTCCATCTGTCCCTCTTGCTCACAAGGCTGACCCTCAGAGCCACCTTTTAGTGAATACCTTTTCACGATAGCCTGGCTCTAGCTTATCTCTTCTTTCAGGCTTCTTCATTCTACTCTGTACTCTGGGCTCTCAAAGGAGAAGCCCTGCACCACCAGTGTCTGTATCACCCGGGCCTCTGGGGGAGACAAATCCCAATGAAATCAGAAGCCCGTGGAGCAGGCCCAAGCCTCTGCATTTTGAAGATCAGAGCCCTCGACCACGGTCCCTGGGTCAAACAAATGGCTTGCTCTCAGCTCTTAACCCGTGTGACAGTCAGAGTCCGCCGAGGGCACTGCGGAGGAGAGATCTGGAGATCTCAAGAAAAGGCACGGAGCAATTTGGCTCTGGAACCCGAAGGGTCCATCGTGAGTTGAAATGAGTTCAACAGTACAGTGCTTGCTTTGTTGTTTGTTTGCATTTTGCCTCTGTCCTTGTTTCTTCTTCCTTGAACAGCCAAGCCTGGGCTTCTGCATTATTTCCCACAGCTGGCTCTGCCTCTCTCTGCCATGCCCTTCCCATCCTTCCTTCCAGACTACTTCTGGTGAGCTTCTGCATTTAGAGCACACCTACGGACCGTAGACTTAGGTATTCCAGTGAATGAGATCCAGCCCTGGTGTTCACAAAGAAAACCATCTAGCGAGGTGCAAGCAGCTGGGTGAGCCGCCACTTCACAGCAGACGGGAAGGTGGGCATGGGCTGGGGAGGGTTGTACAGCCTGGGGAAGTGTATATTATTTAATAGCTTTAGTAAATAAATCTGTAGCCACTGGGAACCAGACCCCCCACTCCCAGGGGAGGCTGCTCCTGTGTGTGTGTGCTGTAGGCAAGGTTGACTGAGGTAGACCGGAGCCAGCAGGAGAAAGGAAACTTTTAAGGAGGTTATGTTGAGGTCACTGGAGTGACCGAGATGTCCTGCCCCACTTTATACTTGCTCTTAGTTCATGCGCCACATGGTGAGTCCCTGGTTACTTGCCACTGGATGAGGAATTAGACCCGAAGTAAGGAAAAGCACCAGCAACGGAGAGACCCTGGGCACTGTCCAAGCTGCTCCCCTTCAGCCCTTTTACCCAGTGCCAAAGTGTCCTAAAGAGGTTGGCCCAAAGCAGGGAAATCTGATCTCATGAGAGGCCAGGCTAAGCGTTTCAGAGCCAACTTTTGGTCTTGTCTCATAATTTGTCTTCCTCAAGAGATGTCAGAGGGGTCGGCCTAAGAGACACAAAGTTACCCTCTTCTCCCCACTGCTACCTGGTCTGAAACACTCTTTAGTTTGGCATTCAATGCCCTGTAGGATCTGCCCTGGCTGCCCATTCCTGGTCTCACCAGTATGCTATCTCGTTATACGTCCCTCTGCTGCCCCCACCCCCACCCCATGGTTCCCTCTGATAGGTGTCTACTCTGTTTACAGATTGACTTTCACACCTATGCTTGTATTGGAAACTATGTTTTAAGTACCTGCTGTGTGCCAAAGTTTTGTACTTTGGAGAGAAGATGCTGAGTAAGAAATTGCCCTGTCTTTCAAAGACTTTCCAGACCAATGTAACAGGAGACCTGACTGAGGGCTATAGGGGCAGGGGGTAGGAGGGGTGACTAGCAGGGCAGACCGGACCTGTTCAATTAGTAAAGTATGAACGAGGCTAGGGACTAGCAATGGCTGCATTGTTCCTGAAGACGCCAATGGAGGACTTATTCCCCTGGGAGTGGGTCTGGTCCCCAGTGGCTACAGATTTATTTACTAAACGCTGAGATACATTAAGGCATGGAGGGAGGGAGGAAGTTGAGGGGTTGGGTGGTAAGGTGGGGAGGGGGGCTTTGCTTGAACTTAGGCTAAAGTGGGTGCTATAAATGGTTAACATGCTTGGATATTAATTGAAAGGTTGTAGGTTCAAGTTCACCCAGAAGTGCCTCAAAAGCAAACCCTGATGATCTACTTCTGAAAAAACCATTCATGAACCTCCTCCCACCCCTCCTACCCTCTTCTTCCCCCCTTCCAGTTTATCAGGCAGAGAGAGATGGCTGGATGATGGATTTGGCATTCAGGGAGATTCAAGGCTGGGGCTGACCACTGGGCACCAGGATTCTTAGTACAACGGGGTCAGGGCAGGCTCTCCTGTCTGCCAAGACAAAATTCATGGACAGCTGTGTACTTCACCTTCAGTGCGCCTCATCATACATTCTTTACACCAGACAGCGATCACGTTGTGCTGTGCCACAGTCCTGCTGGCCCCATCGGTGTTAGACGCAGCAGGGTAGAAGCGACAACAATCCATAGCTCCTGGACTGTAGGCATCTAGGGCCTTGAGGAGGCCTTGATTTCTTTGCAGCTCCATCTGATGTAACTCATACCTCTCCACTTGTATCTTGAGGTGGTCTCTGGTAACTCAACGGAAGCTGGGACCAGAGCCTCCTGAGAGGGAAGGAAGTGTTGCCGAGTGAAAAATTGGCCCTCATTTCACAAATGAAGCAATTGTGGCTCAGGAGAGAGGAGGGATGTTTTCTGATGGTACCATGATGGTAGAACAGCAATGGTCTCTGTGGTGTACATGGAGGGGGATGCCCAGCCTGGAGCTGTGTTCTGACCTCCATATCAGTGTCCAGCCACTGCACACTCTCCATCCACTCTACCTTTCAAAGAGGTGACACTCAGGTTTGCCTCAGCTTCTCAACACCAGGCAGGCCTTAGCCCTGCCAGCCCCTAACATCCCAACAGTTCAGACATTCAGCAGGGTGCTCCAGAATTCTGTGTTTGAAGCTCATTGGCGCAGAATCCTGTGTGTGTCACCAGCATTGGCTGAGACCCCACTGGAGGCCAGTGAGGGGATTCACTTTGGTGCAAATCTATCCAGTGATTCCCTGCCCAGTCGCTTTCAGAATACAAAAGCTTTCCCCTTTGCCAGACATGGAAACAGGCTCAATATATTAGCTCCCAGTCCACTGTATAGTCAGGTGCTAGTGAGCTTTGGACCAGGAAGTCACTGCCCACCTCATTTCTCCACCACCTCTTAGCAAGGAAGGATGTCAGTTCTCTTCCTCAGGATGCTCTGCATAGTGACAGCATACTTAATTTTTCTTGTTGTTCTCACAGCTCCTAGCTTCAAGGAGATGGGTCCTGGGACTCATTCACTCCAGACTTCTTTCTTGAGATATGTTATTCCCATCTGGTGAGAAAGGCCTTGGACTGGAAGGTCACAGTCCTTGAGTCTTGATTGGCTCTGCCACCAAGTCACCTAGAAACCCTGGCATGGCCCCTCTCTCTTTTGTGTTCTCAGTTTTCCCATTGGTATGACTTGGCAGCGGTGGTAGTTTTATATTTGCAACAATTCCTTTTGGCTCTGGACACCCCCTCTCTTCTCCATCCCTTGCCACTCCCTCCCCTCCCCCCACGCCAATCTTCTATGGGCATTTTGACCTAGCTTTTCCCCTTCCCTGGTTGCCGGTCTCGGGCTTACGATGCAGCTAATTTGTCCATTCTTTGTGAGTGGAGTGGGGTAGGGATAATGGCATCGCTGAGCCCCTTCCTTCACTCATTTGTCATAGAGAAGCCACCCAACTGGGCAGGGTCTCCTCAGAGTCTTCCAAGATGGATTAAAGCGGACCTGGCCCTGTGGGCTGTAGCCGGACTGGTGTTCGTGCCCCGGAGGGAAGACCCAGGAAGGACACTTCTCTGCAGCATGGCTGCCAAGGTCCATGCAGTCTCCTCTTGCCTGCCACCTGGGAGTGTGGAATACCAACGTACTAGTTGACCACGAGAGAGAGCTGCAGCCTTCAAATGGAGTAGAGCTCGCCCTTCGCCCTGCTCAGCGCGGTGTTCTACGCTGCTGGATGTTTTACCGGGAGGCCAGACTGCTAGGAGAGCGCACTTGGAAAACGTGAGCTCAGATTCCGGAGGCTCGAAGCCAGTCACTCAGCGCAGAGCTAATGAAAGAGCGCCCAGGACTCGGGTCCATGGAAACCCAGCTCACAGCGTCCACACTGTCTTCCTCCCTGGCCCCAGCCTGACTCTTCAGGTCAGGCCCAGGTAGAAGGCAGAAGCCCAGAACAAGCCTAGGTGGCAGGAGTGGGCGCGGGGAGGCCAGCAGGGGCCTTATTTAAAGGCCCTCTCCGGGGTCTAGGGAACTTGGCAGCGCAGTGGTTGTGGGTTGGGCTGAGATCCACGTGGTGTGCATTGCAAAACCAGCAGCCGCTCGGCGGGGGACAGACTGGCCTTCTCTTCCCGCCAACAGTCACAGCCTCAGAAGCCCAGAGGGCCTTGCCGTGAGTCAGCATGGACTCGCTGGCAGTGGCTTGGGCTTCTCTGGGCGTCAGTAAAGGAGCTGCTGTTGGGCTGAGGGGTTGTGGTTCCAGATGCCCGGCTGGGGTGCCAGCTCTTGTTGGTGTGCCCCTTTCCACTGGAGGGGCGTCCCAGGGGGGTGGGCCCAGAAGTGGGAAGGAGGGAGCAGCTAGGCGAAGGTGTGTGGAACTCTCCTTGGCCCTGGGAGATACCAGGTGTCATCCTTGAGCAGTGGCTCCATTCTGGGAATCCGTGAGGGCTCCCGGTGACTGGAGAGCCACCGCCTCGGCAGGGCTGCGCTGGAGCTGGCTGTGTTCCAGGCCCGGGACAAAGGCTTGGGGCCAGTCACAGAGCCGCCCTCCACAGCACCACTCGCCAGCTCGCCTGGCTGTCGCCTCACCGTGGAAGGCCTGCGCTGGTCCCCAGAGGCCGGGTTCCAGGAATCGCTGTGCTGCCCTTTTCCAGCATCTGGGCTGCATCAGGCCCCTGGAGTCAGACTGACAGTTCTGGTAGAAGCAGAATAACCACCGGCCTAGCACGGGCGCTCAGAGGTGGCCCAGGCAGCTGCTGGAGGAGGGGGCTGGAGACGATGGGGTTGTGGGTGGAGGAGGCAGGCCAGCACATGTGCTCCCCGCCCCCCCAGGAACATTGCTGATGTCCATCTAAGGAAGGGCCTTGGCTGTGAGAAGTCAGGGGCCACTGAAGTCTGGATCAGAGCCCCTAGCTGCTTCTGGGGTGGGAAAGGTGATCCCTCCTCCAAAGACCCCCCTCCCCTCCCCTGCCTTCTTCAGAGAGTGCTTCTCCAGGCAAAGGAGGGCTAAGTGTGCCCTAAACACAGGCACCATGTGAATGAACACGGGAGGTCCCAGAGCAGTTGTGTGTGCGTGGTGAGGTGGAGTGTGCATATGTGTGTGGAGGGTGGGGTGGTGGGGGGGAGGTAGGCACCGATGAGACTCCCTGCACTTCGGTGGGACAGCCTCATTCTCTAGCTTCCCACCCATTCATTCCTGTTCACACCCAGTGGGGAATTTGGTTTTCCACCTGGATATAGTAAATCAGAATCTACATTTTAATAAGATTCCCAGGGGAAAAGCAAATTCAGTCAGTGGTGCCAGGTAGGGGAGGGGAGGGAGAGGGTAGGTGGGTAGAGACTGGAATGGAACGGACCAGTTCCCAGGTCAGCAGGCTCTGTGCTTCTTGCATGTGGGGCACTCAGAGCCCCGGAGTGGAGCAGCGGTAAGGAGTGGAGAACAGGCCTTGCTGGTGAGAGGGAGAGATGGAGGAGCGAACGGAGAGCCAGGTATGCAAAGACAAAGTCAGGGACAAGATGCACAGGGAGAGACACAGTCACAGAGAAGAGAGGGAGAGAGACACACAGATTCAAAGATTGCAAGAGATAAAGAGGGTGATGAGGCCAGATACATACAAGCACAGAGGCAGGACAAGGACAGAGAGTAGAGTCCCTGCGGCAGGCACACACAGACTGGAAACAATGAGAGAGAAGCAGGTAGAGATGAAGATAGAGACAAAGAGAGGTGCAGAGGATGGAGACAGAGGGAAAGAGAAGGTTTGGCAGGTTCTGGGAAAATAAAGTTGGGGTGATAGAGAAGGCAGAAGGGGAGTCAATGAGCAGAGGTGGGTGTCAGTGGCATGTGGGGCAGGAGACATGGACAGAGTGGGATGAGGAGGCAGGACTCGGCCCTCTCTGCTGAGACTGGGGGGATGAGCTGTAACCCTGTCACCCCTGTCACATAGCTTGGGGAGAAGCCAGGTCTTAAGAGGGAAAATGGACTGTTGAGCCCCTCAGCTAGTCTTTCCCTGTGTGGACACACGTGGTCTGCCCCCCAGATGCCCAGTGAGGGATACTGAGTGCTAAATGAAGAGAAGAGCTGCCAGGGCACTGGTGGGCCCTTCTCAGGTGGTCAGAGATCTGGGGGTGGGCACTGGTGGGCCCTGCTCAGGTGGGCAGAGGTGTGGGGGTGTGCACTGGTGGGCCCTTCTCAGGTGGTCAGAGATCTGGGGGTGTGCACTAGTGGGCCCTTCTCAGGTGGTCAGAGATCTGGGGGTGGGCACTGGTGGGCCCTGTTCGGGTGGGCAGGGGTCTGGGGGTGAGCAAGCCCTGCAACAGAGCTGTGAAGCGGCTGGATGCCAAGACTGCCTCCTTTCTGGGTCTACATTCTATCTCTGCACCATGGACACTCGGCCAGTGCCATAGTTCCAGGCAGCTGGGTTTCACACCCAAGCTCTCTTGGTTGGTAGGCTGCTGATTTCTTTAAAGCTGAATCTCACTATCTTTCAAGTTTCTCTTTTCTGTGTTGGTGGCTATTGCCTAACTCTAGCCTCCGGCTGTGTTCTTCCCACATTTTGCCCAGGAGAACTGGAACCTTTAGTGACTCTGCCGGGCAGTAGCACGTTGTAAGGGACCAGACTCCAGGCTCCCAGACAGCTAAACGACCCGTGTCTGCATCTCTGAAGTGCCCGAGGAGGAGTCCCATGGGGCGACAAGGCATGCAATAGAAGATTCCTGCACAGTGTAGGACCCAGCCTTGGTCCATAATAGACTGCCCTTTTCCACAAAAGTCGGGATTGGGAATTTGAGTTGGGTGGGCTAAGAGTTATTGGACCCACCCCAGCTCACCATTCCAGGTGAGACCTGCTTCCCCACACAGGGCTGTGGCCAGAGTTGTCCCCACACATCGTGGCACAGGTCTCGGGCTGGCCAGTGCGGCCGCTGATAGACCCTGCTGTAGCAACCCTAGGGGTTGAATTTGGGGAAAGGAGACTATCGAATCCCCCTCAACTTTAACAGAGGGCCCACTTCCTGCCTGAGGTGATGCTGCCAAGTGATCTTCTCTAGAGCCAGGGTGAGATTGCTGGTCTTCTGCTTTGGTAATTATAGACTAGTGGTCTGTCTAAATAAAAATATGTATCCGAGGATGGTCTATGGTAGCCCTGAACGCAGCAAGCTCTTGGAATAGGGCCTAAGGGAAGTCCTGGTTAGCAAGGGTGACTGGTCCACAGTCTAAAATTGAGCTCAAAGAAAACAGGAGGAGTCAGAATGCACTTGAATTCTGAGTTCATTTTTCCCACCCAGAACTAGGAGTGATTGTGAGGTGTACAATTTTTTTAAACTTTTTATTATGATTTAAAACGTTTACAGTGAATTGGTTTTCCATTCAACAATTCATACATTGATTTCAGTCCCCCAGATCCAGCACTCTTCCCACTTCCGCCCTCCCTGTGTTTTACCATTATTATTCATCCTTCTTTCTTGTCCCTTCCTGCTTTCCAGAGTTTTATCTCTTGGCAAATGCCATCCTTTTGGTTTTGTACAGTTGATTGTTCTAAGGAGTGTGTCCCTCTCGGATGTGATTCTTCCCCTCTACGCCTGTGTACTGTTTGGCTGAGAGCTGAATCATAGGGGTGAGCTCAGTTCCAGGTGTGAAGAGGGCTAAGTGCCATAGTCTTGGGAGTCCACCAGTCTCCATCAGACCAGCAAGCCTGGTCTATTTACTGATTTGGAGTTTTGTCCCCCTTTGTTCTCCCACTCTATTCAGGACCCTCTTTTGTGATCCCTTTCAGGGTAGTTAGCAGTGGTAGCTGGGCACCATCTAGTTCTTCTGATCTCAGGGTCGTGGAGGCCGAGGTTCGCTGTGGTCCATTCGTCCTCTGGACTAACTGTCCCATACGTCTTCTATTTTCTTCACTCTTCTTTGATGGTACTTTCGTGTTGTCTCCGGGGAGTAACAAAGAGCATGCGGGTGGGGCGGGCACTACTGGCATCTGGGTGAGCACTCCAGGGCTTGGCATAGCTGTGATCCAGAAACACCAGGTCCAGCTCTCTTTCGTGCACTGAAAGCTGGAAGAGCAGCGAGGTGCCCATGCGCCGTGCGGATGTCTGGAAGTCCCTCTCCCCACCCCGGTGGGCCATGTCAGTAGAGGGACAGCAATTCAGTGCTTGGGTCGCTGCATGGTAAGTCACTCGCAATCGTCAGGTCGCGCGCACGTCCCGGGCCAGCCCTCAGCGCGCGTGCAGTGCGCGCTACCGCCTCCACGCCCCAGCGCTTGGGGCATTCAACAATTTTTATTTTTGAATTAGTGAGTAAATTCATCCACCACTCTGAGAGCCTGCAGCCAATGGTGAGAAATTCGGGTGGTTGATTTAGATTCTTGCGTGCTGGGATCTCTCTGTTGGCTTCAGTAGGTGTTTTAGTCTTTAGAGAAACAAATCCACAGAAATTCATATGTATAAGAGAGAGTTTTATATAAAGGTTAAGTGCACATCAAGAAAACATCTCAACCCAGTGCTTCCCATGCCCACAAGTCCAGCATTAACCCATTAACTCATATGTCCAACACCAATCCACAAAGTCCTCCCCATCTCACAAAACAGACGCAATGATGCCGACTGCAGGAGGAAAGCTGAGTCAGTGAATGTGCAAACATCTCAGAGCTGGCAGGGGTCTCCACAGGCCTGCTCCAGCACCCAGGGCTGCATCAGGGTAGGTCCGTGTGACTTCTCCTTGGGGATATCTTGCAGGAAGTGAGCCTTGCCAGCTGAAGCAGAGACTGGCTAAGACAGCTGCACCCTGTTCTGACCATCAGAAAGCATGAGCCCTGAGAACTAGAAAGGAGAGGCTCACTGAGCCATTTATCGCCCCGCCCTTCAATTAACCCCACATGTGTTTATCAGCCAGGTTGGCACAATAAACCAGCTCAGTAGTCCACTACTCAGTCCCGGCTTGGGAGAATCAAGTTTGGGTAGGAACTGGGGGAGGCAGAGGACTTCCTTTCTTCATGAGTCACCTCTGGACCCACTCTCATTCCATATAGTTTTCTAGTAAGAGAGTGGCTGATTTGGAACTGGTCCGTGTTTGACACAGAAGATACCATTTACTTTCAGTTGATTCTGATTTGGCTGAGTTTTCTGAGGTGCCTGGTGAGGTCTTTCTGCCCAGGTCCCTCTAGGTAGATTCAAACGTCCAGTCTTGCTTAGCAGCTGAGCGCCATAACAGTTTATACCACCTACAAATTCTGGACCAAGGATACGGGCCTATTATTAATACAATTAGGGAAAAATTTCTTTCTCATGTGTCCTGCCTTGCCAAAATTCATAGCCATTTCCTATTTAGCACACTTTACAGGTTCCTGTGCTGGCGTGGGTTGTTTGCAGGGTCGACAAATGTCATTCCTTTGGGGCAAGTTGCCTGTGATGTGCCTGTGGGCCCTCTAGGGGAGGTCTGTAGAGGGCAATGCACCTCTGGAGTGGAGCTGGGGACTGGAAGGATTTGAACTCGCCAGCACAGCAGTGAGTCTGCGTGCTCGGAGGGCACCTGAATGTCACTAAGGCAGTGGGAAGAAGGAGAGGACCAAGACCCAGGGTCCTTGTGACTGCCTGGCATGAGAGGTGGGAAAAAAGCAGAACCAGGCCTCCCAAGATGTTGAGGAAGTGCCCAGGGAGGGGCAGGAGTTGGGTGGCCACTGGGGTGAAGCCTCTGCTCCTCATCACCACTTACACAGAAGAGTCAGCATTGATTTGCTCTACATGCCTAGTTCTGAGGATAGTAAAATTTGAAAATGAAGTTCTAGGCTACAAAGAAAACAAACGAAAAACACAAGAAGCCCCATTCTAACACTGAGGGGGGACCTGAGGCCTAGAGAGGGGAAGGGTTCCATTGGATGGTGGCAGACCCAGAACTCTGACACGTGTTCTGTCAATGTCTCATGCTGATTCCCATACTTTTGGAGGGCAGGAGAGCTTACTATGGGAAATGTCTTTTCTCCTATCCCTCAATAAGATCTACACAGTTCCTGAGCCTGTCCAGTGAAGAGTCCTGGGTGGGTGAGCCCCCGTCGGTAAGTTTGGAGTGGAATATAGGGAATTTCCCATGACCTGGTCTCCAATATTGCCTGAACCTGGGTAGTGGGCTCAGCACAGAAATAGCGTCCTCAGCCCGATGTGGAAGCTCAGTTGGAAACGGCAGCTGGCCTCTTCTGCCTTCGCCTGCGGTGGCTCCCAGCAACAGGCTGGCGTATTCTCAGGAAGCAGGCTCCCTCTCACCAGGGAACGCTGCTGGTATCTCCATTGCAGCTCAAGCCGGGATGTTTTGCAATGAACTTAAAGGTCAAGCATTCATTCTGTAGAGGACCGGGAGTAGAATTTTCCTTGCCAGCAGGAGTCTGGATGAGACAGCTTGGGCTGGGTTACGAGCTAGAGTTGGCTTCGGCTTCCTGACTGGCTAAATTCCTCAAACCTTGGGGCCACTGACCTCCAGGATATCTGTCTGTCTGTCTGCCTGCCTGTCTGTCCATCTGGATGAAAAAGATTGAGTGAGTTCATGCCAGTTCCCCAAACCATCTGCTTACTACTGGCCCCAAGGAACTTTATCTAATTTTTTCTTACGTTATTTTAAAATGTCTCAAAACTGAACAGACCTAGTTTTCCTACCCATTTTCGTTACCCACCAGAATGAATCCCCAGCCGGCCTTGTTGTCTGTGTAATCTCCCAGCATTTCTGTTTGGATACGTACGTGGCTGGTGCCCGCTCCTTATACGCAATAACGAGTTGCCCGTTCCTGCCACAACTGCAGGATCATTGGCATGATCGAGTTCATTCTTGTTGCCATTTTGAGTGCTCTGCCAGCCCAGAGAGCTCATCTTCCAGCTTTATACTGGATAATCTTCCATGATAATCCGTAGGGCTATAATAGATTATAACATTATAATCTTATCTTCCAGCATTATATAGGATAATCTTCCACGACAATCTGTAGGGTTTTCAGCCACCAGCTTTCTTGCTTGGAAGTGTCATAGACACCTGTGCTCTCTGCGTAACCCTGCTGGCACGTGAAATGCCAGTGACCTGTCTGGCAGCAATGCGGCAGCATGCACGTGACCACAGTACAACAAAGGGAGAGGAGGGTGGTGGACAAACAGTTCCACATCTCCCTTTGACTTTCCCTGCTCTGCTCAATTTCGCCAGGAGGTCACTGTGCAGGAGTAGCTGAACCACGCTCCGCTGGCAGCGATGGAGCCACAGCTATTTCACGCATTTACGCTTTTAGACCCAGGTGCCCACAAATGCCATGCTGACTCCCTGCTTTATATGCTTTGAAAGAATCCTGACCAAAGCTGCAAGGTCCTGCCCTGCTTTCAGAACGCCCTGGATCAATCAGCTGCTTCTTGCTGCTCCCTCTCCCTGTGGTTGGCAATCTTCTTCCCATTTCCCAGAAAAGGAACCCGAGGAGCTCAGAAATCAAGCAATGCATCCAGAAAGATAATGACAGCGTGATGAAGTCTGGGATCAGAACCAAGGTCAGACTGCATCTGCGTTTGTTATCTAGTGCCGCTAGAACAGAAATTCCATCAGCCGGTAGCTCGGGTAAGGGTCTCCTGGGCCTCTCTGGAGGGAAAGCCTTGTTTCAATTTCTGTAACTTCCTCCTTGGAGATGCCCACATGACATCAGCGGTGGCTGCTGGTCTCTGTGCCTGAACCACACCTTTGCTATCTTAATAGTGATAGGGCCTCAAAGACATGCCTTCCCCAATGGGACTGCATCTACACATATAAGAATTGGGGTTTATGCTAAGGGCGAAGGAGGGAATAGTATCAGAGCATGAGTTGTGAGGTTCTGGCTTGCAGAAGGCAATAGATGACACTGGGAGCCCAAGATCCATTTGTGAGATCTACATGGGAAATAAACCTCGGGTGATCTCCCCCAACCATAATAGAGGGGGGTAGGGAACTGGTCACGCAACAGAGGTCATTGGAGGGAAATAAACAGAGTGCACAGGAGATCAAAAATATAAACTTGACTTCAATTTGTAAAATCTCACCCTCTGATACACATACACTTTGGGCCTAGTCTGCCTTAGTCTCTCTCTCTCTCTCTCTCTCTTACATATGGAGGTTCATCTTGATGTATTTTGTCATTGGGAGCAGCCCTCTTGAATTTTTGCTATATGTTTTTCTGGTTTTTGGTACATGAACACAGGATTGATGAACCTATGGAGACAGCAAATAGAATACGGGTCCTTGGGGGTTCAGTGGGGTAGGAGGGTAAAGCGGCACTGATAGTGAGGAGCTCAAGAAGAAAGACAATCTTTTGAAAGTGATTGTGGTAGCAATTGTATAATATTGCTAGATGTGATTGGACTATGGACTGATATGATAGCTGTATTAACTCCCAATAAGATGTTTTTCATAAAAACAGAATTCGGATTTATTTTGGAGGATACTGTTTAATCCATGACAGGGTGTATAATTCTTCCTCATTCTGTCACACCACCAGGGACATAAAGCTCTGTGCTCAAGGAAGAGGGTGCCACGACTTGATCGAGGACACCCAGCTGGCAAACCAGTGGTTCTCTGAGGGGAAGCATCACCGCTTCTCTTCCAGACCTGAAACCTCTCAGATGTGAGTGGAGGTCCTCAACAGCGCTCATCCTGGGGGACTGGCTTCTAGTCCACCGCTGCCCTCTGTCCATGTGCACTGTGAATGCCATGCAGCCGCTTGCTAATAGACTCACACTTATTTACCAGATGGCCACCCAGAGCGGAGCTAGAAAGGGAACTAGCACCCAGAGAAGGGTGGCAGAACTAGGATTCGGCTGCAGGTCCTCCTCAGCCAGCAGTTCCCAGTCTTTCCTGCTCCCTCCTCTTGTGTTATTTTCTTCTCAAGCAGCTTCTTTCAGGATGGTCAATTCTTTCTCTGTCATTCTTCTCAGCCTTTTTGCCCCACGGAACAGACCCCATTCCATCAGTGTTAATTAACAAAGTTGACCTCCACCAACTAAGGAGGGCCAGGAGCTTGGGTATGGGCTCATGGCAGTCTGCAGCTGAAATAGCAACCCTGATCAGTGTAGAACACAACTGTTTGTGTGTGTGTTGGGGGTGGGGGGTGAGTAAAAAAGTTCAAATATCTATGGCTTTCTTCCCTCCGTGATCTCTTAGTTTGAGCTCTGTGTTCTCTTGAAAATATATCATTTTCAAGTTTCGAATGTCCTGGGTGGGGTTTAGAGGCCTCAGCCTCAGAGCACGAATGCAGAGAATGACCTGAGCTGGGTCACCCACTTCAGCTGGTGGTCTTCAGGACTACAAGACTCCCACTAAATTGTCCTGCTGGGTCACCTCACCTGTGCAAGCCATCTTGACCAAACCCCTTCTTCCCTCGGGGCTCACTTTTCCTTTCCATAACGTGGGGTTATGTCCCGCTCAATCTCAGGAGGATTGCGCAAATTAAATGAGCTGTTTGCTTTGGAAATTGAACTAAGCTGTTACCAGTTCTGTGACTACCAACTTTTGCATGCAAACGAAATATATAGATTGTCATATATAGAGAGGGCTTCAAAAAGTTCATGGAGAAATTATATTATCTTTTAATTGCATTCTATCCATGAACTTTTGGAAGCCTTCTCACATGACTATTCATGTACCTATGTGAATTTGAGTTTATTTTGCAAGTTCTTTGGGAACTAGGGTCATATTTATGTGGGTGGATTCAAATTAGAATTTAATCATAGCTGAGCTCCCTCAACAGCTTGAATGAAGAAAGTGAATCTGAGTCTTTCTGCTGTGTTTATCCCAGTTCTACCACTGCCTAGCTTGGTGGGCTTGCAAAATTATATGTTTTTTTTTTTGGGGGGGGCACAATTTCTCTGCCTGTAAAAGGGGGCTAAGGAGTGTGTCTGCCTCCAGGCTCTTAGGAAGAGTTGAAGGCGCGATTGGCACAGAATTGTTATTAGCTGCTGTTGACTCATGGTGATCCATATCCAACATTACAAAATATTCCAGGCTCCGTGCTCTCCCCATGACTGGCAGTGGATAGGACTGGTGTGATTCAGAGGGATCTTCATCAGCTGACGTTCAGAAGCAGACAGGCTTTTCTTCCTAGC
The DNA here is from genome assembly GCF_050624435.1 of Tenrec ecaudatus. Taxonomy (NCBI): domain Eukaryota; kingdom Metazoa; phylum Chordata; class Mammalia; order Afrosoricida; family Tenrecidae; genus Tenrec; species Tenrec ecaudatus. Next base: position 81,751,597 of record NC_134541.1, on the reverse strand, counting down.
TCTTCTTAGTCTGGAAGCTCTGCTGAAACCTCTTCGGCATCACAGCAACATGGAAGCCTACACTGACAGATGAGTGGTGGCCGAGTGGGACGAGCTGCATGTGTCACATGCTAGATCCGTTGTCAGCCACCTTGTCTAGTTCCACAAGAGCTGGAGGAGAAAGACTGAGTCCTAAAGTGAATTATCTTGGAAAAGAAGGAATAACCTCCCACCTCTTGATCTTTCCCTTTCCCAAATGTTTGGATTTGATTGTCTTGGTTATCGATCCTTGCGGCGGGCTTTTCTGTTTGAAGACAACAAGAGTGCTCGAAGTAAAAGAGATGAGTGGACGTTTTCCTGATGGACTCCTACAGCTCTCGGCTTTCCTCCCCTCGATGGAGCTTTGTTCTAGAAGAAACCTTGTCATGGCTGGGGAACTGTTTCTGTCTTATGGAATTATCCACGCTCTGTAGCAACTCTTTCTAAACTCTGGTCTATGGGCCACTGAGCAGCCAGAGGGGTCCTCGCATCAGGGAAGTCTGGGGAGCGCTGCATACAGCATCTCCCGTCATGGACGGTAAAACGGTAATTAGTATCATAAGAAAAAACCCCAAATCACCTCATGACCATTAAGTCAATTCTGACTCACAGGACCCAGTGAGACAGAGTATATCGATCTGCCTCTGTGGGTTTACTAAGATTATAAATCTTTCCAGGGGCAGAAAACCTCCTCTTTCTCCTGTGGAGCAGCTGGTGGGTTCAAACTGATGACCTTGTGGGTAGCAGCCCAACTTAGAACTCACTATGCTACCAGGGCTCCTTTCATAAAGTGCCTATAAAATCTACAAGAAGCAAACCATTTGAATTTGTTTTAACACGGCACTCCCTGAGCCGGTTCCTCGTTTGCACACCAATCTGTGTTCCAGGGCTCTGTGCAATGGCCTTTGACAGCTGAGGACCCAGGGAACCAGTAGAATGGTAATCAACCAAACCGCGTGTCTTTGGTTCATTCTCTGAGAAAGGCAGATGTTAAAGCAGTGCCTCCCAGGCCTCAACACACATGCACATCACTTGGGAAGCTACGTAACATGCAGAGCCCGAACCAGCAGGTCCATCTGGGACCACAGGCTTCCCGCTTGCAACAGTTTTCCTTGTGATGCTGCTGCTGGTGGTTGGGGAGAGCACTGTGAATGGTCCCATGATGGAAACTCCTTTGCGACAATGGAGCTGCCCGTCAGTCCTTTCAACGATATTTGGAGGCAAGTGACTGCAGAACTTCCAGCGTCAGGCCACTGAGCTCATCAGTAGTGATGGGATGGAGCTGTGTCTTTCAGTGCTTGGCCAGCAGTTCTGTTCGGTGGATGGCGTGACCAGGCCAGGTCCTCTGGTGCAGAAATGAAGATCTGGGAAATGTCTGCCTGGAAAGCTATCAGCCGACCATGCTCTGCCACCTGTCTCCACACGCACGATTTGAGGGGTTAGTGTATTATCTATCTATCTATCTATCTATCTATCTATCTATCTATCTATCTATCTATAAAGAGACATTTCTTTGTTCTGTGCTCTGGTCTGGAGTCATTAAATAGGGATTAGCTGGATAAATAGAGGAAGTGATTTTTAAACTGTTTGCAAACTTAATGTGAAGAGACCAGCCTTGCAAATTATCACGTCTAATCAGAGGCCCTCGCTCCACTGCTCGAGTAATTGTACTGGTATTAGTCAAATTCTTGTTGTCTCCTCATTAGCCATGAAAAGGAGACTCAAGATGCACTTCATTAGAGTGGCCTGGAAACGTGTTGCTAACATGAGATGGAGGCAGAGGAGAGAGGGGCGGGGCCAGGGTTGGGGAGAAAGGTGAGTGTGGGGGCTCAGTTCCTTCCTGTGGAGTCAGGACGGTGGGTAAACTGAGACCCGGGGGCTCTTTCATTCTGCTATTCCTGACTCTGCTTCTAAGTTTTGAGGCTTTGAAGGACAATAGCACTTTCGCTTGAATTCGGTTCTTCGTGCTGAGAGAGGGCTTTGCTCCTCCTCCGCTGCCTCCAGTACAGACAACGAGGGCTCCAGGGTCAGCGGAACAGCAAGTTCAGTCTTCCCTGTTGCCTGGTGAAAGCAGCAACAACACACAAACCAAACTCACTACCGTGGAATCATAGCGACCCTGTCGGACAGGGTAGACTACCCTGGTGTGTTTCTGAGACTGTAATTTTTAAAAAATCATTTTATTTGGGCCTCATAAACTCTTATCACAATCCATAATACATCCATTATATAAAGCACATTTGTACATTTGTTAGTTACCCTCATCATTCTCAAAACACTTGCTCTCCACATAAGCCCCTGGCATGAGCTCCTCATTTCCCCACCCTCTCTCCCTGCTCCCCGTCCCTCACAAACTCTTGATGATTTATAAATTATTTTTGTCATATCTTGCACTGTCCAATGAGAGACTGTAGTTTTTATGGGATTAGAAAGCTCTATCTTCCTTCCAAGGAGGAGGAGCAGCTGGCAGTTTCGAACTGTTGACCTCTCGGTTAGCAGCCCAGCATGTAACCACTCTGCAACTTGACAGGTGTCGTGATCCAACTCATTTTCTCATGCCCACTCCTTCTTCCCTTCCTCCTTGTGCTACATGCACTTTCTATCCCACTATTCTTGTTGTCAACTGTCAAACCTTTCCCTCATTATTCTCTCCTCTTCCCTTTCTTCGACTAAACAGACATTCAGAGAGCACAGATTCCCTAGAGCTCTTTAAATGGAAAGTAATTGAAAAGGGGTTTCCTCAGTTGTACTAGCTGTATTTCAAAGGATGCGTAGCCACCTGCATCTCCACATTGGACATCGGAGAAAGCTTTGCTGAAAAGGTCTCGTTTAGACTCTTTGCTTGGCCTGTGCTAATGGGATGAGGGAGTTGAGAGTTCTCTCCTCCCAGTGTTCCCAGTTGGAGTCGGGACATCACACTCAGTATAGTTAGTGGAGGGTGGGTCCACAGACTAGGCATCTGGATCCACTTGGAAGGCAGGGGTAGCCTAGAGAGTCGGGCTCGCCAGGAGTAGAGAGTAGACAGGTTCCCCAAGGGAAAGGGGACTTTCAGAGCACAAGCCTGTCTACATGTATTCTTGGCGAAGATGAAACTAATCCATCGGTGCTGCCCAGGACTTCCCTAGCCTGCCCTCTGAAGTCGGGGTAATTATACTGGTTTTGAGGGCCCATAGGGGACACGAGTTGGCACGGAGCATATTCATTCCCCACTCTAGCAGCCAGAGTCCGCAGTGTCTTTGCATCAGTCTCGCGGTGGCCCTGATTACTCAGTCTGCCCCTCAGGCCCCTGTTGACCTCCAAGGCTTCTCATGCTTCACTCTACCCCTTTGCCAAGCGCCAGTCCAGTCACCTTGGCCCATGCGCTTCATCCTGTGAGAGCTGCGGAATCCTCCCACCTGGCTTTGCCTAGGTATAATGCCCCCTGCATCCACTGCGGATGGAGGCAAGGCCTTCTCTCCTTCAGGCCTCAAGGCAGGTGGAAGCCTCCTATTATGTCTCAGATCTGGCCTGGCCTGACTGCAACAAGCTCTTATAGCACAAGTGACCGTTTGTGTTGCTATTTCTCTCTGCGTATCTTTGTTTAGGGTGTCAGACTCCCCAAACAGACTGTGAGTTCTGTGGGGACAGGACCAGCAAAGCTGAAAGTTGTTTAGGAGGAATTCAGAGGCTCATGGCTGGGCTAAAGAGCTGAACTCTATCTTCAGCAGTGGTGGGGAATGGGGAAGGTCAGATGAATGGTTGAGGGAGGGCAGGGACTGGACACCAGACTTCTGAGGAACAATGGGAATATGACCACAGTGTTTCCATGGAGATTCCCAGAAATTGCAGAGCACAAGAATGTAGATTAGGATTGAGGCATACGGGATTCCAAAGCCCATCTCTGCTACTTTCTAGCTTAGTGAACCTGGCTAGCCTCCGTGAAGCTAAAAATCATAGCTACTTCAGAAAGTTAAGATGAGGAGTGTGTGAGCTAACTAGCTGTGGCTGATGCACAAGAAAACCCCTTTGAGGCAAAACTATTATTTTCAGATGATATGATTTTATATATTGAAAATCCTCCAAACTCCATTAATGGAGTGTTAAAAGTGATAGAGGAAGATGACAGAGTGGCAGGATACAAGCTCAACAAACAGAAGTCTATCGGACTGCTATACACATCAGACAAGATCACAGAGAGGCAATTAAAATGGTAGTACCCTTTACAATAGCCAAGCACAAATTGAAATATCTAGGGATATACATGACTAAAAAACCAAAAGATTTGTATGAGGAAAACTACAGAACACTATTACAAGAAACCAAGAGTGACCTCAACAAATGGAAGAATGTCTTATGCTCATGGACCGGAAGACTCAATATAGTAAAGATGTCAGTTCTGCCCATGGCACTACATAAGTTTAATGCTCTCCCGATATGAACACTATCATCCTTCAAAGAATAGGAAAAACTGATTACCAGCTTCATATGGAGAGGGAAGAAGCCCAGAATTAGCAGGGAACTCCTCAAGAAGGACAAAGTGGGAGGGACTTCTCTACCTGACTTTAGCACATATTATACAGCCACAGTGGTCAAAACCTGAATGGTATTGGAATAATCACAGATACTCAGACCAATGGAAAAGAGCTAAAAACCCAGAAATAAAAACATCAGCATACAGAAAACTGATTTTTTGATAAGGGCCCAAAAATGTCACATGGAAGGCGGATGCCCTCTTCAATAAGTGGTGCTGGAAAAAATGGATATTTACCTGCAGAAAAATGAAGCAAGACCCTTACCTCACTCCATGCACAAAAACAAGCTCAAGTGGATCACAGAACTTGAGGTAAAATCCCAAATTATTTTGGCCATTAATGAGGGGATTGAGACAAACCTGAGAACCTTGGCACAGGGAATACATAGACTATCAGAAATAGGGAAGGACACAAAAACAGAGGAGTCACAAATTGACAAGTGGGATATACTGAAGATAAGACACCTGTGTACATTGAAAGAATTCACCAAGAGAGTAATATGAAAGCCCACAGACTGGGAAAACATTAGCAAGGACACATCACACAAAGGCCTTATTACTAAAACCTACAATACTTTGCAAGCTTGCAATAAGAAAAATACTAACTTCCCACTGAGGAGGTGGGCAAAGGACCGGAACAGAAGTTTCACAGGGGCAGAAATCTGAATGACCAATAAACATATGAGAAGAAATCCAAATTAAAACCACTATGAGATACCAGCTAGCACCCTCAAAGATAGCCCAATTCAAAAAAATCAGAAGGTAACAAGTGTTGGAGGTGCTGTGGTGAGATAGGAACTCTAATCCACTGCTGGTGGACCTGTAGGAAGTATAGCCATTATGGAAATCAATCTGGCAATATCTAAAACAGATGGAAATCGAGTTACCATACAACCCAGCAATCCCCCTACTGGGCATATACCCAGAAGAGGCAAGAAACAAACCACGCCAGACATCTGTGCTCCAATGTTCATCGTGGCACAGTTCACAATTGCAAGGAGTTGGAAACAACCTAAATTTCTATCAACAGACCAGTGGATCAAAAACTGTGGTACATGCATTCAATTGAGTACTGTGCATTGCTAAAGAGCAGCGATGAACGCATGAAACACATTGCCGCCTGGGAAGAACTGGAGGAAATCATACTAAGTGACGTAAGCCAAGCACAAAAGGACAAGTACAATATTAGTCTACTGAAGTAAGCTTTAAAACAAACAAGCAAACAAAAACGGGGCATAGGGGAAAAGCTACTATATACATATACATATACTATAAACATCCCTGGGATGAGGTTCAGCAAGTATGGCAGGGGCCAAACCCAATCCAAGGACACATACGACAGCCAACTAAATAAGAGGGGGAAAGAAAGAGACCAAAAAAAGAAAAGACATGTGTGGGGGGAGCAGGGGACATGGGTGGGAGGAGCACCCAAGGGGAAGGTATTGTTTATATCTCCACAGGAGAAGGAGAGAGGGGACAGGTTTCAACCCGAAGAGCCAAGATGTGATTACAACATATGAAGCAGGGAATCAACAGAGAATTCTGCGGGCGACCCCAATCCCAATTATGTGAAGCCCCCTCGGACAGCACTGGGGCGACAGCTTGGGGAGAAGGGCATGTCTGATTAGATCACATGGGAGAAATGGAAAGGGATGAAGAAGGAGGAGAGGACATCTTGGTTCACCAAGCCCCAAGAATGATATTTCTGTTGGGAGCAGACAAAGCACAGAGAGAACCATAGGGCCAGCCCCACCCTGAGACACAAACATTCCTCGCTAAACCATAGCATTGTGGGGGACAACACTGGAGACATAGTACGGGAATAGGGCACAACCTGATCCCATCACGCTGGGGGAAATACTAAGGACATGCAACAGAGCAGCAAGGGGAGCAAAGTGATGAAATCCCCAGGGAATAAAAAAAAAAAAAGACTTTGGAGACAGAATATGGAACCCCATCAGACCGGACTGCAAAAACACTTGTAAAGGTCAACAAACAGACCTTGAACTATTTATAGGCTTTTCCATTTTTGTCAGTGGCTTTCTTTTTGTTGTTTTGTTTTTTGGGGATTGTTATTGTTTTGCTGGTTTTGAATTCCTTTGTTGTTTTATTTGGCTTTGCCTGGTTTTTTGCACTTATTAATGTAGCTGTATGTCTATCTAGATAAGATAAGCAGTATAAATAATTCAGAGATGAAAAGAATGGGACCAATGTTTCTGGGGAGATATGGGAGAAGGGGAGGTGGAAGAAAGGAAGGGCTGCGGGTAACCAACCCAGGCACAAGGGAACAACAAGTGAACTAAAATCAATGGGAAAGGAGCATAGGATGCCTAGTGGGGCTTAATCAAGGGCAATGTAGCAGTGAGACACTACAGAACCCGAATGAAGGCTGAACATGATGGTGGGATAAGAGGAAAGCAAAAGGAAATGGAGGAAAGAATCAGGAGGCAAAGGACATTTATAGAGGTTTAAAACAGGCATGTACATTGTGTGTGTGTGTGTGTGTGTGTATATATATATATATATATAGAGAGAGAGAGAGAGAGAGAGAGAGACAGAGAGAGAGAGAGAGAGAGAGACAGAGGAAAGAACTATGTACTCATATCTATATGTTACGAATTAAGGTTGCAGATGGACGTTGGGCCTCCACTCAAGTACTCCCTCAACACAAGCAAGAACACTTTGCTCTAATAATCTGGTATTCTGTGATGCTCACCTTCCTGACACAATCGCTGAAGACAAAATGGGTGAATAAGCAAATGTGGTGAAGAAAGCTGATGGGTGCCGGCTATCAAAAGATACAGCATCTGGGGTCTTAAAGGCTTGAAGATAAACAAGCAGCCATCTAGCTGAGAAGTAACAAAGCCCACATGGAAGAAGCACACCAGCCTTTGTGATCAGGAAGTGTCGATGGGATCAGATATCAAGCATTGAAGACCCAGAACAAAAATCATACCCAATGTGAGTGGGGGCAGGGACCATAGAGCAGAGACCCAATGCTCATCTGTAGACAATTGGACATCTCCTCACAGAGGGGTCACAGGGAAGAGATAAGCCAGTCAGGGACATTATAGCACCGTCAAAACAGACCATATTCCTCTAGTTCTTTGGTGCTTCCTTCATCCCACTATCATGGCCTCAATTCTACCTTACAAATCAGATTAGGCCAGAACATGCACACTGCTACAGATAAGAGCCTCAAACACAGGGAATCCTGGATCGATAAACCCCTCAGTGCCAACAAGGAGAGTAGAGATACCAGGAGGATTAGGGTAGAGTAGGGGTAGAAAGGCGGAATTGTTCACAAGGATCAATCTATAATCCTCTCCCAGGGGGATGAATAACAGAAAAGTGGGTGACGGGTGATGGAGGACAATATAAGATATGAAAATATTAATCTATAACTTATCAAGGGTTTGTGAGGGTGTGAAGGCGAGGGAGGGAGGGCAAAAACATGAGGAGCTGATACCAAGGGCCCAAGTCGAAACCAAATGTTTTGAGAATGATGAGGGCAACAAATGTACAAATGTGCTTGACACAATGGATGGATGGATGGATTGTGATAAAAGAGTTGTATGAGCCCCCAATAAAATGATTGAAAAAAAGGAAAACAATAACAACAAAAGGAAATCTCTCTGTGCAGAGCCATGATTTTTATAAGGCCCAGAAGACTGCCTTCAGGTGAAGTGCTGGCAGCTGAAATAGTGGGTCCTGGAACCCACAGTTTCCTCTGCTGAACCAAAGATGTGAAACAAGCAGCAGCGATGCTGACTGAGAAGGCCCCTGGGCTGACATTTCAGGCTCGTGAGGTATGGTGGGGTGAGCGCCATGACATACCTGAGCTCTGGGGTCTCAAATGTATACAAACAGTCCTGGTACCCTGTCCTGCTCCATGCAGCCAGCCTCTCACAGGTTGCTCAAGAGTAAATCCAAGATCATCTTCAAACCTGTTTCTGACTTTTAGATTTGCTTTCAGGTAAATGCTCCCAGACAGAAGTCATTACTTCTGAACGGTTGCAAACCCCGGTCTGTTGCTAATGTTTCCCTGCTGGGATCAGGAGTTTATGAGCTCAGCCAACTGGGTTGCCTGACCCAGGTGACACCAGGTAATTATCCAAAGTCACTAATGATACCTCTGGACTCAGAGATCCCGCTCAGCAGCCACCCAGTGTGCGGCACTACACGGGGCACTGGAGTGTTGGCCTCTCGGCAGGTGGATGTGAGCTTTCCTTGCCTGTCCACATCCACATAGCCGAAGAAGCTCTTCCACTGGTCTAGGTCTCAGTTATGGCAACTGTGAAAGGAAGATAGCAATACCTACCCTGGAAAATTGTTACTGCTCGAATAAACATAGGTTGAATGGCATGCAAGCCCCCGCAACCTAGTCATGAGTAATCAGCCAATGTACCACCTAAAGAAAGATTTCAGTGTTGCTCACCTCCTTGGCAGCAGTCCTCTCTCTCTACAGGCCTTAGATATCGACCGACCATCCTCTGGGGTTTTTTCTACCCCTGTGAAGACCAGGGGCTGAACCAGCTGCCTGGGGATTCACTCGTAAAGTTCCGATGAGTCTGCTTGCCACCGCACTGGATTCTGGGCTAATGACACAGTCCCGAGATAGGTTGGTTGTTCTGTAGAGAAGCCATGACAATTTTCTTTCTTTTTTAAATAGCTTCCACACAATACATTTCCCTTTGATCAAGAGATGATTGACTGCACTTCTGACTTCTAGTGACTTCTTCTCTGGCCCTGAAATGGCTACCATAGGATAATCAAGGAGATGCCTCTGATTTTGCAGGATGGAAAGAAGTGCAAAGTGGCCCTCAAGTTCTGGGCACCCCTTTGAAAAGAGGACAGACCCTTGACAGAGAGTATCGAGGGTAAGATGTCCCAAGGGAAAGCCCACTGTATTAGGCTCTCTCCAGATTCCTGAACTCCAGGCTCTGCAAACATTAAGCCCGACTTGCATGGAAGTCCAAAGCGAAAATGGTGACTGCTCAAGGTAGATGATCTTGGAGGTCTAGAGGGGTGCTTGCCCTGCTAAGGGTCTCCAAAATGGTTGGGTGTTAACTATGTGTGAGCCCCAATCAATCCATTCATCCTCCATTGTCAACACACATCTTAGAATGTGTTTGCTTTTAATTTGCAGATGCGGTGTTTCATTGTTTCCCAGCAGAATTACTTCATTTCCATGTGACAGTTGACCTTCCAAGTCGACTGCAAGTCCAAAGTAATGAGACTATATCTGATTGTGCTGCTCTTCTCCTGAGACACTGTTGCAGAGGGTGTTGCTGTAAGACATAAAGGCGGTATTACCTGTAAAGTCCTGCTATCTGGCTCATGTTCAACACACTCTTTCCTGGGAAAGCCCATTTCTAAGGGAATAGCTGCTTCTACCTAAGTTCTACAGGAGCTAGTATCCTAGACCAGAGGTCTTCAAAATACGGTCATCGGACTAACAGTAATAATACCATCTGGAAATTTAAAACAAACGCCAATTCTGAAGCCCATCCCACTTCTACTAACTCAGAAAGGCCTAGGGTAGAGGTTAGTAATTTGCTGTTTAACAAACCCTCCAAGTGATCCCCGCCCCCCCCCCCCCCCCAGAAAAAAAAAAGAAACTCTATGGGCCCAGAAAATGGAAATTCTTCTTAGGGTTGATAGCAGTAGGAATGGAAATTGGAGGGTGAACAGGGGCTGAGTGCTAGAGAATCATGTAGGTATGAGAAACAGTGCTCACAGATGAGAATATTGAAGGCAGATTGGCCAAAGCCTGCCCTGCTCCCACCAGGACCTCAGACTGGCAAACTATAAGACCGCATATTCCCCCATCTGATGCATGCTGGACGGACCTGCTATTTGGTTTTCAAAATTTTCTGTATTTTTGTCTGTTCATATTAGGGTGTATTTCAGAGGTGTTGTCATTGGAGGTCACGTACTTGAGGTGGTGTCACGTGTTTTTCTGTGGTTTGGTATCTGAAACCCAGTAATGATGAACCTGGAAGGATCTTCCCCCAGAGCCCAGTGAGGGAGAAAGATTCTCTTGGAGCTGGCCCTCTGAATTCAGATTTCCAGCTCCCTAAGCTGTGAGACTCATAGTGGCCCTGAAGGACTGTCCCTGTGGGGGTCGGCGACTGTAACACATTCTGGGAGTAGGCAGCCTTGTCTTTTCCTCTCAGCATGCTGGTCATTTCAAAGAGCTGACCCTACAGTGACCACATGGACCACACTACACCACTGCAAATCAGAATTGACTGGATGGCAGTGAGTTTTTGGAAACTATGAGAATACATTTCTCCGTGTTAAAACCTTCTATTTGTGATATTTCTGTTACAGCAGCATTAGCTAATATGCCACTACTTTTTTTCTTTTCATTTTCTGATTAAATCCTGAAAACAAGTTCTAAGGGAATTCAGATTCAGAATTTAAATTCCTTGCCCCAAGTTATAAAGGAAATGAGTTACAGAACCATGATGAAATCTGAATTTTCACATTCCCTCAAAGCCTGTGCTCCACTACGGGGACTCCCAATCTCAATAGTGGCATATCAGGCATGGTGGTCCCCAAGCCCCATTCTGCACAAGGTTGGTGGTATTCTCACTCCCCACGCAGCCCACCCAAGTGAAAGGCCAGTGGTATCGCCATCGTGAACCCAGAAAGAAACGTGGGGAATCTAAGGTCCATTTCCAAAGAGAAGTCCTTGGAAGTCCTCTCGTTGGCACTGGCCAGGGCCCTGGTGTCAGCAGCAAGCCCAGCTGCTCTGATGCCTCCAAACACCTGGTGAGTCCACAAGAATTTAACACCTCCCTTATGTCATTAGGTAATTGGGGCATTGGGGTGAGAGGGCGATCACAACACATAGTGAGAGTTAAAATGTGGCTCTTTAAACAATATTAAAGCACTTCAGCAACCTTTCATATAGAATTAATTAACAAAACCCAGCATCCTCATTGTGGTGGAGGCTGAAGTGGTTGCTAGAATTTAATTAGACTTAACCTTTTTTTCCCTACACCAGTACCACTTTATAATAACTGCAAATCATTATTAATTCCTTTGGTGTTCACTGTATTAACATTAATCATGATGAACTTCTTTCTGTAGCAATGTGTGTGTAATATGTAATTCCATAGCAATTTAGTATTAGTTAAGGCTAAATCGAAATTAATTTCGTAAAAATATACTATTTGTTATTGGATACAGTATATTTATAAAATAACATGTCAGAGCAATTTATATTAAGGTGACTGGATTAGGAGGAATTTGGCAAAGTACTAAAAGCTCACCGATAGAACTGTGTCCCAATGACTATTGGAGCATAACTGAGCAGTGACATTGAATATCTCAAGGTACTTAAATGATCACACTGGAAAATGGGTAGGCTATTATGGGATGGTAGTACCTTATTAATCTGAAGGCACAGTGTTGGGTAAGGAGACAGTTTGCAGTCATTTCCAGTACACAAACCTTATTTATTAGGATAGATCGTAGGCTCTGCGTCATATTTTTGGCTTCTTCCAAGTTCAATCTTCTCTTCTGTAAAATAGCTCTATTATTACCTCATTGTGGTCTCTGGAGGTTCCAAAGACTTGATGGATTTGAAAGTGACTTGAGAATGGGAATACCTGAGAACATACCTAGTTCTATATAAAAGGAGAAATGACCTGTGCATTTTATATTCCTCTGTTTGGTTTTACTTTTATGATGGAAACATTTAGAAGCAGAAAGTAAGGCTTTTTTAGATACTAGTTGTATATATCACTAAATTGAAAGTTGATCCGATACTCTAGTGTTTACAAGCCTCCATTAATCTGTTCATTCATGTCATCATGCAAGAATCAGGTACAGAAAGATGAACAAGATGTTAATGGTCTAGTAAACAATGACTGCAAATGGATAATTAAAGCATATTCTCATAAAGGCAATTGTGGTAGTTTCATAATCTGGTGTCAACTTGAGACTATTATGAGTGAAGGGGTGAAGCCTAGCCTGTCAATCAGGTCACAACTTGATGACCTTATTTGGAGGCACTATGGAAATAGACAGCTCACTGGAGGCCAGACCCACACTCTCTGCCTCATCCTCCTGCTGACAAGACACATGGAGCTACACTGATGGAGCCAGAGCCCTGGAGCTGGAGGAGCCGCATGAAGACCCCTGTCAGTGCTGAAATGCTTTCACTGCCACTGGATCCACAAGACTTTCCACCCACTGGCCTGTGATCTTCCTGCATTTGGTGTCATTGCATATATTGTGTGGGTCTGAAGAGGAATTTATAGACTGGTTTCTGACATATGGGCTAATATTGGACTTGTGGACTCGATCTGGACTGGGCTGGGATGTTTTCTCAATATACAATTGCTCTTTTATATAAAGCTCTTTCTTCTACACCTATGAGTGTCTATGATTTTGTTCTCTAGTCAACCCAGACTAACTCAACAGTAGATATGTGTTTGGAAAGAAAGGCCTGGAGAACTCTTCTAAGAAACATTCAAAATACCAAGCGGCTGCACCAATGGGGTTGTTTTGTTCTATTGCTCATGGCGGTGACAGAAAGTGATAACAAAAAGTAGGAGGGGGATATTAAAAATAAATTAAAATAAACGTGGGAGGCACAGACACTGGCACTGGCCAATCAAGTAGCAGCTGGCCAGCATTATTGGGAGATTGTCTGGTGCGCACTGCCTAGAGACCTGCTGCGCCCTGGATACGAAGAAATCCTGAGTGCACAGGAAGTTAGGTCAAGTAAGTCGTCCTGGAGAAGGAGATTCTTAGATGAAAGTTGGTTTGGGCCAAGGTGAGGGGATCACGTTGGCAAAACTCAGCAATGAGGCAACTTGATATGTATAAGAAAGTAACTATAATGATTTGCCTTTGTAGATGACCTCATCTCCTAAGGCAGAGAGGCAGGCTCAGCGAGTGTGAGGCCACTCATGGCTTCATGAGCTGCAGTGGGAACTTAAACTTCAAGGGGTAGAGGTGATTCAGTGAGGCAGGAACATTATTTTGTTATTATTGTTTGTTTTGTTCTTAAGAAAGCATTTAAAACACCGATCGCGCTGTTGTGGTAAAAGTGATATATGCTACATAAAAATTAAGCATTTATGCATGGAAATAGATACCATAAACAAAGTCAAAAGACATGTGACAGATATTGGAAGAAAAGATTTATAACATACCGTATACACTCGAGTATAAGCCGAGTTTTTCAGCACATTTTTAATGCAGTTTTTAAAAAACATTTTATTAGGGGCTCATACAACTCTTATCACAATCCATACATACATCAATTGTGTAAAGCACATCTGTACATTCATAGTCCTCATCATTTTCAAAGCATTTGATCTCCACTTAAACCCTTGGCATCAGGTCCTCTTTTTCCCCCCTCCCTCATGAGCCCTTGATAATTTATAAATTATTATTTTGTCACATCCTGCCCTGTCTGATGTCTCCCTTCACCCCCTTTTCTGTTGTCCGTCCCCCAGGGAGGAGGTCACATGCAGATCCCTGTAATCAGTTCCCTCTTTCTAACCCACTCTCCCTCTACCCTCCCAATATCGCCACTCACACCCCTGGTCCTGAAGGGATCATCCTCCCTGAATTCCCTGTGCCTCCAGCTCCCATCTGCACCAGTGTACATCCTCTGGTCTAGCAAGACTTGCAAGGTAGAATTCGGATCATGATAGTCGGGGGGCAGGTGTAGGGGGGAGGAGGCATTTAGAAACTAGAGGAAAGCTGTATTCTTCATCGGTGCTACATCGCATCCTGACTGGCTCATCTCCTCCCCTAGACACCTGTGCAAGTATTAAGGTGGCAGAAGGACATTGGGCCTCCGTTCAAGTACTCCCTCAATGCAAGAATACTTTCTTCTATTAAATTGGCACTCTATGATGCTCACCCTCCCGACACAACTGCTGAAGACAAAGCGGGTTAATAGCAAATGTGGCGAAGAAAGCTGATGGTGCCCGGCTATCAAAAGAGATAGTGCCTGGGGTCTTAAAGGTTTGAAGATAAACAAGCGGCCATCTAGCTCAGAAGCAACAAAGCCCACATGGAAGAACATACCAGCCTGTGTGATCACAAGGTTCTGAAGGGATCAGTTATCAGGCATCAAAGAACAAAAAAGCAGATCATTGGGTGCACACCTCCATGATACGATTGCTGAAGACAAATGGGTGCATAAGCCAATGTGGTGAAGAAAGCTGATGGTGCCCAGCTATCAAAAGGTATAGCATCTGGGGTCTTAAAGGCTTGAAGGTAATCAAGCGGCCATCTTGTTCAGAAGCAACAAAGCCCACATGGAAGAAGCACACCAGCCTGTGCGATCACGAGGTGTCGAAAGGATCAGTTATAAGGCATCATCAGAACAAAAAAATCTTACCATAGTGAATGCAATTTTGGTAGTACAATTTGGTGCCCATAATCCACCCAACAGGAGGGTATTGTTTATATCTCCACAGGGAAAGAGGGACCAGACTTGAACCTGGTGGTCCAAGATATGAATGCAACATGCCAGCGTGGAGTAGGGAACCAATGGAGAGGTCTGAGGGCTGGCCCCAATATCAACTATGTGGATACCTACCCCTCCCCCAGAAGAATTTATTTCAGAGGACAGCACTGAGGCTGCAGCTCTGGGAGAGGGACATGTGTAATCAGAGCACACAGGAGCAAATGAAGGGGAAGGAAGAGAGAATGGAGCACATCCTGGCCCACCAAGCTCTGAGGACGATATTCCCACTAAGAGCAGCCAGTCCAGAGAGAGGACCACATGGTTGGCTCCATTATGAGACAGGATATCCCTCACTGACCCATAGCCCTACAGGGGACAACACTGGAGACACAGTGTGGGAATTGCGACCGATCTGATCCCAACAGACTGAGGCAAAAAACTAAGGGTCTTTAACAGAACAGGAAGGGGAACAGAGCCACGAAGTCCCCAGGGAATACCAAAAGTAGACTTTGGGGCCAGGCCTTGGTGCCCCATCAAACTCGACTGGAAAACACTCCTGAAGGCCAACAAACAGTCTTTGAACTAACTGCAAGTTTTTCTTTCTTGTTTTTGTTTTTGGCATGTTATTGTTGCTCTGTTTTATTTTGTTGCTTGGTTTTTCTCTGTCTTGTTTTTGTGCATGTTATTATCTCCACAGGTCTGTCTAAATAAGATAGGCTGGATGAAAAATCTGGAGAAGAAAACCACGGGACCGACAGTTCTGGGGGGACATAGGAGAGGGAGAGGTGGGGGAAAAGGAAGTGGTGTTAACAAGTCCAGGGACAAGGGAACAACAAGTGATCCTGGTAGGGCACAATCAAGGGTAATGTAACCGAGAGGAATTACTGAAACCCAAAGGAAGGCTGAACATGATAGTGGAACAAGAGGAAAGTAAAATCAAATAGAGGAAAGAGGTAGGAGGCAAATGGCGTTTATTGAGGTCTAAATAAAGGCATGCACATATGTAATTATATTTATATATGAGGATGTGGTAATAGAGCTATGTGAATATATGTGTAGGTTTAGTATTAAGGTAGCAGATGGACATTGGGCCTCCACTCAAGTACTCCCCCAATGCAAGAATACTTTGTTCTATTAAATTGGCATTTCATGATGCTCACCTTCTCGACACAATCACTGAGGACAAAGTGGGTGCATAAGCAAATGTGGTAAAGAAAGCTGGTGGTGCCGGCTATCAAAAGATATAGCATCTGGGGTCTTAAAGGCTTGAAGGTAAGCAAGTGGCTG
Source organism: Tenrec ecaudatus (assembly GCF_050624435.1). Classification (NCBI taxonomy): domain Eukaryota; kingdom Metazoa; phylum Chordata; class Mammalia; order Afrosoricida; family Tenrecidae; genus Tenrec; species Tenrec ecaudatus. The sequence continues at coordinate 81,735,335 of NC_134541.1, read as the reverse complement.
TCTAGTTCAGAAGCAACAAAGGCCACATGGAAGAAGCACACCAGCCTGTATGATCACCAGTTGTCGAAGGGATCAGGTGTCAGGCATCATCAGAAGAAAAGAACCATATCGTTGTGAATGAGGGAAAATGCACAGTGGAAATCCAAAGCCCATCTTTAGGCAATTGGACATCACCTTATGGAAGGGTCACAGGGAGGAGATGAGCCAGTCAGGTTGCAGGGTAGGAATGAGGAAACATTCACCTTTCTTCTAGTTCCTAAATGCTTTCCCAACCCCCGCCCCCGACTCTCATGTTCCCAATTACAAATCTGGCTAGACCAGAGGTTTTACACTGGTACAGATAGGAAATGGAAAACAAGGAATGCAGGGCGGATCATCCCTTCAGGACCAGTGGTGGGGGTGGTGATACTGGGAGGGTGGAAGGAAGGTGGGGTGGAAGGGGGAAATGGATTACAAGGATCTACATATGACCTCTTCCCTGGGGGATAGACAACAGACAAGTGGATGAAGGGAGATGTCGGACAGTGTAAGATAGGAAAAAATAATTTATAAATTATGAAGTGTCCATCAGGGACGGAGAGCAGGGAGGGAGGGGGAAAATGAGGACCTGCTGCCAGGGGCTTGAGTGGAGAGCAAATGTTTTGAGAATGATGAGGGAAATGAATGTACAAATGTGCTTTATACAACTGATGTATGTATGGATTGTGATAAGAGTTGTATGAGCCCCTAATAAAATGATAGAAAAAATTAGATGCCTTGGCTGATATTCAGGTCGGCTTATACTCAAGCATATATGGTATATTATAAAAAATTAGTAACCCATATCTAAAGGAGCTTTAACCACCTTGGAGAGAAAAAGACCAATAGCCTGATAGCGAAATGAGCGGGGGAAGTAGAAAACAACCAGCCTAAAAAAGAAGAGCCAACCTAACAAAGAGTCAAAATAAAATGACAACGAAACATCACTGTTTAAGCCAAATTGGCAAAATTTGAGAATTACTGGAGAGGGAAAATGAGCACTCTCATATTTAGTGATGTGAGAACAAATTAGGTAAAAATATTTTAACTATTAAAAGTTAAAAATATGTATACTTTTTTATTCAGAACCCCTATTTTTGAAAATATAGTCTGCAAAAAAATTTCACAATATACCAAGATAGGTGAGATTTTTAAAAAACCTATCTGAATGTTGGTGGATGGTAACCAAGATGGCATGCTAGGCAAGTACAGAAGCAGAACCTCTATAACAAAGACTCAAGAAACTAAGTGAAATGGATGCAGACGATGATTCTCAAACCCAGAGTGTCAAAGGAAAGGATAAAAAAGATCAAATATTGACTAGAGGAGGAGACTAAGCAAAAACTATCAGGTGGTGAATTGCAAGTGAGCCTGGTAAAGTGCAGTCCTTTGGAATTACTGTAAGGAGTGTTCTGTTTGGGGCAGGAACCAGACAGGTAGCTCTACTTGCCCAGGACTGTAAAGAGCCCACATTAATCATGTATTAGTCAGAGAGGTATGATCCACCCCCATACCTGTGCAACCTCACAGTGACCAGAAGTGTGACCCCTTCGGTCCCACACCTGGTAGCTGGCTAACCCTCTACCTGCACAAGTGTTTTTCTCTCTTTCTTTTTAGTCTTCCCCTCTTCCCCTCCCCATGTTTTTTTTTTTGTTGCCAATTTTTGATTCCTTTCCCAGTGATTTATTTATTGATTGAGCTCATGGAATCTGTACCCTACCTCAGTGCCTCACTACCTCGGCAGTGTGGCCACGCTTCCCTTGGTGGGAGGTCCATACGCCACCTGAGTTGGCCTCACAGCTGTATTGGATGACTAGCAATGGCACCAGTACTGTGCTGGTTTGTCTTTTTCTCTATCTTCATGGTTCTTCCACCTTCTCCCTCTTTTCTTTTTCCTATACCACATGTCTTTTTCTTTTGTTTTTAATTCTTCAGGGCAGTGTCCCCTCTCCTGTCCCCCCCTCCCCCCCACCCCCGCAGTTGGCAATGCATGCTACTGTGGCACAGGCCCTGCTTTCCTCCCGTTCCACTTCCTTCCATGCACTTTTCTTCCTCCTTATTCTCTCTTTTCCCTCTGGATTTGATTTTAAAAATTCCCCTTGGCCCTTTGTTTCCACCGTCAGCTATGAACCAGCAATAACATAACCAGACCAGTCCATTTGCTCCCCCATCACTTGGTGAGTGATGTTACCCACTGCAGAACCACTGGATCAATGTCAAATGAAAGCCAGCATCCACTCAATCTGCCCTCCGTTAGTCCACCTGAATGCTATCAGTCACTCATATCTACACTTCCAACCACTACCAAATTCACCCAGGGATATGTGGGAAGTACCTCCGTGCTTCTAAATTTGGGGCTAGAACAGCACACACGCTGCTTCATGTGAAAATGAAAACAAAAGAACGCAAACATTAGGGTGAAACAAGAATTATAGAGAATATATAATCAACAAATTAATACATTAGTGCCACAATGTCTCAGAGACAATATGCAAATTCAAAGCAAACACACACACACACACACACACACAAATTGTTTCAAACAAGTAACCAAAATACAGGGCCAGAGATTTTTCGGGAGGAAGAAATGTTATTGGAACTACATAATATGGAATTCAAAAGAGTTATACTTTGGTTTATGGTAGAGATTTTATGCAAATAGACACTCCTGGAGTGGAGTCAGACCTGTCAATCAGCCACGGCTTGACAGCACTTCCTGGGGGGTGTGGCCTTCTCACAAGGAGGACCCTGGGAGAGAGGAAGGCCCCATGTCTCTCTCTCCCCTCCCCGCTGCTTGCCTGAGAGGCACCCTGAGAGCTGCCAGAGACCGACTATGTTTCCACTGACTTTGGATTCACAAACTCTGCACCCACTGGCCTGTGATCTCCCTGCCTTCTGCATCATTGCACATGGCTGCATGAGTCTGAAAACGGACTATGGACTAGTATCAGACTTATGGACTTGAGTTGAACAGGGATGGGGTGCTTTCTTGATAAATAATTTCTTCTGGATATGAAGCTCTTTTTTCTACATATATAAGTGTCACTGGATTTGTTTCTCTAGCCAACCTGGTCTAGCACAGGCTCCTTCTGCAGATTAAGAGCTATGTCAAGGATAACAAAGACAACAAATATGTGATAGAAAAAAATCAAGAAAAAATTATCAAACTCTAGACAGAGTAAAATAATACACAAATTAAGAAAATAAATAGAAAATGAAAAACCATACAAAACAGCAAATGTGAATCTAAACGAACAACATTACTAGTTGAATTGAAACAATGGAAGATAGAATTTGTGAAACTCAACACTAATCTCATTTTAAACATTTTTATTTTATTGGGAGCTCTTTCAGCCCTTATCACAATTCATGCATATATCCATCGTGTCAAGCACATCTGTAATATATTGCCATCATCTTTTTCAAAACATTTTCTTTGTACTTGAACCTTTGGTATCAGCTTCTCATTTCCCCCCTCCCTTCCCCATGAACCCTTGATAATTTATAAATTATTAATTTTTCATGTCTTACACCAACTTCTGTGTCCCCTCACCCACTTTTCTGTTGTCCGTCCCTCTGGAAGAGGGCCATACATCAATCATTGTGATTGGTTGTCCCTTAAACCCCCACCCGCTTCCTTTACCTTTTTAGTTTTGCTACTCTTATTGGTCCTGAAGGGTTTATCTGTCCTGCACTCCCTGTGTTGCTGTGTTGTGAGCTCTTATCTGTACAAGTGTATGTTTTCTGGTCTAGCTAGATTTGTAAGGTAGAATTGGAGTCATGATTGTTGTAGGGGGTGGGGGGCGGGGGGCGGCGGGGGACAGGAAGCATCAAAGAACTAGAGGAAAGTTGTGTGTTTTGTCGGTGCTCTACTGCACCCTGACTGGCTCTTCTCTTCCTTGTGGCCCTTCTGTCAGGGTATGTCCAATTCGATACTGATGGTCTTTGGGTCTCCACTTGGTCCTCCTCCCCATTCACATCGATATGATTTTGTTTTGTTTTGGGTCTTTGATGCCTGATACCTGATCCCATTGACACCTCATGATCACACAAGCTGGTGTGCTTCTTCCATGTGGGCTTTGTTGCTTCTCAGCTAGATGGCCACTTGTTTATCTTCAAGCCCTTAATACCCCAGATACTGTATCTTTTGATAGCCGGCACCATCAGCTTTCTTTACCACATTTGCTTATGCACCCATTTTGTCTTCAGTGACCGTGTCAGGGAAGGTGAGCATCACAGAGTGAGGGGTTATTAGAACAAGGTGCTCTTGTATGAGGGAGTACTTGAGTGGAATCCCAATGTCTATCTCCTGCTGTAATACTTTATAAATAAATATATGTACATAGATCTATTCCTCCATTATTATATATAAATGTATGTACATATATACATTCCTGTATTTAGACCTCTAGGAATGTCCTTTGTCTCCCAGTTCTTTCCTCTATTTCCTTTTATTTTCCTCCTGTCCTACTATCCTGTTCAGCCATTGGTTTTCAGTAATTCCTCTCATCCTCCTTGACCTTGATCAAGCCCTCCCAAGAATCCTATGCCCTTCTCACCATCAATTTTAGATCATTTGTTCCTCCCTTGTCCCTGGGCTTTTTGGTACCCCTCTTCCTTTCCCCCACCTCTCCCTCTCCCATGTCTCCTGGAACTGTCGGGAGGTCTGATCTCTTAATGCCAACCTGTTAGAGGAGAAATTGGAAAGAAAGAATAGGAAAAGGAAGGTGGAGAAAAGCTAAGACTCATGGGATACCAGGTGTGTGCAGATGGTTCAACCTTAGACAATCAATTAACATAATTTACCACATAATTAAAAGAAACTAACCATCTGATAATATCAATTGATGCAGAAAATAGGTATAGAAGGGATGCAATTAGCAAAATAAATGAGTAAATCATTGGATTAGGATCCCTCACACATGCTGAAGTATGCTATCAAACAACTACAATACAAAAATGTCAGAACACAAAGTAGATAACTGGTACTTTCTAAACCCGAAATACTTGTGCGTATCAATAAAGTCAAACCTACAGATACAGTAACTAGATTAATGGTTTCTGGCAGCATGGCAGGGGAGGTTGGGTGAGGGGGTGTTATGGGGAGATAATAACAATGAACACAAGAAAGAAGAAAATTTCTAAAATTGTGATAATGATTGTGCAACTCTTATTAATATAAATGAACTAATGAATTGTATGATACATGGATTCCACCCCCCCAAAATAAACACAAAACCTAACTCATTAACATGAATAATTGCTGACTCAGAGCGACACCCTTTGCGTTTCTGAGACTGAAACCCAGAAACAGAAAACCCAGTCTTTCTCCTGAAGAGCTGCTAGTGGTTTTGAACTTATGATCATGCAGATTGCAGCCCAGTACACACCAGGACACCAACAGGATTCCTTCACATGTGTGGATGAAGTGCCAATACACCCGTTAAAGAGAAAAAGGCCCCTACAACAATAAAGAGATTCTACAGATGGGAAAATAAGTTTAGGCAACAGCCTATCAACGAAGGGAATTATCACTAAAATGTACAGAACACCTTCAACATCATATAAATGAAAATACAAACAATTGAGTTTAAAAACAGCAGAAGACATAAACATCTCACTGAAAAAGACATTTAAGTGGCCAATAATGCTCATGATCATCATACACTGAACCCAAACAAAACTCCCTGGCTATGGAGCTTCTTATGATTCATACTGAGTCTATGGGACGGAGGAAACTTTTTCCTTGGGGTTCTGAGACTAAAAGTGTTAGCTAGAGTAATAGTCTCATCTTTCTCTCAACTAGTGAGTGTGAACTGCTGACTTTCCCATTACCAATACAAAAGAACGCATTACACCTGTGGAGAGATACAAATCGAAATAGTAAGATATCATCACAGCACTCATAAAAACAAAAAACAAGAAATGCTGGCAAAGGTGTGGAGAGTCTATAGCCCTCATACACTAATGGTGAGGTTGTAAAATGGTACAACCACTCTGGAAAAGTCTGGCATTCCTTTTAAAAGCTGGAAATATAAATACGGTATGATCAAGAATTCTCACTACTAGGTATATATCCTACAGAAATAAGAGGTATACATGAACAGATAAGTGCACACCCATGTTCATAGGAGCACTACTCATAATAGCAAACAGATGGAAAACCATGTGCCCATCAAGAGATAGTGGTGCATACACACAATGGGATCATGCACAATGTTAAAGAATAGCGATCTGTGAAATGCCTCATTAACATGGGTGAACTTGGAGGGTTATTATGCTTAATGAAATTAATTATTCACAAAAGGACAAATATATCAGACAACTACTAAAAAAAGTCAGGTAAAGGGTTACTCACAAAAAGAAACATATTTTGAAGTTTACCCAGGGTGGGAGGGAAGGAGTAAATCACTAATTAGAATGTAGACACTGTGTTAGTCTTGGTAAACTAGGGAAACAAATCCACAGAAACTCATATGTATATAAAAAGGGTTTTATATAAAGGGTAAGTGTATATTCAGAAAGAACCCCAACCCAGTGCTGTTCAAATCCTTAAATTCAACATTAACCCATATGTCTGATACCAATCTACAAAGTCCTCCTCAATCTCACAAAACGCATACCATACCGCCGACTGCAGGAAGAAAGCTGAATCAATGAACCTGTAAGCATCTCAGCGCTGGCAGGGCTCTCCACACGGCTACTTCAGCACCCAGGGCTGCATCAGGGTAGGTCTATGTGGCTTCTCCTCAAGGATGTCTTGCAGGAAGTGAGCCTTGCCAGCTGAAGCAGGGGACTGACTAAGGCAGAAGCACCCTGGTCTGACCATCAGAAGGCAAGAGACCTGAGAACTAGAAAGGCGAGGTTCACTGAGCCATTTATCCCTCCACCCTTCAATTAAACCCACATGTGTATATCGACTAGGTTGGCACAATAAACCTTAACTATCTCAACACACACTAGCCCGAGTGAAGGGAAAGGTAAAATGACCAAGGCAAAGAAAGATACTTTGAGAAACACAAAGGCAACAAAGGTAAATATTATTACATAGCCATCCTGAATAACAATAATACCTAATCTACCAGTGGTTACATAGATAGATATGTAAGCTGAACAAGAGTGAGATGGTGAATGGGGCTACATCCAAGAATATATACAGGTTTTACAAAACATATTTCTTCATATTTATGAGCATATCCATGAATATAGAAAAGCATACAGGAGGCAAACTTATGAAAACTTCTTAGCCATAACCAAATACTTTGAGGGTATGTGTCACTGGGCCTAATGGCTCAGGAGCGTTGTCTTGGGGAACATCAAATCAATTGGTATAATTGATCATGTAAACCTTAGCTTTCACAACTTTGAGGCCAGAGAACTAGACAGTGTCTAGATACCACTGCCCACATCTCTGAAGGCAATCTCATTTGGAGGTTTGGATAGAGTGAATGTTGAACAAAATTAAATTTAAATGTTGAATAAAATTAAGACTCATATAAAAGACCAAGCTTATGTTTCTGATAGAGACTGGTGGATTCCTTGAAATGATGGAAATTGTGTGTGTGTGTGTGTGGGGGGGGGGTCCAGCATGGAACTGAACTCATGCACTGACTCAACTTTTATCCAAACAATAGACAAGTCTTCAAGGTTCACAGTAACCCAGGATGGGTACACTTATTATATTAAGAGGGCAGCATGTGCCCAGGAATGCACCTCAGTAAGTAGGAAAGGCTATGAGGGAAGGAACAATGGAAAAACAGGTAGGAAGCGATGAGTGTTGCTACAGCGTTCGGATTGTAATTAATGCCATACATCACAATGTGTATGAGATGCTGAGTGGAAAGCCAATTTTCTCTCTCAAAATCCAAAGTTAAAAAACCACACCCAAAATCCCCACACTTGAATATTAATTTAAAAGTAAATTTTTAGATAAATGAAGGAATGTCCATGCTATTGAATATTAACTAATGAATTGGAGGAGTTTCTCAATCATTATTAGATGGATACAGAAAAATGCTCAATAGAAGCCCATTTGTTTTTAAAAGTAACACATGCTAATTATAGACCATTTAAGAAAAGACGAGGACATCCAGGAAGCATGGCCACAGGTAACAAGCACAGGAAAATCTCTTCAACAACTACCAAATTCCATCAAAGAAAACTACAGAACACTATCCCAAGAAACCAAGAGATCTACACAAAGAAGAATATTCTACATTCATTGCTAAGAAGACAATATTTTGAAAATGCCAAAACTACCTAAAGCAATGAAGAAATACAATGCACTTATGACCCAAATCCCAACTTTATTCTTTAAAGAAATGGAAAAATGAATTGCCACCTTCATATGGAGATGAATGAGACCTAGGATCAGCAAGAAGCTTCTAAAGCAGTAGAATAGAACAATAGAGTTGGCCTCACACTACTGGACCTCAAACCCTTTTACACAGTAATAAAAGCAACCTGGTACCGATACAACTATCAGTGCATAGCAGAAGACACCTAGCATACATTCATCCACCTATAGGCAACTGATATTTGACAAAAGGCCAAAACTTATTAAATGGAAAAGACACAGCCTCTTCAACATATGCTGCTAGCAAAATTGGATCCCTATCTGCAGAAAAATAATACAGGGCCCATACCATACCCCATGCACAAAAAAGAACTCAAGATAGGTCAGAGACTTAAGTGTAAATACCTGAGCTATAAGGATCATCAATGATACTATTGAGACAAACTATTGCAAGGTATTCTCAAACTACAGAAAATAATTAAGGGAGCACCCACAATAGAAGACAAGATATATGATTAGGATCTAATAAAATTAGACAATTATGTGCATCAAAAAGCTTCATCAAAAAGTAAAAAGAGTGCTCACTGAATGGGAAATAATCTTTAGCAATGACACAAAGGACCAGGGACTAAACAAAATGTATAGAATTGTGCAACACCTCAATAAGAAAAAAATAAATAATTTAATTAACTGATAAAAGACATGAATACACAGTTCACCAAAAATGACACGCAAGTGCTTAAAAACACATGAAAAAAACCTCACCATCACTAGCCATTCGGGAGTTGCAAAAAAACAACAACAAAAAAAAAAACACCCCAACAAAACAATGAGATATTTTAAAAATAGCCCAATTAAAAAGAAAAAAAGAAAACAAATGTTGGAGATTGGAAGTCTTAGACATTACTTTATAATGTAAAATGGGCTTGTGAATATGTGCAACCATTATGGAAAGCTGTCTGGCACTACCTAAAATAACTGGGAGTAGCAATCCCGTATGACTCAGCAATATCTCCATTGGGTATATACCCCAATGAAGTGAGACACACACAGACATATGCTCTCCCATGCTCATCCCAGGACAAGAAGCTAGAGATAGCCCAAATTCCCACCTCCAGAAGAATGGATACAGAGACTGGTACATGAGGAGCTGATACCAAGGGCTCAAGTAGAAAGCAAATGTTTTGAAAATGATGATGCAACAAATGTACAAATGTGCTTGACACCATGGATGAATGTATGGGTTGTGATAAGAGCTGTATGAACCCCCAATAAAATGATTAAAAAGAAAAAGGTACATACAAACAATGGAATCCTATTCATCCCTAAAAAAAATGATGAAACCATGAAACACTTCATACCATGCATGGGTCTGTAAATTATTACACTGAGTAAAGTTAGACAATCACAAAAGGGCAAATACATGTTCTCAGGTCATGTAATCTTCTAATATGGACTCCCAAGCAATAAGATGGTATACCTGTCTAATACTTATGGTCCATATATCCTCATATTTATACATCTTAAAAACCACTTCCGCAGAGGAGGCCTCAGCAAAATGTGTGTCAATTTCTTAAGCTATGGGGAGAGGGAGACAACCAATCAATTCCTGCCATATAACATTGTTCTTTGGTCACCCCACATCAACATAAATGGGTAATGGTCCATATAGTCAAATGTCTTAGCATAGTCAATAAAAGATAAGAAAGCATCTTTCCAGTATTCTCTGCTTTCTGTCAAGGTTCATCCAACATCAACAATGGCATCCATTGTTTCTCCATTCTCTTCTGATCTGATCTAAACCTCTGGCACCTCCCTGTCAGTGTGCTGCTGAATGATCTTTAGCAAAACTTTACTTGCATGGGATATTAATTTTATTTTTTGAGACTTTTTTTGCATATACATCCCTGGTTCACCCTTTTTGTAATGGGAACAAATATAGATCTCCTCCAGTTGGCTGGTCAAGTCATTGTCTTACAGACTTCCTGACATTTAATCAGGGTTTTTTAACATTTCAATTGGTATTCCATCAGTTCTTGAAACCCTGTTTTTTTTGTTTTTTATAATGCCGTCGGTGCAGCTTGGCTATCTTTTAGTCCCATTGGTTCTTGATTATATGCTAGCTCTTGAAATGGTTGAATGTCAACAGGTTCTATTTTTAAAGTTATTTTTGTTTATTTTTAACAATTTCACCGACATACCATACATTTTACATATCATACCACTCACTGATCGCTGTTTGGTATGATGTATAAAATCATACATACCATTGCTGATGTCAGATGGATGCTGGATGAAAGTGGAGAACACCAGAAAGATGTTTACTTGTGTTTCATTGACTGTGCTAAGGCATTTGACTGCATGGATTATGACAAATGTATATTGATTTGGGGTGACTGTAGAACAATGCTAGGTAACATGATTTGATTGGTACATATCAGACGATTCACATATCATGCGTTTCAATAATTTAATCACATTCATAAGAGTCATGCAACCATCAGTACAATCAAGACATTTCTTCTTCCTTGTGCTTGCTCTTGTTAGTTCCTCTTTTCCTGCAAGCTTCCCCTGTCGTGTCCCTTTGAGTCTACGGATCCCGTTGTTTCTAAAGGCTTGTCTAATCTGGGTTTCAGTTACGAAAATTCATACAAAATCAAGACAGACTACAAACAAATAAGCCAACATCAATGACACAATGAAACAAAGGAAAACTTCTATTGATACCAAAGCAAAAATGATTAAAACTGGAGCAGTTATAAGCTGGGTCAACAGGAAGATCCATGACAAGGTGCCACGTTTTGCCTAACACATTTCAGTCTTCCATACTGCAATGCAATCTGTCTGGGAAGAAGGCTTTGTCCACCTCTTGTCAATAGTTGGAGGGGATTTGCCTCTGCCTGGGAGACTCTGCACATGCGTTTTGAGTTTTTGTTGTCATCACAGCCATCTATAAAATGCGTGTTTAGTATTTAGGCTCTAATACCATTCCCTCCTCTGAGTTTGGATTTTATTATCTACAATTCTTGTGTCACATGCACGAGTGTGTTTCTTCTATGTGGATTGAGCTAACATCTTATTTAGATGGCTATGTTAAGATAAGACTAAGTCCTCAGACACTTTCTCAGAGGCAGACACCATCTGCTTTCTTCACCACCACTTGTTACAGCACACATATCTTCGGTGAATACATCATGAGGAAGGCTCTGCCATAAGAACGAATTGTTCTTAGGTTGAGCCTATGATGAAGTTCAAGCTCAAAATTAATTCATATATATATATCCCTGTGCTATAGTTTATTGTGCCAGCCTGGCCGATAAACACAAGTAGGATTAATTGAAGGGCGGACGGATAAATGGCTCGGTGAGCCTCACCTTGGTTGTTCTGTGTCTCAGTTTAAAGGGGTACACTACCTGTGGAATGCCTAGCCTGTGGACTGTGTCGCTGTAAGTTGAGGTCCCTTTAAGCCCACATGATTGGAATGTTCATCTCTGGAGCTGAGGACTGACAGTTGATGACAGCTGGGGACCTGCCTTGCTATTTGCTGCCTGGGTATATATAGCCCAGCTCTCTCTACAAAAGGGGACTGGTAACTGGAGACTCTCAAGCCTTAAAGGACTGCTAGTGTCTCACTGCTTTATAATTTAACTGTTAATTTCTTGTATTATCTATCTGTATATTATTTAACGGTTTATTTCTTGAATTATATATCTATCTTTATAAATATATTTATATATAATTACTAGCAATCTGGTTTGTGTCTCTAGAGAACCCTGTCCAATACACCCTGGTTCACTTTAAGTATATAATTATTCTTTTACTGAAGGACATTATAAATTACCCCCATAGAGCAAATGATCCTTCTATTGTTATTCTCATTAATTTAACTACTGGTATAGAATTTAAAGCATTGTTAAGAATAAAAGCATACATGCATAGGGTAGTTTTTATACCAACATGCGTGGGTTGTTGATTTGTATAGACTAACAACTATAAACTGCTAATTTTCTGAACAATTTCCAACAATCTTTTTGTGGAATATTTTGAGTTCTCTCTATATAGAATTGTATCATCTGCAGATCATGAAAGTTTTGCTTCTTCTTTGCCCACTTGTTTTTCTTGACTTTTTATTGTCCAAGGGTTTGGAGTAAAACTTCCAGTATAGTGTTGAATAAGTCTGGTGATGGGGGGCATCTTTGTCTGGTTCTGTTTTCAGGGAAAATGTTTCCAGTTTTCCCCTCTTGAGCATGATGTTGGCTGCTACTTGTTCATAGATGGTCTGCATTTTTTGGTAGTGTTAATTAAATCTTTAATTATTATTTTTAAATTAATTAATTTTGATAAATCATTTTATTGGGGGCTCTTATAATAATCCATGCATCAGTAGTATCAAGCACATTTGTATATATGTTGCCATCATCATTTTCAAAACATTTTCTTTTTACTTGAGCCCTTAGTATCAGATCATTTTTCCCCCTCTCTCCTCCACCCTCCCATCTATGTGAACCCTTGATAAATTATAAATTATTATAATTTTCATGTCTTACACTACCTGCTGTCTTACTTCACCCCCATTTCTGTTGTTGATCCCCCTTTGGGGTGGGAGTGGGGGTTATATGTCGATCTTTGCCATCGGTTCTCCCTTTCTCCCGGATCTCCCCCCACCATCCTTATACTGCCATGGTATTGCTATACCCATTACTGTTCCTGAGGCGTTTATCTGTCCTGGATTTTGTGTGTCAGGAGCTCTTATCTGTACCAGAGCACATGTTCCAGTCTAACCTGAATTGTAAGTTAGAACTAGGGTTATAATAGTGGGGGGTGGGGATAGGCAGGGGAGAAGGAAACATTGAAGAACTAGAGGAATGTTGTGTGTTTCGTCGGTGTTATACTGCACCCTGGCTGATTCATCCCTTCCTTGTGACCATTCTGTTGAGGGTATGTCCAATGGTCTACAGATGGGTTTTATGTCTCCACTTCAACCCCCCCACACCCCCCATCGTTCCTATTGATATGATTGTTTGTTTTGGGTCTTCTGATGCCTGATACCTGATCCCATTATGATGTGCTTCTTCCATGTGGGTTTTGTTGCTTCCTTGGTATATCGTGTTTAACTTCAAGTCTTTAAGACCCTAGACATTATATCTTATAGCAGGGCACCATCAGTTTTCTTCACCACATTTGTTTATGCACCCATTTTGTCTTCACTAATTGTGTCAGGAAGGAGAACATCACAGAATGCCAAGTTATTAGAACAAAGTGTTCTTGTGTTGAGGGAGGACTTGAGTAGAGGCCCAATGTCCACCTGCTACCTTATTACTTAACATATAAACACATGTAGATAGACTTATATCGTTGTCATTATATTTGTATATTTACATATATACATGCCTATATTTATACCTCTATGTCTTTTGCCTCCTAGCTTTTTCCTCTAGTTTCTTTTACTTTCCTCCCATCCTCCTATCATTTTCAATCTTCTTTTATCATTGATGATACTGATAGTGTGACACCAGAGAAAAGAAGATTGAAAATGATAGTGGGACTGGAGGTCTGTGATCTACCTTTAATTTATTCTTGCATATGGAATGAGGTAAGGGTCTTGTTTCATTCTTCTGCAGGTTGGTGTCCAGTTTTTTCCAGCAATGTTTGTTGAAAAGGGTATCTGCTTCACATTTGATAGTTTTGGGTCTTTGTCAAAAATAAGTTGTTTGGATTCTGCTGTTTCAATTTCCGGAGTTTCTGTTCTTATCCATTGGTCCCAGTATCTGTCATTCTACCAGTACCATGCTGTACTGTATAAGTTTTAAACTCTGGTAACGCAAGCTCACTCACTCTGTTCTTCAGGAGCTCCTTGTCAATTCTGGGCTTCTTTCCTGTTCATATGAAGTTGGTGGTCAGTTTTTCCATTTTTTGAAAAAGTAAGCCAGCTGGTGTGATCACAAGGTGTCGATGGGATCAGGTATCAGGCATCGAAGAACAAAAAATCATATCATTGTGAATGAGGGGGAGGGCAGAATGGAGACCTTAGCCCATCTGTAGGCAACTGGACATCCCCTTATAGAAGGGTTGCCAGGAGGAGACAAGCCAATCAGGGTGCAGTATAGCAACAATGAAGCATAGTTTCCTCTAGTTCTTTAATGCTTCCTCTCCTCCCACTATCACGATCCCAATTCTACCTTATAAGTCCGGCTAGACCAGTGGATGTACACTGGCACATAAAAGGAACTGGAAACAAAGGGAATCCAGGACAGATAAACCCCTCAGGACCAATAATGAGAGTAGCAATACCAGGGCGGGAAGGGGAAGGTGAGGTAGAAAGGGGGAACTGATTACAGCTATCTACATATAACCTCCTCCCTGGGGGATGGACAGCAGAAAAGTGGATGAAGGGAGACGTCAGACAGTGTAAGATATGACAAAATAATAATAATTTATAAATTATGAAGGGTTCGTGCGGGAGAGAGGGTAGAGAGGGAGGGATAAAAATGAGGAGCTAATACCAAGGGATCAAGCAGAAAGAAAATATTTTGAGAATGATGATGGGAACAAATGTACAAATGTGCTTGACACAAAGGATACATGTAAGGATTGTGTTAAGAGTTGTACAAGCCCCCAATGAAATGATTTTAAAAAGAAAAAAAATGAAAGAAAAAAAAGGAAGCTGGCATTTGTATAGGAACCGCATTGAATATAAATAATGTCAGGCAGATTGACAGTTTTACAGTATTTAGTCTTCTGATCCATGAGCATGGGATAGTCTTCCATTTGTGAATGTCCCTGTTGGTTTCTTATAATAATGTTCTTTAGTTTTCCTTGTACAGATCTTTATATGTTTTGTTATGTATATCCCTAGATATTTCAGTTTATACTTGGCTATTGTGAAGGGTACTGCCTTCTTGATCTCTTTTTTTGTAATCTCCTTAGTGGTGTATAGCAATCCAATTGACTGCTGTTAGTTGATCTTACATGGTCTACCGTATTCCTCTATCACTTCCAGCAATCCTATTGTGGAGCCTTTGGGATTATCTCTATAAAAAATCATATCATCTTCACTTCTTTCCCCAGATGTATACCTTTGATATCCTTCTATTGCCTTATGTTATTAGCTAGGACCTTGAGGACATTGTTGAATAAAAGTGGGGACAAGAGCATCTTTGTCGGGCCCCCTTTTTCAGTGGGAATGTTTTCATCTTTCCTTTGTTGATTGTAACACTGGCTATTAAGTTTTCATATATAGCCTTTGTTATATTGAGGTAATTTCTTTCTAATCCTATCTTCTTGGGTGTCTTTATTAGGAATGTGTGTGAATATTGTCTAATGCTTTTTCTGCCTTTATTGATATTATCATATGGTTTTTGTGTTTTTCTTGTCGGCTGGAAGTTTCTTGATGATCTTTTCTATTTCTTCTTTTTTGGGGGGCCTATTGAGGTTCTACATCTGTCTGTGTTAATTGGGGTAGATGATGTATTCTAGGTATATATTCATTTCTTCTAGATTGTTGAACATGTTGGAATAGTCATTCATAATAATACATTATCTACATTTTATTTGGATCTCTTGTGATGTTCCACTTTGTAACTCTCGTTCCAGGTATTTGAATGTTCTCATTCTTCTTCTTTACTAAGTTTTCCAGTGGTTTGTCCATTTGTTTGATTTCCAGATTTATAGTGCTGTGATCTGAGAAAATATATTGTAGGATCTCATTTAAAAATATGTGATAAGGGTGTTTTGTGTCCTAGAGTGTGATCTATCTTGAGAATGTTCCATGTGCACTGGACAGGAATATATACTGTGTTATTAGATTGAGTGTTCTGTATATAGCTAGGATGTTGAGTTGGATGATTGTGTTGTTTAGCACTTTTCTGTCTTTATTGAATTTTCTTTTTCTTTTTTAAGTCATTTTTTTTGAGGCTCCTACAACTCTTATCACAAGCCACACATACATCAATTGTATAAAGCACACTTGTACATTCGTTACCCTCATCATTCTCAAACCATTTGCTCTCCACTTAAGCCCCTGGCATCAGCTTCTCATTCCCTCCCCCCTCCCTTCCCACTCCCCCCTCCCTCATGAACCCTTGATAATTGATAAATTATTATTTTGTCATATCTTACACTGTCCAACATCTCCCTTCACCCATTTTTTTTGTTGTCCATCCCTGTAATTGTTTCTCCCTTTCTACCCCACCCTCCCTCTACCCTCCGGGTATTGGCACTCTCACCACTGGTCCTAAAGGGGTCATCCATCCTGGATTCCTGGTGTTTGCAGTTCCAGCTGTACCAGTGTACATCCTCTGGTCTAGCCATATTTGTAAGGTAGAATTAGGATCGTGAGTGTGGGTGGGGAGGAAGCATTAAAGAACTAGAGGAAAGTTGTATGTTTCATCGTTGCTACACTGCACCCTGACTGGCTCATCTCCTCCCAGCGACCCTTCTGTAAGGGGATGTCCAGTTGCCTACAGATGGGCTTTGGGTATCCACTCTGCACTCACCCTCACTCACAATGATATGATTTTTTGTTCTTTGATGCCTGATACCTGATTCCTTAGACAGCTCGTGATCACACAGGCTGGGGTGCTTCTTCCATGTGGGCTTTGTTGCCTCTGAGCTACATGGCCGTTTATTTACCTTCAAACCTTTAAGACCCCAATGCTAAATCTTCTGATTGCCGGGCTTTCTCCACCACATTTGTTTATGCACCCATTTGTCTTCAGCACTCACATCGGGGAGGTGAGCACACAATGATATGCTTTTTTGTTGTTTGATGCCTGATAACGGATCCCTTCGACACCTCGTGATCACACAGGTTGGTGTGCTTCTTCCATGTGGATTTCGTTGCTTCTGAGTTAGATGGCTGCTTCTTTACCTTCAAATCTTTCAGACCTAAGACACTATATCTTTTGGTAGCCGGGCTCCACCAGCTTTTTTCACCACATTTGCTTATGCTCCCGCTTTGTCTTCAGCGATCGTGTTGGGAAGTTGAGCATCATGGAATGCCAGTTTAATAGAACAAAATATTCTTGCATTGAGGGAGTATTTGAGTAGAGGCCCAATGTCCATCTGCTACCTAAATACTAAGCCTATAAATACATGCACATAAATCTATTTCCCCATCTTCATATATAAATATATTTACATACATACATGCCTTTATTTAGACCTCTATGAGTGCCCTTTGCCTCTTATCTCTTTCCTCTATTTCCTTTTATTTTCCTCTTGTCTCACTGTCATGCTCAGCCTTCATTTGGGTTACAGCAATTCCTTTCAGTTACATTACGCTTGATCATGACCTCCAGATCTCCTATACCCACTTCACCACTGATTTTGGATCACTTGCTCCCTTGTCACTGGGTTTGCCACTTCCTTTCCCCCCACTTCCTTCTCTCCCATGTCCCCCCAGGACTGTTGGTCCTGTTGTTCTCTCCTCCAGATTGTTCATCCAGCCTATTTTATTTAGACAGTCCATGGAGTTAATAACATGCACAAAAACTAGACAGAGCAAAACCAAGCGACAAAAGAAAACAAAACAACAACAAAAAGCCGACACCAAAGTAAAACAAAACAAAATACAACAACAACAAAAAAGACAAGCTTTTAGTTAGTTCAAGGACTGTTCGGTTTTCTGGTCGGGTCTGATGGGGTGCCAAGGTCTGTTAAGTTTTAACCTTGAGAGTGGATTATTGAAGTCTCCCTTTACTGTTGTCAAACTCTTTATTTCTTCAATTCTGTAAGGATTTGAGTAATTTATTTCTAGGGTCATTCACTGGGTGAATAGGTCTTTCTTATGGTTTTATCTTCTTGGGCTATTATTCCTTTAGTCATTATGTAGTGATCAGTCTTATCTTTTATTATATTATTTCCTTTGAAGTTTATTTTTTCAGAGCTTAGTATTGCCACACTTGCTTTTATCATTGTTGCCATTCAGTTGATGTGTTTTTGTCCAGCCTTTCGTTTGTAGTCTGATTTTTCCTTTGTTTCTTTAAGCAGAATATTGATGGATCTTATTTTATCATCCATTCTGAGAATCTCTGTTTTTTTTTTACTGATAATTTCAGTGAGATTATTCATGTGTATGGAATTTTTGTTGTAATTTTGATGTGTGTATGGCTAGTTTCTTTGTTCTTTCAATATTTTTGTGTTGTTTTCAATGCTACTTTGTATGTGCTGTTTTTTGTGAAGAATTGTCTTGTATGTTGGTCTCAGATTTGTGCGCTGCTGTTGTTGATTTTTTGTTCATCGTACTCCATTTCATATTTTTTTTGTAGTGGTAGCCTTGTGTTTTGTTTTTGCAAATACCTTTAATCTTTCTTTGACTGATGATACTTTTATTTCTTCCTGATATTTGAAAGATTATTTTGCCAGATACCAGATTTTTTGGCTGACAGTTTATTTTTCCTGTAATACTTTATATATTTCATTCCATTATATTCTTTGCATGGTTTCTGCTGAAAAATCTTCGTGTAATTTAATTGCTGCCGCCTTTTGTATGTGACTGTTTCTTTTTTCCCCTCTGGCTCTCAGAATTTTTTCCTTGTTTTTGATGTTGGAGAATTTGATGATAATATTAGAGCTGTTTTTCTTTCCAGATCCATTTTGATTAGGGTTCGTTCAGTTTCCTGGATAATTATCATTTTATCTGTTATATAGTGAGGAAAATTTTCTTCCAGTTCGGTGGATACATTTTTTTGTTTCTTCCTCTGTGAAGAAGCAAAGTCCTATAGGTCATAGACTTTCCCTGTCTATTTTGTCCCACATTATTCTAGGCTTTTTTTTAAAATCCCTTATGCACAGTTTTGGGGTTGTGGATGCTTGTTCTTCTCTCAGGTGGCAGTTCAAAAATGTCTTGAAACTCACAAATGTGGGTTTCCATTTCTTCAGTTCTATTTCTCTGTACGTTTATTGTGTTGCATGATTCTGTTACCATGGTGTTTGACTTCTGTGTTTCTGTTTGGAGTTGTTCTTGTAAACCTTGTAGTGAGGTCCCTTGCTTTTTGATTCTTTCCCTTTGACCTCTGCCTCTATCTTCATCCGCTGGGTGTGCTCAATGATTATTCCTTTCTACTCTTTTTCCAGTTACTAGGTACATTGTTATTCACTTATTTGTCTATATGTCTCTCTCTCTCTTTGTGGACCAATATATTTTGTTGTTTCCTTGACATCTTGGTGTTATTGTTAGGCATGCTTAGGAGAGTGGATTTTTTTAGGGGTAGTTGAATGGTGTAGTAGAGGAATAATAAACACTTCAAAGCAAGTAGCAAGGGAAGAGGGCTAGCGTAGGGAAATGGGGAGAGGTAAAAATGGAAGGAAAAGTAATAGAGGCAGGAGAGGAAAATATTCTAATATTAGTTATTAGTGGATTCTTTAAAAAGAGAAAGAAAAGAAAAAAAACTGCTTCTAGTTGCTTACACCCAGTTCTCTTTCTGGTATCTTCTTCTTGGTTCTTGGAGAGGGACTCACTCTCCTTTGCTTAACTGGCTATTTTGACCCAGAACAAAAGCTCTTTTTGATGTAGTGACTCTGTGTATTCCTTCCATCTCTTATTGATACTGTATGCATCATTCAGTTTCCCCCCCCACCAAAGAATCTTTTAATATTGCAATTTGATGCTTGGATCCCCCTACCCACCCTTCATATGTTGTGTGTTCCTTCTTGACCTTTGTCCTTTGAAAATTTCTGCTCAGTTCTTTTACTTCATTATTTTCTCATTTTCTTTAGCTATTCTATTACCAAGAGCAAATTTCAGAGTCTCTTCTTTTTTCCCCCTTTATTTTTTATGACCTTTTGCTTTCTTCATGTATGATAGTCATGATGTCATCCAATAGCTCATCAGGACTTCTTTCATTAGTGTTCAATGATTCAGATCTATTCTTCATATATTCTTAAAGTTCAGAAGGGATATTCAAGGTCATATTTTGGCTCTAGTGGACTTTTACTATTTTGAATTCTGGAACATCATGCTTGTGATTTTTAATCAACATATTACATTATTTCTTTGACTGACCCCTCTCTTTGTCCCATGTTTTTTACATTTTGACTGTGATTAAATTTACATTTAATTTTTTATACTTTCTACATTGAGGGCATTAAATATTCGAATATAAGGCGACTGTGGTCCTCTAAAATTACATTATGCTCTTTGATCTTATGTTTTTCCATTATATTTATAGATGATCTCTGGCAGAAATGTTACATAGGGCATCCACAATACTGGGCTGGGTTGCAGAACTCTGGAAAGTCCCAGAGAAATCCTGTGCTATGAAAATGTGCAGGCTGGTCCTTGAAGCTGCACATCTTGGCAGCACTTGTCTTTATTTAATGTCAGAAATTATTTTTTTCATCTGTACTTATGTTCTTAGGATTCCTGGTGGTAGGTTATGCTTGGGGCTGCCAACCACAAATAGTTAAAAACACCCAACTTCTCAGTGGGAGAAAGATGAGACTTTCTATTCCCATAAAGAATTACAGTTTTGAAAACCCACAAGACCAGGTATACCATGTCCCATAGGGTCATGAAGAACTGGAATCAACTCAATGACAGTGAGTTCTTTTTAATTCTCTTAATATTTTATGATTTATTTATTGATTCTATAATGTCATTATTTTGGTTCTCATTTTGTTTCCTTGGTTCTGTAACTATCCTTACACATCATTTTAATGCCCTTAAAATTAAAGTTTGCTTCAGATACAACTGATAGTCAATAGGTGTGCAAACTTATAGGAAGATTTTGATGTTTTGATACACATGTATATTCTGTGAAACCAATATCACTATTAAAGATAAAAAACCTATATATCATCCTTCAAAGTTTCTTTGTGTCTCTATGTAATTCTCACCCTGCCACTAACCCTGCCGTAGATAATCCTTATCCTATTCTGCCCTTTAAGGGGCCTGTAATTTGGAACAGGATTAAAGGCAATGAGTTTTGGTTTGGGTTTTGGAATAGCTAGCAATGTTAATACCTTTTTAGTTAACTTATTATATGCTTATCTTATTTAGTGAAGTGTTTGTTCATGTCTTTTGATAATTTTCTAAGTGGATGGCTTTTTAAAAATGTTGAATTTTGAGAATAATTAATACATTCTAGATAAAGTCCTTTGTCAGCTATGTGAGTTGAATTTTCTCCCTAACTGAAGTTTGTGTTTTCATTCTTTGAACAGAATCACTTATAGAACAATATTTTTAAAAATTGATGAGATCTAATTTGTCAAATTTTACTTCTTAGATCGTGCTTTAGATATCCAGTGTAGGAAGTTTTTGCTTAGTCCTAGATTCTGAAGATTCTATCTTATTTATTTATTTTCTGAAAGCTTTATAATCTCACATTTAAATGCATGGTCCATTTTGAGTATGTTTTGTATATAATGTGGTATAAGATTTGTTTGAATATGCCTTATTTATGCCCACAAATATGCATTTTTTACAGGCCCATTCGTTGAAAAGGCAATTTCTTTTTTTCTTCTTCTTCCAAGTATTCTGTTTAATTTCTTAAAAAAAAACTCATTTTATTGGGGCTCATACAATTCTCATTTCAATCCATACATACACCCATTCTTTCAAGCACATTTGTACATTTGTTGCCAACATCATTCTCAAAACATTTGCTTTCTACTTGAGCCCTTAATATCAGCTCATTTCCCCCCTCCCTCCTCACTGGCCCCTCCCTCATAAACCCTTGATAATTTAAAAATTATTATTATTTTGTCATATCTTATACTATCCAATATCTCCCTTCACCCACTTTTTTATATCCATCCCCCAGGGAGGAGGTTATATGTAGATCCTTGTAATTTGTTCCCTCTTTCTACCCCATCTTCCCTCAACCCTCCTGGTATTGCCACTCTCACTACTGGTTCTGAAGGGTTCATCTCACTTGGATTCCCTGTGCTTCTAGTTCCTATCTGTACCAATGTATATCCTCTTATCTAGCCAGATTTGTAAGGTAGAATTGGGATCATGGTGGTGTGGGGAGGAAGCATTTAAGAACTAGAGGAAAGTTGTATGTTTCATCATTGCTACCTTGCAACCTGACTGGCTCAACTCTTCCTGCGACCCTTCTGTAAGGGGATCTCCAGTCCTACAGATGGGCTTTGGGTCTTCACTCTGCACTCCCCCTCATTTACAATGCTATGATATTTTTGTTCTTTGATGCCTGATACCTGATCCCTTCAACATCTCGTGGTCACACAGGCTGGTGTGCTTCTTCCTTATGGGCTTTGTTGCCTCTGAGCTAGATGGCTGCTTGTTTATTTTCAAGCCTTTAAGACCCCAGACGCTATATCTTTTGATAGCTGGGCACCATCAGCTTTCTTCACCACATTTGCTTATGCACATATTTGTCTTCAGCAATCGTGTCGGGAAGGTGTGCATCATGGAATGTCAATTTAATAGAACAACGTATTCTTGCATTGAGTAAGTACTTGAGTGGAGGTCCAATGTCCATCTGCTGCCTTAATTCTAAACCTATAAATATATGCAAGTAGATCTATTTCCCCACCATCCTATATAAATATATTTACATATGTACATGCCTGTATTTAGACCTCTATAAATACCCTTTTTCTCATAGTTCTTTTCTCTATTTCCTTTTACTTTCCTCTTGTCCCACTATCATGCTCAGCCTTCATTTGGGTTTCAGTAATTTCTCTGAGTTACATTACCCTTGCTGAATCCCTACCAGGCCTTTCACATCCCCCTTGCCACTAATTTTGGATCACTTGTTGCTCCTTTGTCCCTGGGTTTGTCAACACCACCTCCTTACCCCCACCTCCCCTTCTCCCATGTCCCCCTGGAACCATCGGTCCCATTGTTTTCTCCTCCAGACTGTTCATCCAGCCTATCTTATCTAGATAGCTCTGCAGAGATAACAATATGCATCCAAAAAACAAGGCATAGTGACAAAAGAGATCACAACTATGACAACAAAAGAGAAAACCAATCACCCATAAAAGAATAAATTAATTTAAAAAAAGAAAAAAATTTAAAACGAAAGAAAAACCTGTAAATAGAGTTAGGGTTAGGGTTAGGGGAAGTTGTCCACTTAGCTGGTATTGGGAGGGAGCCCTCAGGCCCCTCCACTGACTCTCATCTCCATACTGGCATGCTGCATTCGCATCCCAGAATACTGGATTTAATTCTGGTCCCTCTTTCCCTGTGGGGACACAAACAATGCCCTCCTCTTGGGTGGGTCAGTGGAAAAGGCAATTTCTTCGTAATCATTTTATAGGGGCTCAAGCAACTCTTACCACAATCCATACATACATAAATTGTTTAAAGCATATCTGTACATTCATTGTCCTCATCGTTCTCAAAGCACTTGCTCTCCACCTAAGCCCCTGGCATCGGGTCCTCATTTTTTCCCTTCCCTACCTGCTTCCCCCTTCCCCATGAGCCCTTGATAATTTATAAATTATTATTTTGTTATCTCTTGCCCTGTCAGATGTCTCCCTTCACCCACTTTTCTGTTGTCCGTCTCCCATGGAGGAGGTCACATGTAGATCCTTGTAATCGGGTTGATGCCTGATACCTGATCCCTTCGACAACTCGTGATCACACAGGCTGGTGTGCTTCTTCCATGTGGGCTTTGTTGCTTCTGGGCTAGATGGTTGCATGTTTATCTTCAAGCCTTTAAGGCCCCAGATGCTATACCTATTGAAAGCTGGGGAAAAGGCAATTTCTTATCCATTGAATTGCTTTGGTAGCTTTGTTAAAAAAAAACTAGACATCATTTATGTGGATCTATTTAAGAATACATTATCCTATATCATGACTCTATCCCTTGGTCAGTACCAACCACACGATCTTAATTACTGTAGTTATGTAGTAAGTCTTAACATCAGAATAAATGATTCCTGTTACTTTGTTCTTTTCCAAAATAACTTTTAAAAACTCCCCTTTTTAGACTAAATCTTTAAATTTTATTTTATTTATTTATTTGCTTATTAACTATACATTTTTACTTGGTTATTTTAGTCTGGCTTCAGAGTTTAAGTATACATATTTAATCTATAATAGTTAATCTGAAGCCACCTCAAGTTCATATATTAAATTAAAACATTATAGCAATATAATTTCATTTTTCTTCTCAGCCTTAGTGCTCTTGTTATAAACTATACATCTGTTGTAAAATGTGTAATACATTGGTAATACTTGTATTCAAGCACTAAATTCTCTTTAAATACATTTAAGTAATAAGGAAAATATTTTCTGACTAGAAATATCATTATCTCTTTTACTGGTCTTTATTCCTACGAGTAGATCCTTATTCCATTATGGTATTCATTTCTCTTCTGCTTGGAGAATTTCCTCTTTTAATTCTTGTAGGCTAGTTCTTTAAAAAACCACCACCAAACTGAGCACCATCTGTTTGATCCAGACTCATAATAACCCTGTAGGACAGAGTCGAACTGTAAAACGATGGGTGTCAGATTGGTTATAATGCTCACTTCTTTGCCTTCTGTGGAGGAAGACTTTTTCAAAAAGACACAGCATGCCGCAAAGCACAGGGAAGTTTTATTGAAAGTGAAAGTACAGAGGCTCAGCAAAGCCGAGGCAAGCTTTAGTGCACTTGACCGAGGCGCAGCAGGCAGCTTTTGAAAAGGGATTCCAGCGTCTTGCCTGCCTGGTGGGTTTCCCATAGCTTACTCGCGCTGTTTATTATTATTTCCCTGTGCTTAATTTTGGGTAATATTTTGAGGTTTTTAGTCTCTCCCCCACCAATAACAATTTATCTGCTGTTAATCCCAGCCAGTGTACTTTTTATCTTAATTATTTTAGTTATCACATATGCAAATTTGATTATATTCTCCACATCTCTTTCCTTTAATTTTTTGAACATGTGAAATGCATTTATAATAACTATTCTAATGTCTTCATCTATGGATTTTTGTAATCTGAGTCATTCTAGGTCAGTTTCAATAGATTAACTTTTTTTTTCCTATTAAGGATTGTCTTTTCCTGATTCCCTAATGACTTTTGATTGAATGCCAGACATTGTGAATTTTAGCTTATTTCTATATTTATATAAATATGATTGATCTTTGATCTGGAGTAGTTAAATCTTTTAGGACCTTAATCACATCATGTCTTCCTTTTAATCTTTGTTACACGTGACCAGAGCTATGTTGAGTCTGTACTAATTTTGCGACACTACAGAGGCAGCATCCTTTAAAATCCTCTGAAACATGTGCACCATGAGTTTCAATTCTGACTAGTAAGAACAGAGACTAGTTCCGATCCTACATGAGCACCAGAGATTATTCCCTCAAAACATGTCCTGCTGTTCTTTCCTTGATTTCGGCTAATGTCCTCATGTGCTCGTGCAGGGCAGTAATAAGTGGGAATCTGACAGGGCTCTCTGAAGGTCTTCCAGTTCTTTCTGGATGCGGTTTTCTCCTGTGCCCTGTAAACTGGCTCTCTCGGTCTCTTCAGACTCAGTTCCATCTCTGTAAACCAGGGAGGTCTACTGTGCTTTCTTTGGGTTCCCATCTCTGTACTAAAGCTTGGAATCTCTCTCGAGGTAGGCAGTAGGGCAATTGTAGACCTCACCTGTGTGCACCTCATCTTTTAGTGTTCACTTGGCTATGGCGGTGTAGTGCAATACGAGTCAGACTGCTGCCTGCAAGGTCAGCAAGTTGATCCTAGTAACTAGCCCCGCCGAAGAGAGGTGAGGCTTTCTGCTCCTGTAAAGATTCACAGCCTTGGAAACACCAAGGAGCGGTTCCCCTCCGTCCTGGAGAGTGTTAGGGGCTGGGATCAATGGATGACAGTGAGTTGGTTTTGGGTTCTTTGCTACATGATGTCCAGTGTCCTGAGAACTATTTCTTTTTATTAAATACTTTTGTTGGGGGCTCTTACATCTTTTATCACAATCCATACATTCATCCAGGGTGTCAAGCACATGTGCACATATGCTGCCACCATCATTTTCAAAGCATTCTCTCCCCACTTGAGCCCCTGATATCAGCTCCCCATTTCTTCCTCCACCCTCCCTCATGAACCCTTGATAAGTTATAAATGATTATTTTCATATCTTACATTGTCTTCCGTTGCCCCTCACCCACTTTCCGTGTTCATCCCTGAGAACTATTTCTGAAATATTGGTTTCCTACTATTTTTTGGTTCTGGCAGATGGCAGCATAAATCTGTTGTGGCTTTTAATTTTAATGATTTTTTTAAACTTATCTTATTAAGTTTTCTAATAATCAAAGACTCATATTATTCAAATTTTATTTAAATTTTTCTAGACTGGATTCTTTATGTGCCTCTTTTCTTTTTCTTTAAAAAAACATTTATAGCCAGTCAGAGTGTGATATAGCAATGATGAAAAATACAACTCTCCTGTAGTTCCTAAATGCTTCCTGCCCCCACCCCAACCCCCCTCACTGTCATGATCCGAATCCTACCTTGCAAGTCTGACTAGAACAGAGGAGGTACACTGGTACAGATGGGAACTGGAAACACAGGGAATCCAGGGCAGATGATCCCCTCAGTACCAGTGGGTTGAGTGACAATACTGGGAGGGCATAGGAGGGATGGGCTGGAAAGGGGGAACCGATTTTAAGGATCTACATGTGACCTCCTCCCTGGGGGACAGCCGAAAGAAAAGTGAGTGAAGGGAGATGTCGGACAGGGCAAGATATGACAAAATAATAATTTATAAATTATCAAGGGTTTGTGAGGGAGGGTGGAGTGGGGAGGGAGGGGAAAATGAGGACCTGATGCCAGGGGCTTAAGTGGAGAGCAAATGTTTTGAGAATGATGAGGGCAATGAATGTACAAATGTGCTTTACACAATTTATATATGTATGGATTGTGATAAGTTGTATGAATCCCTAATAAAATGATTAAAAAACATTTATAGTGCTTGCTTCGGCGGCACATATACTAAAATTGGAACCATACAAAGAAGATTAGCATGGGCCCCTGTGCAAAGATGACACGCAAATTCGTGAAGTGTTCCATATTTTTAGGGTGGAAGCATAGATAGTTGGGGGAGGGCACACAACACCCATGGAGGTACATGAGAGTCCAACATAAAGAAGGGGAAGGGGGGCAGGCGGAGGGTGGGGAGAAACTGAGTTGATGACATGGGGCAGGGGGGGGCAGAGCACTAATCCACCCAGTGGGAGAGTATTGGTTGTGTTCCCACAGAACTGGAATGTGCATAGGGACCCCACCATGATGGAGGGCAACGTAAGGCCTGGTGGAATCCACAAAAAAGACTGGACCACATGCCTGGTCCCAACCAAAATCAGCCCGACCCCCACCATGGAAGGCAGTGTCACAGAAAATGAAAATAGATCATCTGGTGTGGGAAAGGAACTGACCTACCACACCCAGAAGGAAGCTGAAGCAAATGAAGGGGGAGGAAGGGAGTGGTGGACACCAGGGCCTGCCAAGCTCAGAGGACGATAGCCCGGCTTGGAGGGCCCAATGCACAGAGAGGACCATATGGCCGGCCCCAGTGAGAGATGTGACATCTTGCACTGACACATGGCCCTACACAGGACAGCACCGGAGAGACACGGTGTGGGATGTGTGACCGAGCTGACTCTACCACACTGAGGAAAAACACCGCGGGCATGCAATTGAGCAGCAGGGAAGCAGAGCAAGGAGGTCCTGAGGGAGTATAAAGGATGGACTTTGGGGCCAGGATGTGGCACCCCATCAGACTCCTCCGGGAAACACTCCTAAAGGTCAACAAACAGACCTCTAACTATTAACAGGCTTTTCTTTGTTTCTTCCTATTTATTTATTTGTTTGTTTGTTTATCTTTTTTCTCTTCTTTTAGACTTTGTATGTCAGTGGCTTTTTTGTTTATTAGTTTGACGGTGTTGCTGCAGTCATCATGTTTTTATGTGCCACTTTGTTTGGTGCTGTTGAGGCCATCCACAATTTTATGCGCATATTATTATCTCTGCAGGTCTATCTAGATAAGATAGGTCAAATAAACAATGTGGAGAAGAAACAATGGGACCAAAGGTGGGGGTGGGGACATGGGAGAGTGGGAGGTGGGAGAAGGGAGGAGGTGTTGGCCAACCCAGGGATAAGGGAACAACAAGTGGTTCAAAACCAGTGGAGGGAGGGGATGGGAGGACTGGTAGGGAGTGACCAAGGGCAATATACCGGAGAGGAATAACAGAAAACAGAATGAAGGCTGAACATGGTAGTGGGACAGGAAGAAAGCGTAAGGAAATAGATGAAAGCACAGACATGTAGATATGTAACTATATTTATGATTATGGGGAAATAGATCTATGTGCATATATTTGTAGGTTTAGTAGTAAGTAGCAGGTGGACATTGGGTCTCCTGACATGCATTCCCTTAATACAAGAGCATTTTGCTCAGCTAAGCGGTCATTCCATGATACCACCTTCCCGACATGATCGCTCAAGACAAACATGTACATAAGCAAATGTGGTGAAGAAAACTGATGGTGCCCGGCTATCAAAAGATATAGCATCTGGGGTCTTAAAAGCTTGAAGGTAAGCAAGCGGCCGTCTAGCTCAGAAGCAATAAAGCCCACATGGCAGAAGCACACCAGCATGCGTGATCATGAAGGGCCGAGGGGGCCAGGTATCAAACACCAAAGGGGGGGTGGATAATATCATTGTGAATGAGGGGAGTATGTGATGGGGACCCAATGCCCATCTGTAGACAACTGGACATCCCTTTCAGAGGGGTAGTGGGGAGGAGATGAGTCACTCAGGGTGTAGTGTAACATTGATGAAACTCACAACCTTCTCTACTTCTTAAACGCCCCCCCCCCACTATCATGATCCCAATTCTACCTTGCAAACCTGATTAGATCAGAGTATGTACAATGGTGCAAAAGGGAACTGGAAACACAGGGAATCCAGGGTAGATGAACCCCTCAGGACCAGTGGTGAGAGTGGCGATACTGGGAGAGAAGAGGGATGAAGGTGTAGAAAGGGGGAGCTGATTACAGGATCTACATATAACCTCCTCCCTGGGGGATGGACAACAGAAAGTGGGTGAAGGGAGATGCCAAGCAGTGTAAGATATGATAAAATAATAATTTATAAATTATCAAGGGTTCATGAGGGAGGGGGGAGTGAGGAGGGAAGTGGGAGGGGAGAGAAAAATGAGGAGCTGATTCCAGGAACCCAAGTGGAAAGTGATTATTTTGAGAATGATGAGGACAATGAATGCATAAGTGTGCTTTACACAACTGATGTATGTGTGGATTGTGATAAGAGTTGTATGAGTCCCAATAAAACGATTAAAAAGAGCAAGAAAAAACATTTATATAATTGCAATGCTATTTATTTAAAAATGTTCATATCTATCACAGTGCTGTACAAATCTTAAACAATTAAATATTGAGTAGATTTACCTTAATAATGTGCCCATTTTGACTTGCACTTTCCTCTGATACATTGAAGGCTTAGGTGTTTTATTTGATCAACATTCTATAACGGAGAGTATAAGGAGTGAGGAATGGATTTAAGGAGAATTTAGATAGTACTTTAGTTGTGCAAATGATTAAGCTCTGCTACTAACCAAACCCCGTTGTCTGTTGTTGGAAACTACCAGCCACTCCTCAGGACAAAGATGGGCTTTTCGATCCCTGTAAAGAGGTAGAGTCTTGCATAGTCTCAGGGGGCATTTCTAGCCTCTCCTATAAACTCATGAGTCAGTATTGACTCAGTGGCAATGAGTTTTGTTTTCCATTTTGCTAACCCATGGTTGGTGGTTTAAATCCAGAGAGTGACTCCTAGGAAGACAGGTCCAGCAATGTACTTTTGAAAGGTTACAGCCTTGAAAATTCTGTGGAGCAACTCTCCTTGGCACCTATGGGGTTACCATAAATTGGAGTTGACTTTTTGGCAACTGAGTTAGTTAGTTTATTGTGCCAACCTGGCCAATAAACACATGTGGGGTTAATTGAAGAGTGGAGAGATAAATGGCTCAGTGAGTCTCTCCTTTCGAGTTCTCAGGTCTCTTGCTTTCTGATGGTCAGACCAGGGTGCAGCTGCCTTAGCGAGTTCCCTGCTTCAGCTGGCAAGGCTCACTTCCTGAAAGACATCCCCAAGGAGAAGCCACATAGACCTACCCTGATGCAGCCCTGGGTGCTGGAGCAGCCGTGTGGAGACCCTTGCCAGCACTGAGATGCTTACATGTTCAGTGACTCGGCTTTCCCTCTGCAGTCAGCATCATTGTGTCTGTTTTGTGAGACAGAGGAGGACTTTGTGGATTGGTGTTGGACATATGGGTTAAGGGCTAATATTGGACTTGTGGGCTTGGGTAGCACTGGGTTGGAATGTTTTCTTGATGCACACTTAACCTTTATATAAAACTCTCTCTTATACCTATGAGTTTCTGTAGATTTGTTTCTCTAATGTACCCAGAAGAACACAGCAACTAACAGCAATGACAAGTTCAGCTGACCTGAGTGATTGAGAGGAATTCAGAACAACCTTCCATTTTTTCCCAGTAAATGTTACTGCCACAGGCTGAGATAGAAGACAGTGGAGGAAAAGAAGATCTAGAGGTGAAAATGGTGGCTTTGGTTATCTGTGGGAATCCAGGGAAAGGCATGTAGCACTCACAGACATGCACACACATGCATAATTATGCACACATGTATAAATATATACACACATGCATACATTAGAGGCTTAACATTTGTTTATGGGGAATATTCCATTGTATTTTAATGAAATTATTATAAGAAAATTCCATTAATTGTTAATGGAATCTTTGCATAAACTCCTTGAAGTTCTTTATATATATTTGCACAAATACAGTTAAACAGATACATAAGGAGTCAGCTGATGGCATCAAGAGTTAATGTGCCTGGCCTGTGTGGTCATGCGGTGTCGATGGAATCAGGTATTTTTTTTTAATCTTTTTATTGGGGCTCATAAGGCTCTTATCACAATCTGTGCATACATCAAATGAGCAAAGCACACTTATACATTCGTTGCACTCATCACTCTCATAATTCACCTTCCACTTGGGTTCCCGGAATCAGCTCGGTTTCCCTTTTTTTCCCCCATCCCCCTCCCTCCCCGATCCCACCCCTGGTCCCTTGATAGTTTATAAATAATTATTATATCTTATCTTACACTCCCCGGCGTCTCCCCTCACCCGCCTCCCCCTTGACAATCTCCCAGAGAGGAGGTTACACATAGATCTCCGAGATCGGTTCTCCCTTTCTACATGCCCTTCCCTCCTGGTGTCGCCTCTCCCACCGCTGGTGTTGAAGGGTTCGTCTGTCCTAGATTCCCTGTGCCTCCAGATCCCCACTGCACCGCTGTACATCCTCTGGTACAACCAGGTCCGCAAGGCAAGGTAGGATTGGGGTCATGAAGATTGGGAGGGGAGGAAGCGTTCAGGAACTAGAGGAAGGTTTTGAGTTTCATTGTTGCTACACTGAACCCTGTGTGGCCCATCTCCTCCTCACTACCCCTCTGGAAGGGGTGTTCAGCTCTCTACAGGTGGGTATTGGGTCCCCATCATGCACTCCCCCTCTTTCACGGTGATGTGATTCTCACCACCACCCCACCTTTGATGTTGGAGACCTGGTCTCCTCTGTCCTTCACGGTCACCTATGTTGGTGTGCTGCTTCCGTGTGGGTTCTTTTTTATTGGTCTGAGTATCTGTCATTATACCAGCACCATGTGGTTTTCACCACTGGGGCTGTATAGTATGTGCTAAAGTCATGTAAAGCAAGCCCTCCCACTGTGACCTTCTTCTTGAGGAGTTCTCTGATAATTCTGGGCTTCTTCTCTCTCCATATGAAGTTGGTTATCAGTTTTTCCCTTTCTTTGAAGAAAGATGAGGATAATTGTATTGGGATAGAATTAAACTTATACAGTGCCTTCAGGTTTTCCAATCCACAAGGGATACTCTTCCATTTGTTGAGGTCAGTCTTGGTTTCTTTTAATTGTGTTCTGTAGTTTTCCTCATATACATATTTTATTCTTTTAGTCAGTTATATCCATAGATATTTCAATTTGTGCTTGGCTGTTGTGAAGGCTACCACCTTTTTATCTCCTCTTCTGTGGTCTTATCCGATGTGTCTAACAGTCCGATGGACTTCTGTTTGTTGATCTTGTATCCTGCCACTCTGCCAAACTCCTCTAGACTTCATTTCTTTGATCACTTTTGTTCACTCACCAACATTCTCAATTATCATATAACAAAACTTCTTGACCCTAATACAACATTCCCTTCTTTTGGGGGTGAGGGATTGTATTAGTCTGGGTAAACTAAGGAAACAAATCCACAGAAACTCATATGTATAAGAGAGAGTTTTATATAAAGGGTAAGAGTACATTAAGAAAGCATCCCAACCAAGTGTTGTCCAAACCCATAATTCCAACACTAGTCCATATGTCCAGCATAAATCTATAAAGTCCTCCTCAATCTCACAAAACACACACAATGATGCCAGCTGCAGGAGGAAAGTGAATCAGTGAGCTTGTAATCATCTCAGAGCTGGCAGGGGTCTCCACACGGCAGCTCCAGCACCCACAGCTGCATCGGGGTAGGTCCATGTGGCTTCTCCTCAGGGGTGTCTTGCAGGCAGTGAGCCTTGCTAGCTGAAACAGGGAACTGGCTAAGGCAACTGCACTGACCATCAGAAAGCAAGAGACCTGAGAACTCAAAAGGCGAGGTTGACCAAGCCATTTATCTCTCCACCCTTTAGTTAATCCCACGTGCGTTTATAGGCCAGGTTGGCACAATAAACCTTAACTATCGCAGGGACTCAAAAGGGCATAATAACTACCTATTACACTTATCTGTGGTTCCTGGAGAGCAGCCAGACAGTGGGAGTCAGGAATAAAGAAGGGCAGGAATGGTAGGGTCCCAGGAGACTGTCAGTTAACAATGTGTATTTGAAACCAACTGATTTTTGGGGTGTCTATGAAAAAATCATGATAGGGTCAAGATAATTGGCTGGTAAAATCTTATAGTGCAAAAAGAGAAAGCAATTGGCAGGCCTCTAATAAGACATATCCAGGAAACCCTCTGTGGATTCCACACTTGCCAACATCTGAAACATGGAGAGTCATGACAGGTTGCTCACAGAACAGCAATAAAAAGGATTGAGCCTCTAGGGAGACTGATAGATGGCAAAAGCTTGACGAGCTCAATATATATACTTTTGTGGCTCCGCAGAGCAAGTGAGAGAAGGGGAAGATGGTGGGCTCTCTGCAGAAGACCAGGTGAGTGAGCTTGGTAAAACCTGACATAGGATTTGAAGGGAGGGAGATGAAACTAGGAAATAAGTAAAGGGAATCTGGGGGAAGGGAGTGAAAACAGAAAAAAAGAGAAGGAATTTTGGAGGGGAAGCACATGAGGAGCCCTGGGGACTGAGAGGCAGCTGTGTGATTTAAATATCCTTTACGACTGTCACGGGTAGATTTGGGTCTGCTGTGGATTGTATTGAAGTTCTACTGCCTATGTTTGTGGATGTGATCCTGTTGGGAATTAGAGTTTCCTTTTGTTATATCAAGGATATAATATCAGAGTTGGGTGGGCCCTAAACCTAATCATTTTGGAGTTATAAAAAGACCAGAGTAGACTCAGAAATATGCATGGGGGGAAATAGATGGTATTCGGGACACATGTGTAAGCTGAGGAATGCCAAGGATATCCAGCTGACACCAGAAACTAGGAGAGAGGCTCGCAGAAGGAACTGGCATGGTTGAGACTCTGAAGTGAGCTGTGAAAAAATAAATGTCTGTCCTTTAAAACCACCCAATTGTGACATTTTGGGGGAGGGTATTAGAGAGGGAGTATGGAGGAAAGGAGGGAAAATAGGCAGAAAAAGGGGAATAATTTTGAAGGGGAAGAATACAAGGAGCCGTGAGGATAAGGGAGCACCTGGGAAAGGCTTGAGGTTGTCGGTGTCAGCTGTGTGATTGAAACGTCCAGCATTGTGGCAGATTTGATGCGTCAGCACTAGATAACGAGACAGTGTCCTTCCATGGCACCTTTTCAGGTACTGGTCCCGGGAATCTCTTCACCTCCTTTTGCTACTTAGGTTCCCCACCTCCTGAGATTGAAGCTTCATGGGAGCTTGAGATCCATAAGAGGGCTTGCCAGAGAGGGACGTGCCCCATGAAGACTTCAAGTCAAACCACAGCATTTGAAGCAGAAAGAGCTGCTCTGTTTGTTTGTTGTTGTTTTTGCACTGCTGTTTATTGTCCCATGCCTCATGACAATCCCATGTGTACCAGAACAAAATGATTACATATGAGGGTGTTAGAATCTATTGGGTCTTCCCTAATTCATATGTGAAAGTAGATCACCAGGTCTTTCTTCCTAGTGAGTCTTAGTCTGGAAGTTTTAGTGAAAGCCATTCGGCATCACAGTAACACAGATGCCTCCAATGACAGCTAGGTGCTGACTGAGCATCCCTGTTGCTGTTGAGCCAACACTGACTCCACGTCATCTTTAAGGACAGAGCAGAACTGCCCCCACAGGATTGCAGAGGCTGTATATCTTGGTGGAAGCAGATGGTCTTATCTTTCTTTTGTGAAGTGACTGGTGGATTTGAACCATCGATCAGTTAGCCACCAAATGCCTAACCAATGTGCCTCCAAGGGTTCTTTGGCCTTGCCTTCTGTTGTTAGGTGCCTTGAGCAGGGAGAATACCTAGCCGTCTACCCTCCTCACAATGATTATGTTTGAGTCCATTGTGGCAGCCACTGTTTCAGTTCAAGGCTGTTCCTCATTGTCACTGTCCTGCTTTACCAAGCATGATGTCCTTTTCCCAGGACTTGTCTCCTCGTACAGCATGTCCAAAGTACATTACATGAAGTCTCACCATCCTTGCTTCTACGGGAAATTTTGGCTGTACTTCTTACAAGACATATCTGTATATTATTTTGGCAGTCTATGGTATGTTCACTATTCCTTGACAGGACCATAATTCGATTGCATTGATTCTTTGTCTTCCTTATTCAATGTCCAACTTTCACACGCATATGAGGTGATTGAAATTGTCATGGGTTGGGTCAGGCACCCCTTCGTCCTCAATGTGGCATCCTTGTTCTTTAGCACTTCACAGAGTTCTTGTGCGGCAGTCTTGCCCAATGCACTAAATGCATGAATTTATTTCTTGATGGCTGCTTCCATGAGCATTAATTGTGGATCCAAGCAAAATGAAATTCTTGATAACTTTACAATGTTCTCTGTTTATCTTGATGTTGCCTGTTGGTCCAGTTGGAAAGATTTTGGTGCTTCAAGTGCACCTCCGTTGTATCAGGCCAGGTTGTGTCATCTGCATGTTCAACAAAGTTGTGTCATCTGCAAATATGGAAGAAAGTTGTTAATTCACTTCCCTCCAATTCTGATGTCATGTTCTTTTTCACATAGTACTGCTTCTCTGATATTTGCTCAGCATACAGATTGAATACGTATGGTGAAGCAGCCTCGACGTACACCTTTTCTGATTTTCAACCCTGCAATCTTCTCTTGTTCTGTGCAAACACCTGTCTCTTGATCCATGTGCAGATTCTGCATGAGAACAATGAAGTGTTCTGGAATTACAGTTTCCTCAATGTTATCTATAATTGTTTGTGATCTGCACAGTTGAATGCCTTTGCAGAATCAGTAAACACAAGCACACACTTTTCTGGTATTCTCTCTTTGAGCTAAGATCCACCTGGCAATGATATCCCTTGCTCTATGTGTTCCTCTGAAACAGGGTTGAATTTCTGGCAGCTCCCTGTCCCATGTACTGATGCACACGTTGTTGAGTGATCTTTAGCACACTTTTACTTGCACGTGATATTAATGATATTATTTTAAAATGTCTGCAGTTTGTGGTTTCACTTTTTTTTTTAATGAATACAAGTGTGGGGTTCTTCCAGATCACTGGATAACTGATAAATTCTTTGACATAGACTGTGAATACTTTCAGTGCTTCATCAGTATGTTGAAATATTTCAGTTGATATTTTGTTTTTCACTAATGCCTTCAGCACAGCTTGGATTTCTTCCTCCAGGACCACTGGCTCTTGATCATGAGAAAAATGGATGTCAGAAGAGACTCCGAAACTTGCGATTTCTTGTAAAGCAGAAAAAAGAAATGATGAATAAATAGGCTGAATAGAAAAATGTAAAGGGCAGCTTAAGGGAAAGAAAAAGGATTGTAATGAAATGTGCAAAGACTTGGAGTTAGAAAACCAAAAGGGAAGGGCATGCTCAGCAAATATCAAAGGGGAAGGACTGAAAATGAGCTTTTCTTCTAAGGCATTTCTCAATAGGCTTGCACCACCAACCTTTCGGTTAGCAGCCATGTGTGTTAACCATTTGGAGTATACAGAACATTTCCAAACTCAAAAACCAAACGCACTGCCTTCTAGTTCATTCAGTCTTACAGTGACCTTCTATAACAGAGCATCACTGCCCCTATGGGTTTCTGACACTGTAAATAATTATAGGAGTAGAAAGCCCCCCATCTTTCTCCTGTAGAGTAGCTGGTGGTTCTGAACTACTGACCTTCTGGTTAGCAGCGCAATGAATGGTCCCTCTGCCACCAGAAATGGGGGTAAAACCATTGCTGTTGAGTGCAGCTTACAGCAACCCCATTGGACAGAGTATAAATACTCTAGAGCCATGCCTCTCAGCTTTCCTGATGCCGCGGCCCATTCACTACAGTACCCCGTGGTGCAGTGATGCCCCAACCGCAACATTCTTTTCGTTGCTACTTCATCAGGTCATAACAGCAATTTTGCTACTGTGACTCCTGTGAAATGGTCGAATGACCCACAGGTTGAGAACCGCTGTGCTATGGGGTTTCTGAGGCTGTTAATCTGCATAGGAAGTTGACAGCCTCATCTTTCACTTGAGGCTGGTGGCTTTGAACTGCTAACTTATGTTTAGTAGTGCAGTGCCTAACCCATAGCACTACTAGGGCTTCAAGAGTAATCCAGAGATGGCTAAAGGCCTCTTGAGAAAGCACTGCTTTGATACCTCCCTCTACTTGACTGCCGTCCCCTCATATTGCATTTAAAAGAAGTAATAGGCCCTTGGACAGTGATGCTCAGAGACTCAGGCCTGAGCCTTAGAGGCACAGTATGAAGCTGAACTGCTGGTGAGGTATCTCCAATTGCACTTCCAAAATTACAGTGTAACGCTCTTCAATGAAGTGATGAAATAAAGATAATCATAATACTCATAGTGAGGCCCTCCATTTCTGTGCCACTTAGAGGTCAAAGAAAGTGTTCACATCCATTAGCCATTTGCCCTTGTAACACCCTTATGTACCTCAGTGGGTTGTCAAGAAAACCAGAGGTTTCCCCAGGAACGGAGACTACAGGCATGCCTCACTTTCCACATTTAGGGGGAGAACGCTGGCTTCACAGACAAATTTAGCTGGGCTATTTTAAATGGCAGTATCCTCCAGCATGCAAAGACACGAGAGGAAATTTCCTAGAACCTTGATTGATTGACATATGTCTTATCCAGGACCAGCTATATACCTTCAGTCTCTAACATGCGCCAAGCATTGCTATTTTAATTCTTTTTATTTTTGTGCTGAGAGATAGAGAGATGAGTCTGATGGGGTTTATGGTTCAAGAGAGGAGAAATCTTTGTTACCACCTGACAGCCCCAGAACTGGATTATATGACTCTCATGGCCAAGATTATATGCCTCACATGACCAAGATGCCTTTTCTGACATCTTTTGATTTAAGACTGACAGAGAAGCACGTCCTTTATAGAACGAGGAGTTGTAAGACATAAAAGTTAGAGCTATTGGTGGCAAATTTTCTGTGGGGAGAAATGGCTTTTACAAAGGTACTGTCACCCAGACACAGAGAGGAGCAGACAGGGTTCTGAGAGACCCTCGTGTCTTGGTTCTGAGTCTCTCAACTTCACTTTTTCTGCAGTTTGGCTGTTCAACTCTGGAATCTGTGATCTAATCACTTCTTCTTTTAGTTTACCCTGGTTCAAATTGGACTTCTTTCACTGGCAGTCAAATGCAGCATTGCTGCAGGAGACAGATGTGCACACCCTCCTGAGACATTGGAAACAAAACGTGGCACCTGAGAGGTGGCTCTTGCTGTGGTTACATGCCATTTAGTTGGTCCCTACACTACTTGGGGTCACCATGAAGCAGAATCAATGGGTCGGCAACTATTTTAACATTGAGAAAACCAAAAGCCTCAGATGATTTGCCTGTCATTACACAGGGGCATTCAACTTAAAAAAAAACAACAACAAAAAACTATCAACAGGCTGGAGAAATAATACTGTGTTGAGCTGGGTTGACTGGGGAAACATCCAGTGACACTCATATATGTGTAAGAAGGAGCTTTATGTCAAGAAGCAATTATATATTAAGAACACATCCCAGTTCAGTCCAACTCAAGTCCATAAGTCCAATAAATAGTCCTTAAGTCCCTCTTCAGACTCATGCAGTCCCATGCAATGATACAGAAAGTGAGAATATCACAAACTGGTAGATGCAAAGTCATTTGGATCCAAAATTGGTGGAAAACATAGCAGGGTTCAGGCAGCTCTCAGGGTCAACAAGCAGGAAGGTCCAAGGATAGAGAGAGAGAGAGAGAGAGAGAGAGAGAGAGAGAGAGAGAGAGAGAGAGAGAGATCTTCATTCAGAGAGCTATAGATCTTGGTCACACCCAGGTTAAACTCAACCCATATCTTCTTACAAGTACCATGTTGGCACACACAAAAATCTATCACAAATATACCATGAGCTCCTTCCTCTGTTGCCTTTTCTCTGGTATTATTCTCCCAAGAAAGTAAGGCCTTATTCTGACTTCTACTGATATAGATTAGCTCAGATAGATTAGGAGCTTTATATTATTGCTGCTAGGTGCCATTGAGTTCTGACTCCTAGA
Organism: Tenrec ecaudatus; assembly: GCF_050624435.1. Taxonomy (NCBI): domain Eukaryota; kingdom Metazoa; phylum Chordata; class Mammalia; order Afrosoricida; family Tenrecidae; genus Tenrec; species Tenrec ecaudatus. The sequence goes on along the minus strand of NC_134541.1, from coordinate 81,696,167 downwards.
CACCCTTCATACAACAGAAAGATACGCTGTCCAGTCCTGTGCCATCCTCACATGCTTATGTTTGAGCCCATTGCTGCAGCCACTGTGTCAGTCCATCTTGTCAAACATCTTCCTCTTATTCTCTGTCCTACTATGTTTCCAAGCACAATGTCCTTCTCCAGAGCCTGGTCTCTCCTGATATATCCAAAGTATGTGAGAGCAGTCTCACCAGCTTTGTGTCTAAGGAGTATTTGGGTTGTACTTCTTCGGAGACAGATTCCCTTGGTGTTTCTGGCAGTCCCTGGTGCTTTCAATACTCCTTGCCAACACAACAATTAAAATGCTTTGGTTCTTCTTCAGTCTTCCTTAATCAATGTTCAATTTTAAGATGCATATGAGGTGATTGAAAATAAAATGGTTGGGTCAGGTGCATCTTAGTCCTCAAAGCAACATCCTTGCTTTTCAACATTTTACGGAAGTCTTGGGCAGCAGGTTTTCCCAATATAATGCATAATCTGATCTCTCGACTGCTGCTTCCATGAGCATTAATTGTGGACCCAAGCAAGTTAAAACCCTTGACAACTTCAATCTTTTTCTCCATTTACCATGATGTTATCTACTGGTACATTTGTGAAGATTTTGGTTTCCTTTGGATTGAGTTGTTATACACACTGAAGGCCTCAATCCTTGATCTTCATCAGCAAGTGCCTCAAGTCCTCCTCCCTTTTAGAGAGCAAGGTTGTGTCAACTGCTCATTGCAGTTTGTGAATAAGCCCTCCTTCAATGCTGATGCCACATTCTTCTCCATATAATCCATTTCTCGACAATTTGTTCCACATACAGATTGAATAAGAATGGTAAGATGATGCAGCCCTTTTGCACACCTTTCCAGATTTTAAACAAAGCTGTATTCCCTTGTTCTGTTCACACAACTACCTCTTGATACATGAACAAGTTTGGCATGATTAAATGAAAATGTTTTGGAATTACCATTTCTCTCAAGGCTCTCCATAGTTTTATATGGTCATCATATTCAAATGCCTTTGCATAGTCAATAAAACATAGGTAACATCTTTCTGATATTCTCTGCTTTGAGCTAAGATCCATCTGACATCAGCAATGAGATCCCTTGTTCAGCATCCTCTTCTGAATCTGACCTGAACCTCTGGCAGCTTCCTGTCAATGTACTGCTGTAACCATTGTTGGATGATCTTCCATAAAATTTTACTTGTGACCAAATCCTGGGATACATATGATATAGTCAACTAAAAAGAGGGGGAAAAAAGAAAAATAAATGGGTGTTGGGAGAACAGGGCACTAACCCAAGGGGAAGGTATTGTTTATATCTCCATAGGTAAAGAGGAACCAGACTTCAACCTGGTGCTCCAAGATGTGAATGCAACATACCGGCAGGAAGCAGGGAACCAGTAGAGAGGTTTCAGGGGTTGGCCCCAATCCCAACTATGTGGGCAGCCTCCCCTCCCCACAAAAGAATTTACTTCAGAAGACAACACTGAAGCTACAGCTCAGGGACAGGGACGTGTCTGATCAGAGCACACGGGAGCAAATGGAGGCGGAGGAAGAGAGAGTAGAGCACATCCTGGTCCACCAAGTCTTGAGGATGATATCCCCACCCACCGCAGCCAATGCACAGAGAGGACCATATGGCCGGCCCCACTATGAGACACGACATCCCTCACTGACCCATAGTCCTACAAAGGACAGCATTGGAGACACAGTGTGGGAATTGTGCCCGATCTGACCCCACCACACTGAGGAAGTTCCAAAGGAATACAAAAAATAGACTTTGGGGCCAGAGCATGGCACCCCATCAGACTCGACTAGAAAACACTCCTAAATGTCAACAAACAGAACTTAAATTATTTATAGGCTTTTCTCTTTTTTTGTCATTGGTTTGTTGTTTTTGTGTTGTTTTGTTCTGTTGCTTTCTTTTGCTCTGTCTTGTGTTTGTGCATATTATTATCTCTGCAGCTCTATCTAGATAAAATAGGTTGGATAAACAATCTGGAGGGCAAAACAATGGGACTGGCAGTTCAGGGGGCACATGGGAAAGGGGAGGTGGGGGAAAGGAAGTGGGTGTTAACAAACCCAGGTAAAAGGGAACAACAAGTGATCCAAAATTGGTGGCAAGGAGGGTTAAGAAGCCTGGTAGGGCTTGATCAAGGGCAATGTAAATTAAAGGAATTACTGAAACCCAAATAAGGGCTGAGTGTGAGAGTGGGACAGGAGGAAAGTAAAAGGAAATAAAGGAAAGAACTAGGAGGCAAAGGACGTGTATAGAGGTCTAAATACCGGCATGTACATTTGTAAATATATTTCTATATGATGGGAAAATAGATCTGTGTGCATATATTTATAGGTTTAGTATTAAGGCAGCAGATGGACATTGGGCCTCCATTCAAGTACTCCCTCAATGCAAGAATACTTTGTTCTATTAAACTGGCATTCCATGGTGCTCACCTTTCTGATATGATTGCTGAAGACAAATGGGTGCATAAGCAAATGTGGTGAAGGAAGCTTATGGTGCCTGGTTATCAAAAGAGATAGTGTCTGGGGTCTTAAAGGCTTGCAGGTAAACAAGTGGCCATCTAGCTGAGAAACAACAAAGCCCACATGGAAGAAGCACACCAGCCTGTGTGATCACGAGGTGTTGAAGGGATCAGGTATCAGACATCAAAGTACAAAAATATCAAAGCATTGTGAATGAGGGGGAGTGTGGAGTGGGGACCCAAAGCCCATCTGTAGGCAACTGGATATCCTCTTAAAGAAGGGTGATGGGGAGGTGATGAGCCAGTCCGGGTGCAGTGCAAAAATGATGAAACATACAACTTTCCTCTAGTTCTTTAATGCTTCCTCCCCTCCCCCACTATTATGATCCCAATTCTACCTTACAAATCTGGCGAGACCAGAGGATGTACACTGGTACAGAAAAGGAACAGGGAATCCAGGACAGATGAATCCTTCAGGAGCAGTGGTGAGAGTAGCAATACTAGGACGGTGGAGGGAAGTTGGGGGAGAAAAGGGGAACAGATTACAAGGATCTACATACAACCCCCTACCTGGGGGACAGACAACAGAAAAATGGTTGAAGGGAGACATCAGCGGACAGTGTAAGATATGACAACATAATAATTTATAAATTATCAAGGGTTGGACAGTGTAAGACATGACAAAATAATCATTTATAAATTATCAAGAGTTCATGAGCGCCGGGGGGCTGGGAGGGAAGGGAAAATGAGGAGCTGATACCAAGGGCTCAAGTAGAAAGAAAATGTTTTCAGAATGATGATGGCAACAAATGCACAAATGTGCTTGACACAATGGATGGATATATGGATTGCGATAAGAGTGTACGAGCCACCAACAAAATGATTAAGAAGAAAGAAAGAAAAAAATTGTACTTACATGTGATACTGGTGGGATTATTCTATAGTTGCACAGTCTGCTGGGGCACCTTTCTCTGGAGTGCGTACAAATATGGATCTCTTCCAGTCACTTGGCAAAGTTGCTGTCTTCCCAGTTTCCTGACGTAGATGAGTAAGTACTTCCAGTGCTTCATCAGCCTGTTGAAATAGTCCAGTTGCTGTTCAATCAATTCCAGGAGCCTAGGAAACCCTATATAGAGTTGGTATGAGTCGAATAGAAATCAACTCAATGGTAGCAAGGTATAGACATTCCAAGTTAGTTTTAAAATGTTTATCTGATAATACTTATCTAATTATTTATTTAGCTATATGTTATTTTGTTAAAATAGACATACAAATAATTCATCAATACAACTTTCTAATTTATAATTCATAACTTTGATTATGAGTTTAAAATGATATATATTTACCTATCTCTCTCTCTCTCTCTCTCTCTCTCTCTATATATATATATATATATATATATATATATATATATATATATATACACAAACATACACACACATGGGGGTTCCCGCCGCCACCAAAAATGGGAAAAAGCTCCACAGCAGAGGTTTTGTAGGACCCATTTTTTTCCTGCTAGGTGAGCATCCAGCAACTTGCTCTGAGTTAGTGCATTCAGTCACATGTTGGGGGAACATTCTCTCTTGACACACTTTCACTCAGACCTTGTTTTTTGTAATGGCCAAGAACAGTGTGAAGCTGTGAAACTTTGTTTCCTGCTTTGGAAAAATGCCACAAACTGTTGTGATTTTGAACACAGCTTACAAGGGCAACACTGTGGGAAAAAACTCAAGTGTTCAAGTGGTTTTCTTGTTTCAAAAAAAGGTGAAATGTCACGTGATGACAAAACTCATTCTGGGCATCTGTCAACTTCCCGAATGGACAAAAATGTCTACTTGTAGAGCATATGGAGTGCATTCCACCAGGTCAGACTGTTAATCAAGTTTTCTATTTAGAGGTTCTGAAAAGATAGTTTAATAATGTGTGACAAAAATGGTCTGCTTTGTGGCAGATGGGGAACTGGTTTTGCTACCATGACAATGCACCTGCTTATGCAGACATCTCAGTGTGCCAGTTTTTGGCAAAAGACAGCATGTCTCTCTTGCCCCACGCACCTTACTCACCTGACTTCACTCCTTGCAACTTCTTCTTGTTTCCAGGAATGAAGAGGGACATGAAAGGACAGCGATTTGACAACAGAGAAGAGTTGAAGAAAAAAAATGAGGGGGGTGCTGTCAGTCATCCAGATGAGTTTAAAAAGTATTTCCAAGAATGGAATCACAGATTTGACAAATGTCTTAAGAATAATGGAGAGTATATTGAAGGTGATAAGGTTGTTTTGTAAAACATTTTTGAATACATGTTTTTTTAAAAAAATATTAAAAGATCATTTTATTGGGGACTTTTACAACTGTTGTCACGATCCATACATCGCTTGTATCAGGCAGATTTGTGCATATGTTGCCTTCATCCTTTTCTAGACATTTAGTTTCTATTGAGCCCTTGGTATCAGTTAATACATACCTTTTAAAAAATCCTGTTTTTTTGGTACCCCTAACACACACACACACACACACACACGTTTGAAAGTTTATAGAGCAAATTGGGTTTCCACCTTTTGTTTTATGCTCTTAATTACAATACCCAAAATGTAACAGCAATTTTCCCACTTCCTCCCTGCGCTTTCTGTTTCATCTTTTCTTTCTTTCCATTCCTGACATCTGAATTTTATCTCTAGGCAAATGCTGCCCTTTTGACCTAATATAAGCTGTTCTGTGGTGTGGGTTAGGCCTGGTTGTCTACAGAAACAAATCCAGTGACGCTCATTTACATACAAGGAATAGCTTTATATCAAGAAGTAATTATATTTCAAAAAGGCATCCCAAGCCAAGTCCACCTGAAGTCCATAAATCTTATGGTAGTCCATAAGCACCTCTTCAGACTCACGTAACAGCAGGCTGGTGACTCAGAGTGGAGAACCGGGTCACCAGCTGGTGGTGCAGAGTCACGTGAATCTGAGGCTAGTGGGAAACTCTCAGGGTGCTGGCAGCTCTCAGGTAGGTTGTCCACATGGGGCCACCCCTGGAAGCAGACACAGAGTCCCAGTTAGGAGGAAACCAAGAAAGATGGTGACATAAGAGAGGTTTACGACACCAAGGAGGTGTCATCTGCTTGTGACTTGATTGACAGGTTTAACTACACCCTAGTGAGGAATGTCTGGTTGACATAATCCCTAAATAGCAGGGAGTGTCTACTTGTCTCAAGGTTATTTACCTTTTAGGCTTGTGGACTGTTTGGCTAAAAGTTGATTCCAACATAGAGGAGTGAGTTTAGTCTAAGGGCCATAATCTTGGAGTTGGTCTATTCACTACCTGATCAGTAATCCTGGCCAGTTTTATGATCTTGAATGTTGTTCCAGGTTCTACTCCACTCCGTCTAGTGATGGATATGGTCTGGAAGCCTGTCCCTGTTAACCAAATAAAGGGACCAGGTTGATTAAAGAAATTCTACGTTTTATTCTGAAAGTGCTTGACAGAAGAAAGCAATGGGATTGAGACCTCCCAAAAGTGTTTCAGCGAGAAGCAAGCAATTTATACACCCTAAACTCTGTGGCAAGTTGACGGAATGTTTAGCAAGTTTGTAACATTGCATGGAGGTCTTCAGCAAAGAGGCGAAGGACACCACGTGGTTCACAGAAAAGGGAAGCATCTTGTCACTCCCTCAGGGTCTCGGGCTCCATTCCTTATCTAAAAGGCCTAGGTTTTGTTCATCCAAAGTTGTGGAAGCAGAACATTCTTAAGTTTAAAAGGAAATTTTACTGCAGGGGGATATCGTGGGGGTGGCTGTTACATTTTTTTTTTTAATCACATCTTAAACAGACCAGATCTCAAACATGTCACATTTCCAGGCTAAATCCATTTCCCCCTGTATCATTCCCCACTTACCCTCTAAATCATCTCATATCTATGAGATCTGTTTAAGATGGACATATTGGCGCTGACTCCTATTAAGTATGTAGTGAAGGTTTTTCCACATAGGTGCCACAGTTTAGACAGAAATCTGAAATGTTCATGACCTTCTTAGCTAATGTACCCACAGATTCTCATTTTTCTGCAGAGGGCTAATATCCTCGGCCACATTCTCTGGGACGTGGATAAGAAAAAGGTTTATGATTATGACCATTCCAAGAACATCTTCAGCCTATCCAGTAGTTCTGCGTGCCATTCTTCCGAAGTGACTGGTTTCACATGGGCGTGGTGTGTCCAAGGCTTCACTCCTACAAACTTTCTTAGAGGTTCATGTGACCAGGAACACATCGAATGGTCCACTGCTTGTTGAGCTGGTCCTGTGAGAAGGAAATCTTTTATCTCTGGGCTGGATGCTGTGTAGACAAGCTGTGGAAACAAAGGAGACCCAGGAAGGGCTAGATCATGCACTATAGACAAGACCTGAGTCAAGTGCCTCACATAGACCTTTACCTGAATAGAGTCTTCTAATTGAAAAGCATTAACACGGGCAGTCACCTGAAAAGGTTTGCAGACACAATTTCCCTGAGATTCAGTGTGAGTTTGCGTCAAGGAGCTCCCCAGAGACAGATGAGGACACGATACAACATCTGTTTTCATTTTAGCTGTGGTTTCTGACAGAGTTTGGGCACTGTCCTTTTAAGAGTGTAATTTGTCCAGTCAACTTTCCTGATGACTGAGGTTTCCATGTGGTGTGACACCACTTCCATTGGATTTGTAGGGGCCCCTATTACTCAAAAGTCGGTCAATTGCCACTCTGTAGGGTGGATGGCAGGCCATACTTGGGAATGCCTACATCTGCTGCTTGCCATACGCCATCTAACCGTGTTATAACCAGTGAGCCACGGCCTGATATAATCTGCCAAAGAATCGCAGACCAAGTGAGTGCAAGGCGTCCATGTTGGATTATTGGATTAACGATGGCTCTCGGTAACAGGATGTTTCCTTCTTCATCTCCTCAACCTGTATTCCTCGAAGGTGGAGTTCTTTTTATGTTTTAGCCAAGTCAGTAGCTGTATACTCAAGGGTAAATTAGGCAGGCTTACCTCTGGAAGGAATACCTGAATTGACATGACTCCGGAAAGAGTCACTTTGTGGTGTGGTTCCAGGATTTAAATTGGCAGCTTCACCCATGGCTTGGATGGTTACTGCTGCGCTTCCCATTCTCCATGCTCTGTTCTTCATAAAGCTGCTTCCATCCACATACAAAGTCCAATCTGATTTGTCCAGTCCAGTGGTCAGGGTGGTGCAAGAATACCTGCGCAATGGTCTCTATCCATCACATAGACGAGTCTGTGGAGCAGGCTCAAGGAGCCAGGTCACAGGTTAAAGATTGTACTCGGCAATCTCTCTGACAGCCCCCAAATCCTGCCCAAAGCCGGCTTTCCAGTTCTGTGTTTCGGTATCAGGAGGATTGGCATATATGGTGGGTAGATGCAATCCGGAGTTACTGTGTTAGGCTGGTTAACGAGAGTAACAAATTCAGAGGCACACATATATGTATAATAAGAAAGAGCTTTATATCGAAGAACAATTGTATATTGAGAAGACATCTCAGACCAGTTCAGATCAAGTCAGTAAGTCCGATATTAGCCTATATGTCAGATATTAGTCCATAAATTCCTCTCCAGACTCACACAGCACCTGGAGTGATGCTGCATGCAGGAAGATTGCAGGCCAGTGGGTGAAGTCTTTTGGATCCAGTGGTGGTGGAAGCATCTCAGTGCTGATATGATGTCCCTCCAGCTTTTTGAGTGTGTCAACAGCAAGGAAAGTGAAGCAGAGAGAGTGTGTGTATGTGGCCTACCTCCAGGGAGAAAAGAGAGGAAGTTCCCAGAATCCTCATGAGAAGGCCACACCCACAAGAGGCATCATTAGGCTGTGACCTGATTGACAGGCTAGAAGCCACCCCTACACGTACTTATTAACTTGACATGAAAGTATGTCACTATCACAGTTATCCGGGGCTGGAGAAATTCTTCTGATCAAGGGGTGAAGGTCTTCTACAGCCTCCTTTTTCAGTGGGCATTGTTTCCTGTGAGGAGCTCAAATGTCAGATTAAGGTTTATCCTTTCCATCAATCTGACAAACATGCTGGGCCAGCGTGGACACTCTGTGGGCCCAGCCAGTGCATTCACATGATCCCTCAATTCTGGAGGGCAGCAGTTTGCCTTTCTCTGTTTGCTTCTGAAGAACTTGCCAGGCGTGTTGACTGGGCACATCAAGATACAGCTGGTCTCTGGCAAAGAGGAGACCTAAGCATTCACCTCCCAGGAGAGAGGGCCCTATGGACGGTGAGGAAACTCGTGGGTGAACCTGCGCTTTATGGCTGCAAAAGGAACTGATCTGTGGCTCCACCAGTCACGCTGGCAAAGGCGACTGTAAGAAGATAAAGGTTGGTTAAAAACCCAGAAAGATTACTCTAGAACCTACCCAAGCTTTTACGTTTCCACCCCCTACTGTTACTTTCACCTGGGCTTCCTGAGCGGTACTGTCAAGAGAGCAATGTACTGGAGTAGAGCCCATGGGCCTGTCGTTCTCTGCCAGAGTTCAGATCCATGCCCTCGTGAACAAATAAGCTGCTTCCTTCCTAGTCTGCTACTTCTTTGGGTACTCGACCTTTTGCAGTAAGCACATGTATCCCCGTTCAAAGCTTCTTTGCAATAGTTTCTTCCTTTCTCAACCCGTGTTTCAGCCTTTCGTGCCTGTCGATGCAGGACTGATACCTCTGGGAAGTTTAAGTTGGAAGTTTCTCCCTGTCGGTAAATACCTCTAGCTACCCGCTATTGTTCATTCCAATGATTCTTTACACTCTGCACCATTTTTGGTCAATGTCTGGGCCGTTATTGGCAGTAAAGACACCATTAATCACATGAGTACTGTTGTCGGGCAGTAGTAGCTAACCAGGGTATTTAGAGTAGGCCAGAAACATTCTTTCCCGGAAGGCGGAGGCATCCTCCTCCGCTGCCTGTTGTACGGCTTGGACTATATTGAGACTTTTCTCGTTGCCCCCAGAATACATCTTCTCTAATGTTCCATTGTGGGGGATCTAGTTGGGCTCCGTGGTAGGAACGGCAGCTGCAGGGCCAGGGACCCCTTGGGTCCTCCTCACGAAGCCCTTTGCCTTCTTCCCTAGCCTCCTTTCACGCGTTGTGAGCAGAGTTTCTAGCAATGCCTGCCCACCACTCCAATCTGCACGGTGTGAGGTCAACACAGTGCCCGTTAAGCCTGTCCTCGAGTTTGGATCATCTCAGTCACACAGGCAAGCATTTTTCCAGTTGATTAGAGCAGAGGTAGAGAAGGGATCACGTGAGCAGAAATATCTTGCCAGCGGTCCATTTGCTGTGACTCCCACAGTGGCTATGGCCCCAGGTTAGTCACAGTGGCCTAAGTGGGAACCAGACCAAGTTGGGAGAGGAAACCAATGGGGCGAGTCTCTTACCGCGTTCCCTTTGGGGGAGCGAGCTGACGGAGGAGAAGAGAGAGAAGGAGGAGGCGAAGGGAGAGGTGGTGCCACAGACCCCCGGAGAGCCAAGGCAGTGCTAACTCCATACCACCCTCCAGCAGGTCCCCTGGATCTGGCAGCAGCTTTTCCCTGGGAAATCTCAGCAAGGGGCTCAGAATTAGCTTTAGGCAGCTGTTTTCCAGAAGGGTCGGTGTTATGAGTGGGCTCAGAAGCAGAGTCAGCAAGAAGCCCATGTTGTGGCCAGGGGTCACTTGCTGAACCATCAGCTGATAAACCAGAAACACTAGATTTAATCTTAAATGCAAATGCCAGGGAGTCCCTGAGCCCAGGCTCTGGTTAGCTCAAAGCTATCTCTGTATCTCTTCCCCAGTTCCCCCGGGCCAGGCAGTTGCAAGATGTCTCAGCATGACCACTGCAGCAGTAAGCAGAGGGCAGTCAGGAAATGAAACTGGAATGTGCTGCTTCTTGCAGCCTGTCTCTATCTTAATCAGCTGCTGAGTATACAGGAGAGGAGGGTTAAAATGGTGGAGGGGAGGTCCTTGGGGTAGGGGTGGGGTTTAGTTGCCCCTTGAAGTATGTGAAGGTCTTGGTTTATTCTTCCTGTTGATCATAGTCTTCAGAATTCAGATGTCATCCAGATGAATTGAACTTTACTCTGTTTCTGAGAAAACAACTTCAATGCTTTTTGTGATTCAACTGAAACTAGATGTTTAATTTACTTTTCCCCACTCTACTTGGTCAATTTTAAGAAAAGACAAATTGCAGGAGTTAGTGAGGTTTCCTTCTTACAGACTGTCGTATCTCATATATTGTTATATTTCCCTCATAATGAGCACATTCATTGCCCCTTTCCCATCAACTTCTTTCCAAACAATGTACTGTATACTGTCAAGTTTCTTTATCATATTTCATATTCTGGCATAACCAGACTGTCAATTATAAGGCAGAATTCCTTCTTCCTATCCAGGTCCTCTATCTGTAACTTTGAAAAAACAATTTCAACTAATTTACACATTACAAACTAAATAATCCCCATACGTGAGAATTCCATCTCTTTGAACTAAACTCCAGTTCAGGGTTAAGTTGTTGTATGGAACTCCCCTCTTATCTCTCTAGTTCAGAAGGCCAGTTCCAAGGCCAAAGCAGATGCCTGTGAAGGGAAGAGTCAGATGCCTCCTTAAATTTTCACTCTGTTCACATACATATCTGAACTAGCTCTTGCTAAGCAGCATAAAGTGGAGGAAAAACTTGTGCACAAGTAGTTTGATTTCATTTACTTGACATTCTGCAAAAACAATTCTAACTATAAAATAGTAGGATAACTTAGTGAGCCGTGGAGGGGTCACTTTCCCCTGGACTCCAGATTACACATACAAAGGCCAGGCTTCGTTACAGCAAGCACATTGTATTTGCTTAGTCATAGATTCACAAGCATGGGAAGACCACGCAGACACAATGCACCCTAGCAGTCTTCTCTCTGGGACCTACAATTTGGAATTCATTTTAAACTTCTAAATTTACAGATTACAGAAGACTAACTGAATAAAATATGCCCCAATAGACTTTCCTCCGAGAAAGAGAGTTTGTGGCAATCACATTTACAGATTACAGCTGCGGACCGTTAGGACAACCTTACGCACACGCAAGAGAACTCGCAGGTAAGGGCACAGATCGTTAGGAATAGCTAACTCACAGATAAGAGGACTCACAGGCACAGATTACAGAAATTTGGAGCCTGTCAAGGCAACCAAAATTACAGACAGCGTGGTACCTGTTACAGCAACCAAACTTGACTGATTCCAGAGAGGCGGATTCTCAGGCAGAGCCGCAGGCAATTAGGCGCAACCCGCCAGACAAGAGAACTCTCAGGTACAGCTTGATTATAGACAAGATCGCACAGTTAAAGATCGTCAGCCCTCTAAGTTGCAATTTTCAGGAATTTATGTCATTGAATGCATGCACTTACCAGATGTGACCTAATCAGAGGCTTCGAATTTCTGAATCCGAATGGAAGGCAATGGGGGATGGATGGAGACAGCCCAGGAGCTCTCATAGGAAAAGGATCCTCAGAAGTCTTAAGTACCCCACTCACAGGGCCCTAGAGCAAGGACGTTTTCCCAAAGGGGGGTTTCTCAGTTTACCAGAAGGCTTCCACAAAGTCCGAGCTCTGTGATCACCAAGCTGATGTGGTCCAGGATGCCTGTCACTGCTTTAGCCAAATGCAGAGACCAAGCTGAATCAAGACATTATAAGTTTATTTCTGAAAGCGCTTGACAGAGGAAGCAATGGGGCCGAGACCTCGCCAAAACTCTTTCAGAGATTCAGTGAGAAGCAAGCAACAGATAACCTCTACACTATGTGGAAAGTTGAGGGAGTGTTTAACACGGTTGTTACAGTGCACAGAAAGCTTCAGCAAAGGGCCAAAGGAGGTTTGGTTCACAGAATCCTGTCACTCCCGCAAAGTCTCCGGCTTTGTTCTTTACGGAAAAGGTTTTCTTCATCCAAACCTGCTGAATTAGCACATTCTTAAATTTAAAAGGGAACTTTATTGCAAGGGGGCCGTGTGGGTGGCTCTTTCATGTGGGTATTTCTGCAAACCAAGTCGTAAACAGATCCTGCAAACCGAGTAATAAACAGATCAGATCTCAAACCATGGCATGTTTCCAGACCCGATGTGATGTGCTGTTTCCGGAAGCTAATGTTGTTTTCCTGCATCACTAGGACCTCCCGCTGTGATCATTTTTGGAGCAGCCAACAGCTGGCCACCATCTAGCTATTCTAGTTTTGAGGTAATGGATGTTGAGGTCTGCGTAACGCATTAGTCCCTTTGACTAATTGTTTGCATGCATTTTTGGTATTCATCATTCTTTTTTTAAACCACATTATTGCCAAAGGTTCCTATATCATATGAACCATTGGTTGCAATACGTCAAAATTAGTTATGCAGTTTTTACAACCATTCATTTGGAAACATGTTCTTCATTCTTGCCCCCATTGTTATTAGCATCTCTTGTCCCTGAAACCTCCCCTGTCATGATCCCAAGCAACTACTGATCTAGCTTCTGCCTATATAGGTTTACCTGTGCTGGATTTCATATAAAGCAAATTATACAAAAAGAAGAATAAGATATGACATGAAAGAGAGGGAATGAAGATCTATACATATCACTATTTATACAAGCCTAAAGATATTTTGGAAGTTAACATAAATGACAGAACAATAGTTGTTGGGGGCAGGGGGTGATGGAAGATACAGAACAAGAATGGGGAGTGGGTTTTGCTCTGTATATTGTTGATATTTTGGTTTGCCACCATGGCAAATCTTGGTTTGCCATCTACTTGTGACATTATAGGACAGTGAAGAATTGACCCAGAGGGATTCCTAGGCTGTGATCTTTCTGGACACTACTTCTCTGTCAGTTGGTCACGTTGTGGTGACTTGTATGATGACGGAAACTATGCCAGTGATATTTATAATCCCAACAGGCTTACCGATGGTATACAGGTTTTAGCAGAGCTTCTTGACCAAGACAGACTAGCCAGAAGAAATTGGCCATCTACTTCTAAAACATTGGCCAGTGAAAACCTTGTAAATAGCAGCAGACCCTTGTCTCATAGGGGTCAGAATATGATACTTAAAATACTACTGGTTTCTCTTCAAAGTAGAATCAACTATGTACACTAACTCACTCAAGGGGAGGGTGTTGTTTGTATCTCCACAGGAGAGGGAGAGAGGGAGCAGACTTCAACCCGGTGCTCCAAGTTGTGAATGCAATATACCGGCATAAAGTAGGGAACCAAGAGAGGTCTATGGGGCTGGTCCCAATCCCAACTACATGAACACCCCTCTCCTATCCCAGAAGAATGCACCACAGAGAACAGCACTGAAGCTACAGCTCGAGGAGAGGGGGAGCGTTTGATCAGGGTACATGGGGCAAAGGAAAAGGGGAGGAGAGAGAGCTAAACACATCCTGGCCCAGCAAGTCCCGAGGATGATGTTCCTGCTCAGAGCAGCCAATGCACAGAGAGGACCATAGGACTGGCCCCACCATGAGACAAAGCGTCCCTCACTGACCCATAAAGCTACAAGGAACAACACTAGAGGCACAGTGTGGAAATTGTGCCTGATCTGATGGTCTGACCCTACCACACCAGGCTGAAACACTAAAGGCGTGAAACAGAGCAGCAAGGGGAGCAAAGCAATAAAGTTCCTGGGGAATACCAAAAATAGACTTTGGGGCCAGAGTGTGGCACCCCATCATACTCGACCAGAAAACACGTCTAAAGGTCAACAAACAGAACTGGAACTATTTATACGCTTTTATTTTTTTGTTGTTTAGTTTTTTTGGTTTTATTTTGTTCTTTTGCTTTTCTCTGCCTTGTTTTTGTGCTTATTATTGTCTCTTCATGCCTATCTAGATAAGATAGGTGGGATAAACAATCCGAAGGAGAAAAAAGTGGACATGAGAGTGGGAAAAGAGGAAAGCAAAAGGTAAGAGGAAAAACTAGAAAGCAAAGGACATTTATGAAGGTCTAAATATAGGCATGCACATATGTAGATATATTTATATATGACAATAGGGAAATAGATCTAAGTACATATATTTATATGTTAAGTATCAAGGTAGCAGATGGACATTGGGCCTCTACTCAAGTAAGTACTCCCTCAATGCAAGAACACTTTGTTCTAATGACCTGGCATTCTGTGATGCTTACCTTGCTGACATGATCACTGAAGACAAAATGGGTGCATAAGCAAATGTGGTGAAGAAAGCTGATGGTGTCCCGCTATCAAAAGATATAGTATCTGGAATCTTAAACAAGTGATCATCTAGCTGAGAAGCAACAAAGTCCGCATGGAGGAAGCACATCAGCCTGTGTGATCATGAGGTGTCAATGAGATCAGATATCAGGCATCAAAGACCCAGAACAAAATATCATATCACTGTGAATGAGGGAGATTGTGTATTGGGGACCCAAAGCCCATCTGTAGGATTAGATGTCCCCTTACAGAAGGGTCACAAGGAAGAGATGAGCCAGTCATGGTGCAGTATAGCACTGAGAAAACATACATTTCTCTAGTTCTTTAATGCTTCCTCCACCACCCCACTATCATGATCCTAATTCTACCTTACAAAGTGGCAAGACCAGAGCATGTACACAGGTACAGATAATAACTGGAAACACAGGGAATCCAGAACAGATAAACCCCTCAGGACCAATAATGAAAATAGGGATACCAGGAGGGGAAGGAGAAGGTTGGGCAAGAAAGGGGGCACCAATCACAATGATCTATATATAATCCCCTCCCAGGGGCACAGGCAACAGAAAAGTGGATAAAAGGAGACAGTGCTTGGTTTAAGACATAAAAAAAAATTATCAAGGGTTCATGAGGGAGGCAAGGTGGGGGAGGGGGAAGATGAACTGACACCAAGGGCTCAAGTAGAAAGAAAATGTTTTGAAAATGATGATGGCAACAAAATGTACAAATGTGCTTGACACAATATATGGATGTATGGATTGTAATAAGAGCTGTATGAACCCTCAATAAAATGATTTTAAAAAAAGAATTGACTATGTAGACAGAGTAAGGCACCTGGGATCTTCATTTGCTGATGTAGCATGACTCAAAATGAGAAGAAACAGATGCATCCATTCGTTAACACTGAGAATGTGTAATGCATGTATGAGGCGGGCATTTAGGAACATTGGAATTTGTTTAAAATTACATGGAACATGTGAAGATGACATGGTAGGCACTTGTGCTCTTGTCAGGTGCCATCGAGCTGTTTCTCATTCATAGTGACCCTGTGTGCAACAGAAGGGAACACTGCCTGGCCCAGTGCCATGGCCACAATTGTTCTTAGGCTTGAGCCTCTGTCTCAATCTATTTCCCAGAACCTTCTATCTTTTTGTTCCCTTTCCTCTATACCAAGCCTGGTGTCCTCTAGGGACATGTCTCTCCGCCAACATGGCACACGTACTTGAGAGTCGTCTTGCCATCCTTGCCTCTAAGGAGTATGTTGGCTGTACTTCTTCCAACTTCACATGCATATGTAATAATTGAAAGTACCATTGTTTGGGTCAGGTTCAGCCAAGATACACCTCAAGGAAACACCTTTGCTTTTCAACACCTCAAAGATTTACCCAATGAAATATGTCATTTGATTTCTCGACTGCTACATGGGAATGTGGATCATAGGGAGTAGTGAGCTGATATGGATTGGCATTAGCTATTTTAAATTGGACAATCATGTAGTTTACTATGTCAAGAGTGACAGATTGGAGAGGAGTGGTATGACACACATTGTCAATTTTCACGATTTAACCTAAAATACAATGCTGTCAGGGATAGGATAATATCCATATGTCTATGAGGGAGATCAATTAATACTACTATTTTTCCTATTTACCCACCAACAGTATCAACTATGAAGGAATTATTTTACCAGATTCTGATCTATGATTTGACCTAACATACAATTATGATCATTGGTAATTACTGCATTTGAATGTGGAGTGGCAAATGAAGGATCGACATGGCTTTGGTATAGGAAAGATGCTGGAAATTGCATGGTTGAATTTTGCAAGACCAATAACTTACTCATTTCAAATACCTCCTCCTCCAACAACATAATGACTGTGCATGTGGACCTCAGAGGTGATGTAAACTATCAGTCAGAGCATGGCCAGAAGCTGATGTGGAACAGACCCTGGGCTGCTCACATGAAGTTCATTGAAGCTGAAGAAAATTAAAACAAGTCAATGAAAGTCAAAGTGAAACCTTTAGTATATCCTACCTGGATTTAAACCATCTCAAGAATAGATGCATTCACTTCAGATGTACTGAGCCCTAATGACTGAAGAGCAGATGAATTGTGGAGTAACATCAAGAATATCATCTATGAAAAAGTAAACGGTCATTAGAAAGAAAGGAAAGACAAAAATGTATGTGAGAAGAAACTCTGAAATTTGACTTTGAATGTAGATTAGGCAGAGCAAATGGGGAAATGCTTAAGTAAAAGATCTGAACAGACAGTTTCAAAAGGCAGATTTCAAGGACAGCGTATTATAATGAAACATACAAAAATGTGGAGAAAGAAAACCGAAAGAGAAGAACATATTCAGTTAGTATTTCTCAAATGAATTCAAAATTTAAACCCAACTTACAATATTGATGAATTCCATGGGGAAAATATTAAACAATTCAGGAGGCATCAAAAGCAGATGGAAGGAATACACAGAATCATTGTACCAAAAATAATCCATCAGCGATCAACCATTGCAGGAAGTAGTGTATGATTAAGAACTAAAGGTATTGAAGGGAACAGTCCCTGGGAATCCGCAGAATCCCAGTTGAGACGATTCAACAAGCAAAGGCAACACTGAATGCACTAACTTGTGTCTGGCAAGAAATTTAGGAGACAACTTCCTGCCCATCCAACTGGAAGAGATTGATATTCATGTCCATTTCACAGAAAGGTGATCAAACAGAATATGGGAATTATCAAACACATTATCAGTACTATAACATGCAAGTAAAATGTTGCTGAAAATAATTTTAAAATGGTTACAGCAGGACATCTAAAGAGAATGATCAGAAATCCAAGGTAGATTCAGAAGAGGACAAAAAAGGAGGGGGATCACTGTTGATGCCAGATGGGTTGGGGCTGGAAGCAGAGATGACCAGGAAAATGTTTATCTATGTTTTATTGATTATGCAAAGGCATTTGTGTATCATAATAAACTATTAATGACTTTGGGAAGAACAGGAGTTCCCAAACACTTAGGCACTCATACAGAACTTGCACATTGGATAGGAGGCAGCGGTTCAGACAGAACAAGGAGATTTTAAACTGCCTGGTTTAAAATCAGGAATGTGTACATCAGGGTGTGTCCTTGTCACCAAATTTATTCAATCTGTATGCTTAGAAAATAATCTGAGAAGCAGGATCACATAAATAAGAACACAGCATCATTAACAACTTGGGAAATGCAAATAGCATAGCTTTGCTTGATGACAGTGAAGAAGACTTGAAGATCCAAGATTATAGCCTTGAGTATGAATTATATCTCAATATAAGAAAATAGACATTTTCACAATTGGACAAATGCACAACCTCATGAGAATGGGAAAAAATATTGAAGTTGCAAAGGGTTTCATTTTAGTTAGATCCACAGTCAACACCCACGGAAGCAGCAGTGAAGAAATGAGTTTATGTGTTGCATTGGGCCAATCCGTTCCTAAGGAGCTTGTCAATGAGCTACAAAGCAAAGGTGTCACTTTTATGATTAAAGTGGGTCTGACCGAAGCCATCGCATTTTCAATCTCCTTCTATGCTCCTTAGAAGTAAGAATGTGTGAGCTCATTAAAATTAGGAATCTGAATAAAGCAATTTCAACATTGAGAAATAACATTATACGACTTCATCTTCTTGATATGGGATCATACATCTACATGAGTGAAATCTGTCTTTCTGAATCTGTAAGCTTAGTGCTCATGTTAAGAATGAAACTGGCACACTCCTCCAAAAATGTTTGCATTTAAGTCATCAGGCTAACCCTCAATTGGTTTCTTGAATGTCTTCATCCACATTATTTAAGCAGCAAATTCCACTTGAAAATGCTTCAAATGTTTCTCTTCTTTCCATGCCAACGAATGTCGGTAAAGTGTGTGGCTATGCAAACTTGATCCCTGGAACTCAGCGATAGTTCTGGAACATGCTTGTCATTTACCCATGCCATAGTGAACCGCTTGATAATCAGTATTTGGCAGTATTTATTTTCTTGTACTTATAAAGATTTTTCTCAATTTATGTCAATAACTGGTTAAAGGGCTGTGCATGTTATTAAGTGTACTTCTAAATCTTAGATCTTTAATTTCCAATAAAAATGTTACAATATCTTAAAAATGAAGAAGTAAGAATGTGAGACTTTGTCTTACATACTTTGGGAATGTTATCAGAAGGGACCAGTACCTGCAGAAAGACATCAGGCTTGGTAGGTGGTCAACAGAAAGAGAGGAAGTCTTTCAATGAACAGATTGACACTGGAGCTGCAATAATGGCTTCAAACAGCAATGATTACGAGCATGGAGCCACAGGCAATGTTTTGCTGGGTTGTACATAGGATCACTAGTAGTTGGAACTGACTTGCTGGCAACCAACAATAACAACAAGATTGCCAGGATGTTTTCCCCATAGAGCTACTGGTGAGTTTTCATGGCTGAATTTCAGGTTAGCAGCCAAAGGCTTAACCCCTTTGCCACCAGGGCGCTATATTTCTTTTATACTTTGCATTTTGAATCATGCTTACGTTGTCTTAAATTTCTTGTTATGTTACCTTAAGAAAAAGTGATTATGGACTTTAGGAGTAGGCATGGCTATGTTTGATTCTTAGCTCCAGTATTTATTGGCTGTGCTTCTGGGTATACTTCAATTCACCAATCTGTGCCCCCGTGTTTCTATTTGTAATATGGGAGCCAATAAGATTGATTTCAGGATTAATGAGGTAAAATATGTAAGGTGCTTAGCATTCTTTCTACACATTTCCTCCTTTTGTGGATATGGAAACAGAACCAGAGAATGATGAGTGGGATGGACAAGGTTACACAGCATTAAGTTTTGGCGCTTGGATGACTATGTAGGCTTGTCTTGCTCTAAAGCCTACATTTTTTATGTGAACCCTTCTCTGCCTCTATTTTTCTCTTGATGGGTTCTTCTCTGTGTTTTTGGTCAGGATAAAGGAGGAAAGGAAGCCAGTCAACCTCTAGCACAAAGATACTGTCTCCTCCATCTCTCTTGTGTATCCAAATGAAGATCTCACTGTAACTACCAGGGCAAGCACCTGCCTTGGTATTGTGTGGGTCTGGCACCGGGGTGCAAGAGTCAGTGTGTCCCCCCTTCCTGAACAATTCACTTCAGAGGACAGCACTGAAGCTATAGATCAGGGAGAAAGGCGTATTTGATCAGAGCACACAGGAGCAAAGAAAGAGGGAAGGAGAGAACACATCCTGGCCCACCAAGCATTGAGGATGATATTCCTGCTCAGAGCAGTCAATGCACAGAGAGGGCCATAGGGTTGACCTCATCATGAAACAAGATATCCAGTCCCGGGGAATAACAAAATAGACATTGGGACAGGGCATGGAACCTCATCAGACTCGACTGGAAAACACACCTAAAGGTCAACAAAAAGACCTGGAACTATAGTCTTTTCTTTTTTTTTTTTTTGTCATTTTCTGTTTTTGGCTATTATTGTTTTTTGTTTGTTTGTTTTCTTTTGTTGCTTTGTTTTGCTCTGTTTTGTTTTCATGCTTATTATTGTCTCTGCATGTCTATCTAGATAAGATAGGCGGCATAAACAATTCAGAGGAGAAAACAATGGGACCAACAGTTCTGGGGGCACACAGGAGAGGGTGAGCCAGGGGAAAGGAAGGGGGGTGTCAACTAACCCAGGGACAAGGGAAAAAACAAGTGATCTATAATCAATGGCGAGGAAGGTGTCAGATGCCTCTTGGGGCTTATCAAGGGCAATGTAGCCAAGAGGAATTACTGAAACCTGAATGAAAGCTGAATATGATAGTGCGCAAGAGGTAAGTAAAAGGAAATAGAGGAAAGAACTGGGAGGCAAAGGACATTTATAAAGGCCTAAATACAGGCATGTACATATATTTAATATGTAAATATATTTATATATAACAATTGAGAAATACATTAATGTATACCATCTGGGCATTTCCATGGACATCATTAAGTAGAGAATAAAAGATAAGGATAGGATCTGTCTCATGTGTTACAAAGAAATGCAGTGTGTGTGTGTGTGTGTGTGTGTGTGTGTGTGTGTGTAGGGGCGGGAGTACCCAGGAGCCAGGAAGGCAGAGAAGTGTTTTTTTTCCCTAAAAGGAGAGAGGTTCAAACTTTCACTTCATCTTCAGGAAGAAATTGTAATGCCAAAGGTGAAATTTTCTCATTAAGCAAGGTAAGCACAGGCTTACTTGTATTTACGTGCTAATCTGTAGTGAGAAGTTTAACCTGGTTTCCCCAAATGTGAAAAACTGTAGGAAGGTGGGGTTGGGAGAGAGAGGTGCCAGCCATACTTACAAGCAGAATCTTTGGCTTGTTGAGAGTTGAAATTATTCACTGCACATTTGTATGTAAGCACATGCAAGACTTACTTAGAGGGTAATCTGACAGTGAATGCTGAGGGTTTAAAATGGTTGCCCACAGAGGGGGAGGTGGGGGAAAGGAAGTGGGGTTAACAAACCCAGGGACAAGGGAGCAACAAGTGATCCAAAATCAGTGGTGAGGAGGGTGTGAGAGGCCTGGTAGGGTGTGACCAAGGGTAATGTAACCAAAAGGATTTACTGAAACCCAAATGAAGACAGCATGATAGTGGGACAACAGGAAAGCAAGGTAAATAGAGGAAAGAACTAGAGGCAAAGAGCATTTATAGAGGTCTAAATAAAGGCATGTACACATTTAAATATATTTATATATGATGATGGGGAAATAGATCTATGTGCATATATTTATAGGTTTAGTATTAAGGTAGCAGATGGACATTGGGCCTCCGCTCCAGTACTCCCTCAATGCAAGAATACTTTGTTCTATTAAACTGGCATTCCATGATGCTCACCTTCCCGATGCTATTGCTGAAGACAAATGGATGCATAAGCAAATATGGTGAAGAAAGCTGATGGTGCCGGCTATCAAAAGATATAGCATCTGGGGTCTTAAAGACTTGAAGGTAAACAAGCGGCATCTAGCTCAGAAGCAACAAAACCCATGTGGAAGAAGCACACCAGCCTGTGTGATTTCAAGGGGTCAAAGGGACGAGATATGAGGCATCAAAGAACAAAACTCATAGCATTGCGAATGAGGGGGAGTGCAGAGTGGGGTCCAAAGTCCATCTGTAGGCAACTGGACACCCTCTTACAGAAGTGTCGTGGGGAGGAGATGAGCCAGTTAGGGTGCAGTGTAGCAACTATGAAACAACTTTCCTTAAAAAAAAAAAAGGAAGAAACATACAACTTTCCTCTAGTTCTTTAATGCTTCTTTCCCCCTCCCCTGACCCCACTCTCATGATCCCAATTCTACCTTACAAATCTGGCTAGACCAGAGGATGTACACTGGTACACATTGGAACTGGAAACACAGGGAATCCAGGACAGATGAACCCTTCAGCACCAGTGGTGAGAATGGAGATCCTGGGAGGGTAGAGGGAAGGTAGAGTAGAAAGGGGGAACAGATCACAAGGATCTACATATAACCCCCTCCCTAGGGGACAGACAACAGAAAAGTAGGTGAAGGGAGACGCTTGACAGTGTAAGACATGGCAAAATAATAATAATGTGTAAATTATCAAGGGTTCATGAAGGAGGTGGGCAGGGAGGAAGGGGAAAATGAGGAGCTGATACCAAGGGCTCATGTAGAAAGCAAATGTCTTGAGATGATGAGAGAAATAAATGTACAAATGTACTTGACACAATGGATGGGTGTACGGATTGTGATAAGAGTTGTACGAGCCCCCAATAAAATGATTTTTAAAAAATTGGTGGCCTATGTGTGAATTCTGGCATCATTTATTTTGTCCAATAAAGTGTGTTAAAATTATAATACATTTCCAGTTTTGTTCTTTTTAATTTTTAAAGAAGATATTATATAACACTCTGGAAATCACCCTAAAATATGTAGCAGCATAGGTGGCCTGGATCAGAATTGAGCCTGCCCCTGAGACATGAGATTCCTAGTTCTTTAGTCTCCAAGACTACTGTCACTCCCTAGAGCATTCCTGTCCTTCAAGCCCAGTTTAATACTGTGCCCTCTGACTTTCCTGACATCTGGGTTTGTGACTCCTGATCTTGTTAGCCCTGTGAAAGTTTCACCTGTGAGCTGGCTAGGTCCACTAGCTAGAGGCCAGTCATAGGTCTTTCTGGTTTGCTTCTACACAGTCCCTTCCTACCACATGGGAAAAAGAGAAGCATCTCTTCAATCTGACCCTTGGCAGAAGCAAATTCAGATTGTTTTTCTTTTTTTATTTGCACATCTGAAATGTCCTCTCAGATTCCCCCTTCTTATTAACAACCTGCGCACCATGCTGTGATTGGAGTTCAGAGCGCCGTGGGGTATGGAGCCGTAATTAATCTCAGTCCCTGAGTTCTGGGACACTTAGAGCGATTATAATTTACTGTCGGAAAACCAATTTAGGGAAGCAGTGCTGTTCCGCACCCTGATCAGGAACCACCTAATGCCACTTCCTGTCCCGGGGCGGCTGCTGTGAAAGCAAGACCTTTCGTCTCTCCATTTCTGGGAGGTGTTATTGGGCAGACCAAGAAAGGAGAAGAGAGGGCAAAAGTAGGCAAGGGCTTGCCAGTCCGCTGCTGGGCGCCACCGCCTCTGAGCTGGTTCTGCCACCCCGCTATGTACATCTCTGTTAATTTTCAATTCAATCCAATTTCACAGGATCCCCCCCACCCCTCTGACCTATTGTTTCAGGCCTAGGTTCTATTTGACGCAGGGCCCATTTCCACTCCTCTGCCTGCGTTTTCTCTCTCTCTCTTCTTTTAAAAAAAGTTTTTGATACAGTTTCTGCTTCTCTAGGTCACATCCAGGCTTCCAACTAAACAGATGAAATGTCCCCATATTTCCTGTTCCTTTCTTTTCTGACCATGGCCAGACTGTTCTCACCCTGAAACAACTCTCCTTCCAGTTAGCATTTCGGTGGTGCTGCCTTTGAACTGGGTCCTCGTGTTCAATGATGACCTCTTGTTCAATGGAAGGAAATGCTGCCCATTCCTGTGCCACCCCTGTGACTGGCTGCAGCTCGAACTGTTATGACCAACAGCATCTGTATTCGTTGATTTTCAGATCTCTAGGCCTTTCTTCTGTCTAGTCTAGAAGCGCTGCTGAAACCTGTTAAGCCCCATAGCAATACAGAACCCTCCACTAGCAGAAGGTGGATGTAAATGAGGAATATTGTCTGGAAATTAGTCCAGGTCTCCCCATTAAAGTTGAGAATTCTACCACTGAACCAGTGCTGTCCCCACTGCTTGGAGGACACAGGGAAAGGCCAAGACTCAAGTGAAAACACACGTGTGCTGAGCACAAGGAAACACACACTGCTACATATAATCATTTGAGTTTGTGGGTGTCTGTGAGCCTAGCTGTCCACAGCTGGAAGCTGCACCCCATTCATCCTCTGGCCCTGGGGCTGGTCACCCTGCATGATAGGCCAGGACAGCCTGCTGGGATGATTCACCAAAGGGAAATGCACACACCAGTCCATGTGCAACTGCTCACACAGAGAAATGAGCTGACAGAGGCATTCCCTCATTGATTCGTTCACCGATTCACTCTGTCCTTCACTTAATTCATTCAACAAATGAGCAGGCATTAGAACTGTGCTAATCCAGTTATTTTCATTTTCTTCAGTTTCTACTTGAACTTGACATTGATGGTCTGTTCCGCAGTGGCTCCTGACCTGGTTTTGGCTCCTTTACTGAGCTAGTCCATCATGTCTTCCCACAGATGTAGTCAATGTGATCCTCTGTATATTCCATCTGGTGAGGTTCACATGTGCAGACACTGTTCATGTTGTTGGAAAAGGTATTTGCGTTAGAAAAGTCATTGGTCTTACAAAATCTGTCATGTGATCTCTAGTGTTGGTTCTATTACCAAGGCCTCCTTTTTCTTAAAAAAAATTTTTTATTGGTGCCTCTTACAGCTATTATAACAATCTATACATCCATTGTGATCCCTCATCTTTTTCAAAACATTTTCTTCCTACTCCAACCCTTGGTATCAGCTCCTCATTTTTTCCCCCTCTCTCCCTGCCCTTTCCCTCATGATCCCTTGATAATTTATAAAGTGTTATTATGTTGATATCTTACACTGACTGCTGTCTCCCTTTGCCCACATTTCTGTTGTTCATCCCCCTTACCTGGGAGATGAACTGTGATCAGTTCCCCATCTCACGTCCCATTTTTCCCCTTATGGTATCACTACTCCCATTATTGTTCCAGAAGGGCTTGTCTGTCCTGGACTTCCTGTGTCTACAGCTCTTATCTGTATCAGTATACATGCTTTGGTCTAGTGGGATTTGTAGGTAGAATTGGGGTCATGCTAGAAGGCAGGAGGAAATACAAAGAGCTAGAGGAAAGTTGTGTGTTTCGTCAGTGCTCTGCTGCATCCTGATTGACTCGTCTCTTCCTTGCGACCCTTCTGTGAGGGGATGTCCAATTGTCTACAGATGGGCTTTGGGTCTCCACTCCACATGCTCCAACCCCCTGCCTTGTTCACATGGATATGATCGTTTGTTTTGGGTCTTCTTTTTTAATATTAATTTTATTTATTTATAATCATTTTATTAGGGGCTCATACAACTCTTATCACAATCCATACATACATCAAATGTGTAAAACACATTTGTTCATTCATTGCCCTCATCATTCTCAAAACATTTGCTCTCCACTTAAGCCCTAGGCATCAGGTCCTCATTTTTCCCCTCCCTCCCCACTGCCCCCTTCCTGCTGAACCCTTGATAATTGATAAATTATTATTTTGTCATGTCTTGCCATGTCTGACGTTTCCCTTCACTCACTTTTCTGTTGTCCATCCCGTAGGGAGGAGGTCACATGTAGATCCTTGAATTGGTTCCCTCTTTCCAACCCACCCTCCCTCTATGTTCCCAGTATTGCCACTCACACCACTGGTCCTGAATGGATCATCTGCCCAGGACTCCCTGTGTTTCCGGTTGCCATCTGCACCAGTGTTTATCCTATGGTCCAGCCAGACTTGCAAGGTAGAATTGGGATCATGATGGGGGTGGGGACGGGAGGAAGCATTTAGGAACTAGAGGAAAGTTGTATTTTTCATCATTACTACGTCGCACCTTGTCTGGCTCATCTCCTCCTGGAGAACCCTCTGCAAGGGGATCTCCAGTGGTCTACAAATGGGCTTTGTGTCTCCACTCTGCACTCCCCCCCCCCTTATTCATTATGGTAAGGTTTTTTTTTGTTCTGATGATGCCTGAAACCTGATCCCTTTGACACCTTGTGATCGCACAGGCTGGTGTGCTTCTTTCATGTACGCTTTGTTGCTTCTGAGCTAGATGGCTGCTTGTTTACCTTCAAGCCTATAAGACCCCAGATGCTATATCTTTTGAAAGCCGGGCACCATCAACTTTCTTCACCACATTTGCTTATTCACCCACTTTGTCTTCAGCAGTGTGTCAGGAAGGTGAGTATCAAGGAATGCCAATTTAAGAGAAGAAAGGATTCTTGCATTGAGGGAGTACTTGAGTGGAGACCCAATGTCCATCTGCTACCTTAATACTAAACCTATAAATATATGCACATAGATCTATTTCCCCATCATCATATATAAATATATTTACATATATACATGTTTTTATCAAGACCTCTATACATGCCCTTTGCCTTCCATCTTTTTCCTCCATTTCCCTTGACTTTCTTCCTGTCCCACTATCATGCTCAGTTCCCACCATGGTTTCAGCAATTCCTCTTTGTTACATTATTCTTGATCATGCCCTACCAGACCTCCCACACCCTCATCACCACCAATTTGGATCACTTGTTGTTCCCTTGTCCCTGGGTTTGTTAACACCACTTCCTTTCTCTCCCCCTCCCCCTCTCCAATGTCCCCCTGCAACTGTCGGTCCCGTTGTTTTCTCCTCCCGATTGTTCATCCAGCCTATTTTATTTAGACAGAGCTGCGGAGATAATAACATGCACAAAAACAAGACAGAGCAAAATCAAGCAACAATATACAACAAAACACAACAACAAACCAATGACAAACAAAACAAAACAAAACACAAGAAAGAAAAGCTTGTAGTTAGTTCAAGGATCGTTTATTGGCCTTTATAAATGTTTTCCAGTCCAGTCTGTTGCGGAACCACACCCTGTCCCCAAAGTCCACCTTCAGCATTCCCTGGGGACCTCACCTCTCCATTTCCTTGCTGTTCTGTTGCACCCCCTTAGTGTTTTGCCTCAGTGTGGCAGGATCAGATAGGGTGCCATTCCCACACTGTGTCTCCGGTGTTGTCCTCTGTAGAGTTATGGGTCAGTGAGGGCGTCATGTCTTATAGTGGGGATGGCCATGTGGTCCTCTCTGTGAACTGGCTGCTCTAATTGGGGTCATCGTCCTCAAGGCCTGATGGACTAGGATGTGCTCCACTCTCTCCTCCTCCCTCTTTTTCAGCACCTGTATGTTTTGATCAAATATGTCCCTCTCCTGGAGCTGCAGATGGAATGCCGTCTTTTGAAATAAATTCTCCTGCGGGGAGGGGCAGGTGTCCACTTTGTAGTTAGGATTGGGGATAGCCCCCCAGACCTCTCCACTGGTTCCCTACTCCATGCCGGCATGTTGTATTCACATCTTGGAGCACTGGGTTAAAATCTGTGTTGAAGTCTGGTCCCTCTTTCCCTGTGGAGATATAAACAATACCCTCCCCTTGGGTGGGTTAGTGCCCTGTGGCCCTGCTACCCTTTCTTTTTTATTATTACTTTTCTTTCCCAACCTCCTTTTTATTTGTCTACCATGTGTATTCCTGTATTTGATCTGGTCTCTGCCATATTACCTGCTCCTCACCCCAGGATTGTTTATATATAGTAATTTTTTACCTATGCCCCTTTTGAAATTAGTTTTTAGAAAGCTTACCTCAGCGGACTCATGTTGTACTTGTCCTTTTGTGCTTGATTTACTTCGCTTAGCATCATTTTATTAGGGGCTCTTACAACTCTTATCATAATCCATCCATACATCCATTGTGTCAAGCACATTTGCTACCATCATCATTTTCAAAACATTTCCTTACTACTTGAGCTCATGGTATCAGCTCCTCATTTCTCCTCCCTCCATCCCTCCCTTCCTCCCTCATGAACCCTTGATAATTTACAAATTATTATTTTTCAGTGTCTTACACTACTGGATGTCTCCCTTTACCCCCTTATATGTTGTCCATTCCCCTGGGAGGGGGTTATAGTTAGGTCATTGTGATTGGTTCCCCCTTTCTCCAGCCACCTTCCCCTTACCATCCTGGTATGTTTACTTTCAATATTGGTCCCAAAGAGTTTATCTGTCCTGTATTCTCTGTGTTTTCAGCTCTTATCTGTACCCATGTACATGCTCTGGTCTAGCCATATTTGTAAGGTAGAATTAGGGTCATGATAGTGGGGGTGAGGACGCATTAAAGAACCAGAGGAAAGGTGTATGTTTCATCGGTGCTATACTGCACCATGATTGGCCCATCTTCTCCCTGAGACCCTTCTCTAAGGGGATGTCTAATTGCCTACAGATTGGCTTTTGGCCTCCACTCCATACTGCATCCTCCTTGCCCATCGCCCCCTCACATTGACATGACTTTTTGTTCTGGGTCTTTGATGCCTGATACCTGATCCTGTCGACACCTCATGATCACAAAGGCTGGTGTGCTTCTTTCATGTGGGCTTTGCTGCTTCTCAACTAGATGGCCGCTTGCTTATCTTCAAGCCTTTAAGACCCCAGATGCTATGTATTTTTCTAGCTGGGGACCATCAGATTTCTTCACATTTGCTTATGCACCCATTTGTCTTCAGCTGTCGTGTCAGGAAGTTGAGCACCTCAAAATGCCGGATTATTAGAACAAAGTGTTTCTGTGCTGAGGGAGTACTTAAGTAGAGAGGCACAATGTCCATCAGCTTCCTTAATATTAAACCTATACATATATGTACAAGATTTATTATCCTCATCATCACATATAATATATTTACATATGTACATGCCTGTATCTAGAGTTCTATAAATGTCCTTTGCCTTCTACTTTTTCCCCTCTATTTCCTTTAACTCTCCTCTTGTCCCACTATTATGTTCAGCCTATATTTTGGTTTCAGTAATCCCTCTCCATTACATTGACCTTCATCAAGCCCTACCAGAACCCTTACACCCTCCTGGCCATTGATTTTTGGTCACTTGTTTCCTTATCCCTGGGTTTGTCAACACCCACTTCCTTTCCCCCACCTCCCCCTCTCCCATGTACCCTCCGAACTGTCATCGCCTTGTTTTCTCCTCTGGCTTGTTTATCCTGCCTATCTTATCTAGATAGACAAGAAAAAGTAATAATATGCACAAATGCAAGACTGAGCAAAACAGAACAACAATAGAAAAAAAACAATAACTCCAACAACAACAACACAAAACATAATTTTTAAAAAGCCAATGATTAAAAAAAAAGAAAAGCCTGTAAATAGTTCAAGGTCTATTTGTTAACCCTTATGAGTGTTTTCCAGTGGAGTCTGATGGGGCACCACACCCTGACCCCACAGTCTATTTTTGGTACTCCCTGGGGACTTCACTGCTGTGCTTCCCTTGCTGTTCTGTTGTTTGCCTTTAGTGTTTCGCCTTGGTGTGGTGGGGTCAGATTGGGCACACTTCCCGCAGTGTATGTCTCTAGTATTGTCCCCCAGAGTGCTATGGGCCAGTGAAGGAATGTCGTGTCTTGTGGTAGAGCAGGCCCTATGGTTCTCTCTGTGCATTGGCTGCTCGAAGCAGAAATATCGTCCTTAGGGCTTGGTGGGCTACGATGTTCTTCACTCTTTTTCCTTCCGCCTTCGTTTGCTCCTGTGTTCTCTGATCAGACACCTCCCTCTCCCTTACCTGTAGCTTCAGTGCTGTCCTCTGAAGTGACTTCTTTGGGGTGGGGTGGGGGTGGGGGTGGTGCTGTCCACTTAGTTGGCAATGGGGCTGGCCCCTCAGGCCTCTCTATTGGGTTCTTGCTTCATGTCTGTGTTGCATTCACGTCTTGGAGCGCCAGGTTGAAGTTTGTCCTCTCTTTCCCTGTGCAGATATAAACAACACCCTCCCCTTGGGTGGGTTAGTGCCCTGTTCCCCCAGCTACCCATTTTTTACTTTCCCCTCCTTTTTAGTTGGCTACCATATGTATCCCTGGGTTTAGCCTGGCTGCTACCTTATTACCTGGTCCTCACCCCAGGAATGTTTGTATAAAACAGCCTTTTCCCTATGTTCCTTGTGAATTTTTGAGCTTACCTCAGTGGACTCATGTTGTACTTGTCCTTCTTTGCTTGGCTTACTTGGCTCAGCATCATTCCCTCCAGTTCTCCCCATGCGGTGATATGCTGTATGTGTTCACCATTGCTTTTTAGGGCTGCGTAATGCTCCATTGTATGCATGTACCACAGTTTTTAAACTATTCGTCTGTTGATGGATATTTGGGGTGTTTCCAACTCCTTGCAATTGTGAACTGTGCCACGATGAACATTGGAGCACAGTTTTCTGGCCGTGGTTCATTTCTTGCCTCTTCAGAGCATATACCCAGTAGGGGGGTTGCTGGGTTGTATGGTAGCTCAATTTCCATCTGTTTTAGATATTGCCAAATTGATTTCCATCGTGACTGTACATACCTATGGGTTCACCAGCAGTGGACGAAAGTTCCTATCTCACCATAACCCCTCCAGCAAGTGTTACACTCTGATTTTTTGAATTGAGGGTGTTAGATGGTATCTCATAGCTGTTTTAATTTGCATTTCTCTTATGGATAGGGATGTGGAACATTTTCTCATCTATTTATTGGCCATTTGGATTTTTGTCCTCGAGAAACTTCTGTTCAGGTCCTTTGCCCACCTCCTCAGTGGACAATTGGTTTTTTTCTTGTAAATTAGCAGAAAATTGTGGCTTTTAGTAATAAGGCTCTTGTCTAATGTGTCATTGCTAAAAATGCTTTTTCCAGTCTGTGGGCTCTCTTCTTATTCTCTGGGAGAATTCTTTTGATGTACACAAGCATTTTATCTTTAGTGTATCCCACTTGTCAATTTTTGCCTCCTCTGTGTTTGTGTCCTTCCCTATTTTGTTCTGGGTCTTCTAATGGTGAGACTGGAACCCGGCGACACTTCATGATCACACAGGCTGGTGTGCTTCTTCCATGTGGGGTTTGTTGCTTTCCAGCTAGGTGGCCACTTGTTTATTTTTAAGCCTTTAAGATCCCAGATGCTATATCTTTTGATAGCCAGGCACCATAAGTTTTCTTTCCCACTTTTGCTTATGCACTCATTTTGTCTTCAGCGATCCTATCAGGAAGGCCTTCTTTTTCAATGATCAATCCTTTCTCTTTATTTCCAACTGTTCATTTCAATTACCAGTAATATAGAAAAGAACACTGGCAGAGAGAGATTAAGTCACCTGTCCAAGATCACACAAATAAGGAATGGTAGAGCTTGGATTTAAACCCTGACAGCCGAGTTCCTATTCTTGTCTGCTGTCTCTCTACTTGGTGAATACTATTACTAGGTGCTACCAGATTTTGTCTGCGTTTAAAGTCAGTGGGCTGGTTTCTTCCCAGTTGATTCTTTGAAGAAATTAATGATTGAAACACAATTCACAACTAGGGCCTAGACAGGAGTGGGGAACCTTTTTTATCTGCCAAGGACCATTTGGCTATTTGTAATTTCATGTACAGGCTATATTGATTGGTCCAACATGTAATTAATTTACTCCTAATGTGATGCTAGAACGCCTTCTCTTTCGTGAGTTATATGATGCTAGCTGGTATGTTCCCAAACCCTGGCCTAGACCTGGCTTATCTCCTTATCCTCTATGCCTCACCCCACAAAACCTACCCCATACCACCACTCTGAGTATTTGATTCTGCTTTCTGTGTCTTGGTTTCTTGAGGACCCCTTCCTCAGCACAAAGAGAGTAGGACCAGGGAGCAGGAGATCCAGGCAGCCACAAGAGAGTGATGTCCAAGCCATGCTGATTTGTAGATGGAAGTTTACATGCATAATGTAATTTCGGCCAATTGCATTGTCGATTAGAAGAGAATCACTTAACATGCAACACATACTCTGATGGGTGACCACAGAGATGAGGGCCCTTGAAGTGCCCGTAGCAAAACCTACTTTTGTTTTTGAAGGAAATGGCCATTTCTGAATTTCACATTTTCTCAATCCCTCTCCCAAGGCCCCTTTTCTCCAGGTCACAGCTGAGATCTGTTGAGATGAAACACTTTTAGGGGTCACTGTTAACATTTTCAATCAGAGGCACAGTGAGGATGCTCCTGAGAGCAGCTGGAGAGGTAAGGGGCCAGGGGACATCCCAGACTGGGCCAAGTCTGAGGTTGGTATCTGAGCCCTGTGGCCACACAAGTGAGGAAGAATGTTAGGCTTGTGTTGGGGCTGGAAGGAGGAGAGTAAGGAGGCCCCTTGGAGTCACATTGGTATTGGTTTGAATTCAGAGTAGTGCTATGTGACTTTGGACACTTTCTTTCATCCCTGTGAGCCTCAAGTTCCTCATCCATAACAGAGGGAGAAGCTCCCTGCCATCATCCCCGGTGGCTGTGGTCAGATTGGCATGTGATAATCTGGAATCTTTAAAGTGCTTTTCAGTTCTAGTTGCTGGCTAGTTGATTCAGATTCATGGAGAGTTTGTGCGTGGTCGAGGAGAACTGTTCTCCAGAGGGCGTTCAGTGGCTGATTTTTGGGAAGTAGATGGGTTTTTTGTCTTTACTACAGTGTTACTGGTAATCATGAAAGGCAAAGCATCACTAGTGTGCCTTAGACACTTTGTCTTGCTTGTCATTTCCAGGTCCATTGCAGCAATTCCTCTGTACCTCAGGACATTTGCACAGGTGGAAACCTCTGCATTAAATTCTATTCTTTCCCCAGAACACCTCTTCGTCTAGTGGCTCTCACCTGCTTGCTGAAGCCTTAGATGGAATTCAGTTTAACCAGGGACTCTGCCTCCATCACAGCTGTCCCAAACAGACTTTTTAAAATCAAGCCCGTTGCAGCCCAGTAGATGGAAACGCGTGGAGGGACAGTGACAGCTGTTTCAGATGCGTGGGCTGTCGTCACAGGTGGCATCTTCCATTGGAGGATGGCCAGGGGCAGCCAAGGGGGGAGGAATAGTGCATGGGTGCAGGAAACCTGTCCATTTTATAGTCACATTATCGTACCCTGTAGTATGTTGGCACAACATCACTCTTGTGTACTGGTGCTATCTATAGAGCCAGCTTGGGAAGCCCCCAGAGTCAGTCTCCGGAATAAAATGTCTCACCCACCATCAGCTATGCTGCCCAGGTGTTTTTTCAACGACAGGCTCCTTAGCTCCTCCTGTCCTCTCACTCAGGTTACTGTTGAACAATTGGTGGAAACAGCAGGATTCTGTCACTGGGTAGGAGTCCCTGTAGCCTCTCCTCCCCACCCCCCCACGAGGGTTATGGTAGCAGTGGCAGCAGTCCTTACCTCGTGAACACCTGCAGAAGATTGGGAACCTGGAAAAAGCCCGTCTGCAAGGGAGAGGGCTTGGGCCAACGTTGGCCTGGTAGGATGGCTTTCCTTCACAGCTTTGAACAGCAGTCTGAGCAGGCCCTGGGGAGCTACGTGCAGATCTGCGCCTGGAAGGCGGAGGAAGAACACCCGGACGAGTGCGTACAGTAAAAGCATTGGAATGAGATGGGGCCAATGGGGTAGGTGAGTCCCTGAGGGAGAACAACACACAGAAGGCTCTGTGTCCCAGGAGCAGATGAATCCTGAGACCATGGCTGCCCGCCTGGCCA
This sequence comes from Tenrec ecaudatus, assembly GCF_050624435.1. NCBI lineage: Eukaryota > Metazoa > Chordata > Mammalia > Afrosoricida > Tenrecidae > Tenrec > Tenrec ecaudatus. The sequence goes on along the minus strand of NC_134541.1, from coordinate 81,662,676 downwards.
GCTATGCAGCAAAAGTAAGGCACGACCACATTGGAGGGGCAGGGTGTGGGGTGCGTCTGAGACCACCTAATGTAACAGAGGACTACGACCTCTACCACTTACTCCCTGATGGAGTTCCAACACTTGGGAAAACAATGCAGGCAAAGGCAAAGCAGCCTGGGCCTGCCTGGATTCTTATTGGTGGTGGGGGGCGGGGGGAGGGACTGGTGGGGTGAAAGTTTACAGCTGACACCAGCAGAAATGGAAAGTTAGCTTCCATCTTCGTGCACCCCTCTTGGCAGCAAAGACTTAAGATGGCCAGATGACTGGGTGGAGCCCCAAACCCTCTCTGGTGAGCTGGTAAGAGTTGCCACTCACAGTGGTTTCAGACAGCTTCCCAAAGCCGCCTGCCCAGCCAGGCAGCCGGCAAGATTGTTTGTGTCCCTAGGAAGGAGAAGGGGGAGTGTTTGCCCTCTTTGATTAGGGGACAGGCTGAGGCACCTGGCTATGGGGGACTCTGGATGACCAGAGGCCACACATAAAACTATTTATGTCCCCCATTGTGTTGCCACCCCCACCCCCATCCTTCTGCCCCTGCATGCCCCACCAGCCTGGGAACGTGTGGCAGGTTTGGGCCTTATTTGATACTGGAGTGGACTGTAGTCTGCTGCATGGGAAACCAGGCTGGCTCTACAGGCTGTTGACGACTATGGTGGCAGGATGGTGCAGTTCAGCAAGCTTCCCTCCCTCGGAGGAGCAGAAGATTGCCTGTGTTCTGCTTCACTGTATGTGTCTCTCCCATTGCTGGAAAAATCTTCAGTAGGATGTGTTGTAGGGATTGGCCGTAGCCATCACACATGGAGAGTTCTCCTAGGATAAGGGTGATGAAGATTAACAAATGAAGGTCTTGTGGGTATGTCAGTAATGTTGGCCAAGGGGTCACAATGAGATAGGACAAACAATTCTTCAGCTAAAAAGGCAGGCACCATGAGGCCTCCCCACAGGATCTACAACCCTCCTAAGGAGCCCATGCAGAACTCTGATGGCACTTGCAGAATATGGTGGATCATCTCGGTTGGATAGAGGGCTCCTGCATTGTGGCAGCAGTACCTTCCACCTGGGACTTCATGGATGGACTCTCTCTTACCTTGGGAAGATATCATTACATAATGCATTTCACCAATGTGTTTTTCCCTCAATCACCCTCACCCTGGAAAGCCAAGAACAAATTGTGTCTAAGTGGGAAGATCAACGTGAACTTTCATCATGTTGCCCAAGAATATTTACCCAACCCTACCATATGCCATGGCATAGTGATATAGGTCCTGGCTTCCTGGTCCAGACCTGAGTCTGTGGTGCTGTTCCAATATATTGATGATATATTAACCTCTGATTCTCTTTAGGTTTAGGAACAGTCACTGAGAGCTTCAAAGAGGCCCTATCCCTATAAAAATGGGAATGGGCGGTCAATGAAAACAAAGCGCAAAGCTCTGGCTTATTGGTCAGACTCTTGGGAGTTGTCTGGCTGGGTAAGACAAAGGATATTCCTGAGGCTGTTATAGATAAAATACAGGCCTACCCCCACCCAATAGTTAAGCAATTACAAACTTTTATTTTTCTGTAGTTTTTACTACTAACCCTTGTAGGTAAATCTTAGTATTTTGTGGTAGCTTTTTAAAAATAAATCATTTTATACAACTCTTATCACAATTGAGTAAAGCACCCTTATACATTTGTTGCCGTCATCATTCTCAAAATTCGCCTTCCACTTGGGTTCCTGGAATCAGCTCCTCATTTTCCTTTCTCCCCCCCCCCCTCTCCCCCTCCCTCATGAACCCTTAACAATTTATAAATTATTATTTATCTTATCTTGCGCTGCCTGGCATCTCCCTTCACCCACTTTCCTTTTGTCCATCCCCCAGAGAGGAGGTTATATGTAGATCCCTGAGATGGGTTGCCCCTTTCTACACCTATTTCCCTCTGGGTGTCACCACTCTCGCCATTGGTCCTGAGGGGTTCATCTGTCCTAGATTCCCTGTGTTTCCAGATCCCAACTGTACCGCTGTGCATCCTCTGGTCTAACCAGGTTTGCAAGGTAGAATTGGTATCATGATAATTGGGGGGAGGAAGTGTTTAAGAACTAGAGGAAGGTTGTGAGTTTCATTGTTGCTACACTGAACCCTGAGTGACTCATCTCCTCCCCACTACCCCTCTGCAAGGGATGTCCAGTTGTCTACAGATGGGCATTGGGTCCACATCATGCACTCCCCTCATTCACGATGATATAATTTTCCCCCCCTGCCTTTGTTGCTTGAAACCTGGTCCCCTCGGCCCTTCATGATCACACATGTTGGTGTGCTGCTTCTATGTGGGCTTTGTTGATTCTGGGCTAGATGACTGCTTGCTTACTTTCAAGCCTTTAAGTCCCAAGACCCTATATATCTCGATAGCTTGGCACCATCAGACCTTCTTCACCACACTTACTTATGCACACATTCGTCTTCAACGATTATGTGGGGAAGGTGATCACACAATGATGGTTTTTGTTCTTTGGTGTCTGCTACCTGATCCCTTCAACACCTCGTGATCACTTAGGCTTGTGTGCATTTTCTCTGTGGCCTTTGTTGCTTCCAAGCTAGATAGCCACTTGTTTGCCTTCAAGCCTTTAAGACCCCAGATGCTATATCTTTTTGATAGCCGGGCACCATCCGCTTTCTTCACCACGCTTGCTTATGCACACGTCTGTCTTCAGCGATCATGTCGGGAAGGTGAGTATCATGAAATGACAGTTTAGATGAGCAAGGTGCTATTGTATTGAGGGAGTGTGCGCGAGGAGGCCCAATGTCCACCTGCTACCCTACTACTGAACCTATGAATATATGCACATAGATATATTTCCCCCATAATCATGAATGTAATTACATATGCACGCCTGTTTTTAGGCTTCTATGTATGCCCTTTGCCTCCTACTCCTTTCCTCTATTTCCTTATGCTTTCCTCCTGTCCCACTACCATGTTCAGCCTTCATTCTGGTTTCAGTAATTCCTCTCAGTTATCTTGCCCTTGGTCACTCCCTACCAGTCCTCCCATTCCCTCCCTCCACTGGTTTTAAACCACTCATTTTTCCCTTGTCCCTTGGTTGGCCAACACCTCCTCCCTTCCCCTAACTCCCACACTCTCATGTCCCTCTGGGACCATTGGTCCCGTCATTTTCTTCTGACGTTATTTGTCCAGCCTATCTTATCTAGGTGGACCTGCAGATATAGTAATATGTGCATACAAATGCAGATGGCTTTGACAGCACCAAAGTGGCACATAAGAACATGGCGTCGACAGCAGGAACACCAACACGCTGACAAGCAAAAAAGCCACTGATATAAAAGAAGATGAAAAAAAGATAAAAACAAAAAGACAGCCTAAAAAAAAACCAACCTGTTAGTAGTTCGAGGTCTATTTGTTGGCCTTTAGGAGTGTTTTCCGGGCAAGTCTGATGGGGTGCCATGTCCTGGTCCCAAAGTCCATCCTTTATACTCCCTCGGGACCTCCTTGCTCTCCTTCACCGGCTCCTCCATTGCACACCCCCAGTGTTTTGCCTCAGTGTGGTGGGGGCAGCTCAGTCGCACATTCCCCACAGTGTCTCAGGTGCTGTTCCGTGTAGGGCCATGGGTCAGTACAGGGTGTCGCATCTCGCTGTGGGGCTGGCTGTATGGTCCTCTCTCTACAATGGGCCCTTCGAGCCGGGCTATCATCCTCTGAGCTTGGTGGGTCCAGGTGTGCTCCATTCCTTTGCTTCAGCTTCCTTCTGGGTGTGGTGTGGTAGGTCAGTTCCTTTCGCACACCAGAAGATCTATTTTCATTTTCTGTGGTACTCCCTTTGATGGTGGAGGTTGTGCTGATTCTGGTTAGGGCCCGCATATGGTCCAGTCTCTTTGTGCGTTCCTCCGCACTTTATGTTGCCCTCCTGGTTTGGCATGTCGTGGTGGGGTCCGTATGCATGTTCCAGTTCTGTGGGGACACAACCAATATTCTCCCCCTGTGTGGGTTAGTGCCCTGTTCCCCCAATGCCATCCATTCGGTTTCTCCCCACCCCGCTTCTCCCTCCACCTGCCCCGCTTCTCCTTCTTTATGCTGGACTCTCATGTACCTCCTTAGGTGTGGCCTGCCCTCCCTTCAACTATCTATGCATCCACCCATTTATTGTGAGATAGGTGTTTATTCTTCTATTCCTGGCATGCTGATTGTACTTACCTCAGGGGCCTCATGTTACACCTGTCCTTTTGAGTCTGGCTTACCTCGCTTAACATGACCTCTGATTCTCTTCTAGGTTTGGAAGCAGTCACTGGGCTTCAAAGAGGCCCTATCCCTATAAAAATGGGAATGGGCGGTTAATGAAAACAAAGTGCAAGGCTCTGGATTATTGGTCAGACTCTTGGGAGTTGTCTGGCTGGGTAAGACAAAGGACATTCCTGAGGCTGTTACAGATAAAATACAGGCCTACCCTCACCCAACAGTTAAGCAATTATGAACTTTTATTTTTCTTTAGGTTTTACTACTAACCCTTGCAGGTAAATCTTAGTATTTTGTGGTAGGTTTCTTTTTTTTTTAATTAAATACTTTTATTGGTGGCTCTTACATCTTCCATCTCAACCCATACATTCATTTATTGTGTCAATCACATTTGTACATATTCTATCAGCATCATTTTCAAAGCATTTTCTTTCTACTTGAGCCCTTGATATCAGCTCATTACCTCCTCCCTCCCTCATGAACCCTTGATAATTTATAGATTATTATTTTCATATTTTACATCGTCCTCTGTCACCCTTCACCATGTTTCTGTTGTTCCTCCCCCTCGGAGGGGGTTATATGTTGATCCTTGTGACTGATTCCTTCCTTCTCCCTCCACCTTCCCCTTATCCTCCTGGTTTCTCTACTCTCATTGTTGGTGCCGAGGGGGTTTATCTATCCTGGATTCCCTGCGTTGCGGGCTCTTATCTGTGGCAGTGTTCATGTTCTGGTCTAATCCAATTTCTAAGGTAGAATTGAGGTCATGGTAGTGCAGGGAAGGGAGCATTAAAGAACTAGAGTGAAGTTGTGTGTTTCATCAATGCTATACTACCTCCTGACTGGCTCATCTCTTCCTTGTGACTCTTCTATGAGGAGATGTCCAACTGTCTACAGATGGGCTTTGAGTCTCCACTCCATGCCATGCCCACTCCCCCATTCACATTGGGTATGATTTTGTTCTAGGTCTTAGATGCCTGATACCTGATCTTATTGACACCTCATGATCGCACAGGCTGGCGGGCTTCTTCCATGTGGTCTTTGTTTGTTGGGCTGGTAGGGTACTGCGGGATTTTCATATCTCATTTGTCTCAGTTATTTCACCCCTATACCAGCTGGGCTGTAAAGGGCCCCTTGAAAATGGGAGGAGCCTACGGGGGTTGCCTCTAATCAGACTAAATGAGCAGTAGCACAAGCACAGTCTTTACAAGTAGACCCACAGCAGCCTTTCCAGCTGGCAGATTTGCATGGGGGATTTGGCAAGCCGTGGAATGAAGGAGGGTTCTCATAGGCTCTCATCCTAATTGCAGAAAGGGGCTGAAGTTGGATACTCTCTTTGACATATAGGTATTGATAGTTGGGCAGTATATAGAGGATCGATCTTTGGCTGCCCCAGTGGGTACAACAGTAGCTGATTGATGATTTCCCTTTGTTGGGCCAAGCCATGTGGCAAGAATTTTAAGAGCTTAGGAGACCAAGGAGATATATATATATACCATCTCGGTGGCCATAGGCCTCTCCTGAGCCCGGCCATCAGGTGCCTAGCAACATGCAACATGTAGCTAATAAGTAGGGTCTCTCTATACTGTATTTGGAAATCTAAGAAGCTGCAAGGCAATGCCTAGCATGTGCCTGAATGTATCCCCAGTGGTTTGGGTTGCATCTCTAATGGATCCATGTAGCCCAGGGGGAAGTTCCTTCCTGCAACATTGGCGCACTGGTTACTTTGGCCCTTTGCCAGCAGATAAGCATTATCTGTTTGTGTTGATGTCAGTTGATACACCCCAGAGATATTGTTTGTTTAACTCACCAGGAAAGCGAATAAAAAAGCTATTATCAGAGCCATGGAACAATTACGTGCTGCTTATGGGCCCCAGAAAGTGTAATTAGTGATAGAGGGACCCATTTTGGTCATTGGGTATATGGTTAGGCCAAGGATGTACACACACATAGTCTGGAACTATCATGTCACATACCAACCTCAGACAGTAGGGATGATAGTGTGCTCTAAAGGACTTTTGAATGGAAAAGTTCATATGGCTCAAGAGCCATGTGGTATGCAGGGTGTGTGTGTGTGTGTGTGTGTGTGTGTGTGTGTATGTGTGTGTGTGTGTGTGTGTGTGTGTGCGGACCCATATGCAGCACATACCACACTGAACCAGGCAGTGTGGCTCCTTAATGAACAACCTATAGAATGGGGCTCTCAGCTCTCGATAAGTTAATAGAAGACTAAGACAGATGATTTGCTCAAACCTATCTGGGAGGCATTGGGGTCCTGGTAGTCCCCACTCCCAAGACCTTAAAAATTGGTGACAGCACTTTATGGATCTGGGCTTTTATCATGCTTTCAGCATAGCTAGTTGTTTGGTAGTAGGCTATGGTACATTAGATTGCTGTTGTGGGGTTTGTGCCCAAGGAGCTGCCCTTTGGGCTCACCTGCCATGAAATAGACAGTCTAGGAGTGGAGTGTCGGAAACATGATCGACAGTCTGTTTCAAAATGGACCTGTAGTCAGGGGTGGAATTTTCCACCACCAATGACCAAGGGAAACTAAGGAGAAAGGTGTCACAGGCACCAGAATTGGGCTCATTATGTAACCACGTATGCAACCATGTTATCATGCTCTGTAGTGTGTTAGCACAATGCATCTTTTGTGTTCTGGTGCTATCTAAACCAGCCCTGGAAGCTCCAAGGCATAGCCTCATGAAATAACTATGTCTTCCCTCCTACCCTGTGTTCTTCCAGCCACTGCCTCCTCCACCTCCGCCTGTCCTCATGCCTGCGTTCCCAGGTGCCATTCACCGTCATGGAGTAGAGCTTTTGTTTGCATGACTGCAGGTTTTGTTTGCATGACTGCAGTCATCACAGAAACAGGGTCCCAGGCCTTTCTTTTGCAGTGCTACTGGGCATGCTCCAAGTGTCAGTCTTCTTATTCAAATGGCATTTGATAGTATCATGGTTATTCACATGGAGCTCCACCAAAGTAGGAACTGGATTTGTCTTGTTAGTTGCTGATCAATCACATTGCTTAAAACAACACCCAGTTCAAGGTAGGCATTCAGAAAATAAGTGCTACTTCTTTATGAAACTTTTCATCTGGCTAGTTACTGCTAATCTTTTAGGTCCCAGCATACCACTCCTCCCAGGAAGCTTTCTCAGATGCCCTAATGTGATTTCTGTGTTCTTTCCATATCAGCACCGCAGCAGGGCACAGTTTTTAGTTGTTAGCCCCGCTACTGCCCAGTACGTTTGCAAGATCAGAGTGAATGTCTGGTTGGCTGTCGCTCCCAGCGACTACCTGTGGGTCTGCCCCATAGCTTCTCATGGAACAAATCTCTCCCACGGCGCCTGATCTGGACAGAGCGCGCCAATGCTGCTTCCTGCCGCAGCTCAGGATGTTGGCGTTCTGACAAGTTGAAGGATTTGGTCTGATCATAGGGCAGGGGACCCTAAGTTTATATGGGACACAGTCAGTAGGCACAAGAAAGATTTCGAATTGGGGCAACCATGTCCAGAGAGAATAGCTTCATTCAGGGTTCATGCATAGTTTCTGGAGGAGGCAAACTGAGTTGAAAACTGGGGTGGGTGGTGACCCTCAGGACCATTTAGTGAGCTGCAGAATGTGGTCTGTACCTCTTTAGTAGTACATCTGGGAGTCCCTCACTGTGCTCAGCATTGGCCACCACGGGGCGTGGGTGGGAAGGGATAGGGGGAGGGAATCATGTGGATCCAGGGCTCTGTCTGAGAGAGAGGGACCATAGCTCCTTCTACGTAGTCCTCACTCCCAGGCAAGAGGTTCTTTTGACTCCAGCACCAGGATTATTTCATAGCAACTGACTCTGAGAGTCACTTCACTGTCATATTAGAAAAACAGGGTGTTCTTCGAATTGGGGAATTGTTTCAGCCTTAGTACTAGGCATCTGCTGGCAGGTTGCTGCTCCGTTGCCCTTTGTCTGCTCTGAGCCCCACATGAGGGTCTAGTTGGAAATAGAGGTTCTTGGAGTCCCTCACTCTGGTCTGGCTCTCTAATCCTGTTTCCATTTTTGACTAAGCTACAGCATTGGGGTTAGTCTCGCCTCAGTCCACGTGCCTCTATGGGTCCCTACCCTCAACCTCCTGCCTACTCTCCTCAGTCTCCTGACGGGAGGGAGTCCCCGAGTCCAGGATACAGAGGAGCTATCAGGTTAATTCATGCTCATATGGACCCTGTAGTAGACGCTTAATGGATGCTTGGTGGAACTGTGGAATTCTGAAGCTAGCACTTTTTACAATTGCTTTCACACACTACAGGGGTGCAACATAGCAGCAAGGGGAGCAGAGCAATGAAGTGCCCAGGGAATACCAAAAACAGGCTGTGGGGTCAGGGCGTGGCACCCAGCAGACTCCACTGGAAAACACTCATAAAGGCCAACAAACAGACCTTGAACTATTTACAGGCTTTTCTTTTCTTTTTTCATTTTTTGTCGTTGGCTTTTGTTGGTGGTGTTTTGTTTTCTTTCGCTGCTTTGTGTTGCTCTGTCTTGTTTTGTGCATATTATTATCTCTGCATGCCTATCTAGATAAGCTAGGCAGGATAAACAATCTGGAGGTGAAAACAATGGGTTCTGGGGGACATGGGAGTGGATGAGGTGGGGGAAAGGAAGTGGGTGTTAACAAACCCAGGGACTAGGGAAAAACAAGTGATCTAAACTCAATGGCTAGGAGGGTGTAGGAGGCCTGGTGGGGCTTGATCAAGGCCAATGTAACTGAGAGGAATTACTGAAACCCAAATGAAGGATGAGCCTGATAGTGGGACAAGAGGAAAGGAAAAGGAAGTAGAAGAAAGAACTAGGAGGCAAAGGGTATTTATAGAGGTCTAAGTACAGGCATGTACATAATGTAAATTTATTTATATTTGACGATGGGGAAATAGATCTATGTACAAACATTTATAGGTGTAATATTAAGGAAGCAGATGGACATTGGGCCTTTACTCAAGTACTCCCTCAACATAACAACTCTTTGTTCTATTAACCTGCAATTCCATGATGCTCACCTTCCCAACATTATCACTGAAGACAAAGTAGGTGCATAAGCAAATGTGGTAAAGAAAGCTGATTGTGTCCAGCTAGCAAAATATATAGCATCTGGCGTCTTAAAGGCTTGAAGATAAAGAAGAGGCTATTTATCTGAGAAGCAACAAAGCCCACATGGAAGAAGCACACCAGCCTGCATGATCACGAGGTGTCAACAGATAAGGTATCAAAGAACCAGAACAAAAAAATCATGTCAATGTGAATGGGGGTCACGGGTGGGTAGTGCACAGTGAAGGCCAAGAGCTCATCTGTAGGCAACTGCACATCCCCTTACAGAAGGGTCGCTGGGAGAAGATGAGTCAGTCAGGGTTCAGTGTAGCAACGATGAAACATACAACTTTCCTCTAGGTCTTTAATGCTTCCTCGCTCCCCACTATCATGATCCCAATTCTACCTTACAAATCTGGCTATATCAGAGCGTGTTCATGGGTACAGATAAGAGCTGGCAACACATGGAATCCAGGACAGATAAACCTCTCAGGACCAATATTGAGAGTAGCCATACCAGGAGGGTAAGGGGAGAGTGAAGGGAGAAATGGGGAAACTGATCACAATGATTGACATATAACCCCCTCCCAGGGGGATGACCAATAGAAAAGTAAGTGAAGGGAGACATTGGTCAGTGTAAGACATGAAAACATAATAATAATTTATAAATTATCAAGGGTTCATGAGGGAGGGAAGGAAGTGAGGGATGGGAGAAAATGAGAAGCAGATACCAAGGGCTCATGTAGAAAGAACATGTTTTGAAAATGTACAAATGTGTTTGACACATGGATGAATGTATGGATTGTGATAAGAGTTGTATGAGCCCCCAATAAAATTACCATATATCTATATAGATATAGATATGAAGAATTACATGAAACAAAAAAACAAGTACCAAAACAATGGCTTTTCCAACCTATGATACCTTTGTGAACCCAATGGAAGATGCAGCCCGGCGCAGAGGACAGAACCTGTGGCGCCCAACCAGCCCCTGGCTTTCAGGTCGCCATGCATCCCATTCAGAGTTCAGGAGCTTTGAAGGTGATTGGATAACAGTTGTGACCTGCCATGTGGCTGTGAAGTCCCCATCTTTCTGCCATTTTCAAAAACAAAGTTGGGGTGTGTGTGTGAGACCACACTTTCCAGGAAACTTTTGGATCCTCTTGACCTAACTCTTATCTTCTAGGTGCCCTTTGACTCAGCTACCTTTTGCATATCCTTGTGAGGCGCATCTCTAGAACTGGCTAGACCTGCTTCTATGAAAAGGAATGCGTTTGGCTGTGGGGCATTTATCTGGCCTGTTCTCAAGAGGTTGTTCCTGGGGAAGATCGATGAATGAGTGCCCCTGGGTTATTCCACTCAGCCTGCTCTGACATGGCTCCTCCATCTTGCTCCAAACTAGCATTCTACTCTTCCCATCCACTCCCTCCCTTATCTCTAGATATTGAAGAGTCCCTCCACAGTCAAGCAGAACACCCCAATGATTGGAGATTTACTGACCTGGGCCACAGAGAGGGTTTTCATATTGGTCAGTTGTTGAGCCTGGGCATGTCTTCTTTCACTGGGTCTCGTGCTATACAATGAAATCACCAGAACGAGCTGGTCTCTTAGTATCAAGGTTTAATAAACGCCTGGCCCATTAAAACTTGCGTCTGTGGTCCCCCTCAGCTGCAGACAGTGAGAAGTCACAACATCACTACTTTCTTCTCTGGACTCGGGCACCCCCACTCTAAGACGGGGGTAAGTGGGGACTCTGGTTCAATGAGATTCTTCTCTTTATTACTTTTTAGGATTCTAAGAATCCTAATAAAGCAACTTAGGGAAAAATGTGGAGAAATATCCTTAAAATTCAGTATACTGTAAGAATGATTTTTCAGAAATACTCAAGCAGGGAAACTTAGGGGAGGCCTAAAGGTGGTGTGTGTGTGTGTATGTGTGTGTGTGTGTGTGTGTGTGTGTTTAACACTCCAGTGAATCAATCTTTACAAAGATCATGAAATGAAAATCTGCCACCTTGCAGTAAAATTAGGGCCAGCATTGCTGTCTTAAATAATAATAATAATAATAAAAGGCAGCCTAAGAAAAATTATGACCAGCTGCCTGCTGGATTCTCCCTGCCCAGGAGGCGCCTGTGACACAGTTTACAACTCCAAGGATTATGCTGTTCTAGAGGCTATCATCTTAATTGCGGGCGCTGGGCTGCAGCAAATGCCCCTCCCCCTTCACCTTGCCCCCCATCCCACCCTCCTTCAAGCCCCTTACTTCGTTCACCCCACATGACAAGCCAGGCTCTCAATCTAATGAATTCTTTCCTCTGGCTCTACCTGCTCCAATTTACTTTGTGGAGTGGTAGGTTTTCTGGCAACTACTGATTACAGTGTGCTTTCCCCCACTCCTCTTTTCCCAAAATGGAAATTTGGAAGGCCCTAAGGAAGAAGTGGCAAGAGGGAGGACAGCTTGTTGTTTGGCTCCAAGTCCTCAGGTGGCAGGAGAGGGTTAAGAAGTGACATTGTCCTTTTAGATGATGAGGTGATGAGCAAACATGATGATATTTGAGTGTTTGGGGTCATCGACAATGCCAGGATTTGGGTCGCACCCATGAGACCAAATAATTCACCAGAGGAGTGAATCTGGCCTAAGATATCCATTCAAGTTCCCTAGTTCTCCTACTTGGGACTGAGCTTTGGAGAGAAACATAGAGTAAGAGAAAGATTGGTCTTGAAACTTGATGGTTAGATCCCAGTCTGATAACCACACTGACTTGATCTTGGGACATTTTTATTCCTTTTCTGGGTCTCAGGCCCCTTTTATAAAGTTTGGATCTTGTATTGCAAAATGGTAGCTCTGAGAGTTAGCTACAGAAATCATTTGCTTGGCCTTAAAAATATTTCCACATCAAAAACTTCTGTTTTAAAAAAAATCCAAATCTTTGGCTTATCTTGCAAAAGTTAGAAGAATTAGACTTAAAAAGGCCACATTTTCAGATGGGCAAAAGTAATTGGACTTGGAAAATTACAAGATGGTCCTAAAACTAATGTGGAAGTACACAAGATCAAGAACAGCTAAAATCATCTTAAGAATAAAGTCAAAATATTTATATTTCCTATTTGCAAATGCAGGGATCACATTGGGCTACTAACAGTACAGTCAGCAGATGGAACTCCACCAGCTAAAGATGAGGCCTTGTAGAGCGACAGTCTTGAAAATCCACAGGGGCAGTTTGGCCTTGTCCTATGGAATTGTTGTGAGTCAGAGTTGACTCAATGGCAGTGAATATTTAAAAACTTACCTGAAATCTACAGTTATGAAAACTATATGGTTCTGGCAAAAGAATAAACCCAAAATAGGACTAAGAGTCCAGAAATAAACCCTCATATTTACAGTGAAGAGTGCCATTTAAATAAGATGCCAAGATGACAATGTAGTGAAAGAATAGCCTCCCTAAGTAATAGTTCTGGGGAAGTATATATCCACATGCAAAAGAAAGAATTTTGATCCCAACTTTATACCATGTAAGCAGCAAAAACTTGAAAACTCTTACAAAAATAAATATAAATTCTTTATGACTTTGGATTAGGTAATGCCTTCTTATATATGACACCAAAAGCACAAGCTACCAATAATAAATAAATAAATAGATTGGGATTTTGTGCTACAAATAATGCTATCAAGAAAATGAAAATAGCATGTCTGTGCAATGAGAGGAATATATTTGCAAACACATATCTGAAATACTGTGGGTTGAGTATTTTGCTGGTAACTGCAAGATCAGCAGTAAAACCCATGAGTAGCTTGACAGAAGAAATATGAGGCTATCTGCCCTGCTAGAAATTTATAGCCTTAGCAACCCTACACAGGGTTGTTGTGAATTGGAAAGAACTCTTGAAATTCAATAGTGAAAATAAGCAATCTTATTGAAAAATAGGCAAATAGTTTTAATGGACAAATTCCCAAAGAAAGTATGCAAATGTCCAATAAACACATGAAAAGATGCTCAACATTCTTAATCATCAAGGAAATACTAATCAAGACCATAATTAAATGTAATTTTACACACCTTAGGCTAGCCATCATTAAAAAAGAGGGGGGATAGAACAAGTTTGTGCCAGTATGGAGTAGTTGGTACCCTCTTACATTGTTGATGGAAATGTGAAATGTTTTAGCCACTGTGGATAGAAGTTTGGCAAGTATCTAAAAGGTTGAGTTTAGCACAACCATTGTTGTTCAGCGCCCTCTCATCGATTTCTTATCACGGTGCCCCTGTGAACAACAGAATGAAACCAATCCTAAGACATCTGCACAATTGCTATGTGTGAGCCCATTGTTACAACCACTGTATGAGGCCACATTGATGAGAGTCTACCTTTTCTTTTGCTGACCTGATACTTCCCCAAGCATGATGACGTTTTCTGGAACTGGTCCCTCTTGATAACATGTTCAAAGTATGTGAGATGAAGGCTTCTCATCCTTTCTAAGTAACATTCTTAATATACTTCCTCCGAGACAGATTGTTTGTCTTTTTGGCATCATCATATATCTTCAATATTCTTCTTCAGGATCATAATTCAAATGCATGGATTCTTCTTTGGTCTTCCATATTTAACATCCAACTTCCACATGCATATGAGGTGATTGAAAATGCCATGCCTTGGGTCAGGCACATCTTAGTCCTCAAAGTAACTTCCTTGTTCTTCAACACTTTAGAGGTTTTGTGAAGTAGATTTGGCCAATGAAATACATCATTTGATTTCTTGACTGTTGTTTCTATGAACATTAATTGTGGATTAAAGCAAAATGAAATCCTTGACAACTTCAATCTTTTATCCATTACCATGTTACCTCCTGGTTCAGTTGTGAGGATTTTAGTCCCTTTACATTGAGTTTCAATCCATACTGAAGCAGCAATCTTCATCAGCAAGCCCTTCAATTCTTCCTCACTTTCAGCTAGTAAGGTTGTTAATCAGTTTTTTCCAGTCCCGATATCATGTCCTTATTCATATAGGCCAGTTTCTTAGATTATTTGTTCAGTTTATAGATTGAACTGTAAATGGTGAAATGATACAAACATGCATTTGTAATTGGTTCCCCATTTCCCCCCACCCTCCCTCCACCCTCCCAGTATCGCCACTCTCACCACTGGTCTGAAGGGATCATCCTCCCTGGATTCCCTGTGTTTCCAGTTCCTATCTGTAACAGTTTACATCCTCTGGTCTAACCAGATTTGTAAGGTAGAATTGGGATCATGATAGTGGGGGGTGGGGTGGAGGGAGCATTTAGGAACTAGAGGAAATTTGTATGTTTCATCATTGCTACCCTGCACCCTGACTGGCTCATCTCTTCCCTAAGAACCTTCCCTAAGTGGATGTCGGATTGCCTACAGATGGGCTTTGGGTCTCCACTCTGCAATACCCCTCATTCACAAAGACATGATTTTTTGTTCTGATGATGCCTGATCCCTGGTCCCTTCGACAACTCGTGATCACACAGGCTGGTGTGCTTCTTCTATGTGGGCTTTGTTGCTTCTGAGCTAGATGGCCACTTGTTTACCTTCAAGCCTTTAAGACCCCAGATGCGATATCTTTTGATAGCTGGCACCATCAGCTTTCTTTACCACATTTGCTTATGCACCCACTTTGTCCTCAGTGATTATGTCGGGAAGGTGAGCATCATGAAATGCCAATTTAATAGAACAAAGTATTCTTGCATTGAGGGAGTACTGGAGTGGAGGGCCAATGTTCATCTGCTACCTTAATATTAAACCTACACATATATGCACATAGCTCTATTTCCACATCCTTATATAAAAATATATTTACATATGTACATGCCTTTATTTAGACCTCTATAAATGCCCTTTGTCTCCTAGCTCTTTCCTCTATTTCCTTTTACTTTCCATTTGTTTCATTATCATGCTCAGCCTTCATTTGGGTTTCTGTAATTCTTCTAGGTTACATTATCCTTGCTCACACCATATCAGTCCTCCTACAGCCTCATCACAACTGATTTGGATCACTTGTTGTTCCCTTGTCCGTGGGCTTGTTAACACCCTTTTCTTTCCCCCTACCTCTCCCTCTCCTATGTCCCCCTGGAACTGTCAGTCCCGTTGTTTTCTCCTCCAGATTGTTCATCCAGCCTATCATTTAGACAGTCCTGCGGAGATAATAACATGCACAAAAACAAGACAGATCAAAAACCAAGTAACAAAATAAAACAAAACAACAACGCTAACAAGTCAATGACAAAACAAAACAATAAGAAAGAAAAGCTTGTCATTACTTCAAGTACTGTTAGCCTTCAGGAGTGTTTTCCAGTTGAGTTTGGTGGGGCGCCAAGCCCTGGCCCCAAAGTCTATTTTTGGTATTTCCTGGCGACTTCGTTGCTCTGTTCCCCTTGCTGCTTTGTTCCATGCCCTTAGTGTTTTGCCTTGGTGTGGTGGGATCAGATCGGGTGGAATTCCCACACTGTGTCACTCTGTTCTACCTTTCTTTGGAATAGTCACAAACATGAATCTTTTACAGTTGGTTTACCTGTAACTGTCTTCCAATATTCTTGGCATAGACTAGTGAGTGGTTCCAGTGCTTCATCAACTTGTTGAAATATTTTAACTGATATTTTTTCTTTTCCTAGATTTTTGTTTTTCACTAATATCTCCAGTGTAGCTTGAACTTTTTCCTTCAGTATATTGATTCTTGATCATATGCTACCTTGTGAATGTTAACCAATTCTTTTGGTATAGAGAGTTGGTGTATTTCTTCTGTATTCTTTTGATGTTCAATAGTTTGCCTCTAGAATCCTTCAATATTTCAACTTGAGACTGGATTTTTTCTTCAATTATTTCAGTTTGAGATATTCTCAGCATGTTCTTCCTTTTTAACTTCCTAACTCCAGGTATGGGCGCATTTCATTATAGTACTCTGCTTGGCTTCTCTTTATGATTTCCTAAAGTTACTCTACATCCAGGAACATGTTTCAGGGTGTCTTTTGATGGTCACTTTGGACCTTCTTTCCTGTCTTTTGAGTGATCTTTTGTTTTCTTCATGTATGATGTTCTTTTTTTATGTGGACATTATTTATATAGATTTTTGAAAATAATTTTATTGAAATATACTTAGTATATTACATAATTCAATAGTTCAATCATATCAAGAAGGGTTATGCAATTAGCACCACAATCAACTTTGGAACATTTTCTTCCTCCTTGTGTCCATTGTTGTTGACTCCACATTTCGCCCATTCAATTACTATCTTCGTAGATCCACCATCTTGATTTCCATATACAAAAAACACACACAATACATAGCATGAAAGCCTCAGCAACAATGACCAAATAAAGCAGAGAAAACTTCAATAATAAAGAAAGCAGACAATACTAAAAAACTAGAATGAATTAAAAATGGGTCAAATATTAATAATAATAACAATAAGGGTTCCTGGGAGGTAGGGTGAGAGGGAGGGGACCAAGGGGAGTTGATATCAAGGAGTTCAAGAAATAAAATGTTGTAAACTGATTGTGGAAGCAACTGTACAATTATTCTTGACCTAATTATTATGATATCTATATGAGCTCTCACCTTTTAAAAAATGTAAATAACTTGTTAGAATAAGAAACAAAAAGAGAGATCAAATGTGAATGAGTTACATTCCAGCCTAAACATAGCTGCTGACTTCCTCCTTGGAGGCAGAAGACACCTCTCTCTCTCTGCTACTCTCTGGGAGACATTGGCAGAAGACAAGGCACATGGTGGACACAACCAGGCCTTGGAAGCCGTAAAAGCCACAGAGACCCCTGCCAGCACTGAGATGTTTCCAATGACACTGGACCCAAAGACTTTCTACCCACTGGCCTGTGATCTTCTGCATTTGACGTCACTGCATGTGTTTTGTGAGTCTGAAGAGGACTTTATAGATTGATATCAGGAATATGGGCTAATATTGGACTTACAGATTTCATCTGGACTGGGCTGGGATGTTTTCTCAATGTTCAGTTGCTCTTGTATATAAATATCTTTCTTATACACACACACACACAAACTAAATATAGCTGCTAAAATATACTTTACAAAGATTGTTGCCTGACAATAAGGCTGTTTACACTCCTAGACTGTGGTCAGTGGGAATTCGCCAGAGAAACATGCCACTACCCTCCTCACCGTTCATGCATGATTTCCTTGCTGTACCCCTGTGGTTTGGTAGATCTTCTGTCAGTGTTCTGTGTATCAAATCTGTTCTTGAGATGTTCTCCAAATTCAAATCTGAGATATACTCAAGGCTGTATTTTAGCTCTGGTGGGTTTGTTTTAATTCTCTTCATCTTCAACCTGAACTTGTATGTGAGTATTTGATGACCTGTTACACAGTTGGCTCTTGGCCTTTTGGTTGGTGATATTGAGCTTCTCTATCATCTCTTCCCCAAGATATAGTCCATTTGATTCCTGTGTATCCCATTTGGTGAAGTTCATGGATATAGACACCATTTCTGTTGTTGAAAATGGGATTTGCAGTGTAAAACTGTTGGTCTTGCAGAATTCTAGAATGCCATCTCCAACTTCTTTGCTCCCACTGAAGCCATATTTCAAACTACCGTCCCTTATTGCTAACTTGTATATTCCAATAGTCAATAATTACCAAAGGATCTTGATTGCATAGTGATTAGTGAATAAAATCTAATAATAGTTGTATTAACTGGTTTTGGGGGTGAGAGTATAGATCGTATCCCATAACATACAGCATTGTATCTCAAGGTAGACTTGAAATAGTCTTTTTCACAATGGATTCAGCCATTCCTCTTGAATTTCTCAATCTCCACATAGTAAACTATATCCTTGCCTGACTCAAAATGGTCCATACCAGTGCATTTCAGCTCACTAATGCCTAGGATATTGATTGTTATGGGTTCCATTTAATTTTTGATGATTTCTAATTGTTTTTAATTCATATTTTCTGCATCCATCGAATTATTAATGTATATTTGTAATTGTTCTTCTCATTTTGAGTCTTTCCCCATCAGCAAAGAAGGTCTTAAAAACTTGATTATATACACCTAATGAAGGTTGATGCTACTTTAAGGAAGTAGCACTTCAGTTGCATTTGGGGTGTCTTCCAACCTGGGAGGTTCCTTCTACACTATATCTGACAATGTTTTGCTGCTATTTATAAGATTTTCAGTGGCTGATTCCTTAGAATTGGACTGGATCTATAGAGTGGTGAGAAATAAATGCAATATTGTTTGCAAGCCAAATTTCACATATTACCTGGCATGAAGGCCACCATGAGCAACATTGCTGATAATAATAATAATAATGTTTATGATCCACATTTTATAACAGTTGCATTCACAGGGGCTGTAACTGTGACTGCACTCCTGGAAGTGACAGGTCTTTGTCTTCAAGCATGTGTAGAAAGGATGAATCCAAGTTGACTGGCCTGACATTTAAGTGTGGCTATAATGGGAGACTCGTCCCTAGACCTCATCTCCCACTACATTGTTGGCTTCCTCTGTCTGACAGTTCCTCCTCTGTGCACTCATAATTGTTTCCAACTTCAAGTTTATGCTGTTTCTCTATACAAACAACCAGATATACAATGAGATATGCGTGTCCTTGGGAGCAATGGTTGGACTAACAGATCTCACTGTATCCTAGTTCAGAGTACACTGGTAAATGTGTGTGTGTGTGTGTGTGTGTGTGTGTGTGTGTGTGTGTGTGTGGTTTTCCTAGTTTCTAATGAGAGGGGAGGCTATGATCCAAATGAGTGTCCCAATTTAGGAACAAAATTGCCAAAGCATTTTACCAGGTCGCAAACTCAAATACCTAAAAAGGCCAGGCAGAGTTTGGTTATTAGTGAATCAGGGGTGATAATGAACAAGGACTCGTGTGGTTTGTGGCAAATGGAAAGGCACACACTGACAGCTATAGAGTACATTCTGACTTCTAGTGACCCAGTCGGACAGAGTGGGATTGCCTCTGTGAGTTTCCAAGACAGTGAATCTTGACTGGAGTAGAAAGCCTCTAAACAGGCAACCATAATGATACCATGTGATCAGGTGTCTCTAGAACAGCAGGATCTTTGAATTTGTATACAGATTTCCCACTGTCCTAGCGTGTTCCTATGCATCCCTTTGTAAGCCAAATTGGCATAAACAAAGAATCAATTATGACTAATTTATATGGGAGAATTTTTTGAGCATTCTCAGACCCCAGAATTAACCTACCAACTTATAGTAAATAACACATAAAACCTAAAATAAGTTTCACATGCATCTGTTAACAGATCAAAGTGTTGGCAGCTTGATGCCGTGTGTAGCTCTGAGGAAGGAGCTTTGCGATCCTTCTCTCACTGCTCGGTGCATGGTGCCCCTTTAACAGATCTCTGCAAACAAACAGTGAATGCTAATTTCACTTCAAAATGAGTGTAAGAATGAAATCCACTTCTGATTTCTTTTGATTAATGAAAACAGGTGCTAATGTAAGTCTAAGTCTTTTGTAAAAGAGATGTGGCATGTTGCAACACCGAGGCAAAACACTAAAGGTGTGCAGCAGAGCAACAGGGGGACCAGAGCAGGGAGCTCTGGAGGGAGTGCCAAGGATAGACTTCGGGGCCAGAGTGTGGCACCCCATAGGACTTGACTGGAGAACATGCCAAGAAGTCAAAACTCAGACCTTGATCTATTTACAGGTTTTTCTTTCTTTTTAAAATATTTAAATTTTTTCCTCTTTTTAAATTAATTTATTCTTTTCTGGGTCATTTGTTTTCTTTTTTGTTGTTATTGTTGTATTCTCTTTTGTCATTTTGTCTTGCTATGCCTTGTTTTTTGGTGCATATTATTATTTTTGAAGATCTATCTAGAAAAAAATAGGCTGGATAAACAATCTGGAGGAGAAAACAAGGGGACCGATGGTTCCCATGGGACATGGGAGCGGGGGAAACAGGGGTAAGGAGATGGTGTTGACCAACCCAGGGACAGGGGAACAACAAATGAGCCAAAATTAGTGGCAAGGAGGGTGTGAGAGGCCTGGTAGGGATTCAGCAAGGGCAATGTAAACGAGAGAAATTGTTGAAACCCAAACGAAGGCTAAGCATGATAGTGGGACAAGAGGAAAGTAAAAGGAAATTGAGGAAAGAAGTAGGAGACAAAGGGTATTTATAGAGGTCTAAATACAGGCATGTACATATGTAAATATATTTACATATAAGGATGTGGGGAAATATATCTATGTGCATATATTTATAGGTTTAGTATTAAGGCAGCAGATGGACATTGAACCTCCACTCAAGTACTCCCTCAATGCAAGAACACTTTGTTCTATTAAATTGGCATTCCATGATGCACAACTTCCCAACATGATTGCTGAAGACAAAAGACAAATGACAGATGACAAATGGGTGCATAAGCAAATGTGGTGAAGAAAGCTGATGGAGCCTGGCTATCAAAAGATATATCATCTGGGGCTCTTAAAAGCTTGCAGGTAAACATTCAGCCATCTAGCTCAGAAGGAACCAAGCCCAGATGGAAGAAGCACACCAGCCTGTGTGACCACAAGGTGTTGAAGGGACCAGGTATCAGACATTAAAGAACAAAAAATCATATCATTGTAAATGGGGATGAGTGCAGATTGGAGACTCAAAACCCATCTATAGGCAACTGTAGGGCACCCCCTTACAGAAGAGTCATGGGGAGGAGATGAGTCAGTCAGGGTGCAGTGTAGCAACAATGAAACATACAACTCTCCTCTAGTTCTTAGATACTTCCTCCCCCCACTATCATGATCCCAATTCTACCTTACAAATCTGTCTAGACCAGAGGATGTACATTGGTGCAGATAGGAAGTGGACATACAGGGAATCCAGGACAGATGATCCCTTCAGGATCAGTGATGAGAATGGCAATACTTGGAGGGTGGAGGGAAGGTGGGGTAGAAAGAGGGAACCAATTACAAGGACCTGCATATAACCTCCTCCCTGGGGGATGGGCAACAGAAACTTGGGAGACATCAGACAGTGTAAGGAAAATTTGGGGAAAGGGTTTATAAAATCAATAATTTATAAATTATCAGTGGTTCATAGGGGGGAACAGGGAGGGAGTGGAAAAATGGGAAGCTGCTGTCAAGGAGCTGATATCAAGGGCTCAAGTAGAAAGCAAATATCTTGAGAATGATGATGGTAACAAATGTACAAATGTGCTTGACACAATGGATGATTGTATGGATTGTGATAAGAGTTGTACAAGCCCCCAATAAAATAATTTTTTAAAAAAAGAGAAGTGGCATAAAAGCAAAACCAGAGAACAATTGTACATTTTTTTTCTATTTTAGAAAACATTGGATAGTCCAAATAAGATTTTGTCCTCACGTCTAGGTCCTAAGCTGCCCACTTATTACTGCTGCTCCAGTAAGAGTTAACAGGCTTCTGAGAACAAAAGGTCCTAAATACTAGTCTGAGCTCCGTCTGACATTATGGCATCACCCACACTCCCTTCATTGAAACTTTCCCCAAGGAGTGGAGAAGATCAGAGAGAGACAGTAGGAAAGCAGAAGGCCAGGAATCGCTACTGGTGTGATATCAAAAGATAACTTGAGGAAATGCTAAAATGCTATGGAAAGCTGTGACTTTGATTCAAGTATAGTGGAGAGAGCACTGGACTAGGAGTTTATGAACCCGAGCCTTCTTATTGATTGAACCTCAGGTTTGGGAACTCTTAAATAACCTAGTCTATTGAAGGTCCAGTCTCATGATAGATTCATATGGAAACAAATCCTCACCTTATATACCTCCATAATATGCTGGTTGTTGAATTGCATTCAGGAGTGTCCAGCAAAGAGGGAACCAGCTGTCGTATCCAGAACCTAATATGAGAGATGGCTCACAGGGAGAAAAGGAAGAGAAGAGGTAGGGACATTTGGGTTAGGTATAGAAGAATTGATGGTATGTGACCATGTAGATAAATATTGGAGAAATATTTTATATCTCAAGGTATCAAAACAAATATGATCAGAATCTTATAGAGTTGGGGTAGGTGTGAGGGAAAAGGCCCACAACAAATCATCACAGGTCCATCCGGTAGGCACAATTGTACTGCGATAATAACTAAAGATTATAGTAAAGTCATAGAGAGCATGAGAGATAGAAGAGACATTGAAATAATGGAGTCAGACACATTTCATAGTAGCATGCTCACCTCAGCCTCACTTGGTGGTCCACATGGAGAGAGAGAGAGAGAGAGAGAGAGAGAGAGAGAGAGAGAGAGAGAGAGAGAGAGAGAGAGAGATTTATTGCTAACCAAGACTTTTATATTCTCTGGGGACATGCAAGCCCTCTAATTGCAGGTGAAGACATATGTCACAGGAAAGGGTTGTGCTATAGGTAATTCAGTATATAATATAGGTAATGGGAGGGGGGTGATCTAGGGGTATCCACACAATAGGAAAGGAAGGTAATGGGGGTGGACTTGACAAGATGGGTGGATACTAGATTTAGGGAGGAAGTGATAATTTTGGATATCATGAGCTGATTTGACCTGTTCTCTGGCTCACTATAGAAACCATTATCAGTAGGGTATAAACCCCACCTACATGAATCAACCTGATGGCTGCTAGTCTTTAGGGAGAAGTAGCCCATTGTTCTGAACAGCAGGGAGTGGGCCCTACTTGTGGTGGGACCAGACAGTAGTCTGGCAATTGATTGCCTTCAGGGAGGTAACTTGGCAAACATTTACCATTAGTTGCAAGCAGTGTCCTAAGTCTAACATAGATTTGGGAGAGAAGACTTGGGAGCAATCTTTCTGTTTCCCACAGGTAGGCTTTGTTTAGACCCTTTGGAGTGTGAGGGGTTGTGGCACAAATGGATAGAATCAGGTTTAAAATGATCCCAGAAAGGAACTTAGGGTAAAATCCTAAATGGTCTCAATGCTGAGTGAAATTCCTGGGAAACACATACAGACTTTGAAGTGAGAAAGACCCACGCCATATTCACTCATTCATCAAACACATATTGAGCCTGAAGATTCAAAGAAGTCAAAGCATAATGATTGCTGCCCTCTTGAGGCTTATAGTTTGGGGTGAGGAGGAGCAGAAGAAATAAAAGAATTGCACAAAGAAGTGTTCGTTTGGGACTGTGAAAAGGTGAGGATGCTGTGGTGGACAGGTAGGAATGAGGAGGGGGGTGAGGTAAAGGGGTCTGGAAACCCAGGCTGCTGGAACCTGGCCCTGTGGGTGAGTTTGGATGGTTTTTTTTCCTGGCAGAACTTGACCATGGCCTTTCTAGGAACCTTCAGCAGTATCCTCTGCACTCTCAGGCTCAGTTTTCCATGGCCCTGGGCAACTCGGATTTTCTCCAGCCTCAGAAGAGTCGATATTAATTTATTTTGCTGTTTTCTGCCGTCTCCCTGTTTTCCCCCTCAGAGGTTCCCCTGAGCCTCAAGGCTGCCTTCACCCTCATCAGTTGATACCTAGTGTGTGGAGTAGGATCCAATTTTAAGAGTCCACTTGACTCCTGGGGCACAGGACCATTCCCATGGATGTGTCCCCTGGGGATGGAGTAGTTCACATGTTCATGGCCTGGGAAGGCTAGCACCTGGCTGTAGACCTGGAGAAAGTCGAGTTTTAGGGTGAAGATGTTGAACCATCTATATCCAGTGTATGGAGGCAGACTGGTGAGGTGAATAGAGTTTTGTCCAAAAGCTAAGGGTCAAGTCTTAGCTGCATCTTAAGCTTGCTGGGTGCCCCTGATCAGTCATGCTTTCTTCTGGCCCTTGGTTTCTTTACTTGTAAAATGATGTAATTCATCCAGATTGTTTTAGAACGTGAGCCTCTTGTAGGCCACTGGACATCCCCTTACAGGAGGGTCTCGGGAAGGAGATGAGCCAGTCAGGGTGGGATATAGCAACGATGAAACATACAACTTTCTCTAGTTCCTAAATGCTTCCTCCCACGCCCTTTCCCACTATCATGATCCTAATTCTACCTTGCAAGTCTGGCTAGACCAGAGGATGTACACTGGCACAGATAGGAACTGGAGGCACAGGGAATCCAGGGCAGATGATCCCTTCAGGACCAGTGGTGTGAGTGGCGATACTGGGAGGGTAGAGGGAGGGTGGGTCGGAAAGAGGGAGAACCAATGTCAAGGATCTGCATGTGACCTTCTCTCTGGGGGACGGACAACAGAAAAGTGGGTGAATGGAAATGGCGGACAGGGAAATATGTGACAAAATAATAATTTATAAATTATTAAGGGTTCATGAGAGAGGTGGGAGTGGGAAGGGAGGGGAAAAATGAGGACCTGATGCCAGGGGCTTAAGTGGAGAGCAAATGTTTTGAGAATGATGAAGGCAATGAATGTACAAATGGGCTTTACACAATTGATGTATGCATGGACTGTGATAAGAGTTGTATGAGCCCCTAATTAAAAAAAATTAAAAGAAAGTGAGCCTCTTATGTGCCCTAACATACAAACCAGATAAAAGTGGCATCCCTTAGCTTATTATGGTAGGCTTTGGTGTGTTGCTTACTCTACTACTTTGACCTGGGTAGGATAATTGGGCTGGAATGCCCCAAGTTTCCCATGCCTATTGGAATGTCAATACTGGAAGACACTCATATAACTGTTCAGGGCTGAGAATGATGGTGCCCTATACCCCTCCTGAATGAGTATGACCAAGGAGGCTGAGGAGGAAGATGGCTGGCCCGGTGCCCATAGCAAACAGGGGCATAACTGGGACCCGCCCTCTTCTACTCTCAGTCTGGGGCCTGCTGTCTGGAGCACCCAGTCTGTAGGAACCTCCAAAAATGAAGAAATGGCTCCTTTCACCCAAATGTTCCTCTGGCTCTGTGGGGGAATGCTCTAATCTTCGACCAGTCCTGTTCACCTGATTCCTGGGGCCTTCTATTTTCAGAGGCACTATGAAACTTGTCTCCATTCTTGCCGGATTAGGAGGATGTAAGAGGGAAAGGCGAACCGTGCAGTAGAGAGTGGCTCTGGCTCCAACAACGTCTTGAATTATTTTGAAAACATGTTGGACACACCAAAGCCTAGCTCACATCTTGTCCCTGGTGTTTGCTCCCTGGATGTGAAAGCCCATATGTTTCTGGGTAAATGTGCTCTGTTTTCCCAGACTGCTTTTGCAATTAGCTCATCAGAATGCTGTTCTCTAATAGTCCTTTGATGTACAACAAGCCTTCTAAGTCTGTGTGTTTCCTTTCCTTTGAAGCAGGACATTGTGTTTTGCCAGAAGTCAATGAAACGTCCTGGTAGAACAGAACAATTTAATTCCTTCCTCAGATACAGGAAGTTCCAATGGGCTTCTGCCCATGACTTGCTAAGCACCAGTCCTTCATATATCTGTCTCATTTCTTTACCTGCATTTGGTTTTGCCTTTGACTCTGATTCTTGAGCTGACTGTCATCTTGGTTTGTTACTTCCTCTGAATTGAGCCTGGCACTTGCTCTGGCCCAGTGCTGGTTCCCTTCTAAGATGATGGTGCCCTAGCACTCCCCTTTTAAGTTCCCATCTTAACCTTGACTGCTCATGGTCACCTTGTCTATTGTATGCCCAAGACAATACACAGATACCATCTCCCACAGTTGGCCTAGGACCTCAAACTGACCTTCAATAATCTCGTCTTTGGGTACCAGCTCTGACACTAAAATGAGCACTCATTTTACTTGGACTTTGAGTCCCCATGTAGCATTTTCAAAAGCATTTTTCAGAGTCCTGCAAAGTTCCTTTCCTTGGTGTTTTTTGGAATTGACTTCAATAAGAATAAACAAATCAATCTTGGTGTAAATTCAGCCAGAATGCTACTTAGAAATGAGGATGGTGAGACTTCATTTGCTTACTTTGGACACGTCATGAGGAAAGACCAATTGCTAGACAAGGACATTATATTTGGGAGGGATTAGTGAAAACACGGAAACCTCATGAAGTGGACTGATAAAAATCAATAGCTTCAAACCTACCAACAGTTATGAAGAGGGGCTGGGCCACATCCTGCTCTGTTATACATAAAGTTGCCACCAGTCAGAGTTGGCGAGTGGCAACCGCTAATACGAGTCAGCCGTTCAGCTGCCATTGTTCATGAAGACTGCCAGCCACGGCTGTACCCTCTACTAAGTTTGCTGTCGTTTTCCAGTATGTTGAGGTAGATACTGGCTCTTTGGGCTGAGTATTGCCTCCTCTGTTTTCAGCCTAGATGCTAGAGGCCATTTTGGGTTTCCCCAACAAGCACAATGGTTTGCTTTATCAGCCAAGGCTTACCTCAGAGCTGTCGGGTTGGGCCTCTGCTATTGATTCAAAGACACAGACTATTGTATACGCCTTGTGAAAGTAGAAGGTCTCTGGCCTGTCATGGATTTATTTTGAGTTAGCAGGTTTATTTGGGCCTGGGTGAGTAATTCACTTATTGATTCAGTCATTAACAGAATTTTGTTGAATTCCTACTATCTGCAAATTGATCTGGTAGTAGTTTCCATCAAACCAGTGATATTATAAATATTGCAGCCACATATCCCCACGGAGTAGTTGTATTCTGTCACGCATGGTTGCTATGAATCGGGCTTCATTTTTGTTTTTTTTCTTAGTGCTGGGCACACAGTGATTAATATACCTCACTCCATCTGCCTCACGGAGAAGACAACATTGCACATATCAGTAAGAAATAATCCAACAGAGACTGAGTTGGAATAAAAATAAAGTAGGCGCTAGGGGCAGAGGGTGACCCGGGACCAGTTTAAATTGGGTGGTCAAGAAGGACTTCTCTGACATGGTGACATTTAAGCTGAGACTCAGAAGACCTAGAGGGAAGGCACCCACAGCAGGAATGCAGACACCTGGCTTGAGGATGCGGTTTGTGGTTTTGAAAGTCGGACAAAGGTCCAGTCTAGCTGGAACACAATAAATCAGAGGGCACACAATGAGAGAGGTGGGCTGGGAGGTCAGCAGACTCAGATCATGGAAAACCTTGGGCTCTCAGAGGTTCAGCTTTTACTTGAGTGGAACAAACATAAGTGGAAGGTCTTAGACAGTGGAGGGCATGGCATGCTTCCTGCTTTTAAAGGATCACTGTACAACTCCACAACGAGAAGGCAAAAACACAGGTGAAAATGGAAATTATAGACGTTTCTTTAAAGAAGATATGAAAATGATTAACAAGTGCATGGAAAGATTCTCAACAACATTTTCATTATGGAAATGCAAATCAAACTACAAGATACCACGTTATTATATATTTTATATGTAATAAAAAATAACCAGTTGGAGAGGACATGAAGAAATAGGAACATTTGTTCATTTCAAGTTCATGCATGGAAAAGGTCCAGAGTTCCTAGTGACAATTCAGATGGGCTCAACTTGTGTTATCTGGATAGACCAGAGAAACAAATACATAGAAACTCATATGTGCATAAGACAGAGTTTTACATAAAGGGTAATTGTACATTAAGAAAACATCTCAGCCCAGTACAGATCAACTCCATACATCTAATATTAGCCCTTATGTCTGATACCAATTTATAAAGCCCTCTTCTGACTCACGAAACACATGCAATGACCCGAATGCAGGAAGATCACAGGCCGGTGGGTGGGAAGTCTTGTAAATCCAGTGGTGGTGTAAGCATCTCAGTGCTGGCAGGGGTCCTCCCGTGGATTCTCCACCAACCAGGGCTGCATCAGGGTAGGTCCATGTGGCTTCTCCTCAGGGGTGTCTCCCAGGGAGTCAGCCTTGACAGTAGAGCGTCTCCAAGAGAATGAGTAGAATGAAAATAGTGTCTCCCTCCTCCAAGAAGGAATATCAGATTTCTCGCCATGCCCACACAGAGCCCTCACTGGCTGTGATCTGATTGACAGACTAGACTCCACCCCTTCACTCTTCACTCCACCAGATTATGTAACTACCACACATCTGAACCTAACTTTAGGCCCTAGCAGCAGGTGTGTCTTATGTATTTTCTCATTTGCAACTCATGGCTTGAACATAACATATAGGTCTGTTGTAGGTACCATGGTACAGCTGCTGTAGAAAAGAGCAATTCTACTCTCTGCAACTTCACTGTCCTGCTTGCTGGGATGGGACTCCGCCACTGACCCTTAGAGCTGCCAGTGCCCTGCTATGCTTCCACCAACTTTGGATTCACATGACCGCAGCCAACTGGCCTTCCTCTTTCCAGGTTCACCACCCTGCTTCACTGGCATGTGGCTGTGCGAGTTTGAAGAGGAATTTATGGACTAGCATTGGCCTTAGGGACTTCTTTTGAAGAAGGGCTTATCGAATAGAGTTGGATTAGGCTAGGATGACTTTGATCTAAAGTTCTTTCTTATATAGAGATAGATGAGTGTACTGGATTTGTTTTTCTAGACAACCTGACTTAACACAAAGGTAAGGGAAAAATTGGAAAATAAATAGTAGTAGTGGTAGTACAATATGACGATATAATTAATGTCACTATTGTACACTTGAAATGGATTAAAATGGCAATTTTAATGTTATGGGTTGTGTGCTTTTTTTTGAAAAATAGGTGGGTCGGGAGATTGACGCATGGATGGATAGATGGGTAGACAAGAATGTAGGGCAGAATGATGGATGGGTGGGTGGATTAATGGGGGAGTTGATGAATTATCTGATTTTAACTTCATATTCATTTACTATTTTATAATTTACTAATGGTTAGATGGTGGATTTATTAGCTCATTATTTTTCCTCTTATCTTCTTTCCCTTTCATTCCCCCTCTCTTTGACTTCCCAATTTTCAAACTCTCCTTATTTTAATGTGAAAAACATTTTTCTCATATTTTTATCTTATAATACTGATCTCATACAGTAATTGTCTTTATGAAAATCATTGACTTTGCTGAGCATAATGTCTTCAAATTTACCCATGTTATGTGATGTTTGACAGTTTCATTATGTTTTTAGGGATGCAAATTTTCCTGTGTATTTTTTACAGGGTTTACTTATTTATTCATTCTTTCACACGTTGAAATTTTGTTTTCATCTTTTTGCTATTTTATCTATGTGATATTTTTCATCTTTTTGTTACTTCTGCCTCTTCACAATTTTGATTACATATTTTTGCTATTGCAAAGCATTGCAATATGCAGTGCTACAATTGCAGCGCCATAATAGATAGTAAGGATAGTGCTAGGGTTGTGTATTTCTCATGGTTAAAAAGAAAAACACAAAAACCTCAGAAACGTGCTGTCCTGTTCATGTGGATGCAAGAAAAGGGGTTGATAGTTAGAAGACTAAGGTTGGCTATAAAGAGGACATATAATTTTATTTCTCTAAACATCAGTTTTCTCATTTATAAAAGGAAACAACAGTACCAGGAATAATTACTGAGGAGTTGAAAGAAATATAATGCTGTATCATGAATTATGTACTGAGTTAAGGAATCACCAACTAGTGAAAACTAGCTAATGTGCTTGACTACTACCTGAAAATTTGAAGGGTTGAGTTCATCCAGAGGGTCTTAGGAAGAAATACCTGGTGTGTTAGTCTGGGTAGACTAGAGACACAAATTCATAGGCACTCACATGTGTGTAAGAAAATTTTCATATGAAAGAGCAATTGTACATTAAGAAAACATCCCAGCCCAGTCCAGATCAAGTCCATAAGTCCAATATTAGCCCATTTGTCCAATACTAATTCATAAATTCCTCTTTAGACTCATGCAGCCATGCAATAATGCTGAATGGAGGAGGTTCACAGGCCTGTGGGTGGAAAGTCTTGTGGATCCAGTGGCAGTAGAAGCATCTCAATGTTGGCTAGGGTCTCTACATGGCTTCCCCAGCTCCCTGGGCTCTAGCATAGCTCCATGTGTCTTTTCTTCAGGAATGTCTCTCAGGGAGTGAATGTGTGTCGCACCTCCAATGAGCTATTTATCTCCTTAGCACCTCCAAATGAGGTCATCAATTTGCAACCCGATTGAAAGGCTAAGCTCCACATCTTCACTCGTAAATCTCAAATTGACAATAGATTATGTACCTACCACCTGGTGACCTACTTCTGGAAAAGTAGCCATAGAAAACCCAATAGAACACTGCTCTGTAACATACATGGAGTTGCTATGAGTTGGAACCAACTCAATGACAACTGGTCCTGGTAAATTTAGAAAGGCATTTTCCACCAAAGAATTGGATTGGATGCCCTCTCCTGGATCTCTCTTCCTCATCATCATTCTCATACCCCTGATGTGGTCAAGAGGTCCTGGTTGTACTTAACCACTGGCCAAGTCAGGTTAATCCACCAAGAATGGTTTAGAACATGAAACTTGAGAGATGAAAACAGGACCCAGATTTAGGTGAAGTCTGTTATGCTGGATTTTCTGTAAGTTGCAGTTTACCTAGATTGTAAAACATGATATTGAGCTGCCAGCCTCAACTGTGTTCCTTAAAGTTCATGCTTTCTTCGTGGGATTTCAAGAGTACCCAGTGACACTTCAGACTAATCCTAGCTCTAGGCCCTAACATCAGGTGCTTCCTTTATAATTTTGCATCTGAAAATCATGATTTGAAAATGTACTATCTGGGGGTTTCAAAAAGTTCATGAAAAAATGAATGAAAAGGTAATAGGGTTTTTCTAAGAACATTTTGAATCTCCTTTCTATATGTATGTTGTTGATAAAGACCAAATACCTAATGATATTAGAGACTTCATAAGGCAATGACATGATCTGATACTGTCCTTGGTTCTGCTTTGTTTAACTGTATGAACTACAACAAATGTACATTATCTCTTGAACCAAGTTTCCTCAACTGTTACTAGAAGTCATCACTCCAATATTATGGATTGAATTATGCCTTTATCACATCAAAGTGATTTGGCAGTTCTGTTATGATATAGTCATCACCATGATTGTATCATGTAATCATGATCTGATTAGCCTATCAGTGTTAAGGAGCTTTGGGTTGGACCCAACACCCTTATACAAATCACACCACTGGTCTGATGAAAAGGGAATTTCCATGGGATGTGGCCCTTTCTCTTACAAGAGATAAAAGTAGGGAGAAGAGAGTAGGAGTGTAGTATGATGGTGGCAGTGGGATCCTCAATATCACCAAGAAAAGAGAGCTAGGAGCCTAATGTATTCTTTGGATACCCTTACTGCAGGGTCAATGCACTAAGAATCTCCTAGGCTCAGGGAAAAATTGATGCCAAGATTCATGGAGATACACATGGAGATCTCTAAGGGAAGCTAAGTCCACAGATGTTGGAAGGAGACAAAGACCTCCCATAGTCAACATAGAGAGGAAACCTTTCCTTAGAATTGGCACTCTGAATACAGACTTCTATCTTCCAAAACTATCAGAGAATTTTTGTGTGTGAAACCATCCACTTGAGATTTTTGGTGATAGCATGGGATAACTGAGACAGAATTTGGTACCAGAAGTGGAGTGCTGCTCTAACAAATACCTAAAATATGGAAGTGGTTTTAGAACTGGCTAATAGGAAGAGGCTAGAACAGTCTTAATACCTAGTAGTAAAAGCATAGATTGCCTGGAGGAGACTGTTGGTGGAATTATAGACATCAAAGGCAATTTCTGAGAGGGTTCAGAAGGAAGTGAGGGGGGTTGTAACTCTAGAGACAGCATAGATGGTGAAAAGCAGTGATAGAGAAGTGGCGGCAGCAGAATCAGGAGACTAGAGGGAGGTGGCCTGGGAGCTAAGTAACACAGTTGTGTGCCTTCAGGCAGGAGGCTTACTTGTGGTGTTGGATGTCCCAAGAACTTATCAGTAGAGTTAAACATATTTGTAACACTTGCCTGAGAAGCACAATACTGGGCTGGTTTAAGGGGTTAAGGAACCAGGAAGGAGAAGCTGAAGAGACAAGGAGAATGAAAAGTAGAGCTACCTTGTACCTCAAAGGGTAGGATTATGACCTTTAAAAAAAAATCTTTTTATTGGGGCTCATAAGGCTCTTATCACAATCTGTACATACATCAATTGAGCAAAGCACCCTTATACATTCGTTGCACTTGTCATTCTCATAATTCACCTTCCACTTGGGTTCCTGGAATCAGCTCGTTTTCCCTTCCCCCCCCGCCCCCCTCCCTCCCCGATCCCACCCCTGGTCCCTTGATAGTTTATAAATAATTATTATATCTTATCTTACACTCCCCGGCATCTCCCCTCCCCCGCCTCCCCATTGCCCATCTCCCAGAGAGGAGGTTACACATAGATCTCTGAGATCGGTTCTCCCTTTCTACACGCCCTTCCCTCCTGGTGTCGCCACTCCCACCGCTGGTGTTGAGGGGTTCGTCTGTCCTAGATTCCCTGTGCCTCCAGATCCCCACTGCACCGCTGTACATCCTCTGGTATAACCAGGTCCGCAAGGCAAGGTAGAATTGGGGTCATGATGATTGGGAGGGGAGGAAGCGTTCAGGAACTAGAGGAAGGTTTTGAGTTTCATTGTTGCTACACTGAACCCTGAGTGGCCCATCTCCTCCTCACTACCCCTCTGGAAGGGGTGTCCAGCTGTCTACAGGTGGGTATTGGGTCCCCATCATGCACTCCCCCTCTTTCACGGTGATGTGATTCTCACCACCACCCCACCTTTGTTGTTGGAGACCTGGTCTCCTCTGTCCTTCACGGTCACCTATGTTGGTGTGCTGCTTCCGTGTGGGCTCAGTTGCTTCTGGGCTAGATGGCCGCTTGTTTGCTTTCAAGCCTTTAAGTCCCCAGACGCTATATCTCTCAGTAGCCGGGCACCATCAGCCTTCTTCACCACACTTGCTTATGCACACTTTTGTCTTCAGCGATTATGTGAGGAAGGTGATCACACAATGATTGTTTTTGTTCCTTTGTATCTGCTACATGGTCCATTCAACACCTTGTATTCGCTTAGGCCGTGTGCTTCTTCTCTGTGGACTTTGTTGCTTCTGAGCTAGAGGGCCGCTTATTTGCCTTCAAGCCTTTAAGACCCCAGATGCTATATCTTTTTGATAGCCGGGCACCATCAGCTTTCTTCACCACATTTGCTTACACACACGTCTGTCTTCAGTGATCACGTCGGGAAGATGGGTATCCTGCAATGGCTGTTTAGCAGGGTGAGGTGCTATTGTATTGGGGGATTATGCATGAGGCGGCCCAATGTCCATCTGCCACCCTACTACTGAACCTATAAATATATGCATATAAATCTATTGCCCCCATAATCATAAATATATTTACATATGTACATGTCTATATTTAGGCTTCTCTGTATGCACTTTGCCTCCTACTCCTTTCCTCTATTTCCTTTCGCTTTCCTCCCTACCCATTACCATGTTTAGCCTTCATTCTGGATTCAGTAATTCCTCTCAGTTCCCTTGCTCTTGGTCACTCCCTTCCAGTCCTCCCCTTCCCTCCCTCCTCTGGTTTTGAACCACTCGCTGTTCCCTTGTCCCTGTGTTGGGCGACACCTCCTCCCTTCCCCTACCTCCCATGCTCTCATGTCCCTCCAGGACCGTTGGTCCTGTTGTTTTCTTCTCTCATTATTTGTCCAGCCTATCTTGTCTAGGTGGACCGGATTATGACCTTTGAAATCTCAAATGGTAGAATGATTGGCTTACTGGGTATTAAAGGGTGGGCTCATTATCCATCCAAGGTTTAAAAAAATCAGAGCTTCACTGGTTTTGGAATATGGGGCTTCAGTTCATGAGTTTTGAAAGGATGGGACCAGATATACCCAAAGCTGAAGATCTCTAAGAGACCTCAAGTTCACAGAGAGAGATGAGGCAAGGACTTTCCCTCAAGGTCAACAAAGCTGGCGCCTGACAGACTTAGACTCCCAACCCGTGAGAGTGAGATAAGAACTGTTTGTTCAAACCACTGACTTGTGATCGTTCATCAGGAGACAAACAAGACAAGGGGTCTTTTTCTTTTTTTTTTTTGAAGATTACTGTGAAATCAAAACCCTGATATTCCTGACTATAGATGAAATCAACAAATGGTTCCTTGTTTTTCCATTAACTTTTCTAAATTCCCTTGTATATGCTTTTCGTAGGATGGTGGTGGTGGTGGGGTGTGTGTGTGTGTGTGATTTTGTGAATTTCATAGAAGAAACTACTTCACTTTGTGAAGTGCTTTACCTATTTATTTCATAACAATTGTGTTTATTTATTATATCCATTTTGTACACGATCCTAAAAAGTTTAAGTAATTTGTGCAAGAAAATACAGCTAATAAAGTGCTAGTTCTCAAATCACCTGAATTGAACAGTTAATTATTCTGCAGTACTCTTTCTGAATATGTGGGCAGGAGTGTATGATCTGACATGTGTGAATGTGTGAGTGTGTGGAGGTGCATTGGTTTGTGTGTATATGTGAGAATAAATGCGTGCATGTTGAGTGTAGAGGGATGTATATGTGTGTGGGTTAGTGTACTGGTGTGATTTTGGGAATGAATATGAGGGTAGTGAAAGCTAAAGAATAAAATCTAAGCAGTGAGTTGAGTAAAAGGAAAGACTAAGCAAAAACCATGTGTAGACCATTAGGACTCAATGGTACCTAAGAACAAGCTATGGCCAAATGGATCTGTACCTTCTGTTTTTTTTTTCAAAGGACCAGTAATACCTTGATTAGAGCCAGTGGAGCTTAAAGGTGAATGAAATTAAATCTGAATTTTCATTTCCCTCGAGCATCTACTCTGCTGAAAACCCTGTGTCTTCTGCTGTACCATGGTGTCTTTTCCATGGGCACCAGGCCCAGGTGGAGGACTTACAGTCATTCTTATCTTCAGCAACAGATACAGGGAGGGGCTGACATTGTCTTTTCCTTCTTTGTGGTTGTCAAGTCTCTGTTTTTGCTTGGAGCATACAGGAAAGACCTTAAAGACATCATTTTTAAAAAAGTCATTAATCAGCATGCTAAAAGTTACCCATTTAACCACCATCTAGATTTAACAATAATTGATTATCCTTTGAAACCAATAAGTTAATGTATCACAAATCTATCACTTGACTTGCGTTATAACTATGGCTATATTTATTAATAAAACAGGAATGATTTTTGAACCATTCTACAGCCAATGATGGGGCTTTAGCTTTGGTTGGTTCTACAACAATCCTCAAGAAAGAACTCCTATCTTAGTAATTCCATATTGTTATCACCGAAATATCTTAAGTGGATGACTTTACAAACAAAAGTCTATTCTCTGACAGTTTCTTAGGCTGGAAGTCTGTGACCTGTGAAAGGGTGCTAGGCCCTACCAAATCCCCTTACCACGGGTGGACTGACCACCCTAGATAAGGGGGCATGCAGATTGGGGACCCAAAGCCCATCTGTAGGCAACTGGTCACCCCCTTACAGAAAGGTCGTGGAGAGGAGACGAGCCAGTCACAGTGCAGTGTAACAATGATGAAACATACAACTTTCCTCTAGTTTTTTAATGCTTCCTTGCCCCTACTATCATGATCCCAAATCTACCTTACAAATCTGGCTAGACCAGAGGATGTACACTGGTACAGATAGGAACTGGAAACAGGGAATCCAGGACAGATGATTCCTTCAGGACCAGTGGTGAGAGTGGCAACACCAGGAGGGTAGAGGGAAGGTGGGGTAGAAAGGGGAAACCAAGTACAAGGATCTACA
The DNA here is from genome assembly GCF_050624435.1 of Tenrec ecaudatus. Classification (NCBI taxonomy): domain Eukaryota; kingdom Metazoa; phylum Chordata; class Mammalia; order Afrosoricida; family Tenrecidae; genus Tenrec; species Tenrec ecaudatus. The sequence continues at coordinate 81,626,795 of NC_134541.1, read as the reverse complement.
AATAACCTCCCTTCCGGGGGGGGGGGGGACAACAGAAAAATGGGTGAAGAGAGACATTGGACAGTATAAGATATGACAAAATAATAATAATTTATAAATTATCAAGGGTTCATGAGGGAGGGAGGTGGGGCGGGAGGGGAAAAAATGAGGAACGGATACCAAGGACTCAAGTACAAAGCAAATGTCTTAAGAATGATGATGGCAACAAATATACAAATGTAGCTTGACACAATGGATTTATGTATGGATTGTGATAAGAGTTGTATGAGCCCCCAATAAAATTGTTTAACACAAAAAAAGTTGCCAAACCCAGTTGGCACATATTTTAGGAGGAGGACACATTTAAATTCATTATTTTACACTGTTCTCCACCCCAATTAGGAATATGAGACTTTTTCTTCTGTGAGCCACCTGAGTCATGCGAAGCCAGAGTCTTGGTTTTGGGTGCTTGTGACCTGATATAGAAGAGTCTTGGTCTGTTCCCAAATGCAGGGATGTATTATACCTGAACCAGCAGAAGTGTGAATCCGGGAAGAAATGGCTGGATGGCAACAAAAGTACTGCATCTTCTTTACCGGCTATAGGAGGGCTCAAAAATCATTTCTCTTTTTATTAATAAATAGAGCCACAGTTTCTGAAGAATAAAAATCTGGCTGGCATTTGTCTCTGTCAAGTGATTTTTTTTCTGTGGAGAGATACTGAAGGCCAATGGATATAGCAACTGGAACCAACCTGTGATGCCCTGGTAATTTTTCTGCCTTATAATTAATGAACAATTAGGGGTTTTCAAGCACCCAATTACTTTACAGTTGGAGCTTGAGGCAGTTACAAAGTGGGCACTGCAGCCAGAGGCCAAGGGGACCGGGGTGGGGTGGGGAGGAGATAGCTCTGTGACCTGAGAAAGTCTTGGGTTAGGAAGGGTACAGAATGAAGGACTGGGAGTATATGAGCCCCTCTCCTGTGTGGTAACTGGACCAGCCTCTAGAGTACCAGTTGCCATTGCTGGTGAAGGTATCTGAGAAGGTTCTTGGTGTTGGCATACACCTCTGAGAAGCAGGCTGGTGACATATCTGCTCACCCAATCCGGCACACCCTTGGACAGCAGTCATTCCCGCGCTTCATTTGGGGAATTCGATCGGGGTTGTTATTTTTGTTTTTCCTCTGCTTATGCTCTACCTTTAGTGGCTCCATGTTGGGCTGCAATCCACATGGTTGGCAATTCAAAACCATCAGCCACTCTTTGGGAGAAAATTTGGGCTTTCTACTCCTATAAACAGTTATAATCTCTGAAACTACCAGGGGGTCACTATGAGTCAACTGTAACTCAGTGTGGTGAGTTTTGTTGGTTTTTGTGACTTTAACTCATAGAGGACCTCCAGGCCTTGCATGACTCTACTGGAGCCCAGGCTCTCATCCTGGCATCAACACAGTGGCTCCCTGAGCATCTTATAAGATCCAATTCTCTAACTTCTGGGGCCTACACAGAAAGGAAGGCCAGTTTTTCTTTAGAAGATCAGTACTTAGCATGGTACACCAACGATACTAGACCCAGAATGGGACACCAATGATACTGGGCTCAGCATGGGACACCAATGATACTCCTGCGATGCATGTTTAGTATAGCTTTCCTGACTGTTTACCATTGGTTATATCTGCCCTGGTTTAAATGATTCCTTTTCAAAACTCCTCTTCAAAGAGTCTCTTCCTACACCACTCTCATTATAAGTTGCCATCATGTCAACCATTAACTCATCACAACCACATGCACGATGAAATGAAGCATTGATCACTTCTGTACCGTGATTTGTTGAGGTTATTGGACTGTTCTGATTCATAAGGTTTTTATTGGATGATTAATCATTAAGCTTTTCTTTGGAAGTAAATCATTGTCTTTCTTCAGAAGTTCCACGGAAACCTGCTTATCATTACAGAAAATGCAAGCCTCTGATGACAGCTGGATAGTGACTGAGAATGAAATGGACTAGCCAAGAATCGAACCCATGTCTCCCGCATGAAAGAAGAGAATTCTATCGTTGAATCTTCACTGTCCTCTGTTGATTGAGCCTGTGCTATGTGCCAGACTAGGCGCTCAATACATGATTTTGTGTGATCCTTACAAGGAGAGGGTAGAGCCACATTGTTCTTTAGTAACACAGTTAAGCTCAGACTTATCTCTCTGACATTAGAGATATTATAACCTTATCTATAACACTAACTCCCCTTAATGTTTGGAAAATGAACAAGAGCCAACCTAGTAGCCAGAAACCCAGGCAGCTCACACTTCATGAAATGTGCTTGACATGCTGAGACTCAGCCATTACTGGACACCTGCATCACTGATGGGGAGTATTAGGCTACTCTGCTGCGTCACCTAGAGGAAACTCTAGGCTTGTGTTGTCTCGGTGCCACCTGCTTCATACTTGAAGGCCTGGATGAGAGCATCCCTTTGGCCCATTGTAACCCTCATGCTGTTGGACTAGAACTAGGCAAAGACGTTTCTACTGCCTGGACAATAGGGGGTATTTGAAACCCTTATCTTACATATTTTGGTATTCTCCTAAATGGAAAGTGTGTTCAGGAGCAAGGAACCAACATCAACACCAAAACCCAAACCAAAATGTATACATCTGAGGACGCATCCCCAACCCCACACGGACATGTGCTGTGGAGACAGCAGCATATGTCCTTCATGCCCTCCAGTCGGAGATTCCGCCTCACTGCCTTTCTCTGTGCAAGGAGTCAGACAAGGAGATATGCCTGCAGAAGGCCAAGCACCTTGAAATGTATCATGATAGTTTTTATAAGCAAGACAGACACTTGTGGTGGCTGCTTTGAATGAGTGAATGCTGAGTGGAAGGCTTTCCCCATTCTTTTCTTTCTCCTTATGCTACTTAGCACCCTGTAAGTGAAGTTCTTTGGGGTATGCAAACACACCTGGGACCTGAGCTCTGCTTCAGGGATTAGGAAGTGTGAGCAGAAGGTGTCTGTAGCATCTTCTATTGGCGTAGGACAGTGCCTTGTGCCTTGTCCTCATTTGCCTTGGGTCTGAGGAGAATGTCTGAGCTGTAGGCAGGAGGAATGTTGGTGTTCTCTCAGGAATTGTTAGGCCCCACCAAGTTGGTGACAACCCTACATACAACAAAGCACAACCCTGCCCAGTCCGACACCATCCTCAGAATTGCTGTTATGCTCGAGCCATTGTTAACGACATTGTTAAAGCCATTGTTAAAAGTCAAGGGTCTTCCCCTTGTTTTGCTGACCTTTTCCTTGGCCAAGTCTGATGTCTTTGTCCAAGAACTGGTCTCTCTCCTGATAACATGCCGACAATATATGAAACGAAATTGTGTCATGATTCCTTCTAAGGCACATTCTAGCTGTACTTTCTCCAAGACTAGTAAGGGACAATATCCCAACACAAGCTCAGTGGGATGGCTCGGGGCCCGCCTTTGGAGCACACCAGTTCTTGTGCCACAGAGAAGGCTTCAGTTTCCCTAGCTCTGAAGTAAGAACAATGGTAGGACTTTACGTTTTCATGAAAATAAAGCAATACACAAAGATAAATGTGTTTTATAAATTGTGGAGCATGCCATGTTGTCCTGGCAATTTTTTTAAAGCTGGAATATGAGAATGATATTTCCCAAGAGACTCCTTGTGGTTTGGAGTCCTGGAAAAAGTCTTTTTTTAACTCCATATGTGCATCATTTTAATATTCTAAAAGAGGAGATCATATAGGCGAGTTTTGTGGATTGAATTGTGTCCCATCCCCCAAATATGTTGAAGGTCTAGCCCTTGTACCTGTGGATGTGACCTTATTAGGAAATAAGATCTTTGAAGATGTTTTCAGTTAAGTTCACATGAGGCCATTCTGGAGTGAGGTGGTCCATAATCCAATATGACTGCTGTCTTTTTAAGAAAAGGAAGAGAGACAAAGAAACGAGGAGACGGAGAAGAAAGGCTTCCATGTGGAAATAGAACCAGAGATGTGGAGCAATGCATCTTTCAGTCAGTAAGACCAAGAATCCCTGCCTGCAATCCGAAGCCAGCAGAGAGCTCTTCCGAGGCCGCAGAGTCATCCATCGAGCAGATACCCTGATGTCCTGCTACCAGCTTCCAGCCAAATGTATTATCTAAAGCTATGAGACATTTGGTTATGACAACTCGTGGAAACAAAGGCAGCAAGGGACGCACCTCTAGATGAGACCTGGGCCTCCTCATCAAGGCTGCTGCTACCCAGCCAGATCATCTTAGATTAAACCAAAAGACAAACCAGTAACTATCCGATGGCTTCTGGCTCATAGAAATACTGGAGAGCAGAGCAGAGCTGTGAATCTTTTGGGAACCAGATGGCCATCTTTTCTCTCTCGGTGTATCTGATGGATTTGAAATGCTTACCTTTCTGTCACAGGTGAGCATTTAACTCTGGTGCCACCAGCGCTCCTCAGATCCGGGCCAGTCCTCAGTTTCCTCATTGATAAAATGAGACAAAGTGAAGAGAGTCATGGAAGAGTCAATTAAAGGCTGAAGTGTTGAGCCAGGAGGCCCATGGTCAAGTCCCAATGTTGCCACACACTGCGCATAAAAATTCCTGAAGCTCTGCATCCCGAGCCCCCTGCATCTTTAAAACAGGACAATGAAAGCACCTGTCCTGAGCAGTTGCTGGCAGGATCAAATGAGCCCATTCCTGAGCATGTCTGGGATGCGCTCTAGCAATGAGCATATTCTGCCACAGACACACTTCACTAACTGTGGAGTTGGCACTGATTTCCTCTCACTCCGACATTCTGTGTTTTGATGGGGAGCAGACAAAGTAAGCAGAGTGGATGGACCCTGCCTCTAAAGCGCCCAGCGGTGTGGCGCAGTGAGTTGGTCATCTCTATTTGTGCATACACTCTGACTGGATAGAGTCCTAACCAAATGATTCATCTTTGGAAAACATTGAACTCAGGTTTATTTCTCTTATTTCTGCCTCCTAGAAAACCTGAGACCCCCTATTTCCCTCCAAAGCAGCTTGTAGTGGCTAGCACTGAGTAAGCGCTCAGCATCAGGATGGGTAATGGCACCCAGCTGCCAGGGGTGCAGACTCGAGGGGCAAGGGAGGGTCACTGAGGGGTACTTTATTAGTTTCTCTGCTGCATCATCATTTACCAGTGTGCACACAGAAGCCATTAAGTGCTTTATTCTATTTTGCCCATGAGGGTGCCTCCCTAAGAGGTATTGATTTTGACATCAAAAACAACTGTAAGTTACTCGCTGTATTATTTGCTCCCCAGTTGTGTCCTGGTAGGTAAAGTCGGTCATTTTGGCCATCAGACACATGTGCAGGCAAACTAGGGGGTAATCAAATTGCTGCTGTGGCTGCTAACAGCATCCTCACGGAGACTCCCCTCTCCGGAATGGCCTTGGCATTCTCTGCATGTTTCTGCTTGTTGTGATTGCTGGCTCTCCAGATGGCACTCCTTCTAGTTCACTGCCTTTGGATGACTGGTGACAGAAAAGGCTGGGCTCAGTTGAAGGAAGTGAGGTTGAGGTTGAGATGCAGAGAGAGACTGTTCTGGCTGGGGAGAGCAGAAATAAGTACCAGATAGAGATTCTACAAGCAGGGCCATGGGTCATTCTTATCGCTGTAGCCTGTCATGCACAGTTCTCACATCTGCAAAATGAGGCTTGATCACCTATTCCTTCTGAACGGAGAAAAGGAGACTGGCACCTGTTCTGCACATTCACTGAGGCTCTCATCTGGAATTAGAGATTTTGTAGAGAGGAATGGTGTCAGGAGCCCAGGTCAGATGGAACCTGTCCCTGGTCATGGTCCAACCTGCTTAGTTTACAAATGGGAAAAGTGAAGCTCAGGGAAGGCAAGTTACAATGGTACTTCATTTTTCTTGTCTGAACCTCTGTTAAATCATTTATTCATTTATCTATCTATCTATCTATCTATCTAAACAGTAGATACTATGGCTGTTACATAATGTCTTGTCAACTTCAGACTTAAGAGTGAAGGGGTGGAGTTTAGCCTGTCAATCAGGTTGTAGCTTGATGACCTCAGTTGGAGGCACTAAAGAGGTATTATAGCTTGCTGGAGGTGAGACAGACTCGTTCCCTGTGAGACATTTCTGCTGACATGACACAGAATTATGCTAGATCCCTGGAGCAGGAGGAGCCATGTGGAGACCCCTGCCAGCACTGAGTTGTTTGCACTGCCACTGGATCCACAACACTTTCCACCCCTAGCCTCTGCTCTTCCTGCACCTGGCATCATTGCATGCATTGCGTGAGTCTGAAGAGGAACTTACAGACTATTATCAGACATACAGGCTAATATCAGACTTATGGACTTGATCTGGACTGGGCTGGGATGTTTTCTTAATATACAATTACTCTTTTATCAAGCTCTTTCTTGTACACATATGAGTGTCTTCCTGGGTTTGCTAACACAGATACAATTCCCTTTAATAGAAAAAATAAAACTATTCTAATAAGCCACTATGGGTTGGAATGGACTCAAGGGTCCCTAACAACATCCATCGCAATTTCCACTTCCGCTGTGCTCTCTGTTGTTCTTGTTAGTTGCTGTAAAGTTGATTCCAACTCCTGACAATTCCAGTGTGGAATTGGTAGAACTGTTCCATAATATTTCAGTAACTGTGACCTTTCTAGGATTCAAATTCTGAATATCTGGAAGCTTCCACAAGATCAACATTTCTTACCCTGAAAGTAAGATCTTCTTTCCCTGAGAAGAAAACCATACATTTCTCCCCTATGACTCCTTCATCCTCACAGATGACTTTGTGTCCTTTTTTTACAGGAAAAAAAAAAGGTAAGGTCCACTCAAGAACATACACAAATTTCTTTCTTGAACTTTTCTTATTTTATGTGAACAATATCATTGCATACAAGTTAAAAAATTCAAGTACTAAGAATGTTCTTGGACAGATAGCACTCCTTTTCCTCACGACATTCTCCATTTTAATTCTTTTTGAATTAGCTGCTATTAGCTTCTATATTTTCAGAACCATTACTTGTACCTATCACAAATGCAACATTTTCTGAAGTGTCAAACATTATAGCCACATGTACATGTATTCAAATTGATATTAGTTAAAATTGAGTCCAATGAAACATACATTTTCTCAATTGTATTAACTATACTTCACGCATTGAGTAACCCCATAGGCACTTGCTAGCTCTTACACTGGGCAGCACAGTTCTTATCCCAGAAAGCCCTGCTGAAAGCATCTAGTTGATAATGCATTCTGCACTTTGATTTAGGATAACCATTTAAAAATGAGTTAATTCCATATGAACAGCAACACATTGCTCCCATTCTTTCTCATGACTGCATATTGTTAGTCATTTAATCAGTGCCTTGAAAGACTGCTTGGTTATTTTCCGACTATTATTGTTACAAGTAATACTAACACAAACACCTATGTGTGTATATATACTGTGTCCATGTGAAAACATACCAACAATATAAATTTCGAGAGGCATAATTACAAGATTAAAATATGAGCATTTTTTCAATTATTTACTTTAAGAATTTTCTTTATCTGACAATGATTTAGTTATGGTGTAGCACACCTATTTCATCATTTTGGTTTTAACACTATACATTACTAACTTTATAACCTTTAGTCATTTGATCAATTAATATACTTATCAATATACCTCAAAGTCAGGGAAATATGGTCACTAGACACTAAGCGCAGGAAGATCTCCTCAGAAACTACTGGAGAAATTCAACTAGAAGGGATATCCTGCACTTCCTGGTTGAATTAAGAAATTCAACTTAAAAGATAAGTAGGACCAAGTTTCTTAAACTGGGAGCTCACCAATGCCAGTTGACAGACTCCTCTTTACCCTTGACCAATGAGTGAGCTGCTCTGTGAGCCCTGCCCATCCCTGGCACAGACACATTTCCCCAACACCTGAAGCAACGCAGCCTGTCAAACTTCTGGTCTTGTTGTCTTCTCGAGAGTCTGGTGGAGAGCACGTTGTGTTTTAAGGTTGGTGCAGACGTCATTGGGACTCAAGCTACACTCTCCACCATTTATTTTCCCTTCCTTCTCCGTTCCCGCATTGTCTTCCAGTGCCCTCCCGCACCACACAGCTCACATTACCCACACAGCACGCACACACACCATAACAGCATTAAGGGAGCAGGAATCACAACTCACAAGGTGGTTTTATTTTGTGTTTGTTTTATTTTCTTCGTTTTTTTGTACTTTTGTTCTATTACAATACTTTTATTATTTTTTCTAGTTCTCTCTCATTTTCTATTCCAGTTTGATCCCACCCTCCAGAGAATACAAATCCTCTCAAGGCAAAAACAAGCAGCCCTGTAGATCCCAGTACACCCAAACAAACAAGGCCTCCCCACTTCCTCCAAGTACACAGACATGCCTACAATCACTTTTGTCCATCCTTTGCCTACACATCTACCCATTATCTCTGTCTGCTCTTCCTTTTTCCACCTAAAAGTATTTCCATAAAACTTATTAATTCTAATTACCCCTCTCTAAACAGTTGCTCATTGTTAATACCATTTATTTTATCTTCTCTCTTCTTCACCCTCAACTTTCTCAACTTATCATTTCTCTCCCTCTTTCTCCATTTCACCATCTTGTCTTTTCTAGTGTCTATTCATCCTCTCCCACATCACTAAACAGAGTCCACTACCTCTGCATGATCCAGCAGTTCACACAACACAAATAGCTGTGATACAGTGTCAAGGAAACAGCAGTCAACCACTGCAAACAAAAAACAATAAGAAAAAAGAACCTCACACAAACAACTGAAAATCACCCCAACTCAATGAAGTACTCTCAAGATGAGGCCTTGAAAGCTACCAGAAACAGAATTCAGAAAAATGATGTTAGGATCATACCAAAAGATATGAGGGGTGCTCATGAGAACAATGGAAGAAACTGATGAACTAAAATCAGTCTAAAGGAATCTCAGAAGACAAACAATGAATGAGCAGAATTAGGCAACAAAGTAAAAGACCTGAAAAATGGAATGGAAATCAAATCACTCTGACTACAATAAATGAAATAAACAATCAACAAAAACAAAAGAATCAGAGAAAATTTGAGAATGTTATGAGAGACTATCAAGAGAAACCACCCAAGTCTCATCAAGATCCTAGGGGAAAACTAAAAATATATACAGTTAAAATAGTAAGAGATCATGGATGAAAATTTTCTCAACACAACAAAGGAAGACAAAATAGCTATATGAGAAACTGAGATAATCACAAATACGGTAGACACCCAAAGGAAAATGTCATAACAAATAGTCAAACTCTCCAATTTCAAGGAATCCTGGGGTAGCTAGAGAAAAAAGAACCATCACCTGTAAAGGAAAACAGATAAGGATAAGTTCATAACTCTCAGCAGAAACTATGCAGGCAGAGGGCAATGGAGTGACATATATGAAACTCTGAAAGAAAAATCTGCCACCTGGAATTCTATATCAAGCAAGATCATCCCTCAAATATGAGTGAGAAAAGAAGGTATTTCTAGACAAGGAAAAACTAAAGGAATTCATACAAACAAGACAAAAATATTAACTAGACCACTATGGACAGAGAATTAACAACAGCAGACAAACCTGAGAATATCAGATAGGAAATGTCCCCAGAAACCTGTACAATCAAAGCAGCACCCAAAACTAACACAGAAATTGAGGAGGAATACGGACACCAATAAAACCACAAAAAAAAGGGGGAGTGAGGTGGAACCAAACACAAGCAGAGCAAATGACAATGACAAACCTGCATATATCAATAAAAACACCAAATATGAATGGATTAAGTGTTTCAATCAAAAGATAATGAGTAACAGATTGGATTAGGAAACAAGACCCATCTCCATGCTACCTGCAAAAGACATACCTTAACCTCAAAGACAAAAGAAGGAAAAATAAAGAATAGCAAAATAGATACCAAGCCAATGGTAACGATAAAAAGGCAAGATGGCAATATTAGTCTCTGATGAACTGGACTTCAAGGTGAGTGACATAATAAGGGACAATATGGAAACTACATAATGATTAAAGGAACACTATAAGGGAGGAAATTAAGAAATTCCTTGAAACAACGATAATGATAACACATCATACAAAAATTTTGGGGACACAAGGAAAGTCATTAATAGAGGTCAATGTATAGCAATCAATCCAAACTTGAATGCAGTGCCATCGAGTCAGTGGTGACTTATACAGGCCCTCCTGTGGGTTTCTGCTACTGTAACTGTTTATGAAAGGAGAAAGCGCTTTCTCCCACCAAGCTGCTGCTGGTTTCTGAAAGCTGCCCCTGGGGATTGCAGTCCAGTGCTGAACCACTACACTACCAGGGCTCCACCGAAGATGGCTTAGTCCAAGTAATGTTTCCTTTTTTAGTTCATGAGATCAATGCACACATGAAAAAAGAGAAGACATCAAAAACTCAAAACCTTCACACCACATTCCCCACAACTACAATAAGGGAAATGACATAGCCCCTTCAGCAACAGAAGAAAATAAATCATTAAGATTAGAGCAGTGATTAATGGACGTGGGCAAAGTGAAGAAAACAACAAGATAAGTGTTTTTTTTTCTTTTTTTAAAGATTAACAAAATTGACAAATGTCTGGCAAACTTAACAAAGGAAAAGAACCAGAAGATGTACATAGGTATACTTAGAAATATAAACAGTGACATCACAAGAGATCGAAATAACATAAAAGAATATCGCAACACTAGGAAAGACTTTACTTCGATGTGTTTGGTAATTTAGAAGAAATGAACAAATACTTAGAAATTATACCATCTGCATAAATTAGCACACATGGATTTAGAAAACCTGTACAGATCCATTATAAAAGAAGAAATAGAGAAGTTCATCAAGAAATTTCCAACCAAGAAAAGCCCACGGCCATAAGGCTTCACGGGGGAATCATACCAAGTATTCTGGAATAGCCAATTCTGCACAAACTATTCCAGAATATAGAAAGGGACAGCAAACTCCCAGTTCATCCTACAAATTCAGCATATCCTGATAAAACCAGGAAAAGACTCCACAAAGACAGATCTACAGACAGTATTTTTCATGAAAATGAATGCAAAAATTCTCAACAAAATTCTGGCCAACTGGACCCATAAACTAATCTCCCACCTCCCCCCCCAAATTCATTATGATCAAGTTTGATTAATACCAGGGATTCAAGGATGATCCAACATGATTAATATCAGGGATTTAAGGATGGTCCAACATTTAAAAAACAATGTGGTCCCCTACATGACAAGACAGAGAATAAGAACCACATGAGCATATCAATAAATACAGAAAAGTGTTTTACTATATCTAACACCCATTACTAATGAAAACACTCAGTAAAACAGGAATAGAAGGGACATTCCTCAACATAATAAAGGCCATATATGAAAAGTCCATGGCCAATATCATACTCAATGGTGGAAAACCTGAAATCTTTCCACTGAAAAAGGGAAATAGATGGGGGTAACCCCTATCACTACTGTTACTCAACATTGTGCTTGAAGTCTTAGCCAGAACCATTAGACAACAAAGAGAAATCAAGGCAATACAATTAGGCCCAAAATCATGAAGATCTTGCTATTTGTACATTATATATTTTTATACAGATAGAACCCCAAGGACTCTATAAAATGACTGCTGGAAAGAATTAGTGGATTTAGTGAAGTATCAGCATACAAGATTGACAAATATAAATTGATAGATTCCTATATATATGAGAGAAAGGAGGTCCAAAAGAGCCACCAAGAAAACAATATGATTTATAATAGCCACAGTTAAGGTAAAATACATAGAAATAAACTAACTAAAGAAATGAAAGACCTATACGATGAAAACTACAGGACATTATTACAAGAGACCTACACAAATGGAAGGGTATCCCATGCTCATGAATAAGAAGATCTACTATTGTGAAAATGTCAACACTAGCTAACACAACCTACAAATACAAGACAATTCTGATTCAACCCCCAGCTTCATTCTTAAAAGGTTTGGAAAAACTAATGACCAATTTCACATGGAGAGGAAGTGTCCCAGGATTAGCAAAACCAAGCCCAATGCATTCTCATAGTTAATGCTGACTCATAGTGACCTTCGAGAACTGTTTCTGAGACTTTCACTCATTATGGGAGTAAAAAGCTCTGTCTTTCTCCCTTGAATTGACTGGTGGTTTTGAACTGCTGAACTTGCAGTTAGCAATGCCCTCAGAACTCTTAGGATAAGCAAAAATCATCTCAAAAAGAAGAACAAATTAGGAGGGCTTGCACAACCGACTTCAAAATGTACTACACTGTTACAGTAGTCTAAACAGCCTGGTACTGATACAAGGATAGATACATAGACCAATGTAACATAGAAAACCCAGGAAAAAAAGTATCTACTATATGCAACTGAATTTTTCAAACACCAAAAAAACATTATATGGGAAAGGGATGCCCTCTTCAACAAATGATGCTGGAAAAATGTATCTGGATGTGCATAAATATGAAACAGGACCCAGACTTCACCCTATGCTCAAAATGAACTCAAGATGTAATAGAGACATAAATATAATCCCCAAAGCTATACGGGTTATCCAGGAGAAAGCTGGGACAAACGTCAGGGCCCTATTACAGGGCACACACAGGCTACCAAATATAATAAAAGTAATACACATAGTGGAACACCAAAAAGATGACCAGGATGTCTTAAAAATGAAACACTTTCGTACATCAAATGCTTCATCAACAGGGTCAAACAAGAGCCCACGCATTAGGAAAAAACTTTTGCAATGACAGTGGACAAGAGACTAATTACCAAAATCTTTATAGTGCTGTAACACTCCAATAAGAAACAACCAATACAATTAATAGGTGGGCAAAGGACATGAATAGACAATTCATAAAGGATAACACTTGAATGTCTAACAAGCACATGAAGAAATGCATATGATCACTAGCCATCTGGGATATGCAAATCAAAGCAAGAATGAGATGTAACCTTATACCCATAATGAAGCCCAATTCAGAAAAGCAGAGAATTACAAATGCTGGAGAGGATATGGAGAGAACTCTTTGTTTAAATGACCAATAAACATAAATATTTATTTAACTCATTAGTAATCAAATACATGCAAAATAAAATTAGAACCAGATCATGTTCAAGCTATAAAATTGGTGACAACTTTTTAATATTGATAAAATATACATATTTATTAATTTTTATAAATAATTTTATTGGGGGCTCATACAACTCTTATCACAATCCATCCATCCATCCATTGCATCAAGCACATTTGTACATATGTTTCCATCATCATTTTCTAAGCATTTTCTTTCTACTTGAGCCCTTGGTATCAGCTCCTCATTTTTTCTCTTCTCTCCCCCCTCCCTCCCTCATGAACCCTTGATAATTACAAATTGTCATTATTTTTTATGCCTTTCACTGTCTGGTGTCTCCCTTAACCCCCTTGCCTCTTGTCCATCCCCCTGTGAGGGGATAATAGGTAGGTCATTGTGATTATTTCCCCCTGAGAATGGAACTCTTATACACTGCTGGTGAGCTTGTAAATATGTACAATCATTGTGGAGAGTGATATGCAACTACCAAAAATAACTTGGAATATAAATACTATATGACCCAGCAATAACTTTGCTGGGTACAGAAATAAGAGACAGAACAGGAACAGATGAGTGCTCTCCCACGTTCATTTCAGCACAGTTCACAATAGCAAGAAGCTGGAAATATCCCAAATGCCCATCATTATGCTGAGTGAAGCTAGTCAATCATAAAAGGATAAATGCTGTATGAGCTCACTAATTTAAGTATAAGCACCAAGACAAAGGCAGGCTTCTGTTCTTCTAATCCATTCTCCTAAGCAAAAGGGCAGAAAGCCTGCCGAGCACTCCCCCTATCACCTAAGTTAAAACCATGTCAACAGAGAAGATCTCATCTCAGCTGGGGTCAGTTTCTCAAGATAGGGGAGACAAAGAAGATCATTTAGTTGCTGCTATGCAACATTACGCTAAGGGTACCCCAAATCAACAGACACTCCTACAACAGTGATAAACAATCTTACTGGAAATTCAAGTCGAAATGAGGGGAGGAGGCATATATGTTTTAAAGGAAGCAATTGCATTTCTTTTGGTGGGTAAACTGGGAGGAGCAAATAATTATTGGGGAAAGAAGGTTTAAAAATATTTAAATAGAACCCAATGGAAAATCACACTAAGTACTATGTTCCTAATTGGACATTTTGGGCCTAGTTTCAACCCAGACCATGTGCTATTAGTACTGGGACTTTAGATTCTGTCTTTTCAAGATGTTCGACATTCTCCATAGGTCACACCTATGTGGGAACCCCACCAAGTGAACTGGGCTTTATATCAAACTCACTTGTAGCAGATTGAATGAACTGAGACTCCCTTGGACTTAGTTTGAAATGTTCTAGTGTGAGAAGAAACAGGTGACTGCTGTTCGAAGGTTATGGAATGGGCAGTCAATAGATTTTGGTTCGGTTCTCTGACTTTGAGGGTGCCCAACTGTAGTCTGGGACTACCATATATTTACTATTTTATTGCCCTCCTTGTTTTCTTATGATGCACATTAATTGGGAAGGCATGGATCTGCCTTTTTTTAATTGAATGCTATTGCAAATTTTGTTTTATCACAACCCCTATTTGTATAGTGTCCGGTCACTTAAGAATTGAGTCTGTACAAATCAACAATTTACATATTGTGGTGTGAAGTCAGTCTATGCTTGTGTTATTTTCTTTTCTCAACAGTGTTTTGAATTCTATACTATTGGCTTAATGAATGACATTATTAATAGAATTACCTTATGCCCCAAGGGGATGATTGATAATATTCTTTTTCATGAAGTAACAATGATGTCACTAAAATGGACCAGAGAATTATGTAAATCATGGATATCTGAAGGGATTTTTGAGCTAACTGTTAATTCTAGTCCCACTCTAAGTACAATTCGTTCTTATGACATAGCCCTGCTTGATACTCACTCTCACTAAGAGATCACTGAAGAGATGAGTGCAATAGCAAAGTGTGGTGAAGAAACCAGATGGTGCCCAGCTATTAGAAAGAATAGTGTCTGGGGGCTTAAAATCTTGTCTTAAGACAAGCAACCATCTAAATGAGGTGTCAACTAAGTCCATATGGAAGAAGCACACCAGCCTGTGTGATCCAAGGATTATAAATAGCAAAACCCAGATCTGGAGGATTGAATATGTTCAGACCTTAAATTCTGAACAATTGTTTTGCAAGTCTATGGATGACAGTGGAAGCCCAAAATCTATTTGAAGGGTCCCGTTGGAATAAGCCTCTGGTGCCTCTCCTCTGGCTACCTTTGAAGGAGGTAAATAGCATTGCTACCACACAGAGAACATTGTAAAATAGGTTATGGTAGATGTAGTTAGGTTAAAGTGCAATACCTTATCCTTTGATCTTACTTTTGACCCCTTTTTAAGTTGTTTCTCATATATATATATATATAAATCATTTTATTGGAGGCTCTTACAAATCTTATAACAACCCATCAATTCAATTGTATTAAGTATATTTGTACATATGTTCCCATCAGCATTTCCAAAACCTTTTCTTTCTACTTGAGTCCTTGGTATCAGCAACTCTTTTTTACCCTCCCTCCATCGTCCTCCCACCCTTGTAAATCCTTGATCAATTATATAATTATTATTGTTGTTTCATGTCTTGTACTCTCTGTTGTCTCCCTTCACCCACATTTCTGTTATTTGTCCTTTCTCCCCCTTCCACCCCTACCACCCCCACCATGCCCTATCCTCATTATATTGCTACTCCCACTACTGTTCCTGAGAGTTTTATCTGTCCTGAATTCCATGTGTCCCACAGCTCTAACAATTGATACACCAATTATATCAAGACATTTGTACATATGTGGCCCTCATAATTTTCAAAACATTTTCTTTCTACTTGAACCCTTGGTATTAATTAGGTCCTCCCTCCCACTTCCCACTCTCATGAACCCTTGATAAATTATAAATTATTATTATTTTAATATCTTACACTGCCTGATGTCTTCTTTCACTCATCTTCCTGTTGTTAGTCTCCCTGGGTGTGTGTGTGTGTGTGTGTTTGTGTGTTTGTGTGTGTGTGTTATATGTTGATCATTGTGATCAGTTTCCCCTTTCTCCCCTTTTCCCTGACTTCTTCCCCCTACCCTCATGGTATTGCTATTCCATTACTGTTTCTAAGGGGGTCATCTTTCTTGGATTGTGTGTATCAAAAGTTCTTATCTGTACCAGTGTATATGCTCTGGTATTTGTAAGGTAGAACTGGGGTCAGATTGTGGGGGGAAGGAAGCATTAAAGAGCTAGTGGAATACTGTGCTTTGTCGGTGCTATACTGCACCCTGACGGACCCATACCTTCTTTGTGATCCTTCTGTGAGGGGATGTCCAATTGTTTACAGATGGGCTTTGTGTCTCTACTCCAACCCCCTTGTTCCTGATCCCCCCAGTTTTTCACATATCATACAACTCAATAGTTCAATAACATCAAGATGAGTTGCATAACCATCACTACAACCTGTTTAAAATTTTCCTTCAGTCATTGCTATTAGCTCCCAATTTCCTTACACTGTCCTCTACTATACCCCCAAGGGATCAACAATTCAGTTACTGTCTCTATAGATTTACCTATCTTGGATTTCATATACAGAAAAATGGGCCTCCACTCAAGTACTCTCAATGCAAGAACACTTCGTTCTATTACACTGGCATTCCATGATGCTCACCTTTCCGACACGATCACTGAAGACAAAGCAGGTGCATAAGCAAATGTGAAGAAAGCTGATGGTGCTCTTAAAGGCTTGAAGATAAGCAAGAGCCCATCTAGTCTAGAAGCAACAAGGCCCACATGGAAGAAACATACTTGCCTGTGTGACCACGAGGTGTCAAAGGAATCAGTTATCAGGCATCACAGAAAAAAACAACAAATCATTGAGAATGAGAGACAGTGCAGAATGGGGGCCCAAAGGCTATCTGTGGACAACTGGACATCCCCTTACAGAAGGGTTGCGGGGAGGAGATGAGCCAGTCAAGGTGCAGTATAGCAATGATGAAACATATAACTTTCCTCTAGTTCTTTAGTGCTTACTTCCCCACATTATTATGATCCCAATTCTACCTTCCAAATCCAGCTAGACCAGAGGATGTACATTGGTACAGATAATAACTGGAAACACAAGGAATCCAGGACAGATGAACCCTTCAGGACCAATAGAGAGAGTGGCAATATCTGGAGGCTGGAGGGAAGGTGGAGTATAAAGGGGGAATGGATTACAAGGATCTACATATAATCCCCCTCCCTGGGGGATGGACAACAGAAAAGTAGGTGAAGGGAGATGTCAGACAGTGTAAGACATGAGAAAATATTAACAATTTATAAATTATCAAGGGTTCAAGAGAGAAGGGGGGCTGGGAGCAAGGGGAAAGTAATGAGGACAGATACCAAGGGCTCAAGTAGAAAGCAAATATTTTGAGAATTATGGTGGCAACAAATGCACAAATGTACTTGACACAATGGATGTATGTATGGATTATGATAAAAGTTGTATGAGCCCCCAATAAAATGATTTAAAAAACCCAAACTAACAACAATAAGCAAGTAAAATAGATTGAAAGCTCAAATGGAAAGATAGTAAAAAACATTTAAAAATACAACAGATTTGAATGGCTCATATGGGAGATCAGATGAAAGGGTGCTGAATTTTACCCTAACTGCATCTGGAGCAATTCACTTTCCAGTGCATTCTGCATGCTAGCAGGGCTCTTCCCAACCCTGGTCCATGGCCACAGGGGATTCACCAGGGCCTCCATCCATATGTATTTTCCTTCACTACAAACAAACAAAGCCAAAACAAAAAAACCGAACAACTTTAAAATGGGTCAAAAGGGAGACCAAACAAGATATTACACTTTAACCTAACGGTGTCTGCCATAATTGATTTGGCGACGCTTTCTCTCTGCTAGCAGACCTATTCACGTCCCCATCTATGATGAGCAGAGATGCACTGCAGGCTTAATCCGAGTGTAGAACATTCAAATGCATTTGAAGCTTCCAATGTCATCTATAGCTTCCTATGAATTAGTCCTGCTTTCTTTATGATAGAGGTTTTTCTATGTAATTGCTGTTGTTTTTCTGTTCTTCCTTTGTGTGCTTTGTATGATTTTTAAGATATGAAATGCAGGGTATGTAGATCTTTGGCGAGAGTAACTGGACTGGTAATGGACTAGAGACATGGCAGGGAAGGATGCAGAGAAATGGGCAGCTACAATAACAATGAGTATGAGAAGAAAATATTCTGAAGTTGATTGTGGTGATAACTATACAAATTTTCTTAATATGATTAAATTGTATGATATGGGAAGTATATTCAAAGAAACTATTTTTTAAAAAGAAGCCAGACCATAAAAGTGCATACACTATATACAACTTTGTAATATGAAAGCAAACAGTAGTGACAAAATAGCTTGCCAGCGGTTTTCTGGAGGAGGAGGGAAGAATTGCAAAGGGACACAAGGACACTCTGGAGGGTGATGGATACATGATTGGGGTGGTGGTTTCATGGTACATGCATATATTGAAACATAAAAGTGTGCATCTCAACATGCTGGCCTGCAGTAGGGAACCAGTGGAGTGGTCTGAGCGGCTGGCCCCAATCCCAACTATGCGGACAGCACTGAAGCTGCAGCTCAGGGAGAGGGACATGTCTGATCAGAGCACATGGGAGCAAATGAAGGGAGAGTAAGAGAGTGGATAACATCCTGGCCCAACAAGCCTTGAAGACGATATTCCCGCTCAGAGCATCCAATGCACAGAGAGGACCACATGGCCAGCTCCACTATGAGACACAACATTCCTCACTGACCCACAGCCCTATAGGGCACAACACTGGAAACACAGTGTGGGAATTGTGCACAATCTGATCCCACCACACTGAGGCAAAACACTAAGGGTGTGCAACAGAATAACAAGGGGAACAGAGCAACGAAGTCCCCAGGGACTACCAGAAATAGACTTTGGGGCTAGGGGTTGGCACCCCATCAGACTCGACGGGAAAACAGTTCTAAAGTTCAACAAACAGTCCTTGAGCTAACTAACAAACTATTTGTTGTTGTTTTTAAAATGTTTATCATTGGGTTTTTATTGTTGTTTTGTTTTCTTTTGTTGCTTTATTTCACTCTGTCTTGTTTTTGTGCATGTTTTTATCTCTGCAGATCTATCTAAATAAGAGAGGCTGGATGAACAATCTGGAAGGGAAAACAATGGGACGAATGGTTTGGAGGGGGGGCAGGAAGTGGGAGAGGGGGAGGTGGGGGAAAAGAAAGTGGTGTTAACAAACCCAAGGACAAGGGAACAACAAGTGATCCACATTGGTGGTGAGGAGGGTGTAGGGGCCTGGTAGGGCATGATCAAGGGTAATGTAACCGAGAGAAATTACTAAAACCCAAATGAAGGCTGAGCATGATAGTGGGGCAGGAGGAAAATAAAAAGAAATAGAGGAAAGAACTAGGAGGCAAAGGGCATTTATAGAGGTCTAAATACAGGCATGTACATATGTAAATATATTTATATATGATGATGGGGAAATAGATTTATGTGCATATATTTATAGGTTTAGTATAAAGTTAGCAGATGGACATTGGGCCACCACTCAAGTACTCCCTCAATGCAAGAACACGTTGTTCTATTACACTGGTATTCCATGATTCTCACCTTTCCAACACAATCACTGAAGACAAATATGTGCATAAGCAAATGTTGTGAAGAAAGCTGATAGTGCATGGCTATCAAAAGATATAGAATCTGGAGTATTAAAGGCTTGAAGATAAGCAAGCAGCCTTGTAGTTGAGAAGCAACAAAGCCCACATGGAAGACACACCTCCCAGCATGTGTGACTACGAGGTGTAGAAGGGATCAGGTATCAGACATCAAAGAGCAATAAATCATATTACTGTGAAAGAGGGACAGTGCAGATTGGGGTCCCAAGGCCCAACTGGACATCCCCTTACATAAGGGTCATGGGGGAATACAAGCCAATCAGGGTACAATGTAACAATGATGAAACCTACAACTTTCCTCTAGTTCTTAAATGCTTCATCCCCCGCCTCCCCCGCCTCTCCCCAATCCAAATTCTACCTTACAAATCCGTCTAGACCAGAGGATGTTCACTCATACAGAAAAGAACTAGAAACACAGGGAATCCAGGACAAATGATTCCTTCAGGTCTAATAGTGAGAGTGGCAATACTGGGAGGGTGGAGGGAAGGTGGGGTAGAAAGGGGGAACAAATTATAAGGATCTACGTAAAACCTCCTCTGTGGGAGATGGACAACAGAGAAGTGGGTGAAAGGAGATGTTGGACAGTGTAAGATATAGCAAAAATATTAATTTATAAATCTTCAAGGGTTCATGAGGAGGGGGAGCAGGGAAGGAGGGGGAAAATGAAGAACTGTTACCAAGGGCTCAAATAGAACGCAAATGTTTTGGGAATGATGATGGCAATGAATGTGTAAATATGCTTGACATAAAATGGATGCATGAATGGATTGTGATAAGAGTTGTATGAATCACAAGTAAAATGATTTTAAAAAAAAGAAGAAAGAAAAGGAGAATACACACCTATATTTTCTTTTAGTACTTTTATTATTTACTCTCTTTATTTCAAATTTCAGCCATGTTAACTTAATTTTATTTTAAATAAGGAGATAGGGACTCACACTTACTTTTCCAGATGACTAGCCTCAATGTCTTGAAACATCAACTTTATTATATATATTTAACTTAATTTCCAGATTTGTAAAATAAAAATAATAACTTAAGGCTGTTAGGACTAGTTTAAGTATGATGAACAAATCCTGGCACAAAATGCCAAATAAATGCTACATTTTGTTGCTAGTAAGGAGTCCTGGTGGTGTAGTGATTAAGTGTAGGCCTGCTAATCACAAGGTCCGCAATTAGAAACCACCAGCTACCTCCAAGGGAGAAAGATGAGGCTTTCTGTTCCTGCAAAGAGTTACAGCTTCAGAAACTCACAGGTGCAATTCTACTCTTTTCTATAGAGTTGCAATGTGCCATAATTGACTTGAGGAAGGTAAAATTGGTTTAGTTTTTATTATTGCTAGTAGTTGGTGGGATTATCCATGTTGCAAACATTAATGGTCCTATTCATGACTTCCATACAGGGGACCTAACTTTGATTTCCAGCCAACATATCCCATAAACAGCCACCATCTGTCTGTCAGTGAACACCTCTTCATTTGTTCACTGTGATGCTGAATTTCTTGCAGTAATGCTCAGTATGGTTCAGCAGAAGTTCTAGATTAAGACCTACTAGGAAGAAAGACACGGCCTCTGTTGGTGAAAATCAGTCAAGAAAGCCCTGTGTGTCGTAATGGTCTATGGTTATGGGGATGATATAGTACCAGGAGCATTCATTCGGTTTGCATGAGTTGGGGGACAACTTGATAACCGCTAAAAACAAAATAAACAACCATCATGGATAGTTTCTTCATATGTATTACTTTTAAATGTAATACTTGATTACTTTTATCTATGTGTCATAATAAGATACAGCATGATAAACAAGGAAACCCACTAGGCCTATTAAAGCAGAAAAGGGTTTCATTGGTAGCTCACAAGGTTTCCAGGGTTTCCAGGAAAGTCACAGAATCAGACGTGATGACAGAGAAGACAGTCTCTGCCCTTGCCTGCCTAAAGGGCTACTCAGGGGAGGCTTTTGCAGTTTGGGAAGGAGCTTGTTAGTGCAGGGGGTTAAATGTCGAAGAAACTAGACAATCTTTGGAAGAATACACTTTCCTGTTTTAGTAAAGGTTGATATACTCAGGAACCCACAGTGGCAGCTCTGCTCTGGTACATACAGTTGGTATGTGTCAGAATCAACTTGATAGCAGTGAGAGTTATAGCCTCTGGGTACAAGTGTGAAGTTTGTCCTGATGGCCCTGAGGAGTGGTTGGAATATTCCAGGGAAGCCTCACCTGGAAGGAGAGTATGTCCAGGTTTGTTCCAAATGTTCTTTATCCTCCCTGGACTAGCTAGCAAACTATGGATTATGTTGATTGTTTTTCTAATATTGAACAATCTGTGATGGTTATAGTTTATGTCAACAGACATTTCTGGGCAAAGGTAGGGGCAGAACACAACCCATTAACCATGTCACAGCCTGATGGCACCTGCTTGAGGGTGTGGCATTTTGTATAAGAAATAGACCCAGACTGGGGGGTCAGCCACAATCCCAACTATGTGGATGCCCCTCAATAAGAATACACTTCAGAGGACAGCACTGAAGCTACAACTCAGGAGAGGGGCACGTCTAATCGGAGCACACAGGAGCAAATGAAGGGAGAAGGAGAGAGAGAGAGAGAGAGAGAGAGAGAGAGAGAGAGAGAGAGAGAGAGAGAGAGAGAGAGAGAGAGAGAGAGAGAGAGAATAGAACACATTCTGGCTCTCCAAGCCCCAAGGATGATAATCCTGCTCAGAGCGGCCAATGCACAGGGAGGACCATAAGGTGATGTCCCTCACAGACCCATAACACTATGGGAGACAACACTGGTGACACAGGGAAGAAATTGTGCCCAACCTGACCCCTTCACACTGGAGCAAAACTCGAAGGGCATGCAACAGAGCAGCAAGGGGAGCAAAGCAATGAAGTCCCCGGGGAATATTAAAAATAGACTTTGGGGCCAGGACATGGCACCCCACCAGACTCAGCTGTAAAACACTCCTAAAGGGCAACAAAGAGACCTGGAACTATTTTTTGCTTTTCTTTTGTCATTGTTATTATTTTGTTTTGTCTCTTTTTGCTGTTTTGTTTGGCTTTGTCTTGTTTTTTGTGTGTGTGCTAAGTATTGTCTTTGCATATCTATCTAGATAAGATAAGTGGCACAAATAATCCAAGGAGAAAACAGTGGGAATGATGGTTCTGGGGGGACAAGAGAGAGGGGCACCCTGGGGAAAGGAAGTGAATGTTAACAAACCAGGGAGAAGGGAACAACAAGTGATCTAAAATCCGTGACTAGGAGGGCGTAGGATGCCTAGTGGGGCTTGATTAAGGGCAATGCAGTTCTTTAATGCTTCCCCCACCCACCATCATTACCTCAATTCTACCTTAAAAACCAAGCTACACCAGAGTATGTGCACTGGTACAGATAAGAGCTTGCAAAACAAGGAATTCAGGACAGATAAACCCTCAGGACCAAAAATGAGAATAGAGATACCAGGAAGGTAAGGATAAGGTGGAGGGGAAAGGGAAAAACAATCACAATGATCTACATATAACCACTTCCCAGGGGAATGGACAACAGAAAAGTGTGTGAAGTGAGACAGCAGTCAGTGTAAGACATGAACAAATTTAAAAAAATTATCAAGGGTTCAGAAGGGAGGGAGGATGGGGGAGGGGGAAAATGAGCAGCTCAAGTAGAAAGAAAATGCTTTGAGAATGATGATGGCAACATATAAACAAATGTGCTTGACAATGGATGCATGTATGGATTGTGATAAGAGCTGTAAGAACCCCCAACAAAATGATTTATTAAAGGAAACAGTGACTAAAAATCAAGCAAACTAAAAACAGATCCAGAGCAGATCTGAGTGCTCTTGCTTAAATCTGGATCTTGGGTCTGGTTCATTGATCTCCTGTTCTGTCATTTGCCAATTCCTGGAGCCGTGAGCAGATTGCCAACTTCAGATTTATTTAGTCAATATCAGATTGATTTACTTTTGCATCCACCAACATGGGATTCTTCTGCTTTATCATCCTGCTTCCTGTTTATCAGTTTTTGGAGTCAGGAGAATTCTCCAGCTTACATCTGATCTACGTACTGAAATGGAACTAGGTTTACTTACTTCTACACTGTGCAAATAATTTCTTGATATAAATATTTTCTATGTGCGTATACATACAAACATCAGTGGTTTTGCTTCTTTATAGAACCCAACCTAACACAGCATTCATACATCCCTCATAGGAACCCACTTGATCATGGTGATTTATGTATTTATTTATTTATGTGATATGTTGTTGGATTCTATATTTTACAATATTGTTGAGAATTTTTTCTATGTTCGTGAGTGATATAGGTCTGTAGTTTCTGGGTTTAAAAAGTTTTTGTGTGGGGGGGTTAGGGGGGTGCCTTTGCCTGGTTTTTAATCAGGGTTATGCTTATTTCATAGAATGAGTTTGGGAGTTTACTGTCCCTTTCTATATTCTGGGCTATGCTGTGTCAATTGATGACAGCTGTATTCTAAGTACTTGGTAGATAGCATTCCCTTGTGAAGCCTTCTAGTCCTGGGACTCTAGTTGGAAGTGTCTTGATGACTTTCTCTATTTCTTTTTTTGTTATGAGTCTGTTGAGGCTTTCTACATGCACATGCTTTAATTTGTGTAGATGGTGAATTTCTAGGTATTGTCTATTTCTTCTGGTTTATCAAAACCATTGGAGTAGTCTTTCTTTTAAAAAAATCATTTTATTGTGGGCTCATACAACTCTCATCCATATATACATCAATTGTGTAAAGCACATTTGTACATTCATTGCCCTCAGCATTCTCAAAACATTTGCTCTCCACTTAAGCCCCTGTCATTAGCTCCTCATTTACCCCCTCCCTCATGAACCCTTGATAATTTACTTTTTGGGAGTTGTCTCTCATACTAGTGTGTTACCATTCTTTTTATTTCAGTTGGATCTGTTATGGTGTCACCATTTTCATCGTAAGTCTAGGAGTTTTCATCTTTTCTTTATTTTGCTAAGTTTGCCAGTGGTTGTCATTCCTTTCAAGGAATCAACTTATGTCTTGTTAATTTTCTATCATTTTTCTGTTTTCTAGTTTATTTATTTCACTTTAATATTTATGACTTCTTTTCTTCTCTTGGTTGAGGGTTATGTTGTTTCTGTTGTGTAAGATATTGGAGGTTATGTGTTAGTATTGACCTTAGATTTCCATTCATGTGTGTGTTGATAATTTTAAATTATCCTCTGATAATTTCTTTTCCTGTCCAAAAATTTTGGTATGCTGTAATATCATTCTCATTTGTTTCAAGGAAGTTCAAAAGGTAATCCCTTATTTGATCTACTATGTTTTTAAGTAGGTATCTAGTCCAGCTTCCATTTATTTGGCTTCCTGTTCCTGTCCTTTCTATTATTGATTTCTTGTTTTACAGTGTTGTGGTATACAGAAATGGATTATAGGATCTCAGTGTTTTTGAATTTATTGAGGCTTGTTTTGTGGCTGTGGATGTGGTCTATCCTAGAATATGTGCACGGTAGAATGCATACTATGCTGTTGTGTGGAGTGCTCTGGATACGGGGGAATTACCAAAAACAAAAACAAATGGAAATTTTTTCAAAGCTATGTATTTACATTTTTTAAAAGGAAACAACCTTCTCACCTTCAAAGTCCTCTCCATTACACATAATACATTTGTAAAATCTGCTATTCCATTCTTGAAAACAATTTTTATACTCATCTGTTTGGATGGTTGACAGTATCTTCCTTGTTTTTCCCCACCTCTTCTACATCATCAAATCACTGTTCTTTCAGGTCCCTCTTCATTCATGGAAACAAAAAGAAGTCCATGGAGCAAAGTCAGGTGAGTAAGATGCATGGGGCTGGAGAAGTATGGTGTGTTTTGCCAAACACTGATGCATTGCATGAGCAGATGCATTATCATGGTGGCAAAGCCAGTCCCTTGTCTTCCACAAATCAGCCCTTTTTTGTTGCACACTGTTACGCAATCTTTTCAGAAACTCTAAATAGAAAGCTTAATTATCTGTCTGACCTGTTGGAATGAGTCAATATTTTCATCCATTCAGGAATTTGATGGATGTCCACATGAGGCCTGTCATCAATTGACATTTCACCTTTTTTGGAATGAGAAAACCACTCATACACTTGTGTTTTTCCCATAGCGTTGTCCTTCTAAGCTGTATTCAACACCACAAAAGATTCTGTGGTATTTTTCCTGAGCAGGAACCAAAATTTGGCAGCTGCATAGTGTTCTCTTAAATTGACTATCACAAAAAATGAGGTTTGAGTGAAACCACTTTTATGAAAAAATTCACTGTAACCAGAAAGAACATTCCCAGGTGATGCCACTGGGTGTAGTAACTCAGAGTGAGTTGCTTGAAGCTCACCTAGTGGAAAAATGAGTACTATAAAAGTTCCACCCAGTGGAGCTTTTTTCTGTTTTTTTTTGGGGGGGGATACCCCTCTTATGCATGGGGGGGTTGAGCTGGATGATATTTTTTGTTCAGCTCTTCTGTATTTTTATTGCATTTTTCCTGATGATCTCTCTTTCCTTGGCAGTAGTACATTGAAGGCTCCTACTATTATTACTGAGTTCTCTATTTCTCTTTTCAATTCTTTAAGGGTTTGATTGATGTATATCAAACAAGGATGAACTATTTATAGAAACAACATAGATGAATCTTTAAATAATTATAGTAAGTGGGTGAAGTCTCACCAAACAATACATAATATGTGCTTCTGTTTATAGACAACTATATGAAATGTAAACTAATCTATAGTTTTTAAAAGATCAATGGTTTCTTGAGGATAAAGTATAGGAGCTGAGGGGGGAATCATAGAAGGCCACATGGAAATTTTTTATATGCTGATTGACCTCTCAATAAAGTGGTTTGAAAAATTTTTTAAATGTTGACTGATAAGATGAGCTTGGCTGCCTGTCGATTCAGAATTTGTCCCCCTTTCTTTTGCTTAACTGAGCCACAGCTTTGTTTGCAGTGACAGTGCACAGGACTCATTCTTGGTCTAAGTCACTCATGACATTTCTACTTGCTATTCTCTTTGCAACTCGATGTGTCCATGTAACCTAAGTCCAATGCGACCTTAGCTGACGTCCACTGCTGATGTGATAGCCGGAGCGGCAGCAGCTTTCTTGTCACTTTGAAGGAAAGTCCAAAAGAATCATAAAGATGCTGCCCCTGGTTTCATACAGCAGTTGAATAAATACTTTATTCTGGTCATGTGTAGATAATGCCACATCCCCTTTAACCCTTACCCCTTGCTAATTTAAACCACGGACAGGTGAATTTTGTATCACTCACAGCTGAACACATTCCTATTCTTTCACTGGACTGATGCTCTAGTTATTCATTGCAGCAGAACAAAACATTCAGACAGATGTCAAGCCACAGCCATTGCTTCTTATCATGTTTTGGGCCAGATCTGTGAAGGCAACTTAAGGCTAGCTTCTCTCTTACTGACGACGTCTAGGGCCTCATTGGAGATACATTTGCTATAGTCAAGGAAATGGGCTCTTTGTTTTTCTTTAGTGAGATTTTCTGGGGTTGAGATCTCCAAGGTGGCTTCTTCACTGTTATTTTTTGTATTGGGGACAGCACACCTGTGGGTTGTCCGGCACTGTGCTCTCTCTACAAGGCCTAGCTTTGGCTTCCTCATAGTATGGCAGTCTCCAAGTAGTCAATGCTATTATATGACTATCAGCTTCCTTTGGAGCAATTGTTTTAAGAAAGGCAGTAGAAATCTCCAGTCCTTTTAAAGATTCTGTCTAGACCTGGTCTAGCTACATTTCCACTTAATTCTATAGACCAGAGAAGTCATTCTGTGGCTGAAGGAAGTCTACCTCCCAACTGAGAAATGGGCACATCCAGGGTGGGGAGGGGAGAGGACAGGAGTCGTCTGGAAGACAAGACCAGAAACAGCTGAGAAGCAATACAGGAGACGACTCTTACATGAAGTTCCAGTTCTGACTTTGACTCTTTATAGCGAGTGTGCATCCTACCCTTTTGAAGTCTCTAACAGTCTTCAGGACCTTCAGGGCCCACAGTTTCAGCACAGAGCCCTTTATCTGACCCACAGTTTGGGCCTTGTTGAATTCCTTGTAGATTTTTCAATGTTCCAATAGTCTCTCTAGCCACCCGATTTTTGCATAACTGCTTCTGATATCTGAAAGTTTCTTAGACCCTCTTCTTATATTTGCATCAAGAAAACGTCTACTTCTCCTTTTTATGTAAAATATTCACACATTTACCAATTCAATGTTTTTAAATGTACAATTCAGCGATACTAATTATATCAATCACCACCAGTCTACATTGCAACCATTACCACTATACATTGCCAACATTTCCAAATTGACATGTACTCAATGCTCATTATTCATTCTGCATAATGTGTTGAAGGTTTATCTATGTTGCAGCAGGTGTCGGGACTTAATTTTTTTGTATAACAGACTAACATTTCATTAGATTCATGTAACATATTTTGTGTATCTGTTGATGAATATTTAGGTAATTTCCACCTTTGCGCTAGTGTGAATAGTGCTGCCATGAACATTGGTGTACGTGTGTCTTTTTTAGGGCTTTCAAGTGTCTTGGTTAGGTAATGGGTAGTCAAAATTGATCATACCATGGTAGCTCTCTGGTTACATTTTTGAGGAACAATCAAACTGTTTTTCAAGTGGTGGTACCATTTTAAAGCCCCACAGTGATTAAAGAGGGTTCCACTTTTGCCACTTCTTCATCATTATTTACGTTTTCTGCTTTTTGAGCCATCCTAGGAGAGTGGAGTGGTATCTCACCGTGTTCTTCATTGGCATCACTCCGATAGCTAATGCAGCTGAGCACCTTTTCATTTGCTTGTTGGTCTCTTATATATTGTTTTTCCTGAAATGTTTACTTCACTTCCTTGTCCTTTTTCTGATTCAATTGCTTATCTTTCTCATAAAGTTAGCATTTTTAAAACTATATTCTGGTATGGGAACCTTTTCAGGTATATGGTTTCTCCAAATTTTCGTCTAGTCTGTAGGCTGTGGATTGCCTTTGCTGCTGAAGTTCCTACTCTTTAAGGAGACAGTCCCAAGGAGCTTCCCTCCGAGGCTGCCCTCACTGGTCCTCTCCCTTTTCATCATCATTCCAGCTTGTGTTGACTGTGTCCAGCCCTTCAACATGTGTCTGACTGCTAGTTCGACTGATGCTGGAGGAAACCAAGACTTGGAGAAATAACGATAGAATTCCCAGTTCCCATCCTGTGCCTGGCAAAGAGTTAGCAGATTATCAGCTTGTGTGGAAGAAAGGAAAGTGAGCTGTGGAGTTACACACACTATATAACAAACATATTGGGGGACATCTCACAGGGAATTTCCCTGCCGGCATAGTCTCTACTTCCAGCCCTCCTGGGAATAGTTGCAATTAGAGGCTGAAACTCTGATGGTGCCTGGCTCTTTCAAAATATAGTGTCCGGGGTCTTAAAGGCTTGCAGTCAAACAAGTGGCCATTGAGCAAGGAACCAACAAAGCCCACATGGAAGAAGCACACTAGC
Source organism: Tenrec ecaudatus (assembly GCF_050624435.1). Taxonomy (NCBI): domain Eukaryota; kingdom Metazoa; phylum Chordata; class Mammalia; order Afrosoricida; family Tenrecidae; genus Tenrec; species Tenrec ecaudatus. Next base: position 81,597,405 of record NC_134541.1, on the reverse strand, counting down.
TTGTGCACTCATGAGGTATTGATGGGAATAGGTATCAGAAGTTCAAAAACAAGCAACCAAATTAATGTGAAGGAGTGTGGAAAAAGTAGAGACCCAAAACCTACCTGTAAGACAATAGGACAGGCCCTCACAGAGGCGCCATGTTGGGGCAGATAAAGAAGTCAGGCTGTGGTATAGCACTGATGAAACACATAACCATCCTCTGGTTCTTTAATATTTCCTCCCTTACTATTAAGACTTATGTTTCACCTCATTAATACTGCTAGACCTACTATGCTCCTGTGTATAATTAAGATAATTTGATGCAGAAATGCCAGGATAGATGACCCTTCATAAACAGCAATGGGAGTAATGATTCCCTGAGAATACAGGAAGACAGTGTGGGGAAAGAGGGAGATTATAGGAGTGATGACTGTACACCCCACTCAAGGGGTGAGAATAGCAGTATTGTAGGTGAATGAATAAATTGCATGGGGTTAGATATGGCTAATATGTGTATCTATACATATATATAATTCAATAATAATAATATATAACAATCACAATAAGAGTTCCTGGGGGGAAGGATGGGGAGGAGGAGATAAAGGGAAGCTGATATCAAAGAGTTCAAGAAGAATGATTGGGTTTCTAAAGGCCTATTGAATGTTCATCTTGTGAACTGCTGCTTCTGTCCTTTAAGCCATTTGATGAAGCTCGGTCTTCACCTTCAGGGCAATGGAGAAACATTGGAGGATTCTTTTCAGGGAGAATGACGATCAGATTTGTGTGTAGAAAGATTTCTTTGGCTGCAGATGGTGAATAGATTGGAGTAGGCATGGCAGAGGAAGGAAGAGAGAATCCAGTGAGAAACTCTTTTGGTCTCTTGAAGAATGTATGGCTGTAGCAGGGTCCCAGCTGTAGGAAAGAGGGGGAATGCATGGATTCAAAGGTGTCTAGGATGTAGTCTTCAGAGGCTTGCTCTTGGGGACTGAATGGAGGATGTGTAGGGAATCAGGACTGCTCCAGATAGTTCTAGACATGCTGAATGGGTTCATTCCTGTTACTTCCCCTAATGTTTGCCTGCCTAGCTTTCTGTGAACCCTGCAGAAACATGAACATCCTTTGTATAGTGACTCAGTGTACACACAACTTGTCACACCAGTGAGGGGTTAGGCAATGCCTGTGGCCTCAATGGTTCCCACAGTGAGTGCCCCTGGGGCTGTCACTCCCGACACTATGTGAAGAGGAGTCTAGAGAACGTGCTTTGGAAGCTCAAACTACAGAGGACCCTGAGCTAGGGGAGGGGGCAAGGTTTTTCAATGGTCTTAACACATGGGTAGGGGTTGGCCAAGGAAATTAGGGGAACGAAGAGCTTTCCACGTAGGTGAAAAAGCAGGAGCAAAGACATAGAATGGGGCCAAGAGAACCCAGAAGGATGGAAGGGGACTGATGGGGAATTAGATCGAAAGAGAGACTGTGGGTCAGGTCATAAAAGGCCCAAGTACCTTGCTACAGAGAATTTACGTTGTTGTCCTAAAAGAAACCCCAAATCACCACCATTGAGTCTCTTCCAACTCATGGTGACTCTACAGGACAGGATATACCTGTCCCTGTGAGTTTCTGAGACTGTAACTCTTTACAGGAGTTGAAAGCCTTGTCTTTCTCCTGAGGAGCAGCTGGTAGTATCAAACTGTGGACCTTAGAGTTAGCAACCCAATATATAACCACTATGCTACCAGGGCTCCTACTGTGTTGCACACAGAAGGCAAAATAAGGTTGCTTTTGTACAGCATCTTCCTTTGATTGGCAATGGCTGCCTGGAGGGAGCATGTGTCGCGATTCTGAGGTGGATTCAGATGGAAAGGGTGGCATGATCAGCTAGTGATGTGTGCTGTGACTACAGAATGGAGTGGATTTGACGTTTCTTCTGTAAGAGATGAAGAGCCACTGAGGGATGAGAGTGGATGGTGGCAGAGGGCGACTGGGTATGTGGAGAGACACAAACATGCATGCTGTCACAGATGAACTGGCATTTCTGGAGAACATGGGTGGTAGGGAGGCAAGACTGAAGCCACACCGTCAGCGAGGTGGCACTGTATTTAAATGTATCTAGAGAGTGAATTACTGAGTGTCTGTGAGCCTGTCAGATGTGGCCGCCCCGCCTGAAAGGCAAGGGCTCAACCTCTTGTTGTTGCCTCGGTAATGAGGATGGGAAGGAGAAATAAAGAATTTCAGCAGCAAATGCTGTCACTCTCCCTCTTCTTTTTAGAAAATCCATCCAGGGTAAACATTCACGCGCATGCTCTCTCTCTCTCTCTCTCTCTCTCTCTCTCTCTCTCTCTCTCTCTCTCACACACACACACACACACACACACACACACAGCAGTGCAGCGACCCCACAGAGGGTCCATCCTGCCTCCCCTCCTTTGCTACCTGTGAAGTCAACGCATAATTACTGGAAAACATATTTGACTGGCTTCTAGATGAGCATTTTGACAAAATGTAATCTTGGAAACAATCTTTATCAAACATTCATGTGTAGTGTGGGAGATAAAGGCTGGACTCCATAATTCATGTGGCATGTGTATTACCAAGTGTGCACGAGAGGCTGCATTTCAATGAGGCAGCCTGAACAATATTTTCTGCTAGACGTGGGCTTTTATCATTTACATTATTCACTAGGTTTTCCAGAACAGTAAATCTTAAATATATATTTGTGTTGGGAAGAGCTGATGTGCAAGTGTGTATACACACCGAAGAATACACACCAATTTGGGTACAGAACTAGTGGGTGTACATTCCAGCTGGGTGTATGTTGTGACACCAGGGAGGCTTGGGACACTGAGAACACGGGGTCCTTAGGGAAGACAGCCTCATCCCCATGGACGCCGTAGCTCAACTCACTGAGGTTGAACCCACTCATGCCTCGGCCTCCATCTTTAGACTCAGCTGACATCTCATTGAGAACCTCCAATTAAAAGTAAGATTCTGAGTGTGAACATTGTCATGTGAAGATGAGACTTTCTACCCCTGTAAAGTTACAGTTTCGGAAACCCACAGGGGCAGCTCGTCCCTGTTCTACAGGGTCAGCATGAGTAAGAATTGACTCCATGGCTGTTAATCTAGTTACTGTTGCTACAGATTTACCTACCCTACATTTCATATAAATAAAAACATACGAAACCAAACTCTGAAAAGAAACTCAATAATAATAACAAAATAAAACAGAGAAAAACCTCAGTTGAAAAGATTATAGAAATAATTAAAAATGTAACACATTTTAGAATTGGTCAAGGAGAATAAATGATATGATGTTACATCTTAACCTAACTATATCTGCATTAATCTGAAGTGCCCAATCAGCACCATTTGGGGGGCTATATAAGTAATGTTAAGTTGTGTCCCTCATCCAATAGCATGTTATCCCACCTACCCACAGAGGTATAATCACAGAAGGTGATATTTTTAACCAGATAAGCCTGCAAGTCTGGTATGCTAAGATCAAGGCCCTGGTTGGAAAGCAATGATTGTTGTGGGCGGGGCTATCTGGGTCAATGAACTTGAGATCTTCCAAACCCCCGAACCCCCTTAACTCTCTGTGTGATTCAAATCTAACATTCTTCGCTTGCTTGAAGATGATGCTGAAAACTCAGTCTTCCAAGACAATATGCTCCTCATAGAGGGTCTACACAACCTGTGCTTCTGGCCCTTGCACCAAGAACTAGGGTCTAGGACAGAACAGCTTTGGGAGTGCGGGCCATGGAAAGGGCAAAATGACTGGGTGCTAAGTGAGCTATTGGTTCAGCCACAAGTGTGGGAAGTAGTGCGTGTGTATGCTTCGTATATGGAGGATGATGAATGGAGGGGATGAGCTGCAAAGCTAGATAAGCGAGAGTTTTTGACATGGGCGCCATCTCTATGGATATAGGACTTATCACCCCGGTATGCTGCTTGGATGCTTCTAAGAAGCTTGCAAGGATACTTGACCCACATTTTGTGAAGTAGAAAGGCCAGTATTGTGGCAAATGAGAAAGGCAAAAGCTAAAAGCTGAGAGGAGTTAGCCCACTCGAGGGCATGTTCTCGGTGAGACTGGACACCCTCCATGACTATGCTCTACGGGAGCACCTGGACAGCACACTGGCACCAAAGCAACTCGGGCCACCTGGAAAGAGGACATTGGTGTCAGGGAGGGGTTTAGCAGTGGGCTTTGTTCGCAGAAGCAGGAATGGTGGTGAGAGATGTTATTATAGAACGGGAGTCCCATATAGCTACTGGAACTGTAGAATTCTGAGAGACAAACAGGCAAGCTGTGGCCCTTAGTTGCCAGGCACAAAGTGGGCACATTGTTGGTACTGATCAGTAACTGACTGAGAGGCAGCCAGATGCCCTATGATTCATGGGTATGGCCTGGAGAGTCTGACGTCCTTATGGGAGTGTCACCAACCATATTGGTCTACCTGGAATTGGGCATTTATCCAGGACATAGAATTTTAACTATTAAAGCAAAAAAACATTCCAAGCAAATTGCAATGAGTTATCTATTGTATCTACCAACTAATAAGTCTATTTTTCAGTCTAATAAAAATAAATCAAGAATGGATAGTTAGGGGGCTAAAATCGACAGGACAGATAAGAAATAATACTCTCTACCCAATTTCTGTATCTGACTGACTGTCCGCGCAGCTGGGTCCTCACGAGGAAGGACCTGGGTCATCATGACAACTGTGTTTAGTGATGACTACCTCAGGATTTTCAGGGCTTTTTACAGGAAAAACAATGACCATATATTTCTGAGGACAGGCAGACCTATGGTTAGGGTTGACATCGATAACCATGGACCGAGAGTCATCGTGACCACTGTGAGAGCAGGTGCGGGTGGGGGTTAGGTGACCCATTGGGTTCTGGGGCAGGCCAGACTTACAGTAGATCCACAGCACCTACGGAACCACATAGTGGACCTCTCGTCATATGCTTCACAAACACCATAGCTTTAACGCATCAATTCTTTCTCTCCGTCCTCTTCCACTGTTCAGCTTTCCTGAGCATTTTAAGCAATTGAAAAGAACATAGCTTGGGTCAAGGGCACCTCAGTCAACAGAGTGACATCTTTGCTTTTTAATACTAAAAGAAGGTCCTTTGTAGTAGATTTTCCCAGTTGATTTCTTGAGTGGGTGTTAATTCTTGATCCAAGTAGAACTAAATCTCTGACAGCTTCAAGACAGGAACATTAACTGGAAAATCTGTCTGCTATCTCATGAAGGTTTTGGTTCCTGTGACGTTTGTCCTGCTGCCCACAGGGCCCTGTGTCCAGGGTTGGAGGCCAGGACACTGGCTGCGAGGGCATTTTTGTTGGACAGGTTGTGTTGTTGGGATTTATCCCCCCCCCCTTTTCCTCACCCTTTTTCCCACAGAGGAATGTGAACACACGAGGGATATTGCACAGCACTAAGAATCTGTCTCAATGGAGCCTGCAGGAATTTGCAGTATTTCAGTAAACCCACCCTGTTTTAATTAGGCTCGGCTTACAGGGTGGGTCAGCAAAGAGTTGGCTTCTCTGGAGACCCTCCTGGAGAAAAGTAGAGAGAAGGGACCGCTCATCGGCCCTCAAGGGCCCTGGAATCTAACCCATCTTGATTTTAGGACAAACTTTAAGTATTTAGATAAAACAATATTTATTTTGAGTTACTAATCAATGGCAAAAACAAATTGGGCAATGGATTCATTTTGAATTGTCAGATTGCCGTTTCCTTTACCTCTTGGTTCAAAGATACAGACTTGCTTAATATCATGTGGCAGGTCAAGAAATGACCAATCTTTGGCTTCATGACCCTAGAAGCAGCTGTGGGGTTTCTGCCAGCGCTCCAAAAGCCAGGGGCATGCCGGGAGCTGTGCTCACCAACCTGTAGCTCTCTGCTCAGTGAAGGGCCCAGTGGTCCAAGTGCATCCCTGGTGTCATCATCACTGTAGTAGAAACCAGCCAGGCCACCACGAAGGCATTCTCACGCAGCCTGCTGCCTCCATCACTCTGCATTAACTGCCAGAGGCCTGCTGCTGTGCACTATCCTGTCCAGACGTACCTGAGAGCACACAAATGACCTCTTCGGCTAAACCCTTCATGACACTATAAAGGTTCATATATTTGCCTTTGGGGCAGATAATTCAGTTGCAGAATTCTTGCCTTCAATGAAGACAACCCAGATTCATTTCCCACCCAATGTTCCTCATTCACAGCCTCCGTTCATCTACAAATGGAGGCTTATGTGTTGCTAACATGCTACACAGGCCTACAATGGGGCTTCCAGAATAAGACAGACTAGACAAAAAGCCCTGCTGGTCTACTTCCCCAAAATAGCAAGTGAAAGTGCTATGGCCCACAATAAACTGACATTGATCGTCAGATGGCACAGGAGCTGGCAGCGCTTTTGCTTTATTCCATTGTGCATACGGTGGCCTCGAGTCGGGCATGATCAACAATAAAGCCTTGTGTAGGATTTGAGCTGGAAGGCTACTTAAAGAACAGTTGGCCTTTTGTTTTGTCTCAGATCAGAGAGGAAGAATCATATATAGAGAGGTTCAAGACCATGCTCAAGTTTATACAGCTAGGAAGAGGCAGAGCTGAGATCCCAGTCATGGCTTTCAACCTCCCGCCTGTGCTTCCTTTTTGTGGAGGATCAGAGAAGTAAAGTGACTTGCCCCAGTCATTTCCAACTGGAAAGCAATTAGAGCCTGGATCTTCCTGTTATCTAGAACAACTTTAAAAATTGTTTTCTATAGTGCTTTGGGTGACAGTTTACAAGCAAATTAGTTTCTCACTTAACAGTTCATACACATTTCGGTTTGTAACACTGGTTCCAGCTACATCCATATGTCAGCACTCTTCCTGCTACCTTCCCGGACTCCCCATGTCCACTGTCCTTCTTTCCTGCTCCTTCTTGCCTTCGAAGCTTTTTTTTTTTTTTTTAATTTGGTGAATGCTACTTGTTTTGTCTAGTTGACTATTGGTTGATTAACGATTTATTGTTCTGAGGAGTACATTTCTCACCAGGGTATTGTTCAATTTATAGTCTCATCTGTAATTTGGCTGCAAGGTAATTCTGGAGTGATCCAAGGTGATCCATTTCCCAATGTGAGGGGTGTCTAATGGTCACAATCTCATAGGATCCCTCTGTATCAGACTAGTAAAGCCAGTCTCTTCTATGATGTTGAATTGTGTTCTACCGTATATACTCAAATAGAAGTTGACCCGAGTATAAGCCCAGGTACCTAATTATTACCTGGGAAGCCAGAAAAACTGATTTACTCGAGTATAAGCCTAAGGTTGGAAATGCAAAAGCTATTGGTGAATTTCAATAATCAAAACAAATGAAAAAACTTATTAAAAATTGAGACATCAGTGGGGTAATATATTTAAATATTTATTTTAAATGAAAAACATAAATAAAAGGACAAGTCATTTAACATTAGTAAACCAGCCCAGTAAGTGGAAAATAGGTTAAAAAAAACAATAGGGTATCAACAATGGTACCTTAAGAGTACTGTTCCCTGAGCTCCATCAGCAAGCAAGCTAAAACATAGAGTTAAAATCCTTCAAAACTGGATTCATCATCATCAGCCGAATCCCAATGCAGAGCTTCAGCTGGTGTGAGGTCATCACAGATGCTGTCCTCACTGAGATCGCCGTCATCACCCTCACTGCTGTCATTTTCATACAAAGCGCAGTCTTCACTGACATCCATAGCATTACTAATACTACATTTCTGGAAGGCACGTCGCACCATGTCTTCTGGAATGTCTTCCCATGCATCTCGAACCCACTTTGCTATTAACTCTATGTCAGGTTTCATGAGATTTCCTCCTTTTGTTAGTTGGGCTTGACCAGATGATATCCATTCGTGCCACATCTTTCGCACACGGTCTTTAAAAGGCTCATTCAAAGATACACATCATAGGATGGCTTTGATTGGTTAGATGTGAGTAAACAAACATTCAAAGCTCTGCAGTGTCAGCGGAGCTTTGAATGAACAGCAGAGAAACGGCAATCACCCGCGAGATAATGGGCGTTTATCCCATTACCTGGCGGGGGGGGGGGGAGGGAGGCTCAGTGAGATGTTACATCTTGCTGGGGTACCACTGACCCGTGTATAAGCCAGCTTATACACAAGTATATACGGTATTTTTAAAAGTAAGTTGCCAGACGTTTCTTCGATATCTTGATCTGTAAGTTCCACCAATATCTGTGCATTATGAGGGACCCCACAGGTTTTTGACAAAACTTCCCACATTACACCAACTTACACACATGACAAAGTGATGGGTAGTGGTATAATAACATTTACTATGTCCTGAATACTCTGATCAACCTATTATACCCAAACATATGGGTTAGCTGTTATTAATTTCCCATATTATGCAATAGGAAACTGAATATATGAACCAGAATAACTTATATTACAACCCTACCACAAACAACTCCTGCTATCAGTGGCTAAAACAACCAGTCCTTAATATGCTCCCACACAACTTGTCTCTATAGGTCAGCTGTGGCCTCTAGTCCACACAATCTTTACTCCAGGACCCAGACCGGCTGAGAAGTCTCCACCCAGAGCATGCAAAGAGGAATATGATACAGAGCAGGGTAGAGAGGACAGAGAATCATGCCCAACTCATCTAGCTTCTTCATGCAAGTGATGGATCTAATTTCTCAAATTTCATGGGTCAAGACAAATTACCCAAGTTACACAGTTATCACTCAGTGAGGTTGGACTCCCTAGTCCAACTCTGCCCTCGATTAGGCAGGAGAACTTACTGGAATCTTCAGTGGTCATCAGTTGTGACTATGTAGAGGGACCAGATCACAGCGGGGCTGTGGCCGTGAGGCTGACAACTGCAGGTCCTTGGAGGGCAGTGACACCCTCGCCCGGTGCGCATTTTAGGATTTGTCCTGACTGCAACCCACTGGATTGAGAGCGCCCACGGCTCATGCCTCTTTCCTTACAACTGAAACCTCTGAAACGCCTCCATGGCCATCCCGTTCATGCAACTGCTGCGGAAGCACAGTGCTTCCCCGCGGCCACTCCCCCTCCATCCTCTATTCCTCCCACCCAGTTCGTCCAGTGTAATTAAAGGGAAACTGTTCGGCATTCATATATTTTATACTTTATCAAATTACAGACAGATGCATCAGGAGGGCCATATTTTTGTTTCGAGGTTCATGCGCTTTCACAAGCTGTGCAAGCTGGACTCTTAAAAACTGCCGCCGCAGCAGGAAATGTTCGCTCAGAGCATGGCCACCTCTCTCCCGCTGTTCATTCCCCTGTGCGACTTCTAAAAAGATGTGTTTCTTAATAATTCTATGTACACAACTGTAAAATACTATTCAAAAGTGCCAGGATGGTCTATGTCTGTCTTTTATGTCTGTCTGTCTGTCTCTCTTTCAAACACACACACACACACACACACACATACACACACACACACACACACACACACACAGAGTTTTCTGGAGCAAGGGATCCCAGGTTTTTGATTCACAAAATGTGATTTCAGCAAACATTTTTCAGTACAGTGAGTCCCAGGTTACTTATGGACAACTTGTACTTGCCCTTTAATGTTATATCAACTTGTCCTCACTTTGAAAAGATTGAACCAATCCTTACTCAGTAACACATTTTTCATACCCATCATTTCCACTTGCTACACATGCAGCTTTTAAATCGCGGAGAACCAGGGAACCAATAGAAAGACCTGGTAGGGGGTGGGGTGGCCCACAATCCCAACTACGTGGGAGCCCCCACCCTAGAATGCACTTCACAGGACAGCACTGAAGCTGCAGCTCAGTAAGAGGGGCGCTTTTGCTCAGGAGCAAATGAAGAGCGAAGGAGAGTGGAACACATCCCGGCCCAGCAAACCCTGAGGACAATATTCTGGCTAAGAGTAGCCAATGCACAGAGATCATAGGGCCAGCCCCACCATGAGACACGGCGTCCCTCACTGACCTATAGCTATATGGGGGACAGCACTGGGGACACTGTGCAGGAGATGTGCTCTAATTGACCCCACCACACCATGGTGAAACACTAAGGATGTGCAGCGGAGCAGAAGGGGGAGCAAAGCAACCAAGTCCCCTAGGCATGCAGAAGGTGGACTTGGGGGGGCCAAGGAATGGCACCCCAGTGGACTCGACTGGAAAACACTTATAAAGGTCAACAGACAGACCTGGAACTGATTGAGGGCTTTTCATTTTTTGCTGCTGGTTTTTAATTTAATTTTTAACTCTGTGTTTTAGTTATTATTTTCTTTTGTTCTTATGTTTCGCTTTGCTTTTTTTGCACATATTATTGTCTCTGCATGTCTATCTTGATAAGATAGGTGGTATGAACAATCTGGAGGAGAAAAAATACGGGGACCAATGCTTCCAGGGTGACACAGGAGAGGGGAGGTGAAGGAAAGGAAGGAGGTTGCCAACAAACCTAAGGACACAGAAGAACAAGGGATCTAAAATTGATGGCGAGGAGGGAATATGATGCTTTGGGGGCCGGGGTGGGGGTTGATCCAGGAAAATGTAGCTGAGAGGAATTATTGAAACAGTAAGGCCGAACATGATAGTGGGACAGGGAGAAAGTGAAAGGAAATAGAGGAAAGAACTGGAAGGTAAAGGACATTTATAGAGGTGTAAATACAGGCATGTACATATGTAAATACATTTATATATAATGATATGGAAATAGATCTATGTAATATATGTAAAAAGTATTACAGAAGCAGATGGACATTGGATCTTCACTCAAGCACTCACTCAATGCAAAAATACTTTGTTCTACTAACCCAGCACACTGATGTTCACATTCCCTAACATGATCTCTGAAGACAAAATGGGTGCATAAGCAAGTGTGGTGAAGAAAGCTGATGGTGCTTGGCTATCAAAAGATATAGCATTTAGCCTCTTAAAGGCTTGACGGTAAGCAAGTGGCCATCTAGCTCAGAAGCAACAAAGCCCATGTGGAAGAAGCACACCAGGTGTGATCATGAGGTGTAGATGGGATCAGGCATCAAAGATTCCAAATTAACAAAACAAAATCATATTGATATGATATGAGGGGGAGGACAGAGTGGAGACTGAAAGCCCATCAGTAGTCAGTTGTGCATACCCTGTCATAAGGGCCATAAGGAAGAGATAGGCCAGTCAGGGTGCACTATAGCACTGACAGAACACACAACTTTCCTCTAATTCTTTAATGCTTCCCTCCCCCCCAATAATGACCTCAATTCTACCTCACAAACCTGGATAGACTAGAATATGTACACTGATACAGAGAAGAGATTGCAACAAAGGGAATCCAGGACAGATAAACCCCTCAGGACCAATAAGGGGAGTAGCGAAACTAGGATAAGGGAAGTGGGTGGGGGAGTAAAGGGGAATGGATCAAAATGATTAATGTATGGCCCCCTCCCAGGGGGACTGACAACAGAAAGGTGCTAAAGGGAGACAGTGGTCAGTGTAAGACATGAAAAAATATATATTACGGGTTTATGGGGGAAGAGGAATGGTGGGTGAGGGAGGGAAGAAAGAGGAGCTGATACTAAGGGCTCAAGTAGAAAGAAAATGTTTTGAAAAGGATAATGGCAACACATGTACAGATGGGCTGGACACAATGGAGATATATGCACACACACATTGTGATAAGAGCTGCAAGAGGCCCCAATACAGTAAATTAAAATATATATATCACTGAATAGGCTTGCATGAATCCACCCACTGCCATCTAGTTGATTCCAGTTGATACTAACCAGATAGGGTTTCCAAGACTGTAAATCCTTTTGGATGTAGATTGCCATATCTACCCCTGAGATGAGCTGATGGATTTGACTTTTCATGTAGCAGCTGAGCAATTTAATCACTGCGCCCCAGGACTTCTTGCTTGCTCTAGCTAGGTTCCTAAACTTGACTGTTCATTGATATCACTTGGGGATTTTATGAAGCTTCAAATTTATGGATTCTTTGCAACTTCATAAATCAGAATCTCTAGGGGAAGGAGTTCAGGAATATATAGTTTTGAAAAAGAATCGATGAATTTGTGTTATGGTGCTGGCAAAGAATATTGAAAATACAGTGGACTGCAAACAGAACAACAAACAATGGTCTCACAGGAGCATAGCCAGGATGGTCCTGAAAGGTAAGGATGGCGAGATTTCATCTCACATCTTTTGGACATAGTGTCAGGAGAGACCAGACCCTGGAGAAGGACCTCATGCTTGGTAAATGGCAAGTGAAAAAGAAGAAATCCCCCTGTAAGACGGACTGACAGAGTGCCTGCATTGATGGGTTCACACATAAGAACAAATGTGAGGATGGCCCAGGGCCAGGCAGTGTTTCCCTCTGTTGTACTTTGGGAAACTATGAGTTGGAACTGTTCAATATTACCTAACAGCAACACCAAAACCATATCACTAGCGAGATTAATTACATTTTAAGAATTAGCAAATGTCTCGTGGAGGTTACTTTTTAAAAAGCTGATGTGCTACCTCTGAAAGGAAGCATAGATCTATAAACTACAGATATGTGAATGGATTTTAATCTTACGCTGATCATAAATCCAATCTGAGAACAGTTAGTTATTATGTTATGGCCCTGACTGTTGAAGGTAAGGGTGCTACAGCAAAGTGTAGTGAAGAAATCAGATGGTACCTGACTATTAGAAAGAATAATGTCTCTGTGTAGAAAAAGTATGTTTGGAAACTGATTTCGGTAGCAATTGTACAATTCTACTTGAGATATGCAATGATGTGATATATGTATTAAATCCCAACTAATAAAAAGATAAAAGGAGGAAAAAGTGAAGTGAAAAAAATGTCTGAATTCCTAAATGCTTGTCTTAAAATAAGCAGCCATTTCAGCGAGGTGTCAGCCAAATCCAAACAAAAGAAACACACAAGCTTGTGTAATCAAGAGCTAGTTAACAGATCAGAGGAGTGGGATTGTATTTTAGCTTAAACGAGGAGTACTGGCTTCTCAGGAGGCTATGAAAAATAGTGAATTTGCAGAGTCCCTAATGGGAGTAAGCCGCCATTGAATTCTTACACAATGGGTTGCAATACCCAAGGTTAGTAGTTTGAAACTAGCCACTCTGCGGGAAAAAGACAAGGCTTTCTACTCCTATTAAGTTAGGTCTCAGAAACTTACAAGGGCAGTTCTACCCTGTCCTATAAGGTTGCTATGAGTTGGCATTGACTTGATAGCAGTGAGGTGTTTTTCGTTGATCTGTTTTTGTGTTTTGAAGCCAGGATGTGAACATTCTTGCCCTCGGGGAGCGTGCACTGGAAAGTGGATCACCTCTACTTTCCTGTCCAATCCAGGGAGGGCAATCTCCCTTAGAAGCTTGCCTAGGTGTGGCCTTGATGGCAAGTGCTGTATTGGGGTCACATGGTCATGAGACATGCCCCCATTTTTGGTCAGAAGGCCTTGAACCAATCTTGTAAGCTGTTCTCTTAACATAATGTTGGTGTCCCCATCATCGTCTTGCTCATGCTTCGGTAGTCCTACCTGTAACTATGATGTATTGTTCTGCCACCCATCATGCTTCTGTGTCAGTTTCCTTTGCCCACCCTCTGCCCCATGTATTTTTTAAGTCTCAACCTCAGTAAACCCTTGGATGTCATTATAAACTCATGATAATGGTCTTCCTTATCTGAATGTGTTTTTTTCTTGTCTTGTTTTTGGTTGTGTACATATGTAAATATATTTATATATAACAATAGGGAAATAGATCTGTGTACATATGTTTATATGTTAAATATTAAGGTAGCAGATGGACATTGGGCTTGCTTCTACTCAAGTACTCCCTCAACGCAAGAACACTTTATTCTAGTAATCTGGCATTCCATGATGCTCAGCTTCCTGACATGATCGCTGAAGACAAAGCGGGTGCATAAGCAAATGTAGTGAAGAAAGCTGATGATGCTTGATTATCAAAAGATAGAGCGCCTGGGGTCTTAAAGGTTTGAAGATAAACAAACGGCTACCTAATTATGAAGCAACAAAGCCCACACGAAAAAAGCACCCCAGCCTGTGTGATCAGAGGTGTCAATGGTATCAGGTATCAGGCATCAAAGACCCAGAACAAAAAATCATATCGATGTGAATGAGGGGGAGTTTGGATGAAGACTCAAAGCCTATCTGTAGACAATTGTACATCCCCTTACAAAAGGGTCACAAGAAAGAGATGAGCCAGTCAGGGTGCAGTATAGCACCAATGAAACATACAACTTTCCTCTAGTTCTTTAGTGCTTCCTGCCCCCAACTATCATGATCCCAATTCTACAAACCCGGCTAGACCAGAACATGTACCTGGGTACAGATAAGAGCTGGAAACACAGGGAACCCAGGACAGATAAACCCCACAGGACCAACAATGAGAGTAGTGATCCCAGGAGGGGAAGCGGAAGGGGAGGGGAGAAAGGGGAACTGATCATAATGATCTACATCCCTCCCATGGGGTGGACAACGGAAAGTGGGTGAAGGGAGACATCGGTCAGTGTAGACATGGAAAAAAAAACTTATAAACTATCAGGGGTTCATGAGGTTGGAAGGGTGGAGAAGGGAGGGAAAAATAAGGAGCTGATATCAAGGGCTCAAGTAGAAACAAAATGTTTTAAAAATGATGATGGCAACAAATGTGCTTGACACAATGGATGTGTGTGTGGATTGTGATGAGAGCTGTATGAGCCTCCAATAACATGTTTTTTAAAAAAAGACATAAAAAGTGTCTTTTATATAAAAATAAATTTATATATATAAAATACATGAAATAATAAAGAAATTATAGTTTTCAATACACTAAAATATCTGACATAGTAATATGTCCACTCTTTATTACATGGCAATATCTAACTGCAAACCTAATAATTATTATAATTTTGAAGTAATGGTTTGCATATATTAGGGATTAGCAAATTGTTATCTGGCCCACTTCATTTTTGTAAATGAAGTTTTATTGGAACACAACCATGTCCACTCATTGGCTATTTGACTATTTTTGAACTACAGATGACTTGAATTTTAAGAGATATTGCATGTTTCCCATTGCATTAAATATTTCTTATCTAAATTTTTAAGTAAAAATTTGTTGACTCGGCATATGCAACTTAAATGGGATAGAAAAATATCCTCAATTTCCAACAGTGACCAAAGTCTCAGGTTTTGTTAATACTCCTGAATTTCATTTCTGATTGAGGCAGGAATTAACTTTCAGTAAAGGCTAATGACAATGAAGACACATTTTTTCCCCTTATATAACTTCATGGCTTCCCCGGAATTCTGACCACAAACTTTCAAGGGATCTCAGGATTAGAATCCCAGGCTTGTGCCTTGGAAGCCAGTAGTTATCTCACCATTCCAAGTGTCTGATCCTCCAGCAGCTCAGAATCTAATGGAACACACCCCCTCACCAAGCACCAGGCAGTCCGAGTCAAACAGGCAGTCTGAGCCTTGTGCTCTCCTAAGGAGAAAGAGCGACAAGGGACTCTGGGGACGAGGGGGAGCTCACGCTTTTTCCCTTCCTGAAGCTTTTGGTAAGTCCAGGGTCCTCAATTGGGTTGTGTCAGTTGGTACCTGGCCAAGACGGAGATGGGAGATTTATTTGGCTCAAGCTTGCTGATGTTGTGGATGGGGTTCCCTTCTCAAGTTCTCACCGAGGTGCCCCACAGACTGCAGGCTGCATGGGGACATATTGTCTAGAACAATGAGGCTGTGACAATGAGTTAACTCAGTGAGTGCCCATTCATGTTTGGTTAGCTCCTTCAGAAACAAATAAATGTTCAGGGATTCATTGATGAATTAACTCTTGGATATTAAAGAGAAAAGGTTAAATATTATGTTGAGTGGTTTTAAAAGCCTCATTCTACAAATCTTTCACTTACTCATCCTTTCATTCACATCTTTTCTTTCTCATAACATTTATTCATTATTATCGCTAGATACAGAGGAGTCAGAAGAAATCCCATCATGACTTTATTAATTTTCTAACTAAACCTTGAGAATAACTTCTACTTTGCGATTTCCATTGATCTACCTGTAAAATCTCTTAGTGGAAGTAGAAAACCTTGTTTTCCTCCCACAGAATGATTGTGGTTCCGAACTGCTGACCTTGTGGTTAGCAGCCCAATTCAGTGATATGAAATAGACTGGAGAGTAATGAGTTTGAGTTTTGGATTTTTAAAATAGGAATCATAATATACCTATAACCCATTTCATAGTCCTGAGGTGTTTAATAAATTCAAAGCTAAGTGAGGTCTCTGTAATATAGACAGGCAGGACTGATTTATAAAAACCATGGCCTTGAGCAAGGTCAAGATAGATGGACAGGGTTTGAAGGGGCCATCACTTAGCTGAGCTGATTGGGAGAAACCAAAGTAAGAAGGCTGAGAAAGGGCTGAGTAATCTGGCTGCTTCCCTAAGGAGCTGCGACACTCTGCACATTCCCTGCTGAGACCCTGGAGCCAGCCAAGAGGCATTGTTATGAGAATGTGTTTACTATTATCATCATGCTCATCAACATTATTATCATTATTAATAATATGAAATTTGGAGCATCTATGCACATTAATTTTAAACAAGTATGTGCGCTGGCAAGATTTGATGCTACTACCAATAAACAGCGATAACGTGGGTATTTAATTTACATAAAATCATTTATGCTAATTTAATTAGTTCTTTGTTTACAACTGAGGCTCACTCACCACTGAGCTGTGAGATGTGCTTAGCTGCAGCACACTGCATAGCTGGAAGCCAGGCACGTGTATCCACGTTGCAGGATTCTCCTCCTGTATAGAGAGAAAGAAGAGCCACCCCCTCTTTTTTGGTAGAAGACAAATTTTGATTCAATACATTTTTATTCATAACTTGCTTCTTGTAAGGGATCGTGCTAGGTGCAGATTTGTGACTAACTGAACAACAACCACATTGTGAAGAGTATCAGGGAGGTTTTATATCCAACACATCACACAACTGCCATGTGGCAAAATGGACATCAATCCCAGGTATATTTGCTTCCAGATCTATATGCTTATCAGAGCCCCTAAACATGAAGAGCCACATGGCTTGTGCATGGAACTCATTCAATAAATGTTGATTGAATAAACAAAGAGGCAGCAGATAGCTCTGTTCAGGTATAGAGAGCTCGCAGGTGCACGATTTCTCTGATGCCTGTAGCAATTGTAAGCTTCTGTTTGTAGAGGACACTGAGTAGGTGGGGGTTGGACAGGGCATTGCACTGTGAGCGCAGGGATCTCAGACGCCTGCTGGCTGTACCACTGATTTATTGCCTGACTTGGGCCTGACCTTGACTAGGGTCAAATTACTCCCCCACTCCAGGCCTTCCATTTCCCATGTTTGAGACAGAAAGAAGAATTCCTTGTCCTTCTAATCAGATAGGCATAAATTTTTTTTAAAAATGAGTGTGTGGATGGACTGTGCAAGGTGCCTGGGAGTTATAAGATGGTGCTTGTCAGACTTGCCTTGGGAAACCTTGAAAAATTGAATGGAAATCACTGGGCTCATTCATCTCCTTTTAACAACCCCATGTCATGCAGCCTGGTCGTTTCCACTCCTGTTCTGTCCAAACCTGACAACATAATTTAGTTCCAGGGAACTTGAATAGACCATAGTGGACTGAGAGTTCTAGGAGCTCAGTTCATACTGTCAGGCAGCCTACAATGAGGATGAGGAGTCAGAGACGATGCGCTTTATTGTTAGCTCTTTTGCTTGATTACCACGTCCCCACTTGGTGACCTACCCCTTCCCCTGACCCTGCTCATCCCACTCACCCACTCCCTAATCTTGCCAAGGCTCCTTATCAGGTGAATCTGGTCTTCCTGCTACCCAGCCATGCATGCTACAAATATGGAGTATTTACTGTGGACCAGGCAAAAAGAATACAGATTTTAATAAGCACCAATCCCTGTCCTTCAATTCAATTAAGGGGCACTTGAAACCAATGGACATTCAAACAAAAACTGTCCAAGTGTTATCAAGGAACTAGGGAACGTGGAGCAGGCAGAGGGAAGGACATAGGGAGGACCCAGCGAGTGCTACACAAAGCAGATAGGGTTAGCGAGGTCTCCCCGGTAGAGGTGTCCAAGGACAGCAAGGGAAGAAGACTCCTGGCAGTGGGCCATACTGTGCTGTTGTTAGTCACCATCAAGTCAATGTTGACTCATAGCAACCCTTTGTACCCGGAGCAAAGTGCTGCCTGTTATTGCAGTCTTCTCACAATCACCAGTGTTCCTGTGCTTGAGCCCAATGTTGCAGCCACTGTGTCGGAGCATCTTGTTGAGGGCCTTCCTCTTTTCGGACGACCCTCTTCCTCACTGAGTATGATGCTTCCTCAGGGACAAGTCCTTGCCTGATAGCCTGTCCAAAGTTCATGAAACAAAGTATTGCCATCTTCAATTCTAAGGAACATTCTAGTTGAACTTCTTCCAAGACAGATTTGTTTATTCTTATGGAAGTCACATGTTATATTCAATATTCTCCACTACTGCCATAATTAAAATGCATCAATAATTCTTTGGTCTTCCATATTTATTGTCCAGCTTCCCATGTGTATGAGATTGAAAATATGATGACTTGCTTCCCATGTGTATGAGATTGAAAATATGATGACTTGGGTCAAGCATACCTTAGTCTTCAAAGTGGTATCTTTGCTTTCTAACACTTTAAAAAGATATTTTATAGATTTTTCCAATGTAATGCATTTCTTGATTCCTTGGCTGCTGCTGACATGGGAGTTGATTGTGATCCAGATACAAGGAATTCTTTGACAATTTTAATATTTTCTCTGTTTACCATGCTGCTGCTTATGGGTTCAGTTTTACTTTTGTTTCTTTATATTGAGGTCTGATCCATACTGAAGACCATAGTCTGATCTTAGTAAATGCTTCAAGTGCTCATTGCTTTCAGGAAGTAAAGCATGTTATCTATATATTGTAGGTTATTGACGAGTCTTGCTCCAATCTTGATACTGTGTTCTTCATGTATTATAGTTTTTGGTTTGAAATTTAGATCGATTGAGTACGGGGAAAAGATATTGTGAGAATAATTTCTTTTGTAAGAATTAATACCAAACGAATCCCCAAAGTTCCACTCTTGTAAGCTGCTAGTTTGCTCCATTTCCTCCTCACTCTTCCCATGAGCATTTTCCTTCACTTCTCTGGGTTCTGCAAATGGCTGCAGCATCCTTGTCCTATAGAAATTCTATCATTTTGAGGAACTGCCTCACGTGGTAGTAGTGGGTGCTGTTTAGAACAAAATCTGAAGGTCAGGCAGGAGTAAGCCACGTGCTAAGGCCAGAGTACATGCTCTACTCCTGGCTCTTATCGGTGATGGAATTACCCCTCCTGTTTCTCAGAGAGCTCATTTTATACATAGCAGGATTACACTCTGAGGAATTTTATTAGCAATTAATCACAGGCGAAGCCTATCAGTATTTGCCCCCTTTTTATTTTAGCAGATTTCTACAGGGAAAGCTTGATTGGTGGGGAGATTCTGGTCAGAAGAGTCACACTAACGCACCAGTTCTGCTCTTGTAGACATTGTCCCCTTCATACTGAAGGATTCACTTCCCCCAGTCCAATCTTTTAAATTTATTTTTTAAAACACACCCATACGAGTTTGTAAGCCAGCCATTTAATGGCTTTACCTTCCCTTATTTTAAAAATCTAACTTCTAAATCATCTTTCCCTAGCAACCCTGTGCTAAGACGATCTGTTGAGTCTTGACTCTGCTTGGATCTTTGGCCCTCTCCATGCAAAGGCAAAGTTTAGCCTATAAAAAGGCCAATCACCCAAAGAGAAGCGATGTGCAGCAGCTCACAAAGTCAAGCCTCTTTCTCTTTATTTGGTTGGGTCTTCATCATCTCAGCCTTAGCCATCCATCCTAGATCAATTGGTGGCCCAGACACACCTCCCTAAACTTCAGACTAGCAGGCACCTGGAGTTAATCCATGCCCAGAGGCTCAATATTCACACACATTTTGAAACTTCAGAGCAGCCAGCCTCTCCTTTTCTCTCTCATCTTTAGCCTCTGTGAATGACACTAACAGGTACCAATGCAGCAGGTCCAAATCAGCCCGTCACTCCAGTGCTGCATTTCCCCCAACTTCCACTCAGTAAATGGGTCTAGGTGGTTTCCATAATCCTGAGAAATCTTTAATTTTCAATCCCAGAAGAGAACTTTTTCTGCTGGGCACAGAGTTTTCCGGCTTTGATGCATCCAACAGCAAGCAACTCGCTTCTCTGAAGCTCTTCCTGTCAAATGTCATTCTCTCATTCTGTTAGTACTTCTGGGTGGGGCTCAGGGTTTATTTCTACTATCAGCCTCAACCCACAGCTCAGAGGGTCAGCAAAGCTATCTCCCTGAATGAAGTGCCCAGAGGGAGCCCACTCCACAAGTCAGCCTCCTGAACAAAAGCACTCACTTTACTTGCTCTGTGAATTGGGAAATACATCGCTCTGTTCTATGTTCTATCTCCTAGTTCTGCTGCTGTTCCTCTGATGGGATAGCTGTCTTTTAGATCCAGGAGATTCACTGCACAGGGGTCTGAAGGCCAGTGATGTGCTAGTCCTCTTGCTGATAATGAGAATAGCTGAAAAGAGAACTGCTTCTGGAGTGGCCTGAGGAAAAGTTTAATTTTTAACTTAAAATATTGACTTGAGAACAAATTCTGCATCCTGAAAGGGTTACAATTAGCCTGATGGTCTCTATGTATTTTTCTTTGTTGGATAATTTTTATAATGTTTTCTTCTATTTTGGGTTATAAATCATTTTATTTGGGGCTCTTACAACTCCTATCACTATCCATCCATCCATCCATTGTGTCGAGCACATTTGTACATCTGTTGACATCATCATTCTCAAAACATTTGCTTTCTACTTGAGCCCTTGGTATCACCTCCTCATTTTTCCCTCTTCCTCCCCCCTCCCCTCTCCCTCATAAAGCCTTGATAATTTATAAATTATTTTTATTTTGTCCGTTGTCTCCCTTCACCCACTTTTCTGTTATCCATCCCTCAGGCAAGAAGCTATATGTAGATCCTTGTAATTGGTTCCCCCTTTCTGCCCCACCTTCCCTGAACTCTCCCAGTATCCTCATTCTCACCACTGGTCCCGAAGGGATCATATGCCCTGGATTCCCTGTGTTTCCAGTTCCTATCTGTACCAGTGCACATCCTTTGTCTAGCCGGATTTTTAAGGTAGAATTGGGATCATGATAGTGGGGGAAGGAAGCATTTAGGAACTAGAGGAAAGTTGTATGTTTCATCATTGATACCCTGCATTCTGACTGTCTCATCTCCTCCCCATGACCCTTCTGTAAGGGGGTGTCCAGTTGCCTACAGATGGGCTTTGGGTCTCCTCTCTGTACTTCCCCTCATTTACAATGACATGATTTTTTGTTCTTTGATGCCCGATACCTGATCCTTTTGATGTTTTGTGATCAGACAGGTTGGTGAGCTTCTTCCATGTGGGCTTTGTTGCTTTTGAGGTAGATGGCCCTTGTTTACCTCAAGCCTTTAAGACAACAGACCCTGTATCTTTTGATAGATGGGCTCCATCAACTTTCTTCACCACATTTGCTTCACCCATTTGTCTTTTGTCTTCAGCGATTGTCAGGAAGGTGAGAATCATGGGATGCCAATTTAATAGAACAAAGTATTCTTGCATTGAGGGAGTATTTGAGTGGAGACCTAATGTCCATCTGCTACCTTAATACTAGACGTGTAAATATATGCACGTAGATTTATCTCTCCATCATCCTATATAAATATATTTACATATGTATATGCCTGTATTTAGACCTCTATAAATACTCTGTCACCTACTTCTTTCCTCTATTCCCTTTTACTTTCCTCTTGTCCCACTATCCTGCTCAACATTCATTTGGGTTTCAATCATTTCTCTCGGTTATCTTTTCCTTGCTGAATTCCTACCAGGCCTCTCACACTCTCCGTACCACTAGTTTTGGATCACTTGTTGCTCCCTTGTCTCTGTATTGGTCAACACCACCTACTTTCCCCCGCAGCCCCCTGTCCCATGTCCCACTGGAACCACTGGTCCCATTATTTTCTCCTCCAGACTGTTCATCCAGCCTATCTTATCTACATAGATCTGCAGAGATAATAATATGCACTAAAAAACAAGGCACAGTGAGACAAAGTGGCAAAAGAGAACACAACAATGACAACAAAAAAGAAAAGCAATGACCAAGAAAAGAATAAATTAATTAAAAAAGAAGAAAAACCTGTAAATAGATCAAGGTCTGATTTTTGATCTCTAGGCATGTCCGCCAGTCAAATCTGATGGCGTGCCGTGCACTGACCCCAAAGTCTATCCTTTGCACTCCCTTGGTAGCTCCCTGCTCGGCTTCCCCATAACTCTGCAACACGCCTTTAGTGTTTTGCCTTGGTGTGGTGGAGTCAGACCGAGCCAATTCCAACACTGAGTCTCCAGTGTTGTCCCCCGTAGGGCCATGGGTCAGTGAGGGACGTTGTGCCTCACAGTGGGATGAGTCATATAGTCCACTCTGTTCCTTTGCTCTTTGGAGTGGGGATACCATCCTCCAGGCCTGGTGGGTCAAGATGTGCTCCACTCTCTCTTCCTCCCCATTCATTTGCTCCAATGTGTTCTTACCAGACATGTCTCTCTCCCCGAGCTGCAGCTGTGGTAAATTCTTCAGGGGCATAGGGAAGTTGGCCATAGCTGGGATTGGGGCTGAGTCCTCAGGCCCCTCCACTGGCTCACCTCTCCATGCTGGCACCCTGCATTCGCATCCCAGAACACTGGATTTAAGTCTGGTTCCTCTTTCCCTGTGGAGACACAAACAATACCCTCCCCTTGGGTGGGTCAGTGCCCTTTCCCCCACCACACATATCTATCTTTTAAGTTGGCTAACATACGCACCCCTGGATTTGGCCTTGCCCCTGCCATACTACTGGGACCTCACCCCTGGAGTGTTTGTATTCAGTAGCTTTTTCCCTGTGTCCCATTTACATTTCCATTTTCTTTTCTTTTTATAAACTTACCTCAAAAGACTCATGTTGTATTTGTCCTTTTGTGCTTGGCTTACTTCACTTAGCATAGTTTCTTCCAGTTCTTACCATTTGGCGATATGCTTCATGAGTTCATCACTGCTTTTCAGTGATGTATAGTACTCCATTGTATGTATGTGCCACAGTTTTAATCCGTTCATCTGTTAATGGAAATTTGGGTTGTTTGGAACTCCTCCAATTGTGGACTGTGCCGCGATGAACATTGGAGCACAGTTGTCTGGCTGTGGTCTGTTTCTTGCCTCTTCTGGGTATATATACCCAGTAGGGGAATTGCTGTGTCATGTGATAACTCAATTTCCATCTGTTTTAGAAATCTACAAATCGATTTCCATAATGGCTATACATACCTACAGGTCCATCAGCAGTGGATGAGAGTTCCTATCTTACCAGAATACCTTCAACACTTATTGCTTTCTGGGTTTTTGAATTGGGCTACTTTGAGGGTGTTAGGTGGTATCTCATAGTTGTTTTAATTTTCATTTCTCTTATGGCTAATGATTGAGAACATTCTCATATGTTTTTGGCCATTCAGATTTCAGACTCTGTGAAACTTCTGTTCCGGTCCTTTGCCCACCTCCTCAGTGGACAATTAGTTTTTCTCTTATTGTAAGCTTGCAAAGTATTGCAGATTTTACTAATAAGGCCTTATCTGATGTGCCATTGCTAAAGATGTTTTCCCAGTCAGTAGGCTTTCTTATTCTTCTTGGTGAATTCTTTCAATGTACACAGGTTAGTTATCTTCAGTATATCCCATCTGTCTGTCTGTGCCTCCTCTGTATTTGTATCCTTTCCTATTTCTGATAGCCCATGTATTCCCTGTTCCAAGGTTTTCAGGTTTGTCCCAATTCCCTCAGGTTTGTCCCAATTCCCTCATTAATGGTCCCAATTGTTTGGGGTTTTATTTCAAGGTTTGTGATTCACCCAGAGTTTATTCTTGTGCATGGAATGAGGTAAGGGTCTTGCTTCAGTTTTCTGCAAATAGATATCCATTTTTTCCCCCAGAACAATTTATTGAAGAGGGCAGCTGCTTCTCATTTGATATATCTGGGACCCTTATCAAACATCAGGTGCCTGTATGATGATGTTTTTATTTCTGGGTTTTCAGCTCTTTTTCATTAGTCTGAATATCTGTTGTTACACCAGTACCACACTGTTTTGACTACTGTGGCCATATAATACGTGCTAAAGTCAGGTAGAGTAAGCCCTCCCACTTTGTCCTCCCTCTTGAGGAGTTCTCTGCTAATTCTGGGCTTCTTTCCTCTCCATATGAAATGGTTATCAGTTTTTCTAATTCTTCGAAATAGGATGGTGGCCTTCATATCGGGATAGCATTGAATTTATATAGTGACTTGCGCAGAGCTGACATCTTTACTATGTTGAGTGTTCCAATCCATGAGGATTATAAGCTCTTCCGCTAGTTGAGGTCACTCTTGGTTTCTTGTAGTAGTGTTTTCTAATTTTCCTCATATAAATCTTTAATTTTTTTAGGCAGGCATATCCCTAGATATCTCAATTTGTGCTGGGCTATTTTTAATTGCCTCTTCTGTGATCTTGTCTGATGTGTAGCACAGTCTGATAAAGTTGTGCTTGTTGGTCTTGTATCCAGCCACTCTGCTATATTCCTCTATTGCTTCTAACACTACACTTGTAGAGTTTAGGGGATTTTCGATGTATAGAATCCTAACATCTGCAAATAATGATAATTTTGCCACCTCCTTTTCCAGATGAATATATATGCTGTCTTTTCTTTGTCTTATGTTGTTAGCTAGGACCTCCAGTATGATGTTAAATAGGAGTGAGGGAAGGGGGCATCCTTGTCTGCTCCCCTTAGTAGTGGAATTGTTTTAATCTTTTCTCCATTAACTGCCATGTTGGCTGTTGGTTTTTTATATATGGGTTGTATAATATTGAGGAATTTTCCTTCTATTCCTATCTTTTAGAGTGTCTTAAACAAAAATGGTTGTTGGATGTTGTCGATTGCTTTTTCCGCATTCATGTATCAATATTATCATGTGGTTCTTGTCATTTTCCTGCCAATATGGTGAATAATACTGATGGTCTTTCATATGTTGAACCAACCCTGCATCCCTGGTATGAATCCCTCTTGGTAACGGTGAATTATTTGTTTTATATGGTTTTGTATTTTATTGACCAGTATTTTGTTAAAGATTTTTGCGATGTTCCTTAGGGATATTCGTCTGTAGTTCTTAGTTCTTGTGGGATCTTTTCCCACTTTAGGCATTAGAGTTATACAAGCATCATAGAAAGAGTTTGGGAATTTCACGTATTTCTCTATGTTCTGGAAGAGTTTGTGCATGGTATAATTCTCCTGTGAAGCCATCTGGTCCAGGGGATTTTTGGTTGGTCACTGTTTAATAACCTTGTCTATTGCTTCCATTGCTATGGTTGAGTTTCTTGACATTCATCTGATATAGTCTAGGGAGGGGTTGTGTTTCCAAATATTTGTCCATGTCTTTCAAGTTGTTGAATTTTTTAGAGTATAGGCCTTCATAGTACTTTATAATTATCCTTTTGATTTCACCACGGTCCTTTGTAATGTCCCCTGTTTCATCCCTTATCATTGCATTTGTCCTTTGTTCCTTCCTTTCTTTGGTTAGGTTTGCCAGTGGTCTATCAATTCTGTTAATTCTTTCAAATAACCAACTCTTAGCTGCATTAATTTTTCTGTAGTTTTATTGTTTCCCCTCTTCTGTGTCTCAGCTCTGATTTTTTACTACAGTTATCCTCTGCCTATTAGTAAGATTGTTCTGTTGACTATGCTCTAATTGGTGTAAGTTTTATGCCAACATTTTATCCACGAGTCTCTCTTCTTTTTTCATGTGTTCATCTATTGCTATCAGCTTTCCTCTGATAACTGCCTTTGCTATATCCCAAAGGTTTTGGTACATCGTATATTTGTTTTCATTGGTTTCTACAAACTTCCCGATTCCGTCTCTGATCTGGGTCAATACCCACGCCATTTGCCATAGACTATTGGTCATCCGCCAATTGTTTTTCATTGTTTTTTGCGTCAGCCTTCTGTTAATTTCCAGCCTCGTGGCACAGTGATCAGAGAGAGACATCTGTTGCCCTAGGCACAGGGTAGGGGCCTGGAAACCAGCAGTGGCATGTGAAGGAAAGAGAGGGAGAGGAGAGAATCATAAAAGCAGAGAGAGAAGAGAACATAGAAAGAGAGAAGAAAGATAAAGAAGGGGACAGAACTCAACTGTGTTCCCTAAGATTGCTTGTGGTGATAAAGAGAGAAGAAAGAGAGAAGGAAGGAATAAAGAATAAGGAAATAACTGATCCCTGATTGCTTGAGTGTGTGGCTGGAGGGGTTTAAATCCTGTCCCATGATGGCAGCTTGGTGTTTCCTTTTAATGCAGGGACCAGTGGTGCTGGGCAGAATTGCCCTAGTTGGTGAGATCACCTTAGAAGTCCGATGGAGGTTTCCTCGGCAGCACAGTGCACTGTAGATGGCTATCACAGCTGCCTAATGTGGTGTGCAGCACTCCCACAGAGGGCAGGCTGGAGTTCCCCATGCTATTTGGGTTGATTTATCCTAGGTGGAGGGCAGTGGCCTGGAAGCCAAGAGTGCTGTATGATAGGAAAGAGAGGGAGAGAAAAGGAAAAATGGGGAAAAAGAAGAAAGAAAAATACAAAACCAAAACAAACCTCAGCCCATTGAGACCAACTGTGGTGGGAAAGAAAGAAGGACAAGGGAATAAAGGGAGAAGAAATAGAGTGGTAAGTAAGGAGATAACTGAGACTTGATCACCTGTCCTTGAGGCTAGATGAGTTCCAGCTCTTCCTCAGGGTAACAGGGTGGTGTGCCTATTTAATGTAGGGTGGGATTACTTTTGAAGGTTAGATCATACAAGCAACCAGGCATCGGTTCCCACAGCAGTATTGAGTGCTGGAGTTCACTGGTATACCTGTGCTGGATGTAGCACTACAGCAGGGTAGGAGGATGGGGTGTTCCCACAGCCCCATTGACAGGCAGGACCTCCCTAGCTGTGCATGGAATCGCTGAGAGGGAATCTGGGCTTATGGTCCTATCTAGACTGCTGGTGCCCTATTGGATCAGAGGACTTTTTTATTTTTCCCCTCTGACCAGCTAGAATTGAAGTAAATTAAATTGCCTCCCTGGCTCCAGTCTCTATTTCTGTGTTCTGATAGAAGCTTACACCAGTTTCAGCATATCTTTGTTATGCAAAAAGCCGCCAAGCCCTGTAGCTAGCCTCTGGCTTTCTTAGCATGGCCTTCTTCTAATGCTGATTTATGTTAAGGGACCCCTTCTATGTGCTCTTTGGAGCTGAGCAAGAAGGCTGGGGTTTGATTTTTACCAATAGCATATAGTCTCACTCTTTTTTATATTGTTTGTGAGTGCTCTTGTGAGGTGCTTGTGAGGGCTTGGGGGCTGTCAGGCTGACCCCCAGAGGGGGAGATCCAGTTTATCAGGAGGGTTGTTTCCTTCTCAGCCAGTTGGAACTGAATTTGCCCTCTGGACTCTGACTATCCACCTATATTCTCCCACACCACGATCTGCCTTAGATAAATCCCGCTCTTCCTTTCTAGAACAAATTATGGCTACCAGCCATCCCCACTCCCCAGGCTATGAGCTCAAGGCAACTAACAGCATGGAGAGCTCTGGCATGGGGTTCTCCTCGTGTTTGGGATTATGTCCCCTTTAGTGAGTCAGACTGGAGAAATTGCTACTCCCGAACCTAGAGTGATTTAGAGAGTTCTTGGTTCACTTTGTGAGTGGAAATCACAGAAAAACAGGGTTCAAGAGAGACCCTAGTACCCTAATTCTAATTTCAGGACTCCATCTCCCAGTTTTCTTCACCTTACCTCTCAATTATCTGATCTGGCAGCAGGAGCTCTGCACGGGTGAGTCTTAAATAGTTGCCATTTTCCTGGCACAGAATCTGCTTTGAATTTATGGCAATTTTCTGTTGAATTTACTGAATTTAAAAATTATCTTCTGCAGAATTTTACTTGCGTGTGATTTTAAGGATATTGCTCCATATTTTTCATTCCATTGGATCACCTTTCTTTGGGATAGGCAAATATGGATCACTTCCAATTTGTTGGCCATATCGCTTTCTTCCCTTTTGGTTATTGTTTTGTGAATAGACAGGTTATGACGTCCAGAGCTGCTTTGGTTGAACGTTGATTAGTTCTTTTTGGCACATAGATTGTGTGATTCCTTTAAATTTTCAACTTGAGACTCACCTTTTTTCCTTCATTTTTTTTCCTTTAGCAAAGCTCTAATCTTCATCTCTTTGAATTTTTTTTAATACTTTGCCTTCTCACTGTGCTTTGAAACCTTTTATGCAGCTCCTTCATTTAATTTCTTACTTTTATTTTAGCTATTCTACACTAAAGAACAATTTTCACGGTTTCTTTCTGACATTCATTTTGGACTTTTTCCCCTCAGTCTTTTTAATGACCATTTGCTTTTTTAATTTTATTAAATATATGATGTCCTTGATGTCATCTAACAACTCATCTGGTCTTTAGTCATTAATGTTCAATGTGTCAAATCTATTCTAGAAATGTTGGGATATACTCAAGGCTGCATTTTGGCAGTGGTCATAACATGAGCAAAATCCCGAATGCCTAAATTACCAGGCTTTGTGTAGGGAATGGCAAATGGTCTGGATGGCTATATTGTTATGGAGGGTTGCAGGTGAAGCCAGAGCTCTGAGGTGACTGGAAAAGAAAGTGAAACAAGCTAGACTCTCCTCTAGGCAGATATTCACATCGATTCTGTTTTTAGGAACCATGCCTTTTATTGGGAATGTACCCAAGTACAACTGGAGAGATGCAGATAGGGCATAGAAAGATTGATAATCAAAAGCTGGGAAGCAGATAAGGGGAAAATCCAACTTCATTCTAACTTGTTGAGAGTGGAGGCAAAATCTCAAGTGTCAGCAGGTTCAGTAGAGAGAGTAGGGGGATGCAGACAATGTATTTCATTTTAGTTGTGTGATTGGGGCAGAAATATCACCACCATTGGACAGTCTTCTGAAAACAGTATTTGTTTCTCTTTTTAATGAACTTTGTCAAAACATGCATCTGTTCAGAACTATTTACAAACAACAACGAAAACAGTTTCCATAAAGTGCATGTTAACTTATGGAGACCCCGTGTGTTTCAGAACAAAACTCTGTGCTCTGAACAGAATGAAATCTTGTTCCACAGGATTTTCAGGGGCCGATCTCTAGAAGAAGGTTGCCAGTCTTCTTTTCCAAACACCTGTGGGTTGATTTGGGCTTCCTACTTTTTGGTTAGCAGCCAATTGTATCACCCAGGCCCTCCCAATGCTACTTAAAAACTGCTACACATGCTGAAGCTTTCTTTAAAATGTTCACATGACCTGTTGGAGAGGTGGGCCTCTGCTCCCACAAAACACCTGCATTAATGGTTTGCTTTCATGGTTGTCAAGATTTATTGTTCATCTAGAGCAAATATTGACTTAGATTTTCTCTCCATAAATATATGACATTTCAAGTCAATAAACTTGGATATACTAGTCAATGGCTACTTATTATTTTTCCGGTCCTGAAATAAAAACTTCAGGCCCCAGTGCATGGATTGAACCATGGCATTGACCTTTATACAACCTCTTGCCCTAAGAATTTTGACCAAAGATTTCTTGGAAAATGTGCATGACTTCTGAGAAACTCACTTTCTGTGGCTGGAGAGGCCACTGGGCAAATATGCCTTGGCTTGTCACCCTTCTCTCCTCTATTCTGTTGACTTCTCATCTCAAAGGACTGGGGATGACCCTTGTTTACTTTATTAAAATGTCACCAGGGTTTTTTAGACACAAATGCTCATCCATGTCTATTTCCCCCCTTTCCAGCCACATGGAAGGTGATACTTTCCAGTTCCTTTGGAGTCAGATGGGATCATATGCTAGGATGGGTCAGAATCCACCCAGGAAAGTCCCAGGGCATGACTGTAAAGCTCCTCACTTAGGGGAGCACTTTTGGAAAACTACTGCCTGGTCTAATCTCCTTATCTTGTGAATGAATACATGGAGGTCCAGAGGGGGTGATGACGGCCTAAAGTTGTCCTAGCTATCGTCAAGATACAACCCCAGACCCCTTCAGTCCTCTCTCTGGTTGTACTTGTTTTTGTGCATCTTTTTATTCACTTACTCTTAGATAATTTCCAAGAATATTTCCTTTCTTTCTATAGGGAAACAGTGGCTCCCTGGACTGGCCTGGCAAGAGAGTGTCAAAGGCATGATCTACGGGTCTTAGCCTGTGGACACAAGAGGCCACATTGCCCAGGCTTAGATCCTAGATCTACCATTCTAGGACCTTACTTAGGTGCATGCCTTAGGGATGATATCTTTACTATGGGTATCTACGAGACAACGCCTGGAAAGCCCTTAGTGCAGTGCCTGGCGCAGAGTGAGGACACAGTTGGTACCACCCATCTGGCCTCCAGCCCTTTGCTGCAAATCAATCATCTTTATTGACTTCCACAGAGAGCTGTCACAGGGTGGAAAAACAACCCTGACATGCAGACGCCAGGTTAGGAAACACTCAGGGCCTCTCCTCACCAAGCAAGCCCTGCTCCACCTCCAGGTTCCACTTCCTGGAGCCTTTCAGGCAGTGACCTGAGCGTATTCCCTACACTCCTTAAGGGCCAACCACTGCTGCTATTAAATAAATGAGCATTATCTTTTGTATGCTTAATATCCATGTTCTCCTTTAAGGTGTTACAGTCTTCTAGTGGCACCTAACAGAAATACAAGTGGTGACTTCACAAAACAGGAATTTATTACCTAACAATTTGGGAAGTAAAAAGTCTATATCAGGTTTCAGACAAGTGACTCTCTTTGCTGTTAGTAGTTCCATGTGGCCCTGGTCCATGAGAACCCTTGGCTTATAGACATATAAGCCTCCTCATAGGGTGCCTGCATGCTACTCTGTTTATTCTGCTCTTTTTACAACTCAGAAGTGATTCTGTTTAGGGCCCACTTTACTCCAGCATGATGTGTTAGGCAAGGTTCTCTAGAGAAATAAAACCAGGACACTCATGAATATATATATATATATTCATAAGTGTATAAGGTTTATACAACAAGAAGGAATATAACAGCTAATTAGTCCACACAGCAGTACAGAAAGCCCACTTCAACTCACTTTCATGGAAGAGTTAATATACTGGAAGTCCTACAACTCACATAAGCTTCTGAGTCCAATGTCAAGAAAGCAGACAGCAGAGTCTTCCCTCAGGCAAGGCAGGCAGAGTCTGTTCAGAGGCAGCAGACAGCAGGGTGGGTCAGCAACAGTCATCAAAGCAGGTCCCAATGGGATCCCAGACTCAAGCACAATGGTGACAGGGTCCACCAGTCTCAAGTTCAAGCAATGTATGTACCAGCAACCTGGTGAAGAAGGTCTTGAAGAAGCTTCAAGCTCAAGCAACAAGATCCGTGGCTTGGCTTGGCTCACAGGTAGTGTAGCACATAGGTTGAGGTAGAAAATTGGCTAAAACAGCAGTGTACTGGTCCAGTCACCAGGGAGATAGAGGGAAATAGGATGCCAGTTATCTTTATTTCCTTCAGTCGTCCTCCAATCAAGCTGCGACCTGACTACCCTCCGCCCACATGTTCCTATTGGCCTAGTTGGCACAATAAACCTAGTTATCACACATGACCTCCTTCACAACAGAAGAAAACCATTATTTCCAAACAAGATGACAGCACAGCTACCAGGGCTGGTCAATCAACACATACTTTGGGGGAACACAATTCCATCCTTGACAGAGGACAAAGAACTGAACCTTGTTTGCGCCTGTTTTATTGTTTCACCATTACTGAGCTTAGTGCCTGGGTTTCAATAAATAATTTTTGATTGAATGAATATTATGATGTACCATTGTTTAGGTTGCTATCATATAACAAGCTTAGTGCAAGGTACATTATATACACATAGAGGTAGTCTCATATACACATAATTTGTTGGCTGCCAGTCTCCAGAAAAGGTTCTTAAACTCAAGTGAAGTCCAATTATGAGTAACACTACATAAGACACTTTCCCTTTTACTTACAGCTAAACTTCTGTGTGCTTCAGAAGCTCTTGGGAGTGTATGTAAAAATGTGGTGTCCTAGACTCCATCCTCAATGCTTGGAAGCAGAGGTGACCCCTGGTGTGTCCAGGGCCCCAAGTACACATCCACTGCTGCCAAGTTGATTCCAATTCATAGTAACCCTATAGGACAGAATAGAACTACTCCATGGGGTTTCTAGAACTGTATATCTTCATGAGAGCAAACAGTTTCATCTTTCTCTCATGGAATGGCTAACCACCATTTTGCTTAGCAGTGGCAAAACTGTGCCAATGCTACCAGGACACTTTTAGGACCTTAGACAGAGGAGGGATATTTATAGTCACAATTTGAATCACCCCAAATCATATGAGTCCATTATCCTGGCTCAATTTCATGTGATCTTGTGAAAGGAATACTGTGCTGGTCAGACAGAGCAATCTGCTAGCCAAGTTGCCCACCTAAAATAGGAGCCCAGCCATCTTTCCTGGGAAAACTCCATGCGTCTGAGTCCTGGAGCTCTTTGGGCCATCTGGTCAGCCCTCATAGGCATTGGGGCATGTTCGAGGAAGAGAAATAGAGTGAGAAGTAAATGGGCACTGGGAGTCACACAGACCAAGGCTAGACTTAGGGCTCTTTGCCTGGACGATACTGCCTGTCAGGTTAGTCCCAGGCCCTGGCAGGGGAAGTACAATATTTCAAGTAAGATGCTACAAAGTGGGGAATTTCCTGAGTCGTGGGACTCAGAGGGCTCCCACTTGCTGGGCTGTAAGTGTAGGAGGGTGTGCCTGGGAGCCTAAATTTTCACCTTCATTACAGGGGACTCTGATTGAAAGAGTTCTGCAGATCTTGCTTGAAGAAACACTGGGGAGCATAGGGACAGTCTAGGTCCAACGTGCTAGCAGTGCTGAATGTCCCCTGGAGAGCCTTTGGTGCTGATCAAGGCTCTCTGCCTCGTGTGGCAACTGTCACCACAGTCACACATTCTGAGATGGAGGCTGGAGCAGGCATTGGATGGTGACGTGACCTCCCATAGGGCCTTCTGATCAGCTGGGCCCTTGGCAGGCTCCTAATTTGTCTCCTCCTCGAAGTGCCAGGATCAGTTTTCTGATATAGAGGGACCCTGGTAATGAGTTTCTATTAAAAGAGCTGAATCCCTACTCTCAGAACTCAATGTTCAGAATAAACAATGGTGCAGAATGCTATTACAAAAGGCTTCTAACACTGACAAATTAAGCTCTTGGGAATGCCATACAAAGAATTCGTTTTTTTTTGAGTGTCAAACCAAGATCAATAGAGAAAAACAAATAACTTCAAGTGGGAGTCATCATAATGACACCCAGGTATGGGCAGGGGTGGAGTGTGTGATTTTGGTCCAAGGCCACCCCACCTAAGCTAATGAGGGAGCAGAGTAGTAGAGTTCGTAAGGGGTGGGAGAGTGTCTTGGTCTCCTGGGTGGCTGAGTTAGGCGATGTCGCCTCTCATTTGTCTCTGCCTGGGTTTCCTTTCTCTGGGGGATGTGTAAGCTGGAGTGCTGTGCTCGGTCCACAGAGGGCTGAGGCAAGCCCAGGAGGTAGGGTTGGGGGTGGTGGTGGTGGTGTTGTCCAAGGGGCTGGCTTTGTTTGACCAGACAGATCTTATCTCTGCAGGTGATGGCTAAAGTGGTTGGTGTCTGCCTTCCTCAATACTCAATCCCTCCCACCCCCCGGCCACCAACACCCCTTGTAGAAGGAAGTTTTCCAGACATCTGCACAGATACTTGAATTTTCACTATTAAGGCTTTGCCCCTCTCTGTCTCTCTACCTGTGATTGTTCTGTATAAACACTTTTGAAACACCCTGTGTTTCCCCCTGGAGCTTAACAACACCTTACACTTTATGTCAGAGCCAGTCCCGTGTCTCTCATTCTGCAGGTCACCTTTCCTCAATTTGCAGTGGGGCTAACGGTTGCACTTGACTATGAGCCTAAATGTTGGTGGTTTGTACCAGTCAGAATAGATTTGATGGCAACAGGCTTAGACTGCTAAACTTTAATGATCTGAGCCCCACCATCGAGTGCTTTGTGAGTGCAAGGTAGCCACAATTGTTCCCCGTGTCCCTTTGTTGCCCGGTGCAGTGCAGATCGACTTCCTTGTTCATTTGTTAAGTCACTACCTCCACCCCTTCTAGGAATTGCTTTCATCCAGTCTTATCTACACACATTCCCTGAATGCCTGCTCCATGGTCACTTCTATGCTGGGTTCTTGGAGATCAAGATTCACCAAAATGAAAGTAGGAATCCTTTGAGAACAGGGACTCCCTTAACACTCTAAGGTGGTCCTGCTGGCCCCCATTAATATACAAGGAAACGGATCCATATAAAATGACATGGTTAATGGTACTTGGTCAGTGGGTGGTGGAGCCAGGACAAGAGGCCAGTTCTTTTGCCTTCATGCTAGATGTGTGACAGCTCACTCCCTTTAAGATTATTTCTGTATACTTAGTTGTATTCATGCATGTAAGCAACACAATGATCCCCAAGGTTCTACATTTATATATATTTCCCATTTCACAGGTGAGGACGCTCAGGGCTGCTTCCAGCCAGTTCTCTTTCCTATACATCGTTCACTTCTTCAAACCTGGAGTGCTGTGGAAGCTGGTGCAGATGCTGCAGGTCCAACTGGGACGAGGAAAACAGTCTATGGAGGCTCTGGGAGGCCCAGAAATGGATGGAGGGCAGGAAGGCACAAGGTGGGAGAGGCCTGAGCTGCTTGCATCCTTGGACCTTTTGGGCTACTCTTGGGGTGTATAATGGGCTGGTTCCCTGGGGCCCTTTGTGTGTGCTCTATAGAGAATGGTTGCCCATTGGTTCATTCAATAAAGGCCCTAAGACGTTATGTAGTAACTTCACTTTTACTTTTTAAAGCATTGGTCATGTTTGTTTGTTTGTTTATTTATGCCATAGGATACCCCTTTCTGTCATCTTAGAATGCTTCCTAAATTTCTGTGCCACTCATCTTAGGAGATTCACTCTTAAGCATCTGGCTCAGAGGTCAGGACCACTGTTCCAAGTGTGGAGTAGTGACTGAGGCCTCACATTATGTTGGGGGAGGGACTCAGGATATTGATTTTCTTGAATTTCAACAGGAGAGGATTTCCAGGGTGGGGAGTGTGGATCAGCAATGGAAAATGCCTTCAGTTGTTGAAGACAGTGAGGTCTAAAGAAGCCTGAGGTTGGTGAGGAAGCATCTGATAGGCAGATCATTAGCAGACTCCAAGTTGGCTGCTGGAGGTTTGTAAATTGCTTTGGTGGGGCAGGGCCAGGTATATCTACTGAAATTCATAATACACATGCTTCATGATATAGCAATACCATTTCTCTCTAACTACTACAAAAATATTTTATACTTGGGTTTACAGAGGTTTGTTCAAAGACATTCATAACAGCAGTTTTGTTAGTAAGAGCTGGTTATGGATTCAATTTTATCCCCCCATCCCCAAATATTATAATCTCCAATACCTGTGCATATGTCCTCATTTAAAAATTGGGTCTTAGTGATGCTTTCAGCCAATATGTTATCCTACTAAAAGATTTGTCCTCATCTAATATGAGTGTGATCCTTATGAAAAAGAATAGATCTGGAAATAACGAGAAAAGATGGCTTTGTGGAGATGGAAGCAGAGGTGGAGTTGTGCTGCAGCTGCAAGCTAAGGAACAACGGAACCTACCAGAATATGGAACAGACGAGAAAGGATATTCTGCTAGTGGTTTTGGAAAAGAGCAAGACTCTGCCAACATAAATGCCTGCCCCTTTAAGCCATCTACCTTGTGATACTTACTACAATAACCACGGGGAACTGTGTTAGTCTGGGTGGACTAGAGAAACACATCCATAGAAACTCATATGTGTATAAGACAGAGTTTTATATAAAGGGTAATAATACATTCAGAAAGCATCCCAACCCAGTCCAGATCAAGCCCATAAGTCCGATATTAGCCCATATGTTTGATACCAATATATAAAGTCCTCTTCAGACTCACGAAACACCTGAATGATACCGAGTGCAGTATGATCACAAGCCAATGGGTAGAAAGTCTTGTAGATCTAGTGGCATTGTCAGTGCTGGCAGGGGTCTCCACGTGGCTTCTCCAGGTCCAAGATTCTGGCTGCATCAGGGTAGGTCCATGTGGCTTCTCCTCAGAGATGTCTTGCAGGCAGTGAGAGTGTGTCTCCAGTCTTCAAGGAGGAAAAAAACTCGATCCCAGAATTCCCAGGACAAGGCCATGCCCACACAGAGACCGCATTGGCTATGATCCGATTAACAGACTAGATTCTACCACTTCACTCTTAATCCTTTCAAGTCCCAAATTGACATCAGATTCTCTAACTACCACAAGAACTAACCCGGAGAACTAATGGAAACAAACTAATGTTAATAGGAAACTAGAAAAATGCTATGTAACTAACATGTCCATTCTTCAGAAATTATGAAGAATGGTTTAAGTCAAAAGTATTGCCACTGGGCTTTCAGTTCATATATGCGTGAGCTTATTCCAAACTAACAAAAAAAAGTAAGCAACATACGTGTATTTCTGTGATCAGTAGATGGCTATAAAGGTTTTCTCAGGAAGACACTATACTCTTAGTGAGACAAACACACTATGACAAGTATTCTTGTCTCAGTCTCTTAGACCTTTCCAAAAAAGTTCAGTCACAATCATGGCTTCCAAGGGGATCTGCTGGAATAAAGTCAAGCTCAGCAATAATTTGAGAAGGTTATGGTGACTGTGTTTTGGAATTCCAGAAGGGCCATATTGATAGCTGATTTTTGAAGGACACACGGAAACCATGAAGACTTAGTATGAATGGGATTTAAGAAATTTTAAATCACATTAGTCTAAAAATAGGCAAGGTTGAGGTTATATTGAGAAACAATAGCTTTGCCTTTTAATACCTTGTTTAATAATATTTTCCATTATTTTATAGAAATACTTTTTGACTTGTTCTTATATATAGAAAGATCTCCAACACAGTGCTGGCTTAACAAAGCTAGGTTCAGAGTAACACATTAGATATGACATTCCTTATGTGCTGACATACCTTTGCAGACATATGTACATGGTTCATATGTGTGCACGCACATGGGCACACACGCACACATATGAACGTTGAACACGAATGTTGTGTTCTAAATTCTAATTCCAGAATTTCTTTGAATTCTACCTTTGCCATTTACTAGTTTCATGATGTTGGACAAATAATTTAACCTTTCTGTGCCTCAGTTTGCTTAACTGTAAACTATAATTCTAAAACCTCAAGAAAATATTGAACTGAATGAAGCAATGAGCTGAGTTCTAATGCATATACTTTTTGTTGTTGTTCTTGTTATTTACATGTCAAATCTGAAATTAACATAAGACTTGGAATTGATGGTTCTGAATATTGGACCTTGGCTTAAATTGGCTCCTTTTCCTTTTCCTTCTTGGTGGTATGCAACATTGTGGCATGTCTTAAAACAATGGAAGAATGTAAGATGAAGTGAAATAGGATGTTAATTCTAGATAATTCTCATCTGGACTTTTGTGTGTGAGTTACAAGGAAGTCCTGGGAGACACCCAGCCGGCTCTTCCACTGCAGCTCCTTCTGGGAAGCAGGTCGGAAAGGGAGCTGGGAGCAGGCCCCGGGGCCTTCTCTGGGCTGCTTTGTGTTTTACAAGCAGTCTGTCCTTATGTTTACATGTGGTTTCACTTAGGGTTGCTTGGTTGCAACCAGCAGACACTAACACTGGTTAAAAAGGAATTTATTGGCAGGATGTTGGGAGCTTACAGAAGTGATAGGAGCTTGAAGAGGCGGATTTGGGGAGGGGCGTGAGCCCGGACATCTCCCCAGGGCCTGGCTTAGGAAGTACAGCCACCACCTGGTGGCGGGGAACATCTGGTCTGCACTCACACAAAGCTGAGACGGATGACCTCCAACCTTCCAGTCTGTTTTGGGGTCCTGGTGGCCTTTGCCATTCTTTTAGGTTTGGGAAACTCCCTACTCTGGGAACTTGATAGCGAAAGGCTACACAATTAGCCTCCCAGCGTGCAGTGCGAACTGCAATTGCTCAGTCTTCCAACATTCCGTGGAGCTAGGGCACAGGCATCTCTTACAACTGAAGACAACTTAGAAACATGACACGGGGGCTCCATGCTCTAGCACCAGATGGCCCAGGGCCAGTGGGGCAGGGAGGTGGCGGTCAGGAAAGGCTCCGTGGAGGTGGTAGCCAATGAGCTGGGTCTTGAAACCATTTCTGGATGGACAGCTATTGCTAAGACAACCGGCCAGAGGTACAGAGGAGAGGTCAGGAAAGAGCACCTTTCTAGGCTTATGATCATGATGGGCAATGGGTGCTCTGGGAGAAGTGAGAGTCTCTAAGGGTCAGGTGTGGTACAGACATAGGTCATGGTGTGATAGAAAGAATCAGGGGTGCAGAAAGGGTGGGAGGTGAGGCAAGGGCCAGAAGGTGAAAGTCTTGACTGTCTAATGAAGGAGTTTGGATTTTATCCTGGACAGTGTCAAGTTAGCAAAGGTGTTTTCAACGATGAGCCCTTAGTTCACTCTCTAAGAAAGCTCATTTGGGTAGATGAATAATGGGAGATAGGGAAACCAGTGCAAGAATCGTGGAAGCAGCAGGCCACGGAGTAGTTGGGTGGCAGTTGTAATAATCTAGGCCAGAGTTGACAAGGTTTAGATTAAGGATGTGCAAATGGGAGCGAGGAGGGTAGGCTGTGGATTAAATCTCTGAACCTTTCATTTGGGAGACACAAGAGTCCAGAACAGTCACCACTTGGCTTCCATTCCTGGCTCCTCCGCCAACTTGCCAGGCTAGTCACTACCCATCCAAGACACCGATTTCTGCCACACGCTTGGCATTTTCCAGCACCAAACTCCTCTGTCTCACAGCTCTTCACCGGTGTTGATTTTACATGTTGGGATTCCTCCTGAAGATTCTGTTCTAGAAGGGTTCTGATCCTAAAATTTTGAGTAAAAAAACGACTCAACAAGCTCTGTGGGTTCCCTGGTGCCTCTGGCATCTTAGGGTGAGGAACTTACTCTGATTTTACTGGGACTTCCCCCATTTTAACTCACAAAGGCTCTAAGTTCCAGGTAAATAGGGGCAACTGGTCAAGCGACACCTGGGGACCTATGGGCCTAATACCCTGGATCTCCCAAGTGTGGGCTCAGGGTCAGGTCCCAGAGGGACTGAGAAGGATGTGCCGGGGTCTGTCACTGTCGCTGAATAGCAGCCTCCTGTAGAATAGGGAGTGAGAGTAGGTGTCAGTATCCAGAAAGGTGGGGAGGGACTGGAGAAGCCAAAAGGACAATGGAGATGAGCATTACCTAATAATACAAACACAATAACAGGATTATTCAAGGTGGACAAATTTCAGCAGAGCCTTCAGACTAAGCAGACTTGGAAGAAAGACTTAGTAATCTACTTTCAAAAATAAGCAGTGAAACCCCTCTGGATCACAACAGAGCATTGTCCTACAGAGTGATGGAAGAAGAGCCTGCTAGGTCGGAAGCCATCAAAATACCAAGTGGCCACAACAATGGACTTGCGGCTAACAATGATGCAGATAGAGTAGGACTGGGTAGTGTTTCTCTTGGGGGTTCATGGGGGGTCACCATAAATTGGAACTAACTTCGTGACAACTAACAGCAACAAAACTATGGAGAAACAATGTTGTTGTTGTTAGGTGCCACCTAACAGATTCTGATACACAGGGACAGAGAGAAATGCACAGGGACAGAGAGAAATGCTGCCGCGTCCGGCCCTATCCTCACAGTTGTTGCTGGGCCTGAGCCCATTGTTGCATCCACAGTGGAAACCCATGTCCTTGAAGGAGTGCCTCTTTTGCACTGTTCCTTTTCTTTAGCAAATGGGATGTCCTTCTCCAGGGATTATTCAGTCTCATCCTGCTTGCCTGCTTCTAAGGAGCACTCTGGTTGCACTCTTTCCAAGACAGACTTGTTTGTCCTTTGGATAGTCCATGATACATTCAGCATTCTTCTCCAGCACCACAATTCAAATATATCAATTTTTTTCAGCATTCCTTATTCAGTGTCCAAATTTCACAGGCATATGAGGCAATTGGAAATACTATAGTCATACAGGTGCGCCGTAGTCCTCAAAGTAATGACCTTGCTTTCAACACTCTAAAGAGGCCTGTGCAGCACTTACCTAATGCAACAAGTGTTTGATCTCTTGAGAGTTTTTCCCATGCGCATTGGCTGTAGTTTCAAACCAGACAAAATCCCGGACAACTGTGGTCTTTTCTCCATTTATTATAATGTTACCTATTAGTCCAGTTGTGAGGATTTTGGTCTTCTCTACATGGAGTTATAATCCATGTGTTGAAGGCTGCAATTGTTGATCTTCATCAGCAAGTGCTTCAAGTCCTCCTTATTGTCAGCAAGCACAGTTGTGTCATCTGTATGTTACAGGTTGTTAATAACCCTTCCTTCAATACTGATGCCACATTCTCCTTCATATAATCCAACTTCTCTGATTATCTGTTCAGTGTATAATTGAATAAGATTGGTTAGAGGATACAACTCTGGCAAACGCCTTTCCTGATTTTAAACCATGTAGTATCCCCCTGTTCTGTTCACACAACTGTCTCTTGATCCATGTACAAATTGAGCACAAATAATTATTCTGGAATTCCCATTATTCTCAATGCCATCCACAGTTTGTTATAATCCACACAGTGGAATGCCTTGGCATAGTCAATAATACACAAGTAAATGTTTTTCTAGTATTCTCTACTTTCAGCCAAGGTTCATTTGACATCCGCCATGATATCCCCTGTTCCACGTCTTCTTCTGAATCTGGCCTGACCTTTGGCAGCTCCCTGTTAATGAACTGCTGCAACCAGTATTGGGTGATTTTCAGCATATTTTACTTGCATGCAATACCATTGGCATTCTTCTATAATTTGAGCATTCTGCTGGGTCACCTGTCTTTGAAAGGTGTACAAATATGGATCTCTTCCTGTCAATGACCAGTAGCTGTCACCCACATTTCCAGGCACAGAGGAGCAGCGGTATCGTGATTGCTCAGGTACTATCTCCTGAAATGGTGGAACATTAACTAGTTCTTTTGATGTTTCTTGTATCATTTATTATTTTGATGACAGAATCTTTCAATATTGCAACCTGAGACTTGAATTTTGTGTGTGAATTCTTTGAGTTAAAGATATGCTGAGTCCGTATGGGCTTCCTTTTGGGCTTTGTAACTCTAGGTCTTTGCACATTCTCATCATATTTCACTTTGTCTTCTCTAGCTGCCCTTTTACATTTTCTCTTCAGTTCTTTGACTTCATCATTTCTTCAATTTGCTTTAGCTACTCTAAAATTAAGAGCAAATTTCAGTGTCTTTTCTCATATCCACTTTGATTTTTCCTTCTTACTTGTCTTTTAATGACCTTTTGCTGTCTTTATGAATAATGTTCTTGATGTCCTCCGACAGTTCATCAGGTCTCCTGTCATTAGTGTTCAATGCATCAAACCTGTTCTTGAGATGTTTTCAAAATTCATGTGGGGTATCTTCAAGGTCATATTTTGCCTCTCATGGACTTGTCTTGATTTTCTTCAGCTTCAACCTGAATTTATCTATGAGCAATTGTTTCATAGGTAGGCCAAAGCTTAGTTTTAGCTACTGTTATTGAGCTTTTTCATGACTTGTTCTCACAGATATAGTTAATTTGATTTTTGTGTATTACATCTGGAGAAGTCCATGTGTATGGATAGTTGCTTTTTGTGTTGTTGAAAAAAGATAGTTGCTGTAAACAAGTCCTTGGTTCTTTAACATTCTGTCATGTGATCTCCAGCTTCATTTCTATCACCCAAACCATATTTTCCCTCGACTGTTTCTTCTTCTTAGTGTCCAAATTTGCATTCTAATTGCCAATAATTGTCAGTGTATTTTGATTTGCATGTTTGATCAATATCAGACTGAAGTTATTGGTAAAATTCTTCAATGTCTTCATCACTACAAGCTTTTGTGGTTGATGCATAAATTTGAATAATAGTTGGATTGATCGAATTTCCTTGAAAGTGGCAAGCTATATTCTATCACAGATAGCATTGTATTTCAAGATTGATTTTGAAGTGTCTTCTTTTTGCCATGAATGTCACACCAATGCTCTTGGTTGTGTTATTCCTAGTATAGTACATAATATGATTTTCCAATTTAAAATGTCAAATACCAGTTCATTTCAGTTCAGTAATACCTAAGATAATCAATTTTCATGTGTGCCATTTCATTTTTGATGACTTACAATTTTCCTAGATTCATATTTTGCACATTCTAAGTTTCTACCATTAGCAGATTTTTCTAGTTGTTTTGCAGTGGTGCTCCATCAGCAAATGAAGGCCCTGAAAGCTCTATTGCACTGGTTGTACTCCATTGATGTCAACATAGTCAAGTCTACTTTGAGAAAGCAGCTCCTCCTCAGTCACATTTCAAGTGCCCTCTAACCCAAGGGACTTATCCTCTGGCACTATCTCTAGAAATGTTCTGTCTCCACTCATTAGCTTATCAGTATCTGACAATGTTTCAGAGCTATGCATAATATTTTTAGTGGCTACTTCCTCTGAAATGGGCAGCTGGTTTCTTCTTTATAGTCAGTTCTTAGTCTGGAAGCTCTTCTGAAACCTGTACATTTTGAGTGACCCTCCTGGCATTTGAAATACCAGAGACACAGCTTTCAGCATCACATCAGCATGCAAACCACCACAGTACAAGAATGCATTAAAATAAACATTAAGTCCAGAAGTAGAATGGCGAAGATTGTCGTGGTGATTCCATGAAGCCACCCAAGCCTAGGCCATCTCTCTCACCATCTGTGGTGTTGCCATTATAGCCCTGAGCTAGCCTTTCAGGTTTGGCCTCATATTCTTGTCCTGGCAGTTAAGAAGTCACAGGAGATGTGAAGAAGGAGAAGAAGAAGAAGAAGAAGAAGAAGAAGAAGAAGAAGAAGAAGAAGAAGAAGAAGAAGAAGCGATGTTTCTGAAGGAAGCAGAGCTTCCCCTCATATTCCTTTCAGACACCTGCTCCCTCTCTTGGCCAGATCTGTCACAAGCTCTTACCTGGATGAACAAGAGTCGGGGAAATGTATTTTAGTTAATCCAGGGCCTGCTCAAAGAAACAATAGATACTGTTTGGGTAGCTAGCAAAGTTTGCCTCAGCAAGATCTTACCGAACACAAAG
Organism: Tenrec ecaudatus; assembly: GCF_050624435.1. Classification (NCBI taxonomy): domain Eukaryota; kingdom Metazoa; phylum Chordata; class Mammalia; order Afrosoricida; family Tenrecidae; genus Tenrec; species Tenrec ecaudatus. Next base: position 81,554,013 of record NC_134541.1, on the reverse strand, counting down.
TTGACCTTACTCCTTAACCCATGACCTCGGCTTCTGCCAGCAGAACACCCTTCTGGTTATTGCTGTTGCTCAGCTGCAGAGGGCAGTGTGACCAGCACCCCAGGGGCACAGTGACTTCCCTAGCTCCCTCTTCATCCTTCCCCTGCACCAAAGCAGATGGCAGGCTGTGAGTCTGCAGCTCCTGGTGAAATCAGAGGACTCTGACCCCTTCTTGCCTGGAAGGCTGCCTTCCCTCCCCCCAGCCCTCCTGCCTTGCGCTTCCTGTGGCCTGGAGCCCAGCCTCCCTCCACATGTGATTGGCTTTCCTCCCCTTGCCCAGGGCCAAGAGCTAGCGCAGCCCATCTGGTTCTGTTTCACTGCATGTTCCTCATCAGGATGTGTTTGCCAGGAGTTATTTGATGTTCAGAAAGAATTCTAAAGCGTTTGAAAAGAAGTAAATAAGATCTTTTATCCCCAAAGAGTCATGAAATTGCATTTTGCTGAGGAGATGGCAGACGCCCATGTGTGGTCCAGGCTCAGGGTATGACCCTCAAGGGCCATAGGAGTTGCAGAATTTGTTCCACTGCCACTTTGTCCCCTTCCTACCACCCCATGTCCCTGGATTCAGCTTGGATCTCCCTGGGACTCCACTCTAGGACTCTCCTGATCCTTCCATGATGCCTGAACTTGGGAGCAGAAGGTGGGGCCTGGGCTGTCTCTTGCTCTCCAGCCAAGAAAGCTTTTAGGAAGCACTCCTCCCATTGTCTTGTCAGTCGGTTGTTCCTCCCTGGTGAGGATGCACATACTCTGGAGGGAACAGGCCTCAGCAGTGACCAATGCAAGCTCTTGCTCTGGCCTGCACAGGAGGTCTTCAGGGAACCCTGGCAAGCATTCCCAGAGGAAAAGATTTGCAAGACTTGGGCTCAGGGAATAGGAAAACGTCTGCGCCTCTCCCCTCCCTGGGGGCTAATTGAATAAGTCGTGCAGAGTGCTGACTTATGCTTTCTAGAAAGGATGGAGATACTGGCTCTACCTCTTGGGTCGTGTGACATAGTGGTTATGCATTGGGTCGCAAAACGCAAGGCCAGGGGTTGAAAGCCACCGGCTGTTCTTTGGGGAAAAGATAAGGCTTTCTATTCACATCAAGAACTACAGTCTCAAAAGTCCACAGGGGCAGTTCTACTGGTGTCATAATTGACTTGCTGGCAGTGAGTTGTTGATATTTGAATTCTTGGGACCTATTCTCACAAGACCTCTGTGATTCCAGCGCTATCTTTCTGGGAATCCTCCCTGACTCAGTACAGAAACCCCTCTGCACCTTTCTTCTGGGTCTTCCAGTCACACATAGCTCTTCCTCCATTGTGTCTCCCCCAAATTGATGTTGAAATCCTAATCTCTATACCTGTATTTGTAATCTTGTTTGGGTATAGGATTTTCTTTGGTCTGTTGATGAGGTAATATCAGTATAAGGTGTGACCTAAACCGTATCACGTTTGTGTAGTAAGAGGAACAGGTTAGACACAGCAGCAAGCACAAATGAGTGAAGACAGGGAGGCCACATGAAGATCTCCCAAGAGCAAGGAGCACAGGGCCAGTAGAGGTTGAGCTAAGGGTCTTCCCTTAGAGCCTTTCCCTGTAGCCAGGGACACAGGTTCAGTGTTCTAGCCTCCAGCACTACGAAGAAATGCATTACAAAAGCAATAAGAACAACTCCCCGCCCCCTCCCGCCTCAGCTACCCTTGACAAGGCTGCAATTTCCCAGACAAGTTCTGATGGAAACATGAAGAGAGCCAGTGCTGGCCCTTTGAGTTCTTTTGGCACACGCACATCCCTCTAGCCTCCAGTTGAGTACCTGGCATCTTGTTTGCTTTAAAGCATCCTTTGAAGAAAGTAGATCCTGGGGCAGACGATAGCTGTGTCTTCATCCTTTTTTCTGATTGTTCTCCCCATTAAAGTCATATCACGAGCAGGTGTGGGTGGGGTATAGGTCTACCCCACCAGTAATACCCCCTGTGCATTCTCACTTGATCATACACGGGACTCTGGAATATTCATTTTTTTCAGCCACTGCATAGTAAACTTCAATTCACATGGAATACCTCCTATGGAATCACTCATGACAGATTACAACTCATACTATTAAACATTGATCACTCAAAATTTAACATCCCATTTCCCCTTTGATATCTGTAACAGCTCTCTGCATCAGACAACAGTCCAGCTCTCTGCAGCACAGTGTGAGGGAAGACTTCAAAGTTTCCTTCCCACACACCCAGTCTCAGGAGCTGCAGGATTCTGAAAGCAAAATTGCTGAATGGAAGACATGGGAATCCCCAGCTGCCTGACCTTGCAGCTCTGATCACTGACCAATAGGTCGTGGATTAAAGTGCTGGGGTGAAGTGAGCACAATGTGGATTCAAGGTCACTGTGGTATTTTTTAAAAGCTATCATAGGTAATGGGAAGTGATGTGGCTAAGAGTCCATATAAGTGGACTAAGTCTGTGCCTTGCTCCTAGCCAGTTAAGAACATGAGGAAATGCACTGTTTCCTCAGCAGTAAAATGCAGATGCCAAGACTTAGCTAAGCCACTGATGGATTAACAGATGCGCTATCAGTGAGCATGCCTGGTCCATCGCAAGTAATCAGAAAAAGAGCATGTTTTCCCTAAGCTCCACCCCTTCACTTTATTTATCAAGTTGACATGAAATTATGTGACTACCACACAGCCCAGTGCAGTACCCACTATACCATCGGGCTTCATTAATTAGATGACTACTACTTATTTGTTGGGGCAGTAATGGTTCCCTGATAGAATTCTTGCCTTCCATGAAGGAGAAACCCTCCAAAAAGCTCCACTGTCAAGTCAATTTTGATTCGGAGCCATCTTATATAGGGGTTCCAAGACTGTATGGGGAGCAAAGCACTTCACGTTTCCCCCACAGACCAGCTGGTGGGTCTGAACTGCTAACCCTACAGTTAGCAGCCCAGTGCCTAATCTGCAGTGCCACCAGAGCTCCCTTCCCGGAGAGAGACCAGATTCCATTCCCAGTGCATCTCAGGCGCAGCTGCCACCGTCCACCTTTAGGTGGAGGGTGTGTGTTTCTAAGATGATGAACGGGCTTGAGGGGCTCGCTCACACTAAGACAAAGTAGGAAGAAAAGCCTGGCAACCCACTTCTGAAAATCAGCAATGAGCCCCTGTGGGTCCTAACAATGTAATCTGTAGTAGATTATGGGATGGGGTAGGACTGGGTAGCATTTCATTCTGTTTTGTTTGAGATCACCATGACTTGGAGCCAACTCAATGGCAGCTAACAACAACAACAACAACAACCATGTATTAAACACTTACCATCGACCAGGCCCTGGCTGATGATATATATAGGTTACCTCGTGTAATCCCTACCTATCAGGTGGGTTTTCTCTCACTGGGTCCCATTTACAGATGATCATCTTGAGAGTTACAAAGAAACAGCAACAGTGGGCTTAAGACCAGGTCTATTGGTCTTAATGATCAAGTAATGCTCAGGACCTTGTCTCTGAATTCTATCATACTTTTCAATCTGAAGACTTCCAGCACTATGTGGTCTTGGAAAGAATTGTCATCAATAAATTGCCTTCAGGTTCTCCCCATGAGAAAAAAAATGAGTGTGTTTCTCTCCAGGTAGATGTGAGAGCAATTATATGTATACACCATTCTATTTGTATGGTCTCTCATAAACTACAGAACAGGTAACATGAGCACCTAGAAGCTCCCATTTATTTCCCTGAGTCTACCTGCTGCAGAGGGGGCCCCAGGGCCTTGGCTGTCGGCTTGAGGTCTTGCAGACACAGTGAAGTGCAATTCGGCCCATCCAATGTAATTCTAGTCCATTGCATGAGCAGTGTTTGAGGACCCAAAAGTGCAAAGGGGAGTCCATGGCCAGAAAGAACAAATGGACACCCTAAGCCCTCATGCCCCTCAACCCCTGTGAGTGGCTCAGGATGCTCTTTGCCTTTGACCCATGGTGTGCTTCACGTCTCCGAAGCCCAAGCTGCTGGCTCCCATACTAAATCTATTGTCAACCACATGCTGGAGGTTTTCAAAGATAGAAAGGGAGCCAACTAGCATTGTGTCATTCCAGAGCAGGGCCGAGACGGGAGGCTCCTCCTCTCCTGCCTTAGAGCCAACCACTAGAGCACATCTCTGACCCATGGCCCATACTGTGATGTCTCTTTCACAGGCCAATTGGCTCCAATTCCTTTCTTAAGTATTCCTGTATTGTGTGGCTCTGCGTTCTCTATCTTGGCAGAAGATGAGGAGAGTTGAAAAGGAGGCTGGGAGAAAAACTAAGATGATGATGCCAATTTTCCAGGGAGAGCTGATAGCTCTGGGCTGAGGCTTTAACAGATAGAAAGGGAGCCCAACTCGCCTCCTTCCTATTTGCTCAGAGAAACCTCCTGTAGTTCCTATGGATGGACAACAGAATGGTACAGCCACACCTCTGCCATTCAGGCTCCCTGGGGCCTAACACAGCCATGATGGAGTCCAGGACTTGGTACTCAGCCTGCCCTGGGTCTTGAGAAGCTGTCGAGACCTGAAATTGTAGGAATTGGGCTCTGAGATTGGATGACACTAATTTCTCAGGTATATTGTGCATATGTCAAAAATGGCAGATAATTTTCTACTCTGGAGAAAACTCTCTGACCTGAATGACTTAGCCTTACCCAACACCTTTCAGAGTACTTAGCATGGCCACCAGATCTCACAGTTTCCGTCCCTGGGAAATCTGTGCAGTAGCACTATCTGCTCCATGGTGTCTTAATTCCACCTTCAGTGCCTGCCCCAGCCCACATGTTGTTGTTGGAAATTCACTGTTGTTTTGTTGTTGTAAATGTAATGGTTGATCCTTAAAGGTTTTCTTTATTTTCTGCATAAACAGGAAAGGCTATGCAATGAAGTAGACCGTGAACTGGCTTTGAGCCTGGATTAGAATCTACATCATTAGCCCTGTGAGTCATATACCGTTAACCTCTTTTCTTAAAGGATTTTGTTTTCAAGAAGATAATTAACTTGCCCCCTAAATCGCAGAGAAGATGATGTGAAAATCTACCTGTAGGATAAATTTCTATAGGTGAAATAATTGCATTTAAAAGCATGTGTCTTTTAATTTAGAAAACTACTCTCCCCAAACTGTCCTCTATGAAGTTGTCCCTTCTTACCCACCAAGCCACACCCATTGGTCCTGGGCAAGCATGACAGATGTCTCTTTAAGGAAGAACTAAGGCTATTTTATACATCTAGCACCACAGAGTCTATGAAAATCTTTGTGATGTGGGGAATTTTAGCTATCCCCACAATTTCAGACATTTTTTCCATAGGTAATTGACAAATAAAAAATATTAGCCTAATATTTCTCCCAGTTTCACAACTTTTTGGGAAACTTCTCAAGATACATAATTTATTAATATATTCTAAATTGGTGTATTAAGAATCTACTGTGAACACTTGGTGGTGCACTGGCTGGAGAGGTAAGAGTAAACAATTGCAGGCATACTCTCAGCCCTGCCAGGCTTAAAGCCTGGTGTGGAAGCCAAATATTAACTCATAGTCTTGCAAATAAAGATAATCGATTGATTTTGACAAGCACCTTAAAGCAGAGATACCAAATTCTTAGAAATCTAATAATCAGCTCTTAGATGCAGTCAGAAAGGGTGTTTCTTATGGGGGTAAAGATTAAGCTGAGTTTCAGTGCAGGAGCGAATGAGGTGAAGTGGAGGGAGGAGTGTTTCTGTCAAAGGTAAGTACTTGTATGACTATCTCATGTCAAAAAGAAACATGGTCAGAAGAAGTGGGAAGCTGCAGGAACTGAAGGGAGTGTGGTATGTAATAAGGATGGAGAGGGTGTATTGGGAAACTATTTTAAAAAATCATTTTATTGGGGGCTCATACAACTCTAATCCTAATCCATACATACATCCAAACTATTCTTTATCCCCCAGGATCTAGTCCTCCTTTTATGTATGACTACCTGGCTTTACTGGGCATAAGGCTGCGCGGAATAAAGATAACTCTTCTCAGCCTCCTTTGCAGCTGCACTCAATGCATTGTGTTATTTGTATCTTGTGGGTGATGCTCTTAAAGGAAAGTGGCACCGACTTCTTCATCCTTTGCTCCTTTCTACTGGGTGGACGGACCTCAAGCACAATGCTTAGCACTGCAGCAGTCATGTCGAAATCTCCTGTCAACTCAGTTCTGACTCCTAGCAATCCTGTGGAACTCTCCAATAGGGCTTCCAGGGCTGGGCTCTAAATCTTGATAGCAGCCGAATGCCACATTTTTCTCCTATGGAGGGGTTGGTGGGTTTGAACCATGGACCTTTTGGTGAGCACTTCAGTGCTGTAAACACTGTGCCACCAGGCACTTCATTCCATGTTAGGCACTATCGAATAACAACAGAGAAGATCTGGCGTCTTATAACATGGAGTTGCGGTCCTTGGCCTCTACCTATTCTCTGTTTTCTCTGCTCAGGGGAGAGGAAGGATGCCTGCCGCTCCTATTTCAGTATGTCATTGGAGGCTTCTGCCACGCAGAGAGGTAGCAGTCAGATCGCAGAGGACTTGGTAAGTCATGTAGAGTTGTTCTGTTTGTATGTTGAGAGTTTGTATTCGTTGCAACCAAGTGGACTCTTACTCATTGTGGTGACTCCATGAATGACAGAAGGAAACATTGTCTGGACCTATTCCACATCCAATGGACCCCTGGTGGTGTAGCGGTTATGCGTTAGACTGAAATCTGCATGGTCGGCAGATAAAAATCACGAGCAGCTCTGATGGAGCAAAACTGGGCTTTCTACTCCTGTAAAGAGATACCGTCGCTGACACCCACAGGGGGATTGCAGTAAGGGAGAGATGCCATATGCATGATTTTGGGTGCGCTCAGGTTTGTTATTACTACTATGCATTTGAGTGCCTCCTTCCTGTACTATATTTGACAATATTCTATTGTGATAGATAGGGATCTCACTGACTAATTTTATTTATTTATTTTTTAACAATGTTTTTTTCATCATTGATTAATTTTAAGAAGTAACTTATCAAGCCTTTCTATCTAGTCTTAGTGTGTATGCACCACAAAAATCTTTGTCTATGAGTAACTCATTTGGTATTTTAATGCTGGGGAATGTAACTTCTAGAATCACAGGAACACAGAGCCAATAAATAGAATACTGACTGACAGATGGGGGAGGTGTCCTCAGAGTGGTAAGCAGGGATTGGAGGGGTTGGGGAGTCATACTAGCAGCTATCATACACGGCAAAGAAACTCTGCTTCTTATTTCAAGTTTGTTTCTTGGTGTGTTCATCTGCTCACTATTTCTGACAGGCATTTATTGAGCATCTATTACATGTTAGAAACTGCCTTACATCCTGAGCAATAAGAAATGAATAGGACACATTTCTCTTTTCAAGCCAGTGGCAGTATAAATGAGAGTTACAGACAAGTAAATAATTCTTATAATTTGATGGATACCCTTACTGAACACCATGGACGTTTTCAGTGTTAAATATCATGTACAAGCTTGAACAACTCTGAATAGTGCACTGACTTATCAGAATCGGTCTGGCCACCCTGTTCTGTCCCACATGAGACCAGTCTTTGTAAATACCCATGTGTTTTAAAATTGTGTCCAACTATGAGAAATTCAGCAAAATGAGATATTGGCTTTCTCTGAAGGATCATATAGTTTTATATCTCTAGGAAAGAAAAGAGTCATAAAAATAATAGAAATAAAGTCCTATGGGTCCTATAATAGACATGGGAGAGTGAAGTGAGAGTTGGCTTAAAAAAGGCAGCCTAGACTAAGTGAATTTTTAAAAGTTATTATTAATATGTTTTGAAAATATGATTTGGGTGAGAGTTTACAGAGAAAATTTGCTTTCTGTTCAACAACTCATACGCATTTCGCTTTGCGACACTGATTACAACTTCCACAATACAACAGCACTTTCCCCACTCCGCATACGCCGTCACCCTGTTTTCTATCCCGTCCTGCTTTCTGAGCTTTACCCCTGATCTCATATGGTTGGTTGCTCTAGTGACTGCCTACCTCGGTGCTGTCATTTCCTCCTAGGACTGCCTGCTTGGTTTGGCTGAAAGTTGAGTTTCAAACGTGAAGGAGAGATCTAAGGACCAAAGTTGCAGGGGTTCCACCAGTCTTTGTCAGGCTAGTTATCCTGGGGTTTGTTATGATGTTGAGTCTTCTTTCACGTTTTTCTCTCACTCTATCCAGGACATCCGATTGTGATTCTTTTTAGAATTATTAGCTATTGTATTTGGGTGTTGTCTATTTATTCTCATCACTCTTGTCAGAGTTATGGAGGTTAGAGTCACATGGTCCACTAGTCACCTGGACTAACTGTTTAGAGGAGGTAATTCTTGAGCACAGTTCAATAGTAGTTACAATGAAGTAAGGTACAGAGTACTAAGAGTAGGTTCACAATGCCTAGGGAGCACCAAGGAAGAAGGAAGTCTCTTGATATTGCTCTGGGTATTTGTGTGTGTGTGTGTGTGTGTACACACATAGATGTATGGAGGTGGAGAATGGATCTGGTAAGGTTTCACAGACGAGCTGACGACTGAGTAGAGTTTGGACAAGGAGAAGCAGACCTTTAAGGCAATAGGAACTCTGATGAAGAGTATGGGGGACAAAAGAAAGCACAGAGGTGTGGGAGGACGTCCCAAAAGATCTCAGATGAGAAATGGCTTGGGATGAGGTTGCTGAGGGCCATGGGGCCCACAGGGTGATGATCCTAATAGTCAGAGTCAGGGCTTTCTATTATTATGTTGGTTTAGAGAAGCCAGTGATAACTTTAAATTGAAAGAAAATCATTGATTTTGAACGTAAGACAAAACAAAATCCAAACTTGAACAAACTCTCTAAGCGTTCCTCTTCAGAGAAAGGACAAAAAAGGATGAGTGAATCATTACATGCAACTCTAAATAGGCATTGAAAGCACGGAAGTGGAACTATCTCTGTCCCTATGAAACTATTTCTAAGATAAATTGTTTAGGATAAACTAATCAAAGTCTTATAAGTGTGGATAATATGATTCTACTGTTTGCAACATGTGTATGAATACTGTCCTATCTATCTATCTATCTATCTATCTATCTATCTATCTATCTATCTATCATCTATCTATCTTTTAAAAAAATCATTTTATTAGGGGCTCATACAACACTTATCACAATCCATACATACATCAATTGAGTAAAGCACCCTTATACATTCATTGCCCTCACCATTCTCAAATTCACCTTCTGCTTGGGTTTCTGGAATCAGCTCATTTTCCTTTATTCCCTCATGAACCCTTAATAATTTATAAATTATTTTATCTTATCTTACACTGCCCGGTGTCTCCCTTCATCACTTTCCTGTTGCCCATCCTCCAGAGAGGAGGTTATATGTAGATCCCCGAGATGGGTTCCCCCTTTCTACATCCCCTTCCCTCCCGGTATCGCCATTCTCACCGTTGGTCCTGAGGGGCTCATCTGTCCTAGATTCCCTGTGTTTCCAGATACCAACTGTACCGCTGTGCATCCTCTGGTCTAACCAGGTTTGCAAGGTAGAATTGGGATCATGATAGTTGAGGAGAGGAAGCATTTAAGAACTAGAGGAAGGTTGTGAGTTTCATTGTTGCTACACTGAACCCTGAGTGACTCATCTCCTCCCTACTACCCCTCTGCAAGGGGGATGCCCAGCTGTCTACAGATGGGCATTGGGTCCCCATCATGCACTCCCCTCATTCACGATGATATGATTTTTCCTCCCACATTTGGTGCTTGAAACCTGGTCCCCTTGGCCCTTCATGATCACACATGTGTGGAACAATGAATAACGCATCTAACTATGGATCAGATGATTCTATCTATCTTTTTAAGATAGTAAAGGAAGTATTAGCAGTATTTGCACCTATAGGGAAAAATTACAAGTATGAGTTGTGAATGAGTTTATTTTTCAGTGAAAATCTTTGTATAGATTGAATTTTTTTAACCATGCACACACATTATTCTTCCAATACATTAAATAAACATGTATTAAAAATTTATTCTGCCTGAAATATGAGTGATGGATTGAACAGAGGAGAGAGACTGGGGGCAGAGAAATCCCTTCGCAACCTTCCTTTGTTTGATTCTACCACCTAATTATTCACTCTCCACCTAGTAATTCTATCTCAAACTTTGAAGTCATCTTCAACTCCCTCTATGTCTAATCAGTTATTAAGTCTTGCCTGTCCTATTACAGACATCTCTTTCCTTTTAGTCCCAGAAAATATGGAGAGATCCATGGGAACAGACTGCAAGCCCAGAGACAAACTAGAATACGTATAAATATTTAGTACGTGATAATGGTGACATTTCAAATCCTCATGGAAAGGATGGAATATTTAATAAATGATGTTGGGGGAAAATTAACTTTAATCCTTAGCTCAGTCATAAGCCAAAATAAATTCCAGGTAAATTAGAGATATGTATGCAAAATAATATCATTTATTTGACATTGTTTAAGGGTTATATATTCCTCATGTACTACATTTTAAATAAGCTGAGAAATTCACTAAAATGCTTTGCTTAATTGAAAAATTGTGAAATACACAACACTTAAAAAAAAGCAGGAGTGTGAGGGGCGATGCTGGGAGAGTGGAGGGTGAGTGGGTTGGAAAGAGGGAACTGATTACAAGGATCCACATGTGACCTCCTCCCTGGGAGAGGGACGGCAGAGAAGAGGGGGAGAGGAGACTCCGGATAGGGCAAATATGACAAAGTAACAATCTTTAAATTATCAAGGGCTCATGAGGGAGGAGGGAGCGGGGAGGGAGGGGAAAAAAAAGAGGACCTGATGCAAAGGGCTTAAGTGGAAAGCAAATGCTTTGAAAATGATTAGGGCAAAGAATGTAGGAATGTGCTTTACACAATTGATGTATGTATATGTATGGATTGTGATAAGAGTTGTATGAGCCCCTAATAAAACGTAAAAAAAGAAAAAGAATGATGAGGGCAACAAATGTACAGATGTGCTTTACACAATTGATGTATGTATATGTATGGATTGTGATAGGAGTTGTATGAGCCCCTAATAAAATGATTTAAGAAAAAAAGAAGAAAAAAAAAGCATCAGAAGCAGTAAGGCCAGAGTGCTCCTTAGAGTCAAGGATGGCAATACTTTGTACTATACGCTTTGGATGTGTTGTCAGGAGAGAGCGGTCCCTGGAGAAGGACATCCTGTTTGGTCAAGTGGAGGGGCGGTGAAAAGAGGAAGGCCCTCGACAAGATGGACGGACACGTGGCTGCCTCAGTGGGCTCGGGCACGGGACAACTGTGAGGATGGTGCCGGACGGGCCATGCTTCTTTCTAATGTCACTCTGGGCTGGAGCTGACTTGGAGCTACCAGCAACACCATTTTAAATAAAATTTATCAATAAAACTAAAAGTCAAATGACAAAGCTTGTAAAGCTATTACAAGCTAAGTAGTATTCAAATCGTTTTAGTGTATTTAACCTACACAGAATATATCTGGGGGGAAAACCCAAGAATCTCTCTCTCTCTCTCTCTCTCTCTCTCTCTCTCTCTCTCTATATATATATATATATATATATATATATATATATATATATATATATATATATATATATATGCAAGAAAGCTCTTCACAACTTTTTGTATAATAATGAATAATCCGAAACAATTTGAAGAGTCAGCCTTAGGGTTTAGATTTTGGTAATCCCAGTACAGGCTCACAATCTGAGAGCTCCAAGCCAGAAACTTATAAAGTTCTGAGAGAGTGGACAGATTTTATAAATTTGCTGCAAGCTCATTGGTGGGTTTTAAACTTAGTATGAATTTTCAAAGCTTTTTTTTTTTCTTTTTCAAAACAGTGCATTTGCTTATAGGCCTTTACCCAGGTCCAACTGTAGATAGCATATCATTTTTCCCTGTCTTGCCTTGTCTTACTCTACCATACCTGAGGTCATCGTGAACAGAAGTGTACTTGATGGCATCTAGCTTTGGAGTCCCTGGGTTGTAGAGTATGCACTTGGTTGCTAACTGAAAGGCTGACTAGTTGAGACCCCTTCAAGCTATCTCAGAATGAAGACCTGATGATAAACTTCTGGAACTCAGTAATTAAAAAGCCTACAGAGTATATACAATTCTACTGTGATACACATGACATCACCAGGTGTTGGAATCAACTCAATGGCAACTGGTTTACTTTTCCAAAATCTAAATAATCCTGATTTTTACAGCACCTGGCCCCAAGAGATTCCAATAATATTTAAATGATGGAATCCTATTATTCCACTTAAGTTCACATTCTTAGGGAATATTGCTAAATATTTGGGTTAAACATACTCCTTCCCCCCTTACAATTGAGAGCAAATATATATATGCATATGCACATTGTGTTAGGCTAGGCTGACTAGAGAATCAAATCCAGAGACAATCATGGATGTGTAAGAAAAACCTACTATCAAAGAGTAATTGTAGATCAAGAAAACTTCCTAGTCCAGTCCAATTGAAGTCCATAAGTATGGTACTCCTCCGTAAGTCCCTCTTCAGACTCAGACAGTCGCAAACAACGATGCAGAATGCAGGAATATCACAGGTTGGTGGGTGAAGAGTCATGTGGATCCAGTGGTGATGGCAGGGCTCTGGCAGCAATCGGTCAGCCATCAGAAAGGTGAAGGCAGAAAGATGAGGAGGTTCCCAGGGCTCTCCCTATGAGAGAGCCACACCCACAAGGAGGCACCATCAAGCTGTGACCATATTGACAGGTTCAATACCATCCCATACACTTCTATATATCTTCAAGCTGATAGGAAATTGTGTAACTACCACACAAAACACACACACTCAGTCAAGCATATTATATGTGGGTTTTACAGTGTATGTCTGCAGATTCTTTTATAATAGACCAAAGACATTTGACTGATTACAGCAATATTCTAAAAGTGGTTATTTCTAGATGATGAAATCATAGATAATTTTAGGTCTCTCTTATATATGTATTTTGTGGTGTCTATGTTTTCTATGATGAACCTATATTATTTTTAACAAATATATATATTTTAAAAGAACGGAACTAAACCTAGATGATCTTTCATTGTCTAAGAACTGAAGTACAAACTTTCAAAGACATATACTTAAAATGTAAGCTCAGTTTTTCTGAATCCAAATAGCCTTTAAGGTGTTGCAGCAAAAGCAATATTTTTAAAAGAAAGTCCATCAGAATAGTAATACACACTACATACTAATAGGTCTTGTGGGCAAGCAAATACTGAAAAATACAACATATACACATGTCCCTTACACCAGAACTTCTCAGGGCCTCTAACATTCTAAAGTATATATACCTACAAGAAAGAATATGCTGAGTTCCTCCAAGATATTTGACCACAAATCCATTCTATTTTATTATATGCATAATTTAGTTTAGGTACCTTGTCGAAAATCTTCCAGGACATTCTGAAAATGGGTTTCACATAAAGGGACCAGACATAAATCCGGTGTTCCAAGATGTGAATGCAGCTTGCTGGCATGGACACGGGAGCCAGGGGAGGGGCCTGAGGGCTCTGCCCCAATACCAGCTACAGGGACAACTGCCCCTCCCCCCAGAATAATTTACTTTAGAGGAGCGCACTGAAGCTGCAGGTGGGGAGAGGGACATGTCTGATCGCAAATGAAGGTGGAGGAAGAGAGAGTGGAGCACATCTTGACCCACCAGGCCTGGAGGAAAATATCCCCGCTCCAAACTCCCAATGCACAGAGTGGACCATGTGGCTGATCCCACTGAGACACGACATCCCTCGCTGACCTATGGCCCTACAGGGGACAACACTGGCTGGGTCTAACCCCGTGGCACCAAGGCAAAACACTAAAGGCACACGGCAGAATAGAGTGGGGAGCAGAACAGGGAGCTCCCGAAGGAGTGTAAAGGATAGAATCTGGGGCCAGAGTGTGGCGCCCCATCAGACTTCACTGGAGGACATGCCTACAGGTCAAAAAATCAGACCTTGATCTATTTACAGGAATTTTTTTTCTTTTTTAAAAATTAAAAATTTTTTCTTTCTTTTAAAAAAAATTCATTTATTCTTCTCTGGGTCACTGGTTTTCCTGTTGTTGTCATCGTGCTGTTCTCTTTTGTTGCTTTGTCATACTATGTTTTGTTTTTTGGTGCATAGTCTCATCTCTGCAGATTTAGCTAGATACGATAGGCTGGATAAACAGTCTGGAGGAGGAAACAACAGGACCGATGGTTCTGGGGGGACCTGAAAGACAGGGAGGCAGGGGAAAGGAGGTGGTGTTGACCATCCCAGGGACAAGGGAGCAATAAGTGATCCAAAATTAGTGGCAAGGAGTGTATAAGAGGCCTGGGAGGGATTGATCAAGGGCCATGTAACCGAAAGAAACTACTGAAACCCAAATGAAGGCTGAGCATGACAGTGGGACAAGAGGAAAGTAAAAGGAAATAAAGGAAAGAACTAGGAGACAAAGGGCATTTATAGAGGTCTAAATACAGGCATGTACATACGTAAATATATTTATATAGAATTATGGGGAAATAGATCTATGTGCATATATTTATAAGTTTAGTATTAAGGCAGCAGATGGACATTGGGCCTCCACTCAAGTACTTCCTCAATGCAAGAACACTTTGTTCTATTAAATTGGCATTCCATGATGCACACCTTCCCAATATGATCACGGAAGACAAATGTGTGCATGATCAAAGGTGGTTAAAAAAAAGCTGATGGCGCTCAACTATCAAAAGATATAGCGCCTGGGGTCTTAAAGGCTTGTAGGTAAGCAAGCAGCCATCTAGCTCAGAAGCAACAAAGCCCACATGGAAGAAGCGCACCATCCTGTGTGATCACGAGGTGTCAAAGGGATCAGGTATCAGGCATCAAAGAACAAAAAAATAATATCATTGTAAATGCGGGTGAAAGACCCATCTGTAGGCAACTGGACACCCCTTACAGAACGGTCATGGGGAGCAGATGAGCCAGTCAGAGTGCAGGGCATCAATAATGAAATATATAACTTTCCTCTAGTTCTTAAATGCTTCCTCCGCCCACTATCATGATCCCAAGTCAACCTTACAAGTCTGGCTAGATCAGAGGATATACATTGGTACAAATAGGAACTGGAAATACAGGGAATCCAGAACAGATGATCCTTTCAGGACCAATGGTGAGAGTGGCGATGCTTGGAGGGTAGAAGGAAGGTGTGGTAGAAAGGTGGAACAGATTACAAGGATCTATATGTGACCTTCTCCCTGGGGGATGAACACCAGAAAAGTGGGTGAAGGGAGACGCTCGACAGTGTAAGATATGGCAAAATAATAATTTAAAAATTATCAAAGGTTTATTAGGGAGGGGGAGTGGGGAGGGAGGGGGAAAATGAGGAGTTGATATCAAGGGCTCAAGTAGAAAGCAAATGTTTTGAGAATGATGATGGCAACAAATGTACACTTGTGCTTGACACAATCGGTGTATGTATGTATTGTGATAAGAATTTGTATGAGCCCCCAATAACATGATTTAAAAAACAAAACAAAAAAACCACTTACGAGATGCTAATTAAATGGAACACTTAATCCTTCAACTGGGGAAAAAATATATCAGAACCAAACTAGTGTAGTAATCATTTCTGTGGGAATGACAACCCTTTGAATTTATTTGCTATTCCTTTTGAAGCAGCAGCCCTGGAACAGTGGCTATGTGTTGGGCTGCTAACTGCAAGGTCAACAGTTTGAAATCACCATGGCTCCCCAGGAGAAAGACAGATGCGACTTTCTACTTCTGAAAGTTACAGTCTCAGAAACCCACAGGGGCAGCTCTCTCCTGTGCTACGGGGTTGCTATGAGTTGGCATCAACTCAGTGGCAGTGAGCTTGGTTTTTCTATTTTGTTGTTGTTGTCTTACCTTGAGGAGTGACTGCTAAAAATGCGAAGCAGTATGTTGCTGGGGTAGAAGCTTGTGTGTCCTACATGACAGTCATTTTGATCTAAGAGGATTCCTGCACAATAGCATTAATTTTGACAGATTTTCTGTAGAGGCAGAAAACATAAAGTTCTCCAGAATTTGCAAATATGACTTACTAAACGTTCTTTTAGGTGTTCAAGTGCCCCAGGACTCCTTACTTCCAAGTTAGGTGACTTGAGAAGATGAGGAGTTGAGTGGAACAAACCCAGGCTCGAGAGCCGGTAGCAAAGCTGGAAGAGAATTTCTTTATGTGAATATTCTGTTTAACTTCTTTCTTTTTCAATCCCCTCCCCCTGCCTAATCACATTATATGTGAAGTGAATGGATTGACTAGGGCAGACTATATTACCCAACCTTGCTTCCTAAGACTCCCTCTACTACTGAAACTGATTCCTTCTTAGTAAGAAAGAATGCTGTGATTGATTACTAATGTCTGTCTGGACCATAGAAAGGAAGAATAGCATCTCTAGGTTAAAGACTATGGACTATGTAAATATTGTTTTTTTATTAGTTGTGATTTAATACATATATCATTCCATATTTCAGTCATGTCAAGTAGAATTGTCCAGCTTCCCTGGCTTATTTTAGAATGCATACTGGTACCCAGGTCCTAAGTCTAGCTTTTGTTTAAGAAACTTCAGATGATCTTCTGACTTCTTTCTTATTTTAAAAAATTCGTTCTCATTCGTGGAGGATCTTACTATTGGCTCTTACTTTCTATAATAGGGAATTAATGATTTTCCATGGCAATCTTAGCTCCCTCTGGCCCACCTCCACTGTTTTTCCATCCTCTTACCATGGATGGAACGGTTTTAACTAAAAGGAAAAAAATATGTAAAAATCACACGTCCTCACCATGTGCAAAATCATGTGTTTGGAAGCATTCAGAGCCTTCTGTGGCTACATGACTTGTTTCTTCTCTTGCAAAACTAGCTCACCCACACACACAAAACCATGCTTCCCTAGGAACTGGCCCTTGTCACTTGCTACCATTGGAGGGCATCTCCACACTTGTCTGTCAGGCCGTCATTTTGTGGCGGCTTTTGTGTTGCCATAATGTCGGAGCTATGCCCTTTGTAGGTCAAATATCAGCAAGGTCTCCCAGAGTGGACCCATTCGAGTAGAGTTTATAGTCTAGAAGGAGGAAGAGAAGCCTGGCAAGTTACTCCTGCAAGTTAGCCAGTGAGACAGAATGTTGTCTGATGATGGTGCTGGAAGGTGAGCCCCCTCCGTTGGAAGGCACTCAGAGGACCCAGCGACCACCACCAAGGGCTCATGCGCACTGCTGCCCGTGACGCCACATGACTGGGCAGCAGTTTGTTGTATGGAGGGGGGGGGGGATCATCGTCAATCAAAGCCACCCCATGCCGCCGGACAACCGTAAGGCAAACACCAGCTTCCGTTTTATGAGAATGACACAAAATCTTGTTTTAAAATGTGTCAGCTTACAATAAATTGTGGTAAGCGTTAACCGTCTTGCCCAGGTGTATAAGGTTAGGGCCCCTTGCTAGGGAGGGTCTGGAGCTGATGTGGTCCGGGAAACTGTGGACTCCAGCAGCCCCCTCTTGTTTTCAGTAGTGACAGTAGCAGGAAAATGTCTACTGCAAGGCCATGGGTTGAGTTTGTTGTCACAGCGGGAGAGTCCTTGGTCTTGGGCATCCAACGTCTTACAGGGCTTTGTTCTCTCCTTCCAAGATTCTCCCTTTCAGAGAAAGAACAGAAAGAGCACAGCAGGCTGAGAGGAGAGGAACTCCCAGGGCAAAATCTCTTTAGGTAGGAACTCCCACCCTTAACCTGTGCCTGCTGACTCTGCCCGGTTCTCAAAGCTTCCTTTCCCTCCATGCCGGCCAGCTGGGAGGGGCGAGCCTAACGTAGAGTGCCTTTGCTCGCAGCCAGCCTAGTCCCCCACCACCCAGCTCTGCGCGCTGTCTTCCTGCTCATACAATTTAAACCACATCTCTAGGAAGCCCACTTAACTGGTTGCTCAGCTCCCCTTTGCAATTCTGTGTTTCACTGTCAGGGGACCGGGTGGGGGGGCGGGCTCAGAATTAATCACGCCAATTTTCCTACCCTGCTCCCTGTCCCACTCATCTTCTTTCCTATCCAGTTACCTCTGCCCTTCAAAGGGAGCCAGGGCTCCATTGAGACTGTGATCTCTGACCCACATTTGGACAACGCCGTGGGTCTGGGGAAGGTGGGAGCCCTGTGAAGGCCATTTCAGAAACCACAGGCATGAGCAGATGATGTTACAAGGAAAGAGGCTCTGCTGGTGTCACCACTATGGCTCAGTCACACTGACTGATGACTCACCTGCATCCTGGTTGAAGATCGGGAGCTGCATTGCTATGCTTCCTGCCTTGGGATGTCTGAGACCTTGTGCAGGCTGGCTTGTGGACTGTCTATGTATGGAAACAGAAACTACAGATTGAAGCATGGGCGCCGGGTTGGATCCTCTGCTCTACCAACTAGCAATTGCATGACGGTGATGGGCCACTTAGTCTCTGTGCCTCAGTTTACTAATCTACAGGGAGCATAAGGTCAGCATCAGTACTTTTATTTTAGGACTGTCAGAATGATCTAAGATGAACATGTGTTAAGTTTGGAAGAAGCCACAGTCAGAGCTCAAAACAGAGGCTGTTATCCTTGTCTATCACTCATCTGTCAGTGTGTTGTCCTGCCATGGTTGGTATGTTGCTATCATTGTGGAAAGTCTACCATAAGTACTTCAAATACCAGCCAGTGCGCCCACAGTGGCTATGTTTCAGCAGAGCCCACAGACTAAGACAGATTAAGAAAAAGGCTGTGGGCAAACTACTTCTGAAAATTAACCAATGCAAATCTGATGACTCACAGTAGAACACTGTCTGAATCCCTTGCGTTAGATAGGCTGGTAGGAAGGAAAAATCATTACAGAAAGCAGCATATCTTGTGAAGAAGAGAGGCAGGGAGGGGCAGAGACTGGTGGCCAAAACTGGTACACTGAGCTAAACGCGTGGGTGATTTTGAGGACGACACAGCACTGGACCATGCTTCATCTGTTGTACATAAAGTTACCATAAGGTAGGGTGACTTAATAGTTTATCTATTTATTATCTAGCTAGCTATCATCTTTGCTATTGGATACCATTGTCATGCAGTGAGTTACTTAATATGGTTCTTCTAGCCATTGCCCTCCATTTGGAGTGAGCTGTCAACTATGATAATGAGGCAGGGTTAAGGCGGAAAATCTTGAGTTACTCAAGTCACTACCCTTAGTTTCCTTGGGGGTGTGATCTCCAATGTACAGGAATTCTTTTGAGACCTGCAAATTAGCTGCCATCTTTAATATACGCGATAAAACAAAAAAACTTCCTGTTTTAAGCTGTTTTCTTATTAGGCAAGCCACCAGCTTCCTGCTTAATTAGGAAAAATAAGAATCTAGTGTGGTAGAACTGGCTGCGACCAAATCTGACCGGCCTAATATGCACAATAACCACTGGCATGTCCTCAACGTGACCTTTTGACACCACTAGAATGAAAACACATTTCCATGAATGCCCTGGATGTGGGGGAAATACAATCTTTGTGAACAGCCTTCTCAACTGAGAACGTACCTAAGACCAGTTCTTGTGCTGGATCATATTGACAAACACCAATCAAATGCCAATTACTTTACTAGAATACCTTAATAAAAGACCCCTAGTCCAGGACCCAGGGACCCATCCTGGTGCTCTCTTTTGCTTAACCAAGCAAGAGATGTTTTCTTTTGTTTTGTTTGCGTTTAGTGGTTTCGTGTCTCTGTAGCTGTGCTGACTACTGGCAAAGATTCCTCTCTTGTTCTAGATCCTGCATATGACTTGTCTCTATCTGATCTGTGGTTGGGGGAACTTGAGCCTGTAGCTTATCACCTACTTTTCCAGCTTCGATAATCTTAGGAGTTTGCATTCTGATTTCTGACCTGCTCTTTGGATTTGCTAACTTTTGCAACAGTCAGAGTAAGGAAAACCCTCTAGATTGACATATGAAACACAGATTTGAGACTGTCCAGTTTTCACAACTTGTAAGCCATTTCCTTGATGTTCGTGAGTTTTGTGAGACATTGTAGTGAATTATAGAACCCTAAGATATGAGAGAGAATACTGAGGGGAAGTAGGGCCTATATGATATATGATGGGGTAGTAAAGCATTTTGAAAAACTTAGAGATTTGGGACATCTTTACCTCCACCTCATAGGGACTAACCTTGTACTGATCCTTCTACAACAAACTATGCAACCATCAAGTCAAATTCAACACATAGTGACCATAGAGGACAGGGTAGAATGTCCTACGGAATTTTCTTGTCTGCATTGGAGCGACTGCTAAGTCTTTTCTACCTCGGTGGGACTGTTGGGTTGGCATTGCTGAGCTTTTGGTTGGCAGCCAAAAATGTAACCATTGTGTCACCAGGCCTCTGTCTCCTTCTCTCTCATCACCATCTATCATCTATGTATCTATCGATCATCTATTATTGTTGCCTTTGTTTTTTAGGTTAATGAATATAACAATGCTTGTAATAGTTGTCATTCTCTCCGGTGAACAGGGTGGTATTATGCCTGGCTGCTTATACAGTCAGAGTCCAATTATGACCAAGTTCATCTGACTCTGGTTTTTCCCATTACTCAATACTCCCCCCTGGAGACCTCTAGTGTCTCTAACTAGGCTGCTCACCAACGCTAGGATGCAGGGCAGGACAGAAACAGCATCCAAGGGATACTTGGGGCTGTGATCCCTGGGCTATGCTCATCCTGGGGATTCCTGGAGGACCGAGTCTTCTTGGACCATCTTTGACCAGCGTTCTATAGATGGTCCCAGAATGATTGTGCTCCACCTCTGAGTGCTGGGATACAGCCTTGGAAGGAGGGTAATGTGTTAAGGTGCATCCAAATAGATGTCAAGGAACACGCACTAAGAAGCTGTTTGCTCAGGTGCCATGGTTGCTAACACATTTCAGTGGGTTTGTGTAGCATTTCCACAACTCTGTAAAGAGGATACCGAGACTGAGGGGTCAGAGGTTTCTCCCAACTGACCTCTCCTAAATGGCCTTTACAAATCAAAGTCAGTCCTTGCCCCTAGGAAATCTCCCATACCTCCTATTTATGCTGAACAAAGTGTTACAGAGTTTCAAAATCGAGGAGGGCATGACAAGGGGGGAGAGAGGCTCAAACAAGTGTGATCTGCATCCTCCCCAGTTCAGTTTGGGAAGGTCTATGGGCTCCTGGCTTCTTCAGAACCAGGGAGATAGCTCAAAGCCAGTGACAGAGAAGCAATCGCAGCCAACCCCACAACATTCTCCTTGAGCTTCTGTACTTGAATGGGCAGAGGTGGTTCAACAGCTACCGAACAAGATGGCTTTTGAGAATATATTTGATATACTGCCCTCAGCTAGCTCTTCTGAATTCTTCCATCCACAGGGTCCAAGTAGAGTTCTCCTACTGTAGCCCCCCAGACCACTCAGCCTCCAATTTTCTGGCACCCACATTGTCAATTTGCATGAGCATAAGGCACAGAAGCACTAAACCTACCCTCGCATTTTGGGGTGTTCTTGCCTGTCAGGGCAGGAACAATCTGAGGAGGGAAGATGGAATAAGAACTCCCAGGTCAAGAGAGGGGTTTGGGGTTCCTAACTGGATTGCCTGTTTGGGTTGCCACTTTCTAAACGTGTGATGCTTTTGACATGTTTTGAGGTTGGTCCCATTTGTTATAAGCATGAAGGTCAGGCCTGAAATCCCAGAACCTGAGCTTGGGCTGTTTGTCCCCGGGGTGCCCCATGCATCCACAGGTGCCCTGTGTAGCACAGCCTGTCTGCTCTACCAGGCAAGCGGGGGGAGCCAGCACCCCGTCCCTCTGAACACACTTCTCTGGGGGCATCGGTACAGGTCTGCCAGTCACTGTGTGGCCTCAGGCTCATCTCTTTCCCTCTCTGTTCCATATGCGCTGAGTAGGAGACTTAGTAAGGCATCCCATGGTGCGGAGGACAGCTAGGACAGTTGTCCTGGGCAGGAGCAGAAGACCCTTTCTCAAGTCCTCCCTGACCCAGGTGACCAACCAGGTGGCTAACACCAACAAGCAGGTAACAAAGTCAGATAAGGTCAGCAGGTCAGAAGTTAATCATTTCCTTCAAACACCGGCAAGTATGGCTCATTCCCACATTCTCCAGAGGCCTACATGGGGATAATAAAATCACATAACCAAGGCAAGTCTCCGGTGTTCACGTCGGAACCGATTCCAATGAACTTGGTGACCTTGAGCAGGATTATTCTCCTCCATGACCTCAGATTTCTTATCTGTAAAATGACTTTGGGACTCAAGGGGCAAGTGCTAAATGAGATCCAAACAGAGAGCTGCTCCCTGATGAACTCAAAGACGAGAGATGCTGTTAAGGGTCAGCCTCCTCCATTTCCTACTTTTTCCTCTCTAGGAATAATCTTCTAACTCCCCCACTCCCCATTCTGCGATTCGGCCTCGGTGGCTGGCTCATCTGTTCCTACGCCTTTACAGGACCCAGTTACTGTGCCAAGCATGCTTCCACACTCACTCAGCCTTTGAATCTGATCCACTACATACCCTCAACCCAGCTCCAGGAAGTAATGCTTTCGGTACCCTTAAGCTCTCCAGTCCCAGTGTCCTGAGTCACAGGTAAGCAAAGGGTAGCAGAGCAAGGACAGGCCTGAAAGACCTTGCAATCCACCCACTTTGTGCACTTCCTTGGAAGCCAGAATTGGGTCTCCCACATCACTCAATCCATATATAGGCTGTATATATGGATTTTATATATATATATATCTCCATATATAAGCAATGCCATATATAGGCTGAGAGGGGGCACAAAGGAGCACTTCAGAGGTGGGGATCTAAAACAGATAGCAGACAAGTGGTCTATGGGGAACAACTCATGGGCGCTATTCCAGACATAACTGAGTCCCCCAGTCCCAGGATGTGACTGAAACTGGACTCTTCGGATGCTGCTCTAGTACTATCCAGAGACCCAAGGAAAATGAGGTCTACCCTTGCCGCTGTCATGCACCTTCTCCGTGGCATTCAACCCCCTATTGAGACTTTGCTCAACACATTTTCTTGCTTTAATAGAAGGGCATCACCCCAAAGCCATGCCCAGCTTTTCTTTTCTTGGACTATGGGTCTCAGAGTCCTTCTACTTGGGTCAATTCTGTGTCTGGAGAACTTGCCCCTTGGCTGGGCTTGTTTCTTTGCCTGACCCTGGCCAACCACCACGGGCTTCTGAGAGGTTGACCGGGAGGGAGTCTAAGAACTCTGCTCTCTACAAGTCTCCTGCCCTGTCACCAGTGTCTCTGACGTCCAGAAAATTAATTATTTGCTCATTCCTTCTAACGTGTCTCTTCGTTAACCTCTCCCCAGGTTGAGCAGCACAGAAAAAGAAAGAAAGATCTTATAGAGCGAGAGGAGAAAGCTTGGCGGTGGCTGGGTGGGTGGGTGGCTGGCTAAATGTTTGCATTTTCCTCACTCATTTTGCGGCTTTCATGGGAGGTAGGAGGAGACCTGGCTCACAAGGAGGTGGGCTGGCCTGGGGTCCGTGAAGCTGCCTCTTTAAAAGAACCTCGGGGCCAAGATTTATTGGCTGCTGTGGTCCTGCTGTGTGTGTGGCTTCAGTGTTTATAGGTGGGAGGCGGAGGTCTCCCTCCCAGGCTGCTGGGTGGCGGTGAGCTGGAGTCTGCACAAAGAATGACGGGTTTCCTGGTGGCTTTGCAGCAGGACTTGGTGTGCAGCCCCGGGAACAGCCAGCCTGGACCGGGAGGGTAGCTGCCGGGCCTGGGAGGAACTGCTACCTTACTCCACTCAGGCTGCAGAGGGAGGGCTTCTTCCCTTTGTGCTCCTGGCCACCCCACATCAGTGGCGTTTAGGAAGGCGCCATTCAGGGTCTACTCTGGGTCTTCAGTCTGTGGAGACCAAGTCAGAGTGAGGCATCAGGGTCAGCCATGTTTCTGCACCCCTCACCCTGTGCCACATCCAAAGGAGCTGAGTTCACAGATGAAATCTGGAAGCAAAAGCAGGCCAGAGATGACATGATGTTGATGGTGCAAGAGTGAGCTAGGGGCACCGTGGGCACAGCGTGTCCTTGGCCAAGGATCTTCTGCTCATTGTGTCCGCTTTTGATCATTCGGGATGTTGGACTGACAATCTTCCTTTTTAGGGACCTGCCCTTAGTAAGTGTTGTGGATGTTAGTTGCTGTCAAATTGCTTTAATGCTATCCTGTGCCATCTTCATGATGTTTGGTCCACTTTAGCCCATAATGATGATTGTTAATTGGTGCCTTCCAATCTGGAGGACTCATCTTGTAGTCACTATATTGGACAAACATCATAATGCTGGCACAGGATAGAGGTTCATGAGCTAACATTCCAAAGGGCATTGCCAGGCCTTTCTTCCTATTATGCCATTGGTACAGCTTCTAGCATCCTAGCAAGAAGCAATGCATCATAGTATGATAAACTGTCAGATGGATGGTGGAGTGCATAAAGAATGGTTCTTGTTTATAGGACCAGAACTTCTGCTAACTGCATGAGAAACAAAACAGCATTAGTCTTTAAGTTGTGTGGTGGCATTGGCTGAGTAACCATAAAAACCAGATTTCAAATTTCAACTTTGCTCTTGGTAAACAAATCTAAAACAGTAAATAGTAATTCTTCATATAGTCTAATACTGCAACTGCACATCAGCTCATTTAATCATCAAAACGACCCGGTGCAAGTAAAAATAGATGTACGATGGAGTTTAGATGTTTAGTCATTTGCATGTAGTCACTTGGTTTACCCTATTGTTAAGGCCAAATCTGCTACTACAATGGAGGCTGGATTCAGACTCAACAGTCAAAACCAGAGCCCGAGTCTGTACATGGTGCACCCAGCCACTGTTTTCTGTGCAAACTGGCAGAAGTCCCAGCATGATTAAGGGCTGTGCCCAGGCCACACAACTGACAACTTCAGGCATAGGCCAGTTATCATAGGTCTTTCTAATTATGGTATTGAGTTGACCTTCACTTTCTCCTGCGTAAGATGGTAATCACACCACCACATGTTCTGAAAGCGGTTTTTAATTTTAGTTTTCTTAGTGCCCTTAACAAATAATTATCAGGAGTTTTGGTGGCATAGTGGTCACATGTTGGGCTGCAGCCCAAATCATCAGCAGTTCAAAACCGCCAATTGCTCTGAAGGAGAACGATGGGGGCTTTCTACTCCCATAAAGAGTTATGTTCTTAAAAACCTCTAGTGTTACTAGGAGCTGGCATTGCCTCGATGGCAGTGAGTTTGGTTTGGTTTTCACATAGAAAACACAGAATTAGTCTGTGGCTACTTTGTCCTTGGGGAAGTGGAGGTTCAGCAGTAGGATTCTCACTTCCCAAAGAGGAGACTCGAGTCCAATTCCTGGTCAATGTCATCCATTTGCAGGCCCTACTCATCTGCGGTAGACAACACTTGTATGTGGCCCTGATGGCTCCTTTGTGCTTGGGATCATCGTGATTTGGGGACAGCCTCGATGACAATGATTTTGTCCTCAAATGGTTTTGAGCAGAGTTTTCCCTGCTTTGGAGTTTGCAGTCTACAAGCTTGCTACTCAAATTGGTCCACAGACCAGCAGCTTCATCATCTCCGAGAAGCTCTTCAGAAATATAAAGACTCTGTCCCTCTCCAGGCCTGATGAATCAAAGCCTGTATTTTAACAAGGTCCATGATTTTCATTTATGTGCACATTGCAGTTTGAGGGCACTGCTTACGGTCACAGTCCTCACTTCTTGTGAAATGTTAGGATCTCCTGGGGATCTTTCAAAAGTGTCCTGTCTGTGGCCCATTCCGAACAACTAAGTCAGAATCATTATGATGCTCTCTGTGCAGACATCATTGAGAATTGCTGGACTGCTTGGTTGTTTGAAGGGTAAATTGACTAATTAGTTGAGATGAAATCCTCAACAGAGTGACTATAAAAACACTAACTTCCATCAAGTCAGTTCTAACTTGTAGTCTCCCTGAATAGCAGTGGTTCTCAACCTGTGGGTCGTGACCCCTTTGGGTGCCGAATGATCCTTTCACAGGAGTCATCAGATTCATAACAGTGGCAAAATTACAGTGATGAAGTAGCAACAAAAATAATTTTATGGTTGGGGGTCACGGCAACACGGGAACTGTATTAAGGGTTGTGGCATTAGGAATGTTGAGAACCACTGACCTAGAGACCCTGCCCATGGACACATGAGATGCTAAAAATTCCTCTTGCTATCTAAACTGTGTTGCTGGGAAACCTGCTGCCCCTGCCTTACCTCAAAAACTTGCATTTGTAGGTGATGTAATGAGAGTATGTATTTGACCCTGCTTCTGTCCTAGTCCAAGGATATCCCTTAGTCTCGTGAACTTCCAACATGCGACTCCTGGCTGGGAAATCCCAGACCTGTAAACCCAGGACCTTTCCTAGGGAAGTCAGGCCCAAAGAAACCTGGGGTAAAACATGTTTCTCCTTCCATGCATGGCTCAGGTTGGCTGAGCTGGGTTAGAGCTGCACGCAAGGATAAATAAATAAGGCAAGTCTCAGCTGTGTGTGCAAGGGGCTTACTCACTATGGCCAGATCTCGTCCAGACACGAGAGTGTCCATCTAGCTCTATCTAGGTGACACAGCACTGGGCAGGTGTCACCAGCAGGACCTACCAGACAGGAGCTGCAGCTTGAGTCACTAGGTTGGCAGGAGAGAGTGCTGACCCTGGACCCTGGGGCAGTGTGAACTGGGCCTAGCCTGGCCCCACTTGGTGGCCTCAGGGACAGGAATGTTTTCTTATTTATGGTGATGCAAGCAGAACACCAAAGTATGGGGATGGGCCTGTGTGAGTCTCTTGTTATCCTTGACCTATGTCACCAAGATACTCTGCGTGAGGCTATTTCTCACCTCTAGTGAAGGCTAGATGGGCTGGAGACCATTTTTAAGGGAACTACAGGAGTCAAGTCTGCTGAGACAGGAAAGGAAGGAGGAAGCAGAATTAAGAGCTATAAATGTCTCTTGAGAAGCCTTCACTTCATGCTGTTTCTCCATTCCAGGCATTAAGCCATTAGGGTTTCTATTCCTTGCCCTTTACAGATTGAGATACAGAGGGCTACAAGCAAGAGAAACTTCCCACCCACCACATAGCTGGTCTGCAGTTACTGGGGCCTGTGTTTTCTCTGCAACATTGGAGAACAAGTTTAAAGAATCAAACCCAAACCTTGAGCTGGGAATTGTTCTAGACCTTGACTATTTTCAGAATGAGAGCAATGAAGCCAGGATAGGCAGCAAAGAAAAACCCAGAGAACTCAGGAAAACCTGGGCTCCATGCTTTGGTGCTTGCAGAAGTGACTTTAACTCTCTGTGCCTCAACTGTTCTCATTCTTCAGAGGTGGCCTCGCCATCTGGGCATAGGAAGGTTAAAGAGGCACGGCAGGAGGAAAGACTCACACACAGGCTCTCTATAGCCACCCAGTCCTTAAAATGCCTTGGCCAGCAAAATATTTAAAAGTATTTCTTTAAACAATTGCCAAACACTAAAAAGGGAGAGGTCTCATGCAAAATTCTGTATTGACAACTTCTCTGGAGAAATCAGATGTTGGGCCTGTGTTGGCCCAGGGTGATAGATGGTGGGAGCTGAGGGGGGCTGCCCTCACTGATTGGCTATATCCATGGCTTCCCATCCACTGCTGCACATTATTTGGCTGCCTGAGCCATTTGAATCTGGGATCCTGTGGGCAGAGGACAATTCCGGGTCTGGGAGTTACCTCTCACAGGGTAAATTCAGATCACTCAGTTTTTTTTTTTTTTGGGGGGGGGGCCTCTGATCACCCATTTTTGACTGAGATATGTGGACTCAGGTGCAGTCTCCAAATCATTGACACTGACATCACCCAGCCTCATGCCAATAAACCAGAATCTGTATAGAATCAGTGTCCAGAGGAACTGTCCTGGGCATTGATGTTGCAAAACTATTGAACTGGTGACTCTTTGACTCTGGGATATCCTGCGGTTGACAGAGCAACATCTAACATGGACTTAGTGTGGTTCTTCCAACCAAGAGAGGTGAGCCAAGAATGCAGGCAGGACTTTGCTTAACACAGAAGGAACAATGTCCTGGAGGACAGCTGTGGCCTGGTGGGCACTGGGTCTGAGTGGCTTGGGGGACCTGGACATCTGTGTGAAGATCTTAGGCCAACAAGACCAGACTCAAAAGTACATAGGAGTAACTCTAAACTGCCTTTAAGTAGTTGAAGGAGATGCAGTAGACGGAGACTGTAGGAAGCCAGACAAGGGTGGTCAGTGGAGGTTGAAGTCCTGGAAGACTCAGAAGAAGACCCCATTGGGAATTAAAGATTTCTAGGCCCAGTATTTTCTCTACTACATTGCTGGGGTGTTTCCAAAGTCCCCGAACAGTGGTGGTGGTGGTGGTGGTGGTGCATGACTAATTTAAATGCTCAACCATTTTCCCCCACAAATGCCATTATTTTCTCTCCCATCAATACACGTATGAGGAATGATACAATTTAGTAACAAAAGATGGTCTGACTCTCCTCTAGAGAAGTCGGAGGTAATTTTTAAAATTTGGACTCCACAGCTTCTCTTCAGGTCTCTACTGTACAAAAAGTGTGGAAGGGGCCCATCTAACTATCTGGTCTTCAACCCGAAAGCCTAGTTGTGTGACATTAGTCAGTTCTTGTGTTTCATTTTCCTCATCTGGAAATCCCTGGGTGGTGCAAACAATGTTGGACTGCTACCTGAACTGCTGGCAGCTTGAGCCACTCTAAGGGGTTTTGGAACGAAATTGAAGTTCCTATGGAGCACAGTTCTATTTTTTCCCAAAGGGGATCATGAAATCAGAGTCCACTCACATGATAACTGCGAACTTGATATCTCATTGGACAAAACATAGGTGTTTACCGCTACTAGCAGGATCTCTTGCACAGGTAAATGAGATGCTGTAAGCAACAGCTTAGCAGAATGCCTGGGACATTCTCATTGCAAAACTCTTATTTGCCTGCCTGCTTGTCTGTCTTTCAGATCTTCTGAGGGCTTAAAAAGATTCCTACAAAGCAAATGTTCACCTCTGCTCTGACAAAGTGGCTCCAAAAACTTTAAGGAAGAATTCCATTCTTGGGCCTCTGGGAAGATGGTGCTGGGTAACACATGCCACAGGGACTCCGCAGAAATCAGCACAGGAGAATCATTAAGAGGGAAGTTCCACGCTGCTGAATCACAGGAGGAGCACCATAAAGATAAGTAGGCACAGATCCACTAGGTTTTGAGGGAGGCTGGCAAGGGTTTAACCTTAGCCCTGCCATTGTCTCAGCGGGAGCCGGGATCATTTGGAGCTTGTGCAGGGGCTTTATCTCAACACAGCCACAGCTTGCTGCCACCTCAGGTCAAGGATTAAATCCTCCTTGACCCACAGTCAGGGATTGGGGGTCAGCTATGCTGTTACTTTTGTTTTCCTCTCTTCTCTCTATCCCCCATAGTCTCAGCAGGCTTAGCTTTTTTTCTTCTTCTTTTTCTCTTCCCTTTTCTCTCACACACCACTGCTGACCTTCAGACCACTCCCCTTAGCTTAGGTCATTTACGCCTGCCCTCCACCCAGATGAAAGTGCTCCATCCTCTGCAGCTGTGGAACGCCCACCCACCCTCCACAAAGGGATATTCTGCCCAACTTTCTCCAGGGGAAATTCTGCCATCCAGCCTTTTCAGTGTGTAACACCTGGCTGAGGAAATCCCACCCACCTTCTTCTGAGGAAATCCTGCCTGCTTGACTTGGGGAACTCCTTCTGCCCTCTTTTGTCCCACATGACTGAAGACACATCCTCCAACCTGCAGATTTCCCTCACACAGCCTAAGGCAACTTGGCACACACTCACCAACATTCCATGCTGCTGCGGGAACCTCTGTCCAACATCCACACAATCTACCTGATCAGGGCAATTTATCCCACCATTTGCAGTGCTCTACACCAAAGCAGGAAACCCACCAGCCTTCTGTGGAACTTCCATTGCAACCGATACTCCCACATGCCCTCTGTGGTGCCTCAAGCTGCCGTGGGACACAGCATTATGGCGTCTTGTGAGATCACCAAGTACAGCACCATCCTCGTGAGTCCACAGCAACCCAACCAGCGTCCCCTTAGAGGACCATCACACTTGCCCTCCAAATAACAGAATACTAGTTGATTAGGGAAAGAGTGAAACCACAGGAGGATGAACTGGTAGGCCAATTCCATAGTGAAATTAGCTGTAGGCAGTTCTAAGAAGCATTCCTACAAGTCTCCCAGAGAGAGTCAGTGCTCTTCAACTCCCTGCAAAATGGCACCTGGCTCTTCTAAAACAACGCAATGCAAACAGCCATCAGCCACAATGACCTCAACGAAAAAATGGGAGAAACAAAAGGCAATGATAGAAGATGTCCTGAACCTAACAATGTGCATAGAAGAATAAGATATTGGTGTGCCACAGAAAGAAATCTGCAGAATGCTATTTGGAGTCATACAGGATATGAGGGAAACAACACATAAAAAAGGATGAAATGATAGAGGATATAAAGTCCATATACCACAGGGAAATACAAGAGCTTAGGGAAGAGATAGCAACAAAAAACAGTAGCAGACTCACAGATTTCGCCAATTGACTGGTGGAGGCAGAGAACTGCACCAGTGACCTAGAGGACAGCCAAGCAGACTTTAACAAACATGAAAAAAAAATCTAATGAGATCACCAGAGAAGCTGAAGGAAACCTAAGGGCTATATCTGATGCTATGAATAGGAACAACATAAGAATAATTGGATTACTGGAGGAAGACACAACAAAGAAGTCATCTACAACAATAGTGAGAGAATTCTTGGAAGAAAGCTTCCTCAGCTTAATGAATTAAAACCAGGCAATCATTCAGGAGGATGAAAGAACACCAGCTAGATTGAATCCCAAGAAGAAGTCACCAAGGTGCATCATTGTTAAACTATGCAGCTTTGAAGAAAAGGAGAAAATCATGAGAGCAGCTAGAGAAAAACAAGCAATCACATATAAAAGTTCCCAAATAAGAATATGCTCTGACCTATCAACGGACACTATGAAGAGGAGGAGAAAGTGGAGTAATATATTCCAAAAATTGAAAGAAAATTATGCAAATACAAGAATACTATACCCAGCCAAATAATCTATCAAGATAGAAGGAGAAGTAAGAGTCTTCCCAGAAAGGAAAAATCACAAAGAATATGTTAGAAGAAACCCGGCCTACAAAAGATCCTTGCCGACCCAGTATTGGCAGAAGAACATCACTCACCAAGCACAAATAAGAGACCGCCACATAGAACAACTTCACCCAGAGGGTGACAAAGAGAAAAGAGACCCCAAGATAGCATTAGCTTAAGGGTGGAAAGGCGTTCAGAATGGACCACACACACATGCAGAACACACTGATGAGAAAGCGAGGTAGGAAAACACCCAACACAAAAGGTATAAGATGACCTCACAGAGTCCACAGATGGAGAGAATAACCATGAATATCAATGGCCTGAACTCAGGAATTAAAAGACTGAGGATAGCAGACTGGCTTAGAAAACACAACCCATCAAGCAGCTGCCCACAGAAGACACATCTCAAGACTACAGACAAAAATAGACTGAGAATCGAAGGCTGGAGAAACACATACCAAGCAAACAGCTATTCAAATAAATGCAGGGATTGCAATCATAATCTTGCATAAAATTGACCTAAATGTGAAAACCGTAAAAGCAGATAAGGAGGGACACTACATAATGCTCAAAGGAATGGTACACAAAGAACCACTAAGCTTTTAAAACATATATTCCCCAAATGAGAGACCTGCTGAACATATCAACCAAGCGCTCCAAAAGATGAAAAAAGAAATCACATGCTCAACAATTATAGTAGGCGGAAATGATAGATCACGGAGAAAGAAATTCAACAAGGCTGGAGAGCTAAACACTACAATTAGACAATTCGACCTGATATATATTTACAGAGCTTTTCATCCAAATACAAATAAATTCACATTCTTTTAAAGTCCACATGACACATATTTGAAGATAGACCACATGCTGGGGCATAAGGCAAATATACATACATTTAAGCACATTGATATCAAATAAACGTCTCTCTCTGACCACTATGCCACAAAAGGAAAATGAAGAAAACAAGAGCAAAAGATTGGAGGATGAATAACTTTCTATTGCAAAAGGAGTGCATACTGGCCTAGATCAGAGATGAAATTAAGAAATTTCTAGAGACCAACAAGAATGAGAACACGGCATACAGAAACAAATGGGACACAGAAAAGGCAGTTATCAGAGGTAGTTTCATAGAAATACATGAACACATGAAAAAGGAAGAAAGACTTATGATTGATATGCTGGCACAAAATTTACAACAACTGGAGCAGAGTCAACAGGACTATCCTACTAATAGCAAAATAAAATAAATAATAAAAATCAGGGCTGAGATTAAGGAGAGGGAAAATAAGAAAACTATGGAAAAAATTATTGCTGCTAAATGTTGGTTCTTCGGAAGGATAAAAGAATCAAGAGACCACAGGCAAACCTAACCAAAGAAAGGACGGCACAAATTTCAATAGCAATAATGAGAGGTGAAAGAAGGGGCATTACAACAGATCCTAATGAAATCAAAAGGATAATTACACAGTACTATGAAGGACTGTACGCTAATGAATTCAACAACTGGGAAGACATTGACAAATCCTTGTAAAAACAATCCCTCCCTAGACTACCCTGAATGACGTCAAGAATCTCAACAGACCAATAGCAATAGAATAAATAGACAAGGTTATCAAGGGATTACCAACAAAAGAGCCCCAAGACCAGATGGCTTCACAGGAGAATTCTACCAAGCATTCAGGGAAGAACTGACACCAATCCTACATAAAGTCTTCCAGAACATAGAAAATGGTGGCAAACTCCTGAGCTCCTTCTATGAAGTTAGTATAACTCTGATACCAAAACTGGGCCAGGTTTTACAAGAATCAAGAACTACAGACCAGTATCCTTAATGAACATTGATGCAAAAATCTGTAACAAAATACAAACACAATAGAATACAAAAGTATATGAAACAAATAATTCATCATGACCTAGTGGGACTCATACCAGGGATGCAGGGATGGTCCAACATAAGAAAGACCATTAGTATCATTCACCACATGGACATGAAAAAGTATAAGAACCACATGATAATATCAATAGATGTGGGCAAAAAACATTTGACAACATCCAACACCAATTCTTGCTTAAGACACTCAAGAAGATAGGTATGGAAGGAAAATTCCTTTAGGCAATACAAGCTATATATGAAAAACCAATAGCCAATGTGGTAGTCAATGGAGAAAATAGTAACACAATCCCACTGAAAAGGGGGACCAGACAAGGATACCCCTTGTCTCCACTCTTATTTTACCTCAAACTGGAGGTTTTAGCTAACAGAAAAAGGCAAAGAAAAGACACCAAAAGTATTCACCTGGGGAAGGAAGTGATGAAACTATCGTTATTTCCAGATAATATGATTTTATATATGGAAAAATCCCAAAAGCTCCACAAAGGTAGAATTGGAGGTGATAGAGGAGTATGGCAGAGTGGCAGGATACAAGATCAACAAACAAAAATCTATCAAACTGCTATAATATCTTCACAGAAATGGAAAGACTGGTTACCAACCTCATTTGGAGAGGGAAGAAGAACCGAATTAGCAGAGAACTCCTTAAGAAGATGGACACAGTGGGAGGGCTTACTTTACCTGACTTTAGCACATATTACACAGCCACAGTGGAATAATGAGAGATACTCAGACCAATGGAAAAGAACTGAAAACCCAGAAATAAAGTCATCAGCACCCAGACAACCGATCTTTGATAAGGGCCCACCAAATTACAAATGGCAGCAGATGCCCTCTTCAACAAGTGGTGCTGGAAAAAAAATGGATATCCACCTGCAAAAAAATGAAGCAAGACCCTTAACTCACTCCATGCACAAAAATAAACCCTAGGTGGATCACAAACCTCGAGGTAAACCCTCAAACGATTAGGGCCATCAGTGAGGGAGTTGGGACCAACCTGAAAACTGGCACAGGGAATACACAGGCTATCGGAAATAGGGAAGTACACAAATACAGATGAGTCACAAATTGACAAGTGGGATATACTGAAGATAACACCCGTGTACATCAAAAGAATTCATCAAGAAAGCAACAAGGGAGCCCACAGACTGGAAAACCTTCTTTAGCAATGAAACATCAGACAAAGGCCTTATTACTAAAATCTACAATACTCTGCTAGTATTCAAAAAGAAAAATCTAATTGCCCACCGAGGAAGTGAACAAAAGACTTGGACAGAACTTTCACAAGGGCAGAGATCCGCATAGCCAATAAAGAAAAGCCATATGATAAATGGTTCCCGATCTTTAGTCATAAGAGAAATGCAAATTAAAACTAATGAGATACCACCAAACAACCTCAAAGATAACCCAGTTCAAAAACTCAGAAAGCAACAAGTGTTGGAAGTGCTGTGATGAGATAGGAACTTTCATCTACTGCTGGTCGACCTGTAGGTATGTACAGCTGTTATGCAAATTGATCTGGCAATATCTAAAACAGATGGAAATTGAGCTACCATAAAACACAGCAATCCCTCTATTGGGCATATACCCAGAAGAGGCAAGAAATAAACCATGGCCAGACATCTGTGCTCCAATGTTCATTGTGGCACAGTTCACAATTGCAAGGAGTTGGAAACAACCCATATTTCCATCAACAGAAGAATGGGTTTTTAAAAAAAAACTGTGGTATATACATACAATGGAGTACTACACATCGCTAAAAAGCAGCGATGAACGTATGAGGCACATTTCCACAAGGGAAGAACATGGAAACATGAAGCACATTGCTGCATAGGAAGACCATGCCACATGGGAGGAAATCATGCTAAGTGAAGTAAGCCAAGCACAAACGGACAAGTACAACATGAGTCCACTGAGGTAAACTTAAACAAAAAATGGGGTGGGGGCATAGGGAAAAAGCTACTGTATACAAACATTCCTGGGTTGAGGTACAGGTAGTATGGCAGGAACAGCCCAAATCCAGGGATACATATGGTAGCCAACTAAAAAGGATGGGGGAAAAGGAAAAAAAGAAAAGAAATGGGTAGTGGGGGAACAGGGCACTAACACACCCATGGGGAGGGTATTGTTTATATCTCCACAGGGAAAGAGGGACCAGACTTCAACCCAGTGCTCCAAGAATCAGATGTGAATGCAACATACCGGCATGAAACAGGGACCCAATGAAGAGGTCTGAGGGACTGGCCCCAATCTCAACTACGTGGATAGCCGCCCCTCCCAACAGCAGAGTTTATTTCAGAGGACAGCACTGAAGCTGCAGCTCATGGAGAGAGACCTGTTTGATCAGAGCACATGGGAGCAAATGAAGGGGGAGGAAGAGAGAGTGGAGCACATGTTGGCCCAACAAGCCTTGAGGACGATATTCCAGCTCAGAGCAGCCAATGCACACAGAAGACCATATGGCCTGCTCCACTATGAGGCACAATATTCCTCACTGACCCATAGCCCTACAGGGGGCAACACTGGAGACACTTGTGGGTATTGCGCCCGATCTGACGCCACCACACCAAGGCAAAACATTAAGGGCGTGTAAGAGAACAGCAAAGGGAGCACAGCAAGGAAGTCTTGAGAGAGTACCAAAAACAGGCTTTGGGGTCAGGATGTGGAATCCCATCAGACTCCACCGGAAAACTCTCCTAAAGGTCATGAAAAAGACGTTGAACTATTTACAGGCTTTTCTCTTTTTTGTCATTTTTTTGTTGTTGTTTTCTTTTGTTGCTTCCCCCCACCCCCTGTCCCATTTTTGTGCTTATTATTTATTATCTCTGCAGATCTATCTAGATAAGATAGGCTGGATTAACAATCAGGAGGAGAAAACAATGGGATTGACAATTTCATGGAGATATGGGAATGGGGGAGGTGGGGGAAAGGAAGTGATATTAACAAACCCAGTGACAAGGGAACAACAAGTGATCCAAAATCAGTAGCGAGGAACATGTAAGAGGCCTGGTAGGGATTGATCAAGGGTAATGTAACCGAGAGGAATTACTGAAAACCAAATGAAGGCTGAGCATGAAAGTGGGACAAGAGGAAAGTAAAAGGAAATATAGAAAAGAGCTAGGAGGCAAAAGGCATTTATAGAGATCTAAATACAGGCATGTGCATATGTAAATATATTCATATATGATGATGGGGAAATAGATCTACATGCATATATTTATAGATTTAGTATTAAGGTGACTGATGGACATTGGGCCACCACTCAAGTACTCCCTCAATGCAAGAACACTTTGCTCTATTAAACTGGCATTCCATGATGCTCACCTTCCTGACACGATTGCTGAAAACAAATGGGTGCTTAAGCAAATGTGGTAAAAAAAAAAAAGAGCTGATGGTGCCCTGCTATCAAAAGATATAGTGTTTGTGGGCTTAAAGCTTGAAGGTAAGCAAGTGGCCATCCAGCTGAGATGCAACAAAGCCTACATGGAAGAAGCACTCCAACCTGTGAGATCACCAGTTGTCGATTGAATCAGGTATCAGGCATTACAGGAAAAAAAAACAAACCATATCATTGAGAATGAGGGACAGTGCAGAGTGGCTACCCAAAGGCCATCTGTAGACAATGAGACATACCCTTAGAGAAGGGTTGTGAGGAAAAGACAAGTTAGGGTGCAGGGTAGTAGCGATGAAACATACAACTTTCCTCTGGTTCTTAAATGCTTCCTCCCCACACTATCATAATCCAAATTCTCTACCGTAAAAATTGGGCTAGATCCGAGGATGTACACTGGTATAGATAGGTACTATAAACCCAGGGTATCTAGGAAAGATGATATCTTTAGGACCAGTGGTGAAAGTGGTGATACTGGGAGTGTGGAGGGAACGTGTGATAGAAAGGGGGAATTGATCACATGGATCTACATATAACTCTCACGCTGGGGGACGGACAACAGAAAAGTGGGTGAAGGGAGGGGAGACATTGGACAGTATAAGACATGACAAAATAATAATTTATGAATTATCAAGGGTTCGTGAGGGAGGCGGAGGAGGAGGGGGGAAATGAGGAGCTGATACCAAGGGCTCAAGTAGAAAGAAAATGTTTTGAGAATGATGAGGGCAATAAATACACAAATGTGCTTGACACAATGGATGGATGTATGGTTTGTGATAAGAGTAGTATGAGCCCCAATAAAATGATTTTAAAAAAGAAAGAATTCCATTCTTTTCATTTCTCTTTTTCCATGAACTTTTGAAGCTCCTTTGTATGTGCCAAAGACACTAAAGAGCCCTTTCCCTAAATATCCCATGGCCTCCCAGGAATAGGATTCATGTCCCTTTTCTCATTTAGACCTCACATCCCCTGTAATGGGGGAGGCAGAGCTGGAGGGCTTCGAGCAAGTGTGGACCAGAGCAAGGCTTTGAACCAATCTGTGTGTGCCCTGGTTTTGCACTTCCCTGGTGCCTGCTGCAGCCTCTGCAGAGAGTATTGTACAATTTCAGAGGGCCTGGGAAGGTTGCTCACCTTTTGCTCTCCCAGGGAGCATGCATCATCTTGGCAGGATCTATTCCCCAGGGTAAAAAAAAAAGAAAACCCTCCTGAAACCTTATGAGTTCCGGAAAACAGTGAGACCATCTGATTAAACACATTATCCTTACATCTTTCTCCAATGACCTCTCCTTTCAAGTCTTGTCTTAAGTTTAGAGAAACTAGAGAGATGGATCCAGCAATATACAGAGAGATAAAAGAGAGATTTACTTCAAGGGATTAGCTTTCGTGATTGTCCCTACTGTCAAGCCCAAAGCCTCAGGTGAAATGGTAGACAGGAGACTCCCCGAGGCACAGATCAGTTTATGGAAAGAGTGCAGAATGACAACAACTGATTTCTGTCAAACTATCTATTTATAGTCTGGAAGCAGAACACATCCTAAGGAAACAACATTATCAAATGGCTGGTTGATTACCTACCATTGGATCAGGTTATGGAAAAACGATTTCATTACATTGCATTATATTATGAAACAGCAACCAATTTAGTATTTGTCAAACTACTGTTAACCCTGTCTTACCAAGTTAATACATAAAACTAACCACTGCACCCTTGTTTCCTCATAAGACTACACATGAGGTATATACTATGTGTGTGGCGTGATCCCTGACTTTGCAAGTGTATGAAAACTCATAAGGTGTAATCTTTCCCTATGTCCCTGTTGTCTGCCACCATCAACTGTTTCAGCTAGTAGCTGCTTTGAGGTTTCTATTGCACTTTGAATGCTACAGCTGCATTTAATGGGTTGGGTTGTACTTCTCAAAACGCACAAAAGTCCCAACCCTTGATGACTTGATGTTATTTGGAAGTGTGATATAATCTGCAGATATAATTGAGCTAAAGATCTTGAGATGATATCATTACTGGATTTGAGATCAGCACTAAGACTAATGACTGGTGTCCTTATCAGAGAAATGAAAGGGAGGTTTGTGATGCAGTGAGCGAGGGAGCAACCATGTAAAGATGGAGGTAGAGATTAGAGAGCAGCCAGGGGAAATGACAGAACGCAAATAACCACCAGAAGCAGCAAGCAAGGATTCTCTCCCATAGCCTTCAGAAGGAGCACAGCCCTGCTGGCAACTTGATTTTGGAGTTCTGGTCTTCAGAAATACGGGGGAAGAGATTTCCATTGTTTTAAGCCACCAAGTTTGTGATGGTTTGTTATGGCAGTCCTAGAAAAGCCACATAGGGCTTAAGAACAGAAAGGGTGAAACAAGGAGACTGTGTCTGAGAGACCTGCAGAGTGGCAGCGATGACAAGGCACTGTGGTGGGATGGGGGGAGTGAGGAGGGGGGCTCATGGAAATGCATGGGATGGGGACGGAAGCCTAGATGGTGTGGTAGTTACCAAGGGTGACACTGAGAGGTGGCCTGCATGTAGTCTTTGAAGGATGTGCAGCACTGGTGGAAGTTCAGGGTGCCTCAGCTGGGTAGAAGTTTGGAGGAAGCAATAGAGCAGGGTGTCTGTGTACGTTTATGTCGGGGTGGCGAGGGATCAAACGATTACGAACAGGTAGCGCTTGTCTGGGAAGTGTGGAAAGTGAAGTGATTTAGTCTTTCATCCTTAGAAGGTTGTGGGGGTTAGGCAGTATGTATTATGGACCCGTCTAGACTAGAAGGGAGAGGGGATCAGTGTAGCTGAAAATGCCCTTCCAACCCAAGGAGTGATATTGATAGGAACTCACAGGCAAAATGCAAAGAAGATCAGAGGAGGGCACTTTCCCCCTAGACTGGGAAATTCAGGGCAACTTCCTGGCACAAGTGGGTGAGCTTGATTATGTTTGTAGAGGATGATCCTGGAACAGGCGAGGGATGAGAGAGTTCAGGTCTGGTGATGGGGCCATTCGCATGTGTAGACCAGACACAGAGCAGTGAACAATGGTGAGAGGCCGGAAGAGTAGAAGTGAGACAGAGAAAACTCAGCCGGAGGATATAGTCTAGATGCTTTGTGATCAAAATGCTTCATAATTAAATGAATGGAGGAGAGGGAGGGTGGGTATGTCTCAAGCTGTGGGCTATCAGCTAAAGGCACTTTTTCCGGAGGTGGGGGTGGAGGGGAAGGGGAGGTTTAGCTGGCAAGGACACCTATGTGGTCAGATGAAAGGATAAACACATGCATCCATGCATGCACATTACATTATACAAATGCACCATACAACTGACACACCACCTTACATAAGCACACATATTCTACCGCAGGATAAACACTCCATACACATGTTACACTGTATACATACCACACACACATTACACTATACATACTACAATTACACACACCACACACCCTAGACTGTACGCACCTACTACACTATATCCACACTATCCACATCATATTACAAAACACACACACACATTACCATATACAACTGCATTAAACTCATTAGATCATATACACAACACACATAACAATACATAAACACATTGCACACACTATATAAACATTCATCCAATGTATGAGGCATACATTTAACATACTCTTATATACTCCATATAGCATACACACAATACACACTCCACATACATTACATTGTATATACACCCTACACATTCTACCACACTACACACCACAATACAGTACAAACTTACACACCCAGATACATACCCACACACTCCATAGCTTACATAGCGCAAGCAATATATCCACCCACAAACTACCACACTACACACATAGCCCACATATACCATATAGCGCAGGATACACACATTACATTATACAGACACCACATACACAAATTCTACCACATTGCACACATACTACACTCACCACAAACCACATCATATATACAGGCTCAAGACCAGTGGTCTCAACCTTCCTAATGCCACGACCCTTTAATATAGTTTCTCATGTTGTGGTGACCACCAACCATAAAATTATTTTTGTTGCTACTTCATAACTGTAATTCTATTACTGTGATGAATGGTAATGTAAATATCTGATATGCAGGATGTATTTTCATTGATACCAATTGAACATAATTAAAGCATAGTGATTAATCACAAAAATAATATGTAATTGTATATTGTGAAATATTTATTTCTAATGACAACTAAATGAAATTTTGTCTTGGAGCATAGTGTAATATGGGTAACAGTCTTAATATAACAACAGTAAACTACATTGCTACATTTCACGACAGTATGAGCAAAAAAACGTCAATGCAAAGGTTGAGATAGCTTCTTTCTCAACAGATCAGAAATTCTCGGGCAGTCTTTGCAAGAGCACAGCGAAGACCATCTTCCACAACAAGTCTACTTCTGTATTTAAACTTGATAACCAGCAAGCTGCAAAACCCCATTTCACAAAGATATGTTGTTGGAAATGGAAGAAGAAGGGGCAACACAGTCTCAGACAGAACAGGAGCTGACAGCAAACACTTGATCCAGAATTTTGTAACTGGCATTGTAGAGAAATCAGTTCTCGCTGCATCGCTGTTAATAAGTTCAATGAACTCCTCTTGTGCTGTCTCAGGAACGTCTTCAACGTTGACTGTGAATGGGCTTCTGGCAAGTGCAGATAGGGTGTCAGGTAGATTTGGAAAGTATGATGAAATTTTGTCTGCAAGCATGTGCAAGTGTTCTTTCACAGATATTATCATCACCATCCTTTCATTTGGTTCAATGTCATGTTTCTCAAAGACAGCAGAGAAGGTAGGCAACAAGTAAATTTTATTTTAATCTTTTTTGGGGGGCCAAAGTTGAGGTTTCATTTGGAATGATTGGATCTTTTCAGACAAATCGAGGTATGTTGCATTTGGTCCTTGCAGTGATAAATTTAACTCATTCAAGATGGCAAAGATGGCAAGCTATTTTCTGTAGTTCACTTTTATCGCTGAAAAGTGCTTCAAGGTGGTCTTGCTTTCTGATCAAAAAACGTTTTTAGTTAATCATGAAACTCCAAAATATGTTTTAAAACGTTTCCTCTCTACAGCCATCTCACTTCAGTGTGAAATAGCAGGGCATTATTCTGTGCATCTAACTCATTGCACAGTTGCGAAAACAGTTGACTGTTTAAAGTGCTCGTCTTTACAAAATTGACAGAACGTATGATGCTTTTCATTCCTTCTTGTAACTCTGGTGGCAGCATCTTTGTTGTTGATGTTTGCTGATGAATCATATAGTGAGTTCCGATGACTTTTGGTGACTCATTCAGTACTAAATGTTGAAAGCCAGATCGACATTCCAGCATAGCCGGAGCACCATCTATGGAAACACCCCAAACCCTTTCCCAAGGGATCCTATGCTTTTTCAGAAAGGAGCCAACTTCATCAAATACATCACGTGCAGTAGTCGTCGTTTCAAGAGTTTTGCAAAAAAGAAACACATCTTTAAAGTTGCCATCATTAATATACCTCATGTAAACCAGTAACTGAACAATTTGCAATGTCTGTAGATTCATCAAGCTGGATGCTAACTATTGGAAGTGGAACAGATTTAATTTCTTGGATTACCTAATCAAGAATATCAGCCGACATGTCATCTATTCTTCTTCGGACAGTGTCATTAGATAAGGAAATTGCACTCAATTTTGTAACAAATTCGTCTCTGATCATAACTCCAACAATGTCTTTGGCCGCTGGCAACACTAAATCCCCAGCAATGGTGTGAGGTTTCATAGCTCTGGCGATTCTGAGTGCTGCCAAATATGAAGCTTCAATGACTGCTATGTTTTATTTGTGGTACTTGCCACCAGTCTGGCTTTCTTGAGTCCATCAGCTTTGCTTTTAAAATAGTTGGTATCCTTGCGGGCAAAGCTCGGATGCTTGCTATCAAAATAGGGTTTTAGTATGTTTGGCTTTATAGATTTGGCTGATAGAACTTCACAACAAATAGCACATTGTGGTTTCACAATCCCTGCTGTAATTATTGAGGTAAAACCAGACTGTAAAAAATCCTCACTGTATTTTCTTTTCTTAGCATTTGTCTCTACATGATCCAGTGTCATGGGATGGTTTGCTAGTGAAAATAATATATAACAATCACTTTAATAATACAAATAATAATAAAATAATAAAAAGATGACACATGGCACAGTTCAGTCAATACAGTTCATTAAATTTTCTGATTTACCATTCTCTTGCTTTTATTACATACCTGTTACTATCGCAAGGGGGCAGTATTCACATCAACCACAACTGAATATAAAAAGATTGATCAGCATTCACATTAAGTTCCCATGGTACAGATATATATATATATATATATATATATATATATATATATATATATATATACTTTTTTCAGTAGTTGATGATTTTAGATTTACCCAGTAATTATAATTCATGAAGTGTCATTTTTACCTCCAATACTGCTGCTTTCACCACAGTAGCAGCTTTCAACACAGTTGCTTTCTACACAGTATCAGCTCTCTACACATGTGACTGGTCCACATAAGTACATTATGGCACCAACCCTGTCACATACACCTGTATTTGTACGGGGTGGATGTGATGGGGTTGACACGATGATGTCATCAAGCCAGGTACTCGTATGTGGGTGTATCTACATGTGGGCAGACCTGTCTGGAGACAGAAAGAAGAGTGGTGACTCGGTTCCTAAGACCATCAGAAATATGCGTTTTTCGATGGTCTTAGGTAACTCCTGTGAAATGGTCATTCGAACCCCAAAGGGATCGTGACCCACAGGTTGAGAACCACTTCTCTAGACACACAAGTATCACACATAGAACACACACACAAACATCACACAGGCACAAATACAGAAACACACTCACAATTGTATGAAGATAAACATACCCAGACACAGAAAAGACCCACACACATGCATCCATATATGAAAATGCCTATTACAGAGATACATGACACACAGACAAAATCCACAGGGTCCCTCTCAAAACTATACACAAAAGCAAACACACACATGCATGTACATGCACACAGGTCTAGGTATACTCCCACAGACCCACAGACACATCTCTTTTACCCATCTTGCACTGCCTCTCACTCACTTTCGCTAAGGGCAGTGAAGCATGCTCTGGCAAGCTCCCATCTCACAGGGAGGATGAGACCCAGTTAGCTTAACAGTGGAAGGAAAAATAACAGATGTCCAGAGACCCCAAGAGAATCAGCCTTCTTTGAGGCGCAAAGGAGAGATAGGGCATGTGCACTAGCAGAGAGCAGTAATATTAAAATGCAGGAAGCAGGCACACAGAGATTGACTCAGACACACCGAAGAATGGAGAGACATGGAAACCCCAGAGTCTGACAATAGACAGAAAGACAGACAAAGATATGCATAACTGTAGAGACAAATAAGCTACTCATAATTACACATACAAGAGAAATAAACTGACATGCACACACACAGAAGACAAATACACTGACCTACTTTCTCTTTCTCTTACACATTCAGACAGACACAAAGACATCTACACCAGGACACAGAACAAAGACATCCACCGTGACATGTTCTGATGTGCACACAATCTGAAGGAAGACATGCATGTACACATGGACATTCACAGATGCACACTGAATGTACAGAGACACTCCCAGAGTAACACAGTGGCAGAGTTAAACCAGACAAAGAGGCTTTCAGTGAGGCTGCTTGCCCCAGACCCAACACCCAAACTTTGCAGTCCCCTAAGGAACCCTCAAAAACGCTAGGAGAAATTCTTAGGCTATTAGATCATTTCAAACACAAATATTCCTGGTTCCCTCTCCAGATGTAACGCTCATGAAAGGCAGCTCAGTCACTTCCATTCCCCACTCATTGCCTGTAGGA
Organism: Tenrec ecaudatus; assembly: GCF_050624435.1. Lineage (NCBI taxonomy): Eukaryota > Metazoa > Chordata > Mammalia > Afrosoricida > Tenrecidae > Tenrec > Tenrec ecaudatus. The sequence continues at coordinate 81,509,600 of NC_134541.1, read as the reverse complement.
ACCCTGTGTGCCAGCTCCAGGAAGAGGGGTATACAGGAGAGGAAAAGGAGCCACCCTTGGCTGGGAGCATGGGGTCATGTCGAGGGCTGTCTGTACACTGGCATACCCTGACAGATGGGAATGGTCAGACAGGGGGTTCCCTGTTGCAGTATGGTGACCAGTGGAGAGGGCACCGTGCAGAGGGCTCCAGAAGTCAGAAACACTAAGTTGGAGCTTACTCCATGACTCAGTGCCCCTTTCGGTCTGAAGGCTCATCCCCGGCAAGAGTCTTTGCAAAGGGGTTAGCCTTACTTTCCTCCCAGCAGTCCCAACTGGCTCCCTGACAAATGTGGGAATATGTCAGTTCTTCCCCCATTCTCAGGACCTGTGCATATACTAGTCCCTCCAGAGGGGAATTGCTTCCTTTGACTCTGCTTCAACCTCAGCAAGGTCCTCTCACTTCCTTGAAACGCATCCCCACTCACCAGTCTTCTAACAGCCTCCTAACTTTCCTTGGTCTTTTTCAGAGCCTTTGCCTTAGTTTGTAGTTGTTCATTTATTTTTGTGGTTATTATTCTAATCCCTTTGTTTCTTGGGCTAGACTAGCTCTGTGGGACGTCTTAGAATAAGCCAAAATTCACATTCCCCACTTGCTAAGTTATTCCTCTTCTCTGTTCACGTGGCATGTGGGAGCGCTGGCCTCCTGTGAAGGGCAGCTCTCACCCAGGAGCTTTGCTTCTTTCTAGGTAGTCGACCATGGAATTCTCCCTGAATGCCCTTGAGCTTCACCTTCCCTAGATATCCCCGATCGTACTTTTTGTTCCATGGGAAAATCAAGTAGCCCAATGTATGTGAAAATTCCTGATAGTGTTACTGGCCCATCACGCAGCTCAGTACATGGTGGTAGTAAGAGTGGTGATGATGGTTAGTGTAGTGATGTTGGCTATGGCAGTGATGATGTAGCAGTGGTGATGGTGGTGTTGGTAGTGATAATGGTGATGATGGTGGTGGCGGTGACCATAGTGACAAAAATGATGGCAAATGTGGCAGTAATAATGAAGGAAAGTGTAGCAAGAGACCCCCAACGATGGAATGTGGACATGTTGGCCTTGAAGAGGCTGCTAGGGCTGAGAGCTAGCTGGGCCTTCCTGCCTTTTAGCTTTTACGTGCCTGCCTTGCGAGAGTCATCTCATTATGTGGGAGATATATATCCTGTCATAAAGTGTTTAATATTTTAGCTTCTAATTGCATTACCAGAGACAGACAGCTGTTTATCTTCATCACTCTCCCATCACTGTCTTTGCCAGGACCCACTGGACTGCTCCAGGTGGTTCCTCTCCGCCTCTCCTGAAAACATGAGATAGCCACATTGCAGTTTGTCATCAGCATTTCCTGCAGACTTAGGTCTGTACTTGGCACTTGGGAGTTCAAGGCAACCCACCTTATTTTATCTCCTTATTGTTACCCCCAGCCTCTAGATCACTCTGCCAGCCATTAACTTCCGTGACCCCCACAGCAGCCTTGCAATGCAGGAACTCTTCATATTGGTCCCATGAAAAAAAGGAGGGTTTGATGCTAGGGATTTCATTCATTCATTCATCAATCCTCTGTGCTAAAAGCAATATTGTGTACCAGCACCAATTCCCATAGAGTTGATTCTGATTGATGGCAATCTCGCAAGTGTCAGAATAGAGCTATGATCCATAGTGCTTTTTTAAGGCTGGGTTTTCTAGAGAAACAAAACTAGTGACACTCCTATGGGTATCAGAAAGAAAGTGGCCCACACAGCTGCAAAGCAGGCAAGCTCAATTAGGCTCAAGTCCATGGGTCTGATGCTAAGCTGGCGACCCTTCCAGATTCATGCGTCTGCTGGCTAGTGCACAGGAAGCAGGGAGATGAGGCAGGAGGGGATTCAAGGCAGGCAACATGGCAGGACGCCAACAGTTTCCAGGGTTGGCAGGCTATAGAGTGGACCATTCATAGCACCCAGGACTTGCAGGTCATGTCCCAGAAGGCCAGATGCAGGGTCTAGACTAGCAAGAAGAAGGCAGAGAGTGAGTTCTCCACTCATTAAAAATCACTTTCATTACCCTTGAGTCCATGCCAACTTATAGCAACTCTATAGCACAGGATAGAACTTCCCATATGGAGTTTTGAGACTATAAATCTTTACAGGAGTAGAAAGCCTCATCTTTCTCCCCCGGAGAAAGATGGTGGTTTCGAACTGCTGACCTCGCAATTAGCAACAGAACATGTAATGAGCTTTGCCACCAGGACTCTAGCAAATTCTCCACAGAGTCTATTTATAGATATGAAGTAGGTGACACCCTCAAGGATGTCATCAGGCTGTGACCTGAGTCTGCACAGGACAGGCCCCATCCAGGAATTTGTGTTAGGTAACCTTATGGGAAAGACCTTATCGCCACTTTAGAGAGGATCCTGGTCCGGCTTAGTTAACACAAATCAAAGGCTCATTTTTTCAGAAGGAGATTGCCAGACCTTTCTTCTGGAATACTTTCAAGTGAGTTTGAACTTCCAACCCTTCGATTAGCAGCTGAGTATGTTAATGTTTTACATCATGCAAGGACTCAGTGTGTCTTGTTGGCAAAATGCTCATTCTAAAACACAAATGAACTAGTGATCCAGAACTCTTGGATGAATTGCTGCTGGATCAAAGACTAAGCTTCTAAAATTTCTATTAAAATTCTTGTCTGATATTCTACTTTCCCCATTCTTCAACACACCGAGACATGCAGGTTTACCGCTCTACATCCCTTCTTCCCCACTTCTCATTACCTGTCTTTCCTGCTCATGTTGGTTTTGTTGTTAGGTGCCATCTAGTCGGTTCCCACCCACAGCAACCCTGTGAACAGCAGAATGAAAAAAAATGCACGGCTCTGAGCCACCTTCACAATTGTGGTTATGCTTGAGCCCATTGTTGCAACCACTGTGCCCATCCATCTCCTTGAGCGCCTTCCTCCTTTTTGCTGCCCCTCCATTTTACCAAGCATGGTATCCTTCCCAGGTCTAGTCTCTCCTGACAACATGCACAAAGTATGTAAAGTGAAATTTCTCCACGCTTGCCTCTAAGGAGCATGCTGGTCATCCTTCTTTCAAGACAGATTTGTTTGTCCTTTGAGTTGTTCATGGTACTTCCCCCAGCACCACAATTCAAATACATGGATTATTCTTCTACCTTCGTTATTCGATGTCCACTTTTCACATACATATGAGGCAGTGCACAATACTATGGCTTCATTGGGTCACCATAGTCCTCAAAGTAACATCCTTGCTTTTCAGTACTCTAAAGACATTCTGAACAGCAGATTTATCCAAAGCAAGGAACCATTTTATCTTTTGACTACCTCTTCCATGAGCATTGATTGTGGATCCAAGCAAGATAAAAATCCTGAAAACTTCAATCTTTTCTCCATTTTTCATGATGTTGTCTATTGGTTCATTTGCTTTAGCTACTTTTGTTTCTTTCTTGTCTTTTTAATGACCTCTGCTTTCTTCATGAATGATGGTCTTGATATCCTCCCACATAGCATTAGATCGTCTATAATTAGTATCCAGTGCAATATATCTGTTCTTGAGATGTTCTCAAAATTCAGATAGAATAGACTCAAGATCATATTTTGGCTCTTGTTTTGATTTTCCTCAGCTGTAACCTGAACTTACATATAAGCAATTGATGGTCTGTTCCACAGTCAGGCCCTGGCTTGGTTTTAGCTGCTAATATTAAGTTTATCCACCACCTATTATCACAGGTGTAATCAATTTGACTTCTGGATAAATCCTTGTGTGTTCCATCTGGATAAATCCTTGTGTATAGGTTTGTTTGTGTTCCTGAACAAATTTATTTGCCATGAACAAGTCATTGGTTTTGAAAAATTCTACCATGAGATTTCCAGGTTCACTTATATTACCAAGACCATATATTCCAACTACTGCTCCTTCTTCTTTGTTTCCAATCTTTGCATTCCAGTTGCCAATAATTATCACTGAATCTTGATTGGATTTTTAAAAATCAATTTCTGAATGAATAAGTTTGTATAACCCTTCAGTTTCTTTATCACTAACTTCCGTGGTTAGTGCATAAGTTTAAATAATAATTTTATTGATTGGAATTCCTTGATGGTGGGTTCATATAATCCTATCCCAGACAAGATTGTTGTTAGCTGCCATTGAGTTATTAAATTACTCTTGACTTTTGCAAATTCCATGTGCAACAGGATCAGAACATTTTCATTGGCTGGTTTTGAGAAGTAGACTTTTGAGATGTTATTCTTAATATATGTTAATCTGGAAGTCTGCTGAAACCTGTCCATCATCAGAGCACTGAGAGTAGTAGTGGCACATGAGGCACATTGACTGGAAATGAAAACATGATCTCCTTTATGGATTGTGGGAATTCAATCCATACCACTCTATACTGCATACTGATTCACCACTACCTTCTTCCTTCCTTCTCATGGAACTCTGGTATTTTCTGGGTGGGAAGTAGGAAATTCTGGTTTAAGACCCCCTCTCTAGTCCAAGGAATGAATTATAATTTGTTCAAACCCATGGCAAGCCTAATCTTTCTTAGTGCTCAGCTCTCTTACAACTGGAGGTAACTGTTTAATGGCAAAGTCAAAGAGAATAAAGAGATATTTAACTTGGGGATTCTTAAAGTATTTTACTACCTGACAACAATTAAGGAGGTGGAATTGTGCACCCCTCCAGATGTTTTCTTTACCTTCTTCTCACTTGACCACAGGCTTGATCACGCACTGATCTGAAAATCCCTAGTACTGTGTTCATAGCCCAAACTTCCTTCACATTGATTTTTAATTATGCATTTTCCTTGTTTGTCTGTTGACAGACTAGGTATACTGATTAAGGGTTCCTCCGCATACAGTTCAGTAAGTAGACCACCAAGTGAAGTAAGGAGTAATCTTTGGTAACAGGAAGGAGGGCCCATTGTGTCCACTGATGTCACTTAATTCCCCCAATGACCTGTGAACCAAGATTGATCTTCACCCCCATTTCCAGAGGAGGAAACTGAGGACAGAGAGTATAGGGAAGGTAACTAAGAGCAGAGAATGTTTGGGACTGGAGTTTATCCAGTGTAGGGGAATCCATAAGACCCCACAGTCCATTAATTCCCTCTCTCCTGTTATGGCAGAAGCTGCCTGAGACCAGGCTATGCACAGGACAGTACGTAGCATCATCACGTGGTTGGTCTGGGTCAGTGTATCACAGGCACAGTCATGAAGGCAGAATCAAGGGCCACCTTCTCTCCACTGCTGGGCTCAGGGTCCATAAAAAATAGGACCTGAGCAGGGCCGTAGGAGTGATGAGGTCATTTGGAAAAACACTCGCCAGAACAAAACAGTGTTTTCAGCAAATTACTTCATCACATTGCCAGAAGCTCCAAGTCACTCTGCTCTCACTTCTTCAAGCTTACCCACAGCAACGAGGAAGACCAGTTTGGGGTCTTGTTACATCACTCAGGGAAGAGTAGTTGTTACAGAAACATACCTACAAGATACTAGGAAACTGATAGCCCATGTTCCACTCCAGCCCTAACCTACGAGGCTCGAAGTCCTTGAGGACCGGCCTGAGCCTTCTCCAGCTCGGCATTCTCAGGGACAATCTCAGAGAATATAGTAAAACACACAGATCATTCACTGAATTAATTTATTGATGTACTCTACAAACTATAATTGAGCAACAATTCTATTCTTTCTACCAGACATTCTACTAGTACTGGGGTGGGGTGGGGGTGGTGGTGGTGTTGTGATAGTTACAGAATCTGGTGTCAATTTGAGGATTACGAGTGAAGGGCTAGAGTCTGGCCTGTCAATCAAGATATAGCAAATGAGGCCTCTGTGTGGGCATAGCCTTCCCTTGAGAATTCTGGGAAATCCGGTATTTCCTCCTTGGAGGTGGAGACACCTCTCCCTGTTAACTCCCTGCAAGACATCCTTGAGGAGAAGCCACATGGATCTACCCTGATGCATCCTTGGGTGCTAGAGAAGCCACATGGAGACCCTGCCAGGACTGAGATGTTCACAATGTCACTGAATCCAAAGAATTTCTACCCACTGGCCTGTGATCATCCTGTGTTCAGTGTCATTGTATGTGTTTTGTGTGTCAGATGAGGACTTTATAGGCTGGTATCAGACAAATGGACTAATATAGGACTAATGGGCTTGGATTGGACTGGCTTGAGATTCTTTCTTAATGTACAATTACCCTTTATATAAAGCTCTCTCTTTTACATGTGTATAGAAACTAGAAATAGAGGAGAGAAAGAAGGGAAGGGAAAATAAAGAAAAGAAGTAAAGAAGGAAGGGAAGAAGGAAGAAAGGAAGGGATGAAGGGAAAGGGGGAGGGAGGGAGGGAGGGAGAGAAAAAAAAGGAAGAGACGATAAAATATTCCACTAAGATGATATAACATGACAAAATAGGGTAGGGTTTGGGAGAAATGTAAGGTTCCTGAGTTCCATTTCCTATTTGTGAATAAATTTCTACTTGACAGAGACCTTTTGTTCCTAGAGTTTGTTCCTGGCAATGTCATGAGCAGCTAGGGATATAGAGGAACCATTCCAGGACTCTGGCATCAACAACCCTACATGGGAGACAATGTTAGAGGGATGAATTACCAGTTCTCTTAGAAATATAGATAAGAAAGCATGGAGGAGGAGGTGCTAAATGGATTGGCCAAATAGGTTAGCCTTGAAGGATGAACACAGCAAGCTGTTAAAGAGACAAGGAGAAGTTTTTGAATGTTCAAGTTACTTGGGGGGAGCATCGGCAGTCCCCCTTGTTGGGAGCACAGGGCATGAGGATGAGACTTGTGGGCATCCCAAAACTAGTTCATGGATGGCTTGAGGGAATTCAAGTATAGGCAATGAATTTCACTCTACAGCAAACAAGGACCCATTGGAAAGCTGGAGAAGCAGTGTCCAGTTCAGATATGCCTTTCTGCAGAGTTATTTTCAATGAGATGGTAGAATGAGTATAATAGAGAATCCTACTAGGAGGCTCCTGAAATAATTCAGGATTCACAATGAAGATGCCTGGAGTAGATATAGCGGGGTAAGAGTAAGAAGAAGGCGAGATATCATGACTTGTTATTGGAGCAACTTGGAAAGCAACTGGTTGTGGGGGGCAAAAGGCAGAGGAGTCTGTTGATATTCAGGTCCATGACTATTAGTTAAAATTTCAATTCTAATTCAATGGCAGAAAGATTAAACATAGTGGATCATCTGGCTGCGAGTCAAAAAGTTGAAAGTTGGAGTTCACTCAGACCAGAAGAGAGATCTGGTACTCTACTTCTGGAAAATGTGCCGCTGAAATTTCTATGAAGCACAATGCTACTCTGACATACATGAGGGCTCTATGAGTCAAATTTGACTTGACAACCATGGTAATGACAGTAAAAGATGACTTGTTTGCCACATAAAAGTTCATACAGTCACTCCCAGTTGGGTAAAGTGACTTGACCACCATCGGAGATGCAGAATCTGTCCACATCACTGCTCTGCCTTTCTCAATACTCATCCAATGTGGCCACTTCAGTGACCATTATGTTGTTTACATTCCAGCTGGTGGAAGGAGAAAAGGGAAAGGTAAAGTGTAAGTGTATTTCTTAAAGGTTTAATTTATAATCGCAAATGGCCTCTCTGCTAACATCCCACTGGCAGAACATAGGGATATAGCTTCAATGGATGCTGGAAACTGTAGACTGCCATGTGCCCAGCTAAACATGCTTCCAGTGTGGAAATGGGAGAATGGACACATGGAGGGACAAGAAATGACTTGCACAAGCACATATGAGGATTGTCAGTTGATCTTAAAATTCTGTAAAGGCAATAGAGGAATATGGAAGAATGGATACAGGATCATTAAACAGAAGTGGGTAGGTTTTCTATACACATCGGACAGGACCATGGAAGAGGGGATTAAGAAGGAAGTACCCTTCACAGTAGCTAAGAACAAACTGAAATACCTAGGAATATATTTAACAAAAAATACTAAAGACCTATACAAGGAAAACTATAAAACCCTACTACAGGAAACCAAAAGCGACCTCCACATATGGAAGAACATCCTCTGCTCATGGATTGGAAGGCTTAACATAGTAAAGATGACAATCCTACCAAAAGGACTTTACAAGTTCAATGCTATACCAATTCAAATACCATCAACCTTCTTCAAAGAATTAGAAAAACTGACCACCAATTTCATATGGAGAAGGAAGAAACCCAGAATTAGCAGAGAACTCCTCAAGAAGGACACCGTTGGAGGACTCACCTTACCCAATTTTAATACCTATTTCATAGCTACAGAGGTCAAAACAGTGTGGTACTGGCACAACGACAGACACCCAGATAAGTGGAAATGAATAGAAAGCCCAGGAATAAAACCATCAGCATATAAACAACTGATCTTCAACAAAGGACCCAAAACCATCAAGTGTGAAGTGGATGCCCTTTTTAACAAGTGGTGCTGGAAACAATGGATATCCACATGTAGAAAGATGAAACAAGACGTTTACCTTGCCCCATGCACAAGAATAAACTCAAGGTGGATCACAGACTTAGAAGTTAAACCCCAAACCATCAGGACTATCAAGGAGGGAATTGGGACTAACCTCAGAGCACTGGCCCAGGGAGCTCATCGGCTCACTGCAATAGGGAAGGGTACACACATAGGTGAACTAGAAATTGACAAGTGGGATTTAATAAGAATAAAGCACCTGTGCACCTCAAAAGACTTTACCAAGAGGGTAACAAGACAATCCACAGACTGGGAGAGGATTTTTTGTAATGACACATTGGACAAAGGGCTCATTATTAAAATCTACAACACCATCATGACCTTCAAAGAGAGGAAAACAGTTAACCCCCTAAGGAAGTGGGCAAAAGAGCTGAAAAGAACTTTCACTAGGGAGGAGACCCACATGGCCAATAAGCATATGAGAAAGTGTTCCAGGTCATTAGCCATAGAGAAATGCAAATTAAAACAACCATGAGATACCACCTAACACCCCTGAGGCAAGCCCAAATCAGCAAATCAGAGAGCATCAAGTGTTGGAGGGGCTGTGGTGAAGTAGGAACCCTCCTCCACTGCTGGTGGTTGTGTAGATTTGTACAGCCACTGTGGAAAGCAATCTGGTAATACTTAAAGAACATGGAAATTGACATACCTTATGACACAGTCATCCCTCTACTGGGCATATACCCGGTGGAAGCAACAAATAAAACATGACCAGTCATCTGCACTCCAATGTTTATTGTAGCACAATTCACAATAGCAAAGACTTGGAGCGAGCCTAAGTTTCCATCAATAGATGAATGGCTTAGTAAACTCTGGCACATACACACAATGGAGTACTATGCAGCACTGAAAAGCACGGATGATCACATGAAGCATGTCATTTTGTGGGAAGAGCTGGAAGGAATCATGTAAAGCGAGATAAGCCAAAGTCAAAAGGACAGGTATAACATGAGTTCCCTGAGGTAAGTACAACCACCATGCCAGGAATAGAAGAATAAACATCTATCTCGCAATAAACGGGTGGAAGCATAGATAGTTGGAGGGAGGGCAGGCCACACCTAGGGAGGTACATGAGAGTCCAACATAAAGGAGAAGGGGGTCAGGTAGAGGGAGAAACGGGGTGGGGAGAAACCGAGTGGATAGCACCAGGGGAACAGGGCACTAACCCAACCAGGAGGAGAGTATTGGTTGTGTCCCTACAGAACTGGAACATGCATACGGACCCCACCATGACACACCAAACCAGGAGGGCAATGTAAAGTATGGAGGAATACACAGAGACTGGACCATATGCCGGCCCTAACCAGAATCAGTCCAACCCCCACAATTGAAGGGAGTGCCACAGAAAATGAAAATAGATCATCTGGTGTGGAAAAGGAACTGACCTACCACACCAGAAGGAAGCTGAAGCAAAGGAAGGAGGAAGAATGGAGCGGAGCACACCTGGGCCCACCAAGCTCAGAGGATGATAGCCCAGTTCAGAGGACCCAATGTACAGAAAGGACCACATAGCCGGCCCCACAGCAAAATGCAACATCCTGCACTGACCCATGGCCCTACAAGGGACAGCACCGGAGACACAATGTGGGATGTGCGACTGAGCTTCCCCCACCACACCGAGGCAAAATACTGGGGGCGTGCAATGGATAGCAGAGCAAGGAGGTCCTGAAGGAGTATAAACAATGGACTTTCGGACCAGGACATGGCACCCCATCAGACTTGTCTGGAAAACACTCCTAAAGGTCAACAAACAGATCTTGAACTAGTGACAGGCTTTTCTTTCTTTTTTCTGTTGTTTTGTTTTTTCTTATTTTACTCTTCTTTTTAAAATTTTGTATGTCTGTGGCTTTTTTGGTTGTTAGCTTGTCGGTGTTGCTGCCATCGTCATCATGTTCTTATCCGCCACTTTGGTGCTGTCAAAGCCATCCCAATTTTATGCATATATTATTATCTCTGCAGGTCCATCTAGATAAGATAGGCTGGACAAACAATGTGAGAAGAAAATAATGGGACCAAGGGTCCCGGAGGAACATGAGAGTGTGGGAGGTAGGGGAAGGGAGGAGGCGTTGGCCAACTCAGGGACAAGGGAACAACAAGTGGTTCAAACCCAGTGGAGGGAGGGGATGGGAGGGATGGTAGGGAGTGACCAAGGGCAAGGTAACTGAGAGGAATTACTGAAACCAGAATGAAGGCTGAACATGGTAGTGGGACAGGAGGAAAGCGTAAGGAAATAGAGGAAAGGAGTAGGGCATATACAGAAGCCTAAATACAGACATGTACATATGTAAATATATTTATGATTATGTGGGAAATAGAACTATGTGCATTCATTTATAGATTTACTAGTAGGGTAGCAGGTGGACACTGGGCCTCCTCGCAGGCATTTCCTTAATACAAGAGCACCATGCTCAGCTAAATGGTCATTTCATGATACCCACCTTCCTGATATAATCACTGAAGACAGACGTATGCATAAGCAAACGTGGTGAAAAAAGCGGATGGTGTCCGGCTATCAAAAGAGATAGCATCTGGGGTCTTAAAGGCTTGAAGGCAAATGAGTGGCCATCTAGCTCAGAAGCAGCAAAGCCCACAGAGAAGAAGCACACAAGTCTGTGTGAATACGAGGTGTTGAAGGGATCAGGTAGCAGACACCAAAGAACAAAAATCATCATTGTGTGATCACCTCCCCACATAAACACTGAAGACGAATGTGCGCATAAGTAAGTGTGGTGAAGAAGGCTGATGGTGCCCGGCTATCGAGAGATATAGTATCTGGGGTCTTAAAGGGTTGAAAGTAAACAAGTGGCCATCTAGCCCAGAAGCAACAAATCCCACATGAAAGCAGCACACCAACATGTGTGATCATGAAGGACCGAGGGACCAGGGTTCAAGCACCAAAGCCGGGGGGGAGGATCATATCATCGTGAATGAGGGGAGCACTGATGGGGACCCAATGCCCATCTGTAGACAACTGGACGTCCCTTGCAGAGGGGTAGTGGGAAGGAGATGAGTCACTCAGGGTTCAGTGTAGCAACAATGAAATTCACAACCTTCCTCTAATTCTTAAACGCTTCCTCTCCCCAACTATCAAGATCCCAATTCTACTTTGCAAACCTGGTTAGACCAGAGGATGCACAGCGGTACAGTTAGGAACTGCAAACACAGGGAATCTAGGACAGATGAACCCCTCAGGACCAGCAGTGAGAGTGGCGATACCAGGAGAGAAGGAGGGGGTAGAAAGGGGGAACCGATCACAAGGATCTACATATGACCTCCTCTCTGGGGGATGGGCAACAGAAAGGTGGGTGAAGGGAGATGCCGGGCAGTGTAAGATAAGATAAAATAATAATTCATAAGTTATTAAAGGTTCATGAGGGAGGGGGGAGCAGGGAGATAGGAGGAGGGGAAAAAGGAAAATGAGGAGCAGATTCCAGGAACCCAAGTGGAAAGTGAACTTTGAGAATGTTGAGGGCAACAAATGTATAAGTGTGCTTTACTCAATTGATGTATATATGGATTGTGATAAGAATTGCATGAGCCCCAATAAAATGATTTTTTTAAATTTTGTAAAGAGTTGCACTTATTTTTAAAACCCCCATAAAAATGTTGAATATTCTCAAATCTCACTGCTTTTCTGAATAAGCCAGGCTCTTGTATCTAGCCTGGGTTTTCTCTCCAGTTGAGTGATGTATTGGAAAATATTCCTAATCTGAACTCTATGGGTGTAACTGAATTCCATATAATTACATACTCAATTTGGGACAAACATTTTTCTTGGGAAAGGCTCTATGGCTTTCAAAACGGGTTCATAAGGAGAGTTTTGACATAAAAATGTTGAGAAACAGAATAAAATAATTGCTCAGGGCCCTCACACTTACATTCTGTGATTCCTTTGTACCCATCTTGCCAGCCACACTTGAAAAGGAGTCAGAGAAGAGACGAGAAAGCTTGAAGGCCCTTAAAGAATGTGACTCTAGCCTCATCCCTGTGGTCTCCCACGGCGTGGGCGTGGCCCATCGCACTGCCTGCCCCTCTAGTCACTGCCTGGTCCAGCTGGGATTTGGCTGGGTGCATACTTGGTACACGCTGCCTCACGTCTTCCAAGCAGCCCCACAGCTCCCAGCCAGAAGGCAGTTTGGATTTCAGAGTACAAGTGGGCCGCTGTGTCTGGCCTGCCAGGTGAAAAGACCGTTGTCTGCATTAATCAGGCATTCCTCTCCGGATCGGCTTTCTCCTCTCAGGCAACGTCTCAGTCCATGAGTAAACCTGTCTTTCGCTCTCTCTCCGGAGCCAGGGATTTGATATTGCTGTGAATGGAGGTTTTCATCCCCCAGTGAGATGTCTGCTCTCCATGGCGCCTAATAGCAGTGGCAGGCTCTCCTTCTTGACATGTGAGAGTCCCTAGCTGGAGGAAAGGGTGGAAGGGTCTCGTAGCTCCCCATGCAGCCAGCTTGAGTGGGAGAAGGAGAGAGGAGCATGACGGGGATGGGCTGGATGATGCAGGTGCTGCCTGGGCAGAAAGCTGGGTTCTCCTTGGATAGTATACTGATGAGCAAATGCATTAGGGCAGGACCACTGTCTGCCGTCAGCCTGGCACAGAATAAAGCTGGAAAGATGCATTCTACCAAAAGCAGAATGGGAGAGGTGTAGTGTAATGTGGCAAGAGAATTTTAAAGCAAGACTGCGTGTCCTGGGACATGGAGGGCAGGCAAGGACGATAAATGAGGGAGAGAGGAGAGTGGCCACCCTTGGATGTGGCCCAGGCACTAGGCCAGGCACCAGGGGATGCTGGGAGAGAAACAGTGGTGGATGGCAGTGGAAGGTTCCAACTCAGAGTTCTGGTGGCTGACCGGTGGCAGCTTCCTTTGAGGAGAGCTAAGTCAGCAAGGGAGGTCCGAACTGGACAGTGGGATGCAGTCGCATGGTTAGACAGCACACCAGAAAGAGGCACGATCACAGAGTTGGTCTGCTACACTCCTACGTCTGCAGGCGCCCTGCCTGTCTCATGACCCGGGTTTCTACTCAGCACAGGCAGGGAGCTTTGTCCTTGCAACCTTTCACTGCAGGCTTTGGACTACAGAGGGTGGCCAAACAAAATCAAAGAGGAAGAAAGGGCACAAGTAGGATTTTAGTGATCGGGTGCCATACTCAGGCTGAGTCCTGAGTGCAGAGAATTTCCTTGGGTGTGTGTGTCTGTTCTTGGGTTGAACCCACTGGCCTGTGAATTAGGGCAAGCCATTCATTACAGACCCACTGGGCTGTGTAGGAAACTAGCACGTGGGGAACAGAAAATATCTCTGGAATCCAGTGTTGTCACCAATTGTTACGTTCAGAAGACGCGATCATGTGATGCTTGCTAGGTCCCGGGTCAGGTATGACAGAGATGGAGGCAAATAAAGGCCTCCGCATGCCCACTGAAAGCTCAGTCTAGTCTTGGTGGAATCAGTCCATAGTAAGAGCTTCCTCACAGTTGGAGTCCCAGGGGTGCAGATTGTTTATGTGATTTCCTGCTAACCAAATATCGGCATTTTGAATCTACTCAAAGACACCTTGGAAGAAAAGACTGGCAATCTACTTCAAAAAAAAAAAGGGAGTGGGGAAGGAGTCATGAAAAACCCTGTGGATAAAAGTGTCTGGCGCACATGAGGTTGCCATGAGTTGGGATCATCCCTATGGCAACGAGCTGGGCTTTTGTTTCCTGAAGGCTAGGCATCTGCAGCGAAGGTCCCACCCAGCATTCATCTCTTGATTTCCATTTTTATAATATTCCTGGGAGGGAACTTGAGTCCCTTTTGAAGAAAATAGAGGTTCAATGACATTACATAGCCTGCTCAGGGACCACATGGATGGGTCATGGGAGAGTAAATTTTATTTATTTATTTATGTTTGAAATGAACTTGTTTGTCACTAAAAACTCCAAGTTCATGTCAATTTTCTTTCCTCCTGTTTTTTTGTTGTTGTTTTTTAACCACTCAGACCAAAATTTAAGTTTGAGGGATAAGGAATCTGTAAGAACTTTAAAAATGCTTGTTTTTAGAGAAGTGCACTGTCTATATTTGCCTAGCCCATCTCAAAATGAAATCAACAACAATATCCTGTCACACTCTCCATGTAAGTGGGTCTCATCCTCCCTGCTCCTCTCCCTCCCCTCTCCCTGTTCCTATTAACACCCCTGACCTCCCATTGTCCTCAAAGTCATGTCTTTTTTTGTATAAGCCAGGTTTCTGGTTCTTTGTTTCTCATGACAAAATGGCATTATTCAGTATTTATAAACGTGTGCTAAGCATAGCACACTGGTTTTGTTCATGTCTTATGTTGCTTAAGTGGGTTGTCATTGCGTTTTACTAAGGTGCAACATTCTATTGCATGAATAGACCAGAGTTGTCTGTGAATTCCTCCATAATAGGGGTTGTTGGCTGCTTGCATGTTTTTGGTATGATGGACATTGTTGCAGCAAATGCAGGTGGGCATATGTTTGTCCGTGTGTGCGCTTGGTTTCTTTAGAGCACATGCCCAGTAGAGACTGTGGGATCCTAAAGTACTTGTATTTGCATTTGTTTAAGGAAGTGCTCTACTGATTTCCATAATTCTACAGTCCCACCAGCAATGTAAAAGCATCCTCTCCAGCATATATTATTTTTGTTTTATTAAATTTTGCTAAAAGTGTGGGTTTAATTTGTGTTTCTCTTATTAGTAATGATAGAGAACATTTCTTCATATGGTTGTGGGCCACATGGATGTCATCTTTGGTAAATTGTCTATTCATGCCTTGTGCCCATTTTTTATTTGCTTCATCGTGTTTTGCTGGTTAAGATGCTGTAGTTTTCTTTTTTTTTTTTGATGCTGTAGTTTTCTATAGATTTTTGAGATTAGCTTTTTATCTGATCTATTATTACTGAATACTTCCCCCAATCTGTGGATTTTCTGTTAACTCTTTTGATCAAATCTTTTGATGTGCATAAATGTCACATTATTAAAGTTAGAGCCCAATTCCATCTAATCTTAATATCTATCTGAGCATTTCTTTCTGTGGGGCAGACAGATACTTTCCTTAGGGTCACATGCTGTGTAAGCCTACTGGAGGTAGCTTCTTTCTGTGAATGGTTTATACAGTGACTTCCTGTTGACAGCACACGGGCCTCTGGAACAGAGAAAGCAATCTTTTGATTTATGGGGGGGGGGGAGCAGGAAGCGCCCACAAGTTGCCTTTATGTATAAAGAATATTGTGCGAGGAAATAAAAAAGGAAAACAGGTTGATGCATCTGTTGTTAATGTGACTAGTGACTGGCATTGGCAAGCCCTCCTGGAAATTCATCTTTGGAGGCTTTGATATCATAGCCCCATATATGCCTTCCTGGGGTTTGTATGCTCTGGCTTCTCCCAGGAAAGTTGCCTGATGCCACAACAAAGTAAAGGAACCAACGGTTCATCTGCTGAGGCTTGGGGATTGGCACCATTGCGTCCTCCAAAAGGAATGGACCCCTCAATGAACATCATTAGATCCAGACAGAAATACATTCCCGAACACATGTCCAGACACACATCAGGTGTAGCTATGTCACAGATTCACACATGCACAAAAGTATGCACACACCCAGAGCACCTTTATATGTGCATGTATCAACACACATTACATACCTGTGTGATACAAAAATAAACAAAAAATCAAGCTAGTTTCTGTTCATTCGATTCCAATTCATGTCAAATTTACGTGTCTCAGAGTAGGGTTGTGTCGCATAGGGCATTCCGTGGCTGATTTATTTCAGAAATACATTTCCAGGCCTTTCTTCTGATGAGCTTCTGGGTGGTTTCGAACAGCCAGTCTTTTGATCAACATCAGAGGGTGTTCACTGTTTGTACCATCCAGGGACCCTATGTAAAACACAAGCCATACATATGACACGTGCGTGCCATAGTGCGAATGCCAGTGTTGGGCACCCACACTACATACAAGCATGTGCATACACGCATACTTCCGTTGGCCCACCATTATAATTTAAAACCACGTTTCCTCTGGTGTTCTGGCAGCAGAACTCTTCTTCAAGACTAAACCTGCCTCCTGAGCAGTGGCTGATCGTCTGACTGTCCTGGTGAAACTTGACTCTGCTGAGTCCAAAGCAGATGCTGCTGTGCTGGGGGAGCAGGGGAAACGTGACTCAGAGGTGAGTTATGCAACTTGATTTTGCCTGTCTGCTTTGCCCAGGAGAGGGAGGACAAGGAAGGCTTGCTAATGTGAACGCTGGCAGAGGTGTTGCCCTTCTAGAAGCTTCCACATTTTCATGGCACCTGTCTAGGCCAGAGGAGGCCAAGGAGGCCAGAGGGTGGTGTGAGGAGGCTGCAGATGTGAAGGGGCTGTGGTTCTGTCATGAGTGTGGGTGCTCAGTCCCATGTCTGCTTTCTCTGGGAGGGGGGGCTGGGAGCAGTATCACAACCTCGCAGGTTAAGACATCCCAGTGAACCCCTCCTGCTGGGCTTGTCTGCTGCCCAGTGTACCATTGGGCCTGTGTAGAAAGGCAGGTTCCTCTTGGGCTTGTGATGTGAGCATACACATTGATGAAACATATAGAGACTACATGGGAGTCGGTGAGTGGCTGCTAACCACAAGGTTAGAGGTTCAACTAAATCCAGAGGGCTCTCAGAAGAAAGACTTAGAATCGACTTCCATGGGGGAGTAAAAGCCATTGAAAATGCGATGGTGCACAGTTCTACTCTAATACAAATGGGGTTGCCATGAGTCGAAATTGAGTTAATTGCAACTGGTTTTATATGTTGTTTGCATCAAGAGAGATGAAACATGCCTTCTAATAGTTATACAAGTCCTGGCTAAGGACTCGACCTCCATCTGGGAAGATCCTCAGACCATGACAAAATGTCAGTTCTCTGGGGTGCAGTGTAACTAGCAGACATCAGCCAAACATCTTCCATTGAGTATCGATTGGGGTGACAAAGGGAGCTACCTCAGTGAGCTCAGAGTCTAATGAGGGA
The DNA here is from genome assembly GCF_050624435.1 of Tenrec ecaudatus. Lineage (NCBI taxonomy): Eukaryota > Metazoa > Chordata > Mammalia > Afrosoricida > Tenrecidae > Tenrec > Tenrec ecaudatus. The sequence goes on along the minus strand of NC_134541.1, from coordinate 81,492,082 downwards.
AGACAAGAGCCATGGCAAGGACTGACAATCATTCTTGTCAAGGTGGCTCTGGAAGGTGAAGAATTTTGCCAAAGAAAGGGGTGCATATGTATGGTGGTGGTGGTGGTGGTGGTAGCAGGAGATGTGAGAAGGGGAAATGGATTCTGAGTAGACAAGGAGCCTTCATGCAAAGACTATGGTTTCCAACATAGGTAGGTCAGGGGTGGGTAAACTGACACACAGACCAAATCCAGCCCACTTCCAATCTTTACAAATAAAGTTTTATTGGAACAAGCTATGCCCATTCTTATGCATTGGTTCTATTTCCCCTTCAGCTGCAGAGTTGAGCACTACAGTCACAGCAGAGACCAAATAGCCACAAACATGTGAAATGCGTACGAACTGCCCTTTAGCCCTGCTCTAGACTCCTCTGGGAACCGGGAAGCTACTGCAGAATTCCTGAATCAAGCACATGATACCTGGGACTCCTTGCGCAGCCCTGGAATTCAGTGCAGCTGCCTAGAGCTCACTCTAGGTGAGTATGCACACCAATTATCCCACTGAATCCTCCAACAAGCTTGCATGAGGTTAATAGTAATTTTTTATCCCAATTTTGCAGATGAAAAAGTAAGGCAAAGGAAATGAAGAGACTTGCTGAGGGCTACATGATGGTGAGAGATTCACACTAAGGGCAGCCTGATTCTAGAATTCCATGTGCTTTTCACATTCTATAGACGTTTCTCCATCACACATTCCACGGTTTAGCTGCCCTCTCTGACAGCCTATCTTCCCCAGATCCCTCTGTAACATAGTTGCCGCCAGTGAGGCTGTCTTTTGTCCATTGTGCTGCTTCAGTGGGATAGAAGCCTCTGAGGAGAATCAAATTTCCTCTCCACATCTGTTTGACGGTGCCTGGTGTACCCTGGGATGCTAACAAACAGTGACAGATGATCTTCAATTGGCTGGTGCACGTGTAAACCATTGGACCAGGTAATTCCAATCTACCTCCGCAAAACTCCATTCAGGAAGGAGCCACAACAGTAGTGACAGCCGTGGGGATGCTGGTTAGGACACTGGGAGGGGCCTGTGAAGCACCCCACTGTTTCTACAAAGGGGTGGTGGGGGAGGGGCTCTGCAACTCCCGCTGAACACAAGCATTGCAACACTTTGCTCATTTATTTTCATAGGAAAGCGACTCTTAATGGAATCACATCCCATTTCTGAGATATGAGACCCTAAGATGTGGATAATTTTGAAGATACCCGCCCCCTGCCATACATACACACTTTCTACAGCTCTGTTGTACGGCCAACCAGAGCCGTGCGTGCTGTGGGTTTAACACATTTAGCTCAATATAATATACGACGGGATCATATTTAACAAGGAAAACAGGGCCTGAATGGACAGAGGGACCCTGTGGCCGGGTTGCCGTGGAAACTCCTTGTTCGGAATTTCCTGACCCCTGGGAGATTACATTTTCAACCTTAATGCTGCATTGAAATAAGCTTTGGCCCTTAATATGTTTTTCACCCCGACCCCCACCCCCTTCTTTGCTTACAGGCAAGAAAAAAACCACCAAATGAGCCAAAGAGAAGGAGCGAAGTTCCCAGCACCTGTCCTGCTCGGGTCAAAGCCCTCCTCTAAGCCCTCGGGGTGGGGGGTTGGCAATATTTAAGCGGCAGTCTTACCTATTATCTCCCATAACTCAGCCAGGCCTGTGGCGCAGCCACGTGGGGTTGCCAGCCCCAGTTCTGCTGCCCTGCCAACATCTCTGGCTTCCATTCATGTCCACTGCCCTTGCCTTTAGTATCTCTAGGGGATGTTGTAATAGCTTCTCACCTGTCCCCCTATTTGAAACATGCCCCCTCTGCCCCTTCCTGCTGCTAGAGTGATCTCACTCCACCACGTAGGTGGCCCTTATACAGTTGGTTTAGTAGCCTTCAGCAGATCCCACCACGTACAAAATCACGCAGCACTTGTGTGCATGCACGGTTTTCTGCCGCTTTCTATCATATCATCTTGCGTAATTTCCCCCCCCCCCCCCGTGTCCTCCTGCAGAGATGATATGTTTTAGGAATCCAGTCATAGATCTTTTACTGTTCATAACAGGTTCTGTGAAGAGGATGGAGTGTGAGTCGGCTGCTGCGTGAGCACCATGCAGTAGTTGGCGTCTGCTTGTTCCTTAGGCCTCCTTCATGACGGAGCAGCGATGGCCGTTTGCTGGGAGGGATCTATTTTGTGTCTAGTTCTCAAGACACATCATTAGAAATACCTCCAAATCTAATATTGTTTCCTTTCATCTTTCCATTATCCTGTAGCTTTCAGTGAACCAATCATGTAATAGCAGGGAGGTTTTTCCTTTGTTTGTGAGGACTGTCTTTATTATCGAGTTACAGCATGCTTAGATCATGAGCAAGACCATCCACTGGTTCCACCTGGGTTTTTGTGCACTTCCGGTCCACAGCCCCAAGCCGCTGGGGGATTCTGGCACGTGGTAAGTGATCGATTCACATTTCCAAAATGGAATGCACAGTGCAAGGAGAGCGGTAAGGCCCAGACAAGCCTGTTAGGGGTAGAATGCTCCTTGCCTAGTAAGAAGCCCAAGTAAGTCCTGTCTTCTCTGACCATCTCTCATGCCTCTCTGCTTGCTCCTGCATCTCAGCAACATCCTTAAGCAGCTACCCGTGTCTTTGTTTCCAAGCAGTCCATGCCTATTTCTCCTGTTCAACTTTTCTTGCCTATGTTCTCGCCACCGGCCACCCAGCAGCCTTAGATCATCTGAGGCTATTGGATCGTCAGGGCCTGGCAGAAGGAGACACGGAGAGGGTGAGAGACCCCTCAGCAGACAGGAAAGCGCACTTCTCCTTCTTTCGCCGGTCTTCGTTGTTCTCGTTCTCCCTAACGACACGGTTTTCCACGCCGCAGGAAATTGCAACCCATCTGAGAAGCTTGTGCTTGGCAGGTTTATAGTAAAGATTCAGGAGCCAGAGTGTAGACCAGAATCTTCTCTCACAACCAGGTGGTGGAGGAACCCAAGGAAGCCCCACGGGGTGGCGGTGAGGCAAGTACTAGGGACCGGCCCTCCTATGTCTCCTATCAATCTCTCTGCTGACTCCAACTACCACCAGCCTGCCACCCTCCCTTCTCTAGAGCCAATGCCCATGTCTCCCCATAGATTCTGCAGCTGAGTCGTCCTGACGCCCTTTTTCTTGGTAGTCGTCCCTTCCTAACCTGGCTTTCTCAAAAATATCTAAACTTGCCAAGAGGACTGAGTTAACTGCCATTTTCCTAAATGGGCTTTTGCTTCAGGAGACACTGACCCTGCTGGGGTGATGGAAGACTTGCCTCCTTGCTGAGCCCTCTACTCTTAAGATGGGTTGCCTGCAGCATTGGAATAATGTAGGCTGTGTTGGCGCAGAGAAAGGGGAGAGGGATTTAAAAAGAAGAAGAAGAAGAAGGAAAATAGCACATTCCACAAACTCCAGAGATCCTCATGGACCCTTTTTGATCCCCTTGCAGAAAACACCTATCTTGAAAGAGTTGTTCAGAAGTGCTCATTGCTCTGGGTCGCCATGATAGTCCTGGGCAGGGTGGTGGGGTGGGCTGGGGTGGGAGAAGTGGACCAGAGAAGCCTGGAAGCCAGTGCACCAGCTGAGATGGCTCCCCCCACAGAGCATGCGTGCATGCGGTGTCTGGGACCACGGGCCAGGCCATGTTTGGCTATTCTCTTAGAGGCCCCTTAACTGAGTGCTTTCCCTGTGCCAGCACGGGATTAATGACACTGTCCAGATATCATCTCATTCGATCTTCTCCAGACCGGAGGGGTGGGTGCTAGCGTTATGCTCAATGGATGGGTTAGGGATAGAAGGATCTGATGCCCAAAGTCATAGAACAACTAGGTAACTGAGTCAGGACCTGAACTCGGGTCAGAGGAGACTAAACAGAGAGAACAATCAGATGCCCTGTGGGAAGTGGAGGGGATCCTGGGCCATGAAGAAAGCTGACACAAAGGACAGGGTGGGAATCATTGATGGCGTTTCAATGTGGAACAAATAACAGTATTTTAACTCCACTAAATTGGACTCTTCACTGCAAGGTTGGCAGTTCAAACACACCAGCAGTCGGGCTGCTTCTGTAAAGAGTTACAGCCTTAGGAGCCTTCTAAGCAGTTGCTATACTTCAGAACCAATTAGAGGGCAGTGGTCCTTTGGGTGGGGGTGATGTGTGTGTGTTTAATATGGAAATGTAGAAAAGTGCCTTGCTCTGAACAGTACACCCTGAAGGATTTAAGAACAATGGGAAATGATATCTCTAACTTACTCTCAACCACTTCAGAAGGAAAGAGAGAATGAAAAAGGCAAATTAGACAAAATATAAACAATTGGAGAAAAGAGTATACAGGAGGCCCTGATTCATTCTTGGGTCTCTTTTGTTTAGTTGGAATTACACAAAAATTGAAAAACAGACACACCCCAAACTTGGATTACACAAACCCTGATGTTCTGGATTGCCAAACGTTTTAAACCCAGCTTCACTGTTGCTATTGTGACTCACAGTAACCCCAGAGGACAGGACATAACCGCCTCACCGGCTTTCCAAGGCTGCCGTCTTTGTGGAGCTCTGCCGGTGTGGTGGTTATGAATTGGGCTGCTAATCTCAAGGTCAGCAGCTTGGACCTAGCAGCTATTCTGAAGGAGAAAGATGAGGCGTTCTACTGTTGTGAAGGAGTTACCGTCTTGGAGACTCACAGAGGCAGTCCGACCATATCCTATAGGGCCGCTGTGAGTCAAAATCGATGCCAGGGCAGTGAGTAATCTTTATGGATGCCAAGGAGTGCCTCTTTCCCTGGTGGAGTGGTTTGTGGGCATGAATTGCTGATCTTGTAGTTAGCAGCTGAGCATTTCCCAACTGCACCCCTCGGTGCTTCCTAAAGCAGTTTCATTGAGGTCTGATTGCCATGCCTTGTTGTTTCTGTTGATTAGTGTTGAGTCAACTCCGGCTCATAGGTACTCTACACAGAACAGAATGAAATGTCTTCCATTACTCCATAATCTTGGCTGCGTTTGGGTCCATCACTGTGCCTATTGGGCACACAATACTTCTATTTAAACTGTAGATTTTGATAATTTGCTATATATTATTCTATGGCACAATCAATGTAATTAAGAGAGTGAACACATCTCAACTTTGCTCGTGCTAATTTGTAACCAATGCCCATCACCCTTTCAGGAGTTCCTGGGAGGGGCAAATGAAAGCATTGGCCATCCAGATTTACCCAGCGATGCCTGGAAAGAAAGGCCTAGCCACAGCTTCAGGAAGCTCACAGCTTTGAAAACCCCATGACTCTATTCTGCTCTGACATGCGTGAAGCCTCGATGAGTCAGAATCACCAACAGTTTATTGCTTTTTGTCACCAAGTAGGTTTTATTGAATGAATATATCAGTGTATTTATTTATCCATTTTCCTATTGATGGGTATATGGGAAATTTCCAGGGTTTTGTTAATACAAATAAAACGGCTATGAACAGTAGCATACAAATCTTTGCATGAGCTGTAATTTTATTTATCTTTCTGTGGGTGGACTGGCTAGATCAAGATCATATGGTACTTGCATGATAAAAATTTTAAGACTGTCCAGCTGTTTTCCAGGGTGACAGTGTCCCAGCAGTACATGAGTGTTCCAATATCCCTATATTTCCACCCCAGGTTATGGTATTTCATATCACAGTGAGCATGTAGAGCCAGCTCACTGTGGTTTAAATGAGCACTTCCCTAAGGACGACTGGCTGATACCAATAGCACTGCCCTCTCCTGCTTCCTGGGGACATGGATGGCACGGACGCCTGTGTGATGGGGGCAGCCCTATAGTGGCCAGAAGCTGGAAGGCTCACTGTCCTCAGCCGAGAACAGACAGTGAAAAAGGCCAAGTTGAAAACTGAAGCCCCAGGGCGAGAGCTCAGGTCACTCACCAGAATGGCTGAAGCCTGGCTGCAGATTGGACGATCCACTAGCTTAGTGGCCACACCTGGGGCTTTCACACAGACCTCAAATGCAGAACTCCAGTTGCTTATTCAGCAGGTATCAAGATCCGCCCAGGGGCCCCTCTGAGACCCATGTAATGGACTCTTTGCTAGTCTCTGGTCAGTGCTTAGATTGGAAGTCAACTTTCAGAGTAAAGTCAGAACTTCTAAGTATAATGTTCAAGACCTAGTTTAGCATTTTTATTGTGGTGAAATATACATAGCAGAATTTCGTTCTCACTTTAAGTGTACGTTTAGTGATGTACATCTCATTCACCTTGTACAGCTATCACCACTATCTATTTCCCATAGTTGCATCATGCTTTCTTCCCATCAATAACCTTGCTTATGCAAGATATTCCATATAAGGGGGAATCATACAATATTTGTTCTTCTCTTTTGTGTTCCACTTTATTTATTCAGGGGAATGTTTTCAAGATTCACTCTCCCAGCATGATCATTGAAGATGAAACTGGTGTACAAGCAAATGTGGTGAAGAAAGCGGATGGTTCTTGGTATCAAAAGGTATAGTGTCAGGGGTCTTAAAGGCTTGAAGTTGAACCAGAGACCATGTAGCAGAGAAGCAACAAGCTCATATGGAAGAAGCACATCAGCCTGTGCGATCATGCGGTATCAAGGGGATCGGGTAACAGGCAAAGACCCAGAACAAACAAACCAAATCATATTGCTGAGAACTCGGAGGTTCAGAGGAGAGACCCAAGCCCGTCTGTAGACAATGAGACATCCCTTCACAGAAGGGACACAGGAAGGGATGAGTCAACCAGGGTGCAGTGTAGCATGGATGGAACACACAATATTCCTCTGGTTCCTTGAGGATTCCTCCCCCTCCTGCCCCTCCCTACACTATCATGACTCCAGTCTTGCCTTTCACTGTAAGCATGTGCGCAGGTACAGATAAGAGATAAGAGAATCCAGGAACAGGAATGGGAGTAGCAATACCAGAAGGATAGGAGGAAGGTAGGGTTGGGTGGGAGGAAGGGGGAACTGATTGCAATGACTGACACATAACTACACTTACCCCACTCTAGGAGGGGACGAACAGCAGAAACCATGGGGGAAGGGAGACAGTGGTTGGTGTCAGATGTGAAAATAATAATGATTAATAATTTATGAAAAGGTCACAAGAAGGCGGGGAGGGAGAGGAAAAGAGAGGAGCTGATACCAAGGGCTTAATAGAAAGTAAATGTCTAGAAAATAATAATGGCAACATATGTATAAATATGCTTGATACAATTGATGTATGGATTGTTATAAGCACTGAAAGAGAACCCAATAAAGTGAACTTTTAATTTAAAAAAGGATTCATTCAAATTGAAGCAAGTGTCAGAATTTCATTTCTCTTTATAGCTGAATTGTGGTCATTCATTCATCTGTTGATAAAAACTTAGGTTGTTTCTACTTTTGGGTTATTCTGATAATATTACAAAAATATTGATGCACCAAACATTTGTTTGAATAAAGCTTTCAACTTCTTTTAATGTATACTCAGCAGTGGATTTGATGGGTCATATGGTAATCTTCTATAAGGGCTGCACCATTGTACAGTCCCACCAACAATGAATGAGTTCTTCTGTTTTCCACATACTTACCAACACTTGTTAATTCATTTTTCACTCATGCCGATAACAGCTATTTGAGACGTGATGTAGTAGCTTATTGTGGCTTTGATGTGCATTTCCCTAATGGCTAATGACACTGAACATCTGTTCATGTGCTTGGTGGCTTGTGTATAGTTTCTTTGGAGTAATATCTATTCAAGTCTTTTGCCCATATTTAATTACAATGTTTGTCATTTTGTTGCCAAGTTGTAGGAGTTACATATTCTGGATATTAAATCCTTAACAGATACGCTGTTCCTATATATTTTCTTTATTTTGGTAGTTTGCCTTTTAATTTTCCTAATACAGTCTAGGGATGCACCAAAACGTCTCATATTGATGAACTCCACATATTTTTTCTTTAGTGGCTCATGCATTTGGTGTCATAAATAAGAATCCATTGGTAAGGTTTTACCCAATATCTTCTTCTAAGAAAAGGCTTTCTTGACCAGGTTCCTAAACTTAGTTTTTCCTTAAGATCCTTTCACCCAGCCTGCTCCACCTGCAACTGATGCTCCAGGGGCCAATATCCCACACTGGCCAGTTTCCTGCTGTCACTGTCACGACCTCTCGGACCTCTTGTCTGATTCACACCATCTCAGTAAGCAAAGGTACCAGCTCTCCTTGGAAGACCTCCACACAGAAGACGTGCTGGTGACTGACACCGTTTAAATTTGGCTTGCGTATGCAGCTGACAAGGGCACACCACATTCCTTAAGGACGGGTGGAGGCTCTGATGCACAAATTCATCTTAGCACGCAGTAGGCTCTCACAGGTCTCCCTGGATGAGGTATATGGTGAATACTCAGCTGCTGACAAAAATTTTATTGGATGAGTCTACCTAGAGGTGTCTCAGAAGAGAGTATTGGCAATTTACTGCCCCCCAAACCTTTACCAAAAACAATAAAACTGTATGGCACACATTTCTATTTGGATACACATGGGGTTGTCATGAGTCAGCGCCCACCTGGGAGCAACTAAAATATGCTGAATTGAAGCGATGTCTTTGCCACATACTTTGTTCCTCCATTTGGGGTCTAGGAGGCACTTTGCCTCCCCTACACTGGCACACAAGGCTCACAAATCACTCTACATGCTGGAAGTGGCACCTGCCACGTTTGAAAACATTAAGTACCGCTGCCACCTTGCCCACCATTACCTGGACCTGCCATTATTGTTGTGTGAACACATGGCTCAGGAGTTTAAATACTCTGACTGATTCCTTTCCCCGGGTGTGCGTCTTCACTGCGCTAGACGCAACAAGACGCCAACTCCTCCTCGAGGCCTCCTCTTCGTCCTTCCTTTTTACGTTCTCCTGGCAGCACTTACCCATCTGTACTACAGCGCCGTTCCCGCCGGAAATGTCGAGGAACCTTTCAGATAAAACACTTAACATGGACAGGCAGTGATTTTGTGTTGTGAGTTATGGAACCTTTATTGAGGTCCCACCTTTTATTAAGCCTCAGCATTCTTCTCTGGCCTCTAATGACATTAGGTTGCATCGAAATTAGACAGATTTTTGCAGGGGCCTGTGCTATTTGTTGTGACTGGGTAATGCTAATGTTTAAATTTTGAATCCCCCTTTACTGCTGATTAAACCTCTAAAGACGACAGCAGAATTTCCACTTCACTGCCAGAAGAAAACAGTGCGTTCTGTCTTGAAGAGATCCCGAGAAGAATGTGAGGGAAGGTTGCTGCATTTATGAATAAAGCAAGGCATTATCATTTTTAATAGGAATTAAACAGCTAGAGGGAGAAGTCGGGCAATGCTGTGATCAGTGCAAAGGAAAACAATCTAACAATTTTAATTAACTGTATTTTAATAGCTTTAGTTATAATTGAATAATTTAAATACCAAGGGAAACAGTTAAATCTCCTAAAAGGCTTTTTTTTTATTTACATTTTAAATACAGTTCACGGTGAAGAGATGACACAGTTTGTGCTGGGGGAAAATCACCCAGACAATTTAGCAGCTAGCAAAGCTGGGAGAGGCAGGATGGAGCCTCACGGGGCCGAGGGACCTGAGCCCTTGCCCCCTCCCTCCATCACAGCCTCCTGTAAGGACTGAGAGGGCAGAGGTGGGCAGTGAAGAACTTCCTGACCACCCAGGGCCCACGGCACATCTGGTTTTGCAGCTCCCCTAGCTAGTGGGGTCTGCAGTGAGGCTGGATATCCAGCCAGCGGTCAACTACTATTCATGGTGGGTCAGTGGTAGCAAGCACCACAGCAGTAATAAAATACAGAGCTAACAGCTGACACTTACTGAGGCTGTCCTGAATGGTTAGGGCTGGAGATAACGGTAAGTGAGAGAGAGGTGGTCCCTACCCTCCGAGAGGCTTCCAACTGGAAGCAGAGATGTATAGTAAACAAGCACACTACTGAATAAAGGAAACTGGAATACATGCAGGTAAGAGGCCTGATGGAAATAAAACAGGGGGTTGCAGTGGAGCTTCATAGGGGCGTGGGAAGGAATTTAGGTCAGGTGGGCAAGTGTGGTCCTTCTCAAAGGTGAGACTTAAGTGGCGTTGGGTAGGTTGGGACAGGAGCAGAGGGCAGATAAAGCCTTCCTGGCATAGAGAACAGCATGTGCAAAGGCCCGGGGGCAGAGAAACACTGTACATCGTTATGGAAGCAGACAGCCTAATCTTTTTCCCAAAGAACTATTCGGTTTTGAACCACTGACCTTGTGGCTAGCAGCCCAATGTCTCACCCACAGTAGTACCACCCTATAACATCATCCCAAAAGTCTTACATTAATTCCAAGTCCAAATCTCATTCTCTGAATCATCAGCATCAAATATACCGTATATGCTCGTGTATAAGCCAATGTGCTGAAAAACTGGGGTTCAGCTTATACACGGGTCAGTGGTACCCCAGCGAGGTGTAACATCTCGTGGATGATTGCCGTTCCTCAGCTGTTCATTCAAAGCCCTGCTTACAAAATCCCTCTTCATCTGTGAACCTGTGAAATCTATACTACATATTCTCTGTTTGCAAAGTACAGTAATGGACATTTTCATTACAAATGGGTGAAACTGGAGAGAAAGGAGGGATAAAAGGCATGGAGCAAATGTAAAACATAACAAAACAATATATTAGCTCACAAATGTTTGAAAACAAGCCTGTATTTTTGGAGATCATCTCAGCAATACACCTGCCCTTTAGATTCGGGGTGTTGGTTCTGAGTAGTTAGTTGTCCTGGGCTTCACCTGCGTGAGTGCACATGGGCTGGGAATTTCCCCACTAGTTCAAAGCAAGGTTGCCGGGCTGTGACTAGAACATGTGGCAGGGCTGTCAGGATGTTAGGGCAAAAGCGCAGGGGACAAAGTACTGAGAGTCAGAAGCCAGCCCCAAAAGACAGGGCATGATGGGGGATAGGCTCTCAATATAGAAACCAAAGGACCTTGGGTCCTTGGTATTTGTCCCAAAGGGGGCAACCTGGGGCCCCTTCTCAGCTCCATGTGCCTGGAACAAACGCCATGGTTAGACAAACTAGCGATCCCTTTTGCTCTGACCTGCAGGCCAAAGGACACAGAGAGCCTCTGGCTTTGATGCATGGGATCTGTGAGGAAGGATGAAGGGAGCTGATTGGGGGAGAGGGGCTGAGAGGGGAAGGCAGGCCCAGATCAGTGGGCAGCAGACCTGCAAAGAAGGATTGGGCTGGATGGGGCCCCCATGATACTGCCGAGGGGCTGACGAACTGAGGGATAGCCATGGCTAGCTCTCACCTGTAGTGAGCAAGATAATGGAGAGCCACCTTTCTAAGGCCATACCCACATCTAATGGTCAAGATGAGGCTACAAAGAGTCGGGCATCAAGGATCTCTGAAGAGCCCTCCAGGTTCTGGGCTCTGATCCAGTCTCTGATCCAGGCCACCGCCATTTCTCCCTCTGCCCATGCCGGCTCTCGCCCTTCAAGCACAGGTGTGGTTGGAGGAAGGAATAGAGCATATTCCTTCACTCTTGTCCATTCCATGCTCTAGTTTGCAACTCAGAGTGGCTCCTGGGGAACCACCTGCATGCGACACCTACATCTGCAACTAGTTCTATTATGGGCTTGTCACACATGGGCACTGGGGACAGATGCTTGTATGAGCATCTTCCTGGGCTTCCTATGTGACTAAGAAACAGACACACACGTGTGTGTGTGCTAAAGTCTGGCAGATGCTATCATGGAGTTTGCTCCTGGAAGGCTGACCGGAGATACTCCCTTTTCTTTGAGTGTGTTGCCCACATTCTGATATGAAAGGATATGATGAAGTTAGTACACCCAACTGAATCTTGACTCCCCAAATACAGCAGTGGTTCTCAGCCTCCCTAATGCCACGGCCCTTTCATACAGTTCCTCATGTTGTGGTGAATGCCCCAACCATAAAATTACTTTCGTTGCTACTTCATAACTGTCATTTTGCTATTGTTATGAATCGGGTGACCCCTGTGAAAGGGTCGTTTGACCCCCAAAGGGGTCACGACCCACAGGTTGAGAACCACTGGCTTACACTGTCTGGAGGGTAGAGCTGGAGGCAATCAGCTGCAGCAGTTTTGCAAATACACAGCATGTTTATGGAGACCCTGCCCTTTCCTCCACAGGGTCTCATGTGATCCCTCGAGACCTCTTAGGACAAGTCTGCTCAGGAGTTGCTGAATGAATCAAGGAATTCACTGCGGAGTGGGAAAGGCCCAGCCTCTGTTGCATATCCTGAAATCATAATGACAGAGCCTCAGTAACTGAGAGATACTCAGAGTCCCAGAGCAGGCTCAGTAGAGTGCTCCACAGGACACCAAGTCTGCTGGGACTGAGGCTCCTGCTGGTGATGTGAGCCTTCTGGAGCAGTCATGTCTCCTGTCTGAGCTGCAACTCCCTTGAAGGCCCTAGATTTTGTTCTGCACATTCATAAAATATGTTTTGAGGACACAGGGCTATCGGACCTCTCAGTGACCTTAGTACTTGAATGCACATTGGGAACCTATAAGAGCAGAGCACAGTGTGTGCAGCATCTTGGTGAATAGTTTGGCTATAGAACATCTATTGTACGTGTGATATTTCTTGGGGCAAGTGTTTTAGAAAACATGTTTAGTAAAAATTTTTCATTTGAAACATTCCCAGTGACTCCTGTTCATACTCAAAGGAAAGAGAAATTTCAACTGGCTGGAGACTTACAAAAGGGAGTGGTTGAGGGAGTGGGGCATGCCCCCCCTTTCTGGACTTCTCTAGAGCCAGGAGCCTTACAGAGTGCCTAGGTAAGGCTGCGGGGCTGTGGGAGCAGCCGGGGGAGGTGTGTCTGGCATCTGGAGGCCTTGCCCCTGAAAAGTGCGGTGCTGTGTGCTGACCAAACAAATAGGAGTGCGCACCAGGCTGCCCTTAGTCTCTGCCAGTTCAAAAGCTCAGACATGGGGGCTGGCTTCCATCCGCCCTGACATCTGAATTACAGCTAGGCAGGGGGAAAGGCTGGTCTGGCTCCAGAGTGGGGGAAATGATAAACAGATGTCAGAGGACACAGAGTGCTGGAACCTTGGGGACACCTCAGGCCTGTTGCCGCAGCCTTTCTGCCCAGGGAACAAAGAGGGACGCTGAGGCCAAGAAGAAGAGGAGCCAGGACAGAGGGGCCAAAGGCACAGGCTTTGAAGTCATCACCAGCGGGCCCAAAGCCTGGCTCTGACACTTGCTAGTTGTGTGGTCGTGGAAAAGTTATTTAACCTCAGGTGTCAGGTTGAGAAAGTAATAGTCTGACCTCGGGTGGATTAAAGCAGATAATGCACGGAAAGGACTTAGCACAGTGCTTGGCTCTGAGCACTCAGCAAAAGCTAGTTGTTGATGTTATTGCTGCTGGTGCTTAGGGAGCCGTTTCACAAAAGAAAACCTTTATTTGTTCAGTGAATACATACTGAGTCCTGCTCTGTGCCAGGTGCCAGAACACCAACATAGAGAGGTCATGTGGTAAGAAGACAGCAGGTGGGGAGATGCTATACCAAGAAGCCACCCTGAACTAGAGAGAATCATGGAGACTCAGAACCCTCTGGGACTTGCTTACAGTGAGAAAGTTGTGCAGGGAGGTGCATTGAACCACGTGATAGGGGATGATATTTTCATCCATTCGTGACAGCGTGTTTCCTGGGACAAATCACACCTCTGCCAAGTGGATTCTTGGTGGCCCCCAAAGCTCACCTGACATGTTCTTTCTTCCAGGAAGCCTTTCCCACCTGGTCAGGATTTCTATGGTTGCAGCACATGCCAGACTCTATTAGCATATCTGACTCTCAGCTTTGAGAGCACAGGGTGGGGGTTCTGAAACCAATCACCTGTGGCTTAGAGCCTCTGGATAAACCAGGTTGGGTGAACTCATTCAGTACTTTGACCTAGGAAACCAACATACAAATATGGAACTCTTGGAATTGCTTTGGACTTTAAAGGGAACACTATCTATAAAGTGCTTGATTGAATGCCCGGTCTGAAGGAATCACTTACAGATCTTCCTTAGTTTGTTTGCATTTCCAACATTGGATCAATCTACTCTTGCCCTAGAACATAGTAGGTTCTCTGTGACTAATTATCAATTAAATAGAGCCCTGCTCAAAAATGCAGATTCCAATTGGCAAAATGAAGGAATTGATGTCATGCAAAGTATTTTTCATCCCAACTCTGTACTTTACAGATGGGAATACTGAGGTGCATGCAATATGGGGGGCAGTGCAAGAAATGCATTGAAGTCTTTGTGGGTTATTAGAATATTATTTTTGGTGAGTTCTGTGGTGCCTGGACTCTCAGTCGCCAGTTTCTTTTCCATCTGAACCATTTGTGTGTAGAGGAAATATCAAGGTGTATGATGTCAATGTAGTTAAGTAATCCAGCCAGCTGTGTAAACATCTGGAAATAGTAAAGACACAGCCCCGGAGAAAAAGCAGGGATTGGCAGGTCCAGACATCTTGGGGAGGTTTCTAAACAGTGACCCGGGGAGTCAGCCGGAGAGCGTGTGCTCTGATCAGAAGCTGGCCTGTGCTTTCTTTTCTCTCCAGGCATCAAGTTCTGGAAAACTACGAAGGAGGACAGGAAGCCCACTGTGCCCTGTTTGTGTGGCTTCGGAATATGGATGAGAGGTTTAGGAAAATGTTGCTAATGGCATGTTAGCAGCAGCTGGAAACAACTTGTCAGATTCAAGAGACCCGCCTCTTCTGATTCTTTCCCCACCAGAGGAAGGAGGAAGAAGAAAAGAGCAGAGAGTTGATGTGGTCCCAAACTCCAGATCCTTGAAGAAAGAGGTGGGCTTGAAAGTTTGGCCTTCAGAACCAAGAATCCTTCGCTCCTTTTTCCCTTCCAAGTAGCTCTTCAGAACTCAGGGATGCCGATCAGTCGAGGGTCTGTGAGAGCTTCCAGCCCTAATGCCCAAGTTTCAGATGAAGGAATTGAAGGCCACAGTGGGAAACCACACAGCCAAGATTTGGCGCTGGAAAGATTCAGGGCTGTCAACTCAGCTTCCCAACTCCAAATCTACGCTTATTTTCCCTATAACTCAATTGTCATCCCGTATCACTTAAAATTGCTCTAATAATTACTTAGTGTATCTGTTTTGTATCTAACTGAAAAAGCTATCTTATAAGAAGCATTATGCCCATAGAGAGGAAGATTTAAATTCTTTAACAAAAAATGCTGGCAAAGATTAGATATTCATCTGTAGAAAACTGAAACAGGATCCAGATCTCATCATATATACAAGAGTGAACCTCGGTTGGATCAAATACCTAAACGTAAAACATGAAGCCATCTTGATCATTAAAGAGAAAATAGAAACAAACTTAATGCATACATACACTATAAACATAAATGAAAACACACAAACAGCAGAAGACAAATTGGATGACTTGAACTTCCTAAAACGTAGACACTTACATGCAACAAAAAAGTAACCAAAAGAGAGACCTTGCAAATTGGAGGAAATGTTGGGCAACAGTATATCAGATAAGGGTCAAATCTTTAAAATTTATAGAAAACTTCAACACCTTAACAACAAAAAGATAAAAAAACCCAATTTAAAATGGGGAGAGAACATGAACATATTCTTGATAAAAGAGAACATTCAGGCAGCCAACACTGGAAGAAATGCTCAAGATCATGAGCCATTAGAGAGCTGCAAGTAAAAACAACAATGAAGTATTATCTTAGTCCAGCATCAATACTACAGGTTAATGTGCACACACACACACACACACACACACACACACACACACACACACACACACACCAGAAAACAAGACATGCCGCTGAGGAGATGCAGAAACTGGAACCCCAATACACTGCTGATGAAAATGGGGAAAAGTGCAAGTACTGTAGAATACGGTATGGTACTTCCTTAACAAATAGAAATACCCTGTAATCTAGTCATATCCCTACTAGGTGAATGTCCTAGATTAGTAGTTCGCAACCTTCTGAATGCAGCAACCCCTTAATACAGTTCTTCATGTTGTGGTGACGCCCACCAACCATAATATTATTTTCATTGCTACTTCATCACTGTAATTTTGGTAGGTATGAATCGGCAACCCCTTTGAAAGGGCCATTCGACTCCCACGGGGGTCATGACATACAGGTTGAGAACTGCTGCACTAGAGAAATAAGAGCCATCACAGAAATATATGTCTATACATCCATGCTCATTACTGTACTGTTCACGGAGCAAGAATATGGAAACAACTTAATTGCCTATCAGTGGAGGAATTATTAAATAAACTATGGGATTTGCACACCATGGGATACTATTCAATGTTAAAGAAAAACAATGAACCTGCAAAACACCTCATAAATTGGTGATCCTGGAAGACATAATGCTATATGAAACCAATCACATAAAGACAAATGCATGAGGCCATTAATGAATGGATTTTGAGTTCACGCTTAATTGTGGCCCTTACCTAAGAACAATGAGTTCTCAGGCCATGGCCCTACTCCATGCTCACTCTCATGAAGAGATCACGGAAAATATGGGGGGCTGTAGCAAAATGTGGTGAAGAAACAAGATGGTGCCTCACTATCAGAAGGAATGGCATCTGGGTTAAAGGCTTGTCTTAAAACAAGCAGCCCCGAAATGAGGCATCAACTAAGTCCACACGGGAGATGCACTTCAGCCTTTGTGATCCAAGGACTGTAAATAATAAAATCTAACTCTTGAGGAGGGAACGGTATGAGAGTTTAAATTCCGTATGCTCAGTTTGCAGAAGCTATGGATGGCAGTGGAAGCCCCAGATCCATCTGCAGTGTCCTCAGATGAATTAAGTATCCGAGGAATCCCCTCTGATCATTGTCCAGGGATGTGAATAATCTTGCTATCCGATGGAGGACATTGTAAACGTGATGATAGATAATAAAGCTAGGTAAAAATGTAACCCCTTAGGATTTAATCTTCCTTTCGACCAATTTTAAAGTTGTTTATTATTATTTGTGCTTTCTTTTCTATTGAAATTTTTCTCTTTTGTCATTGTTAGTTTTTGTTCATTTCTTATTTTTCTGTTATTTTCTGTATATGAAATCCAGGATAGATAAATCTATAGAGACAGTAACTGGATAAATAATCATGTAAGGACTTGGCAGGTGAGGTTGGGTGAAAAGGGAGTTGATGACAATGAGTATGAGAAAGAAGAAAATGTTCTGAAATTGATTGGGCTAATGATCACACAGCTCTCCTTCATATGACTGAACTATTAAATTGTGTGTGATGTGAATTATATGCCAATAAAACTATTTATTAAAAGTCAAGGAGAGGTTTACTCAAATGTGTTAGACAGGGTTCTCTAGAGAAACAAAACCAGAATTCTAATAATTTTATATATATGTATACAGATAGGTAGGTATATAACATAAGAAATAAAGTCAATTAAATTATAAAGCAGTACAAATGGCTCAGCGCAACTCACTCCTGTGAGACAGTTGTGAGACACTGTCAGTCCTTCAAGTCTTGAGGGCCACCGGATAGTCCTCTGTAGAGAAATTCAGGCTATCCGGGCACAGGCAGCAAACAGCAAGGCAAGGTCACCAACAGTCAGCCAGATGACAGGGTCTGACAGTCCCCAGCTCAAGAGATTTAAATTCCAATGGAGTGGCGAAGCAGGTCTTGAAGGAACCTCAAATTACAGCAACACGGTACATGAGTTAGGTGTCCCACAGGCAGTGTAGCTTGCACATTGAGGCGAAGAACAAGCAAGGTAGCCGCACACTGGTCCAATGATCAAAGAGCAAAAGACAAGTAAAGTGAGACTCGCCAAGCCATTTATCTCTCCGCCCTTCAATTAATCCCACATGTGTTTATCGGCCAGGTTGGCACAATAAACTAACTACCTCGCTCACATACAGAAGAATTCTTTGAAGGTAACCAAGAGTGGGAAGGGGGAGGGAAAATAAATCCCTAACTAGAACGTAGACACATATTAACTTGGGTGAAAGGAAAGCTAATATTCTAAGGGGAGTCAGCATAAAATGATTAAGGCAAAGGAGGAAAGTGGGAGGAGCACATGAGTTATTCCCAGAGGCAGTAAAGTTTAGGGGCAGAAATCAAAGAACATAGAGAGGCACAAAATAAAATTGGCTCAGTAATTTCTAGCTTGAACAAACCATTGGTGTGGGCATATGTATTTTCTCCCTCCCTGCCCCCACATACTAGGATTAAACACCTTTGTAGAACTTTTTCCCCCCTCACCACACTCCCTACACAGATGTGCTCTGTGATTTCCGGGGCCCATGAATTTTAATTTGCATGTTATATCCCTCATAAACTATGAGGTTTTTGTGCGTCCCTGTACTCATTGTGAAATGGGTTATAATAGAAGAAATAAAATTATCTAAAAGAGTAAAAAGTATGATCAAGTTGATCAAAGACTAAATGAATGACCTTGATGACTGATGGGGCTGAGAGAGATAAATGGTTTCTGAACCAGGTCAATTGGATCTCGTTCTCTGGATCAGTGCCAGGGCCTTTGCCTTCTTTGCCTGCAGCCCATTTCCAGTCCTCCAGTCAGTTACTCTTCACCCTATTTTCCCAGGGGAAAGGCCACTGCACCAGATCTCCCTGGAGATAGAGAAGTGGGTGGGCACCTGACAGCTACTGGAGGTGCCCGCTGGGCAGGATGGACTTTCATGACGAAGGACAAGCAGCTTCTCCATTTGGGCACTCCTTACTTGTCTCAATCACGACGGCTGCCCTGCTCATCTCTCCAATTCACTGTCCCAAACGTGTGTGGAACAATATTCTTGCATGCTCTGCAGTCATATTACCCCCTGTAGAAGGGATTGTAATACTTTTTCACCGATGAGAAAACTGAGGCCTTGAGTAATCTAAGTGATTCCCCTTATAGAAATTTTTGCATATGAAATGAAACCTCGAAGAACTCACTGGGACTAAAAATAGAACTGTGGGTGTACCTTAGTGTGGCTTCTTTTATAAGGGGCTGCAGGCCACTCCCAAGGTTTCGTCAAATGGGGTGTTGGGAGCAGTGCCTTTGAGCATCACCGGGTCCTGGCCTTAAGGGTAGAAAGTTGAGGCAAGCTCCTGATCCCTGCTGGGGAGATCAAAGCAGTCACTGACCATACAGGACTCATTCTGCTGAGTCTAGACTAGAAGGACAAAGGGGTGTGGGTGTGAATTCCACTGGGAAGAGGGCTCCTCATCAGTATCTCCCTTTTTCAGAACAGCCTCCTCCTTGGAGGTTTGACATATGAGTTCTGGTATTGGTGGGGTGGGGGTGGGGGTTGTTACCTGTCACATGCTTGTCAGTTTGGGCATGTTTCCTAGCTCATTCTGGGTCCTGGTTCTCTCTTCTACAAGATGCACACAATTATGGATCCCACTTTACCTCCCTTGAGCCTGTTGACACTGTCAGTTAAGTGGTTCAAACTCATTAGCTGCTTTTTGGAGCAGCTTGCACTGAGGCTGCTTGCACTTCTAAAGATTGACAAAGCCTCAGAGGCCTTACGTAGGGTCATTACAGGTTGAAAGGTATTCAAACGCAGTGACTTGGGGTTTTTCTCCTTGGGAAGAAGCTTGATGCTGGCAAGAGAAGATGGAGTACGCACATGGGAAGCATGGCAGGGCATCCAGGTGCCAGGAAAGAAGACGCCAACAACAAGGCTCTCCCATGATGTCTTTATATTGATTTGGCACCATGCATATCCAGAATTGGGACTGTCAAAGGAACCCAAGTCCAAACCCAGCTCAATCCCTTTGAAAGGACCACTACCATGGGTCTAGGCCCTCGGCTTGCACCTGTCGCTACAGGGCATCTCTGTCTCATGGGGCTTCCGCCACAGCTGCATGCTCCCTAGCACTCTCCATTTGTGCCAAAGACAGTCACCCACCTCTTTGTGATTTTTTTTCATAGTGTTGAAATGCTACCTTGCAAGGTGTCTTTGAACTTGGCTGGCTTGTGTAACCAATGGTTTAGGAGTTCTGCTTCCTGCAGAGAGCCATAGGATTTACTCTCACGATGAGCTTCTTAGCTCTCTTGAGGGCACAGAGTTGCCCAGAGACAAATCCTCTGACCTAGCCTGGCTAGTCTCTCTGTGGGAAGGCAGATGAATCTGAACACCCAGTTTCAGGGTACCCAAGGAATCCCAGCTAGGCCTTTAATGGGTCTTGTCCAATAGCCTGATCCTGTGAGTATAAGGAGGCCCCATTGTCAGGGACAGCAGCACCGAGCCAGTCAAGGCTCATATCTTTGTCTTCATGTGCAGCGGATTTCATTTATCAGGGAGAGTTAATCTCCAAAAATAGATGGCAGGTTCTCCTCTTCCCAGAGGGGCATTGCCCACACCAGGAAACCTGCCATCTGTGCTCGGGCTTGCACAAAGCCATACACTTCCAGTGGCATGGGTAGCAGGGGCTCTCTGCAGCATTCCTCCTCTTTCTGCCTTGAGAACACATCACAGAGGCAGCAGTGCCCTTTGCTATGGGACTACTTTCCCAACTTCCCTTAGGGGATCTGATTAGATTCCGGGCAGTAATATGTAAGCAGATGTTGCATGGTAACTCGGAAATCCCTTTAAAAGGGATGGTACAGATGTATGTGTGGAGGCTGGCTACATTTCTGGTCACCAGGGGAGAGTGGGGAACAAGACAGGGATTGAATCTTTCTGGTCACCAGCCAGCAGTCTGGGTGCTAGGGTGGTCAGCAGAGCCAGTGAACAGGTAGCCCTGATCAGAACAGTGCTTGTGCAATGTCAAAATGGCCATGCTGCGTCAGGCCACCTGACACTTCACTATTCGGTTCAATGCCTTGCTGGCCAATCTTATTCTGCCCCTTGCCCTTGTTAGCGTGTGGTCCATGTTTTGGTCCTTTCCTCTGAAATGTAAGGTTCTAGGATTATTATTTGTGTTCGTTTCATCTGTCTCTTCTGTAGAGGGTCTGAGTCATCTGTCTGCCTAATCCTCTGTCTCGTGGGAAGTCACCTCCATTCACTAATTCACTGGTTTTCCCCCTAGGCATTCAATAAACACCCTCTATTTTATGGGGTGTGCCTGATGCTGAAGATCTAAAGGTGGATGCCACCTAGATTCTGCCTCCCAAGGGCCTGCCGTTCTAGGTTGAGGGTGAGATGTGCTCTTTTACTGCTCACCGCCTGTCAATGTCAATGGCTCTGCACTGCTTTGTCCCTGGTGTCTGCAGAGCTTCCCTTCCTCCTTTCCATGCTGGGCCTCTTGAGGACTACCTGTGCGGCAAAGTGGGGAAATCAGACACTCTTGTACCTCTATTGCACTCTGCCTTTCACTAATGGTGGGGCTCTCCTACATGTTCCTAGAAACTGCTCACAGGTTTCCACAGCTTTAAAGTAGAGATAAGAGTAACTCACAAAGATGTTCAGAAGAGTCAGCGAGGTGATGTGAGCATCACCTTCATTACAGTATCTGGTGCATATGTTCTCAATGCTGCTATTAGTGTGGTGATTCTTCATTGAGCTCTCCATGTCATTAGTGATCACTATGTATGAAACAGCAACTTGGTGCCAGTCATTGTTCTCTCCCCAATGTCTACTCTTCTCTTCTCTCTCCCTAGAATGCGCTCCTTCACTCCTTTCCCGGAGGCTGAGCTCTTAGAATTTTGAATTCAGCTATTACTCTGGATCTTATCAGTGCAACACATCATGGCAAGCCCACGCTTGCCTTGTTGTTGTCAATTGTTGCTGAGCCAGCCCCTGACTTAGATTAAATGCAGGTTGATCCTGTGCCATCCCTCATGATCAATTGTAGTAGAACTATTGTGGTCCATCGGATTTTCATGGACTGATATTTTGGAAAGAGATCACCAGGCCTTTCTTAGTCTAAAAGCCCTGCTGAACCCCAGTTGGCATCAAAACAGCAAGTAAGTCCTCACTAACAGGTGATGTAGATTGAGTTGATGTTTCAGTAGTAAAACTATCGCCTTCCCCACAGAAGGCCTGGGTTTATATTCAGACTATTGCATCTGCTGGCAACCCACTACCCAGCTAGCAGAGGAGGCTTGTGTGTTGTGATGATTCTCCTGAGCCCCAATTAATCCCACTCCATGGACACTGTTTTTAGTAGACTGGAGGCCATAGGAGTGAAAACTCTTTCCTTGCTTGTCTCCTTCCCCTCAATAGTAACTGGAGCCTGTTAAATGCTTCCTGACTGGATGGATGGATGAACGGATGGACGGAAGGATGGATGCATGTGTGAGCTGAAGAACTCTCTAGATAAATGAGTTGTGAGGTCAGTGAGTCAGTGAGGTCTAGAATTAGAGTCTAGAGTCAGTGAGGTAAGAGTCATAGTAGATGAATGTATCGAATGTTGTGAACAGAAGAATCATAGTCCTAATCAAAGAATAATTAATTTTTATAACATGGCCCTGATCAATACTTCATGAAGAGATCGTTGAACATATGGATCCTAAACCAAAGTGGAGTGAAGAAACCCAGCTATCAGAAAGTATAGCATGCGGGGTATTAAAGGCTTAAAACAAGCAATCATCTAAGTGAAAGGTCAGCAAAGTCCATATGGAAGAAGCACACCACCCTGTCTCATCCAAGGATTGTAAATAATGAAATCCGGATCTAGAGGAGGGTCATTCGTTCTCACATTTCTGAACATCTGCTTTATCCCTGGTCATGTAGTGGTTGTGTGCTGGGCTTCTAACTGCAAGACCAGCAAAACAAAAACAAAAACACTAACCACTTCGAGGGAGAAAGATGAGATTCTGTACTACTGTCGAGAGTTACAGACTTGGAAACCCAAAGTGGCCACTCTAGTCTATTGTACAGGGTCACGATGAGTCAGATTGACCTGGTGATGGTGAGTTATGGATGATATTGAAAGTCCATTTGGATTAAGCTTGCCAGTGGATCCCCTCTGACTACGGACCAGGGTTGTGAATGGCCTTGCTGTCAGGCAGAGTGCGTTTTGGGGTGAATTACTACATATACAGTTTTATTAAAATGTGACATCTTGTCACTCGATGGCCTTTTGATCCAATGTGCATTGTTCCTGTTTATAATGTCTTTGGCTTTCTTTTCAATTGAAGTTTTCTCTTTTATTCTGTCATTGTGGTTTCTGTTTGTTTGGGCTTTGTATGTTTCTCTGCACATGAAGCTCAGGATAGAGACAGTAACTGGATTCATAGTCTCCTAGGGGCATAGTAGGAGCAGGTGAGGGAAATGGGGAGCTAGCAACAATTAGTACAAGAAAGAAACAATGCCCTAAAATTGATTGTGGGCATAACTGTGTACGTCTTAATATAATTAAAGTATTGACTTCTTTGATATGTGAATTATATGTCAATAAAACTTTTTTAAAAAGCTATTACATTAACCCTCTGCTGCAGCTAGAGGGATCAGAGTTAGAAGTGGTAGATGTATCTTCTCCCAGCACATTTGTGGGTCAAAACCCCAGACTCCTTTAGCTAACTCATGCTGTCTACAGGGTGGTTGTGGAGGGATAGGACACTTGCCTGAGTGAATTGGGGGAAGTCTTGAGGGAGAAGGCAAGGAGGGCAAGGTAGTTTGACACTGAGAGAAGCAGAAACTGCCTCTCCCTCTCAGCGCAGGACTGGTGGCAGAGCGACGTGCCTTAGTCTGGTACAGAGCCATCGCATCGTGGTGCTGGAGCAGGTAGTCACTGGGTCATCACTATGTGGTCTTAGGAGTCAAAGAACCCATTCCACAATGGACTGGGAAGATCCTTGGGTCAGGGTGGTTGGTCCCTGACCAGAGCGACCAATATCAAGGGGATAACATCAAATAGCAGTTGCGGTCTGACGTTGGGTCATTCCTGACAATACATGGATGTCTAAAATTGTGCCACTTATAGAGGATTTTCAGTATACTTTCATATCTGGTACACACTGAAGAGGTAACCAAATGGAATGGATTCCTTTATAATAGCAAGTCCTTTGGAGGGATGGCTCTAAATGGCCAGTGGGTTTTGACGATGGTTAGTGGGGATATGGACTAAGAAATATGTCCAAGTTCTGTGTACTCTAACCAGAGTTGAGATATGTCCAGGAGTGTGGTTCTGGAATTCTGGACATAGCCAGGTGAAGCCTCAGAGGTCTGGTAAACCTGTGTGTGGTTCTCTACCATGAAAGATGGACTTTCCAAGATGATATGGTATAATTCAGTACATTCATTTCTCAGACACTGTGCTTGACATTGTCAGTGTACATAAAGTGAAAGGCTACCCTGTTGAGTTGCTCCTCTCTTACGAAAAGAGGGATTTGCAGAGCTGTGATAAAGTAATGGCTGATATGATTTCCTTCCCAGGTAAGGGTGTGACCCCATCTGCGTTAGTCCAGGTAGACTAGAGAAACAAATTCATGGACACTCATATGTGTATAAGAAAGAGCTTTATATACAAAAGCAATTGTATATTAAGACACATCCCAGCCCAATCCAGATCAAGTCCATAAATCCAATTTTAGCCCATATGTCGAATACTAGTCCATAAATTTCTCTTTAGACTCACACAGCCATGCAATAATGCCAAATCCAGGAAGATCACAGGCCAGTGGGTGGAAAGTCTTGTGGATCCAGTGACAGTGTGAGCATCTCAGTACTGGCGTGGGTTTCCACATGGCTCCTCCAACTCTAGGGCTCTGGCTGCATCAGCTTAGCTCCATCAGGCTTGTCTTGCAGAGAGTGAGAGTGTCTGCAGCCTCCAGCGAAGTATTTGTCTCCTTAGCGCCTCCAAATCATCAAGCTCTAACCTGATTGACAAGCTCAACTTCACCCCTTCACTCTTGAGAGTCTCACGGTGTAACTACCACACCATCTCATTGGACTCATGTTTACTCTGCCTTGTTTAGGTTGAGTACCTGGGCCCTGCTTTTTTTTTTTCCGCTATAAAAAATGTCACTTTTATAAAAAAAATTAACATGAGGTCTTTTGACTTCTTGAGCTAGACAGCTGCACCAGGATTTCATCCTCTAGATTTGGGTTTATAGCTCTCATCCCCATGTGGTGGAATT
The DNA here is from genome assembly GCF_050624435.1 of Tenrec ecaudatus. Classification (NCBI taxonomy): domain Eukaryota; kingdom Metazoa; phylum Chordata; class Mammalia; order Afrosoricida; family Tenrecidae; genus Tenrec; species Tenrec ecaudatus. Next base: position 81,467,010 of record NC_134541.1, on the reverse strand, counting down.
TTCTGTTCTAACTCCAAAATTTCAAAATATCCTGCTTATCCACTATTTGGATGTCCTAGAGCGCTTGCCTCTTGTGCACAGATCAAAAAAGAAATCTTATGTCTGACAATGTGTCTTTCATGTTGATTCATTTAAGAGGGTTGTGTTAGGCCAGGTAGACTAGAGAAGCAAATCCATTGACACTCAAGTATGTATAAGAAAGAACTTTATATCAAGAAGTAATTTTATATCAAGCAAACACCCTAGCCCAGTTACAGATGCAAATCCATAAATTCAATACTACCTCCTAAGTCTGATACTAGTCCAGAATCTCTCTTCAGATTCAAGCAGTCATAAGCAATGATGCCGAATGCAGGAAGATCACAGGCCGATGGGTAAAAGGTTGTGTGGATCCAATGGTGGTAGAAACATCTTAGCGCTGGTGTGGGTCTCCACGTGGATTCTCCAGCTCTCTGAGTGTCTCAATAGGAGGAAAGTGAATCAGAAAGAGAAAGAGGCTGGTGTCTAGAAAGCCATTTATCTTGGTAACTCTCAAATCAAGCTGCAACCTGATTGACAGGCTAACCTCTGCCCACATGTTCTTACGGGAGTCATGTTGACATAAAAGCCTATCACAGTCCACCCTTTTCCAATTTGGCACATGTACACAATTCTTTAGCAGTGTTTAATCTTGAAAACAAGGACAATAGTAAAATCATTTTTGTACCTAATAGGATTAAACTAAAATGCATACAACTCAAAATGTGCCAGCCTCATTTAAACATAATATTTGATACATGAACAAAACAAAAAATATTCTATGCAGACCAATTTCAGTTAAGAGGACAACAACACCATAATCCTATAATCCTATGAGCATCCCCCCCCCCATCCAGGAAAGTTTATAAGCCTGCTACTTCATGTCTTTATCCCCCAAATTTTGATTATCCAATTTCTATATTGTCCACTTATATCAACCCACTTCTCAGGAGTCAAGCATGTTCTTTGATGTGAAGAATCTTCATTACAGTTGGAAACTTGTGAGTCCCCATCCATTAGGAAAGTCAAATCAAGCCAGGCTATCCCTCAAGTCAGCAGCAATATGACTAATCCACAGGCTCAAAAATCTTATTTTTGTCTGGTTGAATTCTGGTCAACTCAATGTGGGTGTCTCACTTAGCCTCACCAGGGTGGCCATTGGCTGTCTCATCTTTTGTCCATAGGCCCCTTCACAAATTCTCAACAACCCTAGCCTCCTTGGGCTAGGTCATGCACAACTCATTAAACTTCAGACCAGTCAACCTGCTCTCATCTTCTCTTGTAGTCCCTGTGAACCAGGTCAACAGGTGTCAGTGGTCAGATTCAACCTGTCTTTTTACTGTTGCATTTCTTCCATTTTCATTCAAAGAGTGGATCTCGGAGGTCACCTAGTAGGTCTTTCAGACTGCCCACAGGCTCCCTTTAATGTTTAGTCTTAGAGAGGAGAGTTCCTTCATGGATCCAGAGCTTTCCAGCTTCAGGCACAAACCATTCATTAAAAACTCAAGAAGCCCAAGTGTAGGCAACTGGACATCCCCTTATGGAAGGGTGGTGGGGAAGACATGAGCCACTCAGGGTGCAGTGTAACAACAAGGAAACATACAACTTTCCTCTAGTTCCTAAATGCTTCCTTCCCCCGTCCATTATCATGAGCCCAATTTTACCTTAGAAGTCTGGCTAGACCAGAGGATGTACACTGGTACAGATAGGAACTGGAAACACAGGGAATCCAGGACAGACGATCCCTTCAAGACCAGTGGTGAGAGTGGCGATACCTGGAGGATGGAGGAAGGGTTGGGTAGAAAGAGGGAACCGATTACGGGGGTCTACATATAACCTCCTCCCTGGGGTACAGACAACAGAAAAGTGGTCGACGGGAGATGCCAGACAGTGTAAGATATGAAAAAATAATAATTTATAAATTATCAAGTGTTTATGAGGGAGGAGAGAGCAGGGAGGGAGGGGGAAAATGGGGAGCTGATGCCAGGGGTTTACATGGAGAGGAAATGTTTTGAGCATGATGAGGGTCACTAGCGTACACATGTGCTTAATATAATTGATGTCTGTATGGATTGTGATAAGAGTTGTATGAGCCCCCAATAAAATGATTTTTAAAAAATTCAAAAAGCCATAGGTTTCTTTTTTTCCCCTCTGCAGTTCCGTAGGCAATTCTCTTCAAATGCAAATATCCTGAGCACTCAAGACACTAGATGGGTCTTATCTTTTCAAAGCCTTCTTGCAGGTGTGTCTTAACCCACTTAAAGATTCAAATTAATGATTGAGAAAAGTGAGCTTACCAACTCTCTATTTTCATACTTCCTAATAATCATTTCTATCACACATTAATAAATAACAATAATTAGAAGAAATGAGTATCATCTTAGTGTAGCCAGATCCTAAACATATTCTTAAAAGTAAAATTCAATCCTTATTTAAACTATCCCATTCATGTGCAATATGGTCTCAGGCCTCTGGCTGAATCAAGGCCTAAGATAGGGTAGGGTCTTCTGCCAGCCATTTTGACGAAGCAGCATGGCTTTAAACTTTAAGGTGTCATTTTGTCTGCTGAGCTCAAAATTTATATTATCACATTCATTTTCACCATTTCCAACAGGAATAACCAAAAACAACAATCGAAGAAGAGAACAAAAACTTTAGCTTTCTGTGCTTTTTCCAGAAAACTATCAATTAAAAAGTGTGGTCATATCTGACCTCTGGCTAGCCAAAGAAGAAAAACTACCATGAGGCAGAGGTCAAACAAGCATGTACTATCCATCTTTATGATTTGTTTCTCTAGTACACCACTCCCAAGTTACCATATTGTGTTAGTCCAGGTTGATTAGAGAACCAAATCCAGAGACACTCGTGTATGTGTAAGAGGAAACTTTATATGAAAGATTACTTGTATATTAAGAAAACTTCCCAGCCCAGTCCATATCAAGTCCATAAGTCTGATACTAGTCCATAAGTGATCCTAGTCCATAAATCCCTCTTTAGACACTCACAGTCCCAAGCAATGATGCTGAATACAGGAAGATCATAGGCTGGTGGGTGAAAATTCTGTGGATTCAATGGTGGCAGGCACATCTCAGTGCTGATGCGGGTCTCCATGTGGCTCCTCCAGCTCTCTGTGTGTCTCAACAGTAGGAACATGAAGCAGAGAGAGGTAGGCTAGGGTCCAGAAAGCCACTTACCTTAGTAGTCCTCCAATCAAGCTGTGACCTGATCAACAAGCTAAAGTCATGTTCCTAAAGGAGTTATGTTGGCACACACACAAAACCTTAACTATCACAAAGGTTAACTGGCTAATAAGATGCGGTCTCCCTAGAACCCTCTCAGTGTCATGGGCGGCACAAAGGCCACAATGTGCATCATGGGCACTGTCTCTACTGACCATGCCTGCCTTCTCCAGCTTTCCTCCCAGCCCTCCCCTTTCCTGTCTTCCTTCTCTTACGCCATCTCCTAGCTCTCATCTAGCTGAGGAGTACCTCAAATTAAGAAGAGAAGCTGTGTACGTAGATGGCTTTTCCTAGAGCTGGGATTCTTAACCTTCACACTATTGGGCATTTTGGAACAGATACATTTTCTATTGTGGACTGTCCTGTGCACAGAGCCCTTGGGTGGCACAATGGTTAAAGTGCTTGACTACTAACTGAAATATTAGCTGTGTGTACATACTCAGAGGGCCTGGAAAGCTTGGTGAGCTTCTTCTGAAAAATCACCCATTGAGGTAGTTAGTTTATTGTGTCAACCTGGGTGATAAACACATGTGGGGTTAATTGAAGGGTGGAGGGATAAATGGCTTGGTAAACCTTGCCTTTCGAGTGCTCTGGTCTCTTGCTTTCTGATGGTCGAATCAGGGTGCAGCTGCCTTAGCCAGTTCCCTGCTTTATCTGGCAAGGCCCACTTCCTGCAAGACATCTCTGAGGAAAAGCCACATGGACCTACCCCGATGCAGCCTTGGGTGCTGGAGCACCCGTGTGGAGGCTCCTGCCAGTGCTGAGATGCTTACACATTCACTGACTTGGCTTTCCTCCTGCAGTTGGCATCACTGCGTCTATTTTGTGAGATGGAGGAGGACTTTGTGGATGTATTGGTTAATGGGTTAATGTTGGACTTGTGGGCTTGAGCTGCACTGAGTTTCCTTGATACACACTTAACCTTTATATAAAACGCTCTCTTATACATGTTTCTGTGGATTTGTTTCTTTAAAGTACCCAAACTAACACACCCATGGAGAACCCTGTGGAACACAATTCAACTCTGACTCTCGTCTCATAGTGATCCTGAGTACAGCACGATATTTAGCATCTGTCTTCTATCCACTAACACCAGTCACATACTCCTTACCAGTGTGGCCATCAAAAAGTCTCCAGACATTACCCAATGTACCCTCAGGGGACAATCATCACCACCACCCTCTTTGAGAACTGTTATCACAGGGAAAGAGTCTAGTTTGAGGGAAGGAGAGATTGGAGTTTCATCAGAGACACAGCCCTCACACGCTTGTCTTCAGTAGAATGGCGCTGCATAGTTCACTGGCTAAGAGCAGGTCGTTAGGAATTGCCTGCCCTTGTTCACAACCTTTGTGCCTGAAGATAAACTAAAACAAACAAAAAACCAAACTCACTGCCATTAAGTTGATTCCAATTTATAGTGACCTGATAGGGCAGAGTAGAATTGCCCCTTTGGGTTCCTGAGACTATACATCTCTATAGAAGCAGAAAACCTCTTCTTTCTCTTGTGGAACTGCTGGTGGGTTCAAACTACTGACCTTGTGGTTAGCATCCTGATTCATAACCCAGTACACAAACAGGATTACTTAATCTCTTTAAGCATCAATGTCTTTGCGGTGTTATGGAGAAAACCATGGTATCTCCCTTATTGGACTTTATTTATAAGGGACTTCAAAATATTTGAAGATAACAAATTCCATTATCTTTTCATTCCATTTCCACAAACTTTTCAAAGTCTCCCTCCTTGTCTAAGGTGAGGAATAGATGAGCATCTCACTCAGAGAGGCTCAAACTTTGTGTCTTGAGTCTATGGCTCCTCTTTGCCTCTGGAATTAAGCCCAGAGGGTAGCATTCAAGTCTTTGTGGCCTTGTCTTTGCCCCTACCTTAGTTACCTAATCCTACTAAAATGAAAACACCACACCTGGGTAACTTTAACAAGCAGCATGGTTTTTCTTTTATGGTTTAGGCACTAGGAGCCTGTATTCAGGGCACCAATTCAAGAGTAAGTCTTTCTTTTGTCGCTCTGTGCAAGTCCTTATCTCATTTCAACATCTGTGGTCCTGGCATTCCTTGGAACTCGCCAAAGGTCTGACATCAATCTTCCCCTGAGTCTAGGAGGTCCTCAGCACAGGGACCCCACATCCAAAAGCTGTTGCCTGCTTCGAATCCTTCTTTCTTTGTGGCATTAGATCCCGGTCTCTCTGCTCACATCTCTCTCCTTTTATCCCTGGTAAGACAAAAGTGTGACTCAGTCAGGGTGCGACTACTGTAAAGTCATGAAGGCACTGCTTAAAGTGCACTCAAGATGCACTCAACTCTCATCCTGCTTCCTGGGAATTTCGACACACAAATGGAGGAGAGTTACCTAAACTAAACCAAACTGAAGCCACTGCCATTGAGTCCATTCGGACTCATAGCAGACCTTTCTGAGGTTGTATATCTTCATAGAACAGACAGCTCATCTTTCTCTTCTAGAACAACTGGTGGGTTTGAATCATGGCCTTGAAGTTAGCAGTCTCATCAGAATAATGTCATTCCATAACTTTAAAATCAATGAGAATTGAAGTCTAGTCAGGTTGACACATATTTTGAGAGGACATAATTTAACTTATTTCATCAGTAATGGCTCCCGTTTCCCCAGTTTTATTTCTCAGCAATTTTTCTTCATTTGTACGAACCACTCTTGGTTCATGAGTGGCATCTTGCTCTTTCTCTGACCATCAAGCTTTGTTCTTGGAGTCTGACCTTGACCAGGATTAGGAGCCCCAGTCATCCTTCTTCTTTGCCTGACCCTGCCCATATTTAGGTATAAGATGTCACTATGTCCAGAAATTCTTTCAGTCATCCTAAGATAAGGGTAATTGCACCCTTCTCCCCCGCCCCCACCAAGTAGATCCTAGGTCAAGGACTGGTATATAGACACTTTATTTGGGATGAATGAAGCAGTCAAGGAGAAGAATCCAGCACACGAACATATCATGAAAATAGTTATATCTATGTGCAAGTGCAGCTTCTCTGAGGAAACATGTAGTGTACATCTGAGAATTTTGTATTCTAGTTAAAGAAATGAGGTCTGCTTCTCCACTGGCAATTCAAACCCACTAGTCGCAACCCTCTGGCTTACTTGGGATGGGTTGAAGGTGGTATTCTGGGTGTAAACTCGCCACCCTCTCCCATGTGTCTCTGGGATTTGCTTTCTCTGTCCTGCCTTCCTCGACTTTCATGTTTCTAGAAATACCTAGAGATGCTGTTTCACGGGAAAGATTACTTTCTCTCTAGATGTGGGCCAGAGGCCCTGGATAGAGAAAATGGTTAGTACTACCAGCTGCTAAACGAAAGATTGTAAGTTTGAATTCACTCAGAGGTGCCTTGGAAGAAAAGCCTGGCAATCTACTTTTGAACAAGCAGTCAATGAAAGGTCTATGGGGCACAGTTCTAGTCTGGCACAGATGGGGCAGCTCTAAGTTGGAATCAAGTCCAACATAGGTAGTCAGAGTAACCAGAAACCATTTCACCTGGAAGGAACCACTGAAACAGACTCTAGATTGTTTAATTGGGTGATAGGGTGTGGAACGTGCATCAGCATGGGGAAAGGTGATGGATGGATGCAGCTGATGGCAGCAGAAATGCCATTGGGATGTCTGTTGAGAACGACTTTGCTTTGTGTTGTCTTCTGCTTATTTGTGCAGAGGATGATTTTTCCCTTTGAACTTGCACAGCCTCAGAGCAGGTGGGCCATGGGAGGCCTGACAAATGGGACTGGGAGCCAGATAAGAAGACAGAATGGGAAGAAATTTGTGCCATATTAAAAGTAACTGGAGAACTACACAGGGGTCTTTGTGAATTTCCCAGCAGAGGAAGGTGGAGGAAGCACTCAGTACGAATAGCACCTCTATCAGCGGTGGATGCTGGGTAGGTGCGATGGCAACATAAATCGAGCTCTTCAATGGAACACACATGTGTGATGACGTTTACTGTCTTTACTTGATAGCTGACCTGGAGACCTTCAGGGCAATGCTCCAAAGTTATATGATGAATCAGAATGGAAATTAGCATTGCTGATTCTAAGGTCAGATAATTCTGAAGAGAGCTCAAAACTCCAGAATGTCGGAACTCACTGCCATCGAATCAATGCAGAAGCATCATGACCCTACAGGACAGGGTAGAACTGCCCCTATGAGTTCCCAAGATTTTAATTCTTCATGGGAGTACACACCACCTCCAGTCTTTCAGTTAGCTTTCCAATAGGTGACCGCTACACCACCAGGACTCTGGAACGTTGAAAGGGGCTGCATCTACTGCAGTTGTCCCTTATTCACTCGCTGTTGACGTATGAAATCTATTTACATATGACATCTCCCGTCACCTTCCAAGCAGTTGTGGGTGGGTACTGTGGCCCTGTTTTATGAATGAAAACGCTGAGGTTCAGAGAGGAGTACTAGGCAAGCAGCTGTTTTTTTTTTCTGAATAACGCAATCTCTCTGTTCTTTGCCATTTCTGTGATGTGTTAAGTCCAATTTCAGAAACATAAGACACTCTCTCTTGCTCTTTCTTGTTCCAGGAAGCCACTTGAAAGTTCTGTTACCCTTGATGCGAAGTGTTCCAGGTCAGCTGCTATTCTCAAAGCATCTAAGACTGATGGCGTTTAAAGAGCAGGTGATCCAGGCAGGGGAATTTGGAGATCAGCCAAATTCTTCCTGATATGAGTTTTGTAGAACGTGATAGTCCAGAGTGATTTCCCCACCCACTCTCCTTCCAAGGAGAATTGCTATGGCTGGAGACACAAACTGGGAGCAAGAACCAGAGAAACACTAGTGAATAGAGCTTTTACATGTGGCATGCTTTATCCATGCTACCTCCAACATCAGTAACATTAAACCGTGTTAGAAATGCAGGGTCCTGGGCCCCACGTGGAATTCCAGCACCCCTCTGTTGGTTTGTCATATTGTAGTGGCTTGGGTGTTGCTGTGATGCTGGAATATGTGCTCCTTGTATTTTAAATATCAGCAGGGTGAGCCACAGTGGACAGGCTTCAGCAGGACTTTTAGACTAAGACAGACAAGGGAGACTTGGTGATTTGCTTGTGAAAATTAGCCATTGGAAACCTTATGAATCACAAGACAGTATTTTTCAATATACTGCTGAAATTCTTCAGGTTAGAATGCACTTAAACACACAGTGGTCACAGTAATGAGCCAATGCATACCAATGGCTTTGAAGTTGGTGCAGGACTAGGCAGCATTTTGTTCCGTTCTAATGGGGTACCCATCAATCAGAATTCAGTTAATGGCAACTGACATCTGTGGCAGTTACATAATCTGGTGTCAATTTGGGACTCGAGAGGATTAAGAGTGAAAGGGTGGAGCCTAGTATTTCAATCAGATCATAGCCAATGCGACCTCTGTGTGGGCATGGCCTCCTCCTGAGAATTCTGGGAACTCTCTATTGAACAGGCTGACTCCCTGAGAGACATCCCTGAGGAGAAGCTACATGGACCTGGCCTGAGTCAGCCCTAGGTACTGGAGGAGCCACATGGAGACCCCTGCCAGTGCTGAGATGCTTACAACGCCATTGGACCCAGAGACTTTCTACCCACTGGCCTGTGAACGTCCTGCATTCGGCATCATTGCATGTGTTTCATGAATCTGAAGAGGACTTTCTAGATCGGTATGGGACATATGGGTTAATATTGGTCTTATAGGCTTGGACTGGGATGCTTTCTTAATGTACAATCACCTTTTATATAAAAACTCTTTTATGACATGAGTTTCAATGGATTTGTTTCTCTAGTGTACCCCGACTAACACACATCAGACACCCATGGAATTCGAACCTACAGTTTTACATGCTCCACAGAAGATGGGGTGAATCATTGGAAGTTTGTTTTGAGAAACTCTGGGCTGTACCATCTTAACAAAGGGCACATCTATGCTTACACTGAAGCTTTTCAGAGGATGTCACCATGGCAGTCCCGACATTGGACTCTCTCAAACTCTCTCCTTCATTCTCCCATTTACATGAGGCCTCCCGAGATGCCCAGAAATCACCTTTCAAGTCCCAAATAAACCTTGTGCTGTGGCACCATCTGTCCCCCTTGTCGCTGCTTCATCCCCCAATATGCTTTCTAATCATTCTGACTACCTTTCTAGCAGTCTCTTCAGAGTGAGTTTGGCTCATCACTGATTTGAATTATCGTCCCCCAGTAGAATCTTCCCTGACTTCCAATGACCTTCAAATGAAGTCCAAGCCCATTTGATTTGACCTTGCTCATGTTGCCAGTTTCTCTCTGCTCCTTCCTGGCCAATTACTTCCCAGGTCTCCCCAAACAATCTCAGGGTTTTCTCCTTCTTCTTCTTCTTCTTCTTCTTCTTCTTCTTCTTCTTCTTCTTCTTCTTCTTCTTCTTCTTCTTCTTCTTCTTCTTCTTCTTCTTCTCCTCCTCCTCCTCCTCCTCCTCCTCCTCCTCCTCCTCCTTCTTCTTCTTCTTCTTCTTCTTCTTCTTCTTTGTATGCCAAATGTTCCCCCTGGATTTTGGGGGGTCACATTACAGTATTATTTTACCATTGGTTTTCGACTTTATGGTTCTGATGAATTTGGCATATTTTCATAGTTTCCTTCGTATTCACCCTGTGTAGGGTTATTAAACATTTTAAGCTTTTCTGTTTGGGCATTTTCAGCCATTATTTGTCCAATCTTTTTTTCTTCTCCCTTTTTCTGGAACTCAAATTCTACGTGATATTCTCCCACAGCTCACTGAGTTCCTGATAACTTTTTAGTATTTGTGTATATTTAAGTTTTCAAATTCACCTAGCTCTTTCTTACAGCTCTAGTTCTCTCCTAGTTATGTTCCTTCTTTCCTTTAAATGCTGAGATATGGTTATAATAACCATTTCTATGTCTATGTCTAGCAGTTAGATAATCTCTGTCATTTCATATCTCTTTCATTGATGGGTTTTATTCTGGTTATAGCTCATGTTTTTTTCTGTTTCTTAGTAGTTACTAGGTTATGATGGATATGGTGAATTTTAAGTTGTTGAGAATTTGGATTTTGTTGTCTTTTTCTTAAAGAGCATTAGATTTTGTTCTGGAAAGCAGACCTACTTCGCTGTTGCTGTTAGATGCCATTGAGTCCGCTTGGATTCATAGCAATCCTATGTGCAACAGAGCAAAATGCTGCCCACTCCTGCTCGGTCCTCACAGTGGTTCCTGTGTTGGAGATCCTGGTTACAGTCACGGTGTCAGTCTGTCTCATTGAGAGTCTTTGATTTTTTTCACTGACTCTCTAGCTTATCAAGCATGATGTTCTTCTCCAGGGACTGGCCTCCTCTGATATGACTGGCCTCTTTAAAGTATGGGAGGCAAAATCTGGCTGTGTAGATTATTGATCATTTCTAGCCTGATAAGGGAGTTGCTAGTTAAGCCTTTCTTTGAGGGTTGGTTTGGTCTGATGATAAGATATCTGACCTTTCTGAGGTCTCAGTGAATGCTCAGGAGACCACCAAAAACCTTTGCCTTGGCTTCCAGAGTTCAAACATTCCCCAACCCTGTGGGAAGCAGTAGGAATTGTGCAGTTCACAACTTCCCCTGCGCTGTTCATCTGGCTTTGTGGAGTTCCACATTGTGTAAGCATTGTTCACTGTCGATCTCCGGGACCTCTAGCAGTTACTGAGTTGTTGAAACTTCACGTTGGGTCCATGTGTGCCCGAGTAGAATTGTGCTGTACAATCAATAGGTTTTCTCAGATTTACTTTTCAGAAATAGATCATCAGAGCGTTCTTCTGGGTGTCTTCTGCTCAATCGCGGCTGTAGAATTGATTCTGACTCATAGCAACCCTGTAAGACAGAAGAGAACTCTCCCTCTGGGTTTCCGAGGCTGTAACTATTTCCGAGAGTGGCTAGTGGTTTTAACTGCGGACTCTGACAGTCCAACATGTAACCAGAATGCCTTCAGCATTCCCCGAGTGCCTGTTGATGGACGCAAACCGCCAGCACTTTAATTAGCAGGCAGATAGCTTAAATAGCTTACTCCACTTCAGAAATCTGCCCTGTAACGTCCAACCACCTTGATTTTGATGACTCTCCTTTTGGCTACAGCCTTCCTGTTGAACTGTCCCAATCTTGCTCCCCATTCTGCCTCCCAGAGAGTTCAAATAGAACACATCAAAGATCTCCTTTCAGGAACAATTGGACAGTTTCTACTGGATTCCTACGGTTTCTACTCGATTCCTATTATGCCCAATCTGAGCTAGAGTCTGATTTCTAGAGCATCCTGAAATTCCAGGAATGTCTAGCACAGTGGTTCTCAACCCTCCTAATGCGTCAGCTCTTTCATACAGCTCCTCATGTTGTGACTCCCAACCATACAATTATTTTTGTTGCGACTTCATGACTGTAATTTTGCTAGTGTTATGAATCGCAATGCAAATATCTGATAAGCAGGATGGATTTTCATTGTTACCAATTGAGCATAATTAAAGTATAGTGATTAATCACAAAAACAATATGTAATTATATATTGTGAAATGTTTATTTCTAATGACAAATAAATGAAATTTTTTCTTGAAGCATGGTGTAGCATGGGTAACAGTCTTTATGCCAGGCACTTATATGTGGGCATATCTGCATGTGGGCGGGCCCGCCTGGAGATGGATAGAGGGGAGATGGCTCGGTTCCTAAGACCATCAGAAATATGTGTTTTTGATGGTCTTAGGCGACCCCTGAGAAGGGGTCACTCAACACCCCCAAGGGGTCGCGACCTACAGGTTGAGAAGCGCAGGTAGAGCAATCAGACTCACTGCCATCGGGTTGATTGTGACTCAGTGGGCTGGAAGGACAGGATAGGACTGCCTCTGTGGGTTCTGAGAGTGTAACTCTAAGGCCCCATCTTTCTCCTTCAGAGCTGCTGGTGGTTTCGAATGGCTAATGTCACAGTCAGCAGTCCAGTGAGAAACCACTAGGCCAGCAGGACTGCTTTTCTGAAGGGGAAGGAAGCGTGTTGCAGCCAGCAATACCTTCTCCATTTAAAAATCATTTTCACAAAAACTCTGTCAGGCTACTAAGAAATTGAGCCTCTGAGATGCTCCGGCTTGCTCTAGTAAGTGGCTGTACTGGTCCCCGAGCCTAGACAGTGGATTCTGCCACATGTAGAATTTATGTCGCACTGACTCTGACCTTCCCCCGTTTCCCCAGGGGTGTGACAGAAAATACTGCAATCGCTCTTCCTTCTAGTCTGCAGGTGCACAGATTGTGCTCTACCTGCCACACCGACAAGCCTCTATTTGTTGTGACACTGTCATTTTTTTCTAAGGCAAACAATCCTGCGATCACAGCAGCGTGTTATGACTCTGGCAGGGAAGCAAACAGTAGGAGCCCAGGAATCTCCAGGGATTCCTATAGCCCTGCAGCCATGGAGCCTGCTAAAAGCGGCGATGAAGCTTGCTGGGCTGGGATGTCAAGGAAGAGTCTCCTTCTAGGAGTCAGGAAGGAGGAAGGCATTCTCGGACTCTGGGCAGAGGGCATCAGCGAAGCCCTCAGGATAACTGTTGTGGTGGTAAACTGCTACTGAGTCAGATACTAACCCGGTATAATCCCAGGCACACAGAACAAAACACTGCCCAGCCCTGCACCAAGCCCAGGGCGGATTGTGGATCAGACCATCGCCATTGATGGGGTTTTTCTTGGTTCATTTTCAAAAGAACTAGTAGATGACCAGTATTTCTCTGTTTCTAGTCGGTCTTGCCTAGGAAGCTTCACTGAAACCTGGTCAGCCATGATGACTCTGACTCTCCAAGACTGGAGGTAAGCAGTCTACGAAGGAGCCAGCTGGTTCATCTCACCTGTTGTCCTGGCATCAATTCTGACTCATGGTGACCCGTGTATAACAGAGTGCAACTCTTTCTTCCATGGACTTTCTAGCCTATAGTCTTTCCAGAAATAGATCACTAGGCCTTTGTTCCACAGCAGTGCCAAGTGGGTAAAAACAGCCAACTTTTCTGTTGGTGTTGTTATTGTTAGGAGCCTGCAAATCAAATCGTTTCTGACCCATAGTAACCCATAGAACACGACAATGATCCGTGCTGTGTTTTCCTCATAATTGTTCTAATGTTTGCAGCCATTACGTCAAATTGTCTCACGGAGGGCCTTCCTCTTTTTCCACTTCCCCTGGACTGTGCCAAGCATGATGTCCTTCTCCAGGGACTGGTCTCTTCTGACCACACGTCCAAAGGAGGCAAGACAATACCTTGCCATCCTTGCCTCTGAGGAACCCTGGGGCCGTACTTTTCTCCAAGACAGATCCGTTTGTCCTTTTAGCAGCCCATGGTGTTTTCAATGAGCGTCAATTCTTTATGGCGGCAGGGAGGGATACAGACGGGCACAGGAGTAGGTCCAGTGATGAGCCTACTTTTGGACAAGTTGCTTTTGTGGTCCCTCCCAGGAGTCTACGTGTGATGTAGGCCTCATAGGTTGTCTGGAGTTGTCCTAGCACAGTGGAAATTTGTCTTGGGAAATTGTCATAGTAATTAGTTTCTTAAATTCAAGAATATTTTCTAGAGTGAAGTTTCACACATTCTACTCCTAATCTGGTGACATTCACATAAATTCATGTTTATGACTTGATATATATATATAATATTTGAATCACATTATTTTTTGACATGTATCAAATTTGTCTCCCATGAAAACCTAGTGACAAGGTAGCTGATGACCCTATATTCTGCTCCCTAATTTGGACACTGAAGGAGGCTGACACTGACATTGGTCAGTTAATCAGGAGGATTGAAGCCTCTGAAACATCCCTGGACTACAAAATGAAGAAAAGAGAGCTGGATAGATGATTTGGTATGACCTTGAGAAAAAGGAATTGATGAAACCTTCTATTAATCAATTACCTTCTCTGTACAAGGAACCATGCCAGAGATAGGATTTCATATTCCCACAATGTTTTATTGAGGAAAAATTTAATATTACAAATGTAGGATATGCTTATTGAGAGGAAAAATTAGGAACAACTCAAGAATAAGAGAGATAAATAATCTTTAATTCTGTCACTTGAATATGTCGATTTGCCAGTTTGTTGTATATTTTTTTCAAGAATGTTTAGAAACAACTGTGGATATATATATATATATATATATATATATATATATATATATATATATTGAGAAATTAACCCATCTTAGGCCTGTAGTTGAATGAAATTTAGTAAAATTATACAGTTGTCAACTTATCATCTTAATCAAATTTTAGATCATGCTACAATTCCAAAAGATTCTCTTATGCTCCTGTATAGTCAATCCCTGCTTCCCTCCTAAGTGCTCCTCACACACTGATTTCCTTCCTATGCCTTTTCTAGATATTTCATATAAATGGAACTCTATGACATATAGTCTTTTCGGTGTTTTTCTTTTAGGTTAATATTTTTGAGGCTACCACATTGTTGCATATATCAGTATCTCTTTAAAAATTATTGCTGAAATATTTCATTTTATGAACATGTCTACTTATTTATCTTTTTTGGTAGACATTTGGATGGTGTCTTACCGTGCTAAGGCCACCAAAACAAGATATCACAAAGTGACTGACTTTAATGAGTAGAAATTTATAGCTCGGAAGCTCGATATCTGAACGCAGGGTCTGTCCTTTCTCTGCTGGCTCCAGGGGAGGAAACCTCCTTCTCTCTGTCAGCATTTTACAGCCCTGGGCATTTCTTGACAGGCCTTGTAGATGATGATCACGTGTGGTCTTTTCTCTATATATGTGACTTCACTTCTAATTCTTTGTCTGTCCCCTTTAGTTTAGTTCATAACTATCACCTGAAGGTATTAGAATTAGGACTTACTCTACTTTGATGAGACTTCATTAAGTTAATTGATAACACCTGTACACACACAAAAATTCCTATTCTTCCCAACAAGATCATATGCACTTGTGCAGGGGTTAGGTGCTCAATCTATATATTTTTTGGAAAACAATTCAGTCCATAACAAGCTGTTTCTGATTTCTATCTATTATGAATTATGCTGTTATGGATATTTGCGTACACATTTGGGGGTTGACATGCTTTTATTTCATGTGAGTAGGTACAGAGTAGTGGAATGGATCTGTATTGTAAGCACCGATTTGGTCGGATGGCACGGGACTGGGGAGGGTTTCTTTCTCTTACACACAGGGTCGCTACGAGTCGGAACGGACTCGTGGCACCTCCCTACAACGACAACAACATGGCAGGTAGTTTCAGGCTCTTCCTTAGCGAGGGGCCTACTAAAATCATTTGCTCATTTTGAAAACAAATATTTGCTGTCTTAATGAGTTGTATAGTCCTTTATATATTCTGGATGCAAATCCTTTATCAGGCACAGGATTGGCAAATAATTTCTTCCAGTGTTTGGGGCATCTTTTCATTTTCTTGATGGTGTCTTTTGAAGGATGAATGTGTTTTATTGTCATTTTTCCTAGTTTTCTTATATCAAGATATTTTAATCAGATTGCTGTTCCTGTGTGCCAGAGTGGAATTGTTCTCATTGAGGCTTCCAAAGCTCTGATCTGTCAGAAGCAGGTTGTCTGGTCTTCATAGTGGGTCCAAACGGCCAGTATTTGCTTATTAGTCCAGTGCTTGCCCCTTTGTACCATCCAGAGATTCCTTTTCATAAGATTCTATATATGTGACCATGTTTTCTCTTATTATTAGCTCAATAAATTACATAAATAGATTTCAAACCCACTGATTTCCCAGAGTACACTCCATATAATAACCATGCATTGTTTTATGAATGTGGTACTGGGGTTTGGTATGTATATTTATTAAAACGATTTACATGTAGATTCACAACTGACATTATCTCATACATTTGGGGGTATTAGCCTTGTCTTAAGGAGTCCTGGATATAGTTGTAACGCATTTGTCCGCTAAACAAAATGTCATTATGAGTCAGTATCGACTTAACAGCAATGAGTTAGACTTACTTTTGTTGAACATGGTCATTAGGAATAGTCTCACTTGTGAAGTAAACGAGAACTATGTTCCTTGGTTCTCCTAACATGCTGCTTTTGTTGGATGTTATTCAGTTGGTTCTGACCCACTGCACAGCAGAACAAAGCACTGCCAGTCCTGCATCTTCCTGCTAATTGCGATTGTCTTTGAGCCCATTGGTACCGTCACTGTGTCAATTACTCTTCTGGTAGGCATTCGTCCTTGTTGCTGGCTCCCTGTCTATATGAACTATGACAAGAAGGATGCTGAGTGAGCATTGGATGAAAGCTCATTAGCAGCCTGTGATGGGATGCAGATGGCACACTGTTACTTGCTGCGAGCACGGAGAACATGAGGCACTTGCTGATAGAGATCCGAGATTGTGCCCTCAGTGTGGATTACAGCATAGTACAAAGGCGACAAAAATCCTCACAAGTGCGCCAGCAAGTAGCAGCACGAGGCACGGAGAAAACAGCTGAAGTTGCCAAGGATTTCATTTTACTGGGATCCACAATCAACACTCACGAAAGCAGTCGTCAAGAAATCAACCCATATAATTTCACTAGGCAAATCTCCTTCCCTCAACCTCTCTAGAGTGTCAAAGAGCAACGATGTGATGTCTCGGGCACACCACACTCAAAGTCATGGTACTTTCCATCGCCTCATCTGCACGTGAAGGCTAGACAAGGAATAAAGGAAGCCAGAGAAGAATGGGTTCGCTTAAATCAAAAGGGTGGCAGAGAATGTTGAAAATCTCCTGAACTGCCGGAAGGACAAACAAGTCTGTTTTGTTTCTAAGGAGGCATGCTTCTTAGAAAGGCGCATGGCAGGACGTTGGCTCATTGGCTCGTTGGCTCGTGTTTGATCATGGTAGCAAGAGAACCTAGTCCCTTGAAAAGGACCCCATGCTTGGCACAGTAGCGTGGCAGCAAAGAAAGGAAGACCCTCAGTGATGGTGTGGCTCTAACAGTCGTCTCAAACCCAACGCTTGTGAGGACAGTGAAGGGCTGGGCAGTGCTTTGTTCTGTTCTGCGCCACTATGAGTCTGAACCAACACAATAGCACCTAGCACCAACAACACTATGCATACACAGGAAGTTCTGGCGCATTGTGGGTTAAACATTAGACAGAGAGCATAACCATCTGCACCCTAAATTAGGGTGGCCCCATTTATACCCCTCTTTGAGTCTCATTTTTCCCATATGTAGACCAAATAAAAGTGACTTTTACATCTCAAGGTTCTTTCTAAGCTCACCGTGCAGGTGAGCATGCATATGGAGAGAATGCATCTGAGTCCAAGGATGGTCCATGCCCTTCATGAGATCCAAGGGTGTCCAGGAGATGAGCTTCTGAGTCAAAATTTCTTTGCTTTACGTTCATTCAGGACTCCACTCCTGAGTCTCTGGAGGATGCTGGGTGGGAGAACCTCCTGCCTTCTTCTTCAAGAACAGTGTGGAGAAGTTTTTTACACCAGAAATCACCTGGAAAGGGTGTTGGGGAACTGAGGAGGTACATAATTTCCAAGCCTCCCTTCCAAAGTCTCCTGGAGTGCCAAAGTACAGTGGGCAGTAGTGGCTTGAACAGAAAGTAAATCCCTTTTACGAGCTGGAATGGTAGGAAACCTGGGGAGCAAGTCCCTCTGGTGGTTGAGAAACAGCCTGACTATGCAGGGCTCTACCGGAGTGTCAGGCTCAGACAGGCCTCCACCGTCCTCGAGGAGGGGTGTTCACGGGCCTGATCTAGGGCACCCCCAGGCCGGCAGTGGGGGCCACCATCTCTCCCAAGGCAAGCATGAGAGGGATTGCGTTCTGAAACATGAAAATGCTATATGGCTACTTTCACAATGAATTATCCACACAGTATGAGGAAATAACAATTCATACTTAGAATTAATTTGATTACATTTCAATAAAAGTGAGCATTTCAGATGCTGAAGAAGGAGGCATGATGCCTTCTCACCCCCTCCCCCAAGTTGCCTCTGTCTCCCCTCCATTACCTAAAGTTTCAGGCACACAAGCCTAGCAGTGGGAGATTATTCACAGATTTAACTCAATTTTTTTAATCTTAATAAGACATTTCACTAGCCTTAATTGCCCCCAGAATTTTACCCTGCAGCATAAGTTCAATATTTCAAATTAATTAGCTATTGTTTTTTCTTAAAGTTGGTGAAGACAGTTTTGTAAATGCCAAGATGGATGGCCCTCGCCCTGCCCAGACTTCTGTGCACCTACCTCCTGCCTCCCAGCCTTTCCCACTTCCCTCATGGCTGTTGTCTTGACAAGTTCATTGCTGTGTTCACAAGAAAGCCATCAATAGAGTCTAGCATCTGGAGATGTTCAGAGCAAGACTGCTGCTCCTCAGGGGTTCAGTGGATGAAAGACAGCTAAAGAGGATTTGCAAGTGCCTCATGGGGAGGGCACGGGGGGGGGGGGGGAGAACACAAGTTGTACTGGAGACTCAGAGAATTGCAAAGAGGTTTTGCAAGAATTAGGAGAAATAAATAGACAACAGAACACCCAGGCAATGTTTATGGAGAGCATACTATGTAATAGGTTTCCTAGTAAGCACTCAAAATCTCTCTTAGATTCCATCCTCAGAACTCTAATGGACTGCTTCAGACTATTATTAACTCACAAATTGGGATTGATTCTGGCTCAGGGAGACCATATAAATGACAGTATAGAACAGTCCTCCACAGGGTCTTCAACGACTAGGTTTTTGGTAGTGATCACTAGGATTTTCTTCTAAAGTGTTTCTGGATGGACTTGAATCCTCTACCTTTCAGTTAGATACCGAGCATAGTAATTCCCTGTTTAATGCAAGGATTCCTAGTATCTCACAGAGGTTAAACTATTATCTCCTAAGTTCACCCAAAAGATCCCTAACAATTCAATTTCTGTGAAGATCACAAGGGTTTGTAGAGAGTAAACAAATTTAGGTATATATATATATATATATATATATATGAAAACACAAAGAACAAAAAATGATAATGAGGCTTGGATTCAGACCTATGTCCATCATGAACTTTAGGGGACAACCTGGGCTGCTCATTGATGAAATGGCAGTTGGCAGTACCATGCCACAGAGATCCAATGCCTTGTTCACAGAAAGGGCAATGTGGCTCAGGATCTCTCAGAACACTGGTAGCCTTTAAGTACCTGGACAACTCTGGAAAATGCTAGATATTGCTGTATACCAGTGGTTCTCAACCTTCCTAATGCTGCGACTCTTTAATATAGCTCCTCATGTTATGGTGACCCCCCTCCCCAACCATAAAATTATTTTCGTTGCTACTTTATAACTGTAATTTTGCTACTGTTATGAATCGGGCAACCCTTGTGAAAGGATCATTCGATCTCCAAAGGGGTCTCGATCCACATGTTGAGAACTACTGTTGTAGACGGAAGTAAGAAGCCCAGAGATGCCCCTGCCATCGAAACAGAGGATGTAAACCAAGGATCTACTGTGTACTCACAATGAAGCCTTGAACAAGTACCTAGCCTTGCAGAATTTCAGTTTTCCTGATATGTAAACATGAGAGCTTCCGTGGGAGCCCTTGGGATGTTAATTTAGAGAATACATGCAGAACACTGCACAAAGTCAACACCCCGTTTGGATTAGCTACATCACCGCTCTCCTGGGCATGTGCTCCCCATGTCTGACCACAGTTAATGTCAAAAATCATACAGCTGGTACCCTCATTAGCTTCACACTTGTCAAATATTTAGTTCCACTGGGCCTTCCAGCTTTCTTACAGCTGAAATGAGATGGCTGCTTTGACATGGTGATTATATGGCATGAGTGGTTGACTGAATGAACTTCTGCCATCTGAAGTGAGGGGACTGTCATCTGTTGGATTCGCTCTGTGCCTGATAGAATGACTAATAATCAATGTCTCACATATGATGACACATCAGTTTCGTGACTGTCTCGTTCCCGAGTGTTTAGTGAGGCAGTTATGTTTGGCTGTCAGCAGGCTGGAGTTGAGCCTTGTGTCTTTTCAGATGTGACTGTAGACCATTCTCTCAGACATATGAGGCATCATCTGACCTGCAACAATCCTCAAAGACATGGATTCTCTTTAGCAAAGACATGCCTGTTTAGGAAAAACACATTTTTAAATAGGGCTTTTCATCCATCTCCTTGTGCCTTGATACTGTTGCTATTCTGTTCATCTGGCTGTGACTCCTTATGTATGTGCCATATATACAGGCTTATGGATGTAAAACAGGAAAACTTTGCCTGGATGTCAGGCCTGGTGATTTGCTTTAGAAAGGTCAAAGTCTTGAAAACTCCATGCAGAGAGTCTTGCCTGCACAAGGTCACTGTGGGTAGCAATGGACTATATAGCAACCAACAGCAGCTCATGGCAGAACCAGGATTAAGCCTGACTTCAGAACCCACACTGTCAATGCTGTGCGACAATGATGTGCTCCCCAATGAGCAGATTGTCAGGACTTATTCATCTATCTTTCGGTGACGTCCATGGTGAGGGCAGCATAATTTCTAAGTCACCAGCAGTAGCTTAACTACAGTGTGCTTCTTGATACTGTTGGAATGCGACATTCTTCTGCAATGGGGTATGACTTACAGGTGTACTCTATGCGTCATTCATGTGTACCCTCGATGGATGTTTAATTTTGAAAGTCGGTTTCCATACCATTGTGAAGCCCCGTGAGAGCATTGGGGTGACATGTTGTGCAATGAAAGGAAAAGGCCCTGTCGTTACCTCAAAGGTCACCAATGACACCAGGCCAATGAACCAATTTCATTCTGCTTCCTCCTCCACTTTGTTGCTAGAAACTGCGGTTGTCCTCTCCCTCGTGTGTCTACCTCCTCTGCCCACCTTGGGTCTTCCTAAAGACTTGCCACGGAGACCCAGGTGTGCAGAGGCAGAAGAGATCTTGCTGTAGCCATTACTTTCTGTCATTCGGTCAACACGTCAGCAGCCTTGGTAACCCCCTGCTAAGTCGGTGTCCTGTGGGTGTTGGCGCACCGCTCATGATGAAGAACATGCTTCCTTCCAACACAGTGGCTCCACTGTGGGTGGCCATAAGGACAGCTGTTTTGCTTTGACTCAAAATATATAAGAAAGATTTCTACTTCCTCGTGCTAATTCTAACCCTTGGGCTGCAGACATTATGTAAAGAAAAGTTTACATGAAAAAATCCTCTTTTACTTGATAATCATGTTGATGGTTAATTGTATGTCAATTTGGCTATCCTATGGTACCCAATTATTTGGTAAAATATCAGTCTGGATGTTGCTACGAAGCTATTTGCATGTGATTAGTATTTAAATCAGTTGCACTTAAGCTAAGCAGATTATCCTGCGTAATGTGGATGGGCCTCAACCAATCAGTTAAAGTTTGTAAAAGCAAAACCTGAAGTTTGCAGAAGGAGGAGTCTATTTCAAGACCAGTTTGATGAAATTTCCATTGTCTGGCCTATGGATTTGGAACTCGCTAGCCCCCATAATTGTGTGCACCCTTCAAAAAAGCTTTCTCTTTCTCCATATGTATTTGGAGACACACACACACAGAACCTTGGTGACACTGTTGGGTAAATATTGGACTGTTAACCCCAAGGTCGGTGGTTCTAACCTGTCAGCTGCTCTGTGGGAGAAAGTTGAGGATTTCTGCTCCTGGAAAAAAATTATAGACTCAGAAACCCCACATAGCATTGCTCTGAGTCCGAATTCACTTGATGGCAGAGAGTTTGGTTTGGGACATATAGAGACATAACAAATATCTCTATATAACACATATAAAAACATACATATTCACATTGTTGTTAGGCGGACTCATAGTGATCTTATGTAGGACAGAGTGAAGCACTGAATCATCCTCATAATTGTTATGCTTGTGTCCATTGTTGCAGCCACTGTGTCAATCACCTTGTCTAGGGCATTCTTCCGTTTTACTGACCCTCTACTCTACTAAGGCTGCTGTCCACATTCATGGATTCGTCTCACCTGAATATGTGTCCAAAACACACGAGAAGTCATCCCCCTATCCTCACTTCCAAAAAGCACTTTGACTGTACTTCCTGCAAGACAGATGTGTTTGCTTCTGGGAGTCCATGGTACTTTCAACATTCCTCATCAATGTCATAATTCAAGTGAACCATTTGCATTGTGGTTTTCCTGTCCAGTGTTCATGTGCCCGAGAGATCATTGCAAATACCACGACTGAAGTCAGAAGCACTTAGTCTTCAAAGTGACATCTTTTCTCTTTGACAATTTACTGAGGTTTTTTAATAGCAGATTTTATTTTAATTTTTGACTACTGCCTCTATGAGCATTTGTTGTGGATCCCAGGAAAATGATATCCTTGACAACTTCAATCTTTTCTCTGCTTGTCCTGATGCTGCTTTTGGTCCAGCTGTGGGAGCTTTTGTTTTCTCTACATTGAGTTGGAATCAAGGCCACAATCCTTGGTCTTCTTCAGCAAGTGCCTCTAGGCCTCTTTGCTTTTGGCAACTACAACTGTGTTATCTGCATATCACAGAGAGCTAATGAGTCATAATCCTAATGCATTTTTCTTCATCGAGTCAAGCTTCTCAAATCATCTGCTGAGCATAGAGACTGAATAAGTATGGCAAAAATATACAACCTAACAAACATCTTTTCTGCTTTTAACCATACAGTAATGCATATTGTATTTGAATGACTGCCTCTTGGCTTGTGTAAAGATTCTACATGAACAAAATCAAGTATTCTAGAATTCCCATTCTTTGAAATGCTACTTATAATTTATGAAGATCCACACAATTGTATGCCTTTACTTAGTCAATGAAACAAAAGCAAACCTATTTCCAGCTCTCCCTAGCCTATTGTCTAGCCTAGGAATTTGGAAATTGCTAGCCCCCATAATTATGTGCACCAATTCTTCAAAAAAAAATAAACACACGTGAGTGTGTGTGTGTGTGCATGCACACTCGTGCCTGGTGGCATGTTTGGGTAAATGTTGGACTTCTAACCACAAGGAGATGGCTCAACCCCACCGGCTGCTCTGGGAGATGAGGGGAGGGGAGGTGGGTGGGCGTTGAGGGTTTTTGCTCCTATAAAGATTTGCAGTCTCAGAAGTCCTCTTTAAGGTCACTCTGAGTCAGAATTAATGCCTGCTTCCAGCTAAAATTAATCTAATCTCAGAAATGATACCCCTCATTCCATGCCTTCTGCATTCAGCTTGAATTTCTGGCAGTTCCCTATCAATGTAATGGGGTGTGTGTGTGTGTGTGTGTGTGAGAGAGAGAGAGAGAGAGAGAGAGAGAGAGAGAGAGAGAGAGAGAGAGAGAGAGAGAGAGAGAGGAGGGGGGAAGGGGCTTCAAAATATTTGTGGAATAATCAGATTAAAATAGTGGAAATTTTCATAAACTTTTTGAAACATACACACATAGAGTAAAACCTTTGAAAATCAAGCCTGGGTAAGGCAGAAAGCTGTCAGAGAGGAAAAACAAGTATTTTCCCCCAATAGAAGCAATAGAACGGTGGTAGTGACCCATTGATGCCTGCCTTCCTCAAAGATCACTGAAGAGGTGAGTGCTGTAGCAAAGTGTGATGAAATCAGATGGTACCCAGCTATCAGGAGGAATAGCATCTGGGCTCTAAAAGGCTTGCTTTACAACATGCCACCATCTAAGTGAGGCATCAAATAAGTCCACATGGAAGAAGCACACCAGCCTGTGTTATCCAAAGATTGTACTTAGTTAACAGAAATCCAAATGAAGGAATATCAGAGCTTCAAGTTTGAATATCTGGTTTGCAGAAGGCTATGGATGACAGCGGAAGTCCAGAATCCATTTGTAGGGTCCACACACAGAGTAAGCCTTTGGTAAGTCCTCTGTCCATCAGCAAGGGATGCGAATAATCTTGTTATCAGGCAGAGAGCATTGTAAAGGCACTTGTGGCAGCTATAGTTAGGTCAAAATGCAATATCTTATTCGAGCTTCCTTTTGACCCATTTAAGAACGGTTTCAGATTTTTAAAAAGCTCAGGGGGAAATACATGCGAATGAAGCCTCTGGTAAATCCCTTTTGACCATTTATAAGGAATGTGAATTGCCTGCTATCATCCAGAGTGCATTGGAAATAAATTATGGCAGATATAGACGGCTTAAAATGTATTACCTTGCCATTTGATGTCCCTTTTTAGCATGTTGGAAGTGTTGCAGTGTTCTATATTTTCTACTTTCTCTTTGGTTGAGGTCTTTCTCTGTTTTACTTTGTTATCTTTGTGATTGTTATTCATTTTGTATGCTTTTCTGTGTATGAAGTCTGAGACGGGTAGGACAATAATCTTTAGAGACAACAATGGGGTTAATGGTTTCTTGTGGGTGTGACGGGGGAGATTAGAGGGAACTAGGAAACTTAATAACAATGAGTACAAGAAAGAAGAAAATATTATCTCAGAGAAAGCAACTACAACTCTGCTGGTAGGAAAACAGGGAGGAACAAATTCCCAACAGGAGAACAAAACCCTTAACAATACTCATGTGGAACCCAAAGGGAGAATATACCTGGTACTAGGTCCTTAATTGGACACTTTGACTTAGTTTTTTTGTGTAGACCTTGGTGACTCAGAATATGTGTCACAGGCTACTGGGACTTTAGACTCTGTTCTTTCAAGGTGCACAACATCCTTCAAAAGCCACACCAGCCCTGTGGAGTGGGCTTTACCTGAAACTCACTTATAGCCGTTGGACTTAAGGCTGAAACACCCTAGTGTGAGAAGAAGCAGATGACTAGTAGCCCAATGGCACAGAAATGTCTGAAGTTGGACTTTAGTTCAAATTACACGTCTTAAGGGTGCTCAATGAATGGTGGGCAGGAACCACCATCTGCTTACTATTTCAATGCCCTCCTTGCTCCATTGTGACATGTATCAATAAGGTATGCATGGCTTTGTTGCCATGAATGAATATTATTGGAAGATTTGCCCTATCACCAACCCACATTGTTTATGTAAATAGTATCCAGTCACTTAAGAGTTTAATCTGTATAAGCCAACAATTCATATATTGTAATTCATAGATGACTTATATTTAACCCTATCAGGGTTGCTATGAATCAGTATTGACTTGATGGCAGTGGAAGTGATGCCCCAATCTAACAACAATTAGCTCTTGTGACATGGACCTGTTTGGTGCTTGCCCTTGTGAAAAAAATCACTAAAGATATGGGTGCTATAAAAAAGTGTGGTGAAGAAACTAGATGGTGCCCAACTATCAGAGAGAATAGCATTTGGGGTCTTAAAAACTTGTTTTCAAAGAAGCAGTCATCAAAGAGACGTGTCAACTACGTCCACATGAAAGAAGCATTCGTTTATGTGATCCAAGGATTATAAATAATAATCTAAAGGAGGCATCAGAGTTTAAATTGTAAACACCTTGTTTGCAGAAGGTTATGGATGGCAGCAACAATGGGCTCCGGCCTAGGATCAATGGGGAGCATGGCACGAGACCAGGCCACCTTTCCTTCTATTGTCCATACGGTTGCCTGGAGTTGAAACTGACTCGACAGCACCTGACAACAGCATTCCTTTCCCCAGTGTCATGGTTACATTGCTCTGTAAGTGTTGCTCATCACTGTCACCCATGGAAAGATTTTCGGACTGGCATTTTCCCATCCACTTTGTTCCAGCACCATCCACAGACATGAAGCGGAGCTTTCTTTGCCTTCATTGAAGTATTCAAAAACGTTATTTGATCAAAACAGCACCAAGGACAAGCTCTCACCTTGGGCCTCTGGAGAGCTCCTGAACTGACAGGCTGAGCAGGAATGAATTAATCAATAAGCCCTAAGTATGGTTCTTGAAGTGCTTATAAGCCCACATCCCTACTGTTTGTTTTTATCATTTTATTAGGGGCTCATACAACTCTTATCACAATCCATCCATACATCCATTGTGTCAAGCACATTTGTACGTATGTTACCATCATCATTCTCAAAACACCTGCTTTCTACTTGAGCCCTTGGTATCAGCTCCTCATTTTCCCCCTCCCTCCCTGCTCCTCCCTACCCCCTGAACCCTTGATAATTTATACATTATTATTATTTTGTCATATCTTACACCATCAAACATCTCCCCTTACCCACATCTCCTCTGTCTATCCCCCAGGGAGGTTATATGTAGACCTTGTAATCTGTTCCCCCTTTCTCCCTCACCTTCCCTTCACCCTCCCGATATTGCCACTCTCACCACTGGTCCTGAGGGGTTCATCTGTCCCAGATTCCCTGCATTTCCAGTTCCTATCTGTGCCACTGTACATCCTCCGATCCAGCCAGATATGTAAAGTAGAATTGGGATCATGATAGCGGGGGAGAGGAAGCATTCAAGAACTAGAGGAACATTGTATATTTCATTGTTGCTACACTGCACCCTGACTGGCTCATCACCTCCCACAGCCCTTCTGCAAGGGGATGTCCAATTTCCCACAAATGGGCCCTGAGTCCCTACTCCGCACTCCCCCTCATTATGATTATTTTGTTGTTGTTGTCTTTGATGCCTGATACCTGATCCCCTCTATACCTTGTGATCTCACAGGTTGGTGTGCTTTTTCCATGTGGGCTTTGTTGTTTTGCAGCTACATGGCCCCTTGTTTATCTTCCAGCCTATGGAACCCCAGATTCTATATCTTTTGACAGCCGGGCACTGTCAGCTTTCTTCACTGCATTTGCTTATTCACCTGCTTTATTTTCAGTGTTCGTGTCAGGGTAGGCTGGTGTGCTTCTTCCATGTGGGCTTTGTTGTTTCTTAGCTAGATGGCCACCTGTTTATATTTGAGCCTTTAAGACCCCAGACGCTATATCATTTAATAACCAGACACCATCAGCTTTCTTCACCACTTTGCTTATGCACCCCCTTTTCCTCAGTGATGGAGTCCTGACAGGCTGGCGTGCTTCTTCCATGTGGGTTTTGTTGTTTCTCAGCTAGATGGATGCTTGTTTATCTTCAGGGCTTTAAGACTTCAGATGCTATATCCTTTTGGTAGCTGGGAACCATCCGTTTTCTTCACCACATTTGCTTGTACACCCATTGTCTTCAGCAATTGTGCCAGGAAGGTAAGCATTTCAGACTGCCGAATTGGTAGAACAAAGTGTTCTTGTGTTCAGGGAGTACTTGAGCAGGGGTCCACTGTCCATCTATTTTCTTAATACTCAACCTATAAATATATGTACATAGATATATTTTCCCCCATCATATATAAATATATTTACATCTTTATATGCCTATTTTTAGTTTTATCAAATGTATATCATAAAATTATCACCGTATACCATATTGAAATAAAAAGATGCTGTCTTTGATTGCATTTTTCTTGATCCAGCTACTATTTCCTATTATTGTGAGCTGTCAAGTCAGCTCCTGACTTATGGTGACCCAACTAACAAGGGAATAAAACTCTACCCAGTCTTGTGACTTCCCTGAGACGCATCTTTGTGATGCATAAGATTTTCATTGACCGATTTTCATAAATAGATCACTAATCCTTTCTTCCTAGTGTGTCTTAGTTTGGAAGTTCTGCCAGAATCTACTCAGAAGCTTCAACTGGCAGACTGGTGGCTGCAATGCTGTGCTCAAACATAATAACATCAGCACCTTATCTCTCTCTGCTTCTCAGTTCTCCTTGGTTTCATTCTTAGAAGGAGTCTTGGAACTTCCAGAAGTTCCCGATTTATATTTATAAGGGAAAAAGAAACATCCCCTTCCATATAATGTAAGTAGACGTACTAGGGTTAGCACTGACTGTAATCTTGGCTTGGGCCAGACACCTACTCTGAGTAATCACCTTTGCTAGGTGATAGTGAGTTCTAATTGACCCAGAAAGAATGCCGGGAATACTCCCGGAACTGGGATTATTGTCAAGTCCCTCTGACATTTGAAAGGAAAAGGATCAGTCTTCATGGAAGAACATTTAGGTATTGTTACTGAAAGGAAAGAAAGGGAATGCTGACTGACTAAATACAATGCCTAAATGTGTCTCAGTATCACATTGCTCCTGGTCTTTACACCCGTGTTAGCTTCATTCCCACTGGGTCGTGCTTACTGGTGTCTTCAGTCTTTGGGCTTCTAGGGTTAGGCACAAGGAAGAGCGAAAACAGGTGTCTCCCTTTATCCCTGGGAGCAATGAGTCTTTTTGGGGAAATCTTTCTTCACACACACACACACACACACACACACACACACACACACACACACACACACCAAAACCAAACTGCATTAAGCTTTAAATGATGTGCCATTTAAATCAAACCCGAGTTTAAGGATCCAGCAATCACATAACTAGTGCTTTGTGGATGATGAGGGGACCTACGTAGCCAAATGAGCTATTTATGAAACAGGAGGAGAGAGATAACATTCAGGAAGCAAGGATCTTCCAAGAGAAGACAAGAAAGAAATCCACGGGACACTGAGGATCTCTGGTGCTATCTCTGACTGTCCCCTCTGCACCTACTGATGCTGCCCCTGACCTTGTCGCAGTCCAGGTGCCCTATGCAGATGATCCCCGATCCACACATGATCAGGGCCATTCAAACCAGTTGCTGCCGACTCCATTCCAACTAGTGGTGATGAGAATAGTGCAGAGAAGCGCATTGTAGGATTTCTTCAAGGTTGCGATCTTTTGGAATCAGATAACCAGACTTTTCTTCTGTATTGTCTTAAATGAGTCTGATTTGCTAACTTTCAGGTAGTAGTTGAATGTGTAACTATTTGTGCCACTCAATCCTACTTAAACTCTCTGAGTCTCAAATCTCCGCATCTCAGTTAAAATTGCCATGAGATTCTGTTTATTGCACTCAAGCCTTGGCTCTAGGTCTACTAGCTGGGTGGGTTAAGGTCGCAGTTTGATATCCCTGATTGGCAGACTTTCTACGATTTCTGTACTCTATCCGTGGTAGCAGTTTCATGAGGATTGGCTGAGGCAATGCCTGGGAAAGCAATGTGTACTGGACGAGGTACATTCACTGCAAGCTGAACACAGTGATGTGGGGACATTAATGCTTCAAGAAGCAGCTGCTCCTTGCTCCCGTCATGGACTGCGAAGGAGGGACACAGTGATTCCTACCCAGAACACGTGCCTTGTCATGGCATCCCGACGTACCCACTTGATCCTGTCCTTAGTCCTCTGCCTCTGGCCTGTAACCAATTTCCATATCTAACACATGTAGGATACCAAAAGCGACAGGAGCCCATTCTGCCATGAACACGAAGAGACAGAAACAGAAAGACTGGCCATTATTTCCTTCCTTGCTTACTCAAAATATCCCATGATGTGCTCTCTGAAAAGGGCCCAGCAAGGCCAATCCCAGCATCGGTTAGCTCGAGGCTTCTGTCAAATTAATCCACTGCAATGGGCTCCTGACTTTATTGGAACAGAGCAAGTCAGCACTGACCATGAATGGGTTTGCGCTGTGCTTGGCATTGAGAAAGCCCATGTCACAGTCTGCGGCTCCCGTTAGCTTTGTGCAACTTGCTCTGCTGGAGTTGTCTTTCTTTAAGAAGAGAGGGAACCAAACGAAAATAACGAACTGCCTCTGATCCAGTTTCCGGGTTGGTAAAGTCACAGAACCCCAGATCCAGGGGGAAATGAGGCTTAAAAATATTCATAGCACCTTTTACTCCCTTCCTTCATTTTTTTTTCTTTGCTACCTTCCACGGTAAAGACTAAAGACTAGAGACTAAAGACTTTGTCATTTGTTCAGATCAGGCTTTCTTAGAAATTTCAAGTAAAACATTCTTTTGTAGCCGAAACCTATTAATAATTTAAAGTGCTTAATCTTTTGAACAATGATCAAAATTAAGCTATTACCCACAGGGGGATATTTACATACAGTGAGCAGCTGTTTGACAGCCTTTTCCAGTTCAAAATTTCTTGTGACCCTCATAAAACTCTAGTAAGCAGATGAATATTTGGCTATAGTATAATTTCATTCTTCTATGGGTGTGATAAATGGCCACTGAAAATCACATAGAAAGTAAATAAGGTAATTCTTTGTGCTTTCTACAGACTATAGGAGTTACAGGGAATAAGAAATTACTTTTGAATTCCTCTACATGCAATTTGCTAACAAGCTACAGAATGCAGAAACACGTAATTAGCAATTACTATAGTAGGTAGTGATGCAGTGCCTAACAGTATATGGGCTTGCAATCTAGTGGTAGGAACTAGATTGAGCTTGGTACACACAGCAGGTCTTAGAATAGCAAGTGAAGGCTGTTGACAATAAACCGAGGTTTATAGAGCAATACGTGACAATATTTTGTCATGTCCAGTATCTCACTTGGCTCTCACCACAAAGCTGGTGGGAAATTTCTTTCTCGACTCCATCTTTAATGAAGGGGGCAGGCTCACAATGCTCAGAGGCTGTCAAGCAAGGAAGGCTAATGGTAGTGAGCCCAAGCCAAGTCTCAGGCTTCAAGCTGCAGGTGCTCCCTGTCAATCACCCGTGACACAGCCTCATCATGTTGCTAGAGAAGGACTCAGACAAGTACAGAGCTCAGAATTCAGAGATTCTCATGAAGAAGGTGGGATATGTGAAGAGAAGGGGGAAAATGAAAGAAAACTTGTGCCTATTTTTGAGGCTAATACTGGAGAGCAAAAGATGTTGTATGGGTCATGCCACTTGGCCAGGATCACTCGGAGAACTTAAATGTCAGGGCTGCCATGTGAACCAGCATTGACACGACTTCAAAGATCACTCTCTCCATTTAATTATCTTGAGATATTGTCAAAATCCAGTTGGTATGAAATGTAAGAGTGTGTTCCTGGATTAACACGTCTATTCCACTGATCTATATGTCTGTCCTTATGCCAGAACCACTCTGTCTTGAGTATGACAGCTCTGTAGTAGGTTTTAAAATCCGCGCGTGAGACCTCACCTATGCTCTTCAACGTTGTTCTTTTTGGAGATTCTTTTCATTCTTCTGGCTTCCTTTCGTCTCCACTGAATTTTGGAACCAGCTTCTAAATTTCTGCTAAAAAGAGGGGTCAGCTGGGGTTTGCTAGACAATATATTCAACGTGTAAATCAATTTTGGGAATATGACCATATTAACACTATAGCAATATATATTTTTACATTTTATTAGGGGCTCATATAACTCTTATCACAATCCATACATATACATACATCAATTGTATAAAGCACATCTGTACATTCTTTGCCCTAATCATTTTCAAAGCATTTGCTCTCCACTTAAGCCCTTTGCATCAGGTCCTCTTTTTTTTTATCCCCTCCCTTCCCGCTACCCCCCTCCTCCCTCATGAGCCCTTGATAATTTATAGATTGTTATTTTGTCATATCTTGCCCTATCTGGAGTCTCCCTTTCCCGCCTTCTCTGCCGTCCGTCTCCCAGGGAGGAGGTCACATGTGGATCCTTGTAATCAGTTCCTCCTTTTCCCAACACTATAGCAATACTGATGGTCCGACTGGTTGGCTGATCAAACCTATGAAAAGCTCAGTAGGAGAAAGATAAGACAGCTACTGTGAAGACTCCCACACTCAGAAACCCTATAAATACACGGCTGTTATGAATCAGCCAGTAGGCTAATTTTCAGTTTTGCCTCACATTTTTCTCGCACCTTCTAATGCGATCCCTTTCAGAGTAGTTGGTAGTGATAGCTAGTCTGAACTTATCTAGCTTTCTAGTCTCAGAGAATATCATGATAATTGATGTTCGTGGTACACTGGTTCATTTGGACTAATTGTTTCCATATGTCTTCCATTTTCATGACGTTTTTCCCTTCTGAGCAGGGAGCGACCAGTAAATGATCTTAAATGGCTGCTTCCAAGTTTTTAAGATTTCATTACTACTCACCAAAATGGGATGTAAAACACTGTCTTTGTGAACTATGTTATGCTAATTGACCTTGAGCCTATGTTCTATGGATTTTTGAAAGCGCCTTCATATATGTATTAGATCATCTGTATATATTGATAAGTGATCATAAATAATTTGCTTCACAGCATGGCTATGTGGATTTCAAGAGATTTGGCCTGTATGGAGAGCAAGAGACTGCCTGGACCATAGTAAATGCTCCATTCACCCCAGGTTTAGCACTATACTAAACCAGGCCATTGACTACAATCTTCTAGATTGTTTTTTCACTTAGTTTCAGTGTTCTTGGTTTTTACTCTTTGTCTTAAAATCCTACAGGATCTGAGTGAAATGCTTTTAATAGAAATGAGTTATTAGGAATGAAGACAATATTTACTCTGTTATTAGCTTATACTTTCCATTGACTATCCACCCGTAAGTCTTCTTCCCTAGGATTCTGGAACAATATGCAACATGTGCTCACAGATGAGCACACAGAGAGAAAGGTTCATAATTTCCACCAACTTTTTAAATGGGGTTGGATTCTTTAAAATGCTAACACTTTCTTGGCTAGACTTTGACTTCAAGGACACAAGGGATGATCTTATTTATCTCTGTGGACCCATAGTTGATGTTCAATGTATATTCCCATCATTATTGAATTATAACTTAGTTGTGCTCAATAATGTTCCTGATTGAGGAGCAGTAGTGGATCAGTGATAAACTTTTTGCCTCCTATATGGGAAACCTATGTTTGACTCCCAGTCAATGTACCTGTCTCACACCTATCATTTGTCTATCAATGGGGTTGTGTGGTTGTGATAGTGACCAGGTTTCAGCAGAGCGATCAGACTAAGACAAATAGGGGAAAAGGTGAAAACTTGATAGATCCTATTGGACCATTCACACCGTGCACTGGATCGCCACCATCGCTGACAGTACAGACAAGCAGAAGTCCAATTTGTAGAGCTTTAGGGTAGGAGATGATGGCTGGTTGAGTTAGTTTGTCCTAATTGCCTTTCGGGTTGTAGCTGAGAGAAGTAGGTTTGGCGTAGGGCATATAGAAGGCGTCTCAAGTCAAGAATATTATCCAGAACTTCTTTGGGTCTATCCTGTGCCAGCTCTGTAGGCCCTTGGTTACAGAGTTCTGACTTACAACAGGGTTCCATTCTGATGACTTCATAGTAAATCAATTTGGATGTAAGTTGATTACTTCTTCTTTAAAAAAAAATCACTAGTGTTATTTTTTATTATCAGTGTCTTTATAAATTGGATCATCATTTGTCTTCGGGGATTGGAAACATTACATATAAATTACTAACTATAAAATGCACAAAACAGGGAAATAAAAAACCCTGATGGCTCTAAATGCAGCTTATCATAACAAAGTATGACACGAGAGATACCCTATACTCATTTTCAAGGCCTTCTTGGCCAAGCTGAGAATGGAGGCATTTCCCTACAACTGACCAAGCAGTGATTGTTATAGTGGCACAATGCTTTTTAAAAATCATTTTATTGGAGGCTCATAAAGCTCTGATCACAATCCATCCATACATCAATAGTGTCAAACACATTTGTATATTTGTTGCCATTGTTTTCATAATATTTTTTTTCTACTCGAGCCCTTGATATCTGCTCCTCATGTTTTCCCCTCCCTCCCCAACTCTCCATCCCTGAAGTAGTTAGTTTATTGTGCCAACCTGGTCGATAAACACATGTGGAGTTAATTGAAGGGCAGAGAGATAAATGCCTTGGTAAGCCTCGCCTTTTAAGTTCTCGGGTCTCTTACTTTCTGATGGTTGGACCAGGATTCAGCTGCCTTAGCCAGTTCCCTGCTATAGCTGGCAAGGCTCACTTCCTGCAAGACATCCCTGAGGAGAAGCCACATGGACCTACTCTGATGTAGCCCTAGGTGCTGCAGCACTCATGTGGAGACCCCGGCCAGCGCGGGCTGAAATGCTTACACTTTCACTGACTCGGCTTTCCTCCTGCAGTCGGCATTATTGTGTCGGATTTGTGAGATGGGGGAGAACTTTGTGGATTGGTGTTGGGCATATGGGTTAATGTTGGGTTTGGGCAGCACTGGGTTGGGATGTTTTCTTGATGTGCACTTAACCTTTATAACTCTCTCTTATACATGAGTTTCTGTGGATTTGTTTCTCTAAAGTACCCAGACTAACACACTCCCTCCTGAACTCTTGATAATTTATAAAATATTATTTTTTCATGTCTTACTTACCCTGACCGATGTCTCCCTTCACCCATTTGTCTGTTGTCCATACCCCTGGGAGGGGGTTATATATCAATCATTATGATTGGTTCCACCTTTGTTTTCCCACCTTCCCCTTACTTTCCTGGTATCATTACTCTAATTATTGGTCCTGAGGGGTTTTTCTGTTCTGGATTCCCTGTGTTTCCAGCTCTTATCTGTACCCATGTACATGTTCTGGTCTAGCTGGATTTGTAAAGTAGAATTGGAGTCACAATAGTGGGGGAGAGGAAGCATTAAAGAACTAGAGGAAAGTTGTATGTTTCATCGATGCTATACTGCACACTGACTGGCTCATTTCTTCCCCATGACCCCTCTGTGGGGAGATATCCAGTTGTCTATAGATGGGTATCTACTCTGCCCTCCCTCTCATTCACATTAATATGATTTTTTGGTTCTGGTTCTTTGATGCCTGATCCTTGATCCCATTGACACCTCATGACCACACAGGCTGGTGTGCTTTTTCCATGTGGACTTTTTTGCTTCTCATCTAGATGGCCACTTGTTTATCTTCAACCTTTTAAGACCCCAGAGCTTTTGTCAACTGGGCACCATCAGCACTCTTCACCACATTTGCTTAGGCACACATTTTTTCTTCAGTGATTGTGTCAGAAAGCTAAGCATCACAGAATACCAAGTTATTAGAACAAGGAAGTACTTGAGTAGAGGTCTGTCTGCTACCTTAATACTTAACATATAAATATATACATAGATCTATTTCCCTATAGCTATATATAAAAATAATTAGGTATGTACATGCCTGATTTAGACCTCTATACATGCCCTTTGCCTCCTAGTGGTTTCCTCTATTTCCTTTTGCTTTCCTGCTGTACCAATATCATGTTCAGCCTTCATTTGGGTTTCAGTAATTCCTCTCGGGTACATTGCCCTTGATCAATCCCTACCAGGCATCATGCGTAGTGACACTATTCTTATAAAGAGCTTTGCCATTGTAAGTCCACCACAGATATAAAAATGTCATAGGCATGGTCAGAAATTCAAGCTGGATTTGGTAGAGAACTCAGAATGCTATTGGTTGGATCTGGACTGGAAGCAGAGGATACCAGAAGGGTGTTTATTTTTTAAGGAACTATGCAGAAATATTTGATTGCATGGATCATGACAAACTATGATAATAGTGTGAAGAATGCGAATTCCTGAACACTTAATTCTGCTCACGCAGAACCTGTACAACATAGGTTATGAGGCAATCTTTTAAACAGAACAAAGGCATCCTGCATGATTTAAAACCAGGAAGGCATGTGTTAGGGAGGCGTTCTGTCATTGTAGTCATTCGGTTGTGTGCTAAGCAAAAATTCTGGGAAACTGGACTATAGAAAGAAGAATGGGTTATCAGGATTGGAGGAAGGCTCATTAACAACCTAGTGCAGGCAAATGGCCACCTTCTTGCTGAAATCTAAGAGCACCTGAAGCACTGATTGATCAAGATCAAAGAATACCACCTTGAGTATAGATTGTAATTCAGTGCAAAGAAAACCAAAATCCTCACAAATTGACCAATTAGACAACATCACAATGAAAGTAAGACAGATTGAAGTTGTCAAAGATTTCATTTTATTCTTATCTACAAGCACAATCTTCAAAGGAGCAATCAAGACATCAAGTGACATATTGCATTTGGCAAATTCTGCTGCACAAAAACTCTTTGAATTGTTAAAGTACAAAGATGTGACTTTGAGAATTAAAGTGAACCTGAACCAAGCTATAGAACTTTTGATGACCTCATATGCATGCGAGAGCTGGACAATATTCATTCAAGGAAGATAATGGAAACATAGATGCATTTGTCCTACATTGTTTGTGAAAAATATTGAAAGTACCAGAAGAACAAACAAATCTATCATGGAGACACAGTATCAAGGATATTCCTTAGAAGTGAGGATGGTGAGATTTCATCTCACATACTCAGGTGGTATCATTCCCTGGAGAAATACATGCTTGGTAAAGTAGAGGGTGAGGAAAAACAGAAAGACTTGCAATGTGATGGATTGACCCAGTGGCTGCAACTATGTGCTCCAACATCACAAAAATCATGAGGATGCCATAGGACCAGGCAGTGCTTTGTTCTGGAGTACAGAGTTGGAACCAACTCGATGGCACCCAACACCTATATCTTACCCCATCACCCACCACATTGTAACTTTTGTTTATGATCATCTTATGCACAAAGTGTGTTCTCATGCACAATCTTATTTCATCTCACAACAATGAAAAATGCAGAGAAGGCAAGTCTTCTGGACAGGAAGCAGGTTCTGGCTGGGCTCCCAGCACGGGTGGTAGTGGATGTAGAACTCTCCCTGGCCACCTGCCATTGGTGGAGGCATGAGGAGATGAAGGAACTCAGGCAGCCTAAGTCTATCAGGACTCGTTTGAGTTTTCAGGCTCATTAATTGATGCTTCCCCCCCCAGAAGGGAGCTCACTTTTAATCCCATGGTTTCTGATAAACTATAAGTGGACACCATTCTTGCCCAGCAAGAGTGATGTAGCTCCATGGAATGTTGAGGCCGCCTTGGAAATCACATCAATTTGGAGATGACCTATTAGGGCCAGGCAATGCTTCCTTGAGATCAGTTCTTGGCCACTCCACACACCATGCAGCTTCTATTACTGAGGCCAATGAACCTTTAAATACCCCCAGGCAGACCTCCGTAATAGCCAGTAGAATAAGATTTCACAGACTAATACACTTTCCTACAAGGAATTTCCCCTAGCATGGGATGGATTCGAATGCTTAGGAAGCAAGGTATGCATAGACTTACTTGTGCTTACTTAATAATTTGGAGTGAAACATATGTGCTTGCCTGGGTACTTTTCATGATAAATTTTAAAAGAAGCTTTGATTGTGTAGGAAGGTGCTGTGGGATTAGGAGAAAGACAAATGACAGCCAGACCTAGAAGTGGAATCCTTGATGTGGTGGGGAAAAAATGTGAACTTGTTCACTGTAAGTCAGCACAAGAAAGTCCATACGTACCTCACTTATGGGATCATCTGACACTATTTGTTACTTAACTCACATGTCCTTTTTATGTAAATCCATAGTATCCTCAGAACCAAATCACAGATAAACTCTGCCATGGAACTGCTTCTGACTGCTAGCAATCGTATAGGACCGAGAAGGGCTACAAGGAATTTCCCCTAGCCCAGGGACAGAAGGCTGGACAATATTCTTTTGAAGGGGAAAATCATTGTTTGGCTCATGGGTTTATGAACCTCAGAGAAGCAACTGGGACTATGGTTTTGTTTTTTTTTTCCTACAAGGGCTAGAGCTTTCTCCTCTTCCTCAGGACCATACCACCCCAAATTGAATTCCCACTTTTTACAGCCTCAACGCTTGCATTTTTTCTGGATTTTGGGGAAAACTCTGGGTTTCACAGATGAGGGCTCTTGGAGAAGCCTCCAGTGAAGGTGGATACCAGGCCTTCTAAGACTGATAGAGCCAAGTGCCAGTGTGACAAATTCAGTAGAACCAAGGTAGCAAGGGTCTTCCCACCAAGCTCTCAGAAAGCCTAGAGAGCTCTTCCTAGGCTTGACTGACTTATCTGGGCCTCCTTGCTGAGACTTGACACTGCAGAGATCTTTGAACCCAGGGACAGAAGGCTGGACAATATTCTTTTTAAGGGGATATCATTGTTTGGCTCATGGTTTTATGAACCTCAGAGAAGCAACTGGGACCATGGTTTTCCCCAGACCCCTTTCTTGCTCCAGAAAAAAGGATCCTCCTAAGAAAGTTCACTTCCAGGTCAAAGGAAGCTCACTTGCCACTCTGGAGGGAGGCTGACCAACTATCAGGAGTGTTTCCAGGGGAGAATAGGGGAGTGGGAAGGAAAAGGACCAGGAATTAGTTTGTTGCGAGCACCTCATCTCTTCTGGATGTGTGCCAGGTGCTTTGTCCACATTATTCCATTGGGTCCCGAGTCCGTCTCCCTGCAGGCCACTAAAGGGGCACCGTGAAACGGAGAGAGCTAGGTGGTGAGAAAGGGAACAGGGTGGGGCCCACATCCACATTAGTTTTCCTCCAACACTCATGCATGCTCTTTCGGTTACCTTGCCAGGCCGGGTGTCTCCCTCCGGGAGCTGCTATGAGGCATGTGTGGGAGATTCCAGTGAAAAGATAAGGCGCCATGAAGGTTATATTGCTCCCGTCTGTTTTCCATCCACAGGTAGTTCTTGGGGCCATTTAGCAAGGCAAGTGTCTGCGGTCTCTCTCCCAGCTCCCTGCCCTGCACTGACAAGTTATATTAGCAGGGAGGGAAGGGACTTCCTGTGATGAAATTTCTTCTGAGTATTTCAGGAGAAACGGATGTCACTGTCTGGCTCCTTGGCTGGCACTTTATCCCTGCCTGGCCTGCCTGGCCTGGCTGACCTGTGCAGTACTTCACACTGCAGAGATCTTTGAGACCAGGGACAGACGGCTGGAAAATATTGTTTTGAAGGGGGAAATCGTTGTTTGGCTCATGGGCTTATGTACCTCAGGCATCAGAGAAGCAACTGGAATTTATCTGGAAACCATTCTGCTGTCTGCTTGGCTCAAAATATGTGACTAGGGACAAACCTGCATTTGAAAGTTTATCAGCTGCCTCTGTTCTGCATAGTAAAAACCACTTCTCAGTCAACTCATAGGCTCTAGGAATCTAAAGGCTGCTGCTGGGTTTTCCGAAGAGGAGTGTTTGTGTATCACATATGTACATGTATGTGTTTGTATGTATGGGAGTCTGGCACATGCTTATGTGTGCATGCTAATGTCACATGCATGTGAGTGTATGTGGGTATGTCATGTGTGTCATATGTATGTGAAAATGTCCATAGTATGTTTGCATGGATGTCCTTTGCATAAGGGTAAGTCAAAGAGTGTCATTACTAGGGTTGCAGTACATACACACTCATGATTACTCCAAGCACATGGGGTTTACACATGTCTCTGCAATCTGTGCAAGGCTGGGGACAAGTTCTCTCAGTAATAGACTTGGTTTAGTCTCCTTAGGGTCTTCTAGTCATTGCTCTTGTTTTTGTTTGTTTGTTTTCTTCCTATTTATGTTTTGTATGATTTTCTGCGTGTGAACTCGAGGATAATACATCAACAGAGAGAGTAACTGGATTAATAATTACCTAGGGGCACAGCAGGAGGGGTTGGAGGACAATGGAGAGCTAACAATAATGTGTAGGAGAAGAAAATGTTCTGCAATTGATGGCGATGATTGCATAATTCTTTCTAATATTATTGAGTGGTTAAATTGTGTGGCATATGAAGTATTTGCTAATAAAACTCTTTTTACGAAGAGACAAAGCAGTAGCTTCTGAGAAGACCTGCCTGGTCAGTTCAGTTCACGGCAGAGAGGACAGCTCCACATTTGATGGTGGTTACTTGTTGCAACCCTAAAGGGATAATCTTGATAGGTTTTTCTCAGAGGAGAGGGAACAGCCATTGGGACTTAACATGAACGAATTTTCAGAAAAGAATTGCCTTGGTGAGAAAAAAGGCCAGGAAAGTTGCACGGTGGGATTTCTTTTTCTTTCTTTCACAAAAAATGTATTCTTATTCTTCAAGGGTACTAAGGACTGTCCTACAGGAATTTCATTGAGAAACCTTACCCCTTCCACTCTATAGCTAGATTTTACCCTTCAGATGTTCTTGGTCCCACAAATAAAGAACATGTCAAAGGAATACTATTTGAGTCTTTCCAAGATAGCAAAGGCTCCCATTTCCATGTGGTGTAAATCAGAGTACAGAATTCTTTTGGAAAAGGGCAATAAACAAATTAAAACTCAAGTTAATTTTGACTCATAATGACCCAATATGTGTTTCTGAGGCTGGAAACATTTCCAGAAGCAGATGCTTTCATTTGGCTCCAGCAGTTGGTGGGTCGGAGCGAGGAGTGTGAGTTAGCAGTCCACAACATAACGCACGGCGTGACCAGGACTTTTGTGGGCCAGGGTAAGGGTGCTAGAGAGACTAACTGCTTTCAGGTGACATAAAATGGAGCTATATCAAGAAACAGTAGCTTCACATTTTAAAGTGTTTTTTTTTAAAAATAAAATTGTCTGTACACATGATTGATACACATGGACTTCTACAGATTGAACACACAGAAATCAAATTGACTACAACTATAGGAAGAGATTATGAAGAAGTTCAATATCAGCATCCCAAACCAGGCCAGAGGCTGACTGGAACAGACCTTGAATTGTTCATATATAGTTTCACATTAAAGCTTAAAATTTTGAAACTTAAGGAAAAAATCCATGAGAATGAAAACACAACCCAAGTGCATACCACCTGGATTTCCAGAACATCTCAATAGCAGGTGTGATACCTTCGGCACTAATGACAGGGGACCTTCAGTAGGACAGACATCAAGGACATCATCCACGAAGAAAGCAAAGGGTCATTAAAAAGATCAGAAAGAAACAGAAGATCAAAGTGCATGTCAGAAGAAGACACTCTGAAATTTACTTTAATCATTGAGTAGCTAAAGCAAGGGAAGAAATGGTGAAGTCGAAGAGCTAAAGAGAAATTTTCAAAGGGCAGCTTGAGAAGACAAAGGCAAATATTATAATAAAGTTTGCAGAGACCTAGAGTTAGAGAGGCAAAAAGAAGAACACACTCAGCATATCTTAAACAGAGAACTAAAGACAAAATTCAAGCCTCAGGTTGCAATCTTGAAAGATGCTATGGGAAAATATTGAATGATGCAGGAAGCATGAAGAGAAGATTGAAAGAAGACACAGCGTCACTGTACCAAAAAGAACTAGTTCACATTCTACCATTTCAGAAGGTGCCAGGTGAGCAAGAACTATTGGTTCTGAAAGAAGAAGTTCAGGCTGCACTGAAAGCCTTGGCCAAAAACAAGGCTCCAGGAATTAATGTAATACCAATTGAAACGTTTCAACAACTGATGAAGCTCTGAAAGAACTTATCCATCTATTGCAGAAAATTTGAAAGACAGCTACTTGGCCAGCTGATGGGAAGAGATCCATATCTGTACCCATTCCAAATCAAGGTGACCCATCAGAATACTCAAACTATAGATATTGATATCTATAGTTTGCATTGATATCACACGCAAGTAAAATTTTACTGAAGATCGTCAATGGGGAGCTGCCAGAGGGTCAGTCTGAAGCAGAAGAAAAAGTGGAATGAGGGAGATCATTGCTGACATCACAGGAATCTTGGCTGAAAGTAGAGAATACCAGAAAGATCTTTACTGGTGTTTTATTGGCTAGGCAAAGACATTCGATTTCCTGGACCATAGTAAAGTATGAACTACCTTGAGAACAATGGGAATTCCAGAACACGTCAGTGGGCTCATTCAGAACTTGTACATGGATTTAGAGCTAGTTATGCAAACAGAACAAAGGGGATACTGCATGGCTTCAAGTAAAGAAAGATGTGTGCCGGGGTTGTATCCTCTCTGCACGCTTATTCAATCCATATGCTGAGAAAACCATCAGAGGAGCTGGTCGATATGCAGAAGAATGTGGCATCAGGACTAAAGGACGGCTTTTTAATAATCTGCAATATGCCGATGGCACACCCTTGCCTGCTGAAAATGAGGAGGACCTCAAGCCCTTGTTGGTAAACTCTGAGGATTACAGCCTTCAGTATCGATTATGACTCAGTGTAAAGAAGATAAAAGTCCTCACACCTGGAGCTGTAGATAACATCATAGTAAATGGAGAAAAGGTTTAAATTACCAGAGGACTAAAGTGTGCCTGACACAAACCATGGTATTTTTATAGCCTCATTTGCATGTCAAAGTTGGAGATTGAATAAGGAAGCCAAAAAAGAGTCCACGTATTCTAATTGTGGTGCTGGAGAATATTGAAAGTACTGTGGACAAGACAAGAAGATCTGTCTTGGAAGAATATTGCCAGATTACTCATTAGTTGCAAGGATGGCAAAGCTTTGTCTTACGTATTTTGGATATTTTGTCAGAAGAGACCTAGTTCCTGGAGAAGGACATCATGCTTGGTAAAGTGGAGAAGCTGTGAAAAAGGGGAAGACACTCAAGGCAACGGATTAACACAGTAGCTGCACCAATGGGCTTGGGCATTGGCACAAGTGTGAGGAAGGTGTAAACCAGGCAATGTTTAGTTCTATTGTGCATAGAATTGCTATGGGTTAGAAGAGATTGGAAAGCACCATGTTTTTGTAGCAATACTTTTCAATTTAAGTGGATGTGTATATGTGTGTTTATTAGTGTGAAGTGTGAGTGTATATGTATGTATGTGCTTATATGAGTGTGCAGATACACACATGCAATTGTTGTGAGAGTACATGTGTCTATGTGCGTGTGTATAGGTAACATCATGATGAATGGGGAGAAGATTGGAGTTGTCAAGGATTTAATCTTGCTTGGATCCACAATCAATGTTCACAGAACCAGTAGTCAGGAAATCAAAGGCTGTATTGCATTGGGCAAATCTACTGCACAAGACCTCTTTCAAATGCTTAAGAACAAGAATGCCACTTGGATGACTATGTTGTGCCTGAGCCAAGTCATGGTATTTCCAGTATGAAAGCTGACCATTGAATAAGGACAACCACAGAAGAATCAATGCATTTGAAGTATGGTCTTGATGAAAATATTGAAAATACCATAGACTATCAGAAGGACAAACAAACCTA
The DNA here is from genome assembly GCF_050624435.1 of Tenrec ecaudatus. NCBI lineage: Eukaryota > Metazoa > Chordata > Mammalia > Afrosoricida > Tenrecidae > Tenrec > Tenrec ecaudatus. The sequence continues at coordinate 81,424,042 of NC_134541.1, read as the reverse complement.
TTTTGAAGAAACTATATCCAGAAAGCTCCTTAGAAGTAAGTATAGAAAGATTTTTTTCTCATGTACTTTGGACATGTTATCAGGAGAGACCAGTTACTCAAGAAAGACATCATGCTTGATAAAGTAAAAAGTCAATGCAAAGGAGGAAGCCCCTCAATGAGATGGCTTGACACAGTGACTGCAATGATGGGTTAAATGGTGAGGATGCTGCAGAAGCAGGCAGTGTTTGCATCGGTTGCAGATAGGGTTACCATGAGACAGAGCTGATGTGACAGAGTGTGTGTATGAGAGTGTAGATAAGTATGTGTGTGAATGTGGCTGTGAATATGTGTGTTGGAAGCAACAGTATGAGTGAATGGGTGAATGTATTTATATTTGTGTGTGTGTGCATGTACCTGTTGCTATTGGGTGCTATAAAGATTCACCCAACAGTGGCCTCACTCTTCCTAGAGAGGTGTGCTGCAAGCCCCATAAAAACGGACTTTGTGTCTGCCACATCCAAGCTGTACATCACATACTTCTGCCATGATCTCCACAAGATTAACTATGATTTATTTTTTAAGGTTCAACTTAAAAAATCATTTTATTGGGGGGCTCATACAACTCTTAGCACAATCCATACATACATCCATTGTGTCAAGCACATTTGTATATTTGTTGCTATCATCATTCTCAAAACTTTTGCTTTCTACTTGAGCCCTTGATATCAGCTCCTCATTCCCCCCCTTCCCTGCTCCCCCCTCCCTCATGAACCCTTGATGATTTATAAATTATCATTATTTTGTCATATATTACACTGTCTGATGTCTCCCTTCACCCACTTTTCTGTTGTCTGTCATCCACGGAGCAAGTTATATGTAAATCCTTGTATTCGGTTCCCTCTTTGTATCCCTCTTTCGCTCCACCCTCCTGGTATCGCCATACCACTAGTCCTGAAGGGATCATCTGTTCGGGATTCCCTGTGTTTCCTGTTCCTATCTGTACCAGTGTATACCCTCTAGTCTAGCCAGATTTAGAAGGTCGAATTGGGATCATGATAGTGGCGGCGGGGGTGTGAGGGGGGAAAAGAGGCATTTAAGAACGAGAGGAAAGTTATATGTTTCATCATTGCTACACTGCATCCTGACTGGTTCATTTCCTTCCCGCAACCCTTCTGTAAGGGGATATCCAGATGGGCTTTGGTGGGTCCCCACTCCACACTTGCCCTCATTCACAATGATTTGATTTTTTGTTCTTTGATGCCTGATACCTGATCATTTCGACACCTCATGATCACACTGGCTGGTGTGCTTCTTCCATGTGAGCTTTCTTGCTTTTGAGCTAGATGACCACTTGTTTACCTTCAAGCCTTTAAGAGCCAAGACACTATATCTTTTGATAACTGGGCTCCATCACCTTTCTTCATCACATTTGCTTATGCACCCATTTGTCTTCAGCGATCATGTTGGGAAGGTGAGCATCATGGAATGACAATTTAATAGAACACAGTGTTCTTGCCTTAAGGGAGTAATTGAGTGGAGGCCCAATGTCCATCTGCTACCTTTATACTAAACCAATAAATATATGCATGCAGATCTATTTCCCATTCATCCTATATAAATATATTTACATATGCACATACCTATATTTAGACCTCTATAAATGGCCCTTGCCTCCTAGTTCTTTCCTCTATTTCCTTTTACTTTCCTTTTGTCCCACTATCATACTCAGCCTTCATTTGGGTTTCAGTAATTTCTCTCGATTATATGGCCCTTGATCAATCCCTCCTAGGCCTCTTACACCCTCCTTGCCACTGATTTTGGATCACTTGTACCTGGGTTGGTCAACACCACAAGGTTCAACTTTTACCTGCTTACAGTTCCTTCCATCCTTTGACTCTACTCTGATTTCCACTTGAAGCAAGGGTCAAATTCCTTTCTTAAGTTTCTGTTTCTATCAGCACTATAGATGTCATCTGGAATTGACCAAGAATCTGTTTTCCTTTTTGCTTCCCACTTTAGCTGTGTGTACCCTGAGGGCAGGGGCAGTGAAGGTTCTGGAGCCAAGGGTCTGCACGTCTTAGAAACTCATTAATTGCATATGGAACACACAAACTCATGAATTAATTTGTGCTTATCTGTAAATTTCAGATAAAAATACATCACAAAAAAAGAATGAGCTGATATAAACGAAATGTCAAAAGTTAACACAGAGAAACAACTTATTGGGTCTGGGGCACCCTCACAGTTCAGAGGGGCAGGCGATAGCTTACAAGACAGAAGGCAAGTAGACTTTGGAATCATGGTCCTTGTGCTGCTCAGATGCTTGGTGTCTGATAGAATTGCGACTCACTTTACCCCGGGTAGTCATCTCTCCCTCCAGTATTCATCTCCCCCTCTGAAGACGACAGCTATGGACACTTTGTGAAAGGTATAAGAAACAATATTTAAAGAGTGTGTGGTCCATAGAAGGCTACCAAAACAAAATGGTTATATTGTGGGACATGAGCACACATATGGGCGCTGACCACAGAGCTGGTGTGTGTAGAAGTGGCCGTGAAGCTTGAGGTTTATGCAGTAGAGAACATGGGCCTGTATAAGGCGTGAAGGATAGAAAACATTGTAAAAGCACAAGGAAAGTACCCTTGGAGAGCAAACCAAAATGACAAGTTTAAAGTGGCAATGTGAGATCAGCTTTATATTAGTGCTCTGTGTAGCAAATGACCACAAACCCAGCGGCTTGAAAACAAACAAACAAACAAAAAATCACAGTGTGTAGGTCAGAAGTCTGAACATGGTTTAACTGGATTCTCTGCTCTGGGTCTTCTGAAGTTGAAATCAAGATGTTACCAGGGCAGTGTTTGCATCTGGAGAGTGATCTAAGGATGAATTTGCTTCCACTTTTCCTTGAATTGTTGGAAGAATTCCCCTTGTGTCTCTGCAACTGAGATGGCTGCCCATTTTCTTGCTGCCTATTAGCTAGGGGCTCTCAGCAATAGAGAGGGCCTTTAGGCACTAGTCAAATGGTCCTTTCACAGCATAGCAACCTAATTTGTCCTTAGTCTTTTCTACTTCCTCAAGAAAAGTCCCATCCTTTTGTGCGCCTCTAAATGCCTTCAACTAATTAAGTTGAAGGATAATCACACAGAATAATCTCGATTTTGATTAGTTCAAACTCAACTAATTTGGAAACTTGACTCCATCAGAAAACTCCCTCCACTTTCACCAAACATAACCTCAACATAGGAGTGATATTCATCATATTCACTGTTGCACTGCTATTCCAGGGAAGAGGCTTATACAGGATATTTGCAGCAGGGGCCAAGGATCTCCAGGCACATCGTATTATTCTCTGTGTTGAACAACAACTGCTGTTGTTTGGTCCCATCAATTGTGCTACAACCCACAGCAACCCTATGTACAACAGAACAAAACATCCTGCAATGTCTTTACAGTTGTCCCTATGCCTGACTGATCCCATTGTTTCAAACACAGTGTCAAGTCATCTCATTGAGGGCCTTCCGCTCTTCTGCTGCCCCTCCACTTTACCAAGATGATGTCCTTCTCCAAGGACTAGGTCTCTCCTGACAATGTCCAGAGTGTGTAAGACTAAGTCTTGACATCCTTGCCTCCAAGGAGCAGTCTACCTCTACTTCTCCCAAGATCGATAGGCTTGTCCTTTAAGCAGTCCATAGTACTTTCAATGTTCTTCTCTGGCACCACAATTCAAAGGCATGGATTCTTACTTAGTCTTTCTTATTCAATGTTCAACATTCATATGCAGATGGGGCCATGGAAAATACCATGGCTTGGTTCAAGCACAGCTCAGTCTGCAAAGTAACATCCTTGCTTTTCAATTCTCTAAAGAGGCCTTATGCAGCATATTTACCCAATGCAATGTGTCTTTGATTGCTTGACAAGCAAAACAAAAATCCTTAACAACTTCAACCTTTTCTTCATTTATCATGATGTTCCCTGTTGGTCCAATTCTTTACATTAAGTCATAAGGCTATAATCTTTGATCTTCATCAGCAAGTGCTTAAAGTGTTCCTCACTTTCAGCAAGCAAGGTGTCATCTGCATTTAGTAGATTGTTAATAAGCCTGCCTCCAGTCCTAAGGACACATTCTTCTTCATATAGTTCTCTGATGATGTACTCAACATACAGATTAAACAAGTATGACAACAGGACACAACCCTGACGCACACCTTTCCTGATTGGAAACTGTGCAGTGTCCCCTTGTTGTCTTCGCATAACTACTTCTTGATCCATGTACACGTTCCGAATGAGCACAAGGAAGTGTTCTGTAATTCTGATTCTTCTCAAGGTTCTCCACAGTTTATTATGGTCCATGGAATTAAATGCCTTTGCATAGTCAAGGTAAACATGTTTCTTGTATTCTCTGCTTTGAGTCAAGGTCTATCTGACATTAGCAATGATAGCCCATGTTTTATTTCCATTTCTGAATCTGGCCTGAACTTCTGTCAGTTCCCGCTCCAAGTACAGGTACGATTATTGTTGGATGATCCTCAGCAAAATCTAAATTTTGTTCAAAGAAATGATATTATTCTATAGTGTGAGCATTCTGTTGCATCACCTTTCTTTGGAATGAGTACAAATATGGATCTCTCAGTCTGTTGACCAACTAGCTGTCTTCTAAATTTCCTGGTGTAGATGAGCGGTCCCAGGGAGTCTTCAGTTTGCTGAAACATTTCAATTGACATTTCATCAATTTGAGGAACCTTGTCCTTGGCCAATCCTTTCGGGGCAGCTTTAGCTTCTTCCTCCAGCATCATTGGTTCTTGCTTCTGTGCTACCTCCTGAAATGGTAGAATGTGAACTAGTTCTTTTTGCTACAGGGTCTCTGTGTCTTCTTTCCATCTTCTCCTCATGCTTCCTGCTTTATTCAATATTCTCCCATAGAATCTTTCAAGACTGCAGCTCAAAGCTTGAATTTTGTCTTGAGTTCTTTCAGTGAAGATATGTTGCAAGTGCTCTTCCCTTTTGATTTTCCAATTCTTTGGCTTTTCACACTTCAGTGTCATATTTGGCTTTGTCTTCTCAAGCTGCCCTTTGAAATTTTCTCTTCAGCTCTCTGACTTCATCCTTTCCTCCATTTGCTGTAGCTACTCTATGATAAAGAGCAAATTTCAGAGTCTCCCCTGACATCCACTTTAATGCTTTGTTTCTTTCCTGTATTTTAAATGACCTTTTACTTTCTTCATCAATGATGCTTTTGTTGTCCCCCACAGTTCAGCATATCTTCTGCCACTAGTGTTCAGTGTGTCAAATATGTTATTGCGATGTTCTCGAATGTCAGATGCGATACACTCGCGGCCTTATTTTGGTTCTCATGGCCTTATTTTAATTTCCTTCAGTTTGTCCTTAAGTTACATATAAGCAGTTGTGGCCTGTTCCACAGTCAGCTCCTGGTCTGGTTTTAGCTGATAGTGAGCTTCTCCGTCGTGTCTTCCCACAGATGTAGTCAATTTAATTTTGATGCATTCCAGCTGGGTGAGTCCATGTGTGTAGCCATCTTTTGTGTTGTTAAAATATATGTATTTGGTATGATCAAGTCATTGGTTCTTTAAAACTCTATCATGAGCTCTCCAGCTTCATTTCTATCACCCAAACTGCACTGTTCAGCTACTCTTCCTTTCTCTTTGTTTCCAACTTTCGCGTGAAATCACCATTAATTATCAATGTATCTTGATTGCATGTTTGATTAATTTCTTCCTGAAATCATTGGTAAAATACTTCTATTTCTCCATCACTAGCTTTTGTGCTTGGTGCATAAATTTGAATAATAGTTGTATCCTTTGGACTTCCTTGAAGCCAGATAGATATATTCTTATCACAGATAGCATTGTATTTTATTATGAATTTTGCAATTTCCTTTCGACAATGAATGTCACGATATTCTTCTTGATTGTGTTATTTGGGCACAGTAAATCATATGATTTTCTGTTTAAAAATGGCCAATATTAGTCAATAGGATATCGATATTTATGCACTCCTTTTTATTTTGACAACTTCCAATTTCCCTGTATCCATGCTTTGCACATTCCAAGTACCTGCTATTAGCATATTTTTGCAGTTGTTTCTCCTAATGTGGCGATTACATAATCTGTCCACTTGTGAAGAGATGGGACTTTAGTCTGTCAATCTACTCTCAGACAATGAGACCTCTGTGTGGGCATGCCCTTCTCCTGAGGATTCCTTCTCCTGAGGAACTCCTGCCTTCCTCCCCGCTTTGCATTCCTGCTGACAAGCCACATGGAGCTACACTAATTGAGCTAGAGCCCTGCAGCTGTTGGAACCACGTGGAGACCCACACCAGCTCTGATGCTTCCACCGCCACTAGATCCACAAGACTTTCTTTCCACTGGCCTGTGAACTTCCGTTATTTGGTATCACTGCATTTATTGTATGAGGCTGAAGAGGACTTTATAGACTGATATTGGACAAATGGGCCAATATTGGACTTATGGACTTGATCTGAACAGGTTGGGATGTTTCCTGAATATCCAATTCCTCTCTTATATAAAGTTCTCTATTACACATACATGAGTATTTATGAATGTGTTTCTCTAGTCAACCCAGATGAACATACCTGAGTGGAGTTGTGCTCCATTAGCAAATGACGATCCTAAAGGCTCTACGTCTACTTCTACGTGATGACTCATGTCATCAAGGCTGACTCCAACCCGAGAAATCAGCTCCGCTTCAGTCCCCTGGGATCTGAGGGGACAATCCTCTGGCACAATCTACAACAATATTCTGCTCCTACCTCTCCGGCCTTCAATATTCAATGTTTCAAAGCTATACATGTGGTTTTCCATGGCTCTTTCATTTTAAGTGGGGCCCGAGTCCTTCTTCATCGTCTGTTTTAAGTTTGGAAGCTATAACTTCCAGCATCACAGCAACACACTCGCCACCACAGTACGGCCAACTGACAGACAAGTGTGGGATAATCCTCACTTCCACAGGGTTACCAGGAGGTCGTGTCTGTCTGTGCCAATTGATTGAAAACGTTGCCTTGATTCCTGTTATGTAACAAATTCCTTGGTTGACAATAGCAAAGGAAAGAGACCATAAGTCCCCTTTAGCTGGGACAGTGTTTGTTTTGCCTGTTTTTAGGTGTGATTATTAGTATACCACATTTCACTATCTAATGTGGCCCAGATTGATTAAAAAATATATATTGTTGCTTAAGTTGAAAGGAATGGTTTCTCTGGAGTGTTACAAGTCTTGGATGAGTGGATAAACCCCTTAAATCCAGGGAAATCCAGCCTTAATATCAAATGCAGCTCATCTCTTTAAAATGCCTTCTGACAAAGAATCATCAGTGTCCAATAATTCTACCTCTCTGGATAACCTTTTCTGTGTTATGACTCTGTTACGGAAATGAAATAATACCGATTTTAAAATAACTGTTCACACCAATTTGCACAAAAACTTAAAAGCTGAGAAGGAATTATCCAATCAATGACCACTTTAATCACCTCATAGGTAATTAGTGTAAGAGATAAAGCATGGCTTATGTGAAACATACATCTCGGTGGACCATGTTTGTGCCTACTTACGAAGACCTCATGTCTTGCAGAGCATGGCTCTATATAACTGGCAACTCTCAAACCACGGTGGGAAAGATTTTGCATGGTGCTGATTATTCACCTGTGTTTTGTGCCTTCGCAGGTAGTCCTGATTGCAAGACGATGTCAGCTGGAGAAAGACCTCCCTCGCCTGCTGAAAGGGAGTGGAGGGGCATCTGATGGTGTTTGCCACAAAAATCCTTCCTGATTAATCATGCTGTTCTAATCTATGAATCAGGATTTCTTGGGGAGAAAAATCTTCTTTGACTGATGTTACCAGCCTCCTCTCCAGCAGCAATGCAAGTAAATGCTACAGGAAGCAGAGGTGCCTCTGTGCTGGAACACAACTTTATTAGGAGAAAATGGCTGCAGACAAATTTGACAAAACCCTTAAACCAGGCAGTTTATTTGTCTCTTTGAGACAATTATATGCTCAACATTTTCTGAGTAAAATGGAACACTGTATCTTCAAGGTCACCCAGAAATACCTGCAAAGAAAGGCCTGGGGAAGTACTTCGGGAAAGGCAGCCATTGAGAAACTGATGGAGCACTCCTCTGTGATACACCAGGGGCTGCCGTGAGCAGGAGTTAGTTCAATAGCAATTGGTACTGGTAAATACAAAAGTCACTGGAGTCTTGAGTTTGGCCCCATTTTTGTCACATATTAGCTGTGTGACTTTGGGTGAGGTGTGATACATTGGCTTTAGTTTTCTCTAGGGTTTTTGTAGAAAAGCATACTCCTTGAAGATGCCTATAGCTCACAGTAGTCTTTTAATGAATGTTAGGGTGCCTCCCCACCTTTGGGCAAATCAAAAACATATTAGCAAAAAGTATATATAGTCTGACGAGGACTACTTTATAATATATCTGTAGGAGAAGTCTTACAGAGGCATACAAATTAATTCGTACTTAACATGCTAACTTTATAAAAACTAATAGCTATACTCAACAATTTGCCAAGCCAGGACATGTAGGGCTGCCTGCCAGGTGAACTGAGGCTCCTAGTGTTGTGGCCACAAATCCTGTAAGTGAGCTAGCTTTTGTCTGTAGCAGAGCCAAACTGCTGTGTAGTGAGGCCCTGGTATTTATCCTAGACAATCCTGTCTGGCTTCAAGGAGGAGGAAAGTATTACAATACATTTAGGAACCTTGCTTTCTTTCCCAGCCTCTAGGTTGAAGTCTTTTCCCTACTGCATCCTGATTGTTTATTTTCAGAATAATTGTTGCTTTCTTCCATTTGTGATCCTTCATTCTTCTCTTGAATTTGTCTTTCATTTTTCTACTTGATCTCAATCTGCCCTTTGGTCCTTTTCAGAACTGTTATTCATGGAGAGGAATCAAATGAGCAAGGAGTTGAGTTTCCCTAGAGGTCTGGGGGAAGAAGGATGCTACTTTTTGCATTGATGACAGATCAGCACCTTTTCTTTCTGAGTAAAATGGAAGAGGCACAGATCCCAAAGCAAGGAAACCCAGAGAAGAAGCAAGCTCCATGAGAGGGAAGATCTTCACTGGCCTCAGGATATTCACAGCTAACACCCAGATGCCTGCCAACAACCGAGTATTTTTTAATCATATTTCTCTCTTCTGGGGAGAGTCATTTGTAGCCTGGCAACAGGGATCTGGGTGTTTTTCCTTTAAGCCAAGCTGTAAACACAGACTTCCCTCTGTCAGCCTAATGATGCTAAAAGGCCAGTGACCAGGAAAAATTAGGGTGGCGATGTCAATGGTCACAGGCCTTGGTCGTGCAAATAGGCCAGTGATGAGTATCAGTGGAATTGCACTATGGCCATCAGAGTTGGCCCATATATCAGAGTTCATGAGAAGAGTCCCATGTTAATGGACAAAGAATCCCTATGAAACACAGGCTATTTCTCTGCACTGGTCAACAACAAGGCTCTGGAGTCCAGAGAGAGAGTAGGGCACGGAGAAGGCTAGTGGGTAGTGGGGTGGCTCTGATCACGTAGGGACATGCCCTGCTCTGCCTATGAGCTTTCCTGCCCCACCAAGAATACCCTCACGGGTTGTCTATGCTACTTCCAACCTGTCCCTCACACACCATCCCTAGGTCTTTTACCTGGTCCAGACCCAAACCCTTTGCTTCAGCAGTCACAGCGAGTTCTCCTATTTCCAAAGGAAGTTTTCTTGAAGGCTTGAAGCACTAACTCAGGTGATATACCACTTATCACTTAGCTTGGACTTGATATTGAAATCAGACTATATAAATGCAATTCCTAATTATTACCTGGGTAACCATGGGCACATTACTACTTTTGATTCTTGGTTTTCTTGTCTATGGAATGGGAATAAAATAAGTTTCTCTGAAATAAGGATTGACATGAAGCCCTTAGAGTAGGGCCTGATGATAGAAAATAATTGAGCTGTGTTACTTGTCCCAACTACTATTTTTACTGCTATTTCTGACAGGTTTGACTCTAGGATAATAACCTACCCACTTGGCTTTTCCCCTCCAATATAAAGGAGCAATGTTAGCACTGTGGGTTGGACATTCGCTGCTAGCCATAAGTTGGAAGTTCAAACCAGCCAGTCATTCCATAGAATAAAACTGAGGTGCTCTGCTCTTATAAAGATCCAGTCTCAGGCTGGTGTGTTTCTTTGATGCAGACTTTATTGCTTCCTGGCTAGATGCTGCTTATTTAACTTCAAGATTTTAAGACCCTACGTGCTATATCTTTTGATAGCTGGGTACCATCTGCTCTCTTCGCCACATTTGTTTATGCGACCATTTTGTCTTCAGCAATTGTGTCAGGAAGGTGAGTATCAAAGAGTGCCAGGTTATTAGAACAATGTGTTCTTGTGTTTAGGGAGGCCTTGAGTAAAGGCCCAAAATCCATCTGCTATCTTAATACTTAACATATACTGGTAGGTATATGTACATTGACCTCTATCCCTTTAATTATAAACTAATATATTTACATATACACATGCCTGTAGCTATGCCTCTATAAACAGCTTTTGCCTCCTACTTCTTTCCTCTATTTCCTTTCACCTGCCTCCTGTCCACTATCATTTTCACCCTCCATTATCTCTCAGTAATTCCTCTTGGATGCATTGTGCTTGATCAAATCCCACCAGGCATTATATGCCCTCCTTGGCGTGCCAACAATGTTAAATCTTTCATTGTTCCCTTATCCCTGAGTTTGTTGGCTCCCCGCTCCTCTTCCCCACCCCCTCCTCTTCCACGTCCCCCAGGACCACTGGTCCTGTTGTTTTCTTTTGGGGATTGCTTGTCCTGCCTATCTTATGTAGATAGACATAGAGTAAGAGAAAAAAATAACAAACATTTTAAATGATAGATAGTTCCAGGCCTGTCTGCTAACGCTTATGAGTATTTTCCTATTGAATCTGATGGGGTGTCAAGTCCTGTCCGCCAGTCAGAAGTCTATTTTCAGGATTCCTCTGGGATTATGTTACTTTCCTCCCCTTGCTGCCCTGTTGTTTTCTCTTCATATTTCACCCCGCCGTGTGTGGGGCAGATGGGGTACCTTTCCACACAGTGTCTCCAGTGCTGTTTCTGTAGCACTATAGGTCAATGAAGGAACATCATTTCTCCTTGTGGACTGACCGTATTGCCCTCTCTGTGCCTTGGCTGCTCCTAGAAGGGATGTCATCCTTGGGGCTTGGTGGGCCATGATGAGGTCCACTTTCCTTCTCTTTTTTTCTTTCCCTCTTAGTTTGCACACATGTGGTCTGGACAGACCTGCTACTCCCCCAGGGCTCTATCCTCAGTGCTGTCCTCTGTATTACATTCTTCTGGGGGAGGAGGTCAATATATCTTGGCTTGGGCCTGGCCCCACCATCCTTTCTTGTTAGTTCATTGTTCCACACCAGCCTGTGTGATCATGAGGTGTCCTTAGGATCAGGTATCAGGTCCCAAACAGACAATTTTGTCCATGCAAAAAGTGAAGACGCAAAGCCCAGCTGTAGACCATTGGACATTGCCCAACATAAAGGTTACAAGGAAGGAGGAGAATGGCACACTGATGGAACACGCATCATTCTTCTATTTCCTGAGTGCTTCCTCCCCATCACTACCATGACCCAGTCCTACCTTACTGGAGTACACACATAGGGACACATAGAGCTCTTGACACATGGAATTCAGGACAGATAAAATCCTCAGGAATAGTAGTGAGATACCATGAAATTAAGGGGATGGTGAGGGAGGGGGAAGGGGAACTCATCACAAGGTTGGATATATACCCCACCCCCCAGAAGAATGAATAACAGAAATGTGGGTAAAGGGAGACAACGAATAGTGTAAGACACAAAATAACGTATAATTGATCAAGGGTGGGACATATAATTTATGAGGGTGGGTGGTGGAGGGTGGCGGGTGGGAAGAGGATCTGATAGCAAGAGGTCAAGAAGAAAAAAGTTTTGAAAATATTGATGGCAACTTTTGTACAAATACGTTTAATACAATTGGATTATGGATTGTTACACAATTTATAAGAGCCCCTGAATAAAATATTAAGAACATAACCAAAATAAAGATTCAGTCTCAGAAATCCAAAGGATCAATTCTACTTTGTCCTATGTGGTCATTTTGTGTGGCATTTGACTCAATGGGAGCGAGTTTTGTATGGTTTAGGATTGATATCTACCTTATGGTGTTGTGTGAGGTTTACATGAGATTAAGCATTGAATTAATTTATAAAAATACATGATGCCAAGTCAGTTCTTCAAATAATATAATTGAAGTTGATGTTCTTTCCTTATATTCACTGCCCTTTTTCCTACTCATGTACCGATATTTAACCCTCCCGGTATCGCCACTCTAGCACTGGTCCTGAAGGGATCATCTGTCCTGGATTCCCTGTGTTTCAAGTTCTTATCTATATCAGTGTACATCCTCTGGTATAGCCATATTTGTAAGATAGAATTGGAATCATAATAGTGGGGAGGGCAGCATTTAGGAAACTAGAGGACAGTTATATGTTTCATTGTTGCTACACTGTACCCTGAATGGCTTGTCTCCTCCCCGCAACCCTTCTGTAAGGGGATGTCCAGTTGCCTACATATGGGTCTTGGGTTTCCAATCCGCAATTTCCCTCATTCTCAATGATTTGATTTTTTGTTCTTTGATGCCTACTATCTGATCCCTTCGACACCTCATGATCACACAGGCTGGTGTGCTTCTTCCATGTGGGTTTTGTTGCTTCTGAGCTAGATGGCCGCATGTTTACCTTCAAGCCTTTCAGACCCCATGCTGTATCTTTTGATAGAGGGGCAAAATCAGTTTTCTTCACCACTTTTGCTTATGCACCCATTTTTGTCTTTAGTGATCAATTTGGGAAGATGAACACACAATGATACAATTTTTTGTTCTTTGATGTCTGATACCTGGTCCTTTCGACACCTCACAATCACACAGGCTGGTGTGCTTCTTCCATGTGGGCTTAGTTGCTTCTGAGCTAAATGGCTGCTTACTTAGCTTCAAGTCTTTATGACCACAGACGCTATATTTTTGACAGCCAGGCACTATCAGCTTTCTTCACCACATTTGCTTATGCACCCATTTGTCTTCAGAGATCCAGTCAGGAAGGTGAGCATCATGGAATGCCAGTTTAATACAAAGTATTCTTGCATTCAGGGCATACTTGAGTGGAGGTCCAATGTCCATCTCCTACCTTAATACTAAACCAATAAATATATGCACATAGATCTATTTCCCCATCCGCATATGTATATATTTACATATGTAAATGCCTTTATTTAGACCTCTGTAAATGCCCTTTACTGCCTACTTCTTTCCTCTATTTCCTTTTACTTTCCTCTTGTCCCACTATCATGCTCAGCCTTCATTTGGGTTTCAGTAATTCCTCTCAGTTACATTACCATTGATCGTGCCCTAATAGACCTCCTACACCTCCCTCACCACCGATTTGGATCACTTGTTGTTCTCTTGACCCTGGGTTTGTTAACAGCATTTCTTTTCCCCCCACCTCCTCCTCTCCCATGTCCCCCCAGAACCATCAATCCTGTTGTTTTCTCCTCCAGATACGCCATCCAACCTATCTTTTTAAGACAGACCTATGGAAATATTAACATGCACAAAAACAAGACAGAGCAAGACAAAGAAACAAAAGAAAACAACAACAACAACAAAAGCCAATGACAAAAATTAGGAAGAAAGAAAATCCTGTAGTTAGTTCAAGGACAGTTTGTTGGCCTTTAGCAGTGTTTTCCAGGCGAGTCTGATGGGGTACCACGCCCTATCCCAAAAGCTTATTTTTGGTATTCCCTGGGGACTTCGTTGCTTTGTTCCCCTTGCTATTCTTTTGCACGCCCTTCGTGTTTTGACTCGGTGTGGTGGGATCAGATCGGTTACAATTCCCACACTGTGTCTCCAGTGTTGTCCACTGTAGGGATTTGGGTCAATATGGATGTCGTGTCTTAGTGGGGATGGCCATGTGGTCTTCTCTGTGGATTGGCTTCTCTGAGCAGGAATATCATCCTCAATGATTGGTGGGACAGGAGTGCTCCACTCTCTCTTCCCCTCCTTCATTTGCTCCCGTGTGTTCTGATCAGACATGTCCCTCTCCCTGAGCTGCAGCTTCAGTGCTGTCCTCTGAAATAAATTGTTCTATGTGGGAGGGGCAGATGTCCACATATATAGTTGAGATTGGGGCCAGCCTCTCAGACCTCTTCACTGGTTCCCTACTCATTCCGACATGTTACATTCACATCTTGGAGCACTGGGTTGAAGTCTGGTCCCTCTTTCCCTGTGGAGATATAAACAATACCATCCCTGTGGGTGGGTTAGTACCCTTTCCCCACTCTACCCATTTTTTTTCTTCCCCCCCCTCGTTTTAGTTGGCTACCATATTTATCCGTGGATTTGATCTGGCCCCTGCTACATTACCTGGTTTTTACCCCAGGAATGTTTGTATACAGTAGCTTTTTCCCTATACCTCTTTTGCATTTTTTAAGCTTACCTCAGCGGACTCCTGTTGCATTTGTCCTTTTGTGCTTGGCTAACGTCACTTAGCATAATTTCCTTCAGTTTTTCCCATGTGGTGATGTGCTTCATACATTCATCACTGTTTTTTAGGAATGCATAGTACTCCATCGTATGTATGTCCCATCGGTTTTTAATCCAATCATCAATTGATGGACATTTGGTTGTTTCCAACTTCTTCCAGTTATGAACTGTGCCACAATGAACAGTGGAGCACAGATGTATGACCTTGGTTTGTTTCTTGCCGCTTCTGGGTATATGCCCAGTAGAGGGATTGCTGGGTCGTATGGTAGCTCAATTTCCACCTATTTTAGATATCTTTAATCGATTTCCATAGTGGCTGTACATACCTACAGGTCCACCAGCAGTGGACAAGAGTTCCTGTCTCCCCACAGCCCCTCCAACACTTGTTGAATTCTGATTTTTTTGAATTGGGTATCTTTGAGGTTATTAGGTGGTATCTCAATGTTGTTTTAATTTGCATTTCTCTTATGGCTAAAGATTGGGAGCATTTTCTCATATATTTCTTTGTTGGCCATTTGGATTTCTGCCCCTGTGAAACTTCTGTTCAGGTCCTTTGCCCTCCTCCTCAGTGGGCATTTAGTTTTTCTCTTATTGTAAGCTTGCAAAGTATTGTAGATTTTAGTAATAAGGTCTATGTCTGATGTGTCATAGCTAAAGATGTTTTCCCAGTCCATGGACTCTCTTATTACTCTCTTGGTGAATTCTTTTGATGTACACAGGTATTTTATCTTCAGTATATCCCACTTGTCAATTTATGCCTACTCTTTGTTTGTGTCCTTCCCTATTTTTGATAGCCTATATATTTCGTGTGCCAAAGTTCTCAAGTTGGTCCCAATTCCCTAATTGATGGCCCTAATAGCTTATGGTTTAACTTCAATATCTGTGATCCACCTTGAGTTCATTCTTGAGCATGGAGTGAGATAAGGGTCTTGCTTCATTTTTCTGCAGGTAGATATCCATTGTTGAAGAGGGCATCTTCTTCCCATTGGATATTTTTGGGTCCTTATTAAAGATCAGTTGTCTGTATGCTGATGATTTTATCTCTGGGTGCTCAGTTAGTTTCCATTGGTCTGAGTATCTGTCATTATACCATTGCCATGTGGTTTTGACCACTGTGGCTGTATAATATGTGCTAAAGTCAGGTGAGCAAACCCTCCCACTGTGTCATTCTTCTTTAAGAGTTCTCTGCTAATTCTGGGCTTCTTCTCTCTCCATATGAAGTTGTTAATTAGTTTTCCTATTTCTTTGAAGAAAGATGAGGGTAATTGTATCAGGATTGCATTAAACTTATAAAATTCCTTAGGCAGAATTGACTATATTGAGTCTTCCATTCCACACGCATGGGATATTCTTCCAATTATTGAGGTCACTCTTGGTTTTGTGTTCTGTAGTTTGCCTCATGTAAATCTTTTGTTCTTTTTAGTCAGGTATATCCCTAGATATTTCAATTTGTGCTTGGCTTTTGTGAAGGGTACCACCTTTTTGATCTCCTCTTCTGTGGTCTTATCTGATGTGTATAATAGTCCGATAGACTTCTGTTTGTTGATCTTGCATCCTGCCACTTTGACAAACTCCTCTAATGCTTCCAGTACTCCCCTTGAGGTGCTTTTGGGATTTTCCATATATGAAATCATATAGTCTGCAAATAACAATAGTTTCACCTCTTCCTTCCCAAGGCTAATACATTTGATGTCTTTTCTTTGCCTTATGCTGTTAGCTGATGTTAAATAAGAGTGGCGATAAGGGACATCCATGTCTGGTACCCTTTTTTCAGTGGGATTCTGTTTGATTTTCCTCCACTGTCTACCACATTTGCTGTTCGTATTTCATATATACTTTGCATTGTCTTGAGGAATTTTCCTTCCAATCATATCTCTAGTGTCTTAAACAGGAATTGGTGTTGGACGTTGTTAAATGCTTTTTCCACATCTATCAATATTATCATGTGTTTCTTATTTTTTCATGTCAATTTGGTGAATGATCCTAATGTTGAACCATCCCTGTATCTCTGCTATGAATCCCACTTGGTCATGGTGAATTATTTGTTTTATATACTTTTGTATTCTATTGGCCAGTATTTTGCTAAGGATTTTTGCATCGATGTTAATTAGGGATATTATCTCAATTCTTGCGGAATCCTTGCCCGGTGTTGTTATCAGAGTTATACGAGTTTCATAGAAATATTTTGGAAGTTTGACATCTTTTTCTATGGTCTGGAAGAGTTTATGTAGGACTGGTGTTAGTTCTTCCCTGAATGCTTGGTAGACTTCTTCTGTGAAGCTACCTGGTCCAGGGGATTTTGTTGTTGGTAATCCCTTGATAACCTTGTCTATTTCTTCCATTGCTATTGGTCTATTGAAAGGACTCTAGGGAGCGATTGTTTTTCCAAGAATTTATTCATGTCTTCTAAGTTGTTGCAGTCATTGGAGTACAAACCTTAGTAGTATTGTGTAATTATCCTTTTGATTTCATTAGGGTCTATTGTAATGTCCCCTCTTTTATCCCTCATTCTTGCTATTGGAATTTGTTCCCTCCTTTCTTTGGTTAGGTTTTCCAGCCATCCGTTGATTCTGTTTATCTTTTCAAAGAACCAGCTTTTAGCAGCATTATTTTTTTCCATATTTTCTTATTTTCCCTCTCCTGAATATCAGCCCTGGTTTTTATTATTTCTTTTCTTTTGCTATTAGTAGGCTTGTCCTGATGACTCTGCTCTAGTTGTTGTGAATTTTGTGCCAGCATATCAATCATGAGTCTCTCTTCCTTTCTCAGTTGTGCATGTGTTGCTATGAACCTTCCTCTGATGACTGCCTTTGCTGTGTCCCATAAGTTTTAGTATGTCCTGTGCTCATTTTCATTGGTTTCTAGAACTTTCCTTCTTCCATCTTTAATCTGTGCCAGTATGCGCTCCTTTTGCATCCTCCAATTGTTTGCTCTTGTTTTCATTGTCTTCCTTTAGTTAATTCCCGGCCTTTTGGCACAGTGGTCAAGAGATAGGTCTGTATGATAATAATATGCTTAAATTTATGTAGATTAGCCATATGCCCTGCATCTGACCTATCTTCGAATATGTGCCATGCAGCCTTGAAAAGAATGTGATTTTTTTTTGTATTTGAATGAAAAGCTATGTGAATAACTATGAAGTGAAATTGTCTAATTGTAGTGTTTATATCTCTAGCCTTCTTGTTGAGTTTCTTTCCTTGTGATCTATCTTTTTCAGAGAGTGGTGCATTGAAGTCATCTGCTGTAATTGTTGAGGCTGTGATTTCTTTTTTCATCTTTTGCAGTGTTTGGTTGACGTATTCAGCGGGTCTTTCATTCAGGGAATATATGTTTACAATGCTTAGTCGTTCTTTTTCTACCATTCCCTTGAGCATTATATAGTGTCCCACCTTATCTATTTTTATAGTTTTCACTTTTAGGTCAATTTTATCTAAGATTAGGATTTCTACCCCTGCTTTTCTTTGAATGCTGTTTGCTTGGTATAACTTTCACCATCCTTTGATTCTCAGCCTATTTTTGTCTTTGAGATGTGTCTTCTGTAGGCAGCAGATTGATGTATTCTAGGCCATTCTGCCAGCCTCAGTCTTTTAATGCCTGAGTTCAGTCATATAATGAGGACTATTATCTCCATCTGTGGACTCTGTGATATTATCATACACCTTTTGTGCTCGGTGTTTTCCTACCTTCTTTTCTTATTAGTGTGTGTGTGTGCGTGTGTGTATCAGTCTTGTCTTCTTTCCACCCTTAAGCCAATGCTATTTGGGAGGCTGTTTTCTCTTTGTTGCCCTCTGGGTTAAGTTGTTCTATGTAGCGGTCTCTTTTTATGTTTGGTGAGTGTTGTTCTTCTGCCCATACTGGGTCGGCAATGATCTTTTGTAGCCTGGGTTTCTTCTAACGTATTCTTTGAGTTTTTCCTTGTCTGGGAAGACTCTTACTTCTTCATCTATCTTGATCGATAATTTGGGTGGGTAGAGTAGTCTTAGGTTTATGTTATCTTCCTTCAATTTTTGGACTATGTTACTCCCCTCTCTCCTGTTCTTCATTGTTTCTGCTAATATATCTGAGCATATTCTTATTTGAGAACCTTTATATGTGATTGCTTGTTTTTCCCTAGCTGCTCTCTTGATTTTCTCCTTTTCCTCAAAGTTGGGTATTTTAACAATGATGTGCCTTTGTGACTTCTTTTTGGGATTTAGTCTAGCTGGGGTTCGTTCCGCCTCCTAAATGGTTGCCCGGTTTTCATTCATTAAGCTGGGGAAGTTTTCCTCCAAGAATTCTCTCACTATTGTTGCAGATAACTTCTTTGTCATGTGTTCCTCTGGTAATCCAATTATTCTGTTTTTCTTCATCATAGCATCAGACATAGCTCTTAGGTTTTCTTCAATCCTCTGATCATCTTAGATTTTTTTCACGTTTTTTATACTCTGCTTTTCTGGCCTGCAAATCATTGATGCAGTTCTCTGCTTACTCCAGTCCATTCTCATGGTCCATGAGTCTGCAACTGGTTTTTGTTGTCTCCTCCCTAAACTCTTGTATTTCCTCTTGGTGTATGGACTTTATCTCATCTATCATTTCATCGTTTTCCTGTAGTTTTCCTCTCATATCCTATAAGACTCCAAGCAGCATTCTGAAATTTTCTTTCTGTGACAGATCAATGTCTTCTTGTTCTACACACATTGTTAGGTTCACAACATTTTCTGCCATTGCCTTTTGTTTCTTCTGTTTTTTAATTGAGGTTATTGGGGTCGATTACTGTTTGCTTTGCACTGTTTTAGAGGAACCAGGTGCCATTTTCCAGGGAGTTGAAGAGCACTGGCTCTCTTTGGGAGATTTGTAGGAGTGCTTCTTTGAACTTCCTGAAGCTACTTTCACTATGGAATTAGCCTACCATTTTATCCTCCTGTGGCATTTCTCTCAAGAGGAGTGCCCCCAAAGGCTGTTGGCTTGCCTTCTTTGCTGTAGAACCCTGTGAATGGTGGGAGGAATTTCCCTGGTCAGTTAGATCACTGTGGGGGTTGGGAAGAGGTTCCTGCAGCAGCATGGAATGTTGTTGAGTGTTGGCTGAGCTTCCTTGGGCCATGAGGCACTAAAGTAGGTGGGAGGAAGTTTCCTCAGTCACATGGATCAACAGAGGACAAATAGGAGCTCCCCCAGCCACACAGGCAGGGATTCCCTGGGGGAAGAATTTGGGAGGAATATCCCCTGGTGGAGGGCAGGAGGGCTTTTCCCAGCCTTGGGCTATGCTGCACAGGGTGGAGCTCACCTAACTTGGTGGAAGGCAGTCGTAAATGTCCTAGGCTAAGAGTCGTGGTATTGAGGTGAGCAGTGGCGTGTGAGAGAACAGGGAAGAGACAAAGAGAGGGGAAAAACCCCTAAACCCACTGAGACTGTGTGTGTGGGGGGCGGGGGGCGGGCAGTGGCAGTTAGAGAGAAGAGAGGGAAACAAAAGTAACAATATAACTGAGCCGCAATCACTGCCCCTGGGATTGCAAGGGTTTAATCCCTGCCCGGAGGCAGCAGCAAGCTGTGGCTGTGTTGAGATAAAGCCCCTGTTCCAGCTCCAAATGATGCCGGTGCTGGCCAATACAGTGGCGGGTCTAAGGTCAAAACCTAGCCGACCTCCACTGTGGTAGAACAAAAGCTCCAATCCTTTCAAAACCTCCTGGATCTGTGCCTACTTATCTTTATGATGCTCCTCTTGCAATCCAGCAGTGTTGAATTTAACTTTTAGTAACTCTCCTGGACTGATTTCTGTGGAGTGCCTCTGGTATGTGTTACTCAGTCGCCATCTTCCCAGAAGGCCCCTATATTTAAATTTTTTATAGAGCAGATCAGTTTTCCATTTAGCAATTCATAAGCATCTTGTTTCATATGATGTATTGCAATCCCCACAATGTAACATCACTCACTCACTTCCTCTTTGTGTTTTCTATTTATATTCTTTCTCTTTTCCCTAATACTTCTGAACTTTGCCTTGGACAAATGCTACTCTTTTGATAACAAATGATTTATTATTCTAAAGTGTGCATACTTCCTGTGTTATTGTTCTTCTGTTGACAATTTAGCAGAAAACTGAGCCATGGGGTCAGTTCATTTCCAGACTTGAAGAGTGATTAAGGGGCATAATCTCAGGGTTACACCAGCCTGTCAGACCAGTAAATCTGGTCATTTTTATGATTTGAGTTTTGTTCCACATTTTTCTCCACTCTATTTAGAATGTTGTGATTCTTTAGAGTAGTTACAGGGCACTATTTAGTTCTTCTGTTCTCAGGTTATGGAGACTGATGTGCGCCTACTCTGTTAATCCGTTACACTAATTGTCCCCACATATCTTCAATTTTCTTTACTCTTTCCTCTGCACAGGGAAAGACCAATGGTTGTACCTTATATGTCCACTCATGAGATTTTTCAGGCTTTAGTTGCTCAGCAAAGTAGGACTCAACATTCTTTTTGGACTATGTTATGCCAGTTGATTTTGGTGTCCTCTGAGCCCATTGTTCTGAGCCTCTAGGCCCAGTGAATTATTCTGTCAAGGTGTTTAATTATTTCTAAGTTTTTATTACTTTCCCACCCATATGCTCCACCACATTCATGAATATTTTGGCAGCAAAGGTACCCATGTACAAAGAACTTCTGTCAAACTTGCATAGGTGTACACCCACTCTTCCACCTACATCCATTAAGCCTGCATATCAACCCATGTATCTACTCATAGATCTCCCTTATTGCAGGACTGTGTATATTATAATATTTACCTAATTTGCATTTAACTCTCACTCCTCCCAGTGTCCTCCCCTGCCTCTATCATTTTGTTTATTGATTTCCCTCTTCTTGTATATTGCCTTTCCTTCCCCTCTTATTTCTGGTAGCCTTGAAAGAATTACTCTTTCTATGTATAAACCTCTTCTTGACTTTTTGTAGTAATGGTCATATATATGTATATATATATGTGTGTGTGTGTGTGTGTGTGTGTGTATATATAATCCTTTTGATGAATTTCACTCAGCATAATGTCTCCCAGGTCTACCCATGTTATGAGTAATCTCCCAGATTCATCATTATTTTTTTAACATTATATAATATTCCATGGTGTTTATGTATGTTTATGTGCTTGTTTATCCATTTATTTGATAATGGGTTTGCAGGTTGTATCTATAATTTGTCACTGGGAAAATTTTTGCTCATGGGTGAAAGTATTTGTCCATGTTGTGGCTCTTATTTATTATTCCTGGGATAACAAGGAACAGGATTGATAGGCCATATGGTATTTGTATTTCAAATTTCTATTTACATTTTCCACACTGGTTGCATCATTTTACAGTCCTGTCAGCAATGTGTGAGATCCAGTTTCTTTCCAGCATTTATTTTTTTCTCTCTCTCCCTTTTCTTAACCTTTAAGCCTTGATGGTACTTAAAGAGGAACCCTGGTGGAGTAGTAGTTACACGTTGGGCTGTGATCCACAAGGTCAAAAGTTTGAAACTACTAGTTGCTCCTTGCTATAAATATGGGCTGTTTAAACAGTTGCAGTCTTGGAAACTCAGAGGGACAGTTATACCTTATCCTATAGGGTCACTATGAGTTGGCATCTCGATGAGAGTGTTTTTTTTTTATGCTTATGGGAAAGCATTAGAAGGATAACTGGTTGATGGTTCAATCCCACAAGCCACTCTGTAAGAGAAAGATGACACTATCTTCTCTCATTAAGATTTACAGCCTTGGAAATCACGAATCAAGCCAAGGTTGAACTTGATGGCTCTCCTCCCCACTAAGGCCATCCTCTCACCTACCTAAAGTCCTCCCAAAGATTCAAGTGGTCTGGGAATGAAGTGTTTAGGGAGAATGATGGGGAGAGGTATACCCATTTCTTTTCCAAACAGCAAATACCAGTTATCCGTGATTCACAAATTCAACCTCCTTATCCTTCCCATGTCTAGCCTTTGGGCATCATGGTTTTTATTTCCAGTGCCAGGAGCAGTCCCATCCTTAGAGAGTCCTCAATGTGGACAGAAATGCAAACATGGGAACAATTTTACAGAGCATGCCACAGGGTCAGACTTAGTGTAGCGTCCAGGGAATGAGAGGTCACGCTGCTCTTGAGAAGTGAGAGGTAAAATCTGCGAAAGATTCAAGAAGGAAAGGATAAATGTCCTGAAGAATGAAAGGAGTCTTCAGGGGCCGAGGACTAGAAGAGCTAGAAGCTCTGGTGAAACAAGGGTGCACAATAGGTGGGGGAAAAGGGGGAAGGGGGCCTACCATATCTCATCTTCAAATGGGATATTTGCATGAGCTGCTGTTCTTGTGAACCCCTGTCTTTATTTTTTAGTGAATGGAGTGATGGACATGGAGATGATTCAGATACAGGCCCTGTTTTTGAAGACAAAAATGAGGACCACAGTTTGTTTTGAAAATTGGAAATGTCAAGTTCTGGAAGGTGATATAGGGAAAGTGGCACCAAACTAGGCTTTGGAGACCCTATTATGCCCTCAGCTGTGAGGGATACATCAGTGGGTTCTGGTAGGTCACTGGGCATTCTGAGCTTGTCTCAGCAAAAAGCAGTGAGGGCTAGGGAACGCCCTCTCAATTAAGAGCCAAGTGGCGAAGAGTGGAAATATGGACATGGTGAAGGAATTTATTCTGATCCCTTGCAGAGGCCTTGGGCTCCTTCCTTGATCCCATGAACCATGCAGCCCTCCTCATGTGGCCATCTAGAAGGAATGTGTATTAGATAAAAGGTTACATAAAATTCTGACTGCTCGGTGGGAAGCTGCTTAACAGAGATGGTCTGCTATGCCTCTTGGCAGTGAGTAGAGAGGCTGCGTGCAGGTCAGTCAACTAAGTCCTGCTTGGAGATGTCAAATGCCCAAATCCTCCTGCAGAACACAGTCTTACACACATGTGCATGCATTCTTCCCTAGTTTCCCATTTCAGTTTCCTTAAGTAACTAAAGCTAGAAATTTAACCAGAATTAAATATGAGATAATTTTAAAGAGAGTGCTCTTTTACCTACTTGATGCTGGCTTACAAAACAAAACATTTTGTTACTAGTTTACCACTTCATTTTCAGATCTACATCCTCCCACCAGTTTCTCTCTCTCACTTTCTTCTTCTTCTTCTTCTTCTTCTTCTTCTTCTTCTTCTTCTTCTTCTTCTTCTTCTTCTTCTTCTTTCTCTCTCTCTCTCTCTCTCTCTCTCTCTCTCTCTCTCTCTCTCTCTCTCTCTCTCTCTCTCTCTCTCTCTCTCCAGGTAGAAGAACCAGGACTTGGGACTGCAGATGGATGTTACAGTGCGGCGCTGGAGACAGCACTCCTTGGCTTTCAAGAATGCATCACTTTTCGACTCTATATTCAGTGACACCAAGAAGGAAACTTCATATCAGTCATGATGGGAATATTCACACCACAGAAACTGGCGAATGGGTCAAATCAGGACTTTTTCTTGTTGAGTCGGGTATTAAACACTTATCAACATTGTACTAGGATAAATGGAATCCTTGGGTGAAAAAACAAACAAACAAACAAACGAATAAAACCCCATTAAGGTTTTTTCTGCTAAGAAGTTGGTGGTTTAGGTTCTAGTGATTTACTTCCCAAGATGTAGCCATTGAAACCCTCTGTGCACAGCTCTATTCAGGCATACAGAGAGCTAGAACCCACCCGCAACATAACTAGGACAAGCAGGTAGATTTTCACCTGCCTTACCTGTGGTGACAGCTGGGCCCAGGTGGGAGGTCAGTCTCTCAGCCCCTTTTCTTTTCCAGACATTTTATGCAAGCACATACCTGCTTATTATAACCAAAAGTACCTCATCGACTGAGGTTAGATATACAGAAAGAGAAGAGTTTTGTCCTGCTGAATCCCTTCTTCCAAAATGCCCCTGAGCCAATGGGAACAACAGGTAGCCTATAATGTAGTTCATGTTCATGCCTTTATTCGTCAAACAACAGCTTAATGGGAATTCAGAGGCAAAGGAACACTACAGAGGAAGGATGTAGAAGAGAGAAAGTAAACATTATCTTTAGCTAATGCTAAATGCTAATGGAAGCAAAATGTTTCTATTTTGTTGCCCGTCCACTTCAGCTCTGGTCAAACTTGCATACCCCACTTAGTAGGCAGAAGTTTTATAGCCGATGCTTGGTCTCCTTAGAAGGGAGAATATGGAAATATATGAATACTTGTGCTAACTGCACCAGAAAGGGCAGGTTATTTCTACCCCTGACTTCTCGCAGATGCTGAAAGTCTTCTTCCCATTACACAGAAAGCTCTCCCAGGGTAGAGTCCTAGAGAACCTAATGCCTCCACCGTGTTGCATTTCCATGGATGATTTAGAGTCCTTGCAACTTGGCACCCTATGCATTTGTCTAGCTGGTCTGGCCTTAACACAGTCCCAACAGACTTAAGTTGGTGGGTCTGACTGCTCCTTCTTTGACCCTGAGTTCTTTATTCAGAGTAGTTTCCTTACTCCTTACAGCTGCCCCAGTCTTTAATTTGCTCCATTGGTCTCACGTCCTGTTCCATCCTTTGCCACCCAGTTCTACCCTGCACACCGTTGTTGGATTTTCTAACAATAACAAACTAGGCTGGGCAACATAGATCCTGATCCTATCCTCATTTCAGGCCATGTACTTGGTGTCTCAAGCTACCTGTCTCTTGTGTCACCTTGATGACAAGAAACTGACCTCGATGGTGAAAAGTACCTATGGAGGGGTTCAAATCCAAGGCCACAATGTTTTGGATTAATTCCCACGAGTTGACTATACACCTATGGATAAGAAATTTAACTTCCTCAAAACTTAGTTTTCTTAGTTGCCAAGGAGGGTTGATAATACATCTTTTAGGCTTATTGATAGTTTTCAGTGAGGTCATGACCTAAAGGATGTGCTGTTTGATTCAACAAATATCTTGGGGTGACTCCATGTGCCAGGTCCTGTTGCTCCTAAGTGGCAGGAAGTCAACTCCAATTCATGATGACCTATGTATATTGAAACACGTTGTTGCCTGGTCTTGGGCCATCTTCATGTTTGCTGGTTTGCTTGAGCCCATCAGTATGACCATTGAGGCGGTGTGTGTTGTTGTTGTTTTGTGCCAAAGAGTTGATTCCAACTCATAGGAAGCTAACTAGCCACATCAGAATTGCCCTTTCCGGTTTCTTCAGCTGCAGACTTTGATAAAGCAGATCACCATATGGGGTACTCAGATGATTTTATGTCATCTAGAGACTCATGGCTAGGGGTGGCATCAATCAAGTGGCAGCTTGATGACACTTCCTTGGCAGTGTAGCCTTCTGTATGAGAGTGAGGGACCCTGGGAACGACTTCTCTCTTTGCCCCTCTGCCTTCCTGCCAGCTGGAACTCTGCCTGCCTTGAGGGGTAGCCCCATGTGAGTCACCAGACCTTGAGAGCGGCTGGTACCCTGTCATGCTTCCACTGACCTTGTATTCCTGCTTTCCAGTTTATCTTTCTGGTTCACTAGCACGTGACTATGTGACTCTGATGAGGGACTTATGGACTAGCATCAGACTTCAGGGCTTGATTTGGACCGGGCTAGGGTGCCTCCCTGATGTAAAGTTGCCTCTCCCTATAAAGTTCTTGTTTGTACAAAGAAGAATGACTCTGGATTTATTTCTGTTGACATCCTGGCCCCACACACCAGGTCTTTGCTCTCCTGGGGCAGCTGGTCTGTTTCAACCATGGATCTTTAGGTCAGCAGCTGAGCACTTTACCATTGGGCTAGCAGGCTCCTAGTAAGTGCTTAATTGATCTTCATTCCGTCCAGACAGGCTGTAGCTGGAAAACAATGATGCGCTCTTGTCTTCTAGGTTGTTCTGGAGCCTGTGTTGGAGTGGGAATGGTGCCGAGCACTGCATCCATGCCCTGGCTGCAGGAACAAATGCGCAGGACAAAGTTCCCATGAGTCACTGGTCCGTGCAGCCAGACACAGTGTCCCTTGGTGGCCTGATACTCTGGTCTCCCCTCTGCACTGAAGGCCACCACTGGGAAGCTACTAGAACAGGGATAGCCAGTCACAAATTCCTTGAAAGTCTAAAACCTCAGCCAGTGCCTTACTAGCAGGTTATGTTCCAAAGTGTGAGGGAGGGACATAGCTGGGCAGAGGACAGGGCTTTCAAAGGAATGCCTGCTGCTCTTAGAAGCTTTCTAACTAGAGCGCTGGGCTTTGAGGGATTTTCAGGCTTTGAGGGATTTTCACTGATGGATATTTGGAAGATAATTGCCAGGGCTTTCTTCCTAGTCTGTCTTAGTCTAGAAGCTTTACTAACATTTGTTCAGCATCACAGTAACATCTAGGCCTCCAATAGATGAGTGGTGGCTGCATATGAGCTTTCTGGGTTGAGAATGGACCCGCGTCTGTGACAGAGCACGGGAGAATTCTACCCCAGCACCACCAATGTCTACCCCAAAGCCCATCTCATGGTTATGAGGATTGGCTGGATTCAGTAACTTATGTGAAGTCACCTTAAGGGGTAGACAGATGTTGAGAACTCAAGTCTGTTAAGTTTTTCTTAGCAAGGACTATAACTTACTCCACCCTCCCCACGCCCACACTAGAACTATTCATTATCTAGTAAGAATTGTTTGGAACAGATATAGCCCTCACCCCTAAAACCGAGTTCGCCTGCCCAGACAAAAGCTCCATTGAACGTTTTGTTTTATTTAGATTTCAGTGAGGCATAAATTCGATTCAAGGTGTCGAGGAGAAACAGAGTGGGGGTCCAGCACTCCTGCTCCCCAGAGTGCACACTGCAAGGTAGAGGGTGAGGGAGGACAGGGCCCAGAGAAACCATCCGGAGAGCACAATGTGGGAATGGACTGGGAACACTGAACTCTGGACTGGGAACACTGAACTCTGAGCTAACCAGCTCTGCATTCCAAAATGGAACGTTATTAGCAGGTTAAAACCACAGCAGTGCCGGGGTGTGCCTGCCAACTGACAGCCCATGCACAGGGCTTCTCACAAAATCTAACGGAAGTGCAGCCTGCCTCTCACCGAGAGCCAGCATGGAGCCCAGTACGCATGGGCGCACTGCCAGGGCCTGGGCAGCTTTGCTGCTCCCTTCTCCCCCTGGCG
The DNA here is from genome assembly GCF_050624435.1 of Tenrec ecaudatus. Taxonomy (NCBI): domain Eukaryota; kingdom Metazoa; phylum Chordata; class Mammalia; order Afrosoricida; family Tenrecidae; genus Tenrec; species Tenrec ecaudatus. The sequence goes on along the minus strand of NC_134541.1, from coordinate 81,396,380 downwards.
CTGGCACCTGGTGGGCCAGGGCTGGAGATCAAGAAATTCCAGGTGGATCCAGGACTGGCAACCTGAAGACAAAACGTTCCTGGCTGTTCCCTAGCAACCTGCTCTCGCAGCAGCCATCGCTTCGCAACTGACGCACTTGCCTTCTTTTGTACCGAAGTGTGCGGTTTGGGGTGCCCCAGGCGCTTCCTAAAATCCCTTCAGTGACCCGCAGAGCCATTTGCTTCGCTCCCTTCCCGCGCCTGGCCCGCCCCCTCCGCACAGCTCCTTGCTCCGAAGGGGGCTGCTGGAACAATGGTCTCGGTCCACAGCAGCGGGGCTGCGGGGCGGGCTGCCATCGCCCGTGGATGCCGTGGGGGGGCTGTGCTGCGAGGGGGCGGGGAGGGTGGGCGGGATCCAGAAGCTGAGAAGCAAAGCCACCCCTGAGCCGGGCTGGGCCGGAGGGGGAGAGCTGAGGGAGGGGGGAGGAGCGAGGGGCGGCAGGAGCCCGGGCTTGGCAGGGAGGTAAAGGGGAAGGAGGGGAAGAAGGCGAGCAGAGGAGAGAGGCGGCGGCGGCGGAGGCCACTTCTGATATTTATTGTGATGTCAGTTGCGGTGCTGGTCCTGTGTGTGGAGCGCAGACGGTATTTTATGCTTTAATCCTCCACGCTGTGTGTGTGGGCTGGGGACAATTACCTTGAAAAATGTGTGTAATATGCGGATGGTTCTTTTTGTGGGGAACGGAATGCCCCAGTGGAATATCTTCCTGGCAAAGCGGCCTTTTCCATCTGAGCTCACAAGGTGCCCATAATTGGCAGTGCAGTGGGAGCCAGGTCAGCCTCTTCTGTTTTAGGGTGGCCCGAGAGTCAGAGGCGCGGGCTAGGCACCTTCCCAGAGCGCAGACTGCCACAGTCCAGGAGGAGCAAGGGCAGGCTCCATAAGGGAGGCATCCTTGGGACTGCAGGAAGCATGCAGGAGGACATGACAGACACGCTGCTAGAGACTACGCAGCTGGTGATCTGGCTGTCTGCATAGCATGCTTGAGAGCTCGCGTGCGCACACACACCCATGCACTGACATTATCTCCCCCCCACACACACACACACTGAAGCCTGCTCATGCAAATGTTCGCACACAAATGCAAGACCTGATACACATTCACATGTATAATAGGTGAATCTCTTATACACATTCCCGTCACACACACACACACACACACACACACACACACGCACACTAATAACTACGCACATTTTCACCCAGTACACATGGACATATATACATTCAATGTCACCCAGAAAGCAGACAAACGTACACAGTCACACCTAATACATGCAGTATGCACACCCACACTTTCATGACTTTATTCCCTGCCACACTCATATATCTATATCTATATACATATTTGTCTACACATACATGTGCATGTGCACACACACTCACACTTTCACACTAATTCCCACAGACATGTGCACACATTCACATGTGATTTGTGCACAAATGTATGCTCATGCATTCCATCTGTATACACACAGTCACACACAGAGCCACATGGTGAACATCTGCACATACCAACTCTGGAATACATGTTGCTGCCCATCAAACACCATTGTGCACTTACATTTTCTCATGCTTTCACATGCTCACACACACTCTCCTGTGTTATCACACATATCATACTATAGTTGTGGGTCGGATAATTGTGTAGTAGTATCTGAAACGTTTCCAGTGACATTTTTAACTTGGAATTTTATTTTAAAGGAGAGAATTGGACATCTGCCTTCCCTAAAAGACCACAGACAAACACTACAACTCTGATATTCAGAATGTTTATTTTTTAGTTCACATGGCTGAGTGATGGCACCCCTCATTTGATGCGAGCCACATGGCACGTGTGCAGACTTTCCTTTGGCTCAGGCTGATGGCTGATTTGATGCCTGTTTATCCAGGCCTGCAGATCCCATGGAAAAAAAGGATAACTCAACCAACCAATGTGCCGATGAGCCACTCTTCTCTTGGGTGGCCAGTGTGCCAACATGAAAGAAAGAGTGGGCAGCACAGTCGCCAGAAGTCTGCCTGTGATGAAGAGGGCTGCTGGCTCTCTTAGGAGATGCCTGGTTATGTTGTAGAAAATTGACTTTTTGGGAATTTTAGATGTATTAGTGAACGTTAATGCCAGTCTAGGGGGACTGGGGCTAAGCTTGGGGCTCAGCATCTGTGGCTGTGACTTCCGGACCCTTTCCTCCTCTTCCTTCCTCTCTGTGACTTCAGCAACCAAACCCACACAATTCAACCCACCTCCTTGGCCTGGAGACCATCTTGGTTCGACATCTGCTTGTCTCTCCTAAGAAGCCACAATGACTCCAAATGTCCTCTTGGCTTCTGCCCAACACCCAGTCCTTCCATGGGCAGATGCCCCTGAGGCAGTCTACAGTGTGCAGAATGTAGCCAGAATGTCTCCCAAACCCTTTGTGATCCAAAGGGTTTCCATAGGTTGATTTTCTTAAGTAGGTCCTAGTCTGTATCCTTAGTCTAATCTCTTTAGCATCCTAACAAAATGCAAGTCTCAAAAGGCAGAAAGGTCTTGGCTGTTTATAAGGTACATTGACTAGAAATTGAACTCTGTTCTTCTAAATGGAACGAGAGAATTCCATCACTAAACTGCCAATGTCTCCACAATTATCTATTTCTTGTTGTTCGTTGCATTAGTCAATTTTGACCCATGATAATCCCGCGTTTATAGAGTAGAACTGGTTCGCTGCCTTTCAAGGCCACAACCTTAGCAGTTTGCCAGGCCTGTCTTCTGTGGTGCTTCTGGGTAGATTCAAACCCCCAACCTTTTGGCCAATAGTTTAGCACTTAATTATTTGCACTTCCAAGAGATGAGTACTTTATTCCTGTTCATATTCTTTTCTCTGACAATCTCTGTTCCATGAGATCACCTTGTATTTGCACCTTGGTCTACCCTACCAAGTAGTTGGAGAATCCTTAAACTCTCTGTTAGCTGCCAGGGGTGGTTCCCTGGGCTGGAGTGAGGGGAGGCTTCCCCAAGGCCTAGAAGACTGAGCTTCCTTCTTTTGTTCTGAGCTAACTCTCGATTTGGTTCCTTTTTGTCTGCCCTGCCCAGGGCACAGTAACTACCCTGAAACGTTCCAGGCATACCAAGTTCTGGCCTTTGCACTTGCTCGTTCTATGTTTAGAAAATCCATCCAGGGTGTCCAGGAGACACGCTCCCCATCTTGCTGGGTTGTTTCTGATATGACAACTCAGGAGCTCCCCCCAGCCACTCTGTTTAAAGTGGCACCTTCTCCTCAATTCCTGGGCCTCCATCCACCCCTATTCCCCGCTTCTCTGCAATTTTCACCGCGCCCGGCCACACTGTGTGCTTTACTCGGAAGGAAGCTTGATGGACGTCCATTTGTACGTCCAACACTCAGCACAGAGTGAAGCCTTTAGAAGCTGTTCCATGCTGCCTACGAAGAAAACCCAGTGATAAAGGTTCACCCACGCCTGTGCTCATCAGCCTTCTAAGCCCATCTCCTTCATGGCCAGCTCTCATGCTCACCTGATGCTGTACTGCAGGCATGTGTTGACAATTCTTGCTGCGTGTCGACTCATATTATAGACCTGGATCTTTTCTGATCGAATGTACTCTGAGAATTTCTCATGTCTTTTAAAGGATTTTACATATTACTATTCACATAATCCCACCATTTTCATTCCTCTATGACAAATGAGAAAACGGAGGCTCAGAGAAGTGAAGTGACTGGCCCCAGGTCACACAGCCCCAGTGTGCCTATGTTCTTCCTTTTCGAAAGATCTCACCACCCGGCACTGTTGACCAGACCTCCCTGGTGGATGGTGGGCTCTGTTCCTTAGCAAGCACTCCCCTCTCAGCATGAAACAAAATGGTGCCTGAAATTTGAAGCACAAGCAAGACCCTGCTTGGCAACCAAGGCAGTGTAGCCACACCAAAGACCCAAGGAGAGAATGGGTTCCCCCTGAAGAGAAAGTTGCACTTTGAGGGTTTCTGATCCACCCTCTTTCTGGTTCTAGTGCTTTGGGCACATTTCTGAGAAGCCCCTGAGATTCTGCACCCAGGTCTATATTATGGGTTTCATACCCATTTCTAAGGCAGTCATGTAATAGCTTGTTAGTATTAGTACTATCAGAACCCTCATGTTGTAATGGTTATTCATTGGGTTACTAACTGCAAGGTCAGTAGTTCAAATCCACCAGTGACCCTGTGGGAGATAGATGGAGCTTTCTACTCTCTGGAAGAGTTAAAATCTTGGAAACTCACAGGGGCAGTTCTACCCTGTCTTATAGGATCTCTGTCGGTCGCCATTGACGTGGTGGCAGCAAGTATGTTTGTTTGTTGCTATAAAGTAGCACCTCACTAAATTTTAACCTCCAAACTCTCTTTCTAGAAGTAACTTAAGAAATTCCTGACTTACGACAGTCTACAGCACCAAACCCAATGTTCATCATTGCCCAAGATCACTCATTTTCTTTGGAACCCACTCTGTCCTGCGGAATCATAAGTGCTAGAGGCCACTTTAACATGTGCCAGAATTCTTTGCAGGTACCCTTTAGCATAACTCCCCTCCTGCTGAAGTGACTGCCCTCAAGAGGATCCTGTAGGGTGTGAAGTGCAAGCTCATAGTGGGATTGCCCAGAAACCACCCAGCAGAAGCTGTTTCTAGGACCAAATCCAGGGCAGGCAGGCAGGCAGGCAGTAGCAGGGAAAACAATTTGGAGGGGGTGGGGGGCACAAAAACAAGGCTCCCACGAGCTGGGAGGAGGTATGGGGCCCCAGGATAAAAGCTGTGAGAGGTGATCCCTCCACCAGCCTAGTCCAAGAGACCGTTTCACGCCTCAGCCTCTCTGCCACAGTGGCACAGACAAAGCCAGAGGTGCTGCTGCAGACATTGCCCTTGGCTGGGAAACAGGGGCCGTCTGTACCTTTCAAGGCTCCCATCTCATTAATCTTGTACCTCTGCAGTCCTTCTGAAGAGCGCCCTCACAGCGGCTCATTCATTACGGCTCTAATAACAGAGGCAGCCATTAAAGAGCCAGACTGCGAAGGAGCTGGCCTCTGCAGCTGCAGAAAGGCAATCCCTTTTTAAATACATTTACACAGCAATAAATAAAAGCGGTCTCAGTTTACCTCTTTATTAAACTCTATTTGCTCGTTGGAGTTAAGGGCCGCATTTGTGTCTTGCTATTCAAATTTATTCGTGCGCTTCTCCTCGGCTGGCCACATTTATTCCAGCCTGCACTGATGGTGGCTGCAGCTTAACTGCGTCTTTTATCACCAAGCAGCCCTCATTAAGGGCTCAACTTCAGGCTCTCAGGCTCAAATTGGCCACAGAGGCCATCCCCATTATCCAGAAGGGAAAAGAAAGTCAGAGGACTGTCACACCTCCATTAGTCACTCTCACCCCGTAACCAGATGGCTGGTGGCCTGAGCCTGATGAGAGTGCCCCAACTCTAGTCCAGAAAACTAGACCCCCGAAAGGGATTACAGCATTTTATGTAAATCTCTTGTTAATTCACAATATACAATTAACACAGTGACGTCTCTGAGTAAACACGGAGCCTGTTCAACCTGATTTTGACCTTGGATCTTCTCTCTAGTCTTGCTACAGGGAATCAGTGCAACAATACTGCTTGTTCAATGAACCAGTACAGCTCTTCTATGTATCAGTTTGTGAAAGTGCAGAGGTTACCAATCAGGACGTTTCCCCCAGCCTGTCTTCACCTTCATGCACCACCTTATATAGCTCAAAGAGTCAAAGTTGATATCCACTTCCTGTTCTTCAGGGTTTTCTCTTAATTGAGGAGCCTAGAATCCTAGGGGTGAGGGATCTGATTAAGCATGCTTTTGCATAATAATAAATCCCAGTCTGGAAGCTTCTGTGATGCCCGATACATATGAGTTTTGTATCTGATGGCTTCAGGAATAAGGTTACTGTATTCATACTCAGGACAAACCAAATGGGCCAGAGATACTGATAAGTGAAAAGCCAAATAGATTGAGATTCCTTGGGAAGGTGCTAAAATAGTTATTTGCAAAGCAGGATGAGGTAGAGGCCCAAGAGGATCATATGAAGGTGCCTGACTGCTATCTACCTCTGTGGAGATCCAGAAGTTAATGAATTGCTCCCTAGTTACTGCAACAATGCAACTAGACTGTGAGGGCAACCCTCCAAAGATCATTACATTACAGTCTATCAGGATTACAGGGTAATGGCCCCATTTCAAGGATGGAAAAAGTAGGCTCAGAGAGGTCTTATGCCTTCCCTAGGGCCACACAGCTAGTCAGGATCCCACTTCACTCTCATATCTGTGCCGAATAGGGCCAGTGGATCCTCTAACGAACCTAAGGAACCTCACTCGAGATTCATTAGACATGAAGGTCAGAGCAAGAAAGCCCCCTCCCCCCCATCCAAGGCCCTGCAGCCAGTTTAAAGCTCCTCCCTTAACTCACTGCCGTTGAGTGACTTCAGCTCATAGCAACCCTATAGGAGAGGGTAGACCTCTACCTGTGGTTTTCCAAGACTGGAACTCTTCACAGGAGTAGAAAGCCTTAGCTTTCTCCTTTGGACCTTGTAGTTGGCAGTCCAATGTGTAACCCACTACTTCTCGCCCCTTCAGTTCCATTCTTACCTCTCTCTTTCCTACCTCAAAGCACATGGACTAACCTGGCCTAGTGAAATGACTAAGAGACCCGGAGGAAAGGATTCTGATCTAGTTTGCCATCTCTAACTATAGGGTCTTGAGAATGTCACTTTACCTCTCAGTCAACTAGAGTTCCCTTATGAATCCAGATCATTATTCTAAGTTGGTACCATGATTTCTTTTGAGAGAAAGACTCCAGATGGCAGTGTCAGGAGGACCTTGAACTCTACTTTGCTAACTATGTCATTGCAAGCAAGTGTCGTCACCTCTTTGAGTCCCCATTTCCATGCTTCTGCAGGACTTTTCTGTGGAATTGTTTTTAGGTTTCCCAGTTTCCATGTTTTGCAGGACTGCACTCAGCACCCAGGGGTCCTCAGAACTGAGGACTCCATTCCCTTCCTTCAACTCAGTCTTCAGGCAACTGGTGAGGGGAGGGAGTTTCTGGATTGGCAAAGAGGCAGCATGTGCATTGTCATGTAGCATCCGGACACTTATGTTGATGCGTGGGAGGCCTGGCTGAGGCTGCTCCCCATTGTTTGGGAGTGGCAGGCATCAATTTCACCATTGCTTCAACGTCTTCTCCCTTTCTCTACTGGGACATCCAAGTACTAACATTCCCAGGCTCCCTTGCAGTTGGGAATGGCCACATGACCTAATCTGGCCAATTAGATACGTATATTTTTAGCCTGGAGGGCATGGTATGGGTTTGCTGGAAAATATTTTGGAGGTAAAAATATGTTCGGTGCTTTGTGGTGATGGTTTCACATATGTAAATATTTGTCAAAACTCACTAAATCATTCAGTTTAAATATGTGCCATTGTATGATAATTATAGTTTCATAAAACTATTTTTAAAACTCTGACAGGGATTTTAGGAAAGATGTACTTTTCTAATCAAAGGAGAATCATGGTAAGCACCTCTACTTTCCTTTTTCCTGCCTGGAACTCAAATGTGTCGTCTGAAGCTTGGTTGGACATCTCATGGCCAAGAGTGATCCTAAGCTGTTGCCTCTAAGTCAATACAGGAGTCAGCTTCTTGTTCTGTGAGAAAAATGACCACCCAGTTGTTTGAACTCCTGTAATTTGGATTTCTTGAAGTCCCAAACCTTCTTACACTAGGAACTCAATTTGTATTTGATGAAAAACTGCATTACGGATGGGATAAATAAAGGGGTGATCAGGGAGGAAGGAGAGATCTCCACCAGGCTCCAGTACTCAGGAGAGCTTCTCTGAGTGTTGGGATTAGAGGGGGTGCGAGGAGAATGAGTGGGGTCTGGGTTGGTCAAGAGTTAAAGGCAGGGAGGACCACAGAAGCAAAAGGTTTCCGGAAGGGGTGAGCAAGGCCCCCTTGACCCAGAAAACCCTCACTCTCTGGTGTGGAACCCTGGAGGACTAGTGGGTTACGCATTGGCTGCGAACCTCAAGATCAGCAGTTTGAAACCATCAGCTGCTCCACTGGAGAAAGAAGAGATTTTCTACTCCTGTAAAAACTTATCGTCTTAGAAACCTACAGGGATAGCTCCGCTCAGTCCTATGGGGTCCCTAAAACTTGGAACTGACTGGATGGCAGTGAGATGGTTTTTGAAGCTCAGAGGCAGCCCTGTCCCCATCCCTCCATCTCAGCGTATAAGCCACCCGTTGCTTCCTCCTCATGCAATTTTTTTCCTCAGTGGCAGAAAATTACAGCTGACAAGGGGCAGTTGATCTGTTCACATTATTTGGAAGCAATTATATAGAAATGCTAAACAATGCTTCCAAGAAAGTGTCCGACAACCAAGTCACACACAAATCTCCACGGAAGATAGGGGACATTAATTTGTACCTCTAAGAAACTGAGCAAACACTGTTTCTAAAATTACACTTAATTATTTTCTGGAAGTCTTGGATGGTGACTTCTTCAGCTCAAGAGGCAGAGGACAGGCCAATGGAGGACAGGCCAATGCCTGGCAGGTAGCCCAGGAGTGGCTGCCGAGGTCCTCCGAAAGGGAAACCCTTAAGTCTCCACACAGAAAACCAACTTCTCTTGAAAATTAGGATACTATAATTTCTGCAAGGAACCCTCGTGGTGTAGTGGTTCTGCATTGGGCTGTGATCTACATGGTCAGCAGTTCAAAACTACCAGCAGCTCCATGGGAGAAAGCCTGGGCTTTCTACTCCCAAAGCAATTGGTCTCAGAAACCCACCAGGGGGTCCCTATGGGTTAGTGTTGACTCAATGGCAGGGAGAGATAATTACTGAACTTGAGGAAAACTTCTTGCTGTTATTAGCTACTTTTAAGTTGGTCCTTGGCTCATGGATACTATATGTACAATACGATCAGAATTTGTGATCCATAGTTCTCACTGACTGATTTTCTGGAGGTAGATTTGCCTAGTGTGTCTTAGCTTAAATGCTCTTTGCAAACCCAGTTAGCATCATAGCAACGTATAAAGCTCCACTGAGAGATGAGTGGTGATTGGGCTTGAGTGGCATTAGCTGATGATTGAAGCAGAACCTCTCTCATCACGGAAGGCAGGAATTCTACCATTAAACCATTGCTCAGAGCAGTTGGTATTGATTCAAATGAGTTCAGATGAATGAAAAGAGTAGGAATGTAGGGCTTTCAACTGTTGTAATCTTTCAGAAGTAGATCACCACACTTTTTCCCCCTGACACGTCTGTGCTTGATTAGAACTGCCAATCTTTCCATTTATTGCCAAGCATCGAACTGTTTGCTTCACACAAGGACTCCTAAGCTCCTGCTTAGAACCCTTGAAGAACTACAGATTCCCACAGACCCTTAATGTTGACTTAAATTGTAGTTAATCTTACTGAAATATGTACAAATGAAAGGTAGCATTCCTTTGTTTTTGTTGTGTATGTATTGGGAAATTAAAAACATTGACAGATTAAAAAATAAATTACAAAACCAGCAAATGTAAATTAACATCAACTTCATAAGAAAATGAACGTTACCTTTGCTGCAGTTAAATGAGCACCTGGATCTGATGAGGCCTGCTGCAGTTGCAGACCTTCCTTTGAGTCTCTGACAAGCTCGTTGCTTTGAGCAGCGCGAACAGTCACGCGTCTACCTTATCTCTCTACTAAGTTTCTGCAGAGTGTTCATGCACACAGCATGCCACAGACCAGTTAGCTTCCACATGGAGAGAGGGCAGCCCCGGGTTTGCCTTTGTTCATTCCTCATTATTCTGTAGCCACTAACGTAGTGCCATCATGACCTTAACCCAACAGGGATCGCAATCTGGCTGCACATTACTCGCAGTGAAAAAATGCTCCTGAAGAATTCCAATGTGCCATCAAGTTGAAAACTGATGTTATAGATCAGGTTCTGAAACTTGACCATCAGAACCATATACAGAACTTGTTAAAAGGCAGGCTTTGGGAAACTGTTCTAGAGTTTCTGATTCAGTAGCTCTCAGGTGGACCCCCCGAAATATGCATTCTTAATAGGTTTCCAGATGATACTGATGCAGGAGACCACTCTGAAAATCCACAACTTAAATGATTTGGATAAACTTATGTTTATTTGTCGTAGATTAATAGAAAATGAAAGCATTAGTATCAAGAATCTGTGAATTCCTTCTTGGAAAAAGTTGAACATAATACCGCCATATGACCCAGCTATCCCAACTATACACTTAAAGGTAGGAATGTAAAAAAAGCAAAAACCTTTGACACCAATGTTTATTGCATTTGTGTTAATGGTGGCAGTGGAATGATTTGGGTAAAGATGGCAAGAATAATTGCACAACTTGAAAAATAATAATCAATGTCATTGAATTGTGCATGTAAAAATTGTTAAGTTAGAAGTTTGAATCCCAAATAAAAAGAAGCTTCTTTTGAGAAATACCCATATTGTGAGCCCAAAAAGCAAAATGTGAACCCTACTTCTATACATGGACCACTGTATGGCCTCAGGTAAATCACTCACCTGTCTGAGTTCCAGTCAGTGATTCGGTATGCCCATCTCCCTGAGGAGTTTGTACGGTGCAGTGCCTTTTGGGTAAAAGTTTGGTATTAGCGACTCTAGTTTCAGGCGTAGATCCTCTGTTTGCTCGCAGTGTGACCTTAGGCAAAGTGCCTATTAGCACTGTATAGAGAAGCAAAAAATTAATTCTAGCTGGCAGCACTGTTAAACTCAAAAACTCAGAATGACCTACAGAACAGAATTGAACTACCCCTTTGAGCTTTCCAGGCTGTAACTATTTATGGGCGCAGAACATGCTCTCTTTCTCCAGGGGAACAGCTAGTGGTTTTGGACTGCTGAACAGCACAACTCGTAGTCCACCGCGCTACACGGGCGCGATGACAGCAGTGTTAGAAGGTTTGAAGGCATGTAGCTACTAAACACTAGATGATTTCTTTTGTTAATTAAATTTCAGAGGAGGTAGAGACACCTGTGAAATGGTTTACAAAGGAACTGAACACATTAATTTGGCTCCTCTTTCTTTCATGGTTAGCAGCCCAACGAAAACTCACTCTGTACCAGGGCTTCTAGACACACACACACACACACGCACACGCGCGCGCGTGCACACACGAACACACGCACACACACGCACACACACCTTGGATATATGAATGGATTTTGAGCTTTTGCTTAATCTGAGCCCTCATCTAAGAACAATTAGTTCTCATGATGTGGCCCTGCTTCATCACTAGCCTTCAAAAATTAATCACTGAAAATACAGGTGCACTGTAAAGAGTTGTGAAAAAAAATCAGATAGTGCATGGCTACCAGAAAGAATAGCACCGAGGGCTTAAAAAGACATCTTAAAACAAGCAGCCATCTAAATGAGGTGCCAGCTTAATCTGCGCAGAAGAATACCAGCCTGTGTTATCAAAGAATTAATATTATACTCTCATTATAGGGGGGTTGTATTAGAGTTTAAACTCTGAGCACTCCTGTTTGCATAAGGCTATGGGTGACTTTGATAGCCCCAAATTCACTGCAGATTCCCCACATAGATTAAGTGTCCATTGAATTCCTTCTGATTCTTAACCAAGACTATGGATAAGCTTGCCCTCAAGCAGAGTGCATTGGAAAATTGATTACCACTACCCATCTCCAGCTAGTCCAAGGAGGGGCAGACTCTTTTAGGGGCTTTCCTGTGTGTGGCCTTGATGGAGATCACCATATTGGGGACAGTATCTGGGGCCACAGTCATGAGTCTTGTCCTATCTCGTTGGACAACCACCTAATTTGGAAGGTCGTGGACCAATCTTTTAAGCTATTTTTATCTAATAATATACAAAGAGTATCTCACTCCCCAAATGGAATTGCACTGGCTGGAGCAGAGCTTTTGTAGTACGCATTTTTTCCACTAGTTGAGCATAGAGTAATTCACTCTCAGTTACTACACCAAGTGGTATGTCACCTGGGAAGGTTCTCTCTGGTCATTGAATTTTTTTCGTGAAAGCATTTTCACTTAAACCTGTGTGTGTGTGTGTGTGTGTGTGTGTGTGTGTGTGATGGCAACTTTAAGAGAAGTATACACTGTGAATTTTTTTTTTCCTGCTCTGGCAAAATGGCCACAGAAATGGTTGTGATTTGAACACAGCTTATGAGGAGAGCACACTGAGATAAACTCAAGTGTATGAGTGGTTTTCTCATTTCAAAAAAAGTAAAATGTAAATTGATGGCAAAACTCATTCTGGATGTCCATCAACTTCTGGAACAGATGAAAATGTACACTGTTAGTACATCTTGAATTAGTTCCACCAGGTCAGTCTATTCAGATGTTCTGAAAAGATAGCCTAACAGGGTGTGTCAAGAAAGGCCTGATTTGTGACAGATGGGGCACTAGTTTTGCCACCATATCAATACACCAGCTCACACAGCCCAGTGCACCAGGTTTAGGGAAAAAACCACCATGCCTCTCTTGCCCCACGTGCCTTACTCACCTGACCTCACTCTGTGAAATTTCTTTTTGTTTCTGTAAATGAATAGGGACATAAAAGGATAGAGATTTGGCAATGTAGAAAAGGTGAAGAAAAAAATGAGGGATGAGCTTTCAGCCATCCAAACAGATGCGTTTGAAAAATGCTTCCAAGGATGGAATCACAGATTTGACAAACGGTGAGTACTTTGAAGGTAGTAAGTTTGTTTTGTAAGACAATGTAAATACATGGCTTTGAAATAAAATACTTTTGTGGGGAGTACTCCCTTATATGTGTCTAGTTATGATCTAGGTCCCACTTCTGTAGTCCTACCTACACCTGTAATAGATTGATCTGCCACAAATTATGAATTTGTGATAGTTTCCTTTATTCCATAGCTTATTTAATTAGCATTTTGACTATGAGTCCTTGAATGCCATTATGACCTTGTGATAAAAAACTTCCTCTTTTGGATTACATGTCTGTGTCCTTAAGTTGTTGGTGCCGATATGGACAATTCAATGAAGAAGTTAGAACACAGTGGCAGAATTCACACTGAAGATGTTTGGTTTGATTGAGGAGAGTAGAACTGAGGTGGAAATTGCTTTACTGTCTGCCAGAAAGTCCTCTGAGAGAAGGGCTTCAGGAGAGGAAGCAGTATGTCTGATGGTCTCCTAACAAGGAGACCTGAAGCTCAAAGCAGAGGGATAGAGCCATAGCTTTAGGTGTGTGAACAGAAGCAGGTTTGGAGAAAACTATTTTTAAAAACAACAACAAAAACCAGTAACTGGGAGCAGAATGGGGAGAGTCCAAATTAGGAACTAGTATTTATCTCATTCAATTTGGCAGAAGCAAACGGTCACTCAGAAGGAAAGACTCCAAACTTAAGACAGAAAGAAGGAAATTGCTTCTCCTGGGCCATGTCTAATTGACCATGGGAGCAACACAGCAACATCGTTTCACTGCGACTTCTTGCTTCGGAAGCCTCTGAGGCAAAGATTAAATATGGGGTATTCGTGAGTGGCGATTCTCACCAGGAGGGACTTCATAGAAGTCATCTACCCTCATGCCCCAGGAAGTCAATTGGATCAAGCAGAACATTTTTCCTTTTGCCCCATCCTATATGTACAATTAGATACATTTAAAAGAACAAAATTGCCCTCCGAATCTTTACCTGTCCTCATCACTAGAAAAATGAACATGAAAAGTACAATGTGAACACTGCCTCTTCTCCCAACAGGTAAGGTAGCATTTCCCTGGTCTGATGTGTCCTGTTTGGACCTTGATTGTTCTAAATCAAGACCTTGGAAAGAGACATTGACTTTCTTAAAGTTTTCTCTCTCTTTCAGGACCATATGTCTAGCCCCACTATGAGACACGACATCCCTCACTGACCCATAGCCCTGTAGAGGACAACACTGGAGACATAGTATGGGAATGGCGCCCGATCTGACCCCACCACACTGAGGCAAAACAGTGCGTGCAACAGAACAGCACAGGGGAGCAGAGCAAGGAAGGCATGAGGGAGTACCAAAAATAGACTATGGGGTCAGGGCATGGCACCCCATCAGATGCAACCGGAAAATATTCCTAAAGGTCAACAGACAGACCTTGAACTATTTACAAGGCTTTTCTTTTCTTTTCTTTGTCATTGGTTTTTTTGTTATTGTCATTTTTTTGGTCACTTTGTTTTGCTCTGTCTTGCTTTTTGTGTGTGTGCATATTATGTCTGCAGGTCTATCTAGATAAGATAGGCTGCATAAGCAATCTGGAGGAGAAAACAATGGGACTGATTGTTCTGGGGGAACATGGGAGAGGGGGATTTGGGGGAAAGAGAGTGGTGTTAAACCCAGGGACAAGGGAACAACAGTGACCCAAAATCGGTGGCAATGAGGGTATAAGAGACCTGGTAGAGATTAATCAAGGGTAATGTAACCTAGAAGAATTATTGAAATTCAAATGAAGGCTGAACATGATAGTGGGACAAGAGAAAAGTAAAAGGAAATAGAGGAAAGAACTAGGAGGCAAAGGGCATTTATAGAGGCCTAAATACAGGTATGTACAGATGTAAATATATTTATATAAGATGATGGGGAATAGATCTATGTGGATATATTTAGAGGTTTATTATTAAGGTAGCAGATAGACATTGGACCTCCACTCAAGTACTCCCTCAATGCAAGAACACTTTGTTCTATTAAACTGTCATTCCATGATGCTCACCTTCCCAACACGATTGCTGAAGACAAATGGGTACATAAGCAAATGTGGTGAAGAAAGCTGATGGTGGCTGGCTATCAAAAGATATAGCATCTGGGGTCTTAAAGACTTGAAAGTAAACAAGCGGCCATCTAACTAAGAAGCAACAAAACCCACATGGAAGAAGTACACTAGCCTGTGTGATCGTGAGATGTCAAAGGGATCAGGTATCAGGCATCAAAGAACAAAAACATCATATCATTATGAATGAAGGGGAGTACAGATTGGGAACCTAAAGCCCATCTGTAGGCAACTGGAGATCCCCTTACAGAAGGGTCTCAAGGAGGAGATGAGCCAGTCAGGGTACAGGGTAGCAACAATGAAGCATACACCTTTCCTCTAGTTCTTAAATGCACACCCCTCCCACACACACACACACACACACACACACACACACTATCATGATCCCAATTCTACCTTACAAATCTAGCTAGACCAGAGGATGAACATTGGTCCAGATAGTAGCTGGAAACACTGGGAATGCAGGATAGATGATCCCTTCAGGACCAGTGGTGAGAATGGTGATACTGGGAGGGGGAAGTAGAAAGAGGGAATGATTACAAGGATCTACATATAACTGCCTTCCTGAAGGACATACAACAGAAAAGTGGGTGAAGGGAGATGTTGGACAGTGTAAGATATGACAAAATAATATGGTTAATGGTGGAGGGAGGAGCGGGAAGGGAGAGGACAAATGAGGAGCTGATACCAAGGGCTTTAGTAGAAAGCAAATGTTTTGAGAATGTTGATGGCAACAAGTGTTCAAATTTGCTTGACACATAATGGATGGATATATGGATTGTGATACGAGTTGTAGAAGCCCCCAATAAAATGATTCTTGTTCTCTGTCTCTCTCTTGTTTATGAACTGATTTCTTAAATTGTTGGAAAAGCTCTTTGAAGACAAAAAGAATAAAAAGACATCCTAAGTTCATAGGTGATAAAATACCCTGAGTTAAAACAAAGAAACATTCAAAAGTCTTCTCAGAAATGCTGTGAAACTGGTTACCTGTTGAATGCTTAAACAGAGGTGTTAGCCCAACTTTAAGGTGAAAGATTTGCTCTGGTTTCTAATTTAAATATCTGCATTAGCTCCCGAGGCTGAGACTAACATGATCTGATCTGCACCTTGAATATTCTAAATGTCCTCATTATTCAAAAGACATATAAACTGGCCAGGTGCTCTGTTTAAATGAAGAGACACTGTTCAAGCTAGCTGCACAAGGATCGATGACATAGTCGTCTGTTAAAACAGAATGTCTAATTTCTAGATATGATAAAGAGCAGATTATGCATAATGCCCTATTTGGAGAAAATGTTCTCTAAGATCTCATTTACTTCCAGTATTCTGTGATTATCTGAATCTTCAGTTTGCATGTCTATGCACCAAGTATCAGAAAGCAGCCTCTGATGGTGAGGTTTGATATTGCAGCCCAGCTCCAATCAGTGTGGTAATTAGAGACAGTTTGCTTATGGACGACTGCATGTGATGCCCCTGGATGGTGCATTATCAATGCATTTGACTTCAAGTCTCCCCAGAGGCATCTCAGAAAAGAAAAGAAAACAAAAAGGACTGGAGATTGACTCCCCCAAAGCCAGCCATGAAAAACTCTCTGGGGCACCATTCAGTCTGACACACATAGGGGTTGCTGTTAGTCAGCATTTCCTTTATAGCAACAGGTGTTTTTGTAACCATGATATCAAAATGCCTGTGCAAAAATCCTTGAATGGCGATGAAGAGGAAAGTAAAGGTTCAGACCGTTATGAGGGAGCAGTCCTCAGTGGGAGATGTGCAAGGTCAGTGCAGTTCTGAAGGCGGCAATGCATGAACAGCATGCCATGGCTCAAGTACTAATCACTTGCATGACAGAGATAGTACACACCTTTTCTTCAGAAAGTGTTTGTTTCAGTATTTTAGGACATACAACTTTGTAACGGAAACAACTGCAAAAGTGATTTTGTTATCTCCTAACAATCAACTTAATTTTGTTTTTGTTTTTGTTGCCTGTGATAGTCACACCATGGCCGTCCTCTGTGTTTCCAGGCACATTGGTCTCCAGAGAACAAGGGTTGATCTGTTCAGAGATAGTTTAGAATCTTGAGTCAAAAGTATTGAGTGTAATATACAAAAACACATATTTTCAGTATCAGATTTGAAAGGGCTGTTGGAGGCCAACTCACTCAATTCTCCATTGTATAGATGGGAAAGCCAAGGCACAAAGAGAATTGGTGATGTATCACTGGACTTTTGGCAGGAAATGGACCTGGTTACAAAGACAGTCAAAACTTACTGCTACCAGCCCAGGACTTCTTTTTCTTCTTCCTCCACCCCGCCTCCTCTTCTTTTCATTTTAACAGCTTGCTTGGGATATAATCCTGACACCATACAATTAAATAGTTTAAGAACATCAAGAAGAGTTGTACAATCATCACCACAATCAATTTTAGAACAGTTTCTTCTTTCTTGTCCTCCTTGTTATCAGTGCCCCATCTTCCCCCAACCTCCCCTGCTGTACCCCCAAGAAACCATTCATCCAATTACTCTTTCTAAAGATTCACCCATCTTGGATTTCATATACCCAAAATATATGAAAACAGAGAATCAAAAAAGCTAACTTCAATAACGAAATAAGGTAGAGGAAAAGCCCAGCTTAAAAGAAAGCAGAAAATATTAAAAATGAGAACAACTTTGCAATGGGTCACAAGGAAGATCACATGATAAACTGCTAGATGTTAACCTAACCACTGCTGCCCAAACCCACTTTCTGAAACACTCTGCATGACAGCAAGGCTAGTCACACCCATGGTCTTTGTTCAGAGGGAGAGGCACTGGAGGCTTACCCTCGTGTAGCTCCCCTTCACCATGTTTTTTAACTGCTAGAACTTTTAAATAGGTCCAAAAAGGGATCCTATAAGATGTTGCATTTTAACCCAATGACGACTACTGTAATTGTAGCTACAATCCTCTCTGTCTGATAGCATCCCTCAGCGATGGTCAGAGGGAATTCACTGGTGGCTTAACCCATGTGTGGATCCTGCAAATGGATTTTGGGGATCCACTGTCATCCACAACCTTCTACAAACCAGGTGTTCATGAGTAAACTCTAATATATCAGTTTCTAGAATTTTTCAGAGGAGTTTCCATCTTCATATTCTAGCCTATAATTCTTCCTAATGATTATTTCTTATTTTGGAAATGGCAGTCCTTCTGCATCAAACCGCGTATCTTAGACTACTATCACCTCCAGGAAACAATTCTCATTTCTCAGTCACAAAATATGGTCATGCTACATTAACAACCTATTGTTGCAGAGTTGGCTTCTCCTCATGGCGACTCCTGCATGTGTTCAAACAGAATTATGCTCCATGGAATTTTCCATGGCTGACTCTTTAGAAGTAGATTGTCAGGTTTCCTCGGAGAAGACTCTGGATGGACTCAAACCTCCAACTTTGTGTTTGGTAGTCAAGTGCGTAAATCATTTGTGCCACTCAGAGACCACTTGGTAACACCCAGTCCCCTGAAAAAGCGCTCCTGGAAGGCGAGCAATTCAAGAGCATGAGTGAGAGGAGCCCAGCCCAGCTCACTTGGAATCCTTTTCCAGTGAAAGCAGCAGGTCTTGTCTTTCAGCCCCTAGGGCGCCATATCGGGATGAGAGCCTGCGAGCCCTCCAGGAGTCAATGATAACCATCTGAAGGAAAGGGGAATGAAAGGAAATGAGCCTCCATGGACTCCAGAGCTTCTTCCCTGCTCACAATCCTTATGTTCCTCATAATGAATCCTTTCTTTAAACATTACACCCCTCAATTAGCTCATAATTGCTGGGCATGCCATATGAATTATGCATTGTGTAATGCAAATTCAGGTTCCCTGGCACTGGACAAATGACACGCTGTTGATGAGACTGAAATAATTACTAAAACAATCTCAGGAGACCAGGAGAAAATGAGCCTGGTCTGGTCAACAGGCCCTTCTTCCGCCCTGCCTTTTCCACTTGCAGCCATCCTTCCTGCCAGCGCGTAATTTGGCTGTAATGAATAGTTGCTGGATCTTGCATATGTGCTGGGGCAAGCACCGTGCCCACAGTCACCAGGCTTTACCTTTTGACTCCTTACCCTCATGTAAGGCTTGGATTAGTAGCTTGCACATCTGAACACTTAGCGTGTGATTGCATTTCTTTTTGGATTTTCTGCAGTTCACAGGGTGGGTTCGCCTTAGAGGCATCGATGAAAAGAGGGTTTGTTTAAACAAGTAAGCAATGTTGTGACAAAGAATAGCTTTAAGCTATTTTTAAAAGGAGTCACCTAAGAAGCACTCAATGTGTTAATTACAAAGCAAAATACATTCATTAAAACCATTTCTAGAGACCACTAAGGGAAGGTTAACATATATATTCACAAGCATTAAAATCGCACCTCTTTGCAGATATTTAAATCCACCCATGCATATCTTTAACAATCTGTCTTTTCCTACAAAGCATGCAATCATCTCAAGTCAGTTGACTAATTGTACACACATATAAAAGCATGCAAGTAAAATAGTATTCTAAAAAAGCATAGAAACCTTTATTCAACAAAAATATAACTAATATTAAGCTATGATTGTTGGTTTGTTTTTTACCTATCCTTCTTCTAGTCTGCACACTTGTGAAGGCAGTAATTTCGATCTCTCTAACCCATAGGTTCCCAAGTTTATTTGGGCTATGTCCTCTTTTCAGAAGAAAACAAGTTAATCAGCACCTGGCTGGCAATTGAAGACTTTTGTACTACAGCCCACGATCCAGGGTTAATGACAGGAATCTGCATTTGTAGCCCCCCTGGATCATTCCAACCCCCCCTCCAGGGGGCAGTATCACCCACTTTCCCGAAGAATTCTGTGCTCTTTTATTTACTCATACCAAAATGACAAGTTTGGCATCCTTAAGACACTCAAATCATTCTACCTGAATGTTCTGAAATAAAAAAGAAGTTTCAAGAAATAAGATCAGGACTAGAGGGTGGATGGGATAAGGGATAAGGGTTATCAATGAATTTTTTGAAGAACGAGTGCATTATTGTGATTAAAAATGATTTCTTAGTGCAACTTTCCTGCTCTTTGTCTCACCAAGGCAGTTTTCAATTTTCTTCCAGCTTTTTTTTCATAATAATCCCCTAGAATTGTCGTGTGTCCTTGGAGAAAATCAATCAAGGTTATCCCTCCGGGAATCCCTAAATAATCTCTATAGCCTCCTGAGCTGACTTCTTGAACTTGAATTTTATTGGCCCAACAGGTGTCAGAAGCCAGTGTTGGGTTGGACCTATCTATCATGTAGACCTATCTCTCGCTTTGTCTATGATTTCATAAGATCATCTTCATTAGTTTCTATCTTGCTTAAAAGACTAACGGAAATACCGGTGTTCAACTGTTTTTCTTTTCTTCTTAGTATCCTTTTTCAGAGGCACCCTAATACGACTAAGCTAAATGTACTAGTGAGATAACTTGTTTTCAGTCATCAACTGATGGGGGAGACATACTTAAAGATGTTTTGTTTGGAATAAACCTGTACATGTATGAATGTACGAACAAGAACCCTAATAACAGCAGTGTTTTTACCTGTCTACTTTTATGCTGCTCTATCTATCTGTCTGTCTGTCTGTCTGTCTGTCTGTCTGCCTGCCTGCCTGTAGAGGTTACACTGAGCTTAAATGTAAGAAGTGAACATTTGTCCCTCCATTGTTCCTACCTTCCTTTCACCATCGTCTTCCTTTTTTATTTCCAAAAGTTTTATTGGTAGGTAATTAACATATCATATAATTTAATAGTTCAAACATTCAATCACATCAAGAAGAATTATACAATCAACTCCACATCAATCTTAGAGCATTCCACCCCCATGGTTAAATCACCATTAAGATGACTTATGCAATCACAATCCCTTCTAGTGCTACCTCCCTCCTCCCATCTTCATGATTTACTTCCCAAATCCCCTTACCCTCCATATCATTTACCCCCACCCCTATATTCCCTATAGCTCCTTGGATCAGGTATTCTCATTATTCATCAACTCCTCCTGTGCTTCACAGTTGGGAGACACAACAGAAAACAATAAAAAACAAAAACTTGCTAAAGTGGTAAAGATAAAAACCATAATAACATACAGACAAAAATACAGGTAATCTGCAAGAAGGAAAAAAAAACCCAACAACATTCAAAAGGGTCGGCAAGAAATGTCTGTCATGCACTCAGTAAGAGATACTTGTGCCCAGAATAAATTCCGGTCACAAGTATAGGGTGGTCAACTGGTCAAGTATGGAGTTTGATCCAGCATAATTAAGATTACAATGTTCTCTGCCTATTAATAAGGCTCTAGAGTGGATCTGCCAGCGGCTCATCTTGACAAGATATTCTGCAGATGAGTTGTGGGCTCTCACATCTGCCATGGTCCTCCACAAACTGAGTGTTCATAATTTTTGCTCTGATGCTTCTCTCCCCACCATATTTAAATTTTGTAATTGTCCCCTTTGGATCACACAAGCTGGTGTGCTCCTTCCATGTGGACTTATTTGATTCCTCACTCAGATGACTGCTTGTTTGAATATAAACCTTTAAGACCTCAGACACTATTTTGCCTGATAGCCAGGCACCATCTGCTTTGTTCACAACACTTTGTTCTAGCACCCTTCTCTGCAGTGATCATTTCATGAAGGTGAGTACTGAGCAGGGCCAGGTTGTAAGAACTGATTGTTTGGGCTAGGATTTAGTGCAAGCCCAAAACCCATTCCTGGATCTGTGCCTTTTTTGTTGTTGTTACTGTAGCTTGGGAGCCAATACATATGTCATATTATTCAATAGTTCAATCATGCAAAACATTATTATACAATTTCTTCCATAATCATACATTTTCCAAAACGTACTTTTCCTTCCTGGACTTCTTGACATCACCACTCTCTGATCTCCCCACCATCTATATCTCCCTTTCCTCCATACCCTTGCTATATTTTCTTTCCCTGTAGGCTCAAAATCCCAGGTTTCATTTACCAAAAACAACTAAATAAATAACAGCTTCAAGGAGGGTGATCCCCACTGTCAACACACCCCTGAGATGCACCCTAACATAAACGAGCATAAGCAGAATATAACAGGATGGCCATCCAGGATTGCTGGGACAATAATACAGCGTCCAGGGCATTGATGTACCAAGACCTTGTCTGGTCAGCAACCAACAGGACACCTTTCTCGGTACAGCTGTCTCCTTCTACCTCAGACACTGAATGTTTTCCAGGTTACAAGTGTGTCTGAGGATAGAGTCCAGTTCACCCAGTAAAGTTCCCATTTGGGGTCTCACTGATGTGGCCTATAGAGCATGATGTACACCCTGATGATCCAGGATTCAGTGTCCGCACCTGGCCTGAGTTACTGGGCTGCCCCCATACACTCTTGGTCAATTCTGTCCTCCTGCTGCATGCCACTAAAGATGATCCCTACCTAATGATCCCAAGGGCATCCTCAGTCTCTCCTCCCCACACCTGGCGGTCAGCCCTCCCTCCCCTTCCCTCAACAGACATGCACCTATGTTCACTCAAATTTGACCATTCCCTCTTCCCTCTCCTATGCTGCCCCACCCATCAGTAATCCTCATCTCTCTGACAGGGCCACCTCCCTTTCCAGGGCACCTCACCCAAGATCCACATGCTACCACTCAGCAGACAGCATCCCCCCTTTCTCCCCTGACCATTTGATCCCAGCTGTCATGAGGTGCCCTCCAGCCAAGTGACCTACACTATACTTACTTGGAGCACATGATGGGTGGTTCATTGGCACTGATCCAGCTCTTTACCAGGCTCACTGGTTCCCAGTCAGAAGACTGGATGCCCTGCAATCCAATGGAGTTCTGCTGCTTATTCCTACCCCAGTGGACTCACACAGTATTTGTCCTTTGGTGCTTCACTAACTTCACTCAGTATGTCTTCTAGATCCTCCCACAAGTTGAGGTGTTTCATGGTTTCCTTGCTGTTTTTAGGGATGCATAGTATTCCATTGAGTGTATGTACCAGCGTTTTATTATCCACTCTTCTATTGACCACCATCATCTTCTAATTTGGGAGTAACATATAAATGCAACTATTCTACAACCAGGCTGTTTAAAAAAATTATCCAGATTTTTATATCCAAAGCATTTTTAAGAAAAAGAAAATGGTTGTCTATAAGTTAATTCAGGGTAAGGGTGTAATTGCTTATCTTTGGCTTCTGAGAATTTTTAGATGAATGTATAAGCTACTCTTCATTATCTTACCTAAATTTCATGGGAATACATGTTGAGTTAGCTGCTGCTTTAAATTTTATTTATTTATTCACTCATTTTCTTATTCATTTATTTAATCTTTAAATGTTTTCTTAGGACCAACTATGTACTAATAGATTGAGCTAGGAGCTGATGTTGCCAACAGTAAGTAAGACATAATCCCTGCTTTAAGTAGTTCATGGTCTAATAAGGACAGAGAAAGCTACAACAAGAATTGTACATGTATTTAGGTAGGGTTTAACAGAGTGAAGGACAAGGGACTTGAACCAAGACACATCAACTAAGTTGGAAGGAAGGTGTGTTAGTCTGAGTAGACTAGAGAAACAAATTCATAGAGACTCATGTGTGTAAGAAAGAGCTTTATATATAAGAACAATTGAATATTGAGAAAACATCCCAGTCCAGCCCAGATCAAGTCCATAAGTTCAATATTAGCCCATATGTCTGACACTCATCTATAAAGTTCTCTTCAGGCTCACGAAACACATGAAATGATGCCAAATGCAGGAAGATCACAGGCCAGTGGGTGGAAAGTCTTGTGGATCCAGTGGCAGTGGAAACATCTCAGCTCTGGCAGCGGTCTCTATGAGGTTTCTCTAGCTGAGGACATTAGCATAGCTCCATGTGTCTTGTCAGCTGGAATGTCTCCCAGGAAGTGTGTCCGTGTCCCACCTCTAGCACAAGCTATTTATCTCCATGGCACTTCTAAATAGGGTCATAAAGCTGTGACCTGATTGACAGGCTAGACTTCACCCCTTCACTCTTAAATCTCAAATTGACATCAGATCATGTAACTCCCACAGACGGTGTTTCCTTGAAGAGTTGATGGTAGCAGGAGGTCTGTCATATTTGTCTTCACCTATAAATGTACTTGAACATAAATATGAGTATATGCCATTGTTTTCCATGACCATTAAATTGGCTCTTAACTCATGGCAAACCATACATGGCAGAACAAAGTATTGACCACTCCTGAATCATCCCCATGACTGATTGTGATCCAAAAGGTTTTCATTGACTACTTTTTTATAAACAAGTAGATCACCAGCCCTTTCTTCTTAGCCCAGCTGGGTCTGAATGCTCTATGGAAACTTCTTCAACATCATAGCATCAGTCACGTCTCTATTGATAAATGCATGAGATGTATTGACCAGGAATTAAAATCTGATGTCCCAGTGCCCTCTTATGTAGAGGGTTTCCAAATATTTCATGTCAAAGCTTCAGAAACTGTTAGAGCAAGCAGATTTCTTGTGGAACAACTGTGATTCAAGTCTAGGTTCTTGTTTTTCAACAGTGAACTTTCCTGATGGTTTGTGATAGTTAGGCTTATTGTGTCAACCTGGCCAATAAGAACATGTGGGATTAATCATGTAGCGGTGTGACTGGAGGGCACAAAGGGATATTATGCATCCTTAAAAAACAGTAATGAAACCATGAAACACCTCAACTCATGGAAATATCTGGAAGACATTATGCCAAGTGAAGGTAGTCAAGCACAAAAGGACACAAAATGACTCTGCAAGGCCCAACCCCCTCTCTCTTGCTCTCTGGTGATCAGATTGTGCTGGAGCTTGTGTGCTGCTGCTTTAGCTAGTTCTCTACCTCAACGTGTGAGCTACATTACCTGTGGGCGAGGCCAACCCATGGATAATGTCACTAGAGCTTGAGGCTCCTTTGAGACCTGCTTCACCATGCTGCTGGTGCGTACATGGCTTGTGTTTAAAGTTGGTGGATCCTGTTGCCTTGCATTGTTTGTGTTCAATATCCCATCCAGGCCTGCTTCACTAAGCTCCCAAGCTACTGACTGGTGGTGACCCACCCTGCTGCTTGCTGCCTGTGGGCAGACTCTGTCTGCCTTGCCCCAGGGAGAACACTGCTGTCTGCTTCCCTGATCTTGGATCTGGCAGTCCATGTGAGTTGAAGGACTTTATTAACTGTTCCACAGAAGTGAGTTGAACTGAACCCTCTGTACTGCTGTGTGGACTAATTAGCTGCTATATTCCTTCTTGTTGTATAGCCTATCTTCCATATCTCTCTCTCTCTCTCTCTCTCTCTCTCTCTCTCTCTATATATATATATATATATATATATATATAATTATCTATATATATATATAAGATTTTATATCATATATATATATATATATATATGAGAGAGAGAGATAAAATCTTAAGTGTCCTGGGTTCATTTCTCTAGAGAACCCTGCCTAACACATGATTTCAGAGCTGTGAGTGAATTGTTCTTTCAAATGGGTGCTGAAAATGAGTTCAGGCTAACTTTTAAGGGATTCTTGCCAAGTTCAGTCAATGACTCCTAAGATATCCCTTTGCTGGTACACGGCTTTCTGCTGAGAGAGAGAAGCATGGAGGAAGTGAGGCTTCACACATGCTATACTTGCTCTTGTTTATTCCAAAGTGTTCTATATAGCAAAGTAGTTTTTCCAAATTTAATAAGTTATGCTGGGAGAAAAAAGGGTTCAGAGTTCAATAATTCTTAGCAGTGAATTCAAAACTTAGGTAGGACTTTTATTGTAGGATTTACCAGAGCCTTTGTTACTACCATGGACAATGTAAGTTTCTCATTGGGGATTCCATTAGTACTAATTTCCAAACATAGTTAATCATGGAAGATTTTTTCTCCCTTGAAAGATTTCTTGGATGTGATGTGCTGCAGAATTTATTTCCATCAATGCTATTTCAATATAAGTAACTGAAATATCAAGTTAAAATGGAAAGGTTCTTAGAGACTATCTTGTCCAAGTATCTCACTTTATGGAAGAATCTGAGTAAAACTCACTGATAAACATTGCTTCCTTGACATTATTACATGGACAACTCTTTAAGTTGAAGGTGGAAAAGGGGCTAAGGCGACCTCGAAAGGTTACCATGTAACTTTGGACAAGTCACTCTTTGGGACCTCAATTCCTTTAGACACTAAACGAACATGACACGTTCTTGAGTTTTGATGATTCCGTCTTATACCTGGTATCGAGGGAGCACCCAGAAAGCTACTAGCTCTCTCCTCTTCCCACTCGGAGAAACCATGCTTTATACAAACACTAATGCAAATATTCTATATGTGGCATACAAATAGTCAAGATGTTGTGTAAGGATTTTTTTGTTCGTTTATTTTTAATGCTGAGTTCCTGGTCCCCAAGAGAACATGTTAATGCAAAATAAAATGCCCTGCTCAATGTTGTTGGCTGGCTTTCCCATGTGGCTCTTCTCCTTTATAACCTCAGGTTAAAGTTCATTAAATATAAACACTCTACAGTTTATCATCCTTTATAGAATTCTCTACTTCAAAATTATTATTGCTATTGTTAGGTGCCCACTGAGTTGATTCCAATTCATAGAGACCTTGTGTTGGGCAGAGTGAATGAAACACTGCCTGGTCCTGGTCCTGCCTCAAAACGGTTCCCATGTTTGAGCCTATTGTGTCAATCCATCTTGTTGAGGGCCTTCCTCTTGTTCACTGCCCCTCTACCCAGCATGATTCTTTCTCTAGAGACTCGTCTCCCCTGACAGCATGTCCCAAGTACATGAGACAAAGTTTCACCAACCTTGCCTCTCAGGAATATTCTGGCCGTACTTCTTCCAAGACAGATGTGCTTTCTTTTGGAAGTTCATGGTGGTTTCAACTCTCTTCCCCAATACCATCATTCAAATTCTTCCGTTTTTCCTTCTTCAGAATTAGACCATCACAAAGTCATCTTTTTAGAGAAGCAGAAACAGACGCCATAAGAGGAAATGACTTGTCCAAGATCATGTCCTGATCATAGTGGGGATTAAGACAGCAATGTCCAGCCGGGGCCTTTTCTCTGAATCCGCAGATATTCCTTCATGTTCTTGGCAATGTAAGCCTTGGCATGCTAACATGCTTGCTCAGAGATTCTTGTTGCTTCTTTCAACCCAGAAAATCCCCAGGGACTTTTATTTCCTCACTAAGGTGGAAGAAAGGAGGTTATTGAAAATAGAAGAGATTTCACCCCATAGAGGTTGGTGTTTTGTGACAAATGGACAATTTGATAGGCTTGTGCTAAGACCCAAGGTAGACATAGACCTGTCTGGAGCTACTTGGGAAGAAAAAGAAGATGCTTGACTTCATGAGAAAGTCTCCTTTCTGACCAGCGTGCAGTGGAGCAGGGGCTGGCCACTGCCTCAACCATTATGCAAATTCTGTTCAGATTAAAGACAAACAGCTAATCAACCATACTTCTCTGAGCACATATTTTATGCAATATGAGTGTAAGTGACAAGACTCATTTGATGATTTCTCTCTGATGTTCCCTCCAGGGGATGGCCTTGGCAGTGGTGCAAACAGAACCATGACCAACTGGGAGCATGTCGGTCAGATTCCGGAATTGTCTCTTCCATTCCTTGGCTGCCTGTCCTTAGACTGTTCATGCCCCTGCCTGTCTGACCCTCTACATGTCCCAAGGATGCTTGCCTTTGTATAAAATTTAAATGCAAGACTGAAATACAACATTCACTCCAATATCTTACTGCCATGCTAGTGCTGGTCCATGCTAGCTCTATGATGTAAAGGGACTAAGACTTCCTTTTGCCCTTGTGGACTGTCCCATGGCGGCGCAAACTGTTTGCATTGAACAACTAACCTAAAGTTTGGTAGTTTGTATCTACTCTGCAGCACAGCACAAGACAGGCCTGGTGATCTGCTTCTGTAAAGATTGCAGCTCAGAAAAACCCTCTAACATAGTTCTATTCCATGGCACATGGCACTGTCATGAGTCAGAACAGTCTCACCAGCAACAGGTTGGTTATTTTAGCTTGTCCTCATGATCCACTCTCTAGGGGATCTGTTAGTTCAGTCTCTCTGATGAGTGCTTTTATAAAGAATCCCTCCAAAGTGCTCCACAAACAGCAAAGAAGTTCCCAGGCAGGCCTTTGCGATCTGCCCCGTGTGAGATGGTTTCTTACTCTTGGCCCAGATCAGAGACCTGGATTTCGTAGTGATTGTGCTTGAGCAGATTAGCTTATAAAGAGACCTATGTGTAATGCTCTGAGCTGCTCAAGCAAAGAGTTAAAAGTCTGCCGGGAAAGCAGAGAGCACAATAAACAGATCCCTGGAACAATTTTTACAATGAAGCCTACGTGGCAGCTAAGCTGAGTGGGTCTCCCCCCTGCCAGGTCCCGGGCTCACCCTCCACAGTTCTTTGGGTTTCTGGCAGCTGTCAGGGCACTGAGTTGTCGTGAACTCCAAACAGTGCTGAGCAGGACGGAAAGTTCCTGAGGCAGAGGACAAACTCTCCCAAGACAACAAGCGCATGCGAAGGCCCGGCCTGACTTGCCCCATGGAAAGACAACTAGAAGGTTCCATACTATGTTCTCGACCTCATGTGTGCTGGAGTAAAACTAGGCTCCACTGGTTTTCATGGTGTGTTCTTCAGAAAGCAGATGGCCAGGCCTTTCTGCTGAAGCGCTGCAGGGTGCATTCCAAAGCAAACCACTTGTACTACTCAGGGACCCCAGAGGCATCATAGAAGGTAATCACTTATTTTCTTCTCAGAAAGTAAGATAACTTTGTGGCATGCCACTCCGTTGATTCCAACTCTGCATGACAGAGTCAAACTGCCCCCATAGGATTTTCTAGACTCTAATCTTCCCAGAAACAGATGACCAGGGCTTTGTCCTCTGTGACCACTGAATGGTTGGAATGACAATAGTCCAACCTTAACCATTGAGACACCGAGGCTTCTTAAAATGGCTAAATAATTACTCAAATGCTGTTCCTAGAATATTTCGTTCCCATTTGGAACATATACTCCTATTTCCAAGGAAGACCGCTCCTAGTTGTGAATGTCATCAAACCAGATCCAATGTCAGACACGCTGAGACTGAGTCAGGGAGCATACATCCACAGGGACCTTACACCTGAGCTCCTGACTCTCCAGAGAACCTGGGGGTGCCCCAGGGCTGAACTTTTGGAACATGAACCTGGAATCAAGCCTCCTGGGTGGTATTCAGAGCACTCCCTGACCACACAAACTAACAAACAACAACAAAAACGTGACCAACATGTTAATTCCAACTCAAGGTGACTGTACAGCATGGAACAAAACTCACCCCATAGGGCCTCACGGCTGTAATCTTAATGGAAAAACTGCCACATCTTTCCCTCACAGAAGCTGGTGGGTTTGAACAGTGGACCTTCCAGTTAGCACCGGAGCACTTTAGCCACTATCACATGAGGGCTTCTTAGTTCAGTCAAAAGAGTGGTGGTTAAAACCATTCACAGGCACCCCAGAATACTGATTTTGCGATCTACTTCCAAAAGGTCAGAAATGAGGCAGATCGAAAAGGCCTTCCTTGAAAGCCTTGTAGTGTGGTTCTCATACAAGTGGGGCTGCCATGAGCTGAAATCAGCGAGGAACACCAGGAGGTGGCTGTCCCCCCCCTCCCCCGTGGGAAGCACACGGTTTGCAGCAGGGTCTCAGTCTCCTGTGTTCTTCCACTGCAATGTCTCCTACGCAGCAACACCCAGACACTGCCCGCAGATCTCTGGGCACTATGGAGATCATGTCATCCTAGAAGAAAACTCATGAAAACCAGTTACTGGCAAATTGACCTGGCTGATGATGGCTTCATACATATATGAGTAGAACTGTGCTTATGGGTTTTTTAATGGCGAGTTTTGGGGAGCACATTGTCAAATCTGCTTTCCAGGCAAGTTGGGTAGACTAGAACCTGTAGCTGACCTTTCATGAAGTAGCTGACCTTTCATGAAGTAGCTTGCACCACACAGGGACTCCTGAAGGCAGGCGTTTCCTCTGAAACTTACTACATGAGTTTTCCCCTCTGGACACAAGCAATAGGCAAGTGACCTGTCTGAATTGCCAGGGGGGACATTGGCAAAAAGGCTCCTGGAGAGGAGGGGCAGAATTAGTGATGGAGAAGGGAAGTTGTTACCTAGAGAATGTGTCTGTGCACCTTTGCAGACATTGAGTACCGACTATGTGCCTGGCAGGGGATGCTCAAGTCCCAGGCGTCTAATCAGCGCCCATCACACAGCCCTCTCTGAATGTCAGCCGCCCAATCCTGAGCTTTGTGTTCACTTTCTTTCTGCCTTCTGCTCTTTCTTTCTTAAGCCACCAACAAAACGCTGACCTCTCCCCGCACACACAATGCCAGCAGCCACTCATGCATTAACAACCACCGGTCCCAAAGGTCGTTTCTATGACAACCCTGGGGTCCTTAATGACCCTGGCAGGCCAATGATTTTGTTTTGTTTGAGAGTGAAGGAATAATAAGTGAGGCTGGCTCTTCAGGACTATCAGCCCTCTCCCCTGGCCCCCCTCCACATGCAGCCCGTACTGAGACACTGCTGGTTATCTGCCTGCAGCATCAGCCCCAGAGATGGGGGCTGCAGCCAGCTCTGAAAGACAAGAGGCTGGCTGCAGACAAAGAACCATAAAGGACCAGGGTGTGTTTGCCCACAAGGCGGCCAGGGCTTCATTAATCCCATCACCACTGGGAGAGGGAGCAAAGGACCCAGCCCCTTCCCACCTGGAGTCCCACGGCTCTCTGTTGAGTCTCCAGTCAGTGTACAGCTCTTAAGAAAAAGCAACGAGCCGGTTCAGCGGGGAGAGAGGTCTTTCTTTCTAGCCAGCCAGTGCCACTCCCGATGGCAACACCTATCATTGTAATGTGATGAACTCGGTGATTAATGTACAGCCCAGCAGGAGTCTCAGAACCGTCAGCGACTTCCAGTGTCGGGTGAGATCAACCAGCCAAAGCAGGGTGCTGTGGCTTCCCAGCAGATTCCTGTCTGTGGATTTTCCTGGTTAGGTTTGTTGTTGCTGTTGTTGCACCTTGAGAAACTTTGTTGGGAGAAATATTTCACTGCCTTTCAATCATGAGGGAAGTGAACCTCCAGTGTGTCTCACCAATTTTCACATGTAATCTCCGTCAGCATGGGTTTTGCTTGAAGACACTAGGAATTATTTTTGTTGTCTGTGCATGACTGAAACCTCCTAGAACAAGTCATTATCCTCTTAAAAACACACAAACAAACAAACAAAACCCCTGCTCCTACTAGCCACCTGGTGGCCCAATCAGCTGACTCATTTGGCAAACTCTCCCTCAAGTAATTAGCGTTTTCATTTCTCCCAACCTGCCTGTTAGATAAATTGTGAGATCCCATTCCATGGAAACACATTTTTGTGAGTTAGCAAGTCCCGGCCTATCCCCCAGAAAGAAAGGAGAAATCTGGAGAAGGGTACACACCGTTGTGTGATTTAGGCTTTCTGCTGCCATATTTGACCTGTTAATCACGGACATGGACGATG
The DNA here is from genome assembly GCF_050624435.1 of Tenrec ecaudatus. Taxonomy (NCBI): domain Eukaryota; kingdom Metazoa; phylum Chordata; class Mammalia; order Afrosoricida; family Tenrecidae; genus Tenrec; species Tenrec ecaudatus. Next base: position 81,364,995 of record NC_134541.1, on the reverse strand, counting down.
GGCCTCAGCTGTGGTGGAAAACCCTGGGTAAGAGCCCAGGCAGGTTTCTTCTTTGCTGTAATCTTGGGCAAGATTATTTGGCCACTCAACAAACAGTAACTCTCAGCACCTGTCTGAATTCACACACCTCGTCAGCCATACATGCCGCTGCTTTGAGCAGTGCTGCCCATCTCGTGTCTGCCCTCTCTGACTGCAGTCTTTCCCCCGCCAATAAGAGACTGGTCCTCATCAGAAACAGGAAACTCCGGCATCTCGGGGACCAGCAAGCAGAGTCGATGAGGGTGTAAGGTCAGTGGGGTGGTGGGTCTTTGACACAAGGGAAGGCATATAGCCCATCGAAGTGCACGGTAGCTGATGAGCTCCACCAAGCAATGCCACGCTGAAAAGAGGACACAGGACTGCCCATATCTGGAGTTCTCTGCAGCTTTAAGAGAAAACAGAACTCAGAATTTTTGTTAATGCGAACTTTGCAGAACTTAAAATGTTGTGAAGTAATTCTCAATGTAGTTGTTGTTAGATGCCACGAGGTCAATTCCAAGTCACAGCGACCCTGTGTCCATAGATCAAACACTGCCCCATCTGGAGTCACGTTCACAGGTGGTGTTGTGCCCACGCCCATCATTGCAGCCACTGCGTCAATCCATCTGGTTGAAGATCTTCCTCTTTTTTGCTGCCCCTCCACTTGACCAAACATGATGTCCTTCTCCAGGGACTGATCTTTCTTGACATCTTATGCAAAATACATGGGACAGTGTCTTGCCATCTTTGCTTCGAAGGAGCATTCTGACTGTACTTTGTCCAGAATAGATTTGGTTTCTCTTTTGGAAGTACATGGTTCTTATAATGTACTTTGACTAACACCATAATCCAAATGCACTGATTCTTCGTTGGTCTCCCTTATTCAATGTCCAATTTTTGCATACATGTGTGCCATGGCTTGGGTCAGATGCACCTTAGTCCCAAAGGAACATCCTTGCTTTTCAACACTTGAAATAGGTGTTATACAGCAGATTTACCTACTGCAGTACATTGTTTGAATATTATAAATGCAATTGCATGAAGCATGTGGTCCCAGTGCTTCCTGTTTGCAACTTTTTGCCCTAGACCAGTGGTTCTCAACCTGTGGGTCATGAGCTCTTTGGGGGTTGAACGACCCTTTCATAGGGGTCACCTAAGACCACCGGAAAACACATATTTCTGATAGTCTTAGGAACTGAGACACCGCTCCTCTATCCATCTCCAGGTGGGTCCACCCATATGCGGATACGCCCACATATCATACGAGTGCCCCACATAGACTCTTACCCATGCTACACCATGCTTCAAGACAAAATTTCATTTATTTGTCATTAGAAATAAATATTTCACAATATATATTTTCACAATATTTCACAATATATAATTACATATTGTTTTTGTGATTAATCACTATGCTTTAATTATGTTCAATTGATAACAATGAAAATACATCCTACATATCAGATATTTACATTATGATTCACAACAGTAGCAAAATTACAGTTATGAAGTAGCAACAAAAATAATGTTATGGTTGTGGGTCACCACCATATGAGGAACTGTATTAAAGGGTTGCGGCCGTAGGAAGGTTGAGAACCACTGCTCAAGACTCTGCTACTCAAAATGTGGTCAGATGATCAGCTGTGTCATCCCACCCTACAAACTTGAGAAGGAAGAATCTCGGCTCAATCTAAGCAATTAGTACTGATGGTAAAATCTCAGAAGCACTACAGCCATCAGAATCTGCTTTCCACACGTGCTAACTAAGGCATTTCTTCTGATATCTTGTGCATACCTTTGACTACATATTAAGTTAAAAGAATGGTCCGTCAAGACTACAGGAGATCAGTAGAGGTCTGATAGGGACTGGTGGGACTCCCAAGACACTTTCCCCTGGACAGCCTTCAAGCGTGGAGCTGATCCCACCTGTGGGGGTCATCTTGCCGTCAAATCATAGACAGATCTACAAAGTGAATAATAGCACAAGGGAGGGATGTCCTCCTTAGTATAATCACCTGTATGAGATCCAAATGACGGACCTTGCCATAAAACGAAGCTCACAGGTCAGGAAGGAGAGGAGGCACGGAAATGCTGAAGCCAGAGAAGGAGTGGAAGCGTACTGCTACGTTAAGGGAATGGAAAGTACTGTCACGAAACCAGATGGCACACATTATTAAAAGGAAAGTTTGTTCTGTAAAGTTTCACCCAAACTAAAAGTTTAAAAAACAAGTACAAGAGACCAAAGAGCATAGACATCCTTTGGGCCTTGGGACTCACCAAGCACAAACCTCTCCCTCAAACAGAAGAGGCATGCCATTCCAGATCATTGCTTTAGTTCTCATTGCCATTGAGTTGGCTTTCAGTCATGGGGATGCATGTGCACGATGTTATCTGATTCTTTGCAATCTTAGAAACACTGGTAAGTTTGAGGCCATTGTTGCAGCCAGGGCATATTTTGAGTGCCTTCCAATCTCATTGCTCTTCTTCCATTGCTGTACCAAATGCTATTCTGCTGGGGTGCACAGGGCTTTTACTGACTAGTTTCAGGAAGTAAATCATCAGGCCTTTCTTGCTAGTCTATCTTAGTCTGGAAGCTGCACTGAAATCTGTGCATAATGGATGGGCCTGCTGCTCTTTGAAAAACCAGTAGCAGAGCTACTGACTTCATAGCAACCCGAACGCTCCCAGAGCACGGCAAACTCAAAGATGGGCAAAGGGCCACTGATTCTCTCTTCTCTAGAAAATGAGACTCTTTAGGCTCATAACTAATTCATACTTTCTCAGATCTAATTTTCTTAGAATCTACACTCCTGGACAGAGCTGACCATTGTTTCCTGAAAGTTCCTTCTCCAAGAGATTCCTGATATGATTCACTATCCTGATCTGTAATCAGATTTTGCTAGAGCTGCTCTGTCTTCTCTTGTGCTTATCTGTGCTTCTCTAGCCTACTAAGTGTGAATTGTGCCAGGATTCTTCTTTATGTTGTCTACATTCTCTCTTCTACAGGGTTTCAATCACCCGCTGTAAGACTTGCACACCCATTCTCACAGTGTTAGCCTCAACTTTTCTAGCTGCTTGAGGCCACCCTGAGTTCAAATAGGCTAGAAGAAGACATTACCTTTCTACCAAGTCTCATTCTGTCTCTGGTGCATGATTTCATTTAGTGGCCTGGTTCCATTGACCAGAAACGAATTGAATCCTAGCTTGGGTCAGGTGCATCTTGGCCTTAAATAATTAAAAAAAAGTTTTCTATTTTAGAATTTTTAAGAGATCTTTTGTAACAGATTTTCCACAATGTGTCATTCAATTTCTTGAATGTTGTTTCCATAAATATTTATTTCTGACCAAGCTAAATAAAATCATTGGCAACTTCAGTTTCTGCTTCTGGTGTTAACACTAGAGAGATAAGTAGCAAGAGACCTGAGAAGGGCCCTAGGACCACTGCTTCCTGGTCTTGGTCTGCTGCGACCAAACACTGAACCATGATGCTCTGTGTTGGAATAGGTATGCTTGGATTTTGGCTCCAACTGTAAGTTGTGTCTTTATTTATTTATTTTTGCTAATAAAATCTTTTTCTATTGTAACTGGAAGCTTGAAATTTTTTTACAATTCTTTCATCTTGAAAAATGCTGAACATGTTTTCCCTTTACATTTTCTAACTCATGATCTTGCATAGTTCATTTTAATACTTTACTTTTTCTTGCCTTTTCTTACTTTTACACTTTAGGTAAAACTTCTACAGCAGTTCTATTGTTTAACTCTGTTGGTCTTTCTCTACTGATTCAAATACTTTTGTTTTAAATTATATCTGTTGCTTAATATGTAATAATCATCCCTTCAAATTAAACCACAAAAAAACAAGAAACAAAAAATACTCACCTGTCAATTTGTCTTACTGTGGTGGTATGCATGTTTCAGTGACACTAGATTTTCAAATATTAGAAGAGTCCCCTGTCAAAGACAGGCTTCAATGGAGCTTCTAGACTAACATAAATTAGAAAGATTAAGATAAATAGAAAGAAGGAAGGAACAGTCAATTCTGAAAAAGTTAACCACTGAAAACCTTATGAATAACAGTGGGACGTTGTCTGGCAATGCCAGCTGAGACCCTTAGGCTGGGTGGCACTCAAAAACACTCCTGGAAAAGAAGGTGTGCTGCCTAAAAGTAGAGTTTCCTTAATGACATAGTCAGACTAAAACTTTCTGGATCCATTTTCTGACGTGATATGGCTCACAATTAGAAGAAACACTGTAAATATACATTTGTAATCATAATGTAGACTGTACAAAGGAAAATTGGAAGTCATAAAAAATTAAATGGAATGTATAAAGAATATCCTTGGCATCAATGAGCTGAAATGGACCATTGTTGGCCATTTAAAATCAGAGCCTCAATATTACTGTGTTGGGAGTGACAAACTGAAAAGGAACGGTGTCACATTCATTGTTAAAAAAAGGGCATATCTAGATCTTTCCTGAACAATCAGTGATAATATCTACATACCTATAAGGAAGACCAGTTGGTATGACTATTTTTCAAATTTACACACCAAACACTAATTCCAAAGATGAAGAAATTAAATATTTGTACTAACTTCTGCAATCCAAAATGATCGAACATATTATCATGGTGGACTAATTACAATAATTACTGTGAAAGTTGGAAACAAAAAAGAAAAATTGGTAATTGGGAAATGTGCCCTTGGTGACAGAAATGACTCCAGAGATAGCATAATATACTTTGCAATATCAAAAGTTGATTCATTGCAGATACTTGTTAATGGTAACTGTACATGTAGACCTCACTGGACTGTATACACAGGAATCAAATAAACTACAACTATGGAAAGAGTGATGGTGAAGGTCAACATCATCAGTACAATGATGAGAATGCCTACAGAACAGTTCATCATATGAAAGTTTCAGCTGGACTGTGGGAAATTGAAAACAAATCTGCAAGAGCCAAAATATGACCTTAAATATATTCCACCTGAACTTAGAGATCATCTCAAGAATGAATTTGATGCATTGAAAATGAATGACAGAATATCAAACCAGCTGTGGACTGAAATGAATAACATTTTATATGAAGAAAGAAAAGTCATTAAAAAGATAGGAAAGAAAGAAAAAACCAACGTGGATGTCAGAATAGGATCTGAAATTTGTTTTTAAACATAGGTTTGCTAAAGTGAATTAAAAAAAAGATGTAACAAAAGAGTTGGACAAAATATTTCAAAGGCAAGAAAAAGTAAAGTATTATAATGAACTATGCAAGATCATGGGTTAGAAAATCTAAAGGGAAAACATGTTCAGCATTTCTCAAGATAAAAGAATTGACGGGGGGGGAATCAAGCTTCCAGTTGCAATTTTAAAAGATTTTATAAGCAAAATAAAAATAAAGAGGAAAGACTACAAACTCTTTAAAAAGTAATAATCAATGGATTATAACTCAATGTAAAAACAACAAAAAGAACACTCATAATTGGATTAATAGACAATATCATGACAAATGAGGAAAAAAATGAAAATGTCAAGGATTTCATTTGAATTGGATCCAAAATCAAGGCTCATGGAATCAGCTGTCAAGAACTCAAACAGTATGTTGCACTGAGCAATTTGGCTACACAAGGCCTCTTTACAAATTTGAAGAGAAAAGATGTCACTTTGAGGATTAGGGTGCAGCTGAGCTAAGTCATGGTATTGTGTATTAGTCTGGATACTTTAAGAGAAACAACTCCACAGAAATTCATGTATAAGAGAGTGTTACACAAAGGTTAAGGCAACATCAAGAAAACATCCCAACCCAGTGCTGCCCAAACCCACAAGTCCAACATTAGCTTATATGTCCGACACCAATCCACAAAGTCCTCCTCCACCTCACAAACACACGCAATGAAGCCGACTTCAGGAGGAAAGCCAAATCTGTGAACATGTAAGCATCTCAGTGCCGGCAAGGGTCTCCACATGGCTGCTTCAGCACCAAGGGCTGCATTGGGGTAGGTCCATGTGGTTTCTCCTTGGGGCTGTCTTTCAGGAAGTCAGCCTTGCAAGCTGAAGCAGGGAAGTGCTAAGGCAGCTGCACCCTGGCACTACCATCACAAAACAAGAGATCCAAGAACTTGAAAGGCGAGGCTCACTGAGCCATTTATCTCTCTGCCCTTCAATTAACCCCACATGTGTTTATTGGCCAGGTTGGCACAATAAACTAACTACCTCAATCCACCCCTTCCCAACCTGGTACCTGTACATAATTCTTTAGTTCATGATTGAAATTAAGTAACACCCACACCTTAATCTTAAAATCCTGTGAATATGTTCCCCCATCTATGAAAGTTTGTAAGCCAACTATTTCATGCCATTATCCTGCCACTTTGGGGTATCCAATTTCTATACTGCCCACTTACATCAACCCAGTTCTCTTAGAAGACAATCATATTTTTCGACATGAAAAGTTTTCATTCCAGTTGGAACCTTGTGAAGTCTGCATCCATAAGCAAAGTCAAACCCAGACAGGCCATCCATAAAGTCAGCAACAATATGCACCAGTTCACAGGCTCAAAAATCTCCATCTGGTTGGTTCTGGTCAAATCAATGTGGGCTGCCTCACTCAGACTCCACAGGGTGCCCATTGATCACCTTGCCTTTAGACCATGGGCTCTCACCAATACTCAACAAGCCTAGCCCACTCATGCTAAGTCATGAACTTTAGACCAGTTAACCTGCTCTTGACTTCTCTTTTTCCTGTAAACCAAGTCTATAGGTGTTGGTGGCCAAACTCAACTTGTGTCTTTATTGCTGCATTTCTCCCACTTCCACTCAACAAGTAGATCCAGGTGGTCACCTAGCAAGCATTTCAGCCTTCTCTCAGGCTCTTTTTAACATTCAGTCCCAGACAGGAGTTTTCTTCATGGTTCCAGATTTTTTCCAAGCTTTTGCCAAAGCCACTGGTTCCTGAGTACTCCAAAGCACTGGGTGGGGAATATCTTTTCAAAGCTTTATTTTCAGGCATGGCCTAAACCAATCTAAAGACCAAATAATACTGGCTGAAAGCAAGTGGGCTTACTAGCTTTCTATTTCCACATTTCCTTTATTTCCCTAGAAAACTACTGAGTAAACAGTGTGGCGTTATCTGACCTCTGGCTAGCCAAAGAAGAAAAAGTACCATGAGAGAGAGGTCAAACAAGCATCTCCTCTCCATCTTATGATTTGTTTCTTCATTACCCCACTCCCAAAGTACTACAATGTGTTAGTCTGGATCCTTTAGAGTAATAAATCCACAGAAACTCATGTATGAGAGAGAGTTTTATATAAAGGTTAAGTGTGCATCAAGAGAACATCCCAACCCAGTGCTTCCCAAGCCCACAAGTCCAACATTAACCCATATGTCCAGCACCAATTCACAAAGTCCTCCTACATCTCACAAAACACACACACGCAATGATGCCAAGTGCAGGAGGAAAGACGAGTCAGTGAAGATGTAAGCATCTCAACGCTGACAGGGCTTGCCACAAGGGTGCTCCAGCACCCAGGGCTGCATCAGGGTAGGTCCATGTGGCTTCTCCTTGGGGATGTCTTGCAGGAAGTCAGCCTTGCAACCTGAAGCAGGGAAGTGCTAAGGCAGCTGCACTCTTGCGCGACCAGCACAAAGCAAGAGACCCCCAAACTCAAAAGGCAAGCCTCACCAAGCTATTTATCTCTCTGCCCTTCAATTTACCCCACATGTGTTTATTGGCCAGGTTGGCACAATAAAGTAACTACCTCATATTGTCACTCAGCATATATGTATTTGAAAGCTAAACAACAAATTAGGGAGCCTGGAGAAGAACTGTTGCATTTGAATTATGATTCTGGGGAAGAACATTGAAAGCATTATGGATCGTGAGCTCTGATGGCATAGTGGTTACATGTTGGTCAGCAGTTAGAAACGACCAGAATCTCCACAGCTGCAAGACAGGGCTTTCTACTTCCGTAACCAGTTAGTCTCAGAAACTCACAGGGGGCAGCTCCACCCTGTCCTATATGGCCACTATAAGTGGCATCAACTTTATGGTAGTGAGTTTGAAGTATAGACTTCCAGAAGAATAAACAAGTGTATTTTGGAAGAATGGCAGCCAGATGCTCCTGAGAAGGGAGGATGGTGAGACGTCTCCTCTCAAGCACTTTGTATATGATATCAGTAGGGCCAGTGCCCAAAAAAGAATATCGTTTTTGGTGAAGTAGAAGGTCAGAGAAAAAGAGCAACACCTTCCATAATGTGGATTCACATGGTGGTTGTAAAAATGGACTCAAATATAAGCACAATAGTGACAATGTAGCAAGACTGCATCGTTTCGCTCTGTTGTACATAGGGTCAGAGTTGAGTTGGTGACACCTAGCTACAGCAACATGTGCAAAGGATTGAGCAAAGCAATAAGAGTAAAACCAAATAACAAAAATGGTCACTGTATCAAATATAATTAGTCTATATTCAACTATTTCATAAGAAAACATGATCAAGAGCTGATGGGATTCAAAGATGCATTCCAAACTCCACCAAAGCCTTAGGAATTGACAGAATGTCAATTGAAATGTTTCAGCTAATGGATGTAGTGCTAATTTTTCTATGCCAAGACATTGGGAAGACAGCTACCTGGCCAATGCCTGGAAGAGACTCGTTTTTGTGTCTATTCCAAAAGAAAAGTGATCTAACAGCTATCAAATATTATTAATATCTATCCCAAACCAAATTCTCACCATTGAGTTGATGCTGACTCAGTGACCTTCTAGGACAGGGTAGAACTGTGCCTATGGGTTTCTGATACTGTGACTCTTTATGGGAGTAAAAAGACCCATCTTTCTCCTATAGAGTGGCTGATGGTTTCAAACTGCTGACCTTGCATTTACCAACCCAATGTGTAATCATTACATCATCACACACAAATAAAATTTTGCTGAATATAAGGGATAGAGAGCAATCTGGAGCAATGCAGCAAGATGGACTCAGGATTCTTTCAAGAAATATGTGCTGAACAGGATAACAGGAAAGCAGCAGCAAACAGAAGAAGCTACTGAAACAGCTGAAATTTGCAGAATGCCTAGGAAAAAGGGTGGACATGAGCAAAATAAATTTGGAGGTAATAAAGCTTTGGGGAACAAGATGAGTAACAGAAATCCTTGGATCTGAAGATGATGTTATTGGATTTATATTCAACAAGCTGGAGGAAGAATCCAGATTCCAAAGGATTCAAATTAACCTGACTGGAGTTTTATTATTATTGTTATTATTATTATTAAATACTTTTAATGGGAACTCTTAATCTCTTATCAAAATTCACCCATTGTGTCAAGCACATTTGTACATATGCTGCCATAATCATTTTCAAAACATTTTCTTTCTACTTGAGCCCTTAATATCAGCCTTCACTTTTCACCCTTCCTCATGAGCCCTTGATATGTTGTAGATTATTATTCTTTTCATATCTTACATCATCCTCTGTTACCTTTCACCCACTCTTCCATTGTTTGTCCCCCTGGGAGGGGGTTATATGTCGATCCTTGTGATCAATTCCCCCTTTCTTCTTCAACTTTCTCCTAATCCTCCTCGTATCTCTACTGTCATTTTTGGCACTGAGGGGTTTATCTATCCTGGATTCCCTGTGTTGTGGGCTCTTATCTGTAGCAGTGTGCATGTTCTGGTCTAATCTGATTTGTAAGGTAGAATTGAGGTCATAATAATGGGCAGAAGGCAGTATTAAAGAACTAGAAGAAAGCTGTGTGCTTCATTGGTGCTATGCTGCACCCTGACTAGCTCATCTCTTCTTTGTGACCCCTCTGTGAGGGGATGTCCAATTGTCTACAGATGGGCTTTGGGTTTCCACTCCACACCCCTACCCTCATTCACATTGCGTATGATTTTGTTCTGGGTCTTCGGTGTCTGATACCTTATCCCATTGACACCTCATGATCACACAGGCTAGTGCGCTTCTTCCATGTGGTCTTTTTTGCTTCTCAGCTAGATGGTCGTTTGTTTATCTTCAAGCCATTAAGACCCTAAATGTTATATGTTTTGATAGCCAGGAACCATCTTCTCTCTTCGCCACATTTGCTTATGCTCCCACTTTGTCTTCAGCGATTGGCAGGAAGGTGAGCATCACAGAATGCCGGATTATTAGAACAAAGTGCTTTTGCATTGAGGGAGTATTTGAGTTGAGGACCAGTGCCTGACTGGGTTTTTTAATTAAAAAAAAACACTAGAGAATTTAGGGGAGTACTGTGGCCTCTACTGTTGAGTGCACAAGAAAACATCACTAGAATTCCTTCAGGTTTCTTAGACCTGAAGAAAGAAGAAATACAACAGGGGCAGAGTGAATGAGAAAAATTGGCTTCTATGAAATAGCAAGAGGAAGACAAAGATAAAAAGGATAAGAAGAAGGAGGAAAGCTGCAGAGACAAAAGGGAGAGCTCTCAAAGTCCAAGAAGCCACAAATCCAGATCTCCTTCCCCTAGAAGATGATCTTGTCCTTTCCCAAGAGGGAGAAAACGCAGGCGCTCTGCATCTGCCGGACACAGAACCAAGAGTGGAGCCTTCCCCTGCTCCAGAAAAGTACTGAACCTGTACTAAAACCTTTTGTCACTTGCACCCTAGTGCCCATTTAAGTTCTGACCATATGGTTTGTAACCTTGCCCAGAAATAAGACCACTGTTGAACGACCACAGAAGTAGAAAGGAACACTCCACACTCTTCCCTGCTGCCTGTGGAGTCTCTGCTGAAATGAATCAGGATTTGAGCTCTAAGATTAGACAGAAAATACAAGCGTATTACTTGCCAGGACACTGGGTTTATATTGATGTGTAACAAGTTCATTTGGAACACTGGAATTTGATTCCATTCTGGCTTTTTGTTTGTTTGTTTTTCCCTCCACCTCTTTTATAAAGGATCCTTCATGCTATGTAAAATTTTGTTTCGGGAATGTTTACGAAATGATGACTCATTCATAACTTTTTCTTGTTCATCCAATTGGCACATACGGTTTTCAGAGTTTTTGTATTTGGAAGGCTGGAAAGGCCCAGACTTTAAAATAGTGTCTTGTTTCCACGGTTTCTGGGTTTTTTTCTGTTTGTTTGTTTTTCAAGCTCTTTGTTTTTTAAACTAAAGCTATATAAAGCTTATGGATTAAACAGAATAAAACTTTAAATTAAACATACAGAATATAATTTTAAGATGGTTTCAGCAGTATATAAACCGGGAGCTGTCAGAAACTCAAACTGGATTCAGAAGTGAATGCAGAATGAGGGACATCATTGCTGATATCTGCTGTATCTTGGCTGAAAGCCGAGAATAGCAGAAAGCATTTTACCCATGTAACTAACACCACTAGCAAAAGACAAACACATTGTTAGCATGGCTGTCCCAGAAACAAAGCAAAAAAAACAAAACAAAACACCCCTCTCTGTATTCTTCAGAGTAAGACCTGGTTACTAAGGACATGAAGATACAATGTAACAGAGTTGCTTTCTGCAATACGTCCTAAGAACTGACATCTCCCTCTGAGCGCCTCTCCAGTTAGTATGTCTGGCGCTGTTACATTTCTGAACAAAACAGAAACACATTTATATCTACTGATTTGAAAAATGTTTTTTCTTTGGGGAAGAAGCAAGTGGAACTGTAAGTAGAACATGGAAAGGGCTCCTCAAGGAAGTACATTAAAAAAATATCCTCTTTCACCTTCCCGTAATTATCCAAGTCTATGTGAATTTCAGACACTCCAAATCATGGAGTAAAATACACACTCGACAAAGTCGGTTGAATCGGAGGCGTGGCTCAGGTCCTAATTATTATATCCTCTCCTGGTTTATATCTCTTTCACACCTGCTATCTTTTACCCTTTGTAATGTAAAGTGTATATTAGCTTTAACCAGTAGTTTGTTATATAAATGTTCTGCATGACAGCTCGGCTTTGCCCTAATTCTCCCATTTCCTGCAACCTCTTAAAGATCTTTCTTAATGTTCTTGCTCTGTGATCCATTAATTTCTATTTTATGAATAGTGGCTTCATTTGATATTTCTTTACTGCTAGTCTTTTTTCTTCTCTCTCGGTTTTCTTCCCCTTTACTTGACTTCCCCTCCCTGTCAAGCTCTTCCCTTCTTGGTAGCAAATGTCTTTGAAATAAGGCCTATTGCCAATATTAACTCCTCTCTCTGAAATAAAAAGTAAATTTGCTAGATGGCCTTCTTTGAAACAAAAACAAAGTATCTTTCTGTGTACTTCAGAGTGACACCTAGCTCAAAATGCCTGCTTTTATTTATGTACATTAGTTTATACTCACTTCTAATGTATGTTCTGTGACACAGATGGTTAGTATGCTATACTATTGGGTGTTGGCATTTTGAATCCACCCAGAGGCCTCTTCAAAGAAAGGTGTGACAGTTTGCTTTGGAAAGATCACAGCCATTGAAAATCCCAAGGAGCACAGCTCTCCTTTAACAAACAGAAGTTGGAGTTGACTAGACTGTTTATATGGATTGAAAACATTTTTTCCTATGAATTTTGTTATCCTTTTTATTCCTCTCTTCTAGCACTGTTAGCATGTATTTAGTATTATAAAGTTTTCTTCATCCACCCAACTATGTTATGAGCTTGGGCCCAGGAATTTGCTTTTCTCTGCTCTAGCACAAATGCTGAGTGATTGACTATTATAAATCATTTCCATTTTTGGTTTGAAATTAATTGTATTAAGATTATGAAATCACAAATTGAAAAACTAGATTTCATCAGAATTAGAAATTCCCTCTGTTTTAGAGACATGATTAAGAGATTTAAAAGCCATGCCAGAGACTGGGTGATAATACAAATCTTGTACTTAAATAATTCAAGGACTTAAAAAAATTAAACAATAAAAAATAAAGTGGGCAAAGGGTTTTAGACAGAGACTTTATGATAAGTAGATGAAATGAGATCCTATGGAAAGATACTTCTGGTAATTAGTTATCTGAGAAATGAAGATCAAAAGCACAAGAAAATATCATTAAGCACCCATTTTGGTTAGCTGAGAAGTTGGCTCTGATGCTTGGTGACTTGATGTATAGTAGAATATGCTTGAGTCTTGGACACAGTGCCTGATATGGGTCACTGAAACAGAAGCGACTGCATGAAGTGTCCACTGGATGAGAAGGAACTAGAATGCTCATATCCTGAGTAGAATATGGAAACAATATGCCAGTTTCTTAAAACAATATGCCAGTTTTAGAAAACAATATGACAGTTTCTTAAAAAATTAAACATCTGCCATATGATCTAAATCCTCGATTCAAGCTGAGACTCATCCATTCAATCCAAGAGAAACAGAATTAGGTGTTCATACAAAGAATTATACAGAAATGTTCATAGCAGTTTTATTTGTATTAGCTCCAAACTGAAAACAGCCTAAATGTCCATCAGTAAGTGAGTACAAGAAATGGAGTACATCTTAGTAAAACACTACTATTCAGCAATAAAAAGCATTAGTAGTTTTTTTTAGAAGTTTTGGTGTGAATCTGGTGAGGGCTTGCAGAGAAGATCATTAATTTTCCACTTGACAATCCGTTCGCATTTTCTTTGAACGTATCTATTGTAATTCCCCCAATGGACTATCACTTGTCCCACTTCTTTGCTGTGTTTCCTGTTTCAATTTTTCCTTCTTTCCTAACTTTTTGAACTTTGTCCTTGGGTAAATACTGCCCCTTTGACCTTAAATGGCCGGTTACTCTCACAGGAAATAGGTTGGGGGCGGCAGGAATTGAGTTCCATGGAAGACCTGAAGGGTGACTAATAGCACACTCCTGGAGGTCCCATTTGCCTCTGTCCAACCTGTAGGCCTGAGCTCTTTTAAAGGGACACGGATTTTTTTATATATACTGTGACATAAACTGATCTCAAATAATTAAGCTGACAGACAGGGTTAGATAAAAATGGAAGCATGATATAAACTTCTACAAGATATGGAATCATCTCATTACAGAAAGGATATCAGTAGTTTCTTGGAGTGAGGGTGAGGGGGATGCCGAGCGCTAGCAGGAGAGTTTGTGTGAGTGATAGATACATTCACTGGCTTCACAGAGCTGAGGCAGTTTGGGGTGTGAATTCAGTTTTGGGTGTGGATCAGATTCTATAGTTTAATACATGCAGTTTATTGTATATCAATAACATCTCTAAAAGATATTAAAATACACGAGCATGCATATGCATTCATTCATATGTAAAATGAAAAACCTTCTTTTATTAGCATCATATTCTTTCTATTGCTTTTGTTTACTCAGAACCTTCTTTAGTATATTTACCTCCCCACCCCACCCCCACCCCAACATAACAATACTGTGAATCTTTCTGAGCTAAGTGAAAGAGCTGGGGTCAAGGGTCAGTGTGTGTGTGTGTGCATGCACGCGCGTAAAGCTAGTTGAAGGATTTCATGACTTTTCCATTAAGAAAAAGTGTCTGGAAAAATATATTACACACACACATATAATCTAGTAAAATCGTATATACTTTTTTTCTTTAAATACATTTTATTTGGACCTACTCCAGACATCATGCCATTACACAGTTCAGTCATATCAAGCAGTGTTGTATAATCCCTACCACAATCAGTTTCCAAACATTTCTTCCTTCTTCCAATTATTGCCTCTAGTATAGATTCATCCATCTGGATTTCATATATCAGACAACATAGAAATATAGATAACAGGGAAGTCAAGAACGCTATCAACAATGGCAAAATACAACAGAGATAAATCTCTATATGACACAAACTCCAGGAAATATTAAAAACCAAGTCATGCACAAAGTGCTTCAAAAGGAAGCTCAGATGACAAGGTTTGGACCATTCAAGTCAGAGTTATCGTTTGAATCTTTTAGTCTCTGATACAATAATCTGTGTGATCACCAGGTTATTCCCATCCATCACTTGTGGCTGGAGGGAAGTCATTAGGAGCTTAATCCCTATGTAGGTCCTGCAAATGGATTTGGGTGTCCACTGTCATCCATAGCCTCTGCCGATCAGAATGTCACAATTTATGCTCTGATACTATTTCCTCCTTCAGATTTGGGTTTTATAAAGTACAATCCTTGCATCGCAGATGTTGGTGTGCTTCTTCTATGTGGGATTAGTTGACATCTCACTTAGATGGATGCTTGTTTGAAAACAAGTCATTACTTAACCAGGTGCTCCAAGATGTGAATGCAACATACCAGCATGAAGCAGGGGACCAATAGAGAGGTCTGGGAGCTCGGTCCCAATCCTAACTACATGGACAGCTGCCCCTCTCTGCAGAAGAATTTACTTCAGAGGACAGCACTGATGCTATAGTTCAGGGAGAGGGATATGTATGATCAGAGCACATGGGAGCAAATGAAGGGGAGGAAGAGAGAGTGAAGCACATCCTGGCCAACCAAGCCTTGAGGATGATATCCCCGTTCAGACAAGCCAATACACAAAGAAGATCATATGGTCAGCCCCACTATGAGGCAAAATATATCTCACTGGCCCAACAGGGGACAACACTGGAGACACAGCATGAGAATTGGGCTGGATCTGACCCCACCACACCAAGGCAAAACATAAGGACATGTAACACAACAGCAGGGGGACCATAGCAAGGAACTCCCGAGGGAGTAGCAAAAATAGACTTTGTGGCCAGGGTGTGGAACCCCATCACACTCCACTGGAGAACACTCCTAAAGGTCAACAAACAGACCTTGAACTATTTACAGGGTTTTCTCTTTTTCTTTGTCATTGGTTTTTCGTTGGTGTTGTCATTGCTCTGATTTCTTTTGTTGCTTTGTTTTGATCTGTCTTGGTTTTTTGTGCATATTATTATTTCTGCAGGTCTATCTAGATAAGGTAGGCTGGATAAACAATCTGGAGGAGAAAACAACGGGACTGATGGTTCCGGGGGACATGGGAGAGGGGGAGGTGGGGGAAAGGAAGTGGTGTTAACCAACCCAGGAACAAGGAAATAACAAGTGATCCAAAATCAGTGGCAAGGAGGGTGTAAGAGGCCTGGTAGAGATTGATCAAGAGCAATGTAAGTGAGAGAATTACTGAAACCCAAATGAAGGCTGAGCATAATAGTGGGGCAAGAGAAAAGTAAAAGGAAATAGAGGAAAGAACTAGGAGGTGAAGGGCATTTACAGAGGTCTAAATACAGCCATGTACATATGTAAACATATTTTTATATGATGAGGATGGAATAGATCTATGTGCATATATTTATAGGTTTAGTACTAAGGTAGCAGATGGACACTGGGCCTCCACTCAAGTACACCCTCAAGGCAAGACCACTTTGTTCTATTAAACTGTCATTCCATGATGCTCCCCTTCCCGACACAATCAATCGCTGAAGACAAATGGGTACATAAGAAAATATGGTAAAGAAAGCTGATGATGTCCAGCTATCAAAAGATGTATAATCTGGGTTCTTAATGGCTTGAAGGTAAGCAAGCAGCCATCTAATTGAGCAGCAAAAAAAAAACCCACATGGAAGAAGCACACCAGCCAGTGTGATCTCGAGGTGTCTAAGGGATCAGGTATCGGACATCAAAGAACAAAAATTCAAATCATTGTGAATGAGGAAGAGTGCGGAGTGGGGACCCAAAGGGCTTTGGGTAGACAAACTGGACATCCCCTTACAGAATGGTTGCAGGGAGGAGATGAGATAGTCAAGGTGCAGTGTAGCCACAATGAAAGATACAACTTTCCTCTAGTTCCTAAATGCTTCCCACCCCCCACTATCATGTTCCCAATTCTACTTTACAAATTCAGCTAGACCAGAGGATGTACACTGGTATAGATAGGAACTGGAAACAGAAGGAACCCAGGACAGATGAACCCTTCAGGATCAGTCCTGAGAGTGGCCATACCAGGAGGGTGGAGGGAAGGTGGGGTTGAAAGGGGGAATCAATGATATGGATCTACATAACACCTCCTCCCTGAGGGACGGACAACAGAAAAGTGGGTGGAGGGAGATGTCGGACAGTGTAAGACATGACAAAATAATAATAATTTATAAATTATCAAGGGTTCATGAAGGAGGGGGCAGGCGGGGAGGGAGGGGAAATGAGCTGACATCAAGGGCTCAAGCAGGAAGCAATTGTTTTGAGAATGAGGGCAACAAATGTACAAATGTGCTTGACACAATGGATGTATATATGGATTGCGATAAGAATTGTACCAACCCCAATAAAAATATTTTTTAAAGGAAAGAAAACAAGTCTTTAAGACCCCAGAGGTTATTTTAGCTCATCGCTGAGCACCATTTAATTTCTTGGAAATAAATATTTTAATTGACATTTTTTCTCATGTTTTCCTCAGCTGCCTCATATTTGGCCACAATTAGAGTAAAGTCAGAGGATGCTGAAGCTTGATCTCATGTTGAGATTCTAAACATTTAGGAGCAAATACTTAAATTATCCTAGTGAACATAGCTGGCTATGATGTAATAACCTGCAACAGTATAAACTGCCAAAAAGTAAAGGGCATTCCCCTTATGGATTGTTAAGCATTTTCTTGGAGCCAGAACACAAGAAATGAATCTGACACTGTTCTGACCCTTTGAATGCTGGATGTGCATGTGGGGGTTCACCCCATCACCTGGCCAGCCCTAAGGCTATGGGCTGGGTGCTGCATGAGAGGGAGAGGCAATGATGAAGGACGAGAAGCATGATTTCAGCCTTAAAAGCCAGTGTACAAAACATCTGCAGTGAATTGTGAAGGATGAGTAGAATTGAGCGGGGGTGCATTGTTTGTTGTTGATTTTTGATTGTTAGATACCAGTGAGTCAGTGCCAGCCTAAAGGGACATCCATGTGCATCAGAACACTGCCCTGTCTGGCACCATCCTCACAATTGTTTCTGTTCTTGAAACCATTGCAGCCACTGTGTCAATCCATCTGGTTGGTCTTCTATGATACCAAGGATGACCTTCTTCTCCAGGGTCTGGTCTTTCCTGACAACATGTCCAAAGTATATGAGATAAAGCCTTAGCATGTTCATCTCCAAGGAGCACTCTAGTCGTACCTCTTCCAAAAGCAGATTTGTTTGTCTTTGTTGGAAGCCCATGGTACTGTCCCAATGTTTTTCACCAGTACCACAATTGAAACATTTCTTTGGCTGCCTTAACCTATGTCCAACTTTCACATGCAAATGAAGCAATTGGAACTCTCATGACTTGGGTCAGGTGCATCTTCGTCCCAATTGTAGGTAGAGCAAAGAGCAGGGCCGCCACAGTGTTCACTCCTGGCAGCAGTGTGGGGGTGACTTGAAAGACAATGGGAGTGCAAAAGTGGGAATATGTTATGGATTTGCTGCCTTACCCTCAAAATACACTAACACCTGTGACTGTAATTCTATTTGAGAATAGAGTTTAAGCACTTATCTTGGTCTATCAATGAAGTCATTTTAACATAGAGTATGTGTTAAACCTAAGGAATTTTGAAATTTACAAAGAGAAGATTAGGTACAGAGAATGACATACAAATGGGAAGAGAAGCTGAGACAGGATCTTGCTTAAGAGAAGATAGAAGAGCATTCTCCTAGAGGCTGTTGTTGTTAGGTGCCATCGAGTTGGTTCCAACCCATAGCACCTGTAGGTACCATGAAAAATTGCCCAATTCTGGGCCATCTTCACACTTGTTCTTATACTTGAGCCCATCAGTACAGCCCCTATGTCAATTCCTCTTCTCAAAGGTCTTCCTCTAATTTGCTACCCCTCTACTTCACAAGCAGGCTATCCTTCTCCAGGGTCTAGTCTCTCCTGACAGTAGGTCCAAAGTAGATGAGACGAAGGCTCACCATTCTTGTCTTTAAGGTGCATTCTGGCTGCACTTATTCTAGACAGATTTGCTTGCTGTTTTGGCAGTCCACGGTGCTCTTTCAATATTCTTAGAAAGCACCATATCAAATGCATTGATTTTTCTTCAGTCTTTTATTCAGTGTCAATTTTCACAAACATATGAGGCAAAATACCATGGCTTGGGTCCAGTGCACCTCATTCCTGAAAAGAACATACTTGATTTTCAACATGTTCAAGAGATCTTGTGCAGAAAATTTACCTAATTCTCATGCATCAGATTTAGATATGATCTCCTGCATCAGATCAGATATGATCTCCTGACTCCTGCTTCCACGAGCATTGATTGCGAACCCAAGCAAGATGAAATCCTTGACACCTTCAAAGTTTTTTCCATGGATCATGATGCTACCTACTGACCACGTTGTGAGAGTTTTGGTTTCATTCACATTGAGTTGTAATCCATATTCATACTACAAATCCTTAATCTTCATTTACAAGTGCTTCAAGTCCTCCTCACTTTCCGGAAGCAACGCTGTGTCCTCTGCAAGTCACAGGTTGTTAATAAGCATTCCTCCTATCTCAATGCTGGATTCTTCTTCATGTAATCCAACTTCGCTGATTATTTGCTCAGCATACAGATTGAATAAGTATGGTGAGAATATGCCATTGACACACACCTTTCCTGGGGGCCCTGAACTCAAATTTGTGATCCCCTAAATTGTTAGAAAATAAATATCTGTTAAAGGCACACATTGAGTGAATAAATAAACAAGGCAAATGAAAGAATGAAGGTAAAACTCAGCTACCGGGCTCTGGGAGACTTTGGTGTATGACTAGTGACCTCCTAAATCATACACCTGTAAATGTGACCTGATTTTGGAGAAGGTACTTTTTGATACACTTAAAGATCTTGAGGGGAGATCATCCTGGATCATTCAGGTGACCCAATTCAATGCCCAAATGTCCTTAGAAGAGAAGAGAAAGGGAGAGGACATTTTCACAGCAATCATATAAACACAGGGGCAGAGTTTGACAATTGAGGTTGAGCCTGACGCTTAGACAAACCAAGGCACATGTTGAATTACCAGCAAACCACCAGGAAGAGATATTGATATGGAAGGCTCTTCCCCTAGACATTTCTCAGAGAACGTGGGCCTTCGGACATCTTGATTTTGGATTTCTAACCTTCAGAACGATGACAGAATAAATTAGTGTTGTAAATCACCCCGTTTGTGGTACTTGGCTACTCAGCCCTCAGAAACAAAGACCTTACCATGCAGAAAGCAGTGAGTCACTGAAGGTGCTTGCACTCCACACACACAAGAACATTCTAGGTGTCGGTGTGAAACAGCTACTCTCAGAACCTTACCTATGCAGGAAGAACTCTTAGATCCCTCATCGGCTGAGGCCACTCTGGGGATATTTCAGGCATAACCCTTCCTCTTCTCTATGGCTCCAGATTGGGGTCTGCGGTGGTCTTTTCATGGCAAAGTTAAAAGTAATTTAAAATACCAGAGACTGATACAAAGCATATCTGCAAGCATTTTCTTTTGCTTTCCTCCACTCCTTCTGTGGCTAAAACGACGTCCTTGGCCCCAGGCCCAGCTTCCAAGGAGTCAGTGTGGAGAAAATGCTACGAGCAGCTGAGTGCAAGGGGACCACACACAGCTAAGCATGGCCCCCCAGCGAAATGTACCCCATGCCTGTCACTTTGCTACATGCCTTCCTTTTCTTTTTTTGTGTTTTTAATGTCTTGCAAACCTTTTGCCACTTTTTCTCACTTACCTGGCATCCTCTTTCTAGCAACTCCTCTTTACTGGCTTCTGTGCAGAGGTTGCTGGACCTTCTGTGCTGATGCTCCTTGGGGTGACTAGCCCTGTTCACTGCAGTCTGGAACTACACAAGAGAGCTCGGAGCTGCAGTCCAGAGAGCAATCACTGATTCTACTAGACGGGCAGGGGATGGGGTGAGTGGGGGATTTCGGAGATGTCCTACACTAGTAGATTATTTTCTCTTTCCTCCAGATATAGTGCTGTTTATACTTTACTCATTGTTTTAAACTACGTGGTATTTAGTAATAGAGTACTATTTCTCAACAAGAAGTGATTTTCCTTCCAAGGGGATATTTGGAAATCTCTGGAGACATTTTCTGATTGATATAACTTGGGAGTTGATACTGGCATCTTGTGGATAGTGGCCAGAAATTCTGTTAATCATCCTGCGGGACACAAAACATTCCCACAATAAAAAAAATATTCAGTCCAAAATATTGGCAGTGCTGAGCTATGGAAACCCTGCTCCAGAGAAAATGCCCCTTAACCAGAAGGTGAGCCATAGCCAGTCTCGGACGCAGGTACGTGGCACCAAGTATGAGATGAGATGTGCCTTCTCTCAGGACTCCTGCCACGTCCTGGTGAAGCAGCAAGAGACAATAGCCTTGAGGATACGATGGAAGTGGTATCCACGAGCACTGAAAAGCAGTGATTACTTGTAAACATGACTGAGAAGGAATTCATTGTGGTCAGTGTCTAAGAATGGAATGACTTCTAGGAATAATTGCTAAGTGCACAGTGCTTAATAGCTTGATTAAGTACTTTCTTAAATCTAATCAGAAATGTTGAACATTTAAAAATAACAACTAAAAATAGCAAGATCAACAACAAAACCAACAGGCACATAAGTGTTTAGTCAAAATTATTTGCGACATAACAGACAAATGACTTGCTGCTGTATATATTTTGGTGCATTGTGTTTCTTTTTACATTTTCAGATGACAGAAATGATTATGTAAAAAAACACGGTAGTGGGGTCATGGGGCATTAATCCACCCAAGGGGGGGGTATTGTTTATATCTCCACAGGGAAAGTGGGACCAGACTTCAACCCAGTGTCGCAAGGTGTGAATGCAATATCTCGGCGTGGAGTAGGGAACCAGTGGAGAGGTCTGGGAGGCTGGCCCCAGCACCATAAATTAAGTGGATTCCTGCCCCTCCCCCGAAAAGAATTTGTTCCAAAGGACGACATTGACTCTGCAGCCCCGGGAGATGAACATATCTGATCAGAGCACACGGGAGCAGATGAAGGGGCAGGAGGAGAGAGTGGACTACAGCCTGGCCCACCAGGCCGTGATGATGATGTTCCTGAGTAGAGCAGCCAGTCCACAGAGAGAACAACATGGCTGGCCCCACTATGAGAAACGATGCTAATCAGTGACTAAGGGCGATACAGGGGACAGCACCGGAGACACAGTGTGGGAATTGCACCTGACCTGATCCCACCACACCGAGGCAAATCACTGGGGGAGTGCAGCGGAACAGCAAGGGAATGGAGTGGCAAGGTCCCCAGGGAATGCTGAAAGTGGACTTTGGGGCCAGGGCGTGGTGCCCCAACAGACTGGACTGGAAAATGCTCCTAAGGGCCAGCAAACGATCCCTGAACTAACTACAAGCTTTTCTCTTGTGAACTGTTTTGTTCTGTTCTTTGTCAGTGGTTTGTTTTTGTTGCTTTGTTGCCTGGTTGTATACTGTTGCTTTGTTTTCCTCCATCTTGTTTTCGTGCATGTTAGTGTCTCCACAGGTCTGTCTGAATAGGACAGGCTGGATGAACTATCTGGAGGAAAAACAACGGGACCGACAGTTCCGGGGGGACTTGGGGTGAGGGGGTAGGGGGGGTAAGGAAGTGGTGTTAACAAACCCAGGGACAAGGGAAAAACATGGGACCCCAAATGGTAGAGAAGGGGGAGTGGCAGGCCTGGTGGGAAATGATCAAAGGTAATGTTGCTTAGAGAAGAGGTATACTCTAGCCCAGGTGGCGACGAAGCATGGTAGTAGGGCAAGAGGAAAGTCAAGGGAGATGGAGGAAAGAGTTAGGAGTCAAAGGGCATTCATGGAGGTATAGACAAAGACATGTACATGCAAATATATATAGGAGGATGGGGAAATAGATCTATGTGTCTATATTTATAGGTCAAGTATTAAGGTGGCGGAAAGACCTTGGGCCTGTACTCAAACACTCCCTCAATGCATGAATACCTTCTTTTATTACATTGGAACTCTATGATGCTCACTCTCCCGACACAACGGCTGGAGCCAAAGTGGGTGAACAAGTAAATGTGGTGAAGAAAGCTGATGGTGTCCGGCTATCAAAAGAGATAGTGACTGGGGTCTTAAAGGCTTGAAGATAAACAAGCGACCATCCAGCTCAGAAGCAACAAAGTCCACATGGAAGAACACACCAGCCTGTGTGATCGAGTGGTCCCAAAGGGATCAGTTACCAGGCATCAAAGAACAAAAAATCATATCATTGACTGCACACCTCCATGATAGGATCGCTGAAGACAAATGGGTGCATAAGCAAATGTGGTGAAGAAAGCTGATGGTGCCCGGCTATCAAAAGAGATAGTGTCTGGGGTCTTAAAGGCTTGAAGGTGAACAAGCGGCCATCTAGCTCAGAAGCAAAAAAGCCCACATGGAAGAAGCACACCAGCCAGTGCGATCACGAGGTGCCAAGGGACCAGGTATAAGGCATCATGCAAAAAAAAGATATGTGTGTGTATGTATGTGTATATATGTGTATATATACCATATTAAATGAAGGGGGAAGTGCAGAGTGGAGACCCAAGGCCCAAGTGTCAGCCAATGGAGATCCCCTCATAGAGGGGTTTAGGAGAGGAGATGGGTTAATTAGGGTGTGAGGTAGTACCGATGAAGAACACAGCTTTCCCCCAGATCCTGGATGCTTCCTCCCCCCAACTACCATGATCCGAATTCTACCTAGCAGGGCTGGATAGGACAGAGGCTGTACACTGGTACATATGAGGGCTGGAGGTACAGGGAATCCAGGGTGGATGATACCTTCAGGACCAAGGGTGTGAGGGACGGTGCTGGGAGAGTGGAGGGTGAGTGGGTTGGAAAGGGGGAACTGATTACAAGGATCCACGTGTGACCTCTTCCCTGGGAGAGGGACAGCAGAGAAGGGGGGAAGGGAGACTCCGGATAGGGCAAGATATGACAAAATAACGATGTATAAATTACCAAGGGCACATGAGGGAGGGGGGAAAGGGGAGGGAGGGGAAAAAAAAAGAGGACCTGATGCAAGGGGCTTAAGTGGAGAGCAAATGCCTTGAGAACGATTGGGGCAGGGAATGTATGGATGTGCTTTATACAATTGATGTATGTATATGTATGGATGGTGATAAGAGTTGTATTAGTCCCTAATAAAATGTAAAAAAAGAAAAGAGGAGAAAAAAATGATTAGGGCAAAGACTGTACAGATGTGCTTTATACAATTGATGTATGTATATGTATGAACTGTGATAAGAATTGTATGAGCCCCAATAAATTGTTTAAAAAACAAAAACAAAACAAAACAACAACAACAAAAAAAACAACTCTGTTTGCCTGGAAATCATTGATTAATGTATTGCTTTCTTTAGCAAGTGCTATAGGAGCCCTGGTTGCTTAGTGGGTATGAGTCAGGCTGCTAACCACAGGTCAGCAGTTTGAAGCCACAGGAGAAAGACACGACTTTATATCCATATAGAGTTATAACATAAAGGATTACAGTCTCTGAAACCATGGCGCAATGCTCTCCTGTTCAATGGGGTCACTCTTGGCCACAATTGACTCCAGGTAGTTCCTATAGGAGCTAAAGACCTATAGCCTCACTGTCTAGCATTTTATTATACACTATTAGCTTTTTATTATAAATGGTTGGTTATCTCATTATACATACTCCATGTAACTAATTTTATTTAAATTTATATTTATAATCAGCTTCCCACATTACAAAATATTCACGTATGCAATACCTATTTTCAGACAGGATAGATGTACTAACCTTTGTAACCACTTTGATTATAATTAATGTTGTGGTAAACATCAGAAATTGTTATTGCATAGTATAGGAACCACTACCTGCTGGTGTGGACAATGCAGTGCTTGTGATGCTAGGAAGATATACCACTGCTAGCTCAAAAACAAGCCTTTTAGGCTCAGACAGACTAGAAAGAAAGACCTGTTTATCCACTTCTAAAAATTGGCAATGAAAACTTAATGGATTACAATAGAACATGATCCACCTCTCTTCCTAGGACCTGCCACCTGACAGGTTCCATCCATCTTGGGGGAAGACATCATGATTGGGGAAATAGAGGGACATCTAGAGCAAGGACACTCTGTGAGATAGATTGGCATAATAACACCAAGAATGGACTTCCATTTGTGAAAATGAGGTAATGTTTTATTCTGTTTATATATGGTTCCCTTGAGCTCAAGTTGTCATGACAGCAGCTATCTATTTGTCATAACCTCCCTGGAAGTTGAGGAAGATTCTCTGTGCTTATGTCCTTTGGAAAAAAAACACCCCAAGTATGTCTTAAAGTGCCTTTCGTCCTGCATTCTATGTGCCCTGTCCCCAGCTAGGAGAATTGGTAAAGGCCCCTTTTGTTGACCGTGGCCCCATTCTTATATGTCTCTGCAGGATGAATGTCAGCTGACTCTCAGAAGGAGGTGATCCATACTAACCACAGCCCTGTTGTTCTGGCACCAAAAGACAGTCCTGATTTGTTCACCTTGAATACCCGAATGCTGGCATCAATGCACAATCACTAGTGTGTGCTTAGATGTCCCCACATGCCTGAGATCTCATTTCCAGTGCATGTTTACATCAGTGTGAACAAGTGATGATCCCATTTTCCAGATGTTTGAAAAGGCTTCTGGAAAATCTTGATTTCAGACACATCAAGAGAACACAAGTTACATGAGAGATCACCGATGTTAATGCCAGCATGTACAACGGCTTGTCTAATGTTCTACCTGCTGTACCAGGCATGGTGGTGCATGTGAGGCCATTTCCTCATCTGACACATCCCCAGAGGACAGTGCAGCACATTGAGGAACAGGAAATCTGCCACATGAAAACAATGTGAGTAGTTTAAGGAGAGAGGACATTTTATTTGAAGAAAAGAAGCAAAAGAGAACCATAGCTGTTGTCTACATGGATGAATTATGGACCAGGGATATGTTCTAGAGTGTCACAAGGGGCAGAGGTAGAATCATTGGGGAGAAACACCCAGCAGCATATTTCAGAGTAGTGTATGCTGTATGGGAAAAGTGGTGAGCTTAATGCACTAGAAGAATGCAAGAGAAATAGGCTGCTGAAAAAATCCAGGTGGCATTGGACAGGATAATCTTTAACATTATGTCCATATATTTATCCTGTACTATCTAACCAGGGGTCCTCAAACTTTTTAAACAGGGGGCCAGTTCACTGTCCCTCAGACCCATTGGAGGGCTGGACTATAGTTAAACAAAAAAACCTATGAAAAAATTCCTAGGCACACTGCACATATCTTATTTTGAAGTAAAAAAAAAACAAATAGATAAATGTCCTCTGCAGGTCGCAACTGGCCCCCCAGGCCTTAGTTTGAGGACGCCTGAACCTGTAACTGCACAAGATGCAGCCTGAGTGCAGAAGAAGCTAAACTGGATAATTGGCAAACGTGCGACTAATGCAAACGAGACACGGAATCACATAAGCCTGTTCCTAAGGAAGGCAGCTAAATACAGCTAGGGAAATCGCCCAGGTTTCTGGTCCTACCAGCTGACTGAGACAGGTGTCCAGCTGACCATTGTCCCCTCCCCGGCAAGGACTTTTGTAAACAAGGGTTCACTTCGATTGTGGGCCAAATGGTCTATGCCTGGTGCCTCTGTGCACCCGTTTGTGCACATTTTACAGTGCTGCCAAGCTCAGGCCAAGGGGCCAAATGATTGATTATAAGGCGATGAATGTCAGGAATTGACGGGAGAAAACTGCTTCTTAAACTGGTTCTGGCTTTTTGCAGCCAAACTTCCGTTTGATTCTAAAAGGCTTCTTTTTTTAAAGTAAAAGATCATTTTACTGGAGCATCTTACACTTTTACATCAATTGGATCAACTATATCTGCACATATGTTGCCATCATTATTGTCTAAACATTTACTTTCTATTTGAGCCCTTGGTATCAGCTCCTCTTTTTTTCCCTTCCTCGCTCCCTCCCACCCTTGGGATCCTTGATAAAATATACATTGTTATTCTTCTCTTTAAAAAAAATCACTTTATTGGAGACTCGTACAATTCTTGTCACAATCCATACATCCATCCATTGTGTCAAGCACATTTGTAAATTTGCTGCCATCATCATTCTCAAAACATTTGCTTTCTACTTGAGACCTTAATATCACCTCCTCATTTTTTCCCTCTCCCTCCCCATACCCCCTCCCTCATGAACACTTAATAATTCATAAATTATTATTATTTTGTCATATCTTACAATGCCCAACATCTCCTTTTACCCACTTTTCTGTTGTCTATCTCCAAGGGAGGAGATTATATGTAGATCCTTGTAATCGTTTTCCCCTTTCTACTCCACCTTCCCTCCACCCTCCAGGTATTGCCACTCTCACCACTGGTCCTGAAGGGATCATCTGTCATGGATTCCCTCTGTTTCCAGTTCCTATCTGTACCAATGCACATACTCTGGTCTAACCATATTTGTAAGAAAGAATTGGGATCATGATAGTGGGGCTAGGGTGGGTGGAAGAAGCATTTAAGAAGTAGAGGAAAGTTGTATGTTTCATCGTTGCTTCACTGCATCCTGATCGACTCATCTCCTCCCCGCAACCCTTCTGTAAGTTGCCTAGAGATGGGCTTTGGATCTCCACTCTGCACTTCCCCCCCCAATCACAATGATATGACTTTTTGTTCTTTGATGCCTGATACCTGATCCTTTTGACACTTCCTGGTCACACAGGCTGGTGAGCTTCTTCTTTGTGGGCTTTGTTGCTTCTGAGCTAGATGGCTGCTTGTTTATCTTCAAGCCTTTAAGACACCAGACACTATATCTTTTGATAGCCGGTCACCATCAGCTTTCCTCACCACATTTGCTTATGCACACATTTGTATTCAGTGATCATATCGGCAAGGTGGCCACCAACTGATATGATTTTTTGTTCTTTGATGTCTGATACCTGGTCCCTTCTATACCTCATGGTCACAGAAACTGGTGTGCTTCTTCCATATGGCTTTTGATGCTAGTGAGCTAGATGGCCGCTTGTTTATCTGCAAACTTTTAAGAACCCAGATGCTATATCTTTTGATAGCCGGACACCATCAGCTTTCTTCACCACATTTGCTTATGCACACATTTTTTCTTCAGTGATCATGTCAGGAAGGTGTGCATCATGGAATGCCAGTTTAATACAACAACGTGGTCTTGCATTAAGTAAGTACTTGAGTGGAGGTCCAATGCCCATCTTCTGCCTTAATACTAAACCTATAAATATTTGCACGTAGATCTATTTCCCCACCATCCTATATAAATATATTTACATATGTAGATGCCTGTATTTGTTTTTGATCCATAATATTATCTCTACAGATATATCTAAATAAGACAGGCTGGATGAACAGTCTGGAGGAGAAAACAATGGGACTAACGGTTCCAGGGGGACATGGGAGAGGTGGAGGCGGGGATAAGGAGGTGGTGTTGACCAACCCAGGGACAGGGGAGCAACAAGTGATCCAAAAACCGTGGCAAGGAGGGTGTGAGCGGCCTGGTAGGGATACAACAAGGGCAATGTAACCGAGAGAAATTACTGACACCCAAATTAAGGCTGAGCATGATAGTGAGACAAGAGGAAAGTAAAAGGAAATAGAGGAAAGTACTAGGTGACAAAGGGTATTTATATAGGTCTAACAGGCTTCTTATACATCCATTTGGGAGACGAATAGTGCAAAAGTGATCTGAGGAAAACATGTCTGGCTCCTGCTTCTTAGAACCTAAGTAGGATTCTCCCTTGCTGCTGCCTGCTCGAAAGTTCATATGCAAATGACAGGCCAGTGTGGATAGAACAGGCCCTGATTTCTGTCTTTAAATGCCATGGGGCACTTGGGATTGTGGGCAGGATCATGACATGATTAGAAAGGCTTGGAGTTGCTTTCCAGGACTGTCTTAAGATGTGTTGATGGCCTGTGGATGGGGAAGCATCAGCAGTATGAGGAGTGAGGGTGGTGACAGCCAGCAATGCTCTGCTCTGCTCTGAGCCATTGTTTCCCTCTGGAAATGTGGAACAGAGGAAAGACAGAGCTGGCCACTTAGGGTGGATGGCAGAGGAAGGGGTTCTTCTTAAGGACAGGGTGCTAAATCCAAAGAAGCAAAGACTGGAGAGAAAATGAGACAGAAATTGAGAGCCCATCTCATACCTCTGGCCAACTGTCTGGACTGCAAGATGAAGTATTGAACTTGTGTGGCTTCTGGGATCAACCAGAGGAAGTTAAAAGAGAGGATTTTACTCATTATAAAGAAGTTTATTCAAATTTTAGAGGATTTGATGACAATATTTCCTTGATTTTTTTTTCAAATTGTGGTGACTCCATATATAACACAAAATTTTCAAGTTTAACATACTTCACATGTACAATTCCATGTTAATCATGTTCATCAGTAGTGTTGATCATGTTCTGATACATAGTTCAAAATGAGGCACACGATGACTTGGGAAATGGTAAGTTTCCCATCTAGGAAACCTATAAGGCAAGGCTAGAATATGAGATGTGTTAGAATGGTGATGTAGGAGGTATTGCCAAGATTACCACAAACTTCCTCCCGGAAATGAGGATGTGAGCTATAAATATCTTTCTAAGCGTATCATCAGTTGGTTATTTCAAAAAACATGCTAACCAACAAGCAATTAGAAAATCTCAGTGGCATATCGTAAAACACGTTTTTTAAAGATCAAGAGCCTAGAATATATCCATTTTGTCCAGCACCATTTATTGAAGAGGGCATCTGCTTCCCATTTGATACTTTTTGGGGCCCTAATCAAAGATCAGTTGCCTGTATGCTGATGTTTTTATTTCTGGGTCTTCTGCTCTTTTCCATTGGTCTGAATATCTGTCGTTATACTAGTACCACACTGTTTTGACTACTGTGGCCATATAGTATGTGCCAAAGTCAGGTAAATCAAGCCCTCCCACTTTTTCCTTCTTAAGGAGTTCTTTGCTAATTCTGGACTTCTTCCCCCTCCATATGAAGTTGGTCCTCTGTTTTTCCAATTCTTTGAAGAAGGATGGTGGTATTCGTATCAGGATAGCATTGAACTTATATATTACCTTGGGCAGAACTGACATCTTTATTATATTGACTTCCAATCCACGAGCATGGGATATTCTTCCATTTGTTGAGGTCACTCGTAATTTCTTATAGTAGTGTTTTATAATTTTCCTCATACAAATCTTTCGGTTTTTTAGTCAGGTATATCCCTAGGTATTTCAATTTGTGCTTCACTATTGTAAAGGGTAATACCTTTTTAATTGTCTCTTCTGTGATCTTGTCTGATGTGTAGAGCAGTCCAATAGATTTCTGTTTGTTGACTTTGTATCCTGCCACTCAGGATCTTCAATATATAGAATCATATCGTCTGCGAATAATGATAATTTTGCCTCTTCCTTCCCCAGATGAATACTTTTAATATATTTTCTTTGTCTTATGTTGTTAGCTAGGACCTCCAATACTATGTTAAATAGGAGTGGGGACAAGGGCCATCCTTGTCTGCTCCCCTTTTTCGTGGATTTTTTTAGTCTTTTCTCCATTAACTACCACATTGGCTCTTGGTTTTTCATATATGGCTTGTATAATATTGAGGAATTTCCCTTCTATTCCTATCTTTGTGGGTATCTTAAACAGGAATTCGTGTTGGATGTTGCCAAATGCTTTTTCCACATCTATTGATATTATCATGTGGTTCTCATAATTTTTCCTGCCAATGTGGCAAATAACACTGATGTTATTCCGTATGTTGAACTATCCCTGCATCCCTGGTATGAATCCCACTTGGTCACAATGAATTATTTTTTAATATGCTTTTGTATTCTATTGGCCAGTATTTTGTTAAGGATTTTGGCATCAATGTTCATTAGGGATATTTGTCTATAGTTCTCAATTCTTGTGGCATCTTTGCCTATGTGGGGGTATCAGAGTGATATTATCTTCATAAAAGGACTTTGGGAGTTTTCTGTCTTTTTCTATGTTCTGGAAGGGTTTGTATAGGATTAGTGTCAGTTCTTCCCTGAATGCTTGGTAGAATTCTCCTGTGAAGCCATCTAGCCTGGGTTTTGTTTATTTATTTATTTATTTTTGGTAATCCCTTGATTAGCTTGTCTATTTCTTCCATTGCTATGGGTCTGTTGAGGTTTTTGATCTCCATCTGGAATAGTCTAGGGAGGGATTGTGTTTCCAAATATTTCTCCATGTCTTCCAAATTGTTGAATTTATTAGCATATAGACCTTCATAGTTCTGTGTAATTATCCTTTTGAATTCATTAGTATCCAGTGTAATGTCCCCTGTTTCATCCCTCATCCTTGCAAATGTTGATTTTTCTTTCCTTTCTTTGGTTAGGTTTGCCAGCGGTCTATCAATTCTGCTAATTCTTTCAAAGAACCAACTTTTAGCGGCATTAATTTCTTCCATAGTTTTTTTGTTTTCCCTCTCCTGTATCTCAGCTCTGATTTTTATTATACCTATCCCCTTGCTATTATGATTGTTCTGTTGACTCTGCTTTAATTGGTGTAAGTTTTGTGTCAGCTTATCATCCACGAGTATCTCTTCTTTTTTAATGTGTGTATTTATTGCTATCAGCCTTTCTCTGATAAATGCCTTAAGGTATGCCGTATTTTCGTTCTCATTGGTTTCTAGGAATTTCCTGATTTCATCTCTGATCTGGGTTAATACCCACCCCTTTTGCAATAGAATATTGTTCATCTTCCAATTGTTTGACCTTGTTTCCTTCACAGTCTTTCTGTGAATTTCCAGCATTATGATACAATGATCAGAGAGAGATGTCTGTATAACCTCTATGTGCTTGAATTTACTCGTTTGATTTGACTCCCAGTATGTGATCTCCTTTTGAATATGTGCCGTGTGATCTGGAAAAGAAAGTTAATTTTTTTCATGTGGGTGGAAAGCTCTGAAAATATCAAGTCAAGTAGTCCAATTGTAGTATTTAGATCTGTAGCCTCCTTGTTGGGTTTCTTGCTCAATGATCTGTCTTTTTCAGAGAGTGGTGTATTAAAGTCACCAACTATAATTGCTGAGCTTGTAATCTCTTTTTTCATCATGGAGTGTTTGATTTACAAATTTTGAAGGTCTCTCGTTAGGTGCATATATGTTTATTATGCTCACTGGTTCTTGGTCTACTGTTACCTTGAGCATTATATAGTGCCCCTCCTTGTCTATTGTTGTGGCCTGTATCTTAAGGTCAATTTGTTCAGATATTAAGATTGCTACCCCTGCCTTTTTTGCATTGCCATTTGCTTGGTATATTTTTCTCTAGCCTTTAATTCTCAACCTGTTTTTGTCTGCCAGCTTGAGATGAGTCTCCTAGAGGCAGCAAATCGATGGGTTATGTTTTCTAAGCCAGTCTATAACCCTATGCCTTTTAATGCCTGAGTTCAGGCCATTGATGTTCAGTGTTATTATATCCATCTGTGGACTTTGTGATGTCATTTGTACCTTTTGTGTTGGATATTTTCCTATCTATCTATCTCATCTGCTTGTGTTGTGTGTGTGGTCTATGTTTGCCTTCTTTCCACTATTGAGCTGATGCTATCCTGGGGGCTGCTTCCTCTTTGTAGCCCTATGGAAGGAGTTGTTCTATGTGATGGTCTCTTGTTGCCCTCATTGAGTGTTGATCTTCTGCCCATACTGGATCGGCAAGGATCTTTTGTAGGGCTGGGTTTCTTTTTATGTATTCTTTTAGGGTTTCCTTGTCTGGGAAGACTCTTACTTCTCCATCTATCTTAATGGATAATTTGTCTCGGCAAAGTATTTTTTTGTTTGCGTTGTTTTCCTTCAATTTTTGGAATATGTTACTCCATTCCATCCTCTTCTTCAGTGTTTCCGCTGATAGGTCTGAAATACTCTTATTGGGGTACTTTTATACGTAACTGTTTGCTTTTCCCTAGCTGCTTTTATGACCTCCTTTTCCTCATAGTTGGAAAAATTGACAATTATCTGTCTTGGTGACTTCTTCTGGGGATTTAGTCTCACTGGTATTCTTTCAGCCTCGTGATTGGTTGCCTGATTTTCATTTATTATGCTGGGGAAGTTTTCTTCTAAGAATCCCCTCGTTATTTTCGCTGTTGTCTTGTTCTGCTTGTCCAAATAATTCTAATATTGTTTCTTTTCATAGCATCAGACATGGCTCTCAAAATTTTTTCATCCTCTTGGATTGACCTAGTTGACTGCTTTTCCCATTTGCTGAGGTCTGCTTGGTTATCCTCTAGGTAATTGGAGCGATTCTTTGCCTCCCCAAGTCTGTTGGCAAGCTCTGTCGATTTGTCACTGGATTTTGTTATTTCATCCCTTAACTCTTATATCTCCCTCTGGTGTGTTGCCTTTATTTCCTCTATCATGTCATCTTTTTTCTGCATTCCTTCCCTCATATCCTTTATGATTCCAAGCAGCATTGTGAAAATTTCTTTTTGTGGCAGGTCAATATCTGCTTCTTCTATGCCCATTGTTAGATTCATGATTTCTTCCGGCATTGTCTTCCGTTTCTCTGGCTTTTTCGTTGAAACTATTAGAACTGGTTGCTGTTTACGTGTTTTTTTTAGAGGAGCCTGGAGCCATTTTCCTGAATCGAAGACCCCCGGGCTCTGTCTTGGGGGTTTCGGATGAATGCTTCTACGTACTATCTGGTGGTAGCTATACTGAGGGGTCAGGCTATTACTGTATCTTCCTGTGGTTTCATTCTTAGCCTAGCCATCCAGTATTCCATTATTTGGAATGTGAGTTGGATATTCCTCTCATGTGATGCTGGTCGGGTTGTTGTGGGCCCACAGGGAAGTCACTTCCCTGGTCGATATCTAAGTAGGCTTCATGCTGCTTGGGGAACCTTGGATGGAACCTGCTGGTTTTTATACTATACTCAGAATTCTATAAGCCACCATAGGAAGGAACTCATGAACCATCCAGCAGAACCATTTCATGTCACAGATTAAAATACAAAGTCCAGGAAAAGAGGAAGCTCATGTATGTTCCTACAGCTCGAATCTGATCTCTACGCTCTAATGGCCTTTTCTCACACCCTGTACTGCTATGGACTGAGGACGACTTTTATACTTTTGTGGTGGAGCTGCAAGGGCCAAGAATAAATGTAAAGTGTAGCTGAAAGCCATCACCTGTATTTTCTGCAAGGATTTTAAAAAAGAAAGAAAGTAACAATTTTAGCTCCCGATAAATAGTGGGTATACAGCACTTAATGAATGGCATTTGTTAAGTGTGTGAAGGCAGTTCTTCAAGGATCATTCAGAGAAGTATTTCTGAAAAACTTTTAGCTTCATAATCTTGCATTAAGTTCTTGATCATATACAATATCTGTGGAGATAGGATACTTGGACTATGTTCCCAAGACACATGTAGTCTCACAGGGCAGAGAAATTAGTCAGTGATAATGTCAAAGCAATGGCCATGAGGCTGTGCGGATGAAGGTAACAGATAAATGTATTCCATTAATAAAAATCATTTTATTGGGACTCTTACAGCTCCTTACAATCCATACATACACCCATTATGTCAAGCACATTTGTACATATGCTGCCATCATAATTTTTTAAAACATTTTCTCTCTACTTGAGCCCTTTGTATCAGCTCATTTTTACCCTTCCCTGCCCCACACTCCCTCTTTCATGAACCCTTGATAATATATAAATTATTTTTTTCATGTCTTACACAGACTACTCTCTCCCTTTACCCTCTTTTTTGTTGTTTGTCCTCCTGGGGTGGGGGGGGGAAGGGTGTTAATATGTTGATCATTGTGATCAGTTCCCCCTTTCTCCCCCCACCTGGTATCACTATTCTTAATATTGGTCCTAAGGAGTTTATCTGTCCTTGATTTCTGGTGTTTCCAGCTCTTATCTGTACCCATGTACATGCTATGGTGTAGTCAGATTTGTAAGGTAGAATTGGGGTCATGATATGGGGTCATGCTATTGGTGGTGAGGAATCAATGAAGAACCAGAGGAAGTTGTATGTTTCAATGGTGTTATACTGCACTCTAACTGCCTCATCTCTTCCTTGTGACTTTTCTGTGATGTTGTCCAATTGTCTAAAGATGGGCTTTGGGTCTCCACTTTGCTTTCCACCACATTAACATCAATATGATTTTTTGTTCTGGGTCTTTGATGCCTGATACTTAGTCCCATCGACACTTCATGATCCCACAGGCTTGTGTGTTTCTTCCATGTGGGTTTTGTTGATTCTCACTAAATGACCGCTTGTTTACCTTCAAGCCTTTAAGGCCCCAGATGCTATATCTTTTGATAGCTAGGCAGCATCAGCTTTATTCACCAGATTTACTTATGCACCAATTTTGTCTCCAGTGAAATTGATTCCATTTTATTATTTCCTAAATTCCGTAAAAGCAGGACTATGTCTTTATAAGCACCTCGCAGAATGTCTGGAACATAGAAGGTGATTAATAAATATCTGTAAGATGAAGACATGCTAGATTTGGCTAAAATAGCACCAAAGTCTTACTGGAGGATAGGAACTTCAAACTGGACTCTGGCGGGTGTGTGGCATTGCAGTGTTTGATACTGATTTACTCAGGAAACAGAATAGACTTCTTGACATGAAATGCTTTTGCCAAAATGTCAAGCATGGACTAACCGAATGCCTTGTTTACTTTCATAGCATTCCACACAGTCCTGTTTCTGATCCAGTACCCATTTTATGGCAAATGGAATGCAGCAATGGGCCATGCTCATAGAATTCATGGCTCTTACAATCTCCCCATCATTCTGAAACCACTGGCATGATAAGACAATGGAATGGCTTTTTAAAAGTGCCAGCAAGATGATACTTGCAGGCAGGTGCCATGTTCTCCAGGAGATGCTATGTGCTATAAATCAGCATATAGTGCTGTTTCTCCCATAAACATTACTCATAAACCTGCTGGTCCATAGATTTTAGTTCCAAAGGGAAAATGCTTTAGTCAGAGAACACAACAAAGATGCCATTGAACTGGAAGTTTATAGTGGCATCTAGCCTTGTTGAACTCTTCATGTCTTTCAATTAACAAGCAAAGAAGAGAGTAAAGTTTTGGGTACCTAAACCTGATTATCAAGAATAAATTGAATTGCTACTACACAAACGATGTAAGTAAGGCACAGTACCATGACCTGTGATTAAAGTCAAAGGAAAACTATAGCAAAGTACATACAAGACTGCTAGTGTCCCGGTCTCTTCAATTATAAGTGTATGGGCTATCTCACCAAACAAACTCTTTATTATCTTCAATAATAAAGATATGGGCCATCCCACCTGTAGGTTGTTTGCTGTGGGCAAAGGTAATTTGGAATGGGTAGGACCATTCTAATTGTGAGCTTCAACCATGTAACTTGTTGAAGAATCACGTACTGTAATAGTTTTAAGTATTTTCCTTATTTTGTTATTATGAGTATATATGTATATATATGAATTTCTTTTGTTTTCTCCCCTTTTATTTGCTTATTGCATAGCATAAGATGCATTATGCTTTTTATGTCACAGTATTTTATTTACAGGTAATTCAAAGATAAGAATGAATAATGCCCCAGGGACTCTACATCTACTTTTGGAGAAAAGATTTATGTGTTTTCAGTGTTACATAGAATAGTTATATTAGGTGAGAATATTTATTATGAATATTACTATTGTCTCTAATTGAATATTAAATTTAGCTCAGGAAATGTGTATGGATATCAGATTGGCAAGAAATGGATTGGGGTGCTGAATTTGATGTATCCATTTGTCTATGCCCAGTCCCCAGTTATTCATTCAAACACTAATTTAGATATTCTTGAGAATTTTTTGTGGTGATGTGATTAAAGTCCATAATCAGTTGACTTTAAATAGGAAAGATTATCCTATATAATCAGCCTGGGTCTGATTCAATCTGTGGAAAAGCTTTAAGATCAGAATTGAGTCTTTGCTGAAAAAGAAATTCTACCTACAAATAGAAGCTTCCTCCCAGGCCTGAGAGTCCAGTAATGAACAGATAAACACATGAAAAGGTAACAGGAGCATACTCCTAAAAAGAAAATCAATTAGATGATGGAAAGGTGAAAACTACCCACAGCATGGGATGAGGTTTCAGTGTTTTTAGCCAATAGCTTACCCAGATGTAGAGTCCCTAGGGCATTATTCATGGCGTGCTGTGGCTCAAGCTAGAGGCAGTCAAGTCTGGAAACACCACAGACCCTCCACCCTGAGCAACTCAGGGGCAGGGAAAAATAGCTCTAAGTCTGCAGTAGAAAAGGCCTCCCATAAAACTACATTGAGAAAACAAATGAATAAATAAAAGGGGAACAAAACAGATCTGAATGATTGTTAAAGTTTCAGAGGCAGACCCTGAATAATTTTTGGTAGACAAGGTCCTGAACCGATGTATTGGGAATGGAAAGTGGGGTATTTTCTAAAGTGGAAAAAGTGTATAGATACGGACAATATTGTGAACTTGAAGAAAGTTGAGATTGTCCAGAAATCAATGAAGAATGTCTTAATTCTCAAAATGCTAAATAAATAAAAAAAAGTTTGTACAAAGAGAAAGTCTTTATCTGAGAGCAATTCTGGTGAGAGCAAAGCAAACAAAGAGAGATTCTACTGGAAACCCAGGGGCTCTGCCAAATCTACTGATCCCGGATACACAATCAGTACAAAGGCAGCAGTGAAGAATTCAGGTTTCTAAAGAAACAAAACAAAAATAAAACCGAAAAAACACACAAAAAACAGAAAAGAATTCATGTTTCTCATGAAATAAGAAGATTCAAAAGAGGATGGTAAAATAAGGAAACCTGAAGATTCAGATTCAGTGCTGGTAAATTAGGGAAACCTGAAATGACTTCAAATTTTAAATGTGTTTTATGAAGAGAGACTAATATAGTATTTGTGTACAGAGGATGAAGCTCAATAATTTTACATTGCTTTTTATATGTGTTTATATATAATTTTGGATTATGAATTTATTAGCATAAATAATAAATCCATTCTTTTTTAATGCCTCTTTAAAAATCATTTTATTGGCTGCTCTCACACTCTTATCATAATCCATACATACATTCACAGTGTCAAACACATTTGTACATTTCTTGCCATCATCATTCTCAAAGCATTTTCTTTCTATTTGAACCCTTGGTATCAGTTTCTCATTATCCTCCCAAACCCTCCCTACCTCAGGAATCCTTAATAAATTTATAATTTTTTTTCATGTCTTACACTGTCTGATGTCTCCCTTCACCCACTTTTCTGTTTTCCATCCCCCAGGGAGGAGGTTATATGTAGATCGTTGTGATCAGTTCACCCTTTCTTCCCCGACCTTACCTTTGCCCCCTTGGTATCATTACTCTCATTATTGGTCCCAAGGGATCTATCAGTCCTGGATTCCCTGTGTTTTCAGCTCTTATCTGTACCAGTTTACATGCTCTAGTCTAGCTGGATTTGTAAGGTATAATTGGGATCATGATAG
The DNA here is from genome assembly GCF_050624435.1 of Tenrec ecaudatus. Lineage (NCBI taxonomy): Eukaryota > Metazoa > Chordata > Mammalia > Afrosoricida > Tenrecidae > Tenrec > Tenrec ecaudatus. The sequence goes on along the minus strand of NC_134541.1, from coordinate 81,326,630 downwards.
TGGTGAGGAGGAAGCATTAAAGAACTAGAGGAAAGTTGTATGTTTCATGACTGCTATACTGCACCTTCACTGGCTCATGTCCTTCCTGTGTTAGGGGATGTTCAGTTGCCTTCAGATGGGCTATATGTCTCCACTCTGTACTCCCTATTATTCACAATGATATGATTTTTTGTTTTTGATGCCTGATACCTGATCCTATCAACACCTTGTGATCATACAGGCTGGTGTACTTCTTCCATGTTGACTTTCTTGCTTCCCTGCTAGATGGCTGCTTGTTTATCTTTAAGCCTTTATGAACCCAGGTGCTATAACTTTTGATAGCTAGGCACCACTAGCTTTCTTCACCACATTTGCTTATGCACCCACTTTGTCTTCAGCAATTATGTTGGGAAGGTGAGCATTATGGAATTCCAGTTTAATAAAACAAATTGTCCTTGTATTGAGGTAGTTCTTGAGTAGAGGCCCAGTACCCATCTGCTACCTTAGTACTAAACCTATAAATATATGCACATAGATCTGGAAGTCAAGTTTGATTTGTTGGTTTTGAAGTATCATCGGGGAGTTGTTGGAGTTATTTGGATTTTATGTTGTTGTATCAGTATCACTGGTGATCTTGAACAAATAAACTTTACCATTTGTCTCATTTATTAGAAAAGAACTGTGGTATATTATTTCCTCTGCCTTAGAGGCTAGCTTTTCTAAATATTGCATTATTTTATTTATTCAATATTGAATCAAAACTTGTATGCCTAAAGACCATTCTCTAATGCTTGTCTGTCAATTTGTCATACTACTGTGGCTTGTGTATAACTGTGATGCTGGAAACTATGTGGGTGGCATTTAAAAATACCAGCAGCAGCATTCAAAGTGAACAGATTTCAGCAGAGCTTCCAGACTAATAACAGAATACAAAGAAGGAATAGGATGTCCACTGTGGAGGAATGAGCCAATACAAACCTTATGGACTATAGTGGAATGTTTTTAAAAACTGAAAACCTCATTGTCAGAGACAGTGCCAGAAGATGAGCAACTCTGGTGGGAAGGTACTGAAAATATGACTGAGGAAGAGCTGCCTTCCATAAGAAGAGTCACTCATGATGATGTGAATGCAAAACCTTTGGGCAGAACTCAATATGGGACACAACTCAAATTTATTAAAAACAGCTACAAACATCTATTAATAATTAGAATTTTGAATGTAGAAAGTGTGAATCTAGGAAAATTGGAAGTCATCAAAAATGAAATGATATGCATAAAGATCTACATTATAGGAATGAGTGAGCTGAAATGAACTTATTTGGCATTTTCAATCAGAAAATTAAATGAGTTAATATGCTGGGAATGGGAATGACAAATTCATCATCAAAAGAACATCTCTAGGTCTCTTTATGATAGGTTAATATCTATCTACATACAAGGAAATCCACTCAGTGCAACCATTATTAACACTTACGTGCTAACACTAAATCTAGGGATGAAGAAATTGAAGAATTTTACTAAACCGTCAGTCAGAATTGATCAAACATTCAGTCAGGGTGCATTGATAATTATTGACAATTAGAATGCAAAAGTTTGAAACAAAGAAAAAGAAACAGTAGTTTGAGAAGATGGCCTCAATGATAGAAATGTAACTGGAAATCTCATGATAGAATATTGCAATACCAAAAATTTCTTCATTGAAAATACCTTTTATCAACAACAAAAACAGTGACTATGTAAGTGAACTTCTGTAGATGAAAAACACAGCAATCAAATTGACTACATTTGTAGGCACAGATGATGATGAACCTCAATATCAATAGACAAAACAAGGCCAGGGGCTGACTGTGGTAGAGACAATTAATTGCTCATATGTAAGTTCAGGTTGAAATTGAAGAAAATTCAAACAAGTCCATGAAAGCCAAAATATGACCTACACATATATCACCTGGACTTTGAGAATATTTCAAGAACAAATTTAATGCATTAAACATGAATGACATCAAGGACATAATACATGAAGGAAGAAGGTAATTGGAAAGAAAAAGAAGTTCAAATTGGATGTCAAAATATTTAACTCTGCAAGAAGGAAAGGCAATATGGCCACCAAATAACAAACACAAAAAGCTCTCCTCAGCAACTACTGGAGAAGTTCTTTTAGGAAGATCTGCAAGAAGTGAAAAGCTAAGTAGTCCAATGTTTCTTAAAGTGGGATAGCAGCCACATCTGCTGATAGACTCCTTTGCTACTGACTGGTGGCACAAATCCTTCTGAGTCCTGTTCCTCCCTGGCACTCCTGCTTTTTCCTGGCCTCTGAGGAAAACCAGCCAGCCAAACCTCTTGCCTTAATGGCCTCTGGAGGCCCTGGTAGGTAGCAGATTGTGTGGACAACTTGGTACAGACATAAGGATGTAACCAAGTTAAATTTTCATGATTTCTCTCTATCCTCCTTTTTCCTGTCTTACTCTCCAGTACCTTCCCTTTCCACTTGCCCCAACTCCCTCACACAGCATATGGATACACACAACACCACCAAAGCAGCAGGAATTCTCAACCACAAAGTAGTTTTATTTACTTTCTTTTATTTTGCTTGTGTACTTTTGTTCTATCTATCTATCTATCTATCTATCTATCTATCTATCTATCTATATACACATTTTTCCAGTTCTCTCCTTCTCCCTCTTCTCGGGTCCTCTTCTGGAGCAACAGCCACTCCACTGCCCAACCCCAATTCACACACATATCTGAGAATGCACATTCACCTCCAGGTAAAAACACACAGACCTGCAGATTCCAGATCATGCACCGAAACAAGGATTTGGCTTTCATTTTTGTTTTCCTCTAAGTACACAGACCCATCCACATTCATGCTGCCATAGCAACAGAACCTCAGCACCCACACACAAACCATACCTGAGTCTTTTCTTTTTCCCTGCACATCCACCCACTATCTTGTCCTACTTTTTTTCTTATGAACTATAATTCCATGAAACTTATTAATCCTGATTACTCCACTTAAAATACATTTTCCAATTATTTTTACAAATATATTGGCCTATCCAGACAGCCACTTATTATTAGTATCATTGCTTTATTTTCTTTGCTCCTTCTTGCTCCCAACTTCCCCAACTTATCTCTCTCTCTTTTCTCCATGTGATCGCTCTATGTTTTCCATCTCCTACTAGAGCTCTCCCACATCACTAGATAGAGCCAACTACTTATATATGACCCAGCAGCCCACATACCACTCACTAATCGATGTACTACGATGCCAAAGAAACAGCAGTCAACCACAGTAGCCCCCAAATAAAGAAAACAAACACAAACAACCAAAAATGACCCAAACCCGATACAGTACTCTGAAGAAGGGGCCTTAGAACTACTAGAGACAGAATTCAGAAGAATGATAGTTAGGTCTTTTCAAGAGAGGTAGGGAATTAGCATGAGAACAATGGATGAATTTTAAAAAATCTTTAAAACAAATATAATCCTAAAAGATATACAATTAGATAACAGAATTAGACAACAGACTAAAAGAACTGAGGAAGAGAATGGAAGAACAGGAATATTGAATCAGTGGACACAAAGGTAATCACTATGACTACAATTCACTAGAGAAACAATCAACAGAAGCAAAGAACAACAATAAAACCCTGTAAATGATGTTTGACATTCTCAAGGGAGATAACTTAGTACAAGATAAACAACAACAAAAATATCTCCTGGAACAAGATGAAACAAAGAAACACGAGAAAATAGAGTCATAAATAATGGAAGACATTTTGCCCAACATCACAAAAGGAAAGAATCACAAATGGAATATATTCAAAAGTAAAACAGAATAACATATCATTATGAAACTCTCCAATTTCATGGAAAATAGGGAAGCCTATGGGAAACTATAGAAAAAGCACAATCACCTACAATTAAAAATAAAAAGCTGAAACTTCCTGGCAGAAACTGCAGGCAAAAAAAACAGTGAAGTAATATACATGACTTTGAAGGGAATAAAAACTGCCAGCAAAGAATTCTATGTCCAGAAAAACTATCCCTCAAATAAAAATAGTTCTAGAGAATGAAACACTAAAGGTGTTCACACAAACAAACAAAAAACAAAATTAACTGATCACAATAGACAGAGAATCAACAACAACAATAAATAAACCAGAGAGGATCACACAGCACAACATCACCCATATAGGAATACAATAAAATAAGAATTCAAAACAATGCAGAAAAAGAGGTAGAACAAGTATACTAATAAAATAACCCAGAATGGAGATGAAAGAAACAAATACAGCAAAATGACAGTCCACATATATTAATTATAATTTGTGTGTAATAATTACAAACTCAAATATATGAATTACACAGAATATCAATGGATTATATGCACCAATCAAAAGATAAAGAGTTGCAGAATGGATTTTTAAAAAAGACTCATCTATATGCTGCCAACTAAAAACACACTTTAAACTCAAATGAAAAAAATAAGCTAAATATCAAAGGATGTAATAAATCTATCAAGTTTTAACAAACATAAAAAGGTAAGAATTCCCTGAAGGGGATGAATAACAGAAATGTGGGTGAGAGGAGACAATGGACACTGCAAGATATGAAATAATAATAACAATATATAATCGATCAAGAATTCATGGGGGTGGGAATGTGGGGGGTTGGTTCAGGGGAAAAAGAAGAGCTTATGCCAAAATTCAAGTAGAAAGAAAATGTTTTGGAAAGATAATGGCAACATATGTACAAATATGCTTGATACAATTGATGTATGGATTATTATAAAAGCTGTAAGGGCCACCAATAAAATTATTTTTATTAAAAGGCAGAAATGGAAATATTAATCTCTAATAAAATAGATTCCAAGGCAAGTGATATAATGAGAGGCATGAACACTCCATAGTGATTAAAGAACATATAAATTTAATAAATATATATACACCCAATAAAAAACCCTCAAAATACATCAATCATGTTCACACAGAGTTGTAAACAGAAACAAACAGTTCAACAAGAATTGTGGAAAACTTCAGCACACCACATTCAAGGAAAGACAGTTCACCAGGAAGTAAACTCAGTAAAGAAAGAGAAGAGCTAAACAACACGATTAACCAGCTTGACCTCCTAGATATATATAGAGCTATTCACTCCACAATAACAGAGTGTATATTCCTTTCAGAGTACACAGTGCATGCTCTAGAATAGATGACCTGTTAGACCACAAAGCAAGCCTCAACAAATTAAAAAACATAGAGATCCAACAATCTATTTACTAAGATCACAAAACTATAAACCTGGAAATCAATAATAGAAAGAACAGGAACATAAAGACAAGCACATGGAAACAGAACAATGTATCGCTGAAAATGACCAAATAATAGATGAAATAAGGGATAAAATGAAGAAATTCCTTGAAATAAACAAGAATAACAATTATATCAAAATTTTGAGAACACAGAAAAAGGTATCATCCTAGGTCAATTTAAAGCAATCAAAACACAAATGGAAAAAGAGGAGAAAATCAAAATCAACACCTTAACACACACCTCCAATAAATAGAATAAAGTCAAAAGCATAAACTTTCCAGAAACAAAAGACAAGAAATTATACAGAATTGAGATTTTGACAAACTGCTAGCAAATATAACAAAGGAAAAGAAAGAGAAGGTACAATGAATTAGAATTTGAGATGAAAAAGGTGACATCACAACAGACTAAATTAAATAAATAGAATAATAGCACAGTATTTAGAATGACTGTGATCCCACAAGTTTGATAATCTAGAAGAAATAGACAAATACCTAGCAATACATCATCTCCCCAAATTAATGTATATGGATGTAGAAAACCTGAACATACACATAACAAAAGAAGATATAGAAGGGGGCATCAAGAATCTTCTATCCAAGGAAATCCCAGCACTAGATGGTTTCACAGGGACAATTATAACAAGTGTTTTAGGGTAGAGCTGTCACCAACTCTACACAGACTGTTCCAGAATATAGAAAGGGACCATAGCTCTCAATTCATTCTGTGAATTAAGTGTAATCCTGACACATACACCAGGCAAATTCCCAACAATGACAGAAAAGTATAGACAAATATCCCTCATGAACATAGATGCAAAGACTCTCGACAAAATTCTGGCCAGTAGAATCCAACAACATATAAAAAAATAATATTAATTAATCACGACAAAGCAGGATTCATGGCAGGGATACAAGGATGATTCAACATTTGAAGAAAAATCAATGCAGTGAACCACATAAACACGGCAAAGAATAAGAACCAGAACCAAACACAGGCCTGATGGTATCATTCAGTGCTATTGAGTCGATGTAACCCCACAGTAACCTCCTCTGTCAGAGTAGATAAGAGCACTAGTGTCATAGCGGTTTGTGTCTTTGGCTGCGAACTGCATTGTCAACAGTTTGAAACTACCAGTCAGTCCAAGGGGAGACAGATGAAGCTTCCTACTCCTGTAAAAGGTTATACTCTCTGAAACTCACAGGGAAGTGCTACTCTGTCTTATAATATCACTGGGAGTTGGAATTGGCTCAGTGAGATGAAATGTCAGAGTATATCTGCCTCATAGGATTTTCTAGGTTGCAATTTTTACAGGAATAGATCCTCCGCTCTTGTCCATGAGGAACTGCTGACGGGGGTTCTACCTTTTCGTTAGCACCTGAATACTTAATCTCTCTGCCACCAAGGATCCTCCATGGTCCTACTATCTTTTACTGATTGTCATGATTGTCTCCAATTCCAAAAAGGGTGTTAATGCAAAAACACAAGATAGCAATAAAGACAATGATTGGAGTGAGGAGGACCAGTATTTGAGGTCCCCCCAAAGTCACACCTGGGTTGCCTAGGGTTGGAAAAAGGTTGAGGGGAAGGGCCATGCCATCAGGTGGGCTAAGTAACTTAAACCCTTTCCATAGTCATGGCACTCAGTTTCTCAAAATGACCTTTCCACGCATTTTCTCAAATGATCCACTAAATAACTGCAGTTACTGATTTTATTCTCCAATACTCTTATCTCCCCCAGCTGTATAAACACTTGAGTGAAGTAACTGGTTTAAATAATTATTATAAAAACAGTGCAGGCCCACAGAAAGGCATTTATATACATTGGAATGGTGCATATTACCTCATGTGAGAATTCCTAACCTAAGTGAACAGCTCCTGAAAGCTCTCTAGCTCCTTCAGGACCCATTGCTCAGTAACAGTATCAGCCACACAAACAAGCAAAATCACCCTAACTGATCCCTCTAGGCACTTGCTTTCCATACAATTGCTCAATAAATAACCATGTCCAGGCCTCAATAGACTACAGACTGCCTAAGTAGCTGGGGGTGGGAAGGAAAGGACCTTAGAGGACAACGGGGTTTCTCCTTTTGAAAAAAGCTTCTGTCCTTTCCTGTTAGTGCTCCAATAGCATGCCTAGACTCAGGGCAGATGGTAAAAGGGACAAGGGGAGGGCACAGTCCAGTGGGACAGTGGGAGTAGGAGCTCCCTGGGGTCTGCTTCAAGTACCATTCATCTGTTTTTCCACTTAAGATTCTAGGCATTGGCCTGTTGATGGCCTATTGTCCATTGTCAATGGCAGTAAGGAATTTAAAAGATCAAGGCATAGATTGGGTTTTTAAGGGAAGTATAACCAGTGAAGCTCATATATATATATATATGGCTCATATATATATAAATGTTTCTATCAAAGAAATGACATAATTCTAGAGACAGAGTGTGAATCTGGGTACTTTAGAGAAACAAATCCACAGAAACTCATGTATAAGAGAGAGTTTTATATAAAGGTTAAGTGCACATCAAGAAAACATCCCAACCCAGTGCTGCCCAAACCTACAGTCCAACATTAACCCATATGTCCAACACCAATCCACAAAGTCCTCCTTCATCTCACAAAAACGGATGCAATGATACCGACTGCAGGAGGAAAGCTGAGTCAGTGAACATGTAAGCATCTCAGCGCTGGAAGGGGTCTCCACACGGGTGCTCCAGCACCCAGGGCTGCATCGGGGCAGGTCCATGTGGCTTCTCCTCAGGGATGTCCTGCTGGAAATGAGCCCCGCCTGCAGGGAACTGGCCAAGGCAGGGAACTGACCAAGGCAGCTTCCCCTTGGTCCAATCATCAGAAAGCAAGAGACCGGAGAACTAGAAAGGCAAGGCTCACTGAGCCATTTATCCCTCCGCCCTTCAATTAATCACACATGTGTTTATCAGCCAGGTTGGCACAATAAACTAACTACTCGGACAGGCAAGTCTGTGGGTAGAAGCTAGAGGCTTCTCTTGACATATAATTATAGGGGCTATTAATCTCCGTTGTGCCTCCAAATGAGATCATCAAGCTGCTACCTGATTGACAGGCTAGACTCCACCCCTTCAAGTTGACAGGAGATTATGTAACTGCCAGGTCATATTATGACAAATTAAAAATCCCATCATACCAGCTATTGAAATACCCTTTTGATGAATGTATCATTACTTTTGTATTTTATGTTCCCCACAGTAAAGCATATGATTGTTTGATTCAAACTGGCCAACACGTTAGTTTCAATTACTGAGATATTGATCTTTGTGCATTCCACTTTATTTTTGAGCACCTTCTAATTCATATTTGATACATGCTACATTCAAATTACTGATGGCTATACACAGGTGTTTCTTAGTTGTGCCTCACCAGTAAACGAAGGTTCCGAAAGCATTTCTGCATCCATATCTTCATGGTCAGTACTTACTTTAAAGACACAGCTCTTTTTCAGTTGTTCTTTGCATGCCTTTCGATCTGAGATACTCATCTTCTTGCTCTTTATCTAACAGTATTATGCTTCTATTCAAAATGCTTTCAGTGGCTGATCTTTAATAAGCGAACACCCTGTTCCTTCTCAGTCTATTCTTAGTCTAGAAGCTCCACTGAAACCTGTTTATCTTGAGTGACTGCTGCTATTGAAATACCATTGATATCACATCCAGCATTTCAATAATATACAGTCCATAGTATGTCAATTTAACAAATGGGGGAATCTGCTGAGGAACAATCTAAATATATAAAGGAAGAAAGGAGAAGCCACAAACAAACATGAAGAAATTCTATGAATGGTGTGGGACATCATCAAAAGGAAAAATTGTCATTTCCTTGGAATTTCAAAATAGGAAAAGAAAACAGTTGAAGAGTTCTTGGAAGAAAACTTCCTTCATATGAAAGACAAGAAAATAGGCATTATAAAAGCTGAATCGGATGTACCCACAGTATGATATACCCAAAGGGAAAATCATTTAGACATGTCATAATCAAATTTTCAAAACCAAAGAAAAGGAAAAAAAATCCTAAATGCAGCTTTTCAAAAGCTGGTCTTGCATATGTTGAGATTCGCAAATCAGACAACAGGCTTCTGGTTTCAGAGGAAAGTTCTTCCAGTGTTTGCATGTGGGATAGGAGGCTGCTGATGACTCTGAGGCTGCTGATGACCACTGGCTCAAGTCTGAAGAACTAAAGGTTGGAGGGAAATCCAGTAGCAGGAGCCAGACCCTCCAAAACAGCAAGCAAGCTTTTCCACAGGATCTGCTTATATTGGAAGTTAGCCATGTTTCAGAGGAAACCTTCTTTCAATTGATTGCCAGTTCATACCAGTTTGCATTATAGAACTGATTACATTGACAGATGGGTTGTGGCACTGAGCATGCGATGGATAATAATTATGCTTATTGACATAGAGAAACTTGAGACTCAGAGAGAATCTAGTCCCTTAATGCCCCTCAGCTATGAGGAATTACAGTTGAAATTGAGCGTGGCTATGTTTTGGCTTTTGCTCAGATCCTCTTCCTTTGTCCACACTTACTGAAAGCTCTGAATGGATTTGGTCTGTGTGACTAGGGCAGTACAAGCAGACCCTAGGGTACAATGGATGCTGTTTGAAGTTGGGGCCCTCGGCCCTCTCTGTGTCATGTGCAGCAGAGTTAAGCCACTACCACCTTGTTTCCTTTTCACTGACTCTATCTTTATTTTTCTGCCGCTGTTCCAATATCTTTTTACAGAAACATGAAGAGAGATTATAGCTAATACCATAACATAAGAACATAGACAAAGAATATGCAATTCTTTTTCTTCATTAGATTGACTCAGTTGGAGTCCCCATTCACCAGGCCACATGGAGAGTCCAACATTTGTCTCTTTTGTGTCCCTGTCCCAGCCCTCTTATTCTTAATCAACATCCCTTTGATTACACAATTAGCAACAACAAATAGGTTGAGTTCTGAAAGTTAAGGCTGAGGCTAAGAATCAGTACATAGCTTATTCCTATGAGGAAGTGGCCAAATATAATCTCATTCTTCAATTTCTCTTCCATTTCTGACACCAATTATTTCCCCTATGGCACTTAAAAATTTCTTTTAATTGGGTTTGCTAACTCATTGGACTGGTCAGTGAGGACTCACAGAAACATCATTTCTGTAAAAAAATAACTTAAATGGAGGCTATAAGCATAGAAATACATAGGGCAAGTTCTGGGAGGAGTTCGGAGTCTTAGAACCCGAGGGGACTAACCTTCTTACCATTTACAGAATAGGTATTCACTCTTAACAATAACAAAATCTTTCAACCTGGAACTATTCTGCAGATTAACTTGGTTTGGGAGGTGTGTTAGACCAGGTTGTCTAGAGAAACAAATCTGGTTACACTCATTCAAGGAGGTGTCCTACCCTTCCAACCCCCCAAAAAGGAAAGAAGCTCCGCTTGGCAGAGCTTTCATAGTATATCCTCCACCCCAGCCCCGGCTAGGTGGGCATCAAGCAACTCACTCTGAGTTAGTGCACTCAGTGGCATCACCTGGGAAGGTTCTCTTTGGTCACAGTGGATTATTTATTATTTTTTTAATTTTTGTGAAAACAGTTTCCCTCCATCCTTGATTTTTTTTTTTTTTTTGCGTGATGGCTGCTTTAAGAGGAAAAAGTACAGCTGTGAAATTTTGCTTCTTGCTTGGGGAAAATGCCGCAGAAATTGTGTGATGTTGAACACAATTTACAAGGACAGTACTACGGGAAAAACTTAAGTGCATGAGTCATTTTCTTGTTTTTGTGCATGTTATTATCTCCACAGGTCTGTCTAAATAAGATATGAACAATTTGGAGGAGAAAACAACGGAACTGACAGTTCTTGGGGGACATGGGAGAGGGGGAGGTAGGGGAAAGGAAACCCAGGGACAAGGGAACAACAAGTGATCCAAATCGGTGGTGAGGAAGGTGCAGGAGGCCTGGTAGGGCATAATCAAGGGTAATGTAACCAAGAAGAATTACTGAAACCCAAATGAAGCCTGAGCATGACAGTGGGACAAGAGGAAAGTCAAAGGAAATAGAGGAAAGAACTGGGAGGAAAAGGGCATTTATAGAGGTCTAAATAAAGGCATGTACATATATAAATATATTTATATATGAGGATGGGGAAATAGATTTATGTGCATATATTAATAGGTTTAGTATTAAGGTATTATATGGATATTGGGCATCCACTCAATGGAAGAATATTCCCTCAATGCAATAATACTTTGTTCTATTAAACTATCATTCCATGATGCTCATCTTCCCGACACAATTGCTGAAGACAAATGTGTGCATAAGCAAATGTGGTGAAAAAAGCTGATGGTGCTCAGCTATCAAAAGATATAGCCTCTATGGTCTTAAAGACTTGAAGGTAAACAAGTAGCCATCTAGCTCAGAAGCAACAAAGCCCACATGGAAGAAACAAACCAGCCTGTGTGATCTCGAGCTGTCGAAGGGATGAGGTATCAAGCATCAAAGAACAAAAAATCATATCATTGTGAATGAGCGGGGAGTGTCGAGTGGGGACCCAAAGCCCATCTGTAGGCAACTGAACATCCCCTTACAAAAGGGTCTCAGGTAGGAGACTAGCCAGTCAGGATGCAGTGTAGCAATGATTAAGCATACAACTTTCCTCTAGTTCCTAATGCTTCCATCCTCCTCATCCCCGCCACTATCATGATCCCAATTCTACCTTACAAATCTGGCTAGACTAGAGGATATAAACTGGTACAGATAGTATCTGGAAACACAGAGAATCCAGGACAGATAATCCCTTCAGGACCAGTGATGAGAGTGGTGATACTGGGAGGGTGGAGGGAGGATGGGGTAGAAAGGGGGAACTGATTACAGGGATCTACATATAACCTCCTCCCTGGGACAACAGAAAAGTGGGTGAATGGAGACATCGGACAGTGTAATATATGACAAAGTAATAATTTATAAACTATCAAGGGTTCATGAGGGAGAGGGAGTGGGAAGGGGGGAAAATGAGCTGATGCTAGGGGCTTAAGTGGAGAGCAAATGTTTTGAGAATGATGAGGGTAACGAATGTACAAATGTGTTTTATGCAATTGAGGTATGTATGGATTGTGATAAGAGTTGTATGAACCCCCAATAAAATGATTTTTTAAAGAAAGAAAATGTTTTGAAACTGATAGTGGCAGCAGTTGTATAATTACACTTGATCTAATTGAATTGTGGATTGTTATAATATCTGTAAAAGTTCCCAATAAAATGATTAATTAAAATTGTTTTAAAAGGTGAAATGCTGATTGTTGACAAATCTTGTTCTGGACGCCTCAACTTTCCAAACGGATGAAAATATACACAAAATGTGTTCACTTGTGCTCAAAGACCAAAGAGGGACCATTGCAGAGGTGGGTAAGTTATCTGGACTATCTTGGAGTTTGGTTTAGCAAATTTTAACAGATTTGGGAATAAGAAGGGTCGCTGCCAAATTTGTGCCTCAGGTTTTGACTGACCAGGAAAAAGAATGTGAATGGAAACATGCCAGGCTTTGAGAAAATAGCCCCAAAACAACCCAGGCATTTTTTTACAATGTCCTTAGTGGTGATGAGACGTGCTGCTATTTTTATGACCCCTAAACAAACGACAATCAAATCACTTCACCCAAATGAAGCTTGTCAAGTGAAAACAAAGATCAAGACGATGTTCTTTTTTCTTTTGTTTGTTTTTTAATGTGAGGCGGATAGTGCATTTGGAGTTCATTCCACCAGGTGAGACTATTCAACCCTTTCAACTCAGAGATTCTGAAAAGATATGTGACAGTGTGCCACAAAAAAGGCCTGATTGTGGCAGTGGGGCACTGGCTGGGCCAGAAACCGCATGCCTCTCTTACACACCTTACTCGCCTGACCTCATTCTGTGTGACTTCTTTTTGCTTCTGCAAATGAAGACATGCAAGGACATCAATTTTGCTACATAGAAGGTGTGAAGAAAAATATGAGGAAGGGGCTGTCAGCCATCCAGTCAGATGAGTTTGAAAAACGTTTCAAAGAATGGAATTGCAGATTTGACAAATGCATTAAGTGCCATGGAGAGAGAGTCCTTTGAAGGTGATAAGGTTGTTTTGTAAAAAATTTAAAAAAATTAAATACATAACCTTGAAAAAATCCGTTTTGTGGGGGTACCTTCTCATATATGTGTAAGAAAGAGCTTTATATTAAGAAGTGATTATATATCAAGAAACCAACTCAGCCCAATACAACTCAAGTCCATAAGCCTGAAACTAGTCCCTAAGTCCCTCTTCAGACTCACATAGCCACATGCAATGGTGCAGAATTCAGGAAGATCACAGGCTGGTGGGTGCAATGTCATGTAGATCCAAATTGATGGAAATACGGCATGGCACTAGTGACTAGTAGCTCTCAGGTCAGTGACAGAATGCCAGGAAGCAGAAAGGTGAGGGGACAAAAAGAGGGAGAGTCCCAGTTTTCCCTAGTTATATAAAGGCCATAATCCTAAGGAAGCATCATCAGATTGGATTCCACTTTAATTCATCTTCACACTGACATAAAAATCATCTAACTGCCATATGAAGTACGCGGCATAAAGCTTCTGTCTCCAAAGAATGAGCTCTACTCTTCGCTCATGTCAATCAAGAGTCTCCATCAGAACCTCTGTGTTCTGGGATTTTTATTAGTCACCAGGGAGCTCCAAAAGCAATCCAGTAAAGATCAATTGCTAAGCAGTTAGTATTAGTAATTACAGTTCCCTAGCCAGTTTAGTAAAGATAAAGGACAGTTACTAGGCATGACTTTCCAGTCAATCTGGATGAAGGCCAGGAAAAGTTCAGGAATTAGAACCAAAAGGTCAAAATGACATTAAAAAAATGTTATTCTCCTCAAGGCTTCCTCACCCCTCACTAGTATGACCCCAAAGCTGTCTCTCAATTAGGACTAGACCGGAGCATGTACATAGGTACAGATAAGAGATAAGAGGTCATGACACATGGAATTCAGGAACATGAGTGGGAATAGAGATAACAGAAGGATGGGGGAAGGTGAGGACAGGAGGGGAGGAAGGGGGAATGGATCGCAATGATCAACACATAACCACCACCACCATCCCTCTAGGGGGATGAACAACAGAAACCATGGGGGGAAGGGAGACAGCAGTTGGATTATGATATGAAAATAATAATAATTTATAATTTATCAAGGGGCAATGAAGGGTTGGGGGGAGGAAAAAGCAGGAGCTGATACCAAGGGCTCAATAGAAAGTAAATGTCCAGAAAAAAATGAAGGCAACATATGTACAGATATGCTTGATACAATTGATGTATATGAGTTGTAAGAGCCCCAATAAAATGATGTTTTAATTTTTAAAATGTTATTCTGAATCAGAAAGGCTCTATTTCTCTATCTTTTTCAGTTTCTTATTTTTGTCGTTACTTTCCTCCAGGCCCGTGTAGCTGTGAAGGATGCTGACAGTGTAATGTGGTAAACATGGGCTGCTACCTGCAAGGCCAGCAGTTTGAAAGCACCGGCTACTCCAAGCTCCAAGGTAGAAAAATGAAACCTTCCGCTCACCTAGAGATTACAGTCTCAGAAGGGCCAAGGGGCAGTTCTACTCCATTCCATACTGTTCCTGTGAATCAGAATCGACTTGATGGCAGTGAGTTTTGGATTATGTAGTTACAGAAGTTTCCTTAGTATTGTAAATAGTTTGTGTTTGACTATGAACTGAAATATTGGGAGTTTTAGAATCGGGACGTTATAGAAGAAAGGTCCGGCAAGATAAATCCATAAAGATTAGCACCACGAACACCCCAGAGCAGTTCTACTCTGAAATACAAGAAGTCAGAATCAGTTGGAAAGAGCAGGTCGTTTGATTTCTGTAGTCAGAGAACAAAAAGCTGAATTTGCTGGTAGCCCCTCCTCTGCTGCTTTGTCCCCTTTCAGCTGCTCTGATCCACCTAGTCTCTAACTAGAATCAGGGGTCTGGATACTTTTCCATCATTTTCAAAGGCCCCCTCCAAAACATCAGAATTAAAGAAAAAAAACCTAAAAATTCCTCTAGACCAGGCATCCTCAAACCACGACCGGCCCGCGGGTCACATGCGGCCCGCTGAGGACATTTATCCCGCCCGGCAGGTGTTTTTGCCCCGTTAGTTTTTTTTTTTTTTTTTTTTACTTCAAGAAAAGATGTGTGCAGTGTGCATAGGAATTTGTTCATGTTTTTTTTTTTAAACTATACTCCGGCCCTCCAATGGGTCTGGGGGACAGTGAACTGGCCTCCTGTTTAAAAAGTTTGAGGACCCCTGCTCTAGACAAAAGGTTCCATGGTGTTGTGTTCTCCTTGGTGAGGAAATAAAAAGGGCAACAAAATCTTCCCCTCTTCCATGGCAAGTCTATAACACAACACAACACACAACAAAACACAAAAGAAGACACCTGGGGTGATTGATTTTATTTTAACTTGATGGTACCTGTGTGGAGGTAGGGGTGGAGTCCAACCTATCTATCAGGTCACAGCCTGATGATGCCTCCTGGGGGTGAGAGAGACATTGCAAACTTATCTCTCTGCTGCTCATGTTTGCCTTTCTGCTTGCTTGGAATCTGTGTCCTACCAACCCTAGGAGCTGGGGTGCCTGCTATGTTCCTGAAGACTGTAGACCTTCTCAGCTCTGAACTCACTGGCCTGTGATCTCCCGGCTCCTTGCTTCACCTTCCTCTGTCATCCACTGGCAGCTGCATGAGCCTGTCCCTCCCTAGCCAGCAGACCCAATGGGCTTGAGTTGGTCTGGGTTAGGATGTTTTCTTCATATAAAGTTATATTTATATATATTCAAATATATGGTTTTGGTTCTCTTAGAAAACTCAGTTTAATACTATGACAATGCTATTTTCCAGTAATTTGCTCTGTAATTGATTTTTAGTCTATTCTCTACATACTATAGTACATCAGAGACAAACCAAGCTATAGAAATTGGATTTTGGACAAGAAGAAAATATAGAGTCTGAGGCTGTGAACATGGGCCTGGGGAAGAGGGGGAGCCAAGGCCTTTTCTTATTGGGAGAGGAATTTCAAACAAAGTGTCTCATTTAGCAATAACTCCTTCAGATGGGCACCCATGATGGTGTAAATCTCTGTCATTGGTGGTTCAGTCATAGAATTCGTCATGTAAGAGTCTCAGCCAAAGCACCTCACGTGTGTGACTACCCCTCTGCTAGTGGAGGCTTGTGTGTTGCTGTGAAGCTTAACAGGTTCCAGTGAAGCGTCCAAGCTAAATTAAACTAGGAAGAAAGACGAGAGATCTCATGAAAATGAGAAGGTGAAAACCCCATGGATCACAAGAATCTGATCAGCAACTGATCACGGGTATGGAACAGGGTTGGGCAGCGTGTCCTTCCGTTATGCATCAGGTCTCCAAGAGTCAGGGGCTGACTCAATGGCAGCTAGTGACAACACTAGTTCAAAACACGCTTTTGTTATGCTAGCAGATTTTTCCACTTTAACTAGAAAGAGTAAGTGAGAGTGGGTTGGGAAGAGCAGAAGACAGAACTCGTGAACCACGTTTGGTGATGACTGAACATGGCTAAACTCAGACTGGCTGGATCATAAAATGAGAAAGTCTTCCAGCTGGGCAGCTGCTAGGCCCTGTGGTCGGTGGGCGGTTCTTTCCAGACACAAAGCAGATGACCGAAATTCTATTTGCATAAATCTCTCTCATCTGTCCATGGGCTCCTACAGGTTCCTTCAGGCAAAGTGAGACTGAAGAGGCACGCAGGCAAGCACACATGTTTAACTTGAACTCAGGTGTGGCTGTATGTCTTGTTGGGCCAGTGTCAGATTAGCAATCACAGACTTATCTACATATCAGTCATAACTGACTCAATGGCACCGGGCTTGGTTTTAGTTGGATCTATGCTTAATTAATAATTTGCAGAGAACAGCGTCACATTTTTCTCATCACACCAGAGATGAGATTCTGTTTCTAGTATGGCTGGAATATGTCCCAACCCCGCAGCACCTTCCTAAAGAATCAAAACCCCTTTTGACATGCAATCCATGACAGGCAGAGAATAAGCACTAAGCAAGACAGCCATGGGCGTACTTGTAATTATTGTAAATACTGTAGTGGACAGTATCTGTACTCCAAAATCTACAAAAGTGTACAGTTTCATATATTCGTTATTGTTGGGTTGTTGTTGGTTTTTTTTAAACACAGATGTGAAACTCATGAAATAGTTAACTATAGATTAGTGAATAAGCAAAAGAAACCCGTGCTTAATCAATCTGCCCCGGTTTCTCAGTCGAAAGAGAATTAGAGAGCAGGTTCACAAATTGAACAACATCTGTTGCAGTGGAAAACTGGTACAAGTTCAGGGGCTGACGGAGAGGTGGGGAGGGCTACAACCAGACTTGGGAGCAGAGCCAGAGAGCTTGCTGACCCTAGAAGGCCATGAGCACATGGTGGCAGGGAAAATGCAGATCAAGTGGAAGGAAGGAAAAAGGGGTGATTTCCCAATGGCTTCATGGGCAGTCCAGAGGCATAAGCTGATGCCCTTTCCTGGAGCGTCACCATTAAATGGGGAGAAGGGACCTCTGGACAAGCAGTGAGGCCATTGAGTCACCCTGTGGATGGGTGCTGAGGGTATCTGGTCTTTGCTTTTTGCCTAATTCATCCCGAGACCTTGGATACATCTCTCTCAATCTCGGTTTCCCTCATCAATAACAGTTGCCATGAGTTCATTCTGACTCATGGTGACTCCAAGTGTCAGGCGCTCTTAATGATTTTTAGGAGTCTTTCTTGTCCCTCAGGTTGCAGGACTGAAAAGGAAGCATGTATGGGGGCAGTAGTCTGGAACCACTACACCACCTTAGAAAGCCATGTTCTCTGTCCTTAGCCTTCCTTGGAGAGTTGGACAGCAGCCCAGGAGGGCCCTGTGTGGACTCCTCCGCCCCGTGCCTACTAGAATACTGAACTGGTAGAGCCATGAATGCTGGAGATGAAGGGCTAGAGAACAGTTCGGACAGGCCAGGCTTGTGCAGAAAAGCAGCTCAAGCAGAGATGGCCATTATCACCCACTAACCCGACCTTCCATGGCCCTGTGGTACCAGGGACCTAGAAAAACATGGGGGGTTCAGCAGTCCATTCTAGGGCTGTTGGGAGTTCAGGGCTAGGTCTCTAAGCAGAAAAACCCTCATAGCCTGCAGTTACACAGGAACCAGAGTAGGGTGCTGACCCTTCTCAAGCTTGCAAAGAGGACCATCCAGAGCCTCATTCAGAACATATATCTGACAAAGGCAGGAAGCAGGGACAAAACATGGCCAAGAAGAGCTCACGCCAGTCTTTTCTGAACAAGAAGCTCAGCCTTTTAAATAGGTTCTCCTTCTCAGGCATATCAGTTTAGAGACAATTTGAATGTACCCATAGGGGCCTTTGAGATATTGCCCTGATAATTCAAACCTGCTCTCACATTTTCCTGAAACTGATTTATCCTCTTGCCAAACATTCAAGTCCAACCCATGCATTAGGAATCCTCTAGGAAGCTTTCCTAAACTACATTGGTTCATGAAGATAACTCTCCTGTATCACACTCCTATTGTTACAAAATCTTGCACTTAATTTTCTCCTAGCAAGGGCTATCTATAGCCACTCCTCAACGCCATTTGTTGCTCCACTTTAAAAGGGGTTGGTTGGCGATCTCTGGCATTCAGCAGAAGCTTCTTGGACATTCTTCACATAGCAAAACAGCCGTGATCAGATCCCTTTATCATGCACTGTGAATTGGACCATGACCAATTACATTCCAATGTTTTCATTTTGCAGATGAAAAAATTGAAGCTCAAAGAGAGGCTGAGTTCTAGCTGATGTCACAAAGTGTGAGTCAGTGAGGGGGCTGAGTCTAGAGCCTGTGTCAATTCCAAGTCTTTTCTTAGATCTTCTTGACAGATGGTCCCCTTCTGCATGAATGTCTTAAGTTCCTAGGAGTTCAGCCCCCCCCCCCCCAAAAGGCAGTTTATGTTAGAGCTGGGTAGCTAGCAGAGCGCTATTTTTTTCTAGCCAGCAAAAATGTGCCTTGCTGCAACCTCTTCCTACTGATCTACCACTAATTCATTTGTTTGCTGTCTCATTCATTTACTCACTCATTCATTTGTTAAATCACTTATGGAGCAGCTGTTTCGTCTAGATATTGGCCAGGTACTAGACAGGGGAAAAAACAAAAACTCACTGCCATCTAGTTTATGAGACTGTAACTCTTTATGGGAATAGAAAGCTAGTCTTTCTCCCAAGAAGTGACTGGTGATTTTGAACTGCTGACCTTGTAATTAGTAGTCCAACATAGTGACCACTGTGTTAGTGGGCTCCACTAAGGAGGATGAAGTGAATTAAATAGGTGCTTCTCAGAGCAGGGACAACTTCAACACATATTCGATGTGTGGAGTGAAAAAATGTAATCCCAGGAAGCCAGGGATCTTATCTGTGTTCCATTCCTGGATCCTGAATATGAACTGCAGTGCTCAATACTGTAAGGTATTGAGTTCTTTCAGGATTATGATGTGAAACAGAAAAAGGTTTGTTCAGACTCTTTAGTGACAGAGACAGAGCAAGTAGTTCTACCTGGGTCGAGGAAAGTTGCAATCAAAGTGGGTTTCACTGAGGAGATAGCCTTTTAGGAGGGAGAAAGTTGGGGTTCAGCAGATAGGGGAGGCATTGAGGGTACAGCAAGCATGTTAGGATTCCAACATATATTTGGATGGACACAATTTAATCCATAACTGGGTACCACTAAAACCTTACGTTTAGTACAACTAGCGGGGTGTAGGCTATATCTTAGTTTCCTAATGCTACCATAACACAAACACCACGAAGTTATAGAAGGATAACGGGGATATCATTCTCTGATGTTCTCAAGAGAAAAGGTCCAAATCAGGATCTTGCCTTGTCATTTCCTTACTTCTAGGCAAATTCAGATGTTTCTTGGTTCCTTGGCTTGTAGACCAAGCATCTCCTAGCAGAATGAAAGCTGTGTATTCTAAGCATAGTCCCAGCCTCTCAGCATCCCCAGCTCTAGTTTTCTTCCTGTACGCCAGCTTACCCTGCATCAACAGCTTAAGCAGCTTACAGCTAATGCTCAGGTCCTCCTCATCACACTGCAGTGGTCAACTCTTTGGTGGGTTGGGGTGTGGTTCTGCACAAAGACACGCATAGCTTCCTTTTGCCGTTCACTGGTTACCATTAGCCTTTATGCCGCCTGGAGCTACTCCACTGACACCCATAGCTTCCTCAACTCAACTTAAAAGCCTAGGGCTGGCGTCATTCTCTTCCAGATGTCCTCCCTGGTTCTCACATCCAAATTGATCAATCATCACTTTATTCCAGCTATCAGCTCTACTGCAATTGGCATATTTATTTCTAATCGTTTCTTTAAAATGGCATCATTCAAAGGTGCTTAACTATTTTACTTAATTCTCAACCCATATTGCTATTGATTTCAAATACTCTCCTCAAGATATGGCTCATCATTCAATGCAGAAGCCTGTTTATATAATAATCTTATCTGGTTACTAAAATCTGTGAAATCTCTTCAATTGCCTCTAATGAAAAATCAGAGGCTGACTGCTAAATGAGTCAATTTTACTTTAATTTGGTTTATTTACAG
Organism: Tenrec ecaudatus; assembly: GCF_050624435.1. Lineage (NCBI taxonomy): Eukaryota > Metazoa > Chordata > Mammalia > Afrosoricida > Tenrecidae > Tenrec > Tenrec ecaudatus. Next base: position 81,305,674 of record NC_134541.1, on the reverse strand, counting down.
TGCAAATTTTAATGCTCTGGATTCCCATTTTGTGCATCAATGCTGAAAATAAAGGCAAATACAGGCAACAAGAGACTCCTGTGCCTTTCTCAGTCTGCAGAAATTGAAGCAGCCTGACTGAGTGCCATGAAGTAGACATTTCTACTTTCCCAGTCAGTGTGTGTACGTGACAATAGTGAATGTGGGCAGAAGAACATCAACAGGAAAGTCTTGCTCTGCTTTCACTCATGTGACTTAAGGAAACCTCAACTTTCTCATCTATAAGGTGATGCAAATGCAATGTACTTCTAGATATATTGGGAGGACATAGGCATTTCCAAGTTAAAGTGCTTATGGTAGGAATTCCAAACATAGGACTCCTCAGCTCCTTCGGTGTTGTCAGTAGCAAAGCCTCAAGGGCATCTTTTCAAAGACTACGCATTTCTCTTATCCAATAATGTTTCTGGTCTCTTTGGGGCTACTTTCCTAAGAATTCTGGGCTGCCAAGGACAGAGGCTCACACCATCTATTTTAAGAATGGTGGATTTAGGACAAGACAAGAGAGAGTCAGGCCATCTTTGGCTCCCATATGGACCTGATATGCTTTCAGCCATGTCTTGGTCATCAACCTCACAGCTGCCTTCTGCAATCTCTGTTACTTGCCAATATCTACACTTCTGTTCTTTCCTTGTGGATCAGCTCCTTGGCTTGCCCCAGGTCCAAACAGCCATCCCAGCCCTATTGTCTTTAGCTCTCATCGCTAGTGGATCATCTCGGTTTCTCTTTTATGAAATGCCAAGGGAGAAAAATGCACTGAAGATGAGTTGTATCAGAAAGCCAATTCCATGTTACTAGTTGCCTGCAGCCTATAGTCCAGCTGCCTGTGGATTAGGTGATTATTTCTGTTTCTGTTATGTATGAAACAAGCCCTGGTGGAGCAATGCTTTGGACTGCAAACTGAAACATCAGTAGTTTGAAGCCACCACTTATCCTGTGGGAGAAAAATGAGGCTATCTCTTCCAAGAAAGATTTACAGCTTCAGAAACCCTAGGAAGCAGTTCTACTTTGTCTTTTGTAGTTACTATGAGTCAGAATTGATGCAAGGGCAGTTGACTTAGTCACCAATGACTGAGCAAGGACCAGGATAAGAACTTGAAATATGCCAAGTGCTGGGCTAGGCCCTGGGTATGCAATGTTGGTCATCTGGCTTTGAGTTACCGGTTGTCTTACTAGGGAAACACATTTGGCACATCTGACAGCAACGCGAGGTGACCAGGGTTGGTGAGTGGGTGTTACTGAGTTTGGAAGAGGATAAACTGGCCTGGCAAGCAAACTCAGCACTCATATTTTCTCCTGCTTTTAGATTTTCTCCATCTGCTAAGCACGTGGGCTGAACGGAAATCCCCGCTGTTGGTGTCTCTCCCAGGCAGGGCTGAAGAGCCCCCTGCTGTGGCAGACAATCCTGTCTTGCCTCATGATGCAGCACCTCTCTCTTGGTCAGGTGTGAAAGCTGCCATTTCATGCTCATCTTCCCCAATTAGCAACAGCTGGTCCCCTATAAAACCAACTCAGGAGATGGTTTGTTATTGGAAGACAATGCAACATCATTAGGCATTAATGGCTGCCAGCTTCATTTATTTGGTCTGGGTTCTCAGGGTTAATGTGGCGAGATGTTGGACCTCACCCAGCACAGTGCATAGTCCTTTTCTATTTTTAGATACCTTAAGCTTCATTTTCTGAATCATGCCCTGGGCGGTGTAGCGCAGTTGGAGGAAAATCTTGGCTTCCTAGAGGGTACATTGTTCAGGCGGTGGCGGTTCTACTGCTTGGAGAGGTGTTCATAATATTTTAATCAAGAGAGAACAGTTTTGAATTTATAAATGCTATTTTAAAATGCCTTTCTTGTGTCCGTTTCCTTCATTGACTAGGCAAGACCTTCCTCTTGGTTCCTGTCTACCTGACTCTAGGTCATTCAAGACTCTGCAGGTTCCTGCCTTGAAAGTTAAGAGGTGCATAACTAGTGGGGTTCAGGCAAGACCACTTTTGCTGATAGTTTTAAGAGATGGTCTTGGGTACTGAGGATAACTTCACTGCTACTGAGAATAGCGTCACTGAAAATTAGTCTCCTGGTGTGATAATTCCATCATGTGCTTGTGGATTTTCCTTCTTATTTAAAACTACAGTCATGATCTGCGTATACCTCTTGATTTTGCTAGTAGTGCCCAATATAATCCACGAGGGCATTTTCCCTTAAGTAACTGAATAAAAAAAAGTCTCTATTATATTAATTAATCAGTTAATTAATCCATTCAGTAAACATTAATTTAGCATCTATTAGATAAACGCCTGGCTTTCTGACAAAACATCTGCCACTCCCAATGAAGGAATGCAGTTTGAACAGATGCAATGAATAGTTTCCTCAAAGACAAATTTTCTTTTCTTCCTTCCTTCCTCCCTCCTTCCCTTCCTTCCTTCCTCCCTCCTTCCCTTCCTTCCTTCCTTACTTCTAGTTATGGATTGATTTATGCCCCAACCCGAAAATATGGTTGGAAGTCTAGCCCCCTTATATTCATACCTATTCTGCTTACAAAGCATTTTGTTATCTTAATTAGGTCATACCCAAATAGAGTGGGTTCTAAACCTAATTATTTAAAAATTTTTGTTTATTTTCATTTGTACAAATTAAAATTTTAGGTGTTGGACACTATTGACACTAACAATGTGGTTGGTGATGGGGCAAATTTTCTAATAGCATTCATTCACAAAGGCAGAACAATGCCTATTAGATTAATACATGTCATAGCAAAGCAAGGAGGATATTAAAATAGTGCTATATGATAGCATTGGGCCACCTTTCACTTGGTATCCTCAAAGCAAAAGAACTGAACCAAAGTCCAACGACTGCTAATTCCATGATCTTGGGTTGGCAGCCATCTGTTTCTTCTCACACTGATGAGTTTCAGCCGTCAATCCAAGGGCAACGGGAGAATTTGAGGTAAAGGCCAGTTCACATAGGGAGGCGATATGTTATTAAAAGAGCAGATAAAATATAGAGATGGGCACACACAGGGGAAGAAGGGATTGGGGGAGAGGCAGGTGCAACGTGAACACTGTGGACCAGGCAGGGAATGAAGGAGTGCCTGTGACTACCTCAGCCAGAGAGGCATTGACATGGCTGGCACTGACCTCCCGGAGGCGCGGATTGGGTCGTTTGGGTTCTAGAATGGTGGGAGATGCATTTCTCTTCGGCAAAGCCTGGTTGTTTGGTTGAAATGGCAGTAGGTAGATAGGTTACTTCCTTCTTTTCCTTTCACAAAGACTTCCCCAAAAGTTATGCTTGATAAGGATTTAGTAAAAGTCTGGTTCTTGTGCTGAAAGGTTGAAAGATTTAGCATTTGTAGAGGGTGGTAGATGGCCCCTGCCACCAAAGGCAGCTCAAAATCCAATCTGGGCAAGATGTTGGGCATGATGTTGGGCAAGATTGTGGAGAAAGCTAGAAATGGAAGTAAACAGCTCCAGTGCTGAGATAATGCTTCTTGTACTTTCCATGATGGTCCCTCTGTGGTCCACCCTCGTGGTCAGACAAAGCATCAACAAAGAGGTGTGAATCCCACCCCTGGCCAGCAGCACTCCTCACCAGCCTATGGGTGACAGCATTCTTTCCACTCCAACCCAACCCCTGGGAAAAGTGGAAGTCGGGAAAGCCCACAAGGACCACTTGTCTCAGGCCCTGTAAACCCCTGGAATGAATGTCCAGCCCTCTGGGTTGGTGTTAACGATGGAGAGGAACCCTGACTATGACACCCTGAATTGGAAATAGATTAAAAGGACTCACTGTTGTTCTGGCCATGGACCATTTCATTAAACACTGCCACGAGCACTCACTTCTGTTTGGTTTTTGTGTTGTTCTCTATAAATTTTTCTAACTACATGTTTTCGGGGGTAAGAAATCATGTCATAGATACATTAACTTTATTGTTTTGAAACCAATATTAGGACCAATGTTATGGTACAGAACTTTTATGCCCGTTCTAAGAATATAAGTAATCTAGAAAATTCAGTAGTTTGGACACTAACAGAATTGATATTTAGAGAAGTCTAGTGACTTAATGTATGCTTAGGGCTCCTTCTAACTTTTCAATTTACATAGTTTTTACATGCCCACTGGAAAGTAATCTGACTTTTCTCTGTGTTTCAATTTAAGGTCAGATTATGAGATGATCTGAAGAATCAGGGATGGATGGTTCGAGACACACAATTCACTGTCCTTCTGTACTCCCCGCATTTGACATATGAACTAAAACCAGGTAAGGGTGCATGTCTTGAGTGGATGCAAAGCTGGAGGTAGGCTCCCAGTGGGCTCTCCTCCCCAGGTTCTTTACAGTAGAACTTTAGGAAAATCCTGTGAGGTGCAAATCAGTTGATGCTGACTTCCTGCACACCAGCTGACCTGTACTTACAGTGGTCACATTTGTTTTGGAAAAAGTCCAAATGTCCACTTAACTGGGTTGGAGGCCAGCATATTCTTCCTATATTGTTTGCAACCACTAGATTAATGGTGTACCTTGCTCTGAGCCTTCTGTTCATCATTCACCTGGCGGTTCTTTTTGGTGCAGATAACAATAACGCATGGGGCTTCACTGTGGCCATCTTCCTGTTCCTTGGTTTCTAAGGAAAGGCAGCAAGAGAGATGAACAGCATTGCTCTAAAGATAGACTAAAGAAAAATATGCAAAGTACTTTTTAAAAGATAGACTACATGCTCAGTTAGGTCTCAAAATAGCTCTTCTCACCAAAAGGAAGTTCAAAATCAGGCAAGGGGCACCTGCGTCCACCTGCACACTCCTAGGCAAGTTCTAAATCTTGCTCAATTTCAGCCTCTACTTAACTCAGGATTACATGACTTAACAATTGTTGTGAGGATTAAACTAGAAGTGATTTCCAATTGCTTATTACCAACCCAATGAAATACCCCCACATACATTTCTGCCTGAGCAGTTCATTTGATGTTAAATGCTATTGACAACAGACAAATCAAATTTTTCAGGGGTTCTGATTTCCAAGGGGACTCCAACACTGCCTGAATTTTTTTATTCATGATAATGATAACAATGAAGATAATCAATGGTATGATCTTAATCATATCAGTTGTTTTCTTTTAAGGTTTACTTGAAACATTATATGTAACAGCATTTCTTCCTCATAATAGAAACACTATTGTTGTTTCACAGGTGTAGAAAACAAAGCTCAAGAACGACTTACTCCAACATAAGACCTTCAAACCCACAGAGGCAATACCATAATCTCACTTTGAGAAGTGTGAAATAATCACTGTGTATTTTGATGGAAAAGATTGAATTGGGAAGAGTCTTGCCCACTCAAGGGCTATCCTGGAGGGATGAGTTATATGGGATCTCTAACTGAGGCCTAATTGGTCAGATAATCCCCAGAAAGTATTGAGAGCTCTGTGTGAAAGAAGCTGAAGTTGGTAAGCTGTGTCGTCTACCAGATACAGGCAGAGAAGGGACATAGAAGGGGGCAGGGTTACAAGCAAGGAAAGCTGAGGTTTCTCCTATGGAGTAGCCCGTTCATTACAGAAGATTATTCCTGACTGAATGAACTGGGGACCCCAGGAAATAACAGTGGTCTGGGAAACACCATCGGTCTTAGTTTTACCTTCAATTCCTAGTAGACCTGGAGTAAGGTACTAATCTTTCTGAGTTTCTCTTTATAACATGTTAATACAGCTCCAGCACTCAGAACCTTTCAGGACTTTGGCCTTGTCAGCTGAGAATAGATGCACGAGGCATGTTTTCACATGTGTGGAGGTGATGTATCTACTCACCACAGGATGAGAGATCTCTAAGGGTGGAAGCGTAACTAGAGATTTATGCTTAACCAGCATTTTTGGAACATCAGTTCTGGCACAGACTTTGGCCAAATAGTGTTAGATTCTGTAGCACACAGTGGTGTGAGGTGTAAATCATTTTTCCCTATTGCAGATAAGCCCTGGAGAGACTGAGAAATGGGCTTATGTACCACAGTCCAGAACAATAGAGCCAAGATGACAAACCAGCTCTATCTTCTTCACAGTAACTGTACCAGGTTTCCTTACTTGAGACTGCCATCAGTTGAGTCCACAGCAGATGCTGTAGCTGACAGAGCCCACATTTGAGAAACTAAGTGGAGGGATGGTTGTAGAGACCTACAGTTTCAATCTTCAGTATGAGTACTCGAATATTTTGGTGGTGCAAGTAGTTGATACACTTGACTGTTTACTAAAAGTTTGGAAGTTCAAGTCTACCCTGAAATGCCTCAGAAGCAAGGCCTGGTGATATGCTTCTGAAGAACCCTGTGGAACAAAGTTCTACTCTGACACGCATCATCATGAGTCAAAGACTGGTGATGGTGGTTATGTCATAAGTGCTGAGCTCGTTGGCATTCTGGGAACTCAGAGCATGGGGTTCTTGCTCACTTTTGAAGTTCCTGGTGGGAGCCAGAAAGTTCTAGAAAGGATTGCCTATGAGTTGGATGTTGAAGGATATAACAATTGGTGAGGAAGGGTAGGGAGCCATTGTAGGCAGAGCCAACTGACTGCATAAGTAATCACACAGAGGCACAGTTGCATTTGGATGTCTGGTTCATCTAGATAAAGAGCTCAAAGGTGAAAAAGCAGAAGATGAAGGCTTAGCTACATAAGGGATTAGAACTGATTGATGTGAGCACTAGGGATCTATGGATAGGTTCTAAGCTGGAAGATGTCAAGGTCAGGTTTTGCACATACTCTAGCTGCAGTATCGAGAACGTGTCAGGGCAATGGCAGGTCAGGTGGGTGTGGAATCTGGGACACTTGTTCTTAGGTGGCCGAAACAATCTTGGCAAGATTTGAGAGGACTGTAAACTTGCTATGCTATAAACATGTAACCCAGTTATCAGAGCAGAGCCTGACAGTAATGGAGGACGTTTCAGAGGGTGGATCCCTGAGTCTGGCTGACCTCATGCTAGCTTCAAGGTTCACCAGCTGTGTAATTTCAGGCTAGTTATTTCACCTCATTGTGCTAGTGGAGGTGATGATGTTACCTTCTCTTGTTGTGGTGAAAATGAGGGTGGATCAGGCAACTCACAGATGTGATCTCTGCCTGGAATACTGAGAGAACCTGGTTTCCTGTGTAGTCAGGAGCTTCTCCCCGTCACTCAAAGGCTCTACCCTGTGCTCTGTGCCCTCCCTCCTACCCACGCCTCAAAGGAGGAAGTTAGGTGGCTTGGAATTAAATGACCTAAATGAAGTACATTTTGCTGACAATTTCCTTAATTGCCTGTTGTAAAAAAAATACATCACTATTTAAATATGCTAAGATAATTTTTATACTTTATTATTATGTAAATATTTTGGCATGCTTATTTCTCCTAGAACAATTATGGAGGTTTCATTACTAGAAAAAATTAACTAAATATCTTTTCAAAATAAAATAATTCCCTGACATGTGTAATATGCTATCTCCACCATGGATTCCATTACTCTCTTGTCAGTTCTCTGAGTGTGGATACAAACTCAAGGGCATTCCTCAGAGAAGGCCTTTGAACCTGTTATCTCCTCTTGGGCCTGCTTTCTTCACCCACTCAATGCCCAGTGGTCTGTCTGTGATTTCTCTGTCTTCTAATTAAATCCAGCTAATGGGCTGTTCAGACAGGAGCTCACTGGCAGGAAAAAGCGAGAAATAAGTTCTCTGACTTCCTCCCTTCAGGGTTCCTGGGGTCTGGCATGTCCCTCAGCTCATCAGACCAATCGAGCCTCTATTTAGCCAGACTGTCTTCCTCGGGCGCCTTCATGGAAGGGGTGTTGGACGTCCTGGTGACATTATAGGTATGCAAGGGAAACCCTGCCAGAAGTAGGATACTGCCCAACATCACACAGGGTGGAAAGCCAGGACTCACCTAAATTTCATGGCTTACCTTCTGAGAAGTTACCAAAATACCATTGTCCTAAGGCAATATTCATACTTAGTTTCTCCAAGTGGCCTCATTCTCTGTGTTCACCCCTCCTCAATTCCTTCCAATGCTGGTATTTGGAGAGGCCCCTGTTCCCTTCCTGCTCAGCATTGATGTGGCCCTTGGCCCCCTAGAGAAAAGCTGTGGGTTTTTCTTATGAACACATGGGTTGCACTGTGAGCTACTTATGCCACACCTGTGCGAATACTGAGCACAAGTCACGCTTAGAGTGGAGAAGGCCCGGCATAACCTTGGAAAGGGAAGGGTGGGTGCCTGGATTTGAGGATGAATGTTCAACTGGATAAAACATGGGCACCAACTCCAGATTTTTTTTATGTTTGACCTAAGCCATGGTATTTCTTTTTTAAAAAAAAAAACATTTTATTAGGGGCTCATACAACTCTTATCACAATCCATACATATACATACATCAATTGTATAAAGCACATCTGTACATTCTTTGCCCTAATCATTTTCAAAGCATTTGCTCTCCACTTAAGCCCTTTGCATGAGGTCCTCTTTTTTCCCCCTCCCTTCCCACTCCCCCTCCCTCATGAGCCCTTGATAATTTATAGATTATTATTTTGTCATATCTTGCCCTATCTGGCATCTCCATTCATCCCCTTCTCTGTTGTCTCTCTCCCAGGGTGGAGGTTACTTGTAGATCCTTGTAATCAGTTCCCCCTTTCCAAACCACTCACCCTCTACTCTCCCAGTATCGCCCTTCACCCCCTGGTCCTGAAGGTATCATCCACCCTGGATTCCCTCCAGCTCCTATCTGCACCAGTGTACATCCTCTGCTCTATCCAGACTTGCAAGGTAGAATTCGGATCATGGTAGTTGCTGGGGAGGAAGAATCCAGGATCTTGGGGAAAGCTGTATTCTTCATTGGTGCTACATCGCACCCTGACTGACTTATCTCCTCCCCTATACCCCCCTGTGAGGGGGGTCTCCAGTGGCCGACAAATGGGATTTGGGTCTCCACGCCGCTCTTCCCCTTCATTCACTATGGTAAGATTTTTTTTTGATGATGACTTATCCCCGATCCCTTTGGCACCTTGTGATCGCACAGGCTGGTGTGCTTCTTCCATGTGGGCTTTGCTGCTTCTGAGCAAGATGGCCACTTGTTCACCTTCAAGCCTTTAAGACCCCAGACACTATCTCTTTTGATAGCCGGGAACCATCAGCTTTCTTCGCCACATTTGCTTATGCACCCGTTTATCCTCGGCAATCGTATCATGGAGGTGTGCAGTCAATTATATGATTTTTTTGTTCTTTGATGCCGGATAACTGATCCCTTCGGGACCACGTGATCACACAGGCTGGTGTCTTCTTCCATGTGGGCTTTGTTGCTTCCGAGCTAGATGGCCGCTTGTTTATCTTCAAGCCTTTAAGACCCCAGACACTATCTCTTTTGATAGCCGGGCACCATCAGCTTTCTTCACCACATTTACTTGTTCACCCACTTTGGCTTCAGCAGTTGTGTCGGGAGGGTGAGCATCATAGAATGCCAATTTAATAGAAGAAAGTATTCATGCATTGAGGGAGTGCTTGAATAGAGGCCCAAGGTCCTTCTGCCACCTTAATACTTAACCTATAAATATAGACACACAGATCTATTTCCCCATCCTCATATATATATATTTGCATGTACATGTCTTTGTCTAGACCTCTATGAATAAATGCCCTTTGCCTCCTAGCTCTTTCCTCTATTTCCCTTGATTTTCCTCCTGCCCCACTATCATGCTCCATCCCCACCTGGGTTACAGCTATACCTCTTCTTTATGTAACCTTACCCTTGAAAATTCCCTACCAGGCCTGCCACTTCCCCCTCACCACCAATTTATATCCCATGTTGTTCTCTTGTCCCTGGGTTTGTTAACACCACTTCCTTACCCCACACCTCCCCCTATCTCAAGTCCCCTTGTAACTGTTGGTCCCGTTGTTTTTCCTCCAGTTAGTTCATCCAGCCTGTCTTATTTAGACAGACCCATGAAGATAATAACTTGCACAAAAACAAGACAGAGGAAAACAAAGCAACGGTATACAACCAGACAACAAAGCAGCAGCAACAACCCAATGACAAAGAACAAAACAAAACACATCAAGAAAGAAAAGCTTGTAGTTAGTTCAAGGATCGTTTGTTGGCCTTTAGGACCAACTCCAGATTTTAACCTCTACCTTGACCAATGCTTCGTTGTGTAATTGGTTTTACCCTTCTAATTCCCAGGTTCCTCATCTATAACATGGGTCATCTTGTATCAGCATATTCCTTACTAAAATAATAAAGGAGATGCAGAGAGAGCCACCAGTTCTGGAATCGATGAGTCTGCCTGCTTCTGGCTTGGTTGTCTGCATCAGAGAAGCATGTGCATCAGGTCACGTGACAAACACTTCACAAATAGCAGACACCCCACAGACGGAAGTCCTTGTTTTCTCTGTAGAATTTAAGAACTCTGCTTTCCTCCAGGTTGGGGCAACTTCGACATTTCAATCCTTTATAGCAGATGGTGAGAATTTCATTACTGCAACGCTAGGTGCTAGGGAAAATGCCAACCACTATGTGGAGATATTTAATTCAATCTTTAAAACACTGCCTTGGGCAGTTTCCCTTAGATGGCTCCAGGAGGGAAGTGGAGGGAATGAGAGAGCTCTGGTTCCCAGGGAGTTGCAAGAGTAGTTGAGAAGCCAAAAACAACACAGAGCATACACTACAGGAAGAGTTCAGGGCCAGGAGGCTAAGCAGAGATGTGGAATCCAACACAGGTTTGCATTCAGGCTGACTTTCTATTTCTTAGTTGTGTGGCCATAAAGCAAGTCATTTAACTGCCATCCCTGCCCTGTCCCTTAACTTAATTACTTGCCCATAAAATGGAAATATTATTTATTTGTCTTACAGGACTATGATGGGACCTGGATACTGTAGCAGTTGACATACAAATTGGTACTTCATTCCACTTTCTTCTCTACCCACAGCTAGATGGATGCTGTTAAGGAGAAAGGAAGTGTAACTCAAATGAAGGAAGTGATGTAGAGCTATCTAGAGAGGGGAGAGATGCTGAGTCTCTGCTATAGCCTGAACAATATGTGTACCTCCTTGTAAAGTTTCTAGCAGCAAGATTATATTTCATAACCTAGAGATGATACATAGCAGGATCTGCTATGAAACTATTGTTTCTTAATTCTCTTGGTTATTATTGACATCCATTATCTCCTTTCTTCCTTCCTTCCTTCCTTCCTTCCTTCCTTCCTTCCTTCCTTCCTTCCTTCCTTCCTTCCTTCCTTCTTTCTCTCCCAGGCTGAAACCCCTTGGGTTCTAGAAATTCTACTAGAAATGCACAAGGAGGTCCTAGAAAAGAAACCAGGTCATTATTATGCAACATAGCAGTGGCCTCGTGATGAACAGACTCAGAGCATTATGGAAGCTCAGAATGGAGATCTCACTCAGACTAGAGCACATGGTCGGATTCTGGTATTGCTATGGGTTAGGTGTTGGACTGCTAACCAAAAGGTGGGTAGTTCAATCAACCATTTGTCTCAAGGGAGAAAGACATTTTGATTGTTCACATACGAGTTTACAGTCCAACAAAGGCTATAGAGGATCACAATGAATCTGAATCAACTCAATGTCAGCAGGGTTTAGTTTGGGTTCAGAACTGGGGTCTGGGTATGTCATGGGGAGGGAGATAGGTCAAATCCCTCTTTGAATGGAACTTCCTGCCTGGGGGAATCTTTTCTAGTCCCCATTAGTGTATTGTTAGCATGATGTGGCCTGTGGGGACTTCCTTTCTGTGCTCCTTAGCTTGTGTACCAATTCTGCTCTGGTCTAGGCTGGGCTGGTCTGCACTTGTTTGGTTGTTGATTTCCATCTTCCTGCAAGATCTTTCTTACTCAGTTTCTGTTCTTAGAGCTGTTCAATATTGAGAGTGAAGAGACAGTGTTCACCAACTACATTCTTTGACTTCGCTTCCTCTGAACAAATCTTGCATCTGGACACATCTGAGGGGGCCTGTTCCTAATGGTTCACCGTGCACGGAGACCTATAGGGTTTACGCTGTCCATTTCAGAGACACCTCTATGTCCTACCAACATATAAAGATCAAGTCGTAGCTGGGTTGACTCCGGCAGACGAGATCCCCCTGAGTGCAGAGATTTGTCTTCTGTACCTCTTACTGGATCACACCATTGCCAAAGTTCCCCGAGAAGACAATGCTGTGGTTATATCCTATTGGCTTTTTGTGCCATTATTGTAATGCTGACGTAAAATAAATTGAACCTATTAACTAAATCACATACTGGCATCCAAACCAAAACTCGCTGCTATCAAGTCAATGCAGACTCTGTCAGACTGGATAGGGTAGAACTTCTCTTATCAGTTTTCTGAGACAGTAACTCTTTTAAAAAAAATATTAATTTGTAGTTAATACATGCATCATATCATTACATAGTTCAATCGCATCAAGCAGAATTATACAATTGCTTCCATAATCAGTTTCTAAACCCAATTTTTCTTCCTAGACTACTAGGCATCGTCTCTCTTTTATCCCACCACCACCCCTGGACCACCACTCCCTTATTCTACTTGCTGTCTCTATAGGGTCATCCATCCTGGGTTTCATTTACCAAAAAATAGAAAACCATTTAATACAACTTCAGGAGGGGGATCCCCAATGACATAACACCTCTGAGGTACACCCTAATATAAACAAAACGTCAGTCACAGATTTGCCGGAATAATACATCTTACTACAGCAGATCTTTAAACATCTCAATACATTGATGTAGCAAGACCATGTTTGTACTCCGACTGACAGTGCAGCAATTATGGCACCACTGTCTTCCGCTTCCTCAGACACCATGTGTTTTCTGACGGACATTCTCGTTTACAAGGGTATCTGAAGAAGATTGCAGTTCACCCAGTGGGGTTTCTGCTGGGGATCAAACTGAAACAGCCCCTGGAGCATGCTGTACGCCTCCAAGTTCCAGGATTCAGTGGGCCAGCATTTCATGCACCTGGCTTGGCTCCCCAGGAATGCACCCAGAAGCCTGGTTCAATATGGCCCATTCGGTGCTTGTTGCCAAATACACTCCCCGCCTAATATCCCTCCCTGCCTAATGTCCCCCAACGCATTTTCAGTCATTCTTCCCACAATTGGAGGTTGGTCCTCTCTTCTTATCAACAGACATGCATTTAGGTTCCCCCAGATATGTTTACTCCCTTTGCCCTCTCCTGCATTGTTTTTCCATCAATGTCCCTCATTCCTCTAATAGAGCTGTCTACCTGACTGGGGTGACCTCATCATAGATTTACATGGCACTCACTCCGTAGTTAAGATCCCCTCCCCTTCCTTTCCCTTGGCCATTTGATCCCAACTGTTGTGAGGTACCCTCCAGCCAAGTGACTTTCAAAATACTTAGCCTGACTGGTGCCAAAGAACCATACACCATCAGCTCTAGATAAGTGGCATGAGTTAGGCTCTCTACCAGGCTGTCTGACCACCCAGCCAGCCGACTGAAAGCCCTACAAGCCTGAGCCTGTGCCGTTCTGCTGCTTGATCCTGCAGCAGTGGACTCAGACAGCATTTGCCCTTTTGTGACTAAATAATTTCACTCAGCGTAATGTCTTCCAGATCCCTCCATGCCTTGAGGTGCTTCATGGTTTCATCACTATGTCTTAGGCATGTGTAGTATTCCATTGTGTGAATATACCAGAGATTTTTTAATCCAATTTTCTACTGATGGGAATTTTGGCTGGTCCCAGCTTCTTACTATTGTGAACTGTGCTGCAATGAACATGGGGTAGCAAACGTCTGTTTGTGATCTGTTTCTTATTTCTTTTGGGTATATGCCTAGTTATGGTATTGCTTGATCATATGGTATTTCAATTGCCATCTGTTTTAGGTATCATCATTTTGCCATTCACAGTGGCTGTACGTATTTACAAGCCCACCAGTAGGGGATAAGAGTCCCAATCTCAACACACCCTCTCTGGCATTTGTTATTCTCAGTTTTTAAAAATCCGGCTACAGTTATGGGTACTAAATGGTAGCTCATGGTTGTGTTCGTTTGCATTTCCTGTACGCTTAGTAAACAAGAGCATTTCCTCATGTGTTTATTAGCCTTTTGAGTGTCATCCTTTGTGAATTGTCTCTTCGGGTCCTTTGCCCACCTTCTCAGAGGGTTATTAGCTTTTTTCTTGTTGTAGGATTGTAAAACACTGTAGATTTTAGTAATTAGTCCATGGTTATGTCATTACTAAATATCCTTTCCTAGTCTGTGGGCTCTCTTTTCACTCTTCGAATAAAGCCTTTCAATGTACACAAGCATTTTACTTTTAATGGGACCCACTTATACATTTTATCTTCTACAAAGTGTTTCCTTTGTGATCTCTGATAGCCCGTGATTCCCTGCACTAGGGCTCCGAGATTTTCCCAATGTTCTCATTGATGATCCTGGTAGCTTTAGGATTTACATTTAGGTCTTTGATCCACCTTCAGTTTGTTTTTCTTCATGGGGTGAATGTGGGTCTTCTTCCATTCTTCTGCAGGTAGGTATCCAGTTTCTCTAGCACCATTTATGGAAGAGGACAGCTGTTCCGATTTAGTGCTTTTTTGAGGTTCTTTTTCTCAAAGATCCATTGTCTGTATGCAGATGATTTTACTTCTAGGTTTTCTTTTTTGATCCATTGGTCGGAGTACCCATCATGATACCCATACCAGGGTGTTTTGATGACTGTGGCTGTACGGCAGTGAAAGACTACCCACTTTGCTCTTCTTTCTGAGGAACCCTTTGCCTATCCTCATCTTCTTCCCTCTCCATGTGATGCTGCTTTTCATTTTCCCCATTTCTTTAAACAATGCTGCGATTTGGATAGGGAGTGCATTAAGTTTGTAGATTGCTTTAGTTAGTCTTGACATTTTCACAACATTGAGTCTTCCAATCCAGGAAAGCAATATTTTTCCATTGTCTAGATTCCCTTTGGTCTCTTGTAGTAATGTTTTGTAGTCTTGTTCATGCCGGTCTTCTGTTTTTTTGTTGTTTATCCCTAGGTATTTCAGCTTTGCTTGGCTATTGTGAATGGTATTGCCTGCTTGATATCTTTTTCCGTATTCCTTTTACTGGTATATAGAAATCCAATTGATTTCTGCTTGTTAATCTTGTGTCCTGTTAGTCCACTAAACTCTTCTATTGTTTCCAGGAATTCTATTGCGGACACTTTAGGATTCTCAATATATAAACTCATATCAAATGCAAATAGCTACAGTTTCACTTCTTTACCTAATTGTACTCCCTTGAATTGTTGCAGATGTTTTATGGTGCTAGCTAGGAATTCCAGCACAATGTTGAATAAAATTGCAGATAAGGTTTCCTTATTCAGTAGAAATATTTTCAGCTTTTCTTCATTAAGTGTAATATTGGCTATTGACTTTTATTATTTTGAGAATATTCCCCTTCTGATCCAATCTTCTTGATACCTTTTATTAGGAATGGGTGCTGGATATTGTCAAATGCCATTTCTGCATCAATTGATCATATGGTTCTTGTCCTTTTTCTCAATGTATCAGATTATGTTAATTGTCTTTAGAATGTTGAACCCTGGTATGATTCCTGCTTGGTCGTGATATTTTTGATCTGTTGTTGGATTCTATTGGCTCAGATTTTGTTGATCTATGTTCATGAGAGATACTGGACTGTTGCTCTCCAGCCTTGTGGGGTCTTTGTCAAGTTTGCGGGGTCTTTGCCCATATCAGGGTTATGCTGGTTTCATAGAACGAGTCTGGGAACTCGCTGTTCCTTTCTATGCTCTGGAAGAGTTTGTGTAGGATTTGTGCCACTCTTCTTTGAATACTTTGAGTAGAATTATCCTGTGAAGCCATTTGGACAGGGACTTTTATTAGTTGGGAATATCTTGATGATCTATTTCTTCTTTTGCTGTGGGTCTGTTCCAGTTCTTAATGCTCATGTGCATTAATTTGGGGAGAGAGTGATTTTCTAAGTATTTGTCCATGTTACCATAATTATTAAATTTGTTGGAATACAGTCTTTCTGAGTGCTTTATTATTAATCTTTTTTATTTTATAAGGGTCTGTGGTGACTTCCCCTGTTTCATTCTAATTATAGATATTGTTATAAGCTCCTTCTTTTCCTTTGTTAAGTTTGCTAGCGGTTGGTCGATTTTGTTGATCCTTTTAAAGAACCAAATTTTTGCTTTGTTGGTTTTTGTATTGTATTGTGTTTCAGTTCATTTATTTCTGCTCTAAATTTTATGATTTCTTTTCTTTTGCTGTTGGAAGGTTTATGCTGTTGACTCTGTTCTAATGGTTGGAGGTGCTGTGTTAGGATGCTGAACATGATTCTCTCCTTTTTACAAAATGTGCATTATTGCAATAAAGTGACCTCTGATGCCTACTTTTGCTGTGTCCCATAGGTTTGGGTATATTGTATTATCATTCTCATTTGTTTCTAGAAACTTCCTAATTTCCTCTCTTATTTGGTCTTTTACCCAGTCTTTTTCGAGTAGTGTGTTGTTGAGTCTCCAAGTGTTTGTCTTTGTTTTCTTATTGCTGTTGTTTATTTTCAGTTTTATGACACTGTGGTCAGAGAAGATGATTTGAATGATGTTTATGTGTTTGAATTTTCTCAAGCTTGCTTTATGACCCAGCATATGGTCTATTTGAGAATATGAGTCATACATATTGGAAAAGAATGTCTACATATTAGCTGTTGGTTCGGCAGCTCTGTAAATATCTAGGAGGTGGAATTGTTCAATTGTGTTGTCCAGGTCTTCCATTTCTTTATTGAGTTTCTTAATCATTGATCTATTTTTCTTTGAAAGTGGTGTATTGAAATCATCTACTAAAATTGTTAATCTGGTGATCTCTCATTTCCTTTCTTTGAGGATTTGGTTAATGAATTTCAAGGGTCTTTCAATGGGTGCATATCTGTTTATTGAAGTTATGAGTTCTTGATCAATTTATTCCTTGAGCATTACGTAATGCCTAAACTTGTCTCTTGTACAATCATGTATCTTGAGGTCTATTTTGTCAGAGATTAATATTGCTCCCCCTACTTTCTTTTTTTAATTGACTTTAGCTTGGTAAAATTTTTGCCAAGTTTTGACTCTCAATCTGTTTTTGTCTGTGAGTTTGAGAAGTGTCTCTTGAAGACAGCATATTGATCTCGTTGTCTAATCCGGTCTGCTACTCTTTGTCTTTAGTATTTGTATTTAGTCCATTGAATTTCAGTGTAATTAAATGAAATATAGATTAATCACTATCATTTTGTATTATTTGTGCTTGATATTTTCCTTTCTTTTTGGCTGGGGTGTGTGAGGAGTTTATTCTGTGTTCATTTCTCCACTAGATCTATAATTTGGGGATACTGTTTTCAGTGTGTTGGTTTCTGGGTGGCGTTGAACCCTATGGTGGTCTTATAGTTGAATGCTGCAGTTGTTGGTTTTCTCCCCCCAAAAATACTAGAAAGTATTTATTGTAAAGTGGGTTTTGTTTTCACAAATTCTCTAAGTATTTTTTTATTTGTAAAAGCTTTTATTTCTATTTCAAATTTGATCAAAATCTTTGCTGGATAAAGGACTCTTGGACTGCAGCTATTTTCTTTCAACTTCCAGAATATATTGCTCCAATTTCTTCTTTCCCACACAGTCTCTCTATGGAGAGATCTGAGCTAATTATTTCTGTTTAACTTTATGTGACTGCTTTTTTTCTCTATAGCTGCTCTCATGATTTTGTCCTTGTCCTTGAAGATGAAAAATTTGATTAATATATGTCTTAATGTGTTTTTTTTTGGGGGGGTGGATTAATCTATTTGGTATTCTCTCTGCTTCCTGGATGGTTATCATCTCTTCCTTTGTGATATTGGGGAAATTCTATTCCCAATATTCCCTTATTATTTTAACTATAGACTTAATTGTTTCTTTCTGCTTAGGCATGCCGATAATTTGAATATTATTTTGCTTTATGGTTTCCCACGCCATCCTCAGGATTTCTTCAGACAGTCTTGCCCTTTTGTTTGATTGTCTCTCTCATTTGTAGAATTATGCTTGGTTCTCCTCAAGTTCGCTGATTCAATTTTCCATTTCTTTCGTCCTATTGGTCAGATCTTATGCTTTGTTTTTATTTCTGCTACGTTATTCCTTAGCTCCTGAATTTTCTTTGGGTGTGATGTTTCTAGTAGTTCCATTTTTCATCTGTTTTCAGGATTGATTTCCTAATGTCTTGTAAGGAAGGTCTTGAACATATTTTCTTTCCAAACTCTATCCGGAAATTCATGGCTTCTTCTGTGTATTCCTTTAGGTTTTGGTAATCTTCAGTTGCTTCATTTGTTTCTGTTGATTGTGTGTGTGTGTGTGTGTGTGTGGTTGCCAATGATGGCTGTTGTTTCTGCCACACAGTGGCTGAACTGTAGGTGATTTGTAAGCTTCTGGATTGTGTAAGGGGGTGATTATGGCCTCTTTATGTTAGAAAAGGATCAGATAGATGCTGGAAATCATACTGTGTGTAGATGAAGAGTGAATGATATTGGGGCGAGTAAAAGGAACAGGATATAGGTACTCAGGAGTAGGTTTTAAGTTGTGATATTAATCATAGGAAGCCTTCCTGTTAAGGATAGTACATATTTTTTGATGAGTTGGAGATGAGCATTATAAAAGATGTGATGTTACTTGGTAGGTTATAAGAGAGTGTGTGTTACTGAAGTAGAGGAAGGTGAGTCTTGAGGTAATGGTGGTTGGGGTATATAAGACCTATCAGAGTCGCTCATTGACCCTGAATCTGACATAGGGAGAGGGTATCCCTTCTGTTATTGTGTTTATAACAGAAGACCCCTTTATTGTCTGCAAAACTCAGTACCATCTGCTCCTTGTATGTGGTCCTGGTATGCAAATAAGCTATTGGAGTGGGGGCCCAAGGTGGAAGGGGAAGCGGGACTTCCAATCAGGGCTAGTCTTGCTAAGGACAGTGAGTCCCAGTGTCCACCAGTTGCCTAGATATGGGAGGGAATCCATCAAGAAACCCAGGAGTGCTGGGTTCCGGTTCCTTTGGTGGGGAAAGGAGTTTTGGGTTTTTTCTGTCTCAAAAGAAAATAGGAACAAATCTAATAAACTCTTGGAGGATGCTGTAGGTTCCAAGTTGTGTTCCTGTCTTACTGGGGTCAGATCCATTTTGAGTTAGGCAGGGATATCTCTCTGGAGAATTACACCTTTACAAGGAGGGGAGGGGTGGGACTTCAGTAAGGCATCGCAGCTATGGAAAGTCGGTTCAGTGAGCAGCCACAGTCTTTAGCATGCAGGGCTTCCAGAGATCCAAGAGGATGTGGGGCTGGGGGGCTGCATTTGGGAGGCAGTCTGTCTTGGGGTATTTCACTGAATTGATGGGTTACAGAACTAGGTGGAAGGGAAGGTGACTGGCAGTCTCTGCACCACTGTCCCTGCTACAGGAGGGGGGAGGAGAAACTTCAAGTGAGTGTGGTGAGAAGGGCACACTGCAGTGAGCTCTGCTGAGCTCTTCATGGGCAAAAATCAGAGAGGAGTTCTGAAAAAAAAAAAAAAGCCTGGGATACTGAGAGTCGGTCTCACATCCAATTTCCCAGAATTGTCCTGCTCACCTGTTAATCTCCTGGTCACATAATGGCAGCTCTACGTGGGTGATTCTATGTCAGTGCCATCTTCTCAGAAGTCTTCTAAGACTGTAACTCGTTACTGAGTAGAAAGTCCCATCTTTCTTCTGCAGAGCAGTTGGTGGTTTCAAACTAACCACCTTGTAGTTAGCAGCCTAACTACTAGCCACTATGCCAGCAGGTTTCCTGTACTGACATTAGGCAGTTTAAATAATATAAATAATATTTAATTTTTAATTAATATTTAAATAATATTTAATTGCATTTAAAGATGGGTATTTGATATTTTCTTAAAACGACTTCAAGAGTTGATGGGTCGTGTAAATAAGTCCATGTGTTTGGCTGCTAGCCTAAAGGTTAAAGGTTAATGTCAATCCAGAGGAACCACAGAGAATTATCTGGGGGTCTACTTCCTGAAACTTGTTCATTGAAACACCATTCTGTGGATCACAGTTCTACTCTGACACTCATAGGTTACCATGAGTCAAAGTCAATCGATGGCAAGTGGTTTTATATCACTCTGAAATTTCAGTGGGGGGGGAAGAAAAAAACCACAAATAATTACTTGCTACTGCTAATCAGCTTTCAAAGTTCAGAGTCAGAATTAAAACTTAGGTTTCAACCTCAGGAGATAATGACAGGTGTTCAAGACATAAGCAACTAGTCACTCCTAAGTAGTTAATGAGACCTACTGGCACTGTCGAGTAAGCAGTGGACTGCCAATTACAAAGTCAGGGGTTCAACACCACCAGCTGCTCTTTGGCTATCTGCCCCTGTAACATTGAGAAGAGCCTTGGAAACCCTAAATAAGATCCCTAAGAGTCAGAATCAATTCAATGGCAGTGGCTTTTTGACTAACTAACTGTGTGCCCCTGATCAAGTCATTCTAGCTCTTCTTTCTTTTTCTTCATCTGTAAAAGAAGTATAACAGTTTTTATTTGAAATGCATGGCAAAGGAAGTAAAGAAGCTGGGGTGATTTTTTAAAACTTTATCATGTAATCTCTTGTTGTTGTTTATTCATAGCCCTCTTTGACCTGCTCGGTACTAGAGTGCTCAGGTTCAAAAGAATACCGTACAAACAGAAAGGGGTCACTTCCTGCTGCCTCCCTTTCCAAGGACTGAGAAATGCTCCACACAGAGGGCCCAGAGGAAGAGGAAATTTCTACACATCAGACTCAAGGTTTCTGCATCGCTTACATCCAAACACAAATGCAATTTTTGAGGGGCCCAGAGTCTGTCCCTGGGATTGCGATGAAAGGGACAATAGGCCGGCAGAAGTTCAATGGCAAACCCTGGCTCCTGCAGGCCCCTCACACCATCCAGAGCCATCACTTTGAATTATGTGTGAGAAACTCGCAGAAGCTGCGATGATTTCTCAACCATTTCTCTTAGTGATGAGAGGAGCTTTGATACATTGTTGTAAAATCTGGAGTATGTGATTATAAGGAATTGTCCCTTGCTCCTCCCTGACAGCTATTTCTTGGACTTAAAGAGGTCCTGGGTCCCAAGAAGCTCATCCTCTTTCCTAGAACTTTCGTTTTATCTAGGAAAAACTCAATAAAACAAAAATCCCATGGCTTTATATTCAAAACTGAACAAAGAAAGCTTCCCAAAGTGTAAAGTGCTGCCATCTTTCAGATGAAAGCATGGAAACATGTTCCTCTATGTGGTCTTTGCCGTGGGTGTTTTTGTAAAACAGGGCAAGAGGTTTCCCTTAGTCTCTGAGTAGTTGCTTTTGCCCTGGTTTTCTACCCAAGAGGGTTTGTTAGTTTTATTCAGGTTGACTATTATTTCTTAGATAAGCTGTGAACAACTTGATTTGATCATTTTTGTCTCGTCTTGGAGGCTACAATCTGCCCTGTGATTGATATGCACCTTGGAGAGGTCAGTTAATAAATTGCATAAATGAGATGGCTGACTATAGGCTAGTATGCAAATGAAAGGTCCGTGGTTTACCAAGAGAGAATGGGAAAGATCATACCTCTGATTTGGTATGGAATTTGTATATGAGGGTAAGCTATAGATACAGATATATAGATATATATAGCTATGAATTCATATAAACCCTTATTACACAAGTGAAGCTATTATTTCTCACAGTAGCTTCCACTTAGACTGATTTTCTTCTAAAGACAGTGTTTCTCTCTAACCCTGCCCTGAAGACTTCTGTAATTTACATTACATCAAAAAAGCAGTTTGGGCATGATCAAGGGAAAAATATGTTTCTTTTCCGTGTTTGTTGAGTTTTGGAAACAAAAAGAAGCTTGTAGGAGTAAGATCAGGCTGTTGGGTGGATGCGTTCAGGTTTCCCAGGGAAATTTTGTAAGGTAGCTCTTAGGACCGGGAGAAATAAGCAGGTGCATTGTGATGATGGGAAACATTGTTTCTGTGCAAAGTTCTGCCTTAGACTCATCCGTGCAGGCTGCACGTTTCTTAAGATCTCTTCATAAGAAGCACCTACGATGGCCCGAGATCTTTCCAGAACAATATGTCAAAAGTAATCATTTGGGATCCCAGAAAGCAGTCTCCATAAC
This sequence comes from Tenrec ecaudatus, assembly GCF_050624435.1. Taxonomy (NCBI): domain Eukaryota; kingdom Metazoa; phylum Chordata; class Mammalia; order Afrosoricida; family Tenrecidae; genus Tenrec; species Tenrec ecaudatus. Next base: position 81,283,538 of record NC_134541.1, on the reverse strand, counting down.
TTCTGAGCTGGTATTTACTCTGAATTTCCCTAGCCCAGTTGACCCCTGCAGAAGCTGCTGTTTTTATTTGGCTGGTTTTTTGTTTGTTTGTTTGTTTGTTTGTTTGTTTTTAAGGCAACCTAAAGAAACAGAGCTGGCAACAACAAACACAAAAGGGCCAAGTGGAAGAGGCAGAGGTAATGGAGACAAGTGTGTTACTGAGAAAACTTTTCTATCATTCTGACTGTCCTCAGAGAGATGTTTAAAAGTGTATTGTTCGGAATAAGTCTGTCCATGTGTGAATGAGACCCATACTTGCAATACGTTTTGGTTTACCCTCATAGAGTCAAGAAATATTTATAAGACAGTAAGAAGCAAGAAGAGAAGCAGTAAGACGAAATTGAAGGAAGAAAACAAACAGAATAGGCGGAGAGTAAAGGGAGCCAAGGAACTGCCTGAAAGACTTCACACTAAAGGTCATACGAGGCCTGACAAGGGCCTAATGGCCGAACTGGCTGCAACAAATGCAGAAGGGCCGGCCTAGCGGCCGAGGCAGAGGTAACAGATTACAGGGCCAAGTGAGCCTGCTCTTAGGGGCCTAATGAGAGGCCTGTGTGGTGAAGAGAAAACTAGAGAGCTGTTATACACGCGAAGAAGGGAAGCTCTGCCGACGTGCTTTCTGGGTCTAACCCTCAGTGATAACTGATTAATCGTGCCCCCTAGTTGTACCTCTCATTTCCGAATAACCCATTTCTATTTCAGTATGGTCTGTGAGTTCCGTGTGCCTATTGCAATAGAGAGAGTACCAATGGGAAGGATGGCTGCTGTCAGAATTGACTAAGGAGGTGGGAGAATGCAGGTGAATCGGACTGCCACCTCATAGGAATCATGAGTCACAACACCCCACCTGAAGTTAGACATGTTTTGACATTATTACTAATTCCAACTAAACTTTCACAAAGATGCTGTCATGTAAGGCCCCTTTCAACCAGAGATTTTCCTTTTACTGAGAGGGCTACCTAAGGGGCTTTCTTGACTGCAGCTTTGGAGAAAGAGACAAAACCATTAACAACGATGTTGCACAGGTGTCACCTGGTGAGGACAGCAGGAGAGATAACAGTTAAATGTTAAAGCAGGTACCTGCTGGACCAGGCATTAACCTTTATTTGATGGACTGTGGAGATGTCCAGGAGTTCCAGGGGTGACTCAGAGGCCATGAGCCAGGGGATTTCTGCTAACTGGTAAGGAAATATTTGAAACTTTATGAAATCTGTGTGCCAGACCCAGTATTGTTTCTCAATGAAAACAAACTTCTTTGATTAAAATAATACTTCCAAATCTCAGTGCATCATTGAATATTGTTGTCTATGTCAGTACACATCACTTACCAATCCCCCGAGTACCGGGTTGATTGCTGCGTAGGTCCCTAAAGGTATAGTGGGAGAACCCTGCTAGCACGGTCTTCTTATCTTCTTTATATTCACTTTATGTTGAGAGTGTAAAGAAGAAATGGAGAGTCAGGGACTAATCCCTGTACGTTTATTCTTGTGCTTTGAGCTTTGCCACCCTCAGAGGGCATCGTTTCCCCTCTAGTCATACGTCTTATAGAGGTTGGCCTTCAGGACCATGCTTACACAGATGAGTACAGTACAGGTATCTTAGCAAGCCTCCTCTCCAGATCTAATCAATCTTTCAAGATGACTTGATTATCATAAACACCTACTGTCTGGTTTATCCTGGGCAGGGAAAAAACTTAAGGTAGTTTCCTTAAGCCCCTCACAGCCTGACAGTCACAGGTCCTAGCGGCATGAACTGGATTATAATAAAATACCTCAAACAATAAGATGCACAAAATTAAACAATTTGAATGATATGGCCCAATTCTTTGAAAGCAACAAATTACTAAAGTTTTCTCTGAAAGAAGTAGATACGTTAAATGGCCCTATATTTTAAAAACAAACTGTACATCAAAGATATTTACATTTTGTACTGAAAAACTTCTTATGAAGAAAACTTTGGGATGAGATTATTTCACTACCAAATGCTACCAATTTTATTTATCAAAGATAGAACAATATATCAAGCAAATTAAAGCAAAGGAAAGGTGGCATAACCCATTTTATAAGGTGCATGTGACCCTGATACCAAAGCCATAAAAAGCAAGAGGTAAAAACAAGCAAACAAAACTATAAACCACTATCTCTAGTGATCACACATTTAAAAATACTTAACACAACTAAATGAAGCATATCTCACAAATATAAAGTTGTTAAAGATTTTAAATGAACAAACACAAACCATAATATTAACACATTAAAGAACAAAAATCACATGACATATGAATTATGCAGGATAAAAATGCATCAAACTTCATATAAAAAAGGATGTCTACAACAATCCTATAGGATAAATCAAACTTAATATTGAGAGATGAAATCTTTTCCTGTAAGATTGAGAATAAGGCAAGATTGTCAACACTCACCGAGCAAGAGAATGAAAGTTAAGGCATATGAAAATCCTTGGTGTTGCAGCAGTTAAGCTCTCTGCTGCTAACCAATAGGGGAGCCGTTGAAACCCACCAGCTACTCTGAGAATGAAACATGTGGCAACCTGCTTCTTGGAAACCCAGTCGAGATGATTCTTATCAGGTCGCTTCACTATTGAGTAGAAATTGACTTAATGAAAATGTTCACAGATAACTTGATCATCTATATTTAAAAAAGCCAAGAATAATCTTTCTAAAAGCTCCTAGAACTAATCATTGAGAAGGGCTTTGTACCAATTTATTCCAGTTTGAAGTCCTGGTGAGAATTTGCATTTTGTACCACATGATGTTGAATCAGAATCTACATTTTAACCAAATCTCCAGGTGATTCTTAGATTTTCTGCTGGTGACAAGATAAAAATCATGGAGGAGATCTTGTTAAAATGTAACTTCTGATTCAGTAGATTTGATATGCAGAGACAAATTCTCAGCTGGGGGTTATACTGGAATGAACCAGTTTGAGACCATATAAGTGAGCTTAATAAGGTGCCACTATATAAGGTCAATATTTTTTAAACTCATATTTTTATGCACTAACAACAAACAATTTGAGTTTGGGATTTAAATGCCATTTTCAATAATTCTAAGAGATTAATATTTAGTCACAAATCTAAGAAGACATACTCAGGATCTGTCTGCTAAAAATGGTAGAACACTAATCCATTAAAAGGAGCTATGATAGAGTAGTGGGCTACAAGTGAGGCTGCTAACAACAAGGTCAGAATTCAAGCCCATCAGCTGTTGTCTGCTCCAAGAGATATTTACAGTCTTGGACAACTTATGGAGAGTTCTACTCTGTCTAAGGGTCACTAGGAATTGGAGTTGGCTCAACTGCAGTGAGTTAGTTGGTCATGAAAAGTAACAAACTATTGATATTCCCTATAACATGAGTGAATCTGGGAGAAAGTACACTTCATAAGGTTACATGTTGTTTTATTCTTTTTATGGGGCATTCTAGAAAAGGAAAGTGTGAATATGGAAAATAAATGATTGGGTAGCAGACATGAAGAGCGCAGAGAGATTCTGCTATAAGTCTGTAGCCAGAGAGATTTAAAAAAATCGTTTTATTAGGGGTTCATACAACTCTTATTACAATCCATCCATCCATCCACTATGTAAAGCACATTTGTACATTCATTGCCCTCATCATTCTCAAAACATTTGCTCTCCACCCAAGCCCCTGGCATCAGGTCCTCATTTTTTTCCCTTCCATCCCCACTCATCGCTCCTGCATGAACTTGGTAATTTATAAATTATTATTTTGTTATATCTTGCTCTGCCCCACATCTCCCTTCACCAACTTTTCTATTGCCTGTAGATCCTTGAAATCGGTTCACCCTTTCCAACCCACCCTCCCTTTGCCCTCCCAATATCACCACTCACACCACTGGTCCTGAGAGAATCATCCGCCCTGGATTTTTCCAGTTCCTATCTGTACCAGTGTACATCCTCTGGTCTAGCCAGACTTGCAAGGTAGGATTCAGATCATGACAGTGGGGCAGGTGGTGAAAGGCAGGAAGCATTTGGAAACTAGAGGAAAGTTGTATTTTTTCATCGTTGCTACATTGCACCCTGAATGGCTCATCTCCTCCCAAGACCCTTCTGTAAGGGGATGTCCAGAGGCCAACAAATGGGCTTTGGGTCTCCACTCCACATTCCCCTCCTCATTCACTGTGGTATGTTTTTTTGTTCTTTGATGCCTGATACTTGATCCCATCGGCACCTCGTGGGCAACAGGCTGGTGTGCTTCTTCCATGTGGGCTTTATTGCTTCTGAGTCAGATGGCCGCTTGTTTACCTTCAAGCTTTTAAGACCCCAGATGCTATATCTTTTGATAACCGGGCACCATCAGCTTTCTTCGCCACATTTGGTTGTTCACCTTCTTTGTCTTCAGCAGTTGTGTTGGAAAGGTGAGCATCATAGAGTGTCAATTTAATAGAAGAAAGTATTCTTGCATTGAGTCGAACAGCACTGCCTCTCTCTGGAAGACTTGTAGGAATGCTTCTTCAAACTGCCTACAGCTTATTTCACTATGGAATTAACCTACCACTTTATTGTCCTGTAGCTTCCCTCTCAGGGGAGTGACCCAGGAGGCTGGTGGGTTGATTGCTTTCGTGTTGTGGAGGTTGGGCAGAGATTCCTGCAGAAGCTTGGAACGTTGAGGAGTGTTGGCCGAGCTACCTTAGGACCCCAGGCACACAGGCAGGACTTCCCCAGTAAGATGTTGAGCAGTGTCCCCTGGTGGAGGTCAGCGGGGCCTTCCCAGCTTCTGGCTAACTACACAGGATGGAGCTCACCTAGCTGGGTGTGGTGCAGGCATACATGCCCCAGGCTAAGGGGAGTGGTCTGGAGGTTAGGGGGAGTGGTCTGGACAGTAGCAGTAGTGTGTGAGAGACCAAGAAAGAGACAAAGAGGGAGAAAAAATGTTAAAAAGCAAGCCCGCTGAGCCTGGGGGGAGGGGGATGGGAGGGGGGCTATAGTGAAGAGATGGAAACAAACGCAAAACTATAGCTGAGTCTAGATGCCCGCCAGCGGAGCTGCAAGGGTTTAGTCCCTGCTCTGAGGCAGTAGTGGCAAGCTGTGGCTGTGTTGAGAAAAGGCCCCTGCGCAGCCCTCCAAGACCTAGAGGGGGATAGAGAGGATATGGAAACAAGAGCAACAATGTAGCTGAACCCTGATCCCTTCCCATGGAGCTGCAAGGATCCAGTCCCTGCCCTGGGGTGGGTGGTGGCAAACTGTGGCTGTGTTGAGACCAAAACGCCCTACAGGCTCCAAATGGTCTGGACTCTGGCAGAGACAGTGGTGGGGCCAAGGTCAAGTTCCAGCCGGCCTCCACTGAGATAAGCCAAAAAACCCCAGCCCCTCAAAACCCCATGGGTCTGTGCCTACTTATCTTTATGATGCCCCTCCTGCATTCCAGCAGTGTTGAATTTCCTCCTAAGTAACTCTCCTGGGCTGGATTCTGCAGAGTCCCTCTGGTATGTGTTACTCTGTCGCCATCGTCCTGGAAGTCCCCAGAGAGATTTTCTGTGGAGGTGATGGGACTGTTTTGTATTTGGCTTTTAGTGGTGATTATATTTATGCACATATGTGCTAAAACTCATATATGTTTATACACAAATACAACCAATAGATCTCTCCAAAGGTCTGTGATGATCACATGCCTTCCATCTCTGTCTTGTTTGTGAAGCTTCATTATGCACTCTCCCACCACTTTTGTTCACAGTGCCCACCCATCAAATCTGTAAAAGAGACTGTCTTCCTGTGTACCCTCAGACTCTGCCTCCACCTTGGCACTAATTCCATTGCAGCTTGGCTATGATGCTGCCTTGCTAACACAAGTCCTAAGGTCCCATTGTGCTCCTCCAGGGCCCCTGTGTTAAGAAGCTATTTGCATTAAAAGGATAACGTTATCTGTCCTCTACTCTGCATCAAACCCGCATAAAGATGCTGCAATATACTCCTGACTTTTGTCTCGTGTGGCAGTTACATAATCTGTCAACTTGCAAAGGGGTGGAGTCTTGCTTGTCAATCAGATCACAGCCAATGAGGCATCTTTGTGGGCATGGCCTTCTCCTGAGGATTCTGGGAACTCTTGTCTTCCTCCTAGGAGGTGGGACACACTCTCTCTGTGAGACATTTCTGCAGACAAGCCAAATGGAACTACACTGATGGAGCCAGAGCCCTGTTGCTGGAGGAGCAATGTGAGGACCTTTGTTGGTGCTAAGATGCTTCCACTGCCACTGGATCCACAACACTTTCCACCCACTGGCCTGTGACTTTCCTGCATTTGGCATCATTGTACATGTGAGTCTGAAGAGAACTTATAGACTGGTATCAGACATATGGACTAATATCAGATTTATGGACTTGATCTGGAATTTTCTGGGAAGTTTTCTCAATATCAAATTGATCTTTTATATAAAGCTCTTTCTTATACCCTTATGAGTCTCCGTGGATTTGTTTCTCTAGTCTACCCACACTAACACATCCTGGCTGATGGACTTTCTCATAAAAACAGCGCATGCAGTTTTTTTTTTATTTGCAACCGAGACTCTGATTTTTGTCCCTCACCCTTTATCCTGAGGCTTGGAAACTAAACTGGCAAACAAACCAGAACAGGGGACCACATGCTGAATTCAAAATGAATCTTCCAACCAACCACAGAAGTCCCTTTCCCGCAGCACACAGAGCCACTGCGGCAGGCAGGACTCTTCAAGCTATTGACATAGTGGTTCCTGGAATCTCTCGATGTCACCTGGCATGGAAAGAGGACTTTGCTGGTGTACGCGAGGTTGTGAACATAAAATAAGGGGTTATTCCGAATCATCTGGGTGATATTAATCTTACAATGCAGAACACTTTCTCTGGTTGGAGGCAGAAGCACTGATGCAGAAGGAAAAATAAGACACATTTGAAACAAGAGACAAGGGCTCAACTGACTTGACAAATGGAAGGGGCAACACGGTCAGAGCTATACGAGGGGTAGTTAGTAGAAAGACATGTCCAGCTAATGGCTAGCAAGAAAACAGGGAACTCAGTCCAGCAAGCTCAAATGACTATGTTCTGCCAACAACTTTAGTGAACTTGGAAGTGGGTTCCCTCCCAGAACCTCCGGATAAGAGCCCAAGCTGCCTGACATCTTTATTTCTACCTGTGAGATCTCACGCAGAATTATGACCTTCAGAATTCTTAGCCAAAATATTTGTGGTATTTTAAGTTTCTAAGCTAGTGGTGATTTTTTTTATAACATCAATAGAAAACCTCAGATCAGAGCATGTGCAGTCACCCCTTTCCTTCTCTCTCTTCCCTCATTAGATCAATAGGCATCACTCGGCCAGGAGGAATCTGAACTTGGGCCAGGGAGAAAGAAGGATGGCTACAGCCTTGCTTGTCTTGAAACTAACTTGTTCTTGGACCAAGAAGGAGTCTTCTGGTGTATTCATGGCTAAATCCTGGTCCTTTAGCTTCAGAGGAGACTTGTAAATCTTCTTAAAAAAATTATTCATGCAGTAGTTGTAAATACACACACATACACAATCATGCAATAATGGCCACCTAAGAGTCGTGCGTGGATAGACAAACAAGCTGAATGAGTGTGAGAGGGAGTGCAGGAGTACGCCCACAAATATATACAGTTTTAACAGAGAGTGATAGTACTTGGTTATTTATTTAACTTTGTTGCAAATATATCCATGATGCGGTAGAGTATACAGGGAACAAAGTTATGAAAACTTCATAGCTATAACTGAACAATGTATAGTGGATAAACATCATAGTCTCAGGGACACCAAGGTCAACTGACATCTACAATGTTACACATCCTTCTTTGATAAGTAGCATTGGGGTCTTAAAAGCTTTTCAACTTAAAAGCTTTTCAATCAGTATAGCACTGGTTCCTTGAGCTTCCTTAGCTCCTGGTACAGGATAAGAAGTAACAGCTCATGACACACATGACTCCAGGAACAAGAATGGGAGTAGTGATACCAGGAAGGTAGAGGGAAGGTGGAGAAAGGAGGGGTGGAAGGGGAACCAATCACAACGATCAACACATAACCACACCCCCTCTTCCCAGGGGGACGAATAACAGAAACTGTGGGAGGAGGGAGTCAGTGGTCAGTGTAAGATATGAAAATAATAATATTTATAATTTATCAAAAGGTCACGAGAGGATGACAAGGTGGGGGAGGGAAAAAGAGGAGTTGATACCAAGGGCACAAATAGAAAGTAAATGTTTAGAAAATTATGATGGCAACATATGTACAACATGGTGGGTACAATTGATATACATATTGTTACAAGAGCTGTAAGAGCCCCCACTAAAATGATATTATAATTAAAAAAAACTTTGTGAACAACCATCTAGGTGCAACTAATGGTCTCTTCCTGTCGAGAGGCAAGAAGAGTGATTGAAATCTGAGATCGATAGAACAATTAGACCAATGGATCAAAGAAAAGATGGTAATAAAATTCACCACCTAGATGAACTAGCTAGGTCCCCACCACTGCCACTAATGAGTTCTCTGAAAGGGGATACAGTAGAGGGATTTGAATAGAGTGGAAGAAAAAATGTGGAATAAAGAAAAGTCATTAAAGAGATAATCAGGATTGGTGATTGTATAGGTACTGATGGAACCTATGAACTATGAAGGATTGAAAACAGAAACATAGGAAGGTGGGGAATAAGTGATGTTACTTTGAAGGGATTGTAATGAACTAGGTGAAACCAAATATGTATGGATTTTTTCATGTAAAACCTATGACCTGCACTGAAAACCTTCACCCAATTCATATAAAAAGTTTTGCTTTGTTTTCAAAATCAGCATGAGAACCCAGTGGGGCAGAGGTCTGTTCTGACACATACGACCTTGCCATGAGTTGGAGTCAACTCGGTCTCAGCAGCTTCCTTCCTCCTCCAGATTGTGTTTTGTCCTCCTATCATCTACAGAAGGTAGATTATACCACCTCAGAAGGAGAGACCAAGTGGAACACATCTATATTTGACCCTTCTCCACGATTTATTATTTATATCCAGAATATTTCCATATATATATATTTGAAGGGAGTGATATTTCTTTTTACCCCCTTCAAATTCAATCTATCACCAACTAAGGTAGACTTGAAAATAAAACCAAGCAAACAAACTCTGCCAGTGAGTCACCTCTGACTCATAGCGATGAGGACAGCATAGAATTGCCCATGTGGGTTTCCCAGAAACTCTTTATGGGAGTCTTGTCTTTTGCTAGTGGAGTGGCTGGTGCTTTCAAACTACTGAACTTGTGGTTGACAGCCCAATGCATAACCTCTAGGCCACCAGGTCTCCTTACAAATCACTTAAACAAAATTCCTCTTAAGCATATCTTGAAATCTCTCTCTCTCTCTCTCTCTCTCTCTCTCTCTCTCTCTCTCTCTCTCTCACTCTCGCTAATAGAGAAAGTCAAATAATTTTGTCCCCACTAGTCCCACACACAAGTAATTGTGCCAGGGCCCTGAGGTCACACTCCAAAGTCCAGCTGTGTCAAAGTAAAGTTCAAAGTCCAGCAGCGTCCCTTCTAAATCATGTGATTTTGAGTAAGCATGTTATCTTAATGTCCTCTTCATCTTAATTTCCATCTCTGTAAAACAGAGAAAACAGCATCTTTGTGACAATAAAAGTATTTGAGGGAGAGCTACATAGATATACAAATAGATACGTATAAACACACACAGGAATAAAGCCTGATATACCACAAACCTCTCTGTGTTTTCATCGAGGCAATGTCTTTCTCAGCAAAATGGCTACCAAGAACATTACACAGGGAGCATAGATGGCTTTATGAAATCAGACCTGCTCTCTGTCCCTTGGGCCAACTGTGATTTAATGAAATCCCGTTTACCCTTGGCTAGGGCTGCAGTTTTCAAGATTTCCTTAAAAACACATCCCAGATGGCCCTGGCTGCTCGCTTCCTGCGTACCAACAAGGAACAGAGCACATGTTCCTATCAGACAGACTGGTCCCCATCCCAGAGAGCTAGCCTGATTCGCTAGATGATCTCAGGGCCCTGGGACCCCCTTCTTCTTGCTTTGCCCCCTCTCTCTGGCCATTTGCCAATATAGTAAGAGTGGGGGAGGGGGTTTGAACCTGCAGAGCCCCAGGGAGAAGCCTGTGGGTCAGACCGAAGCCAATAGGAGTGTGCCCCTCATGTACTAAGAAGGATGGAGCCTGAGACTCCCCCTCTCCCCAGCCCAACATCCCTTCAATAGAAACTGATGAGTATACAAAGTTCCTGTAAGTGCTTCTGCTTCTTACATACGACCCAGGTTGAAATTCATAGTCACTGCCCAGGCAGATGATCTTCCCAGCTACTCACCCTTTCCCCAAATAAACACCTTGGATTTGCTCCTTTTCTATGCCTCCATGTGCTTCATATCTAGAGAAACCAGGTGAATGAGAATGGAGAGGAATGAGCTCAGGACGTGGCGCAGAAGACCTGAGCCTACATTCTGGCATCATCTCTTAACTAGTGCATGACACTGGTGCTTACACGACCCCATAGGGCTCTCAGAAGTGCCTTTGCTTGGAATGCCTGCTCTGACTTCTGCTGCTAAGCATTCTTCTCAAACTCACCTTAGACATCACCTCCTCCCTGTGAATTTCCTTGACATCGCCATACTCTCTACATTGCCATATCATTCTTGCTTTGTCACTCTAATAGTTGATAATACATTTTTATAGCTCTCTTAGGGTTTGAGGACACTAATTTATTATAATAATCTTTTATCCCTGTTGTAATCACTACAGACATAGACATGGTACTTATATGGAAACTATGTTTGAGCCTCAAAGCTCTATTGGAAGACCAGGTTTGGACATGGCATTTCTTTTTTGGGGGGATGGGATGTCATCTTTCTGTTTTGTTTTGCTTTTTAATCATTTTATTAGGGGCTCATACAACTCTCATCACAATCCATACATACATCAATTGTGTAAAGCACATTTGTACATTCATTGCCCTCATCATTCCCAAAACATTTGCTCTCCACTTAAGCACCTGACATCAGCTCCTCATTTTCCCCTCCCTTCCTGCTTCCCTCCCTCATGAACCCTTGATAATTTATAAAATTATTTTGTCATATCTTGCCCTGTCTGACATCTCCTACCTTCACCCACTTTTCTGTTGTCCATCCCCCAGGGAGGAGGTCACATGTAGATCCTTGTAATCAGTCCCCCCTTTCCAACCCACCCTCCTTCTACCCTCCCAGTATTGCCACTCACTCCACTGGTCCTGAAGGGATCACTCACCTTGGGTCCCCTGTGTTTCCAGTTCCTATCTGTCCACTGTACATCCTCTGGTCTAGCCAGACTTGCAAGGTAGAATTGGGATCATGATAGTGGGACGGGAAGGAAGCATTTAGAGACTAGAGAAATGTTGTATTTTTCATCATTGCTACATCGTACCCTGACTGGCTTGTATCCTCCCCAAGATCCTTCTGTAATGGGATGTCCAGTGGCCTACAAATGGGCTTTAGGTCTCCACTCTGCACTCCCCCCCCATTCACTATGTTAAGATTTTTTGTTCTGATGATGCCTGATCCCTTCGACACCTCGTGATCACACCGGCTGTTGTGCTTTTTCCATGTGGGCTTTATTGATTATGAGCTAGATGACCACTTATTTACCTTCAAGCTTTTAAGACCCCAGATGCTATCTCTTTTGATAGCCAGGCGCCAACAGCTTTCTTCACCACATTTGCTTTTCACCCGCTTTGTCTCCAGCAGTTGTGTCGGTAAGGTGAGCATCATAGACTGTCAATTTAATAGAAGAAAGTATTCTTGCATTGAGGGAGTACTTGAGTGGAAGCCAAATGTCCTTCTGCTACCTTAATACCAAACACATAAATATATGCACATAGATCTGTTTCCCCATCCTCATATATAAATATATTTACAGATGTACGTGTCTTTATCTAGACCTCTATAATGCCCTTTCCTGTTTCCTCTATTTCCTTTGACTTTCCTCCTGTCCCACTGCCTACAGGGGACTACACTAGAGACACAGTGTGGGAATTGCACCCGACCTGATCCTGCCGCATTGAGGCAAATCACTAAGGGGATGCAACAGAACAGCAAGGGAATGGAGCGGCGAGGTCCCCAGGGAATGCTGAAGGCTGACTTTGGGGACAAGGTGTGGTGCCCCAACAGAATGGACTGGAAAACACTCCTAAAAGCCAACAACCAATCCTTGAACTACCTACAAGCTTTTCTTTCTTGTTGTGTTTTGTTTTTTTTGTCATTGTTTTGTTGTTGTTATTGTTTTGCTGTATATTGTTGCTTGGTTTTGCTCTGTCTTGTTTCTGTGCATGTTATTATCTCTGCAGGTCTGTGTAAATAAGATAGGCTGGATGAACAATCTGGAGGAGAAAACAACGGGACCAACAGTTCCGCGGGGACATCGGAGAAGGGGAGGTGGGGGTAAAGGTAGTGGTGTTAACAAACCCAGGGACAAGGGAACAACAAGTAACCCTAATAAGTGGTGAGGAGGGTTTGGGAGGCCTGGTAGGGCATGATCAAGGGTAATGTAATCAAGAGGAATTGCTGGGCATGGTATTTCTTGATGATTACCTCCAGGCCTAGAATGTGGACTCTTTCTGGGGAAAAGCAGTGACATAATTGCCCATTGTAGAAAGCCTCTGCTTCCTGCTGTTCAGAAAAGGAAGACTGTGGGAAAGCTGAAAATGGGAGAAGTGGCTAACCCACCAGTACTGCACAGGGTCCTCCAAGAGCTGAACTGAACACAAAGGTTTGTGTGCCAGAAGTTAATCAATGAAATGATCTCTGAGAACCGGAGCAAGAAGCAAAGAGGGAATTAAAGGAGAGAAAATTAAGGCAATAGGATGGTCTCCCTTCTGATCAGATGTGAGCACTAGAAAGGCCAGGACCTGTTCCTTCAACTCTTCACTAGTCTGTGACATCATCACTTCCTGTCCCCTGTCTGGGAGTATGAAAGAGTGCAGAGGGAATTTCTACCCCATGGAGGCAGAAAAGGCCTGGGAGTGGGGAATGAGGCATGGACAGGGCTGGCCTTGTGGGGTGCTAGTGGCACGCTCGTAGTGGTGGCAGTGCTGAGGAATGTGAAGCAGCACATCAGAGGGTGAGCCAACAATTACTTATTTTCCATTAGGTCATTGACTCAACACATCTATTAAGTTGCTACTGCATATTGGACTGTGTTAGTTTCTAGAAATATGGATTGTTTCCTTGCCCCTTATTAAACTAACAAAAAATAGTTTAAACATATTCCCAAGACACTCATTGCCATTGAGTCAATGCTGACTCATAACAACCCCTTGTGGGTTTCTGAGACTGTAACTGCTTCTGAGAGTAGAAATCTCTGTCTTTCTCCCACGGGGCTGCTAGTGGTTTCAAACTGCCGACCATGTGGATCACAGCCCAAAGCAAAACCACTACACAAACAGGACTTCTCTTTAAACATATTAATATACGTAATTAGGTTATTTTGAGGATGCGAAGAACAACTGTTAGAAGAACTTTCTAGTCTAAGAATATATGATGTGGATGTCACTGAGTAAGTGTACACACACACACACACACACACAGACAGTGGATTTCTTTTTTCAAGCTAGATATTTAAATTTTTTTTACAAAACAAGCTTAGCGTCTTTAAGGTACTCTCCATTACATTTAGTACATTGATCAAATCTGTGATTCCATCCTTGGAAACATTTTTCAACTCAACTGTTTGGATGGTTGACAGCACCTCCCTACTTTTTTCCTCCACTTCTAAATTGTCAAATCTCTTCATGTGTCTCTTCATTCACAGAAACAGAAAGAAGTCACACAGTGCGAGGTCAGGTAAGTAAGGTATGTGGGTCAAGAGCGGCATGCAGTCTTTTGCAATAAACTGAGAAGGCTGAGTGGGCAGGTGCATTGTCGTGATGGCAACCAGTCCCCCACCTGCCACAAACCAGGCCTGTTGCTTTGTTGTTGCACAGAACCTTTCAGAACCTTTCAATAGAAAGCTTTATTAACAGTCTGACCTGGTGGGACAAACTCCAAATGCATCACGAGCCAACATTTTCGACCTTTTGAGAAGTTGACAGACATCCAGAACAATGTTCGTCATTAGTCAATATTTCACCTTTTTAAAAACAGGAAAACCACTTATATCCCTTAGTTTTTCCCAGAGTGCTGTCCTTTTCAGCTGTGTTCAACATCAGAACAGTTTCGTGGTATTTTTCTCAAGCACAAAACAACATTTCACAGCCACACACTGTTTTCTTAAGTTGGCCATCACACACACACACACACACACACACACACACACACAAACCCAACAACAACAACAACAAAAAAACTAGAGTTGAGCGAAACTGCTTTTACGAAAAAAATTCACTGTGACAGGAGAGAACATTCCCAGGTGACTCCACTGGGTGCACTCACTCAGAGCCAGTTTCTCAATGCTCACCTAGCGGGGTATAAAAAACAGATTACGAAAGCTCTGCTCTACCCAGCACAATTCCGGGGTCTTTTGGTACCCCCTTGTACATACATTATATATTCTCTGAGGACCTATGGTGTGTAGCAGACCTTAGGCGCATAGCAGAGAACAAGTCCTTGCATTCAAGTAAGGTAGAAAGAGAACAAACAAATATATAGACACCATGTGTACAGACCATGGCCATGGCACCACATTCAGAGGATGGTGGAAGGCAATCTTAGAGTGGGACAACATTCCCACCCCTGTTCAGGGAGAAGACAAATCGTGGCGCAGCAGCTTCAAGATCTGGGGAAAGCTCAGAGACCCCCAAGGGGAGGAGGTGGAGGAAAAGAATTACGATCACAGGATGGCTTGACAGGAGCTGAAAGATGCTCCTTTATCTTGGTTTGTCCTTCTCCCTGCAGCACAACTCAGGGAAGTGTCTCCTGATGAGACCGCAGACATAACAACAACCTACTCAGGGATGCAGGACATGGTAGGACACGGAGCAGATTAGTGTGGCCTTTCAGGAGCACCCCAAGTCAGCTAAAGATTTTCAGTAAAACTGTTGGCATACTGTGATCTTTTTACGTAGCAAAACATTTGCGATTTTAACCACTTTTAGGTGTGCAGTTCAGCGACATTACTTCCATTCACCGTGCTCTGCAGCTATCACCACTGCCCCTCCACATCCTCATCATAGCCCCAAACAGACACTCAGAACCGCTTCCAAAGGTCCTTGGTTTCACCTCCTGCGTACCCCTCTTAACCACTAGTAAATTTTGCCTCCATGCCTCTGACAGTTTTATATATATATAATATATTATATATTTTTTATATATATATTATATCATATAGATACAATCATAAATTATTTGTCCTTTTGTGTCTGATGTTTTTTGCTCAGTTCAGTGTATGAAGATTCAGCTATATCTTAGCATGTATCATAACTTAATTTTTCTATATGGTTTAGCAATATCCTGCTGTATGATGATAGGATATTTTGTTTATCCATTCACCTGTTGTTGGTCCCTTGAGCTGTACGTAGTGAACACAATAGTGTACAGCATCCATCTGCATCCCTTCTTTGATGTGTTTTGGGGCTGTCTCGAGTAATGGAACTTTAGGCAGCTGTGGTAGTTACATAATTTCCTGTCACCTTGAAGATATAAAAGAGTAGGGGTGGAGTCTAGCCCGTCAATTGGATCATTGCCTGATGGTGCCTTCTTGTGGGAATGGCATTTTCATAAGGAGGCTCTTGGGAACCTCCCCATATCTCTCGCCTTCACCTTCCTGCTGCTGAGCCACTTAGACAGCTGCCAGAACCACCACCATTGGATCTACACCACTTTGCACCCACCAGCCTGTGATCTTCTTGCATGCTGCATCATTGCATGTGGCTGTGTGAGTCTGAGGAGGAACTTACGCATCAGTATTTGACTTATGGACTTGACTTGGACTGGGCTGGGATGTTTTCTGAATATATAATTACTTCTTGATATAAAGCTCTTTCTGACACATACATGAGTGTCACTGGATTTATTTCTCTAGCCAATCCTAACACAGAAGTTCCTCAAAGGTTAAGCATAATTACTATGTGGCTGTCTTTTAAACTGTGCTTTGGTAGTCAAGCTTGCCTGGGAATACTGAAATAATCACCCAGGGCTTGGTGTAGCACAGCTCAGACAGGGAATGGGGTCAAGATCTTTAGACTTCATCACAACTGACCACTGCTGCCAATTTAGGCACTGCTTATCAGCTCAGATGGGACAGGGACCACGACTTTGCGTCCCCAGGCCCGCAGCTCACTTGGCTTAGCTATCCCCTCTCAGAACAACTGCTTCTTCTTGCCATTCCTTCTCTTATCCATTCGTTCCATCCATTTCCACTGACTGCTGACTCAGTACATGAGCTATGGCAGTGAGCGAATGAGACAAAATGTCCTGGCTTCACAGAGCTTAAATTTTAGTTGGGCTTTGGGGGAGGGGGAAATTAGATAATAATAATACGGGGGAAGGTGTAGCAGGAGAGGGAGCCAGAGAGTGCTGGAGGTGGAAGTAGGAGGGGCTGCAGTTTTAACTAGGGCTCTCATAGAAAGTGACGGTGTGATTAAGAAGTAAATATGGCAAGTGAGAGGGCAGGGGCGTCGGAGGTGGAGGGGACAGCGCAGCTCAGGTAGAAATGCTTCTCTGAGGGTCTCGGGAGGAGAAGAGCCAGAGTGCGATGTAGCAATGATGAAACATACAACTTTTCTCTAGTTCCTAAATGCTTCCTCCATCCCACTATCATGATCCCAAGTCTACCTTACAAATCTGGCTAGACTGGAGGATGTACACTGGTATAACTGGGAACTGGAAACACGGGGAATCCAGGGCAGATGATCCCTTCAGGACCAGTGGTGAGAGTGGCGATACCGGGAGGGTGGAGGGAGGTTGGGGTGGAAAGGGGCAACCGATTACAAGGATCTACATATAACCTCCTCCCTGCGAGACAGACAACAGAAAAGTGGGTAAGGGAGATATTGGACAGTGCAAGATATGACAAAAATAATAACATAAATTATCAAGGGTTCAAGTTCAATAACTTATAAATTATCAAGGTAAAGGGGAGGGGGGAGGGAGGAGAAAAATGAGGAGCTGATGCCAGGGGCTTAAGTGGAGAGCAAATGCTTTGAGACTGATGAGGGCAATGAATGTACAAGTGTGCTTTCCACAATTGATGTATGTATGGATTGTGATAAGAGCTGTATGGGGTCTTATCTGTAGCAGTGTGCATGCTCTGGTCTAATCCGATTTGTCAGGTAGTGTTGAGCTCATGCGAGTGGGGTGAGGGAGGAAGCACCAAAGAGCTAGATGAAAGCTGTGTGTTTCATCGGTGCTATACTGCACCCTAACTGACTCCTCTCTTCCCTGTGACCCCTCTGTGAGGGATTTCCAATTATCTACAGATGGGCAGTGGGTCTCCACTTCATGCCCCTCCTCCCCAGCCATTCACATTGGGTATGGTTTTATTCTGGATCTTAGATGCCTGATACCTGATCCCATCAACACCTCATGATCATACTGACTGGTATGGTTTTTCCATGTGGACCTTTGCTTCTCAGCTAGATGGCTGTTTGTCAAACCAGTTTTATTCATAATAATTCTAAACTTGAAATAACTCAAATGTCCACCAGCATCGGGGGGGTGATATATGCAAAGTAACACTGAATCTCAGAAAGCATCATTTAAAGCTGAAGAAATGGCATAAAACTGTGCTCCTGAATGAGGCAACTTAACATTATAAAGATGCCAATTCTCCCCAAATTAATATGAATATCCAGGATAATTCCAGTCAAATCTCAGTCAGATTTTAGAGAGATGTTGACTGATTTGAAATTGTATCTATGAGAAGGAACCTTAACCAAAAACTAAGTCAGTATGTACGCAGCACCCAAGGTCGGAGCTTGCTCTCCCAGACAGCAGGACTCAGCGCAAAGTCACAATAATGAAAAACAGTAGCTACTGGTGAAAAAAAGGGGCAAATATGAGGCGGTTTCGGAAAATAGTGTAAAATGGAATTAAATGATAATGAGACTTTTCCACAAAAATTTTTGTTATAATAAAATATAGAGTCCTACAGTATATGAGAATTCTGTATCACTTGGAACTCTGAAGAGTATGAAATGGTAGTCACTTACAATATAAGTTAGTCTGGCACAGCCCCATGGTGGTTGGCAGAAAAAGTGAGACCCTGGATCAGAGACAAAGTACACTATTACTCACGCCAACAGCAGAAGTTAGCGTATTAGTCTGGGTGCTAGTTTTCTGAGTCCCAGTCATTAAAGGACTACACAGAGAGGTCTCAGCGATGCCTGCACATGAGGTAGGTTGAGCTAGAGCAGAGGAACAGCTAGTGTAAGGTGTCTTGCCTAACCTTTGTCCCAGAAAGAGACATTAGCCTTATTACACGGAAGAGGAGTTAAATCTTCTCTGTGTGCTGGATGGAGACACTGTCTATATGCACGGTTTTTACTATACATACTTAACCGGATAGCTGTGAACAAAGTCTGATCAAAAGAATTTATGGAAATGCAAGGGACACGTGGAGAGTTGTCCCCCATACGGTAGAGCTGACCTCATGAATCAGTAGGGAAATAATGAATTGTTTAGTAAATGTTATGAATTGTGATTTCCTATCCAGATAAAAATAAACGTGGGCCCTTCTTTCTCTCCATAAAAATAAATTCTACATGGTTTAAAGACCTAGATGTGAAAATTAGGACAATAGGTTATTCTAAAACAACAACATATAGCTTATCTTTGTGATCTTGGAGTCATAAATTATTTTTTAAAATAAGACTCCCAAAGCACAAATTATAAGGAGAAAAACTAATTGATTTGCATTGAAATTAAAAATAGAATTATGTTCAACAAGTGCACAAATACATTTGTAACAAATGCACCACACTCTGGTTGAAGGCTTAGGTGAATCTGAAACCAACAAATGATTGATAACTTGACTATGCAAGTGATTTCATAAAATTATCAAGGAAAGGGAAGCAAGTAGAGATGAGAAAAGGATCAAAATGGACATTTCACAGGAGCAACCAAATGGCTAATGAATGTTTCACAAGATGGTCAAATTAAAAAAAAAATCATAGAAATGCAAATTGGGATGACTTTAAGCCTTCTCCTATGGGAAGATGACAGGAAGTTGAAATAAGAGCCTTCATGTACAACGGGAGGAATTTTGTGGCAGTCATTTCAGATAACCATATAGAGTTATTTAAAGAGATTAGATATTTATATCCATTTCCTTGGTATCTATGTCTGATCAACCCCCTACATGTCCACCCAGAAACATATGCTATCAATTGACCCCACCTTCGCGTATCCTATGGGAGACAGGCCAATCTCTGTCCTTCACAGTCTTCTCTGCACCCAGTTCTGTTTTGGTTCATCTTTGGTTTTCATCCTACTTCATCCCATCCTCTTTTAATACATATCATATACCACATTTTAGTACATAGTTTAGGTGCCATCTTCACCTCCCACTGGGCTGTTTGCTTCCTTACAGGACTATGTTTTTTCGTCTGGTCTACAGTTCCTAACCTGGTACCGGACATGGAGCAGGCACTCAGCAATGTTTATGCAGTAAGTGGATTTGTAAAATACAGGGCCTCGACCTGGTGCCTGGTATTTGTCAGGAAGAATTTCTTCTTCATGTTCAGATGATGCCGTTACTCTGGTTATCTCTGTAAGTCTGATAAGGGCAGGGGGAGATGGCTACAATCTTAGGATTCCTGTGTATCAGCAGGGATTTCTTGCATCTCCTCCTGGTGAATCCTTTCTAGGTGAGTGTACTAATGACCTGTGTCTTAAAGGAGCAGACTCTGCAGATCGCGATGCATTATGTACTCTGCACAGCTGGTGTGTGTCAGCCACAGGCCCCTCCATTTCCATTCCTTCTGCCTCCCCTCATGTTCAAGAATGTTTGGTCTTACTCGCTTTGGGCTCTAAATACCTCTGGCTGAATCTTGTGAAATCCTAACCCTTCCTCCTGCCCCGAGTCCCCCAGCATCACCACCTTCATCATAAAATAATTTATATAAGTGGAAGGGGAAAAAAAGAGAGAGAGTGAAAAACCACTGCAGAAATACCATATGTAGAACAACATCACGAAATCTCCTTAATATCCTGAGTGCTGTGCTTAGGCCATTTGGAAGATACATTAGCTAGATAAGTATTAACAGAAGGGGCTATCGCAGGAATGTTATCCAAATTACCACCTTTTATTAAGCCCCCAGGAGGAGTTAAAATAAGTCCATTACTCTGATGACTGTGATGGGATGTTTTTCTTTTCCTCAGCTGAGACAAATCTAAGTGTCGCAGAAAAGGACATGGATGAACTGTATGAAAGACTGAGAGCCATCGTCTTCATGTCAGAACCTGGTGGGAAGCTTGACTTTGAACTGATGCTCAGAGTTGGGCCAAGTTCCAGTCACCTTCCAGCTTTGGGAGAGTGGTGACGGGTGAGGAGAGCAGTAAATACAACTTCATTACTTATTTTCCATCTCCTTTTCCTTCCCCCCAAAAGCAGGGAATCCAGGAGAATTTTTCTACTCTTTCTAACTTGCTGTGTGTGACTGTAGGCAGATTTTAAACTCCCAGGACTTGGGATTTCTTATCTGGTGTGTGTGTGTGTGTGCTCGCGCGTGTGCGCGAGCGCGCGCGTGCACGCGCGCACGCACGCGCTGTGTTTTGTGTCATTTTGGCTGGACTGGGTTTCTCAGTAATATGGCAGCTGCTGCCTCCCCTATGCTGTGTCCTAACAGTGTAATCAACTCCATGATGGGATCTGCTGTGGCCAGCTAGGCAGTTGTAAGAGGATTAAGGAGGAATGAAACTTCCTTACTCAGGTCACAGTCCTGATGCTATTGAAGGAAAGTTTCTTACTCCTATATAAGCAGACTGTGGAAAGCCTTGTCTCTTTTTGCTGCTGTGGATTCTACATCTATTGTATTGGTCTCTGGTTCTTTGGACTTGAGCCAACGCCTGCCATATTGCCTACCAAGCTAAAAGCTATCAGTAACTTGTCATAATGCCTGCTGAACTTGGATTCATTAGACTCTGCAGCCATGAATCTACCCTGCTGACCTTGGACACATCATCCTATGCCTCCAACAGCCTATGATATTCCTATTTCCCAGTTCATCTTCCTTCTCGGTGGTTCACCAACCTGAGAAGATGTGTGAGCAAGGAGAAGTTTTCTACTTAACATCTGACCCATGGACTTGAATCAGACTGGAGTGATCCTCTTACTTACCCGTACAGACAACTGGATGAGTCACTTTCTTGATATAAATTTCTTTATGTGTGTACTTGGTTTTACCTTTCTAGAGAATCCAGTCTAATGTATCAGCCAAAAAAAGAGGAGTGGGTGGCACAAGTGATTTTCAATCAGCTGCTAATTAATCTAAAGGTTCATGATTCATATCCATCCAGTGGGTGCAGAGAAGAAAGGCCTGGTGACCTACTTCCATGAAGATTCTCATCAGGAAAACCCTATGGAGCAGTTCTGCTCGGCAACACATGGAGTCATTGATAGTAGCCAATTTAATAGAATTCTGGCATTCTATGCAAAATAGCCTGGTTTGATTTAAAGCCAATCCACCTCCTGTGCAGCCAAAACATTTGTCAGTGGAGGCTTGCATGTTGTGATGCTGAATAAAGTGAATGGGATTTCTGTATTAGGAGAGCCTAAGAAGAAAGATCTGGTGATCTCCTTCTGAAACCAACCAGTGACAGTCCAATGAGTCACACCAGTCCAGGCTACAACCTATTGTGGAAATGGTGCTGAACCGGGCAACTTTTTTTCAGTGTGCATGACATTACCGTAATTCATGGACCAACTTGATAGCAGCTAACGCCACCATCAGAGTCTCAAAATAATTTTCTAAATGAACACACAAAGGTCAAATTAAAGATGTAGACTCCAGAGAAGGTCAGCTAGCAGGTTGATGGCGCTTTCAACTTACTAGCTGAGTGGTTGGGGCCAACTACTTAGCTTCTTGAAATCTTAATTTCCTTATCTATAAAGTGTGCTTTTCTGAACCAATGTCTCAACTTATAGTAAAAATTAAAGTCGGGATCAACTCTATGATAGTGGTTTTTTGTTTCACATGAAAACTACTCAGAGCAGTTCTCAAAACATAATAAATGCTATATAAATAGTGGTAACTATTTTATTATCACCAAGAGTGGCATAGTTCCTATGGATGTGCTAACAAAACAGAACACCATGAATGGCTTTAGATAACAGAAGTGTAATTTCTCACATTCAGGAAGCCATAAGCCCAAATTCAGGCCATGGCTCTAGGGGAGGTCCTGTTTTGTCTATGTCAGCTTCTAGTACATGCCAGCAATTCTTGGTATTCTTAGCCTTATTGATACTTATAAATGCCTGGCTTCCTACAGTATATTCTCCCTGTGAGGGGCTCCAGATCTAGTCTACTCTTTATGTAACTCAGAATTAATTAGGCCAAGGCTCACTGTATTTAGGCATGGTATTAGTAACTGTGGTAGGCCAGGTTGACAAGAGAAACAAATCCAGAGATGTGTGTGTGTGTGTGTGTGTGTGTGTGTGTGTGTGTATATATACCCCTAAGTCTGATACTAGTCCATAAATCCCTCTTCAGACTCATGAGGTCACATGCAATGATGCAAATTGCAGGACGATCATAGGCCAATGGATGTAAAGTCTGTGGATCCAATGTCAAGGGAAGCACCTCAGCACTAGCACGGGTCTCTCGGTGGCTCCTCCAGCTCTCCAAGTGTGGATCTTCAAGAAGAAATTGAGGCAAAGAGAAGCTCCTCAGAGGTCTCAGCAGGTCTCAGTAAATCTCCAAGTGATTTGTCAGCAGGAAGATGATGACAGAGAGAGAGGAAGTTCCCAGAAGCTTCATGGATTTCACACTAACAAGGAGGCATCATCAGGCCGTGACCTGATTGACAGGCTAAACTCCACCCCTACACTTAATTATCAAGTTGACATGAAATTATGGAACCACCACAGTACCATAACACAACAAACAATTTATATTTAGGTGGAACATCGTAATCCACCACAATGATTCTGTGGTAGGTAGGCTTAAAAATGGTCCTCGAAGACCCTCCCTTCTCTATGCTTACACTCTTTTATAACCCCCCTTCCCTTGAGGGTGATTTGTACCTATGGACTTAATTCTACTAATAAATAGAATATGGTAGGTATAAAGAACTATCGCTTTTAGACTAGATTAGGTCCAGAGCAGAGAAGAGTGCAAAAATTAAAGACACATGCAAATAATTAGTTAATGAAAACACATGAAACAGCCTCCATGGCTCTGCAGCCAGAAGTAGATGGGACCTAGTTAAGACTGCTGACCGCTCCCACAGGGATTTACTGATAGAGGATACCGACTTGAGTGGGAGAAAAATGTGGAACAAATCTAAAAATAATAATAATTAAAAAAGACCAAGCTCATTGCTCTTATAGACTGGTGGAACTTTGGAGATTATGGACTTGGTCATTCTTCAAGCCTGAACATGAACTCACCCCACAGCACAATTTTCAACCGGATTTTCAATGAAATAAACAGGCTTATAAGGTAAATGATAACACCAAAGAGGTACACATTCCTTACAACAGCCAACCATATGAGATTTAAAAGACAGCATTGCCTCTTGAATGCATGAAGGGATGGGAAAGATGGAAAATTGGAAACAGGAAGCACAGGAAGGAAATTACAGGAGCGATATGACATTGTGGGTCTGCAATGTCATGAAACAGAATACGTACCAATCATTGAATGGAGAACCAATTTGCGCTGTAAACTTACATTCAAATCAAAATAGTTTTAAAAAGGGCTATCCCAGTTCAATATTAAAATATGTATTCATATTTTCCCTAGGGAAAAAACAAGACATCGTTATGAGGCCAAAATGTCAACCATATGAATAAAGCAAAGAAGGAAAGGAAGGGGACAGGAAGCTCTAGGAAAAGGAAGAACCAGAATGAAGTTAAAGAGAACATTGGCACACTGTGGGGAAAGTGTCAAGTCGTCTCACAATTTGCAAATACATTGCCACATAGAAACCTAATTTGTTGTGTAAACTTTCACCAAAAAATACCATAAAATAGTATTTAAGAAAAATAAAAGGAGAGGGTAGATGCATGGCTAAAATCCAGGGTGGGGAGACACGCAGCTCCCTACAGTTGTTAACCTATTTTGCACCAACGTTTTATTGCATTTATTGAGAAACCTCCTAGGGTTGATTGTCCAGAAAAATTGTCCAAGGCTTGTGTGTAGGTCTGGGTATACTCGAGAAACAAATTCATAAACACACATATGTGAATAAGAAATATCTTTATATAAAGAGTGGTTGTATATTAAGGAAACATCCCAACCCAGTCTAGATCAAGTTCATAAGTCCGATATTAGCCCACACATCCAACACCAATTTACAAAGGCCTCTTCAGACTCACAAAACACAAAAAAATAAAAATAAAAGACTGTGTATACAAATGTACATATCCTCTCCTGCATTCTCATTTGTTGATTGTGAGGGAAATCAGATGGCATGTTGCAAGCTGCTCTGCGGGGAGGGATGGAGGGAGACCTCCAGCTAACAGCTCGGAAGGAAGAAAGACCCTGTGTATAAAATCCACAAAGCTATGGATTCTTCCAAAAACTCACCAATTGAATGCACTTGAAATAATGCCGTCCAATCTCAACCTGATAGCAACAAATGAGAGACCATAAGCCCACCTAAGTCACATTCAGATTCCTGAGATGCAATGCAAAAATTAAGCGATAAAAAATATTTGTTATTTCAAGTCACTAAATTTGGCATAATCTGTTACATAACCATACATGTGCTGTTGTTGTTTTTTTCTGACTCCAATATTCAATGATTCTATTACAGTGAGGATCCCAAAGCTCAGCCTTTTTCTAAGATGCCTGAATGTACCTAGTGAGAACTATGGAATATCAATTAAAATTTTTTCATAGGTCCTGGTTCATGGCCAAATCACCTCAAGAGCAGCCATAATTCATCCATCAATGTAAGCTTGCATTGTGTTATAATGCTAAACAGCTTTCAGAAGAGGTTCTAGACCAAGGTGAAAGTCCTAATGATATACTTCTGAAATCAGCCACTGAAAATTCTACTAATCACAACAGAGCACTCAATTATTTGCAACCGATCATGGAGATGGCTCAGAAATAAGGAGTGTTTCATTCTGTTGGGCAGAAAGTCCCCATGAATCAGAACTTGCAGCTAACAATGACAAGAATAACCACTTGTACAGTACTGCCAATTTCTCCAGGTGAGAGTCATAGAAGGCACAGCCAGAAGACAAGAAGACGTCACCCTTGGAAGAGTTGCAGTAAGGATGATACTCATACACGGGATGTTGACCATGGCTCCTGCCTGCTGTTATGATTTCAGGACTTTGGTAAGTCAGTTGTAAGACACAGAAACAATTAAAAATCAAGTTATAGTTAAACAAATTATATTAATATCAAAGAAAACAAATATTAAAATTCATCACATTTAAATGATTTTACTACAATTTGCTCTTAGAACTGTATTTATTGTGTCTCTATGGTAGAAGTACTATTTAATTCTGCATTTAATGACCATACCGGTAGCTTAAAATCAGCTATGGGTAGAATAATGACGTCACAGAAATCAGAAAAAAAAATCAAGCAAATGACATTTTAAATATCCATAAAGGTTACCCCGTTTCCCCTAAAATAAGACAGTGTCTTATATTAACTTTTGCTCCCAAAGATGTGCTAGGTCTTATTTTCAGAGAATGCCTTATTTTGCCATGAAGAAGAATACGGTACACATTTATTGTTGAATAACAAAAAAGGAAAATTATTACCTGTATACAATATGGTAGTAGTTGTCATCACAAACCAGCATAACCAGACAAACTGAATCCGACAGTATCAAGAATTTCTTGTTACTACCATTACTTCCATGTACAACAATCTATGGTACATTTACTAATTTATTCAATGACAGTCATGTCATCATCTTCTGGAACATCATCGTAACAATTCAAACCCTTATGTTTGGGGAGGTCTTATTTTCGGGGGATGCCTTATATTTCAGTGAGAGGCAAAACTGTAAGTAGGTCATATTTTCAGGGGATGTCTTAATTTCAGGGAAACAGGGTATGTAGTTTTCAAAAGAAAGATGACTTATAAAATAAAGAGGAATGTTTTTAATAAAGACAATTTGAAATGTTTAAAAAACTCAAATCATGGTTGTCGTGGTTGTCCATGCTCCCTCCCCCCTCCCCCCCGCATTGGATACCAGTGATAAACATGTACAATTCATAAAATATGAGTAGTAGCAATAATCAAAGTAAAAATAGTAATAGTAGTGTCAGAACTTGTTTAACTTCAAGGATAATAATTAGGATCAAAATCAGCCAAAATTGATTACTATGAGGTCAAACTCTGTTAGACTGGGTTGACTAGAGAAACATATCCAGAACCACTCATATATGTATAGGAAAGGGTTCTATAATGCAGAATAATTATACATTAAGAAAATGTCCCAGCCTCCCCAGTCCAGATCAAGTCCATAAATCTGATATTAGCCCAGAAGTCTGATACTAGTCCATACATCCTTCCGCAGACTCATGCAGCTCATGCAATGATACCAAATGCAGGAAGATCACAGATCAGTGGGTGCAGAGTCTTGTGGATCCAGTGGTGGTGGAAGCATCTCCAAGGCTCTTGCAGGTCTCAGCATGTCTCCATATGGTTTTCAACAGGAAGGGTGAAAGCAGAGAGAGGGGAGGTCAGCCTTCAGAGAGCCATTTATCTCAGTAGCCCTCCAATGAAGCTGTGAGCTGTTTGACAGGCTAAACACCATCCTTTCATACTTATTAACCCCCCAAGTTAACATGAGATTATGCAACTATCACAGATGTATTTTCACACTTTCATTCCCCAACCTTTATATCGATTCTTATACCAGTTGCCTGACTATGGCACACTCTACTTCTCTGCTGGATTTGATTACCTATTGCACTGACCACACCGCACTCATTGACCTACTTAGAATTTAGAGGTTTATTCAGCAAATAACAGGGTATAACTTGAGATTAGGAAGCTGTACTTCAGGATCAGGAACAGGAAGCATATAGGCATAGACTTTCTTCTTCAGTGCAGGACAGCTCTCTCAGCTCTTCTTGGCAATGCAAATTAAAGAGACTCTGTTCAGTCACGCAGGCTTCTGTCAGCAGTATAGACTTCCTATCAGCGCCACAGGACAGGCTCTTTCTCAGACTTCCTGGGACTAGTTACTCTTTGTACCTGAAGCTCTACTTAGTCCTGCTCTCTGTCACAATCAATTCTTGTCACTGTACAAGGCTTTTCAGGCCTGTGGCTTTTACAGCCAGCCCTTGACTCACATTACAGCTCTTTCAGGAGGTTCCTGGCCTCATCTCTCCCTCCCCTTGCATCTTCTGAGCTAGGTTTGATAATCTATTGCAGTGGCGACAGCAAACTCGCAGAACATACTTATATTTAAGAGGCCTAAAATTTTCCTGTCTCAAAACTTCAGTGGGGTTGGCTGCATAGATATTGATATAGTTAAAGTTTATTGTGCCAACCTGGCCGATAAACACGTGGGGTTAATTCAAGGGCAGAGAGATAAATGGCTTGGTGAGCCTCGCCTTTCGAGTTTTGAGGTCTCTTGCTTTCTGATGGTCGGACCAGGGCACAGCTGCCTTAGCAGTTCCCTGCTTCAGCTGGCTAGGATGACTTCCTGCAAGGCATCCCCAGGGAGAAGCCACCTGGACCTACCCCAATGCAGCCCTGGGTGGTGGAGCACCCGTGTGGAGACCCCTGCCAGTGCTGAGATGTTTACACATTCAGTGACTTGGCTTTCCTCCTGAAGTTGGCATCATTGCGTATGTTTTGTGAGATGGAGGAGGACTTTGTGGATTGGTGTCGGATATATGGGCTCATGTTGGACTAGTGGGCTTGGGCAGCACTGAGTTGGGATGTTTTCTTGATGCATACTTAACCTTTATATAAAACCCTCTCTTACATATATGAGTTTCTATGGATTTGTTTCTCTAAAGTACCCAGACTAACACAGATATACAAACTTCTAACCAATTTTGAAGCATGGCCCTCCCAACACTATGAACTGACCAATTCCCACTCTGTAGGTCACAGGCACTCATTTGCATAGTAAGCCATAGTAGCATCTTTACATAGCCTATAACCATCCCCGGAGTCCTGGTGGTGCTGCCAGGTAAGAAACACATTTCTTCACCCTATCAAACCAGAGAAGTTGACCCTAACACATCATTTATTCTAAGAGTTCTGGGGAATCTCAGAAGAAAAATGTTATTACCATCTGGGTAAAATGGAAGACTTGGAATGGGCTTCAGGTAATGAGGGCACTCAAAATGCTGTTTAGTTGATCATCTATAGGACTATAAAAATTTCTGAATTAAAATGCAAAGATGAACTCTGTCTTTGGAATTAAATAGCCTGGGTGCAAATTCTGGGTCTGATCCTCACTATCTGATTGCTCCTGGATAAACTAACTTCTACTAAATTCCTCATTTGCAAAGTGAGTTTGTTAACCATTTCCCTGAGTTATTATAAATATCAAAATGTATGTGCAAGGACTTAGTGCTATGCTTGGCTCCAAGACTTATAACATGCTCTCATGGTTTGTTCCCATCTCCACCCAGTAGAATAGAACCCTGGGCTTGGAGGCGGGGAAGGGAGAGAAGGGAGCCGTGGCTAGTTCAAGCCAGTAAATGTCAAGATAATTAGTTGTGTCGTGCGTTATCCTCTCTCAGCTCATTTCCTCTACAGTAGGAAGTCAGAGAAAAAATGAGATTGCAGAAATGTTTGGTGAAGTGAGGCTGGTACACATGTGAATCATCCCCATAATCACCTTCATTATTACCAAGGATGGCAAGGACCAGAGTTCACCAGACGCGCATTCCTTGCCAGGGAAAGTGGACTCTCCAGAGATGGATCTCCAGAGTTATCCAAATATGCCCAACACAGTCGTTGTTACTTTCAAGTCAGCTCCTACTGATGGCAACCGTATGGACAAGGGAATATGAAAAAGTATTGCTACAACATCATAGAAACTTTCATTAAGTAAACCAAAATGTGAAGCTATTGTCTCTCAGTGTATCTTCCTTCTAGACTGATACACTTATGAAAGGAGTGTGTCTATCTTACTAACCTTTTCATGAAGAATTCTGAGCTGTTTGATTTTCACCACATCAAAATAGCCATTTGGGCATCCTCAAGGGACTCAAATCATGTTCCTTTGAAATGTTTGTTGAGTGTGAGAACAAGAACCCCACAGGAGTAAGATCAGAGCTATAGGGTGGAATGTACAGAATTTCTAATGAAATACTCACACGACAATCCTTGTTTCCTCAGAGAATGAGCAGGTGAATTATGAGGACAAAAAATTCCATGGTGCAACTTCCTAGCCTTTCCCTTACTCATGCAGTCCTCCATTTCCTAAACTTCTTCATAATAAACCTCTGTGATATTACTGTGTCCTTCAAAGAGAGTCAATCAAGATTACCTACTAGGAACCCCACCACCATTTTCTGAGCTGACCTCTCTTCCTTTTCGAATTTAACTGGCCCAACAGGTTCCCTCAAAAGTCACTCTTCTGAATATAATTGTTTTGTTTGGTTTTTTTTGAAGGGCCTCTATTGAGATTACGAGATATATTTTATTGTGGAAATCTGTCTGCTGCACCAATCCATTAATCACAAAGATAAATTAAAATTTATTTTGGTCAGAATAAATCCATGCAAGTATGAAAATAGTTTACTTTTTTGTATAACAGAAGAAAACATTGCACAATCCTATTGATCTTCATGGTCATTAGTATGTTTAAATCCATTTTTGTGGTTTTTTATCTATTTCATTGATGGCTTTTCTCATTTTCACTGACTCTCTTCTTAACCAGCCATCATGTCTTCTTCTAGAAATTAAGTCTTTTCTTTTTATTAGCAATTTTATTGTCAATTTATCAACATATAAAATTTAATAGTTCAACCATATCAAGAAGAGTTGTACAATAATTATAAAAATCAGTTTTAGAATACTTTCTCTTATACTCATGTAAATATTTTTAATTGTGGCAAAAATATACACAACAAAACATTCTCCAATTCAACAACTTCTCCATGTATAATTCAGTGCCACTGAATTATACTCTTCATGTTGTACAACCATTATTGATACCCATCTCCAAATGGTTCCACCACCTTTAACATAAACTCAATGTCCCATACCCAAAAGCTCTTCCTCCTTCACCCATGGAAACCATAAATGAAGTTTGGTTTCTCTTTTTTTTAAAGTAGTTTTCTTGATATAATATTCACATATTATACACTTAGATAGTCAAACTTCCATAGAATAAAGCCCCTGTAAGGTTGCTCCCCCTCTTATCTACCAACAGAAATATGAGCGCCTCCTCTGAAATGTTGATGACTTCCTCCCCTGGTCTCCACTGGATTTTCCATAAGGTTGTTCTCTTATTCCTGTGGAGGGTCTGTCCAATTGTTGCAGCCTGGTCTCGATGCATGTGGCCTCAAGTGGATCGTATGCTCCCCTTTCCCCTTCTTGAAGGAGTGAGCGAAGCCAATGTAAAGTCTCCTCTTTCAAAGTGGTTCTTATGAATTGTACATAGCGGGGGTTGGGGGTGATGTATGATTCATAGCTGGTAAGCAAACATTCTACCCTTTTGTTTGGGGAATTGGTCTCTAAGATTATTGGCTCAACTGGTGTTTCTCCATATACTAGTGGACTCATACAATATTTGTCCTTTGTGATTGACTAACTTCACTCAATATCATAGTTTCCAGGTCCTTCCATACCACGTGGTGTTCACGCTTTCATCATTGTTATTTTTTTTAGGGATTCCACTATCGCGATTTCTTTATCCATTCTTCCACTGTTGGACAACTGGGCTGCTTCCAGTTTCTTGATATTGCAAACTGAGCTGCTGCAAGCATGGGAGAGACACTTGTGTGGTGTCTCTTATTTCTTTGGGGTTTATGTCTAATAGTGGTATTGCTGGATCACGTGGGATTTCAATTCCTAGGTGCTTTCAGTATCGCCCATAAAATTTTCCATAGTGGCTGTATGTATTTACAAGTCCACACACAATGTGTGTGTGTTCCATTCTCGCCACAGCCTCGCCACCATCCACTGTTTTCTTTTCTTTTTTAATTGGGCTAACATTGTATAAGGTGGTATCTCATTGTGATTTTAATTTGCATCTCCCAGATGGCTATGGATGGTGAGCATTTTTTCATGTGTTTGTTAGACATTTGTACTTCATTTTTGGTGAACTGTTCATTTCTTTTTCCCACTTCTTAATTAAGTCATTAATTTTCTTATTGAGCTGTTGTACAGTTATATAGATTTTTGTAATTAAACACTTTTCAGATAAGTCCTTGGCAAAATGTGTGGGCTCTCATTTACTTTTTTTGATGAAGTCTTTTGATGTGGATAAATGATGTAACCTTAGCATATCCCAGGTATCTATCTTGTCCTCCTCCACGTGTGTCTCCTTTATTACATTTAGTAGACTATGTATGCCCTACAATAAGACCCTTAAGTTTGTTCCAGTTTTCTCACTGATGATCCTGATAGCTCTGGGGTTTACATTTAGGTCTTAAATCCATCTTGGGTTCATTTTTGTGGATGGGGAGATTTATGGGCCTTGGGTCATTTTTCAGCATATGAAAATCTGGTTTGTCCAATGCCGTTTGCTGAAGAGGCTTCCTTTGTCTCCTTGGAGGTTTCCAGACGCTTTTTCAAAGACTAATTGCCTGTAAGCGGATGCATTTATGCCTAGGTTTTCTGTTCTGATCCATTGGTCTATATAACTCTTCTTGTACCAGTATCAGGCTGTTTTGACTACTGTGGCTATGCAGTGATTTTTTAGGTTAGGTAGTGCCAGGCGTCCAACCTGGTTCTTCTTTTAAAGAAGTCCTTGGGTTTACTCTGGGTTTTTTGCCCACCCATATAAAATTGGTAATTAGTTTTTCCATTTCTTTAAAGAATGTATTTGGGATTTGTATTGCATTGTATTTATATATTGTTTTAGGTAGTATTAACCTTTTCACAATATTAAGCCTGCCTACCCATGAGCACAGGATATTCTTCTATTTATGTAGGATTAATTTGGGTGTCTTGTAGTAATGTTGGGTAGTTTGCTTTAGTTTCTTTAGTTAGGGCTATTCCAAAATATTTCATCTTTTGTGTGGTATTGTAAATGGTATTGTTTTCTTTGTGTGTGTGTGTGGCGCTCTCTTCACTGGTATACAGGAATCTAGTTGATTTCTGGTGGTTAGCTTTATATCCTGCTACCTTGCCAAACCCCTCACATGTTTCCAGTAGGCTCTTTATGAATATTTTTAGGTTTTCTACACATAGGGTCATATTTTCTTTTCATTAATTATTTATTCCCTTTAAAATCATTTTATTGGGGGCTCATACAACTCTTATTACAATCCATACAAACATCCATTGTGTCAAGCACATTTGTACATTTGTTGCCATCATCATTCTCAAAACATTTTCTTTTTACTTGAGGTCTTGGTATCAGGTCCTCATTTTTTCCTCCTCCTTCCCTCACCCTCCCTTCCTCATGAACCTTTGAAATTTTATAAATTATTAATTTTTCATGTCTTACACTGTCCAATGTCTCCTTTCACCCACTTTTCTGTTGTCCCTTCCCCAGGGAGGGGGTTATATATAGAACATTGTGATTGATTCCCCCTTCCTCCCCCACCTTCCTTTTTACCCTCTTGGTATCGCTATTCTCATTATTGGTCCTGAGTGGTTTATCTGTCCTGGATTCCCTGGGTTTTCAGCTCTTATCTGTACCAGTGCACATCATCTGGTCTAGCTGGATTTGTAAGGTAGAATTGGGATCATGATAGTGGGGGGTGGGGGGTGGGGAGGAAGCATTAAAGAATTAGAGGAAAGTTGTATGTTTCATTGGTGCTATACTGCACCCTGAATGGCTCATCTCCTCCCCGTGATCGGGTCATATTTTCTGCAAATAGCAAGAGTTTCACTTCTTTGCCTATTT
The DNA here is from genome assembly GCF_050624435.1 of Tenrec ecaudatus. NCBI lineage: Eukaryota > Metazoa > Chordata > Mammalia > Afrosoricida > Tenrecidae > Tenrec > Tenrec ecaudatus. The sequence goes on along the minus strand of NC_134541.1, from coordinate 81,250,381 downwards.
GCAGTCCCTTGATTTCTTTTTGTTGTCTGGTAGCTCTAGCTAAGACTTCAGCACATTGTTGAGTAAGAGTGGTGATAGGGGATTTCCTTGTCTGGTACCTGTTTTCAGTGGGAATGTTTCTAGTTTTTTACTATTAAGTGTGATGTTGGTTGTTACGTTTTCATATATGACTTTTATTATGTTGAAAAATTTCCCTTCTGGTCCTATTTTTTTAGTGATTTGATCAAAAATAGGTGTTGGATATTATCAAATGCCTTTTCTTTGTCTATTGATAGGCACATGTGGCATTTATTCTTTGTCTTGATTATGTGGTGAATTACATTGTTTTTAAAATATTGAAGCATCCCAGCATCCCTGGAATGAGTCCTACTTGGCTATGGTGAATTATTTTTTCATAGGATGTTAGCTTTTATTGGCCAGAAATTTTTGTAGGATTTTAGCATCTATGTTCATGAGGAATATTGGTCTATATATATTTTTTTGTTTGTGGGGGCGTTGCCTGGTTTGGATATCAGTGTTATGCTGGCTTCATGGAATGAATTTGGGAATTTGGGAATTCCAATTGTTTTCTTTGTCTAAGTTCTGGAACAGTTTGTATAGAATTGGTGTATATTTTCTGAATTGGTAGAATTCTCCTGTGAAACCATCTGGTCCTTGGCTTTTCTTGGTTGATAGTTTCTTAATGACCTTCTCTATTTCTTCTTTTGTGAAAGGTATGCTGAATTTTTCAATATCTGTCTGCTTTGATTTGGTTCGGTGATCCATCTGCCCATTTCTCATAGATTTTCAAATTTGTTTGAATACAGTTTTTGAAGCAGTGTATTATTATTTTTTAATTCATTTTAATCTGTTGTAATTTCACCATTTTCATCACTTATCTGGGTATTTCCCTCCTTTCCCCCTTGGTTAAGTTTGCTAATTGCCTGCTTTGTTAATTCTTTCAAAGAACCAGCTTCTTGTCTTGTTGATTTCTTTTACTTTGATTTATGTCTTCTTTGATTCTTAGGATGTCTTTCTTTTATTGGTGGGGTTATATTATTGTACTTGTTCCAGTTCTTGAAGGTGTTGTTAGGGTGTTCATTTTGGATCTTTCCTCTTTTTTCACGTGTGTGTTGATTGCTATAAATTGTACAATTGGTCTTTTCCAGTGTCCTGTCCAAAGAATGACATCCAAAATCTTGTCATCCCCGCATCTAAGAAACACTATTATTGCATTTTTTTCTAAGGCAGATTTGTTCATTCTTCTGACAGTTTATGGTACATTCGATGCTTTTTTTCCAATATCACAATTTGATTATATCAAATTGATGACAAATGAGCTGAACACTGATTGAACGGAAAGAGACCTTAACCAATCTGCTGCTCCAAAAACTAACGCTAAGCCTGTTCAATAATGAGAAAGCTCAGATGCGCGACCATTCATTGGATCAGATTGGTCAGATTCACAGGCCAAGGGAATGGCTCTAGCACCACATCCCACTCCATGGCCAAGGTGCTGTGCCAGAGCTTCTCTTGGCTACAAATTCTGGTTAACTTTCAGAAGACTTCAGGTTACTAAAGCATGCTTCAAACTGCATGAAGGACAGAACTTCCAGGTGGGATTTAGTATTTTTAATTTTAGTTTTCGTTTTTAACACATTTGGTAGTCACCAAATCTGGTGTCAATTTAAGAATGAAAAGTGTAGGATTGGAATCTAGGCTGTCAATCTGGAGATAGCCAATGAGACTACTTCTGTGTGGGCATGGCCTTCTCCTGAGAATTCTGGGAAATCTGGTACTTTCTCCTAGGAGGCGGAAGACACCTCTCTCTCTCTCTGCTACTCCCTGGGAGACATTGTAGAAGACAAGCCACCTGGATGCAACCAGACCCTGGAAGGTGGAGAAGCAACAGAGAGACCCCTGCCAGCACTGAGATGCTTACACTGAACCCAAAGACTTTCTACCCACTGACTTGTGATCCTACCCACTGGCTTGTGATCACCCTGCATTTGTTTTCATGAGTCTGAGGAGGACTTTATGGATTGGTATCAGACATATGGGCTAATATCAGACTTATGGCCTTGGACTGGACTGAGTTGGGATGTTTTCTCAATGTTCAATTCCTCTTGTTCTTTTACATATATGTGTGTCCATGGATTTCTTTCTCCAGTCTACCCAGACTAACACAACAAAGAAGCAATACCAAGTTAGTTGCTGAAATTACCTCTTCCATGGAGGAACACGGAGGAGTGAGGCAAGAGGGTCGGAAACTTGCTGGTCCTTGTTAAACAGAACAGAATTATGTGTTTCCCCTCCCCCAGACAAAGCAGATTTGACACCCCTCCTCCAGAATGCTGGTTTTATTTTATACTGTAACTTGGCTGCAAACTCCCTAGCTGCATAGCAGAATTTTTACAACCGCAACTGGAGAATGACTTCATCTCAGTAAATTTATGGGTCACAGCAGAGGATGGAGCGGAGGAACTGAAAGGGGGAAATAGCAGTCAATTCTGCCCCCACCTCAGTTTGATGGTTTTCCCAGGCGCCGTATTCTGAAGACTGTTTCTGCCCTGCTGAAAGGGCTGATGGTCTGTGCACTCCCCGCAGAACAGGGTGCCTAGTGAGCACTGGGGCTTCCGGGTATGTCCAACAATCTAGGGATAACCAGAGAGGTGACCCTCTCAGGCGCTAAAAGGCTGGAGCTGCCCATCGTTACAGGGACAGCTCGTGAGGATGGCAGTGTTTTTGCACCTGATTTGCCAGCACTGTCTGGAAAATGTAAGCCCTTGGCTCCTGTGATCTGACTTTGCTGCCTATTAATGCAAAGCCAAATGCCTGGCCTGGCAGCACCCAGGTGCCAATTTACTCCCAGCTGTTTTCATTACTATCTAATTTAACAGAGCTCCTAAAGCAGGCCCTGAAAACGGCTTCTAACCTATTCTTTTTCCTACTTCTCATTCCGGAACACCTTTGCTCCTTGGTATATACGATACCATGAAAGTCCATCACAATGCCTACTCTGATTTGTCCCCACTTTCAGTCATTGAATTCCATTAGTGACAACTCTAGTTGTCTATGTACTGACCTCCATTAACAGCAGAAGTCCTTGAAATTCCCCCAAAAGGGAGTCAGTTCTGCCTGGCTTTTCTCCTTCTTTCTGCCTTCTGCCTTCTCTGAACTTCCATTGTCCAATTCTTACCTGGCAGTGTCACAGACTATAAGAAGGCTTCAAAAAAAGTTCACGGAAAGGTGGAATTGAAAGATAATGAAAATTTCCATAAATCTTTGAAGCCCCTATGCATTATTAAGTTAATATGAGATCAATAGGAAGTAAGATTTATCCTAATCCAATATGAGTGCTATCCTTATAAAGGAGGAAAGGAGATAGTGACAGACAGTTGGAGGAAGGCCTTGGGAAGATGCGTCTATATAATAAAAGGGAATGTTGCAGATCACCAGAATTTGTGAGAGAAACATGGATCAGACTCTTTCTCAGAACTCCCAGGAGGAGTCAGCATGGTCACACTTTTGTTTGGTACTCAGCCCTCCAGAATTGTGGCACAATATACTCTGTTCTTTGTTAGTATATCATAGGAAAATAAGAACAGGATACTGTAGTCTCTCAGAATAACACAGGCAATGTAGTTAAAATCTTTGCCTCAGCCCCTAATTCTAGAAGCCCAGGCCAGCATGGTGGCAGTGCCTGGGCGTCTTTCCAAGACATGGATGGGGTTGAGCAGCTGGGAACTGAAATACAGAGCTCCTGTCAGCTGCAACATTGAATAAGCCAAGAAGGTATGGCTCATGTTACTTTGTCACATTTCCTCTCAGCCTTGACCTGCTTGGTGCCTCCTCATTAGCAGCACCCACAAAGCATCCTGCCACCGCATCCTGAAAGCTACTTTCCCTTAGCCCTGTCTGCTTATCCCAGGCTCCTATCCCCTGTCCTCAAAGAGCCTTGCAACTCTTTTCCGCCTTGCACATCCTTTTGTAATAACCATGTTAATGAATCGTGCTGTTCTCTTTCTCCAGCACCATCAAGATCTGAGTCTGAGCCCCTACTGGTGCATTTGATCAACCTCCCTCGCTTTCTTCCTGACTGTCAGGGAAACTGGAATCCAACCCCAAACTGTAATGAGATTAATGTTCTAAAGGCAAGCAAACACCGCAGAGTGGAATTGGCATTGCTGCTTTTTTACAATCTATTCAATTCATTTGGTTTCATCCTTAATAAGCAGCTATGTATTCTGTGATGATTACAATATTTATTAATCAAACATGTATTAGTCTGAGAACTGAAAATTATACTTCCCTTACCCCTTGCGGGAATAAACAAAGGTGTTTCTCCAGTCAGTGGTGGGAGGAAGCTACCTATATCCACAGAAGACAGGCTTTAAGTCTTTTCCCTTCATTCTTTATTTCATTCTCCTTCCTTCCTTCCTTCCTTCCTTCCTTCCTTCCTTCCTTCCTTCCTTCCTTCCTTCCTTCCTTCCTTTTTGAAAGCCAATCCTGAAAACAATGAACATGAGCACTAAAATGGCATAATGTTGAGATGAGAACGAGGACATAGGTCAGGGTTACCTATGTCTCTAACTTGTGTCAGATTTTTCGGAAGCTCAACCCAGAAACAAAGCAAAGAATTTCCTGAATCAATGACCATCAAGGTCCCGCTGAGCTTTAATCATAAGTATCTCCCACCATATCTACTACACGGCTGCCAAGATGCTGTACTTTAATGGCTTGCAAAATGGCAGCTGAGACGCTGGAAGCTGTGCCACCAGTATTTCAAATACTAGCAGGGTCACCCATTATGGATATGTTTCAGCATAGCTTCCAGACTAAGACAGACTAGGAAGGAAAAAATGAATTTCCTCTAGAGCAGTGGTTCTCAACCTTCCTAATGCTGTGACCCTTTAACACAGTTCCCCAAACATAAAACTATTTTTGTTGCTACTTCATAACTGTAATCTTGCTACTGTTATGAATCAGGCGACCCCTGTGAAAGGGTCATTCGACCCCCAAAGGGGTTACAACCCACAGGTTGAGAATGGCTGCTCTAGTGTTAATTAGAAAGGTAATATTAGACAGAATATTTCCAAAGTCTTTTGGTTTGAGCACATAATATGAAGTGAATCAGTCATTGGAGGACGGCATGTTTTGTGAAATAGAGGATATGGGAGATCCTTGGTCAAATGAACTGGTACAATAGGCACAGCAATGAAATCAAACCTATTAGCACTCCTACAGATGAGTCAGGACCCAGCCATGTTTCATTCTGTTATCTGTAAGGCCTCCATGAGTTGAACTCAATGCAACAATTAGCTATTTGTTTGTCCATCTAGTTTTTCATGTCTAACTAATAATAGAGGACAGTCAAGGTCACATAACTAACATAGGGCAATTGAAAATTTGGCCAGTTTACATTTAAATGAAATGTTATAAGTACTGCATCTTCCTCATGCTTTCTACAGGTTGGAGGAACATTTATAATAAAAGACAAACAAACCAAGAATGAAGGAAGAAGTACTGCACCATAGGGAAAGGTCCCTTTGATTTTTGGTCCTAACATGTTCACTAAAGCACTTTTGTGAGCATCAACCCATCACCTTTACAATGAGAATAGCAATGCCTACTACCCACGGCTCTAGTGGCAATAAAGTCAATGATGGTGTGAAAGACTCAAAAGAGTGCACTAGATAAATATATGACATTTGTTTCTATGAGAATTTCAATAATAATTATTTGTTTTAATAAACAGAATGGAGAGGGAAACGTGGCAGGGCCAAAAGTCTTGAGTCAGAGGACCATAATTTAAATGCTAACTCGCCATTGGCTAGTCTTATAAAATTATTCAGCTTTCGTTTTCCTCAACTTCTTCACATATACAACATCACTACAATAGCACCAACCTCCTCGGGTCAGTGTGTCTTTTGTTGTTGTTGGTAGCCATCATGTCAGCTCCATTTATAGTGAACTTACACTTAGCAGAATAAAATATTGCCCTCTCTGCCCTCAAGTCCATAGTGAATAGGGATCCATAGAGTGTGTGAGTTTTGTAAGCCATTAAACACTTGACTGGTATTTGTGAAAGGATGGTGGCTAGCATGCACCATGAAGCACTTCACAAGTCAGACTTGTGGATCTGCTTCTGAGAAATCAGACATTAAAATGCCTGGAGAGTATAGATCTAGTCTGCCACGCACATGGATATGCCGTGAGTGAAAAACTGATTTTGCAGGAAGTGTTTATGGGTTGCATGACTGCCCTAAAAAATCATTTATCTATTCTCCTTCTAGGCTTCAATGAACTTCAGACTAGTAATTTTTCCCTTGCTGCATGGTGGGAAGATTGACCTAAGTGAAAATAGGTTTCCATGTGTGGAATGGTACAGAAACGGGTGCCATTGTCCAGGTGAGTTTAGAGCCAGCAGTCGGTTCCAGGATAGTAAGAAATTAGAGTGTAGATAGCCTCTGTTGCTAATTGAAAAACAATCCAGACAGTTTGAATCTAAAGGGAAATACAGTTTTGATGACCCCCCCTATCCACTGCTTATGAAGTCAAACCATCTGTAATATCATCAAAGTCCTCAAAAATCTGTTCTTGCTGGCCTCAAATGCTTACAGCATCAAGAAATGAATCAACGCCACTTCAGGGAAGTGCTTTATCATCATGGCCTTTCTGGTGTCCCTGTAAGAGAAGAAGTTAAAGCTTCCCCCAGATCCCTGGGTAGATTGTAGTGATGGGAGAATTATTAATACTCCTTATGGACTTAGGCCTAATTCTGATAAAAATGAACAGGAGTTTCGATGTAGTACAAATTCTCTGCTACTCTCTCTGATCAAAACTAGATAGTGAAAAAGAAAATGCTGTTTTTTTGTTCTTCCCAGCACACATAGAGATGTTGTCATCCAAACAAGTAAAGAAGGGCCCAAATAAAGGCACAGAATACCTTTCTGACTTCATCCTTCCTCCTAACACGTGTTGCAGTGTATAGCTTCTACCTTCACAAACGGGTGTCCGTTTTCATCCAAATTCATGATGCCTATCCAATGTGACCTGCACTGGGAAGCCAACCTGGGATATTCCTGCCTTAGATTCCCAAAGCACTTCTGCTCACCAAAGAGCATCCTGCTTTTAGACTTGGTTCCTCATCTGTGACTTGAGGAATATTGTTAGCCTAGACAACGCAGCTGTCCTGAGTGTATGACGTGTGCTCATGCGAAGCCTATCCATAGCCACTGGCCCAAAGGCCCATTGTGGCTGCAGTAGACGTAGACTCCCCAGCACGCTAACAGTCTTTACTCGACATTTTGTTTCTGTGAGAATGGTATTTGTATGACATTGAGACTAAATCACCTTCAGGTGACTGACTTGTCCAAGGTCATAGAGAGAAGAGGCAGCAGGAACAAGCCTCCAAATCCAGCTATTTTGCCGTTTTTTCTGTTACCTTCTCAGAACTTTGCCCAGGGCCACACTAAGGACATTTAAGAATGAGCGCATGGTAGAGAACAGTTTCTCAAGTGAGAAGGTTTGCATTTTCAAACCGCCAGCATTTTACTAGAAAGGGATTCTTTGACAGCCCATTTAACAAACACCCTTTCTCCCCCAAGACATTACAAACAGTGTCACCACAGTGAATGCCAAATGAGTACATAATGATCAGCTACCAGCACTAAGGTAGGACTGGGCCCACCAGTGAGTGACAGTGTTAGATTCCTCCCTTAAGAAGAGATATACTCATTAAACTTGAGGGACTGAAAATATAGCAGGGCCAATCGAAGGGCTCTAGATGTGTCCTTTAGAAAGGAACACCGTAAACTGCACTCCAAGGTTACGGCTGCCCTGGGGGGGGGGGGGGGAAAGGGACTGTTAGGTAGCAGGATGGGGAGAGGGGTTTTCCCTCCCCATGCCTAAAGACCCCTACAGGAGGTTTGGAAGAGAATCAGGTGAGCCTTGGCCACCCATAAAGACTTTAACTCGGCATGCTCCCATTCAAGCCCTTTAAGCCGGTGGGTGGTACACCTGGGCGGCCCAAACTAGGCCCAGGCTCATGACCCCACCCAGGTGAGCTTAATTCAGCCAATGGTGTTGACCAATACCATCAACCATGCCTCCCCAAGCCAGAGGTTTTAAATACCTTGGCGGTGGGATAGCTGGCCTCTTAAATACCCCTCTGCCTTCTCCCCTTGGCCCTGCTGCTGCACCCGCTTGGCCGTGCTGTGGTCTCTCTGGACTCAGGGCATCACATGTGGGTGAGTAGCCCCACGAGGTTGCCCGTGTTCAGTGGTGAGCCCCAGTGAGGCTTATGCACGGTCTGGAATGCTTCCCTGCAATAGCATGTACTCCTTTGAGACCGTAAAACCTGAAACTCTCTCAACCTTTATATAAATCCACTTGGATCACAAACCAGGCTTCAGTGTGAATTCTTTCTCATGTGAAGCCAAGAATGGAGGTATTTCCCACCCAAGAAACCTAACATGACAACTGCTCTAATATCTTAAGTTCAAAATGGACCCCTGGTCTTCTATCTAAACACCAGAGCCCCCTTATGACCTGCAACAGTGCTTGTAGCTTGGCTGAAAAGCTGCTACATTTGTAACAAACCCTGTGAAATTGATTTTCACAGCCGGCTTGGGATATGCCAGGACTCAAATTTGGGTTTGGTGCCTAATGTTTACCTATCAATGTGTGTGTGTGTGTGTGTGTGCACTCGCGCATGTATGTGGTTCTAAGATCTTCTTTATTCAATGTCTAACTTTTGTATGCATGTGTGGCAATTGAAAATACCAGAGCCAATGTGAGGTGCAGATTAGTACTCAAAGTAACATCCTTGCTTTCTCAAGATCAGAAGTGGTCTTGTTTAGCACATTTGCCTGATGCAAAGGGTCTTTCAATCTTATGACCGCTGCTTCCATGAGCATAGATTGTGGATCCAAGCAAGACAAAGTCCTTGACACCTTCAACCTTTTCAGCAGCTGTTGGTCCAGCTGTGAAGGTTCTGGTCTTCTTTACACTGAGTTTTAATCCATTCTGAAGGCGGTCACCCTTGATCCTCATCAGCGCATTCGTCAGGTCCTTCTTTCTCACTTTCAACAAGCAAAGTTGTATTATCTGCTTATCTCAGGTGGTTAGGAAGCTTGCCCCCTATCCTGATGCTACATTCTTCTTCATATAATCCAGCCCTTATGCAAATCTGATCAGCATACAGATTGAATAAATGTGGGAAGAAACAACTGTGACACACTTTTCTTGATTTTTAGACCATGCATCGTTCCCTTGTTCTTTTCACACAGCTGCCTCTTGATTAATGTATAAGTTCCACATAAGCACAATCAAGTGTTCGGGAATTCCCATTCTTCTCAAGGCTATCCATAATTTTTTTTAAAATTTAAACCTCATTGACATTGAGCAATGCCAACTCAAAGTGACCCTATTGGACAGAATAGAATGGTTCCAGAGTCTGTTATATTCCACACAGTTGAATGCCTTGTAATAGTCAACAAACACCAACATATTTCTGATAGTCTCTGCTCTCATGCAAGACCGATCTGGCATCAGCAATAATATTTCTTGTTTCATGTTATCTTCTGAATCCTGCCTGAACCTCTGGCAGCTCCCTATCATTATACTGCTGCAACCATTTTGGATGATTTTCAGCAAAATTTTACTTGCATGTGATATCAATTATGTTGGGTCACTTTTCTTTGGAATGGGTACAAATGTGGATATTTTCCAGTCAGTTGGCTAAGTAGCTCCCTTCCAAATTTCCTGGCATAGATGAGTGAGTACTTCAAATGCTTCATCAGCTGTGGAAATATTTTAATTGGTGTTTCATCTATTCCTGGACCTTGCTTTCGGTCGATGCTTTCAGTGGAGCTTAAACTTCTTCCTTTAGTACCATTGGTTATGGCTCCTCTGCCACCTAACAAAATGGTAGAATGTTCACTAGTTCTTTCTGATTCAGTGACTCATCTTCTTTGGATGCATCCTACATCATTTAATATTTTTCCCATGTAATCTTTCAATATTACAACTCAAGGCTTAATATTTTTTCTTGAGTTCTTTCAGTGTAAGATATGCTGAGGCTGTTCTTCCCCTTTGGTTTTCTAATTCTAGATCTCTGCACATTTCATTGTAATAGTTGACTTGTCTTCTTGAGCTGCCCTTTGAAATTTTCTACTCAGCTTTTTGTACTTCATTCATTCATGCATTTGTCTTAACTGTTCTACAATTGAGAGCAAGTTTCACAGGCTCTTCTGACATTGACTTTGATCTTTTGTTTCTTTCCTGCATTTTTAATGACCTTTTGCTTTCCTCATAAATGAATGATGATCTTGATGTCCTCCCATAGTATATTGGGTCTTCTGTTATTAGTGTTCAATGTAGCAATTCTGTTCTTGGGATGTTCTCAAAATTCAGGTGGGATAGGCTCACGGTCATATTTTGGCTCTTGTGTACTTGTTTTAATTTTCTTCATCTTTAACCTGAACTTAAATATGAGAAATTGGTGGTCTATCCCAATTAAGCCCATTCCTGGTTTCAGCTACTGATGATATTGAGCTTCTCCATTGCCTCTTCCCACCAATGTGATATTTGTGTAATCCATCTGGAGAAGTTCATGTGTATAGTCAATTTTTGTGCTGTTAAAAAAAAAGACATTTGCTATGAATAAGTTGTTGGTTTTGCAAAAGTGTATCATATGATTTCAGCTTCGTTTCTATCACCAAATCCATATTTTCTAAATATTATTCCTTCTTCTTTGGTCCAAATTTTTCATTCCAATCGCAATAATTATCAATACATCCTGGTGTGTGTTTGATTAAGTTCTGTCAACTGAAATGGTTGGTAGAATTCTCCAATCTTCTAACCACTAGTTTTTGTTGGTGGTGCATAAATGTGAATAATAGTTGTGTTGATTGGATTTGCTTGAAGGTTGATAAATATAATCCTATCACAATGTTTTCAAGATGGATTTTGTAATGTCCTTTTAGACAACGAATGCACTACCATTCCTCTTAATTGTGTCATTCCTGGCATAGTATGCTATATGATTTTGTGATTTAAAATGGTCACTACCAGTCCATATCAACTTATTAATGCTTAAGATATCTTTCTTTACATGTTCCATTTCATTTCTGATAGATGACTTCCAATTGTCCTAGATTTATACTCTGCACATTCCAAGTTCCAATCCTAAGTATATTTTTGCAAGTATATGTTCACCAAAATAAGTGTTAAAATTCTAACTTGTAAATATGACCTGATTTATAAATAGAGATTTTATTTTGTTTTGTCAATGAGCCCATGGTTCTATAATGTGGGTCATAAACCTAATCTCTTTTGAATTAAGAGAATAGACACAGATACATAGGAGAAAATATACAAAGACAGAAACCAGATGTATTATAAGCCAAGGACCTCCATTACTAGAAGTTGAAATAGGCCAGAAAGGGCCTCCCAATAAAGCCATGCCTTAAATTCAGTTGTTTAGACTCCTGAAGTGTAAGGAATTACATTTTCTGCTCTTTAAAGCTACCCACTCATAGTATTATTTTTTTTGTTTATTATGGCAACACTAGGTAACTAAGGCACAAAGGTAAAGGCGTTTTGAATCTACAACCCATTTGTATATCCATTCTCTCTTGATTCTTAAGGTCATTCCACATATTATTCAGGGCATGCATTTTACATTGAATGGCGAGAAAACATCTTGCTGAAGGTCATGGATATGGTCTCTGGAAGAACCAAGCAGGACCCCCACACCCATGACTGACTTTGCCAGACTTAAGAAATGACATCAAAATAAGCAGAAGCAGAAGCACATTATCAGGGTTTGTGGAGGACATGAAGGACTTATTGCCAGCCCCTGTTCTGTCTTCAGAATTCTAGCATCATTGAAGCTGGATTCTATGTAGTCTGAGCTAAATGAACTCACTTCAATCTCTTAACACCATGAATCAGAAATTGTAGGATTCTCTGTTTCCATGCCAAAATCCTACAGTTGGTCTAGAGTAGGCTAGGAATATGGACTGGTTATTTCTCTTCCTTTGAGAGTCCTCCTGAGAAAGAAAATGCTTGCGTTTCTTTTGTGGAGGTCAGAGTTTAGAGATAGTTTAGTGTTGCACCAATTATCTTTGACGTATATCTAATCTGGTTAATAGTTTTTCAAATGGTCACATGTATCCTCTTTCTGGAGCCTCTTACTTGCCTTGGGAAGGCTACAGAGCCCAGGTTCTGATCCTTCTGGGGTGAGTGGCCTTCAGAATCTATATGACAACCATGATCAGAGCTACAATGACCATGTATTAGCCAATGTCTACTGCCAGTCACTTTTGCATTTGTTCACTTGTCTCTCTACTGCCCTGCTATTTATGAATATGGGTTTATGAACATAAATAACCACTTTGGGTCATCAGGAAAGAACACATAAGCAATGAGTTTTTCTGCTTGGTGAGTGTGATATTTAGGTTTTATGTCAACTTGAGTATGCCAGGTTTCTCACATGGTATGGTCTAATGTAATATGGACAACTCCATGATGCGATCTTCTGTGAAGTAGTCAAATAGTTCTGGGAAGAATAGAACTCCTTAATTTGGTCACAGCCTTGATATGCTGGGAGGAGTTTCCATTAGTGTGTAGCCTACTCTTAGTATAAATTGACCATGTGTGAAAGCTAGCTCACTTCTTTGGTTAGATTTGGGTCCTGCATCTTACTCATTCACCTCCTATTCTATAGCCTGCCAACCCCAGGAGCCATCATCAGATCGCTGACCTTGGATTCATTCTGTAGTCTTCCTACTTCTTGTTCATTGACTCTTATAGCTACGGGACTCGAGAGAAACCTTCAGCTTGCCTCTTACTCGAAGTGGGCTGGACTAGCCTGTTTCTGCAACTGTGAGCTATTTCTTGATACAAATCTCTTTCTATATACATACACATACAAGTGTCACTGGTTTTCCTTCTCTAGAGAACCTAGTCTGACAGTGAGATACAACGTGCCTTTGCCTAAGTGAATCCTACTTCTGGGTAGGATTTTCCTCTCCAGGGGCTCATATAGGTTACACACACTGGGAGCAGAACAGCTTTGTAGGAATATCTACCTTACTGGCAATTAGACAGTCATACACTCCCACCTAATAGTGCACACGCATATTCCTCTCCTTTAATAACCTAGCTGAACCATGCCAAATAGGTAACCACTTTCTTCTCTTTGAGTCCAAGATGGGTATGTCAACAGGGTGTCATTTTATCTGAGTTCTCTGCATTGTCATATCCTGGAATGTAGGCACAGTTAAAGTGATTCATGATTAACCACAATCTTAACTCAAACTCTAGCTCTAACTCTAGCCCTTTATGGACTGAAAGAGTAAAAGGACACATACCATGCCAGGTCTCAACTATTAATACATAGTGACTATGGTAGTTAAATAATCTGTTGTCAATTTGAGACCTAGCGAGTGAGGCATGGAGTTTAGCCTGTCAATCAGTTCACAGCTTGATGCCCTCAATTGGAGGCACTAAGGAGATTAATATTTCACTGGAGGCAGGACACATGCTCACTCCCTGTGAGACATCTCCGTTGACAAGACACACGGAGCTATGCTAGAGCTTTGGAGCTGGAGGAGTGTTGGAGATGCCTGACAGCGCTGAGATGCTTATACCACAACTGGATTCACAAGACCTTCCACCCACCAGCCTATGATCAGCATCACTGCCTGTGTTTTGTGAGTCTGAAGAGGATTTTATAGCTTGGTATCAGACATAGGGGTTAATATAGGACATATGGATTTGATCTGGACTGAACTGGGATGTTTTCTCAATATTCAACCGCTCTTATATATAAAGTTATTTCTTATAAACATATGAATATCTATGAATTTGTTTCTCTAGTCAAGCCAGACTAACACAGTGACCATGCCCCCTAGGCAGTGCAGCCCCATGGTTACTATGGGCAGTAATCAATCAAAAAAGTATCACTTCCCACTGCTTTTCCCCTTTCCTCCTGCCCCATCCACCTCTCCGTCCCTGAGGATCTCTTAAGAGAAAGTGGGTGCAAGAGTTCTCCCTTGAACAGCTGAGACCTCAGAGTACAAGTAAGCATTGATGTTATGGATCAGCCTTCCAGAAACTCTAAGATTTCCCAAGGCTTTCGGGTAAGTATCCTCAGTGAAGTGTAAAAGGCATGCTTGCTTTAAGACATGCTGGGAATTGCTTCCGGCAGGTACATTCCTTTTACATCTATTTTTTGTTTACCACATTTAGTTTGGAAAATAGCAGCCAGATGTTTGGAAAGCAGGTTTCTTCATTCCTTATTAAGTGAAACAATGTGCTGTAGTCAAATGTGTGCATGTGTGTGTCTTGGTTACGTGAACGCTGAAAATATTTTACATCCTGTGTGATTACTACTAAGGACCATAAATAAAACATAAAGTGATAAGAGATGAAATGAAATCTTTGCTCATCATATAGTGTGGTATTTATTTTTTTCCTTCTTGTTTATTTCTCCTCTTCCCTTCTGCTTTTCTGTCTTAGTCCCATATTATCTCTGGCTATATTTCTTTGCTGCATTATATCAGAATATTTTCAACAGAGACTACTTCAGTTCAAGTTCAGTCTCAGTTCAGCCATCAACTAGCTGATTGATCTTGGGCAAGTCATTTGACCTCTATTAGACTTTCCTTTCCCCCCCTCATTTCTGAAATGAAAAGAAGAATTCTTCTCATAAGACTTGTTTTCAGAGTTGTTTAAATGGGAATATACCCAAAAAGTCAAAGTTGTTGGTAGAGTGTTTTAGACCTTAATTCAGTACTTCAGCGAACATATACCGTATATACCCGAATATCAACTGAGGCACCTAATTTTACCCTAAAAACTGCATTAACAATCTTGGCTTATACACGAGTATATAGGGTACTAATTTTGTTTTTGGAAATATTCTAAGTTGAAAGGGACATCATCCAGGTTACCATGGTCATGACATAGATTGTGATGTGATTTCCCCATAATTATCGAGCTCTCTGGGAACATTATTCTGTGCATAACCCTAATGGCTCTTTATTGTTATAGGGTAGAATTCCTTGGCGACTGGAGGAATACCTAATAGCTACATCCCTGACTAACAATACCACCACTAGTGTCATCAACATGATTCCAATTCCTGATGATGCATGTGTGTTAGAGTATAACTGATCCATAGTGTTATCTATGGCTGATTTTTCAGAACTAGATTGATGGGCCTTTCCCACGAGATGAAATTGGCTGTGGTTAACAGGTGAATGCGTTAACTGTTTGCACTGCCAAGGTGTTTACATCCTATTAAGTAGCCTGCTTTCTCTTCCAAGCCTACTTTGCTCCACAGTTGTTCTTACCAAATCTGCTCCAGTTATATGACCTCTCTCCAGCTTCTGTAGGCACAGTCTTTCTCATGCCTTCACCTTTAAGCACATCTTTCCCTCTACTCCAGACCTTCTTCCTTCATCTGGTGCCTGCTCATGTTCAAGTGTCAGGAAATTTCAGTTCCCCAGACCTCTTTCCATTACTTTTGGTGTAGGACCCTTGATTGTCATTACTTGTTTCATTGACCTCCAGGAAAGCACTGCTGTTCACTGCTATTTATCTACAGTGCTTGGCACACTGTGAGTCCTTGGGAAATTATGTCATGCAATACCACCCTCTTGGTTGACTTAAGATCAAACTGAATTCATTTCGCTCAATTCAATTCCAACTCCTTGACTACACGTCTTACCGAGAAAACTGCTCCTGGGGTTTTCCTGGCCGTAACATTAAGGGAGGAGTCCCTTGGTGATTAAAGGGTTAAGTGCTCAACAACCAGCTAAAAATTTGGTGGTTTGAACCCAACCAGAGAGACCTTAGAAGACAGATTTGGTGATGTGCCTTGGAAGACAGGTTTGGTGATGTACCATAGAAGACGGGTTTTCACAGCTTTGGAAATCTTGTGGAGTACTTCTCTGCACACACGGAGTTGGAATCAATTCAATGACACTAAAAAGAACAGTCTTTGCAGAAGTGGATTCCTAAGCTTTGTTGTTGTTGTTCTTAGATGCCATTGAGTCAGTACTGACTCGCAGGGGTCTTATATACTTCACATTTAAACACTGCCTGGTCCTGTGCCAAACACACAATAGTTCTTTCGTTTGAGTCCATTGTTGCAGTCACTGTGCCTGTCATCATGTAGAGGACCTTCCTCTTCTTCATCACCCCTCTACTTTAGCAAGCATGGTGTCCTTTTTCCTGGCCTGGTCTCTCCTCATCACATCATGCTATCCGAGTTTCTCAGGAGCATTCTGGTTATGTTCCTTCCAAGACAGATCTGTTTGTCTTTTGAAAGTCTATGGTATTATCAATATCTTTGCCAGCACCATCATTCAAATGCACTTGTTCTCCTTTGGTCTGCCTTATTCAGTGTCCAACTTTCACATGAATATGAAGCAATTGAAAATAGCATGGTTCGGGTACTCAAAGTAACATGCTTGATTTCCAATTCGTTAAAGAGGTTTGTGCAGCAGATTTAAGAAATAAAATGCATTTCTTGATGTCTGCCTCATTAGCATTAACTGTTGACCCAAGCAAGATGAAATCCTTGAGAACCTCAATCTTTTCTCCACTTATCATGCCATTACCCACTGGTCCAATTTCAAGGATTTGGGGTTTCTTTACCTTGAGTTGTAATCCATACTGGAGTGAAGTAAGTACTCCAAACTTTTAGTAAGCAGGGTTTTTCATCTGCATATCACATGTTGTTAATAAACCTTCCTCTAATCCTGATGCCACTTTCTTCTTATGAGGACCTAATTTCTCTGATAATTTTCTTAGCATACAGACTGAATAAGTATAGCGAGAGGATACAACCCAAATGCACACCTTTCCTGATTTTAAACACTGCAGTTTTCACTTGCTTTGGTCACACAACTGGCTTGTGATCCATGTACACATTCCACATGAGCACAATAAAGTGTTCTGGAATTCTCACTCTTCTAAAGAGTATCCATAGTTTTCTGTGATCCACACAGTCAAATACCTTGGATCAAACAAATATCTTTCTGATATTCTAGTATTCTTTGTTTTCAGTTAGAGCCCATCTAGACCAGCAATGATATCTCCTGTTCCATGTCCTCTCCTGAATCCAGCCGGAACCTCCTGCAGCAACAAGTGAATGTACTGTATTGTTGGACGATCTTCAGCAACATTTTATTTGCATGTGATACCAACCATTGGGGTAGTTACATAATCTGATGTCAAGTTGAGGATTAAGGGTATAGGGGTGCATAGTCCTACAAGGGACAACACTGGAGACACCATTTGGGAATTGCACCCAATCTGACCCAATCACACAGAGGCAAAACACTAAGGACATGCAACAGAACAGCAAGGGGAGCAGAGCAAGGAAGTCCCGAGGGAGAACCAAAAATAGACTATGAGGCCAGGGTGTGGCAACCCATCAGATGAACTGGAAAATACTCCGAAAGGTCTACAAACAGATCTTGAAATATTTATAGGCTTTTCTTTTTTTGTCATTGGTTTGTTGTTATTTTGTTTTCTTTTGTCGCTTTATTTTGCTCTGTCTTTTTTTGTGTGTGCATTATTATCTCTGCAGTTCTATCTAGATAAGATAGACTGGACAATATCGGATTCATGGACTTGATATGGACTGGGTTGGGATATTTTCTGAATATTCAACTGCTCTTGTATATAAAGCTCTTTTTATACACATATTTGAGTGTCTCTGGATTTGTTTCTCTAGTCAACCCAGACCTACACACTCATGTTGTTGTATAGCTTGAGCATTCTGATCGATTTGGAATAGTTACAAATATGGATCTCTTCACAAGTAGGTGTCTCCCTCAGTTTTTTGTATAAATAAGTGAGTACTTCTAGTGCTTCATCAGCTTGTTGAAATATTTCAATTGCTATTCCATCAATTCCTAGAGCCTTGTTTTTGGCTAATGCACTGAGTCCAGCTTGACTTCTTCTTTCAGTATAATTAATTCTTGCTTATATGCTATCTTCCAAAATGGTGGAATGTCTAATAGTTCTTATCAAAACCAAGACTCTATGTATTTTTCCATCTTCTTTGCACGCTTCCTACATCATTCAATATTTTGCCCAGAATATCTATCAGTATTGTGATTCAAACTTTAATTTTTTTTCTTGAGTTGTTTCAGATTAAAATATGCTGAGGATGTTCTTCCTTTTTAGTTTGCTAGGTTTTTGAACACTTCATTGTAATATTTGACTTTGTCTTCTGAAGCTTCCCTTTGAAATTTTCTATTCAGCTTTTCTTCATTCATTTTTCCATCTATCTTAGCAACTCTACAAGGAAGAACAAATTTCAGAGTCTCTTCTGAAATCCACTTTGATCATTTATTTCTTTCCTGCCCTTTAAGTGACATTTTGCTTTCCTCGTGATCGAATGATGATCTTGATGTCCTCCCACAGTGCAACGGGTCTTCTGTCGCTATGGTTCAATGCAGCAAATCTGTTCTCAAGATGGTCTCAAAATTCAGGTGGGATGGACTCAAGGTGGTATTTTGGCTCTTGGGGACTTGCTTTAATTTTCTCCAGCTTTTGAACTTATATATGAATGTACATATTAGAAATTGATGATCAGTTACACAATCACCCCATGGCCAGGTTTTAGCTACTGATATTGTGCTTCTCCATTGCCTTTTCCCACAGATGTAGTCTATTTGAATTGAGTGTATTCTATCTGAAGAAGTCCATGTATATAGTTATCACTTGTTTTGTTGCATAAAGGTATTTGCTATGAACAATTCAATCACCAAGACCATATTTTCCAAGTACTTTCTCTTCCTCTTTGTTTCTAACTTGGACATTCTATTTGCTAAAAATTATCAATGCAACTTTATTGCATTCTACTAATTTCAGATAGAAGATATTGGTAGAATTCTTCAATATCTTCAGCACTAGCTTTAGTAGTTGGTGCAAAAATTTCTATAATTGTCATATTTATTGGAAATCTTTGAGTTCTGTTAGACATTATCACAGAAGGCCTTGTATTTCAAGATAGATCTTGAAATTTCCTTTTTGATAATTGATGCTCCACCATTCCTATTGATTGCATCATCATCAGCATAGTAAACCATATGATATTTTTATTCAAAATGTCCAATAACAGCCAATTTCCACTTACTAATGGTTATGATATTGATCATTAAGTGTTCCATTTGATTTTGATGACTTCTAATTTTCCCAGATTCATTCTTCATACATTCCAAGTTCCAATTATTAACTGATGCTTGCAATTGTTTCTTCTATTTTGTGTCATGCGCATCAGCAAATGAAGACTTTATAGCTGTGGATTGTATTCCATCCAAATCAATATGGAAGACTCTGCTTTGAGAAGGTATCTCTTCACAGTCATATTTTCAGTGTCTTCTAACCTGAGGGGTTCATCTTCTGGCACATTCTCTGACAATGTTCTGCTTCTATTCATCAGGTTTTCGGTATTTGACAATGTTTCTTTGATCTTCATAGGATTTCAGGGGCTAATTTCTCACAAGCGGACAACCTATCCCTTCTTAGTAGTCTGTTCCTAGTCTGGAAGCTCTGTTGAAACCTGTTCCCTTTGGGTGACCCTGCCGGTATTTGAAATAGCAGTGATAAAGCTTCCAGCATCACAGTAACATACAAGTCACCGCAGTATGACAGACTGACCAACAAGTGATGACTTTACTCGGGTTTGAATCCATGTGAAGCACTCTGATATCTTGAAGTGGTTGACTTACACGTATTGGTATATCTTACAAGAGCTTTCTGCAAAGACTTGGAGGAAGAATGCAGCCTAGTTAACAGAAATCTTTTTTCACCCTCAGGATACTGTACTCAGGCCTGAGTACAATCCTTGAACTTGGGTTGAACCCTGTGCAGGAGCATCATCCTGGGAAAAGTAGCTGCATTTGCATTGATTCTCTGCATAGTATTCTTTAAAGACACACATTGTTCTTATTTGACAGGTGGCCAAGGGAACAATGGCATCTCCCCTCTTAGTCTCTATGTAAATATAGGCTCCTTGAAGGATATTTATTGACCTGCAGAAAAGATGCAGGAATGGTGGTGGTGTTATTTTCTAGGCGAGTGATAAAAAAGAGTAGCAAGCAGGTCCGAGAGCCCGCCTTATTTATCAGAGATCTCTTATTTAGGGCCTCAATCTTCTGATGACCTAGGACCCCCTCCTCACAAACTGGCTTCCTTCCCAGCTGAAGAAAGTGCTGAGTTGATGACTATTTGTCCGCAGTTCACCTTGGTTTCTAGTTTGAACAGCTGGAGCTGGACTGATCTCTATCCCTGTGACTGTAGGGCTGCTGAAGGATCAACCAGTTAATTCCTCACTTCAGAGTGCCTTCGACCTTACACATGATGCTCCAGGTCCTGCCCACATTTTGATTCTATGGACATTTATTATGCTTCTTTGTTGCCAAGTATTACAGATAGTGTCCGTGGTGTGGGAAAAAGTATTGTTCTATATCCCTCCCTCAGGCCTCCTTCTCCCACCTCCTAAGAAATCTTGAGTTCCTCCTAGTCAGCCACTGCCTTGGTGACTTTGCCTATGTTATAATCTACCCATTCTTTTATCAGTTCTATGAAGACGCCAGGCGTCTTGAAATCAAACTAGTCATAGGCCCCTGTAATACCTTCGTGCTCGTCACTCAATTAATAGAACGACATCATCACCTAAATTCCTAACGGAGCATTCTCGGAGATTCTTTCCTAGGAAGCAGCCCCAGGAACTGATGAAAGAACCTTCTGGTGTGCTCTCTTCCTGCACCACTTCTAGCTTGGTCCATGTTCTAGCCTTATAGACTGGTACTACTACCACACCGATATCCTGACCTTATTGCTCAGCTTCGAATTTTTTTCTTTCCCGTGGGTCTCTAACGGTCATCCCCAGCACAAATCAAATCCCCAGCAATCAAATCTCTGCTGAAATCCTTTAGTGAGTCCTGGCATCATCTAAACTTCATGGTTAAATTTGAACTATGATGAGTTGACTTATCCTTGCCAGCCATTGGGTCATTGTAGATCTCTACTACCCTGCCTGTGCACGTGCAGATTTTTATCAGAAAGAAGAAACTGCCTTTTACTAAGATGCTGAGACTCACTTCTAATGTTACTACTTTCAGAAACCTGACCAGACACCTCTCTTACGAAGTGAATTAGATACCTATATCCATTTCATAGCACTATCACAACTGATTTCTACAAATGTACTTGCTATGGTACTTGCATAATTGCATGTCAACTTGAAGATATATAAAATTGTAGAGGTGGTATTTCACCTGTTAATCTGTTCATAGACTGGTGATGCCGCCTTGTGGGCGTGGCCTTCTCATAAAGAAGGCCCTGGGAATGACTCATTATCTCTTTTCCCTCGCCTTCCTGCTGGCTGGCAACTCTGCAACCTGATGCTTCCACCACCACTGTATCCACACAATTTTGCACCCACCAACCTGTGATATCCTTGCATTCTGCATCATTGCTTGTGATCGTATGAGTCTGAAGGGGGACTTGTGGTCTATTATCAAACTTAGGGACTTGAGTTGGACTGGGCTGGAGTGTTTTCTCAATATATAATTAGTTCTTGATATAAAGCTCTCTCTTATACATATATGAATGTCACTAGATTTGTTTCTTTAGTCAACCAAACCTAACACATTAGCTTAAAGCAAAACAAAACAAAGTTATCCTCTGAGTTCTGGAGGTCAGAAGTCAGAAATCAAAGTGTGAGCAGGCCTAGTTATTTCTGGAAGCTTTGAGGGACAGATTATGTCAAACCTCTCTCCTAGCTTGTAGTAACTACTAGACATCCCTGACATTCCTCGGTTTGTGTCTACCTCATTTTATTCACTGCACCTACTATTACTGAGATTTTAAAAGCTTAAACACTGTTATCTACTGTGCAACTATTGGTCTCTCCCCCTCTGGAGTGAAGAAGAATGAAGAAATCAAAGATGTTTGGGAAAAAATAGTCCAAAGGACTAACAGATTATGTGAGCCTCAACCTCCATGACCCTGAGATTAGAAGAACTGGATGGGGCCCAGCTACCACTGCTGATCACTTTGAAAGGCATCATAACAAAGGATCCTGATAATAGGAGAAAACGATGTGGAATGAGACTAGAGACTGACTGACCTGATGGAGACTGATCAAAAGCTAAGAGTATGGCCCTTAGTGTACAAGCTGGGAACTGAAAATAAAATGTCAGCAGCCTTCCATTCAACCACCTTCTCCTTTGATCCTCACCTGCCTTAGGCCTTGTGCTCACATTTCCCAAATCAGAAATGCACACTTCATTTGACCTTGGCAGTGAACTGTGTAGGCAGCCTTACTCAAGGACAATTCCTAAGTGGACAGGAACCTACAAAGTAGGCTCTCCCTTGGGAACATATGTACCACAAATGGTGGGCATTTTCTACTGCACATGAACTCTGTGCCATGGAAAATGAGCTACATTTTATAGATAAATAGCTGAGGTGTGGAAACACAAGCAACTTACCCAACAATAAACAGTGAGCATGACACTGAGATGGGTGACAGCCCAAGGAGCCCAATTCTAGGAACGTTACAGTGAAGTCTTGTCAGATCACTCTGATCCCAAGAAGTTTTGCTGGTGAGGAAAAGGGGACCAGTTCTTGATACACGTGGTTAGACATGCCCCCATAGGAAAAGATCCTCCCAAACACTCTAGCTCTCCTCAGTGACCATTAAGGTCATATGCTTTCTGTGTGCATACTGCATGTTACCCACAGGTCAGTGAATGCTTGTTCCTCTTCAGTCTCCCCCATTGCTGAGTTTTGGCTGAGTTTTTGGAATTTTTCTTTTGGGCTCAGTGAGAACTGCCTATTGCCACCCTCACCTCACTGAGCTCACTGAAAACCACAGGAGTTCTGAACTTTTAACAGATTAAGATGGAGCTGAGATCAGCCATCCCTGACTGATCAGATACCCAGGAAGAGCCCTGTACCTCTTTGAGCAGTCTTTTCAACAGGCAAAATAGGATAAAAACCCTTCGTCAAATTATGACATGTTTGTGAAAAGTTATATATAAACGTCCAGTCCCGCTGTGTATTGGCTGGCTGCTCAAATGTGTGTCAGCAAATCTGCTAACACTCCTCTGACAAGTGCCTTGCTATCACGGGTTGGAGCAGGGCTGCAGAGGTTAAGGCTCATCCAAAGGAGCATAGCTTCAGAGTGGAAAGGCAGGAACCCTGATTCATGTGTGAACCCTCATTCACATTTCTCTCCCCTCTTTTAACCTGCTGTTGTCAGCTCCACTTCATGGTGATCCTGGGTACAATGCAACAAAGATTACTCAGTCCTGTGTAAGTTTTCTTATGTCCATTGTTTCAACCACTATATATTTTGTGGGAGCTCATTTTCTAACAGTGTATGGGACTAATTTTAGAAGTATGCCTTCAGATCTTTCTTCGTAGTGTGTGTTAATCTGCAAGGTCCGGTGTTGCCTGTCCTACAGTATTTGAAAGACTGTACTTGAAATGCCTACAGTATAGCCCCACCCAAGCCACCTCACTATTGACAAGGCGAGGGAAAGCAGCCTGATCCATCTAGCAGATGAGTCACCACATATTAGAAACCGGAAGGGCAGGCCACAAGTCTGTCCATCCAGGACCTTGCCAAATAAGGACATAGTTGGGCCCTAGCCAACCAGGGAACACCCCTTTTTTGAAAATCCCAGACTGGAGCTCAGCTCCCCCTGCCAGACATACAAGAAGGACCTGCCAGCTCTGGGCAGCTTCTCACTACTTTCACTCGTTCAGTATCGTAGACATGCTAGGAGCCTGTCCCAGTATATCTTGACTTTCTGGCTTAATACACCTACCGCGCTGCCTCCTCCTACCTGCTTTTTCAGTCTCCGTGTTGCCGTCATGTCACTGCTCCTTTCTAGAAGCCGGCAATACCCAGATCCACCCGGAAAAGGGGTCACCATACCCTAATAAATGGGGGCTCATCCAGGAAAGGTCTTGGGATTGACTAAATCAACAACAGGATCCTCCAGGTAACATAGAGACATCCTGGCCCCCAACCCCACTTCGGCCCTTTTCTCTCTCTCCCTCCCTCCTTTCACCCTCCTGGGCTTCCTCATCCCATTAGAAAAATGGGGTAATGGCCCAGTGGCCTGGGTTCATGCCCCCTTTAGCATGGGAGAACTAAAAGTGTGCAAAGATAAGCTAGGCACCTTCACAGGAGATCCTGATCTCTATTTTGCGGAGTTCCAGGCCTTGAGGACCATCTTTGATGTGATTTCATGGCTCTCCTGGCATATGCCTGCTCTCCGGATGAAAGACGCAGGATACTTGAAGCAGCTTCTCATTGGCTGACAATCTGAAGATCGTTAACCCTGGCTCACGGGGCCCAAGCAGGGCCCGATGATGATCCACGATGGAATTACCGACTAGACCACCATTGCCTGTCGAGCAACTCAGGATTATATGCAGACTTGCCTGAATGAGGGAAATTCAGATAAATCCAGTGAACTATACAAAGCTGACTAAGTTAACCCAGACCCACTAAGAAAACCCAGCTGCTTTCTGAAACTGCTTGGTTGAGACTATGACCAAGTTCACAAATGTAGATCCCAACTGCCTGAGGGAGGAAAGTTTTAAACAACCATTTCATCAGTTATCAAAAGGTCTCAGGCGAAAACTCCATAAAAGCTCTGGAACCCAGTCAGATCAATACGCAGTGCTTACCCTGGCCACCTCAGCCTTTAACAATCATGATGTTGAGGCAGATGGGAAGCAGCATCACAAGGTTAAAATAATCGGAGCAGCCATTGCTGCATCAGCCCAGTTTCCAGAAGTGATTGCCCTTAGTGGACTCTGAAAACCCTGCCTCCAATGTGGGAAGGCAGGGAATTGAAGCCTGGAGTGCCACCGGCCCTGTAGCGATCTAGCAGGCATAGCGAGGGGAGTCAAGGCCCTCTCACTTGCTCTAAGTTCAGGACTCTTGGACACATGGTGAAAGAATGCCCCTCCGTGGTCTTCCTGAATCATGAGAGTGACGGGCCAGCTCCCCTCAGGCAACCAACCAACAGTAAATGGACATCCCGGCTGAAGAGCCATGGGTCTTTAGAAATTACCGGTAAGACCATTGCTTTTCTTCCTGACAGTGGAGCTACTTGAACGGCATGAAGATCCTATGCAGGCTGCCTTACTGCCAAACATCACATGTTTGTTGGGATAGATGGCCATCCCATGAAGAGGTATCTCACCCCAGTCCTGCCTTGCATGTGGAGAGGGGTCCTCTTCTCACACCGATTCTTAGTGATTCTGAAGGCTCCTCCCTTGTTAGGTTGAGATTTGCTGGCTCGAGGGGAGGCAGAGGTCCTTTCCCAGCCTGCTCCTACGTGCTCCTGATGCTTGTGTGGTCTGTGTGCACAGAAGGGACCCTCCCACCTGAGTTAAGGCAAACTGACCCAAAGGTCTAGGTGATGGTGTGTCAGCAAAAGCACTCAATGTGTTACGAGTAGAGATCACGTTAAAAATCCGATTTCCGAGGAGAACACTCATTGAATTCAAAGCAGGAGGCCAAATGGTGGTCAAGTTTGAATCCATCTTCTGGTGGTTCACCATTCATAAAAACACAGATTTGATCAACTATATGTATTATAGCAAATAGTGATTTGTTCATTATACTAAAAGTGGCATCAGGAGTAACTCAGGAATTGGGAACCACCAGCTGGATGACTTGGGAAAACAGGCTAGCCTTAGATATGGTTTTAGCCAAAGAAGGAGGATTGTGTGTCATGGTAGCTGGGGACAATGCTATGCCTTACTTCCAAACAACGCTGTCCCCGGTTGGAACCATCATGAAGGTGCTGCAAGTGTTAACTGCCCTCTCCCACCATTTGGCCGAGCACTCAGGTGTAGAGAATCACCTCACGGGTTGGCTACAGCAATGGTTTGGAAGATGGAAAAGCCTTGCTGGATCCTTATTAGCTTCTCTTGTTGTAGTTGCAGGAGTCCTTGTTAGGAGGACGCTGTTTGATCGTATATGCTCCAGGCTTCTCATCATCAATGAGCAGACGGCCCAAACTCAGACGAACCTCCAAGATCCACCAGCCTGTCAGCCCCTCCAGCAGGAGGATGTAGGCCAGTCAGCACATGACTTCAGCAGAGACAGGAAAAATGTTATGGTGCGACAGAGGGTCCATGCTCCCATCCAGCTCAAAGCAACCGTGTCCAATACCCTTAATGAATTAGCGCTGTGATTCTAGGAGTGGGGAATGACAAGGACAGGGAAACGCACCTGACTGGTCTAACTCATGAGTCACCACATATTAGAAATGAGAAAGTTGGAGACTCTGAGTCTGACCACCCAAGACCTTGCCATATAAGGACATGATTGAGGCTCAGCCAACAGGGTCCAATGCCTTTTTTGAAAAAAAAAAAAAAATCTCAGCCCTGAGCTCAAGGGCCAGAGTGCTTGCCAACTCCAGTGTAGATCTGCTGGGGGTCTTTTTCCCAGTGTATCCTGATTTTACTGTTCAATAAACCTACTGTGCTGCCTCCTCTTACCTATTTGGTCTCAGTGTTGCTGCCCTGCACAGTTCCTTTAGAGAAGCTGGCGGCACTGGATCCACTTGGAAAAGGGTCAATGTACCCTAACAGTATGAAAAGCTGACAGATGGGTACAGCTGATATACAAATGATTTCTCAAGTGCATAGTATAGGCAAAGTGTGAAGAATGAAAGATGAATGGCTTAGATACTACTCTCAAGGACCGAACAGCCAGGGAGGGTTGAACACAAGTGGTTATTACAATACAGTGTGTGTGTGTGTGTGTGTGTGTGTGTGTGTGTGTGTGTGTGTGTGTGTGAAGGAAACAGGTATGTATATAACAGCTGTCTTAATTTAGCGGTCTGCAGGGTGGGTATGAGTTGGTAACTGCAAATTCACCAATTCAAAACCTTCAGCTGCTCTGTGGGATAAAGGTGGAGTTTTCTACTCCTGTTAACAGTTACAGTCTGCGAAACGCAGAGGGCAGTTCTTCCCTGTCCTATAAGATCACTAAGTGATGGCATTGCCTCGATGGCAGTTGATTTCTTTTTTTTTTTTTTTGGATGCACAGGTCACACAGAAAGAGGTTTTCTTTTCAAAGTAATGCCTGATTTGGGAGAAGAAAAACCCAAAATGAAGTCAAGTGAGCGGGTCAAGAAGGAAAGTTAGGATTTTCCAAGCAGAAGCCCCGATTAAGCAATGGAACTGAGCAGCTGAAAAACTGCTGAGTTTGTAGAATCACAAGATGTGAAATAAGGCAGGAATATCAGGGGCCAAGCAGTGTACAGATAATGGGATAGAGAGACAGTAGGTGCCGACCACAGAGGTACTGCTAGGCCATATACGGTGATAGAGAACAAAATTAGAGAGGTGTGGTCAAATTTGTGTTTCTGAATATTATTCTGGTGGTGTTATAGGCACCTGGGGCCAGCCTGTGCCACAGCCATGTTGGAAGGTGAAAGGTAATAAGGGTATAAGAGGGAAGTATAAGAAAAATCACCGACATTAGAGAGGGTAAAAATGGCAGGAATTGCTGGATTAAACCAGCAAACTGTGCCAGAGTGAAGAGCATATGAGAGGGTATTAAAAAAGCACATTTTTTCAAAGGCATGTATTTAAATTTTTTAACAAAACAACCTTATCTTCAAAGTACTCTTCATTATATTTAATATGTGTGTCACATCTGTGATTCCATTCTTTGGAGACATTTTTCAAACTCATCTGTTTGGATGGCTGGCGTACCACCTTGCTCTTCCACTCAGGAAGTTGATGAATGTCCAGAATGAGATTTGTCATTAATTAACATTTCACCTTTATGGAAATGAGGAAAACACTCCTACACTTGATTTTTTTCCCCATAGGCTGTCCTTGTAATCTGTGTTCAATATCACAACAGTTTCTGTGGCATTTTTCTCAAGCAGGAAACAAAATTTCACAGCCACATGCAGTTCTTTTAATAGGCCATCACAATAAACAGATTCAGGCAAAACTGCTTTCATGAAAAAATTCACTGTGACCAGAGAGAACCTTCCCAGGCCATGCTACTAGGTGTGCTAACTCAGAGTGAGTTACTTAATGCTTGCCTAGTGGAAACAATTGCCTACTATGAAAGCTCCTCTCCGTCCAGTGAATTTCTGTTTGGGGAGTACCACCTGCTAAGATGATGCCTGGATTCATTTCTGGGGGTTGAGGAAGAAGAATGAAACCATTCACTGAGCTAGGTGCTCAAGAAGAATTGCTGGTGTCAGCAGTCAGAGGATGATTCCTGGACCCATCAGTATTGAAGCCCTATGGGCTGTCTGGTTGAGGAAGTCTAAGAGGGGTTGCTCAGGAGAAAGGAGTTCGCTATAGGTATGAACGGAGGTTTGTGAGCTTGTATGTGGAGGGATTGAACACAGGAGCATGGCAAAGTTACAAGAGAAAACCAAAGGAAGACCTCAGAAAAGCAATAGACTTTAAGGGTAAAGGCATGGAAGAGTAACCCGGGAAGTGGCTAGATTAGTCAGGAAAAATGAGAAGGACAAATGTTAGGATGGAGATGGTGTTTTAGGAAATTTGTAGGGAGTTTTAGGTAGGTAAAATTCTGCAGGTATCTAGAAAAGTGAGTACTAATCATATACACTGGATTGAACCTTGCGGAGTAACTAGACTATGGTTTAAAATGGATTCTATGGAAGTGGGGGTGAATATCAACAAAGAGACATCAGAGATGGAAATAGAGACCCATAATGCCAACCCGTGTTCACTAATGATGGAAGAAAGAGAGAGAAAAAGAGAGGCCTTGAAGAGAAATACTTAAGGAGTGGTTGTTTGCTTAGACCAGATGGACATGTGGATAAGTTTTTTTGTTGTTGTTAAGGCAGGGAAAGCCTGCATAAGAAATGTATTCTCTATGTAAGACAGATAAGAAATAATCTATGGTGACAAGATCAGAAGAGACATTGGATATACATTTAATATGGAAGACAAAGCGACGGTCTCTCACTTCACGGAGCTCCTTTGCTGTCATCACACTGACATCCCTGTCACTCCCTACCTGCTTTAATTTCCTATATGCTCTCTGGAATTCTTTTATATGTTCATGTGATTGTTGACTCCTACTGGCACGCCAGTCCTAAGAGGACAGAAATATGTATCTTGTTTTTAGCTGTATCTTCAGCACATGAAAAAAAAAATCCCTGGAAAATAGTAGAAGCTCAAATAATGTCTAGTGTTGAATGGATGGATTAAGGCTGGGAAAAACATATTCCCATATACAGTTGACTCTTGATCAAAGATAAATCCTGATTTTTACAGGTGGAGAAAGCGTGAGGAGGTGCAAAATGGGCAGAGAGAGTTGACAAGAGTAAGTCACAGAGAAATGTGTGTGCAAGACCTATTTGGAAAAGGCAAGCAGTCCATTGGTAATCAGTTCCCTCCCTTCTTGATTCCTTCTCTCCACATTCATGGAGCTTATATGATGTGTAATGTACTATGGATACAAAGTAAACAACACAGACTGTTCATAAGGAACTTATTATCCATGGAGAAAAACTGAAAGAAAGGGGTTATATAAATCCAGATGTCTGGATATTATTTGGGTCATGTAGCTGGCTGAAAAAGGGGTGGGGTCACATTGCAAAGGCTTGAATGCAAGGTTAAGGACTTTGAATTTCATTTTATCAATGATGGGGCGTCCTTGGTGGTTTATAACCAGGGAGATATCATAATTATCACCGCCTATGTTTTAGAAGAATGCTCTGGATGTAGGTTGGGTCCAGGGTAAGGGCAAGCCTGTTAGGAAATGTTTACAATCAGTGTGTTGGAACTAGTTCCTTTTGGAAACGTAAGAGGTGAAAATTCTCATCTCTTTCTCAACACCACCTCCAGTGGCATCACTAATAACAAGTTTGAATTGGTTATAAGGGAATACATACACAATAAAAATTAGCAAATGCTACAAATCAGAACTTTTTTCTTGGAATTCCAGTTTATCCATTTACCACTGCAGAGTTTAGGCACTAAAAATGAAAAGTAAATTCAACATAACACAGGAAATCACAGGCAAGCTGTGGGTCTCTTTCCAAACCCCATATGACTTAATCAATTCCAATAATCTTTCTTAAAAAATCATTTATTGGGGGTTTATATAACTCATCACAATCCATCATCCATCCATCCATCCATCCATCCATCCATCCATCCATCCATCCATCCATCTATTGTGTCAAGCACATTTGTACTTGTTGCCATCATCATTTTCAACATTTCTTTCTGCTTGAGCCCTTGGTATTAGCTCCTCATTTTTCCTCTCCCTCCCACATCATCCTTCTCTCATGAACCTTTGGTCATTCATAAATCATAATTATTTTTTCATGTTTTATACTGACTTATGTCTTCGTTCACCCATTTTTCTGTTGTCTGTCCCCCTGAGAGGGGGTTATATGTCAATCATTGTGATCCGTTCCCTCCTTGTTCCCCCCACCTTCCCCTTATCTCCCTGGTATCGCTACTCTCATTATTGGTCCTGAGGGGTTTATCTGTCCTGGGTTTCCTGTGTTTTCAGCTCTTATCTGTACCCATATACATGCTTTGTTCTAGCTGGATTTGTGAGGTAGAACTGGAGTCATGATAGTGGTGGGGAGGAAGCATTAAATAACTGCAGGAAAGTTGTATTTTCAACTGTGCTACACTGCACCCTGACTGGCTTGTCTCTTTCTAGTGACCCTTCTGTAAAGGGATGTCCAAATTTTCCAGGGATGGGCTTTGGGTCTCCACTCCATATTCCCCTTCATTCACAATGATATATATATATATATATATATATATATATATATATATATATATATATATATATATATATATATTTGTTGTTCTGGGTCTTTGATGGTTGATATCTGATCCTAGAGACATTTCATGAACCCACAGGCTCATGTGCTTCTTCCATGTGGGCTTTGTTGCTTCTGAGCTAGATGGTTGCTGGTTTATCTTCAAGCCTTTAAGACCCCAGACAGTATATGTTTTGATAGCTGGGCACCATCAGCTTTCTTCACTGCATTTGCTTATGCAACCATTTTGTTTGTCTTCAGCGATTGTGTCAGGAAGCTGAGCAACATGGAATGCCAGGTTATTAGAACAAAGTGTTCTTGTGTTGTGGGAGTACTTGAATAGAGGCCCAATATTCATCTTCTACCTTAATACTAAAACTATATATATAACTTTATTTATAACTATATTTACATATACACATGCCTGTATTTTGACCTCTATAAATTCCCTTTGCCTCCTAGTTTTTCCTCTATTTCCTTTTACTTTCCTCTTGTCCCACTATCATGTTCAGACTTCATTTGAGTTTAGTAATTCATCTGTTACATTGCTGTTGATCAAGTCCTACCAGACACCCTATACCCTCCACACCATCGATTTCAGATAATTTTTTCTTTTGTTGCTGGTGTAACACCAACTTCCTTTCCCCAGCCTCCCCCTCTCCCATGTCCCCCAGGAATCACTGGTCCGGTTGTTTTCCCCTCTGGATTGTTTATCCCACCTGCTTTATCTAGATAGACATGGAGAGAGTTACATTTACAAAAACAAGGCAGAGCAAAACAAAACAACAAAGGAAAACAAAAAAACGACCAAAAAATGAAAAAGAAAAGCCTATCAATAGGTCAAGGTCAGTTTGTTAACATTTAGGAGTATTTTCTGGTCAAGTCTGATGGGGTGCCAGGCCCTGGCCCCAAAGTGTTTTTTTTAGTTCCTTGGGGACTTCGTTGCTTTGCTCCCCTTGCTGCTCTGTGGCACTCCTTTACCATTTCACCAAGTGTTGTGGGGTCAGATTGGGACACTATTTTCCCAAGGTGCCTCCAAAGTAGTCCCTTGAAGCTCTGTGGGTCAGTGAGGGATGTCGTATATCCTGATGAGGCCAGTCCTATGGCCCACTCTGTGAATTGGCTGCCCTAAGGAGGAATCACTCTCTCTCCTTCCCTCTTCATTCACTGCTGTGTACTCTAATCAGTCGTGTCCCTTTTCCTGAGCTGTAACTTCAGTGTTTAGTCTGAAGTGAATTTTTCTGGGGGGAGGGGAGCTGTTCACATAGTTGGGATTGGGGCCCGCCCCTCAGACCTCTCTATTGGTTCCCTGCTCCATGCAAGTATGTAGCATTCATGTGTTGGCACACTGGTTTGAAATTTGGTCACTCTCTCCCTCTCCTGTGGAGATATAAGCACCACTGTCCCCTAAAGTGGGTTAGTGACCTACCCATGTCTCCCCCCAACCCCTGCCTCCTTTTTAGTTGGCTACCCTATGTATCTCCGGATTGGGTCTGGTCCCTGCCATGCTACCTGGACTTCACCCCAGGAATGTTTGTATACAGTAGCTTTTCCCCTATGCTCCTTTTGCATTTTTAAGCTTACCTCAGTGGACTCATGTTGTACTTGTCCTTTTATGCTTGGCTTCCTTTGCTTAGCATAATTTCCCCCAGTTCTTCCCATGTGGCAATGTGCTTCATACATTCATCACTGCTTTTTAGGGATGCGTAGGACTCCACTGTATGTATGTACCAGTTTTTTAATCCATTCATCCATTGATGAAAATTTGGGTTGTTTCCAACTCCTTGCAATTGTGAACAGTGCCATGGTGTGCATTGGCGCACAGATGTCTGGCTGTGGTTTGTTTCTTGCCTCTTCTGGGTATATGGCCAGTAGGGGATTACTGGGTCATTTGGTAACTCAATTTCTATCTGTTTTAAATATTGTCAAATTGATTTCCATAGTGGCTGTACATACCTACAGGTCCACCAGCAGTGGACGAGAGTTCTTATCTCACCACAACCCCTCTAACATTTGTTACTTTCTGATTTTTTTAAATTAGGCTGTCTCTGAGGCTGTTGGTGGTATCTCATAGATGTTTTAATTCACATTTCATTTATAGCTAATGACCGAAGCATTTTTTCATATGTTTATTGCTCATTCCAATTTCTGCCCTTGTGAAACTTCTGTTCAGGTCCTTCGCCCACCTCCTCAGGGGCCAATTAGTTTTGTAATTTTTGGAGACTAGCAGAAATTTTAGTAATAAGGCCTTTGTGTGTTGTGTCATTGCTAAACATATTTTTCCAATCCGTGGTCTTGTTTATTACTCTCTTGGTGAATTCTTTTGATGTACATAGGTATTTTATCTTCAGTATATCCCACTTGTCAAATTTTTACTCATCTGTATTTGTGTCCTTCTTTATTTATTCCCTGTGCCAAAGTTCAGGGTTGTCATTGGTGGCCCTAATACTTTGGGGTTTTGCTTCAAGGTCTATGATTCACATTGACTTTATTCTTGTGCAGAGTGAGGTAAGGGTCTTGCTTCATTTTTCTGCAGGTAGATATCCATTTTTTCAGTACCACTTATTGAAGAGGGCATCAGCTTACCATTTGATATATTGGGGCCCTTATCAAAGATCAGTTGTCTGTATGCTGACAATTTTATTTCTGAGTTTTCAGTTCTTTTCCTTTGGTCTGAGTATCTGTCATTATATCAATAGCATGCGGCTTTGACCACTGTGGCTATATAATATGTGCTAAAGTCAGGTAAAACAAGCCCTCTCACTCTGTCCTTCTTCTTGAGGAGTTCTCTGCTAATTCTGGGCTTCTCCCCTCACCATATGAAGTTGGTAATCAGTTTTTCCAGGTCTTTGAAGAAAGATGATGGCATTTGCATCAGGATAGCAATAAATGTATATAGTGCCTTGGGTTGAACTGACATCTTTATTATACTGAGTCTTCTGTTGCATGAGCATGGGGTAATCTTCTATTTGTTGAGATAACTCTTGGTTTCTTATCATAGTGTTCTTAGTTTCTCTCATACAAATCTTTTGTTGTTTTAGTCAGGTATGTCCCTGGATATTTCAATTTGTGCTTGGCTATTGTGAAGGGTACTGCCTTTCTGATGCCCTCTTCTATGATCTTATCTGATGTGTATAGCAGTCCGATAGACTTCTGTTTGTTGATCTTGTATCATGCCACTCTGCTATATTCCTCTATTGCTTCTAACACTTCCCTTGTGGAGCAGTTGGGATTTTCCATATATAAAATCATATCATCTGAGAATAACGATAGTTTCACCTCTTCCTTCCCCAAGATAATATTTTTGATGTCTTTTCTTTGCCTTATGCTGTTATCTAGGACTTCCAGTGAGATGTTAAATAAGAGTGGGGCATAAGGAACTTCCTTGTCTGGTCCCCTTTTTCAGTGGGATTGTTTTTGTCTTTTCCCCATTGACTACCACATTGACAGTTGGCTTTTCATATATAGCTTTTATTATATTGAGGAAATTTCCTTCCATTCCTATTTTCTTGTGTGTCTTAAATAGGAATTGATGTTGGATGTTGTCAAATGCTTTTTCTGCATCTATCAATATTATTGTGTGGTTCTTACAATATTTCATGTCAGAAAAACATTTCTTGTCATGTGCCACAAAACGCCAATGGTCTTTCATATGTTGAACCATCCCTGCATCCCTGGTATTCGTTTTGTCATGGAGAAATATTTGCTTTATATATATATTTGTAGTCTGTTGACCAGTATTTTGTTAAGGATTTTTATCTCACCGTTCATTAGGGATATTGGTCTATAGTATAGTAGCTTCATAGAAAGACTTCAGGAGTTTGCCGTAATTTTCTATGATTTGGAAGAGTTTGTGTAGGATTGGTGTCAGTTCTTCCCTGAATGCCTGGTAGAATCCTCCTGTGAAATCATCTGGTCCATGGGATTTTTAGTTGATAATCCCTTGATAAACTTTTGTATTTCTTCTATTGCTATGGGTCTGTTGAGATTCTTGACGTCCATCTGGTATAGTCTAGGGATGGCCTGCTTTTCCAAGAATTTGTCCATATCTTCCAAGTTGTTGAATTCATTTGGAGTACAATCCTTCATAGTATTGTGTAATTATCCTTTTGATTTCATTAGAGTTCATTGTAATGTCCCCTGTTTCATCCCTCATCCTTGCTATTGAAATTTGGTCCTTCCTTTGTTTGGTTAGCTTTGCCAATGGATTGGTGATTCTGCTAATCCTTTCAAAGAACCAACTTTTAACTGCACTAATTTTTGCATAGTTTTCTTGTTTTCCTTCTCGTGAATTTCAGCCCTAATTTTTATTATTTCTTTTCTTTTGCTAGTCGGATTGATCTGTTGACTTTGCTCTAATTACTGTAAGTTTTGTTTCAGCATATCCATCATAAGTCTCTCTTCCTTTTCCATGTGTGCAGGTATTGCCATCAAACTTCTTCTGATAATTGAATTTGCTATGTCGCAAAGGTTTTGGTACTTTGTATTCTCATTCTTATTGGTTCTTGAAACTTCCTGATTTCATCTCTGATCAGGGCCAGTACTCATTCCTTTTGCAACAGAGAGTGATTCATCAACCCAATTGCTTGCCTTTGTTTTCTTAATCATCCTTTTTATGATTTACAGCCTTATGGCATAATGGTTGTGGAGAACTGGCTGTATCATTTCTATGTGCTTGAATTTACACAGGTTCAACCTATGTCCCAGCATGTGGTCTATCGTCGAGTATGCGCAATGTGGGTTTGAAACGAATGTTATTTTTTTTGGATTTTGGTGAAGAGCCCTCAAAATATCAGATTAAATCATCTAATTGTAATGTTTAGATCTGTAGCCTCCTTGTTAACTTCTTTCCCTGTGATCTTTCTCAGAGAGTGCTGTATTAAAGTTACCTGCTATAATTATTGACACCTGTAATTTTTTCCCCATCTTTTGGAGTGTTAGTTTGATGAATTTCACAGGTCTCTCATTGATATATATATAATACTCACTGGTTTTTGGTCTACTCTTCCCATGAATTAAATATTAAATTAAATAGCATTAAATAACGCCCCTCCTTATGTATTGGAATGACTTGCACCATGAGAGCAACTTCCTAGATTAAGACTGCAACCCTGGCTTTTTTTTTAATTGCAGTTGTTTGGTATATTTTTCTCCAGTCTTTGATTCTCAGCCTATTCTTGTCTGTAGTCTTGAGATGTGTCTCCTAAAGGCAGCAGATTGACAGGTTGTGTTTCCTAAGCCAGTCTGCCAGCCTCTGCCTTTTAATGCCTGAGTTCAGTCCATTGCATTCAGGGTTATTACATCTATCTATGGACTCCATCATGTCACCTTGTACCTTCTATGTTGGGTGTTTTCCTGCTTCCCTTTCTTGTCAGTATGTTGTGCATGTGTGTGTGTATATGTGTGTGTGTTTCATTCTTGGCTTTTTTCCACGCTTAAACCAACATTATCTAGGTGGCTGTTTTCTCTTTGTTTCCCTCTGGGTGGGGTTGTTCTATGTGGCAGTCTCTTATTTGTGCTTGATGAGTGTTGCTCTTCTGCCTATACTAGGTGGGCAAAGATCTTTTATAGGGCTGTATTCCTCTTAATGTATTCTTTGAGTTTTTCCTTGTCTGGAAAGAACTGTTAGTTCTCCATCTATCTTGATAGATAAATTGGCTGGATAGAATATTCTTGAATTTGCCTTATTTTTCTTGAAATTCTGGAATATGTTATTCTCTCTTCTTCATCATAGTGTCCATGATAGGTCTGGACATATTTTTTATTTGGGTACCTCATATGTGACTGCTTGTTTTTCCCTAGTTGCTCTCATGACTTTTTCCTTTTCCTCAAATTTGGATATTTTAATTATTATATGCCTTGCTGACTTCCTCTTGGGTTTCAGTCCAGCTGGTTGTCCTTTCAGGCTCCTGAATGGTTGCCTGGTTTTCATTCATTAAGCTGTGGAAGTTTTCCTCTAAGAATTCCCTCGATATTTTTGCTGGTAACTTCTTTGGTGTCTCTTCCTCTAGCAATCCAATTATTCTGATGTTATTCCTTTTCATAACATCAGATATAACTCTTGGGTTTTGTTCAGCTTCTCTGATGATCTTATTTGACTTTCCCCCTCACATTTGTTTACATTTGCTTGGCCATCCTCTAGGTAACTGGTGCAGTACGCTGCCTCATCTAGTCGGTTTATGAAGTCTGTGAATTTGCTACTGGTTTTTGTTATCTAATCTCTTAGCTTTTGTATTTCCCTTTGGTATATGAGCTTTATCTCCTCTATCATTTCATCCTTTTTCTGTATTGCTTTCCTCGTATCTTGTATAACTCCAATCAGCATTCTGAAGATTTCTTTCTGTTGCAGATCTATGTCTGCTTCTACTATGCATGTCATTAGGTTCAGGACTTCTTTCAACATTGCCTTTTGTTTCTCTTGTTTTGTTATTGAGGTTGTTGGGGGTGATTGTTGTTTGCATTGTGTCATTTTAGCAGAGCCCTGCACCATAGTCCAGAGAGTCAAAGAGCACTGGGTTCTCTCTGGGATACTCGTAGAAATGCTTCTTTGAACTGCCTTCAGCTAATTTCACTATGGCATTTGGCTACTGCTTTATCCTCCTGTGGATTGAGAGCAAGTTGAATGGTCCTCTCAGGGGATGCTGGTAGGGTGGTTGTGGACCCATGGGAATGGTGCTTCACTGGATAATCTCACAGGAATCATGGTGGTGGGCCCATGGTGTCTTGGGGCACTGCAGAGGGCATGCAGGATGCCTGCTACAATGAGATTGCCACAGAAGGCAGGTGAGTATGCCTGTTTTGGTGTAGAGCATTGGGCATGGTGCATGTAATTGTGCTGGCCAGCTAGATCTTCGCGTAGGTTGGGAGGAGGTTCCTGCAGCAGCATGGAGCACTGGAGAGTGTTGGTGGAGCTACCAATGCCATGTGAAGCACTACAGTAGGTGGGAGGAAGATTCCTCCTCCACGTGGGACTGTGGAGGACAGGCAGGGACACCCCAAGCCACATGGAGTGCTGTGGAAGATGGGCAGAGGTTCACCTAGCCAAGTGAAGCACCCCAAATGGCAGGCAGGAGATCCCCCAGCAGCCTTGCAGGGTAGGCAAGATTTCTCCAGCCATGTGTTAATCTGGAGAGAGTGGCTGGACAGAATTTCTCCCAAACTGCTTTAAGGGCCTTAGAGGGTCTAGGTGTGAGTTCCCCTGTGGAGGAAAGTGTGTGAGCTTTTCCAGCTGTGTGTTATACTTCAGAGAGCGGGGCCCCACTGGTTGGGTGGAGAGTGGTTATAACTGCCCTAGGTGAAGGGGAGTGGCCTGGAGGTATCATGTGAGAGGAGAGAGAAGAGGAAAAGCCCACAAAAACTGATCCCCCTAGGCTGTGAGGGGGAAAGGGAGAAGATAGAAAAACAAAAGGAAAGATACAGCTGAGCTGGATTGTGGGGCTGGAGGCCTTTAAACCCTGCCAAGAGGTGTCTGTGTTGAAGTAAAGACTGTGATCCAGTCAAAAGAAGCTCAGCACTGGCTAAGGCTGTGGTGGGGTTAAGGGTAAGCCTTAGCTGGCCTCCACAGTGGTAAGCCAAAAGACCAGAGTTCCTCAAAACCTAGGGGGGATCTGTGTTTCTTATCTTTATGGTGTCTCTCTGTGACCCAGCAGCATCAGTTTCACTCTCAGTTGGTCTCCTGTGCTGATTTATGTCAAGTCCTTCTGGTATGTGTTACCTGGTCGCCATCTTGCCTGAAGTCCCCAATTACCCCTATTTTCATCTCAGCTTATTTTTTTTTCTTTAGCAACAGGCTACACATTTTCTTCTTCACTTTGCTCTTAATGTATGGCCCTGTCCTCTGGGTAGGATTAATAAAATCAAGGCCCATTTAAGGAATGACAAGGACTTAACAGCCCTGAGATGTGCTTAGATTTTCCTATTACACAGAAATGCTTGCAACATAGGAGAAACATCCACTGAGCATCAAAAGAACATAAAAAAAATTGTTTGGTTTTTTTAGTTCTTGAGGCCAAGTCCTTAACACCCAGAAGCAGGTGAACCAGAAAGAATAAAGCCATTGAGCCAGGTTTCTTCATTCAAATTCTCAGTGTTCCTGTATTCATGCCACCTGAGGTAAGAAAACATCAAGCCACAAACCACCCAACTGTAAGGCGAGTCACTAGGAAACTGGAGTCAGCATGAGATTATCTCAAGGCACTCTCTTTATATGTCTATCCTCGGGTATAGCTATTTTTATAGGTGAAGCACAACTCTGCCTCTCCAGAGTGGTAGGAAAAAGAAGGAATTTACAGAAATTTCGTAAAGCCATTACTTTATGATATTAGTTGCTACCCAGAGTGGAAATTCATCACTACTCTGTCAGTTTGTCTTACTGTTAAGGCTTGTGTGTTGCTGTGATGGTGGTAAGTATGTCACTGCTATTTCAAATGCTTGCAGGCTCACCCAAAGTGAACACATTTTGGTAGAGCATTCAGACTAAGAATAGACTGTGGAGAAGGAATCTCCTTGTGTGAGTCTGAGTAGACTAGAGAAACAAATTCATTGACACTCCTATAGGTATAAGAAAGAGCTTTATATATAATAGCAATTGAATATTGAGGAAAACATCCCAGCCCCATCCAGATCAAGTCCATAAGTCCAATATTAGCCCATATGTCCAGTACCGATCTACAAAGTCCTCTTCAGACTCACAAAACACATGCAATGATGCCAAATTCAAGAATATCACAGGTCAGTGGGTGGGAAGTCCTGTGGGTCCATTGGCATTGTAACCACCTCAACACTGGCAGGGGTCTCTATATGGCTCCCTTGGCTCAGCACACTCGCATAGTTTCATGTGTTTTCTCCACAATGATGTCTCACAGGGAGTGAGCAGAGAGTGTCTCCCACCTCCAAGAAGGAGTACAGAAATTCTCAGAATCCTCAGGAGAAGGCGATTTCCACACAGAAGCCTCATGGGCTATGACCTGATTGACAGCCTACACTCCATCCCTTCACTCTGAATCCTCATATTGACATCAGATTATGTAACTACCACAATCCTACCCACTTTGTAGGAAGTCAAAACTAAAAAAATTATGCTTCAAAACACTGTCAGGCTGGAGAGGACTTTATTTTTAAAAAGCTGAAGAGGACTTTATTGAAAAAGAAAACTATATATTGTCAGATACTAAGGTCTAAGGACTGGAAGCAGAATGCTATTGGCGAGCATGCCAGACGAGTTGCCTCAGACTCTTTAAGTGTGCGGGCACTTTAAGTATGGCTCAGGAGGAGCTGCATTCTCAGAGTTGAATCAGATAACGTGACAAGTGGGGTAAGCCTGTGGGAGTGGAGTGTACAGGATCCTAAGCTAAGGCACGATTCAGAGTAAGGAGAAACAGCTGCAAAACATCTACCAATATTCAGAATTTGGAATGTGTGAAGTGTGGCTAGGAAAATTGGAAGTTTTCAAAAATGAAATAGAATGCATCAAGATTGATATTCTAAGCATTAGTGAGCTACAATGGACTGGTATGGGCCATTTTGAATCAGAAAATCATGATTTATTATCCTAGCAATGACACAATCAAGAGTAATGGCTTTACATTCAATGTCAAAAAGGGCATTTCAAAATTAATATTGAAGTACAGTGCTGTCTGTGAAAGAATTATATCTATCTACTTCAAAGAAAATTCAATCAATATAAATATTATTTGAATATATGCACCAACCACTAAAGCTAGTGATGAGGAAATAGAATAATTATATCAATGACTTTAGTCTGAAATTTATCAAATATGCAATCAAGATGCATTAGAATTCAAAAGTTGGAAACAAAGAGGAGGGAGCAGTAGTTGTAAAATCTGGATTTAGTGATAGAAACAAAGCTGGAGATTGCATGACAGAATTTTGCAAGACCATCCACTTGTTCATAGCAAATACTTTTTTGTAGCAACACAAAAGGCAATTATACATGTTGAATTTGCCAGATGGCTTACACAGAAATACAATTGACTGCATCAGTGGGAAGATACAATGGAGAAACTAAATTATCAGGAGCTAAAACTAGACCAGGTATTGACTGAAATAGATCATAAATTGATCATATGTAAATTCAGGTTACAGCTGAAGAAAGCTAAAACAAATCCACTAGAGCCAAAATACAAGCTTGAGTCTTATCCCCAATGAATTTTGAGAATATATGAAGAACAGAGTTGATGCATTGGACACTATTGACAGAAAAACTGATGTTATGGTAGAACCTCAAGAACATCATTCATGAAGAAAGCAAAAAGTCATTTTAAAAGCAGGAAATAAAGAAAAGATAGAAGTGGATGTGAGAAGAGACTCTGAAACTTCCTCTTAAAAGAGGACCTGATGCAAAGGGCTTAAGTGGAGAGCAAATGCTTTGAGAATGATTGGGGCAGGGAATGTGCGGATGTGCTTTATACAATTGATGTATGTATATGTATAGATTGTGATAAGAGTTGTATGAGTCCCTAATAAAATGTAAAAAAAGAAGAGGAGAAAAAAAAAGAAAATGACTAGGGCAAAGAATGTACAGATGTGCTTTATACAATTGATGTATGTATATGTATGGACTGTGATAAGAGTTGTATGAGCCCCTAATAAATTGTTGTTTTTTTTTTAAAAGAGTAGCTAAGACAAATTGAAGAAATGATGAAATCAAAGAAAGAGCTGAATAGAAAGTTTCAAAGGGCAGCTTGAGAAGACAATGTCAACTATTATAATGAATTATGCAGTGTGGTAGTTAGAAAACCAAAAAGGAAGACTATGCTTACATATCTTAAACTTAAAAACTCAAGGAAAAAAGTCAAGCCTTGGGTTGCAATATTGAAAGAAAATGGGAAGAATACATAGAGTCACTGTATCAAAAATAAATAGTTCACATTCCACCATTTCAGGAAGTAGTATATGAGGAAATTAGAAGACAACTACTTGGCAAACTTACAGTCAAATATCCATTCCCAAAAAAGGTGACTCATCATAATACACAAACTATAAAATGATATCATGAATTTTGCTATAGATCATCCAACAACAGCTGCAGCAGCACCACCAGCAGCAGCAGCAGATTGATGGGGAGTTGCCAGAGGTTCAGACAGATTCAGAAGAGGACATGGAATCAGGCATATCATTGCTGATACCAGCTGAGTCTTGGCTCAATGCAGAAAATACTAGAAAGGTGTTTTTGTGTTGTATTGACTATGCCAAGGCATTTGAGTGTGTGGAATATAACAAACCATGGGTCATCCTCAGAAGAATGGGTATTCCAGCACACTAGATTGTGCTCACGGACAACTTGTACATGGATCAAGATGCAGTTGTTCAAACAGAACAGGTGAGTGCTGCCTGGTTTAAAATCAGGAAAGATGTGTAACAGGTTTGTATCTACTCACCATTCTCATCTAATATGTATGTTGAGCAAATCATTAGAGAAGCTGGATTATATGAAGAAGAATGTAGTATCAGGATTGGAGAAAGGTTTACTAACAACCTGAAATACAAAGAAAACACAATCTTGCTTGCTGAAAATGAAAAGGACCTGAAGCATTTATTGACAAAAATCAAAGATTGCAGCCTTTAGTATGGATTATGACTCAATGTCAAGAAAACCAAAATCTTCACAACTTGACTGATACATAACATTATGATAAATGGGGAAAAAGTTGAAATTGTCGATGGTTCTGACTTCATTGGCTCCACAATCAATGTTCATGGAAGCAGCAGCCACGAGGTCAAATCAACTGTAGGAGTATTGAAAAGCAAGGATTTTGTTTGGAACATTAAGCTGCACTTCATCCTGGTCATGGTATTTTTAATTGCCTCATATGTATGTGAAAGTTGGACAATGAATTAGGAAGATGTAAGAAGTATTAATGG
Organism: Tenrec ecaudatus; assembly: GCF_050624435.1. Taxonomy (NCBI): domain Eukaryota; kingdom Metazoa; phylum Chordata; class Mammalia; order Afrosoricida; family Tenrecidae; genus Tenrec; species Tenrec ecaudatus. Next base: position 81,207,653 of record NC_134541.1, on the reverse strand, counting down.
GTTTGGATTGTCTTGCTAGAGAAGAATATTGAAAGTACCATGGATTGCAAAAAGGACAAAAGGATTTCTCTTGGAAGAAGTAGAGCCAGAATGATCTTTAGAAGCAAGGATGGCAAGGCTTTGTCTCACAAAATTTGGACGTAATGTCAGTAGAGATGAATCCCTAGGGAAGGGCATCATTCTCAGTAAAGTGGGGGGAGGGGAAGTGAAAAAGAGAAAACCTCTAAACAAGATGGTGACACAGTGGCTGCAACAATGAGTTTAGACATTGGAATAATTGTGAGGGTGGCATCAGACCGGGTAGTGTTTTATTCTGTTATGGTCACTATGAGTCAGAACTGATATGATAGCAACTGGCAACAATAAGAACGGAAACAGACATGGTAGTTAACATTAACACCATATCACAATTTGGGGGGATGTTAACCATGGCCAGTATGTTCTGAGGCTTACCTCACAAAGCATGGAAAACACTGCCTGCTGCATACATGCATATAAATATTCACACATGATCACATACAAGCAATCAATGGTCAAAACCTTGCTCAAATGTCTTCTCTGCATTACAAAAAGAACCTCATGTTTCCATGTACACTCCCATTTTACCTTGTCTCTCAATTGTGAACTTCAGTACTTGCAAAGAACAACAAATACTATGTGATACCAAAAAAAAAGAAAAAGAAAAGGAAAGAAAAAAGTTCCACTGGGCAGAGATTTCATAGTAGACATTTTTCCCATTAGGCTAGCATAGAGCAACTCACTCTGTGTTGGTGCACACAGTGGCGTCTCTTGGGAAGGTTCTCTCTGGTCATAATGAATTGTTTTGTAAAAGCAATTACACTTCAAACTGGTGGGGTGTTTTCTTGTTTGTTTGTTTTTTGTGATGGCAAATGTAAAAGAACAGCTTTTGGCTGTCAAATTTTGTTTCCTGCTCAGGAAAAATGCCACAGAAATTGTAATGTTGAACACAGCTTACAAGGACAGCATTATGGGAAAAACTCAAGTGTAGGAGTGTTTTTCTCATTTCAAAAAGATGACATATTGATTGGTGGTAAACATTATTCTGGATATTGGTCAACTTCCTGAACTGCCAAAAATGTTGGCAAAATTCATGCACTTGTGCTCAAAGACTGACAATGAACCATTGAAAAGATGGGAAAGTTAGCTGGACTATCATGGATCTTGGTTCAGTGAATTTTAATAGAAGATTTGGGGGGGAAAGGTCACTGTGAAATGTCTGCCTTGGCTTCTGACTGGGAAAAAGTGTGTCAAATGGAAACATGCTGTACATTGAAAGAACAGCTCTGAAGTGACCCAGACTTTTTTTCCAAGGTCATTACTGGTGAGGAGACATTGTGTTTTTCTTATGACCTTCAAAGCAAACATAAATCAAGCCAGTGGAAAACACCGTCATCGCTGTGTCAAAGCAAAGCTCACAGGTGAAATCAGACAACAAGAATAGGCTCGCTTTCTTTCCTTCTTTCTTTTTTCTTCTTTTTGATGTAAGGGGAACTTGGAGTCCATTCCACCAGATCAGACTGTTATAATCAAGCTTTCTATTTAGAGGTTCTGAAAGGTTGTGTAACAGTGTGTGACAAATTGGCCTGATTTGTGGCAGATGGTGGACTGGTTTTGCCATCATGTCAATGCACCTGCTCATGCAGCTATCTCAGTGCACCAGCTTTTAGCAAAAAACAGCATTCCTCTCTTGCCCCATGCACCTTACTCACCTGACCTCATTCCATGCAAATTCTTTTTGTTTCTCAGAAAAAAGAGGGACATGAAAGTATAGAGATTTGATGATTTAGAAAAGGTGAAGGAAAACACGGGGGAAGTGCTGTTAGTCATCCAAACAGATGAGTTTGAAAAACGTTCCCAAGAACGCAATTGCAGATTTGACAAAAGCATTAAGTGTAATGGATAGAATATTGAAGGTAATACGGTTGTTTTGAGGAAAAAATTAAGTACATAGCTTTTAAAAATAATTCTATGTTTTGGGGGTGGGGTACCCCCTCATATACCATGAACTGGCAGAAAAACAAACAAGTTAGTCTTAGAAGAAATACAACTAGAATATTCCTTAGCTGATGGGATGGTGAGAATTCTTCTTCCTAGTTTACTTCCCATTTGACATCAGGAAAAACAGATTTCGAAAACCTGGCAGCATGTTTAATAAAATCAAGGATTGGTGAACTCAAAAGAAACCTTCAGCGAGCTAGTTGCACACAATGGCTGCAATAAACAGTTCAGGACTAGGAAACACTGTGCTGTGATACACAATGTGACCAGGAATCTGACTCAAAAGCAGTTGATGGCAACAGAACTTAAGCGATAGGCGCTCGCATTTTATCCTTGCTCCTGTCCTGTCCCTTCTTTCTCCCCACCAAGGTCAGCAAGTAACTCAGCAAATATCTTCACTACAGGCTTATTTGCCTTAAATTAGGTCCTTTCTGAACTCTGGCCCAAGAGAAAGCCCTGTGCTTCAGTTGCCCATGTCTTTTGCCCTGTCTTATTACCTCCTTCCTTACGTCTTTAAGAACAAAAATCCAATAAAAGATATTTGGAAGACACACATAGAAGCAGAAAAGGCTAAAGACATTCGAATCCATCTTTCTCAGCAGTATAAGCCAGAAAACTCAGATTCCACAAAGAACTGTGAGTCTCTTGGTCATACAAGCCAGTTAGAGGCGAAACTAGAGTCAGAACTTGATCTACCTCCCAAATCCCTTCACTTCAGCTGCCCATTGGACTTGAGCCTAGAGGGCCCTAAGATACCATTAAGGGACCAGATTGTGCAAACATGTTGACATTTTCCCAGACGTGCCCAAGGCATCCTGGGAAGAAGCTGCAAACTTAAGCAAAACAAATGGTGAACTTGGTAATTGCACACAATCCTATTTTCTTAACAAACCAACTGGATCTCATTAAGAGAAGGTTGTGAACGTAGACAGAGTATCTTGTCGTCACCCGTTAAATATGTCTGATTTCACACACTGTCATGTATCACTGCATCTAGCTGACTTTCCACTGAAAAGCAGAAAATGATTGCATCTTGACCTATTTCTTAGCAGGTAGGGATTTGTTTTGTTTTGTTTTGCAGGGAAGAGTGGGGTCTCCCTGCTTAAATTGTCTAGTGTTGGCATTTTCAGCATATTTTAATTTATTTAAAGCAGAAATCAGGCAGTTTTATATAATGCCATTTGCCCAATACTAAAATGGCATTTTGTCTCATCTGAGTCTTGTCTCTTCTGTAGCCATCAGTCTCCCCAAAGCAACACAAACGTGGACTAAAATCTCCAAGGGTCCTTTCAGTCCCCAACTTTGTTGCTGTTTCGGCTCACTCTCCACTTGCCAAGATTTTAATTGCATCAAAATGTTGAGCAAAGTCTGGCTTTTGTTAAGGCTTTTGCTTACAGGGCTGTCTTCCAAATTAAAAAAACTTTTTGGATGGTTTTTAATAAGCCTATACCTTAAAGGAAAATGAAAATAAAAATATTGAACTTCTGGGTACATACTACTCCCCGTAATGAAATGTACATGGGGGATATGCATCCTGTTCAAGGACTTTATACAAAGTTATAATAACTTAACAGTAATAAGCTAATAGTCAAATGGAATTAATGACAGAAATGTGGCCATTTAAGCTGGGTGATGGCCCCATGTCATGGTATTTTTGCAGCTAAACCCCCTTGGGTTTCTGTAAGCTAATAGCAATTAACTCCTGAGTTAATGGCAGCTGCAGTCATAATGAGATTGGAATTGATCATTTAGAAGCAGGATCCCATAAGTTGGTCTTATGAGGCATTTCAGTTTCATTGCCTTGAACTCTTCTCCCAATATCTTTTACCATGAGCCTCGATTCTGAACGAATTTCTGGCCTCAGCGTCCTCCCCTGCCTAAGAGCACACCGTGCTCGAGGGCTCCAGCAGGAAAGCACCAAGGTGAGCCGGGCAAGTGCTGGGACAAGGATCCTGAGGCCGCAAAGGGCACATCACACTCAGATCCTGCTACGAACACCCTTCTCTCGGCAAGAACCCCCTGGATAGGGTGGATGCCATTTAGCTTCAGATTGTAATCCCAGCTCTACAGTTTCTCCGAGGCTCATTTGCCAAATATTATTCTTAGGAAGACAGTTTTCCACAGATTTTCTGATTCTCTCATCAGATACCTCAGGCCTGGCTCATATGTTCACAGTGAAAGCATAGAACAGAGCCTGCCTCTGTTGCATTTTTGGTTCTTCCATATTAAAAGATGCCCACCATGGCCAAGGAAGTAACCCTTGGTTCTGTTTGTGCATTAGTGTCACATGACACTTGGCCGGCCCCACTCCTGTCCCTGTCCCTGTCAAGGAAAGAACAGCATTCCTCATGTGTAACATGAAAGGAATATTTGCAGAACCATGATCTTGCATCAACTGTGTAAACTCCATGACTATCTGGGCATGGAGACCAGCAGCCACTATTAAAGCTGACCTTCCGCTATGTCTACGTGAGCAAAGCATTGCTCCATTCGGTGCCTATTTGTGAGTTGTGTCTTTTGTTGACAATCTCAGAACGTAGTAAGACAATTGTCTAGGTAAAGTATCTTGATATATCACCTGTCATAAAAAAAGATGCTCAGTACTGGTTAGTTTTTTCTGTGTAACAAATCACCTAAAAAATCATTAACTTAAAACAGCAGTAATTTTTATTTAGCTTATTATTTGGGGAGTGAACTGGTGTTTACTTTTCCTGATCTGGGCTGGTTTATCTTACTTTGCTGGACTCTCTCGTGCATCTGAAGTCAGCTGGGGGGATGCCTGGTGGATGGATGGTCTAGGGATGCATCACACTTGGGGTCGGCAGACCATCAGCAAGGGAGATCGATATAATCGGGCCATGGTAATCTCATCCTACAACACCTCAAAAAAAAAAAAAAAACAACCCAGCAAATCCTTTGCCTACAGGGCAGAGTAGAAGCACCCCACAGGAGTTACATGCGTGCAATCTTTACAGAAACAGAGAACCGCATTTCTGTCCCTGTGAGAGTCGCATAGGCTCAAACTACTGACATTTCCATGTGTGGCTGATCATTCAACCACCGTGCCACCATGGCTCTTTCCATGATGTTGTCATGGTTCCAGACATAGCTGGATAATGAACGTAATCATGAAGAACGCTTTGGAAGGTTCTGCTTCTATCTCCTTCCCTAGTATCTTATTGTCTTAAAAAAGAAAAAGAAGGTCACATGGCCATGCCTAACTGCACTCACTCCGCTTTGGATGGAAGGGTTTGCAAAAAGGTGAGCATTCAAGGATGTGTATCTACTTACTAACTCAATGAGTGCCTGAAGGAGATAACAAGGCTTTTATCAATAAATACGAGACTCCAAGGTTTCTTACAACTTTCCTGAGGTCTCACTTCCAGGGGTAGATGCACGACTCTGACCCTTCTTATTTCCAGTCAGGTGATTTTTCCCCCTTGCAAACGTAAGGTAATCAATCAAAAGAAGAAATACAAAGGAATTTTATTAAACTTAAGAATACAAACACTTCCAGGAAATAATGGGTGTCTGTTGTTTTGAGCATTGGCGTTCCTCATCTATTGAGATGGGTACCTTGTCTCAGTCGTTCTCCCAGTGCCCAATGTCCCAATGCTTTTCCCAGGAGAGATGGTGTGGAAGTTAGAGGTTATGTCAATTTTAACCTGTGTGAAAGTGTAGGGCATGAGTCCAACCTGTTAATCAGGTAGTAGCCGGTGATGCCTCCGTGTAGCCTTTTTATAAGAGAGAGAGAGAACTGTTCTCTCTTTCTGGCCCTTCCTGGGACTCTGTGTCTGTCACCAGGAGTGGCCCCCTGTGGACCACTGACCATGAGAGCCAAACTCCAAGCTACCTGTGCCCTGTTATACTCCCACCATCTTTGGATCCATGTAACTTTGTACGCATGTTCTGTGATCTCCCCGCTCCCCTCATCACCATTTTAAGTCATCGACCTACTGCTACGGCAGTCTGAAAAAGGCTCCAGCTAGCATCAGACTCATGGACTTAAGACTGTGCTGGGATATCTTCTTTATGTAAAATTACTTATTGATATAGTTATTTCATGTGTGTGTATGTGTGTGTGTGTATCTGTGTATGTCTGTGTGCATTGGGTTATAAGTTTTGTTTCTCTAGAAAACCCAGCCTAACACAGATGGGGCCTTGGAAATGGTAGCATTGAAGCTTTCCGTGTTCCTCTTCTTTTGGGATGTTGCTGAACATTCAGTATGTGAGTCTATATGTAGATGTCATTTCAGCCAGTTTTGAAAGGTCTGGACAAAGGGTGATTAAATTACAGAGGAATCAATTCTACAGTTGTATTCATTTGTTATTTAAAAAGTGCAACTCTTTTCTCTTGGGGATAAAAATCAATCCGTGAGTAAAAACTGGGCCTCACAAAAATCCCTATCAGAAGTCCCAAACCGTCTTTATGGCTGATAGAATTATGGAGAAATTGACCTGTTGATATTTCCTCTTTCCTCCCATATGTCATAGAACATTGGATCAGGAGGGGCCTTTGGGACCGTATATCTCCTGCCATGGCCAAGGCACCAGTCACCGTAGTTTAATTACGTAACAGAAGCAAATAACCCCAGGCTCTCAGAAACAAAGGCTTATTTCTCACGTATGTTGTATATCCCCTCAGGTCAGCTGTAGCTGTACTCTAGACCATCTTTAATCCAGAATCAGATTGAGTGAGTTGCTTGATATCGAACATTGATAGTCAATGTCTAAGGGAAAACAGGATAGAACTTAATAACTGTCAAAGCCTTTGTTCATCCATGGCACACCTTAATTTTGTTCATATTTAATACAACTCAGATAGCCAAGCCTAATGGAGTAGGGAGGAATAAGCTTCCTTGGAAAAGACCAGCACATATTTTAAATAATATATAATCAAACACATATGGTCGGTGTTTGGGCCTGCTTGGTGCTGGTGTTTAGACAAGGCTGTGGGCTTTCCAGTGCTGGCTAGAGTGGAGGGAGAATGAGACCCAGGAGGACTAGAGCAGAGGTGGGGGTCACTGCCTTTGGCTCTATTTCAGTCTCAGGCAGAGGAAATTTTAATAGGCACTTCCACGAAGCTATTTGCTCATGGTCTCCACACGTTTCCAGACAATTCTTCTTGAAACAGCCCCAAGAATTTCTGGAGGAAAGCCAGAAGCCTGGGCTGTCTAGCCTCATTCTAAAGAGTGAACACTCTCCTCTTACAAAGGTCACCCAGGCAGGAGGCAAAATGTTCGCCAGAAAAGATGAGATGGGCCCAGTTTCCTAGAAAACTCCTGAAATTCAGATCATGACAAGGTACCACAGAGCTTCAGATTTGAAGATAATTGCCTGAATCTTCTATCAGCTACTATAATTTTTCAGTTGTCTAGCTTCTGAGTGATTCATGTTTTTATCAATAAAATGGGTGTGCTAGCATTAGACCTATCTTAATTTTCTAAAAGATGGGAATGCCTTTAGACAGAATAAGAAGTCATTCCATGAATTTCCCTAGAAATGTAATAAGGATGGTGTCATCCCATGTTTTCATGTCACCTCATGCCTCTCAAGTATCGTGGTAGTTACATAATCTGTTGTCAATTTGAGACTTACAGGTGAAGCGGTGAATTTGACCTGTCAAGCATTGTGTAGCTTGATGATTTGGAGGCACTAAGGAGATAAAGAGCTCCCTGCGAGACATTACTGATGACAAGCCTGATTGAGCTACGCTGATGCAGCCAGAGCTCTGGGAGCTGGAGGAGCTACACGGAGACCCCTGCCAGCGCTGAGACTGCACTGGATCCACAAGACTTTCTACCCACTGGGCTGTGATCTTCCTGCATTCAGCATCATTGCATGTGTTGGGTGAGTTTGAAGAGGACTTTATAGACTGGTATTGGACATATGGGCTGATATTGGACTTATGGACTTGATCTGGACCGGGATGATTTCTCAGTAGTTAATTTCTCTTGTTTATAAAGTTCTTTCTTACACACATTTGAATGTCAATGAATGTGTTTCTCTAGTCTACCCACACTAACACAAGTACTCACAGAGTGGGGGACCTGCATCTCCAGGATCTTAAAAGGCTGGTGCTGGCGAGAAGGGAGTTGTTTCTCCAGGGAGGCAGAGATTTCAGCTTCACACAGGGAACAACCTTCTAACAAGGCCAGAGTCACAGGGAGGTGGCATGGATGGACAACGGAGATGATGATTTCTCATCACAAGAGGTGCGTGAGCAGGTTCTGAGTGTCCCCTTCCCGAGGATATTATCATATTATGAAGTATAAGATGGATATTAGGACTTAACACCTGAACATCATCTTACTAGTTGCTGTCAAGTGAATTCTGACTGATGGCGACTCCATGTGTGTCAGAGGAGAACTGCATTCCATAGGGGTTTTAATAGTTGATTTTCCACAAGTGGATTGTCAGGCCTTTCTTGTCAGGCACTTTAAGGTAGACTCAAGCTGCCAACGTTTTAGTTAATAGGTAACTGCATTAGCTCTTTGTACAACTTAGGTCTTCTCTGCACATCGCAGGGAGTACTAAATACTGAAAGATAATGTGTTAGACACGGTTCTCCAGAGAAAGAAAACTAGGGCACCTATGATTTTATATATGTATAAGAGGATAGATATATAAAGCCCAAAGGCATATAACAGCTAATTAGTCCACACAGCAGTACAGAGGGCTCAGTTCAAATAACTTCCGTGGAAGAGTTAATCTACTGGAAGTCCTTCACCTCATGAGGGCTGCGGGGTCAAAGGTCAAGGAAGAAGACAGTTGAATCTTCGGTAGAGCAATGCAGGCAGTACACCCACAGGCGGCAAACAACAGGGCAGTTCACCCACAGTCAGCCAGATGACAGGATCCAACAGTCCCAAACACAAGCGATGTATACAACAGCAGTGTGTTGAAGCAGGTCTTGGAGGAACCTCAAGCTCTAGCAACACAATCCACAGGTTGTGTCGCTCACAAGTTGAGGCAGAGAACTAGCTAAAGTAGCCACACGCTGGCTCTGTCACCAGAGAGCAAGAGAGAGAGAGGCAGCGCTGTGTTTATCCATTTATCTTTTTGCCCTCCAATCCAACTGTGACCTTATTAATCTCACATGTTCTTATTGGCCAAGTTGTCACAATAAACCTACCTAACACAGATATTTAATTAAACTCTGTGGAAATTGTAATATGACTCTCTGGATCAAACTGAAGAGAGCCATGTAGTATAAAGGGTAACATACTCTTGTCTACACGCATTTTAATTTTCTGGAGAGTGTTTCCCACTTACAAATTCATGAGGCTTAGGTTTTGATTCATGCCATTCATACAGACCATTGAGCAGAGGTCATCACCCTTCAAGCAAGTCACTTTCCTTCTCTGAACCTCATTTTCTTCACCTCTAGAATTAAGGTCTGAAGAGCTTTAGGGTAAAACTTGAAATCAATCAATCAATGCTTGTGGAAGCAGCAGTCAAGAGATCAAAAGATGAGTTGCGTTAGGGAAATCGGCTATAGCACACCTCTTTTGAGTAATAAAAAAGAAAGATGTTACTTTGAGGACTAACGTGTGCCTGACCCAATCCATATTTTCAGTTGCCTCAAATGCACGTGAAAGTTGGATAGTAAATAAAGACGCTCTGAGAAGGATTGATGCATTTGAATTGTGGTACTGGAGCAGAGTGCAGTCTGTGGGCTGCTTTCAGGACACATTCATCTGTCTTGGAAGAAGTACAGCTAGAGTGTTTTTTAGAGACAAGATGGTAAGACTTTGTCTTACGTATTTAGGTCATGTTTTCAAGAGAGACAAGTTCCTGGAGAAGCTAATCATTCTTGGCAATGTAGAGGGGAGGCAAAAAAGAGTAAGGCCCTCAAGGAGATGGAGCGACACAGTGTCTGCAACGATGGGCTCAAGCATAGAAACAATTCTGAGGATGGCACAGGTCTGGGCAGTGTTTCCATCTGTTGTGCATAGGGTTGTGATGGGCAGGATCGAACTTGATGGCACCTGTGTTAGTCCAGGTAGACTAGAGAAACAAATCCATAGAAACTCTATGTGTATAAGAGAGAGTTTTATATAAAGGAAAATTGTACATTAAGAAAGCATCCCAGTCCAGTCCAGATCAAGTCCATAGTAAGTCCAATAGTAGCCCATGTGTCTGTTACCAATCTACAAAATCCTGTTCTGGCTCACAGAACACATGCAGTGACCAAATACAGGATGCTCACAGGCTAGTGGGTAGAAAGTTTTTGGATATAGTGGTGGTGTAAGCATCTCAGTGCTGGCAGGGGTCTCCATGTGGCTTCTCCAGCACCTGGGGCTGCATGAGGGTGGGCCCATCTGGCTTCTCCAGCTCCCAGGGTGAAGCACCACATGTCTTGTCAATAGAGCATCTCCAAGGGAGTGAGTAGAGAGAGTGTCTTCTGCCTCCAAGGAGGAAATCCTAGAGTTTTCCCAGAATCCTCATGGGAAGCCCATGACCACAGAGGCCTCATTGATTATATCTTGATTGGCAGACCAGACTCCACTCCTTCACTCATAACCTTCTCAAACTGACACCAAATTTTGTAACTATCACAGCACCTAACAACAGAATCAAGATCTCAATATCTGAATACATTTCCTAGGACTCGAACATAAGAAAGAAGCCATTGAGCAGGATCCCGGGGACAAAATTAACTACACCAACCCTATCCAATTCCTTTTAGGGTTTCATTTGCTGTGAACCTCCACCATTGTAATGATTGCATCTATCTCCAACTGTATGACTTGTCTGTCAGTGTGAAGTACTATGACATCCAGAGGAATGTGGCATCAAGATTGGAAGAAAGATGACTGACAAGCTGTGTTATGCAGATGACACACCTTGATTGCTGAAAGTGAGGACTTGAAAAACTTTCTGATGAAAATCAAGGATTGCAGTGTTCAGTATGGATTGCAACTCAATATAGATAAGATTGAAATTCTCACAACTGAGTTGACAGATAATAGCCTTCTTTCCTCCTCCCCATCTCCCCCTACCAGCATCTTCAGCATCTTCAGCATCTTAGGGACCTTACCAGACACACACACACACACACACACACACACACACACCACATCCTGCCTGCCTGGAGCCTTATATTTTCTTTTTGTGTTAGTCTGGATGTGTATGTTTAAGAAAGAACTTTATATACAAGAGAAATTTAATATTGAGAAAACATCCCAGCCCCATCCAAATCAAGTCCATAAGTCCATTATTAGCCCATATGTCTAATATCAATATATAAAGTCCTCTTCAGACTATGCATAAAACACATTAAATACACCAAATGTACAATGATCAAAAGCCAGTGGATGGAAAGTATTGTGGATCCAGTGGCAGTGTAAGTATCTCAGTACTGGCAGGGGGTTCTATGTGGCTCCTCCAGCTCAGGGCAGTAGCATAGCTCTGTGTCTTCTCAGCTGGAACATCTTCCATGGAGTCGGTTTGTGTCCTGCCTCCAGTGAGCTATTTATCTCCTTAGTGCCTCCAAATGAAGTCATAAAACTGTGACCTGATTGACAAGCTGAACTCCATTCCTTCATTCTAAATACACAAATTGACAGCATACACACTTGTTATCATCCTGCATCTTCCTGCCTGCAGCCTCACATTTTCTTGTCATCATCCTACACCTTCCATGACTGGACCAAGATGTCACAGCCAAGCAAGAGAAGGTGTCCTGCATCTGTTTGGGCATCATAGCCCACATAACACAGTCATTACTGAGTCTTCTGGTTTATCTTTCATGGTGACATGCACAAGGCTCCCTGGACCTGGCCGTGGCCTCTTGTGGGATCTAGACCATTGCGAGCACGGCCTGAGATTCTTTTGCATTTGAATTTTAGTGCTGGAACGGAATATCAAGAGTACCACGGATTGCTAAAAGGACTAACAAATCTGTCTTTCCCAAGTTGTAGCAAATATGAAATACCAGATATGACATAGCCACTAAATGAGGCGTGTGTGAAATATGAAAGAAAATGATAAAATGAATTTAGGGGGGGAAACAGGATTTTAGAGAGCAATGAGAGAGAGAATACAAGTGAAATATTTCTTAAAAGCTTTTCTTAAATTGAAATGAAAATTTAAAATACACTATTGAAGTGAGAGGGAAGAAACAGGAGCATGTTGTTTTCATATAATAAGGAAGAATGTGTTTAATTATGAGAATAAGGAACTAGAAGATGATCATTCATGAAGTAGAAAACAGTAACAATTACAAATACAAAGGGAAACAAAAACTGAAAACTAACAAAAATAGTCAAAATTAAGGGCATAAAGGAACAAAATAAAATAAATTGTACAAAGTTGACCAGAAGGAATTACATTCTATAAAATATGTCCCTATAATAAATATTCAAGCGATTCAATGATGTGTTGCATTTGGTAAATCTGCTGCACAAGACCTCTTTAGAGTATTGAAAAACAAAGACGTTACTTTGAGGACTAAGGTGCACATCACTCTGCCCACAGTATTTTCATTTGCCTCATATGCATGTGAAAGTTAGACATTGAATAAATAATATCAATACATTTGAACTTTGGTGCAGGAGAAAATTATTGAAAGTACAAACAAGTCTGTCTTGAAAGAAGTACAGCCAGAGTGCTCCATAGAGCAGCAGCTCTCAACCTGTGGGTCACGATCCCTTTGGGGATCGAACAATCCTTTCACAGGGGTCGCCTAAGACCATCAGAAAACATATTTCAGATGCTCTTAGGAACCAAGACACCACTCCTCTATCCATCTCCAGGTGGATCCGCCCACATACAGTTAGGCCCGCACACGAGCATGAAGACTGTTACCCATGTTATACCATGCTTCAAGACAAAATTTCATTTATTTGTCATTAGAAATAAATATTTCACAATATAAAATTACATATTGTTTGGTGATTAATCACTGTGCTTTATGTTAAATTTGTAACAATGAAAATAGATCCTGCATATCAGATATTTACATCATGATTCAAAACAATAGCAAAATGATAGTTATGAAGTAGCAAAGAAAATAACTTTATGTTTGGGGGTCGAGGCATTAGGAAGATTAAGGACCATTGCCTTAGAAACTAGAAAGTAAGAGTTCACATATTTTGGACATGCTCTCAGGAGAGAGGGATTCCTGGAGAAGCACATCAAGCTTCATAAAGTAGAGGGGCAGCAAAAATGAGAAAGACCCACAAGGAGAAGAACTAACACAATGCTACAATGGGCTTGGTATTAAACTGAGTACTTTAGAGAAACAAATCCGCAGAAACTCGTGTATAAGAGAGAGTGTGATACAAAGGTTAAGTGTGCATCAAGAAAACATCCCAACTCAGTGTTACCCAAGCCCACAAGTCCAACATTAACCCATTAACCCATATGTCCAATGCCAGTCCACAAAGTCCTCCTCCATCTCACAAAACAGACGCAATGATGCTGACTGCAGGAGGAAAGCCGAGTCAGTGAATTTGTAAACATCTCAGCACTGTCAGGGGTCTCTACATGGCTGCTCCGCATATAGGGCTGCACCGGGGTAGGTCCGTGTGTCTTCTCCTTGGCGATGCCTTGCAGGAAGTCAACTGTGCAAGCTGAAACAGGGAATTGCTAAGGCAGCTGCACCCTGGTGCGACCATCACAAAGCAAGAGACCCAAGAACTAAAAAGGTGAGGCTCACTGAGCCATTTATCCCTCCGTCCTTCAATTAAACCCGCATGTGTTTATTGTCCAGGTTGACACAATAAACTACCTCAGTCCATCCCTTGCCAACCGGGCATCTGTACATAATTCTTTAGCTTCACGATTGCAATTAAGTAACACCTACACCTTAATCCTGTAAATATGTTCCCCAACCTATGAAAGCTTGAACACCAACTACTTCATGCCTTTATCCCCCCAATTTTGAGTATCCAATTTATATACTGCCTACTTACATCAACCCAGTTCTCTGAGAAAACAATCATATTTTTCTATATGAAGAGACTTCATTCCAGTTGGAACCTTGTGAAGTCTGCATCAATAAGCAAAGTCAAATCCTGACAGGCCATCCATGAAGTCAACAACAATATGCACCAGTTCACAGGTTCAAAAATCTCCATCTCGTCGGGTTCTGGTCCACTCAATGTGGGCTGCTTTACTCAGCCTCCACAGGGTGCCCATTGGTTGCCTTGCCTTTAGACCATGGGCTCTCACCAGTACTCACCAAGCCTAGCCCTCTTGGGATAGGTCATGGACCTTAAACAAGTCAACCTGCTCTCTTATTCTCCTATTTTTCCTGTAAACCAAGTCCACAGGTGTCAATGGCCAAACTTAACCTCTCTCTTTATGACTGCATTTCTCCCACTTCCACTCAACAAGTAGATCCAGGTGGTCACCTAGCAAGCATTTCAGCCTGCTTACAGGCTCCCTTTAACATTCAGTCCTAGACAGGAATTTCTTTCATGGTTCCAGATTTTTTTCCAGCTTTTGACAAAGACTACTGGTTCCTGAGTACTCCAAACACTGGGTGGGGCATATATATTCAATGCTTTCTTTGTAGTCATGACCTATACCCATCTGAAGATCAAATTTTAATGGCTGAAAGCAAGTGGGCTTGCAAACTTTCTATTTTCCTACTTCCCCCATTTTCCCCAGAAAACAACCCAGTAATGTGTGGTATTATTTGATCTCTGGCTTGACAAAGAAAAACAAAACTATCATAAGGAAGTGGTCAAACAAATACCTATTCTCCATTTTATGATTTGTTTTTGTAGTACCCCACTCTTGGACCATAATGTATTAGCCTGGGTACTTTAGAGAAACAAATCTACAGAAACTCGTGTATAAAGGTTAAGTGCACGTCAAGAAAACATCCCAACCCAGTGTTGCCCAAGCCCGTGAGTCCAACATTAACCCATATGTCTAACACCAATCCACAAAGTCCTCCATCTCACAAAACAGACAGACGATGCTAACTGCAGGAGGAAAGCTGAATCAGTGAATGTGTAAGCATCTCAGCGCTGGCAGGGGTCTCTACACAGCTGCTCCAGCACCCAGGGCTGCATTGGGGTAGGTCCATGTGGCTTCTCCTTGGTGATGCCTTGCAGGAAGTGATCCTTGCAAGCTGAAGCAGGGAACTGCTAAGACCGCTGCACCTTAGTGAGACCATCACAAAGAAAGAGACTGAAGAACTAAAAAGGCGAGGCTCACTGAGCCATTTATCCCTCCGTCCTTCAATTTACCCCGCATATGTTATTGACCAGGTGGCACAATAAACTACCTCAGACTTGAATAGAAGAATAATTGGAGCAGGATGGGACAACGTTTCCTTGTGTTGTGCTTAGGGTTGCTATGGATTGGAACCAACTCAATGCCACCTAACAACAATACAAAAGATTACTAAACTTGTCTAGTAAAAATTAGCTACTCTTCAATTTTGTTTAAGAAAATGAAATGAATTTTTTTATACCGTTAGAAGGAAAATAGAACAAAGGTTGTGGAAGCCACATTTGAGGCTCTGCAATTCTGTCACTGTTTTTGTCATTTTTTTTACTGATATAACTTTTAATACAGTCTTGATAATATTGATAAATTATATATATATATATATATATATCAGTTAGTAACTTCATTGTACTCTCAAACTTTGAAAACTGATGAAACATAGAATCATGATCTGGTTGGAATAATCTTGGAAACCACAATTTAAAAACCCAACTGTGAGGAGGAGTCAAGATGGCATGCAGGTTGAATTAACTCCCTGATGCTCCTGTTGTTAGACCAGAAAATTAAGAGACAAGGGAAGGTAATACTGGGAAGTTTGGTACGAACAATAGATTCAGGGTACTAGGGTCTGATTCAGATCTCCCCCTGAGATTTTCACCATAAAACAACTCGAGAAATTGGTGAAACACTCTAAACTCACTGTGTCTGTCTGCAGGCTCTACTGAACCCTTGCCAGGTCCACCAGGATGGTCTCCCCCATCCCTTCCTGCACCAATTATATGAGACCTGCAACAAGCTGTAATTTCTCCAGGCTGCTGTCTAAAAGTGGTCATAATCCTAGGTCCGTGGAGAGCCTCTGAGATCTAGCCACAAGACTTCACACCAGAGTTCCACTCTCTGCTGTCCTCCCGACTCCTGCAGTCCAGAAACAGAGTGACTACATTGGCCACCTCTTTCTCCCTCTCCTAAGCTTCATGCCTGCCAGCATGGGTAACAATAGATAATTAGATAATAATTTCCAGCAATTGAAGAGCCACTGGGATATTTACCTTGGACAGAATGCAGTTCCCCAGACCACAACTTGCAGGCGGTGCAGGCTAGTAATGGAATGCAGCAGGGGAGAATTCCATTCAAATCAGCCCCAAACTGACTCTACTCATTCGGTCCCCTTCTCTGGGGGATAGCATGGCACAGCTCTGATACCAAGGCACCGAACAAGTTCATTATTAAAAGGGGGAAAAATGTTCTCTTTAAACAAAAAAATCCAAGCTGTAGTGCTTTGGGTAACTTTGAATGTAAGCTGACAGAACTTTGTCCCTTAGCATAATTTTAAAATAACTCTAATCTTCAGAGCACAACCTAGGAATTTAACATAAGAAAATGGGAACACAAACAGATTCTGATAGATACGACCCAAACCAAAAACTAATTCTACCAGTTCTGGGATCCACAGAGAATTTTTCAAAGGCTGCAATTTGTGAACAGACAGACCAGACAAGGCCCATGCCTATGCTGTAGTTCTGTCCTAACCAGGCCAGTGGCAAACCAACCTCAGCCCAGGCTCTGAGCCCATCCCCACTCCACTGAGTGGCCCCGGCACCTTGCCTACATATCAGTCTGAACCCACCACCATAGCAGGCCTCAGTTAGTTCTCAAAAACACTCTTACCAGTCACACAGAGAAAAAGCTCAGGGCCCCTTTGTCTCCAGAAATATGTCATCCAGTTCCAAAATGACATGCCAACAGCAACACATTCAACACCATCAACAAGAAAATAAGAAAACCAAAATGCAACAGGGGAGGACATTGTAAACCTAACGATGCTTATAAAAGAATCAGATGCTGATCTACCACACAATAAAATCTCCAGAATGCTGTTTAGAGTAATACAGGGTATGCAGTAAGCAACACAGAATAAGGATGCAACGGTAGAAGAAATAAAGTCCATGATAGAGGCGATAAAGTCCATGATAGAAGAGATGAACCCATGCACCAAAGGGAAATACAAGAACTAATGGATGAGGTAACAGACCAAAACACAAGATCACAGACCTCACCAACAGGCAAGAAGAGGAGGAAAATCATGGCGACCTCAGGAACAGTCAGATAGACTCCAACAAATGGGAAACACAGTCAAACAAAATAATTAAACAGGCAGAAGAAAACCTGAGGTCAAAGCTATGAAAAGAAATAATATTCAAATAATTGGTCTACCAGAACAAGACACAATAGGTCAACAGCAAAATTAGTGAGGGAATTTCTGGAAGCAAACTTCCCCACATTAATGCATGAGAATCAGACACTGCTGGAAGACAAAACTCCCAGAAGAACTCACCAAGGCACAAAATGGTTAAATTATCCAACTTGGAAGAAAGAAAATTTGAAGACCAGCAAGGGTGGGAAAAAAAGGCTGTCACATACAATGGTGATCAGGTAAGAATATGCGCAGACATATCAGCAGATACCATGTGAAGGAGAGAGTGGAGTGACATCTTCTGAAAGCTGAAGAGAAGCCCCGCTAATCAGAATCCTCTACCCTGCCAAATTATCTATTCAGATAGACAGTGAGGTAAGGGTCTTCTAGGACAAGGAAAAACTCAAAGAATACACTATAAGACACCTAAACTTCAGAAAAACCTTGCCAACTCAATATCGCCAGAAGACCAACATCCACCCAGCAAAAGCAAAAGACAGCCATATAGTGAAACTCCACCCAGAAAACACCCAACAAAAAGGTACAAGGTGACAGTGATGAAACCACAGATGGTGATAATAACTCTGAATGTCAAAGTACTATGAAAGTCCATATTCTAATGAATTCAACAATGTGCAAGATATGGACAAATACTTAGAAAAGCAATCCCTTCCTACATTATCCCAGATAGAGATCAAGAACATCAACGGACCCATAGCAAAATAAGAAATCGATACAGCTATAAAGAAATTACCAACAAAAAAGCTCCCAGACAAGGCAGCTTCACAGGAGAGTTATACCAGGCATTTAGGGAAGATCTGATACAGATCTTCTACAAATTATCCCAGAGCATAGCAAAGGCTGGAAAAGTCCCAAACACATTCTACAAAGCCAGTATAACATTGACACTCAAACAGGGCAAGGATCCCAGATGGATAGAGAACTACAGCCCAATATCTCTAATGAACATAGATGAAAAAATCCTTAACAAAATACTGCCCAATAGAATACAAAAGTATATAAAACATCATCCACCATGATCAGGTGAGATTCATTCCAGGGAAGAAGGGATGGTTTAACATCTGAAAATCCATCAATATTGTTCACCATATTGATAAGAAAAAGGATAAGAATCACAAGATAATATCGATAGACACAGAAAAAGCATTCAACAACATCCAACACCCATTTCTGTTTAAGACATTCAAGAAGATGTAAGTGGGAGGGAAATTCCTCAAGTTAATACAAGCGATCTACAAAAAAGCCAACATCATAGTCAATAGAGAAAAGACGAAAACCATCTCACTGAAAAGGGGACCAGACAAGGATGCCCCTTGTCCCCACTTCTATTCAACATTGTACTGGAGGACCTATCCAACAACATAAAACAGAGGGAGGACTTTAAAAGTATCCAGCAGGAAGAGTAGTTGGTGGAATGATTGCTACTTGCAGACAACACAATTCTATACATTGAAAACCCCCCAAATCCCCATAACAGGAGCACTGATGGCAATAGAGGAATATGAAAGAGTGGCAGGATACAAAATCAACAAGAGGAAGTCTATTGGTTTGCTATATACATCAGAAAAGACCATGGAAGAGGATATCAAGAAGGCAGTACCCTTCATCGTAGGCAAGAACAAATGGAAATATCTAGGCATATATTTAAACCCCAAAACAAAAGACTTACACAAGCAAAATTATAGGACCCTACTAAAGGAAATCAAATTCGACCTCTACAAATGGAAGAATATCCCATGCTTGTGGATTAGAAGACTCAATATAGTAAAGATGTCAATTTTACCCAAAGAACTATATAATTTTAACACTATCCAGATTCAAATACTAACAACCTTCTTCAAAGAATTGGAAAAATTGACCACCAATTTTAAATGGAGAGGGAAAAAGCCTAGAATTAGCAGAGAACTCCTCAAGAAGAAAGAGGGCTCATTTTATCTGACTTTAAAACCTACTACACAGCCACAGTGGTCAAAAAAACATGGTACTGGTATAATTACTGGTACTCAGAGCAATGGAAAAGAACAGAAAAATCAGAAATAAAACCATCCCTAAATAGACAACTGATTTTTGACAAGGGCTCCCAAATCATCAAGTTGGGGTGTTTATCCTTAACAAGTGGTGCTGGAAACAATGGATATCCACCTGTAGAAAAATGAAACAAGATGCTTACCTCACCCTATGCACAAGAAAAAAATAAAACTAAAGGTGGACCACAGACCTATAAGTAAAACCCAAAACTATCAGGACCATCAACAAAGGAAACAGACAAACCTAAGAACCTTGGTTCAGGGAATACACAGGCTAACTGTAATAGGGAAGGTTATGCACACAGGTGAACCTGAAATCAACAAGTGGGATATACTAAGGATAAAGCACCTGTGTGTGTCTAAACACCTAACCAAAAGGGTAACAAAAGAACTCACAGACTGGGACAGGATTTTTAGCAATAACACAACAGAAAAGGGCTTATTACTAAAATGCACAATACCCTCCTACCTGAAAAAAGAAGGAAACAGTTAACCCCATGAGGAATTGGGCAAAAGATCTGAACATGAGTTTCACTAAGAGGAGACCCGAATAGCCAATAAACATGAGAAAATGCTCCCATTCATTAGCCATCAGATAAATGCAGATTAAAACAATCAGAGATACCTCCTGTGTTAGTCTGGGTAGACTAGAGAAACAAATTCATATATATATGAAAAAGGTTTATATACCATAGCAGTTGAATATTGAGAAAGCATCAGAGCCCAGTTCACATCAAGTCCATAAATTCAATATTAGTCAATATGTTCAATATCAATCTATAAAGGTCTCTTCAGACTCAAAATTCATGCGACGATGCCGGATGCATGATGATCACAGGCCAGTGGGTGCAAAGTCTTTTGTTATCCATCCTCTAGGGAGGGGGTTTGTGTAGATCCTTGTAATCTGTTCCCTATTTCTTTTTTTAAATCATTTTATTAGGGGCTCATACAACTCTTATTACAATCCATACATACATCAATTGTGTAAGGCACATTTGTACTTTCATTGCCCTCATCATTCAGAAAATATTTGCTCTCCCCTGGCATCAGCTCCTCATTTTTCCCTCCCACCCCAATCCCTTCTCCCTCATGAACCCTTGATAATTTATGTTATTATTTTTTCATATCTTGCCCGGTCTGACATCTCCCTTCACCCACTTTTATGTTGTCCATCTCCCAGGGAGGAGATCACATGTAGATCCTTGTAATCAGTTTCCCCTTTCCAACCCACACTCCCTCTACTCTCCGAGTATCGCCACTCACACTAATGGTCCTGAAGGGATCATCCACCCTGGATTCCCCGTATTTCCAGTTCCTATCTTACCAGTGTACATCCTCTGGTGTACTAGCCAGATTTGCAAGGTAGAATTGGGATCATGATAGTGGGGGGAGGGGGGAGCATTTAGGAGATAGAGATAAGTTGTATTTTTCATCATTGCTACAGCACACTCTGACTGGCTCATCTCCTCCCTGATACCCTTCTGTAAGGGGATGCCCAGTGGCCTACAAATGGGCTTTGGGTCTCCATCCTGCACTCGCCCACTCATTCACTATGATAAAATTTTTTGTTCTGATGATGTTTGATACCTGATCTCTTCGACACCTCATGGTTGCACAGGCTGGTGTGCTTCTTCCATGTGGGTTTGTTGCTTCTGAGCTAGATGGCCTCTTATATACCTCCAAGTCTTTAAGACCCCAGACACTATATCTTTTGAAAGCTGGGCATCATCAGCTTTCTTCACAACATTTGCTTATGCACCCATTTGTCTTCAGCGGTTGTGTCGGGAAGATGAGCATCATAGAATGCCAATTTAATAGAAGAAAATATTCTTGCATTGAGGGAGTACTTGAGTGGAGGCTCAATGTCCTTCTGCTACCTTAATACTAAATCTATAAATATATGCACATAGATCTATTTCCACATCCACATATATAAATATATTTGCATATGTACATGTCTTTATCGAGACCTCTATAAATGCCCTTTCCCTCCTAGCTCTTTCCTCTATTTTCCTTGACTTTCCTCCTGTCCCACTATCATGGTCTGTCCACACCTGGGTTTCAGCAATTCTTCTTGGTTACATTACCCTTCATAATGCCCTACCAGGCCTCACACACCCTCCTAACCATCGATTTGGATCACTTGTTATTCCCTTGTCCCTGGGTTTGTTAACACCACTACTTTCCCCCACCTCCCCCTCTCCCATGTCCCCCTGGAACTGTCAGTCCCATTGTTTTCTCCTCTAGATTTTTCATGCAGCCTATCTTATCTAGACAGACCTGTGTAGATAATAACATGCACAAAAGCAAGACAGAGTAAAATCAAGCAACATTATACAACAAAACAACAACAACAATCCAATGACAAAAAATATCCCAAAACAAAACACATCAAGAAAGGAAAGCTTGCAGTTAGTTCAAGGATTGTTTGTTGGCCTTTAGGAGTGTTCTCCAGTCCATTCTGTTGGGGCACCATGCCCTGGCCCCAAATCCACCTTCAACATTCCCTGGAGACCTCACCGCTCCATTCCCTTGCTGAACTGTTGCACCCCCTTAGTGTTTGCCTTGGTGTGGCGGGATCAGATCAGGCGCAATTCCCACACTGTGTCTCTGGTGTTGTTCCCTGTAAGGCTATGGGTCAGTGAGCAGCATCATGTCTCATAGTGGGGCCAGCCATGTGGTTCTCTCTGTGGACTGGCTGCTCTAATTAAGAACATCGTATTCATGGCCTGTTGGGCCAGGATGTGCTCAATTCACTCCTCATCCCCCTTCATCTGCTCCCATGTGCTCTGATCAGATATGTCCCTCTCCCAGAGCTGCAGATTCAATGTCGTCCTTTGAAATAAATTCTTCTGGGGGAGAGGCAGGTGTCCACAAAGTAGTTGGGATTGGGGCCGACCCCCCAGACCTCTCCACTGGTTGCCTACTCCACGCCGGCATGTTGCATTCACACTTTGGAGCACTGGGCTGAAGTCCGGTTCCTCTTACCCTGTGAAGATATAAACAATACCCTCGAAGTGGGTGGGTAAGTTCCCTTTGCCCCCACTACCCATTTCTCTTTTATTATTTATTTTTTCTTTCCCGACTCCTTTTTAGTTTTCTACCACATGTATCTCTGTGTTTGGTCTGGTCCCTGTCATATTACCTGGTCCTTACCCCAGGAATATTTGTATACAGTAGCTTTTTCTCTATGCCCCTCTTGCATTTTTTTTAAAGCTTACCTCAGCAGTCTCATGTTGTACTTGTCCTTTTGTGCTTTGACTTACTTACATAATTTCCACCAGTTCTTTCCATGAAGCGATCTGCTTCATATGTTCTTCAATGCTTTTTAGTGATGCATAGTACTCCATTGTATGTATATACAACAGCCTTTTAATCCAATTGTCAGTTGATGGAAATTTGGGTTGTTTCTAACTCCTTGCAATTGTGAACTGTGCCTCAATGAACATTGGAGCACAGATGTCTGGCCTTGGTTTGTTTCTTGCCTCTTCTGGGTCTACGCCCAGTAGGGGGATTGCTGGATCGTATGGTAACTCGATTTCCATCTGTTTTAGATATCGCCAGATAGATTTCCATAGTGTCTGTACATACTTACAGGTCCACCAGCAGTGGTTGAGTGTTCCTGTCTCCCCACTTCTTTCCCCCTACCTCTCCCACTCCCATGTCCCTCTGGAACCATCAGTCCTGTTGTTTTCTCCTCAAAATAGTTTGTCGAGCTTATCTTATCTAGATAGACCTGCAGAGATAATAATATACACAGAAACAAGACAGAGCAAAACAAAACAACACAACAAACCAATGACAAAAAAAGAAAAGCCTGCAAATATTTCAAGGTCTGTTTGTTGACCTTTTGGAGTGTTTCCTGGCTGAGTCTGATGGGGTACCATTCCCTGGCCCCAAAGTCATTTTTGGTACTCCCTCGGGACTTCTTTGAGGTGCTCCCTTTGCTCTTCTGTTGCACTTCCTTAGTGTTTTGCCTTGGTGTGGTGGGGTCTGATTGGGTGCAATTCCCACAGTGTCACTAGTGTTGTCTCCTGTCGGGCTATGGGTCAGTGAGTGATGTCGTGGCTCGTAGTGGGGCTGGCCCTCTGGTCCTCTCTGTGCACTAGCTGCTCTGAGCAGGGTTATCGTCTTCAAGGCTTTGTGGGCCAATATGTGCTCCACTCTCTCTTCCTCCCCTTTCATTTGCTCCCATGTCCCTCTCCCTGACCTGTAGCTTCAGTGCTGTCCTCTGAAGTAAATTCTTCTGGGGGGTGGGGCTGATTTCCATGTAGTTGGGATTGGTGCTGACCCTTCAGACCTCTCTACTGGTTCCCTGCTTCATGCCGGTATGTTGCATTCACATCTTGGAGCACTGGGTTGAAGAACTTGACAATTTTATACAACTTTTTAGCCATACATAATTTTTAACCGAACAGTAATAAAACCATATATGTGCCTAATAGGATGAAACTAAAAAGCATACAATTAAAAATATATCAAGCTCATTTAAACATAACATTATGCAAGTGAACAGAACAAAAATATTCCATGCCGAACAATTGCAGTTAAGAGACACCTACACTTCAAGTCTATAAACCCATGAATGTATTTTCCCACCTATGGAAGTTTGTAAGCCAGCTACATCATGCCTTTCTCACCCCATTTTTGTTATCCAATTTCTATACTGCCCTCTTACGTCAACCCAGTGCTCTGAGGAGACAATCACATTCTTTGAAGTGAAGAATTTTTATCCCAATTGGAACCTTGTGATGTCCGCATCCATAAACAGAGTCAAATCAGGACACACCACCCATAAAGCCAGCCAGCTCACAGGTTCAAATATCTTCTCTTCATCTTGGTGGGTTCCGGTCAACTAAATGTTGGCTGACTCACTTAGCCTCACCAGGGTGCCAATTGGCTCCCTGCCTTTAGACCATGGACCCCATCATAAATTTCAACAACTCTAGCTAGGTTGGGCTAGGTCATGAACTTCAGACCAGTCAACCTGCTCTTGTCTTCTTGTCTAGTCTCTTTATTGCTGCACTTCTTTCTTTCACTTCCACTCAACAAGTGGACCCAGGTGGTCGCCTAGCAAGAATTTCAGCCTGTTCACAGGCTCCCTTTGTGTTCAATGCAGAGAGGAGTTTCCTTCATGGTTCCAGATCTTTTTCAGGTTCTGACAAAAACCACTCGTTCAAAGTTCAAAAATCCAAAGAGCTACTTAAAAAGAATCTGTAAACAAAGCAAACCTATCAATAGAGATATAAACATAGGTGTGCACTTAAGTAAATATAGTAATTCATAAAAATAGAAGTATTGAAATGTGTATATGTATTTATATAATGATAAATTGAGGAAGTGGATAGACTTCTTCTGCTCAAGCCCTCCCTCAATGCAAGAACACTTTGTTCTAACAAACTGTCATTCTGTGATGTTCACCCTTCCAGCACAATTGCTGAAGACAAGATGTTTGCTCAAGTAAATGTGGTGAAGAAAGCTGATAGTGCCCAGCAATCAAAAGACACAGATATCTGGGGCCTTAAAGGATTGAAGTTAAACAAACGACTATCTAGCAGAGAAGCAAAAAGCCCACATGGAAGAAGCACACCAACCTGTGTGATCATGAGATATCAATGGGATCAGATAATAGGAATCAGAAGACCGCAAACAAACAAACAAGCATATTTTTGAGAACAGGGGCGGGGGGTGTCAGAGCAGAGACCTAATACCCATCTGTAGACAATGACATTGCTTCACAGAATGGTCTCTAGGAAGGGATGGGTCAACAGGGTGAAGTATAGCACTGATGAAACACACACTATTCCTCTGGTTCCTTGAGGCTTCCTCACCCCCCACAATCATGACTTCAATCCTGCCTTTCACTGTGAGTTAGGCCATAGTGTGTACATAGGTACAGTTAAGAGCGCAGGACACATGGAATCCAGGTCAGATAAACCACTCAGGAACAGAAATGGGAGTAGTGATACCAGGAGGATAGGGGAAAGGTGGGGGAAGGAGAGGGGAAGAAACGGCAACTGTGGGGTAAGGAAGACAAAGGTTGGTGTAAGGTATAACAATAATTATGTATTATTTATCAAGGGGTCACAAGGTTGGGAGACAGGGAAAGAGGGTAAAAAGAGAAGCTGAAATCAATGGCTCAAATAGAATATAAATGTTTAGAAAATAATGATGGCAACATATGCACAAATATGCTTGATAAAATTAATGTATGGATTGTTTTAAGAAATGTAAGATATAAAATGATCTCAAACAAACAAACCAACAAAACCAGCTGTGAGGATATAAACTGTATTTAAGTGAAATAGTGTAAGTAAACAATTTTTGAGATTGTTAAAAATTAACAGTGGGCACTAATCACATTTATCAGGAATAAATATACCAGGTTGTTTGATTCCTTCTAAAGTGCAGGCCTATTTCATTACATGAAATTTTATTATAATGGCACGGCCATTAATAACTTTCTATCTTTGTCCTTAATTTTTACAACTCAATAATTCAACAATATCAAGAAGAGTTGTACAATCATCACCAAAATAAAATTTAGGACATCTTTTCTTCCTTGTACTCATGTAATTATTTTTTCAATTGTGACAAAAGTACGCACGGCAAAACAGTCTCCAATTTCTACATGTCTAATTCAATGACATTGATTATACTCTTGAGGTTGTATAACCATTATTGATATTCTTTTCCAAATCATTCCACCACTGTTAACATGAACTCAATGTCCCCTAAGCAAATACTCTTCCTCCTTCAGCCATTGTAATCATGGATCAAGTTTGGTTTCTTTTTGTTTGTGTGGGTTTTTTTGTGATACTTTTCTTGATATAATATCCACATATCATATACTTCCATAGCTAAATCACTTTTTAAAAGAGTTGTATATACATTATCACAATCAGTACTAAGGATAACTCGCCCTTCCCACATTCATTGTTTGCTCCTCAACTTCCCTCATCTTCCCCACCCTCCACCATGCCCCACATGTCTGATAAACCATTTTCCCTCCTTTTAAGTGATCATTTCACCCTCTGCTTCATTACTGCCCTAAGTGAACAGACCAGGACTGAAATCTACCTAAGCAAACAATGCTCACTGTTGGTCCAAAGTATCCCATAAGTAAATGTGCAGAATAGGACAGAAAGTTATTGATTTCATGTCTGTTTTCCCTGATGTTTGATGAATCTTCTCTTTGAATTTTCCTCCTTAGAGACAAGTTGGCCATATCTATATAGCTCTATCTAATCTATCTATCTGCCTATCTATCTATGTATCTATCAATCTATCATCAGTCTAGCTATCTGATCTATCATCTATCAAGGTTATCTGCTGCTGTAAAGATTTATGGCTTCAGAAACCCTAGATAGGGCCACTGGAAGTCAGTGCCCAATAAGTAGTAGTTTCCATTGTAAATTATTTTTGGTCACCAAATAGTTACCATAAAGTTAATCTTATATTTTTCTATATCCCATTAGCATAGGGACATACTATGGATATTAGCATGAATGTGTAAAGTTGGGATTTGGGTATCACAAGGTTAGATTTTAAGCCTTATTGCCTTGAGATACAAACTTCTGAGGTTGAGTATTTTTTCAATGAATTTTTTCATGCCCATCAGAAAGAATGAGAAGTTTAATATCCTGGCGTGTGCATGCTCTTTCTCTCCCTTCCTCTCCCTCTCTATTTGGATCTCTATCTATCTATTATCTATCTGTCTATCTGTCTATCTATCTATCTATCTATCTATCTATCATAATCTACCTATAACCTATTTAGTGTCAGAAACTGTACCAGGATCTGTGTTACAGACAAAAGAGAGGAAGTTGGTGTTCTTGAAGCTTAAATATAGTGGAGCCAACAGCAGTTAAATAAAAAGTGTAACGTTATTATGAAATACTGACAATGACAACTGTTATGAAGAAAAATAAAGCAGGAAGGAAGTAAGGGAGTGAGATCAAGGCAAAAATAAAAGTCTATGTTTTCAGGATGTTTGATTCAATCTTAGTGCATAGGATGAGTAAGAGTTAGTGGTCGGGAGGATACAGATGACATGTGGGAACATCAGTGATAAACCTGCTTGAACTGCTGCCCAGGAGAACTTTCTGCAATGGTGAAAATGTTTCACATGAACTCTCGCCTGTATCTCCATTTTCAGCCAGCAATAGAGAAGTCTATATGGCGAGCAGTAGCACAAGGGAGCCACACGTTTCTCAGAATAATCAACCTTTCGAGATCAAGAAGGGAGCATTTGTCCAAGGACAGAGTTCAGGAGGCAAGAAGGGGTAGGAGGTAAAGAGGAATGGAGGTTGGAAGCACTTGGAGGAAGTGGAATAAGTTATATTATATTGTGGGGCTTGCAGTCAAAGGTACAAAATAAAATGTGCATGGATTCGTTTTATTGAAAACTAATTTTCTCTGTAAAACTTCACTTAATTCACATGCACACAAAATTGTCTTTCTCTTTTATGTTGTATACCTCTGCTGCCCACTATGATAGCTATCACACACACACACACAATCTGGGGGGTACGTCACTTAACTTTTTGAGCCCTAGTTTCTTCCTTTGAAAACTGGAAATGATTACATTTACCTTCCACCTAAGTGAACTAACTTAACAGACTACAAAAGACTGCCGTTCAGTATCAAATTATGATCTGTGGACAGCTGGGTCTAAAGTAGACTAGAAATACAATTGTAAAGCTTGTTCTTGGGGATAAGTTAGCCATATCTACATAGCTCTATCTCTCTCTATATCATTTACCTATCAGTATCTGTCTAATAAGGCTATCTGCTACTATATTTACAGCCTCACAAACCTTATAGGATAGCTATGAATCAGAACAAACTCTATAGCAGTAGATTTTATCTACCAGCTACTCTATCTATCTATCTCTCTATCTATCTATCTAGCATCTATCTATCTATGTATCTCTGTATCTATCTCAATCCTTAAAATGTGTATGTCCTTTGAAACAATGAGTCTGAAGAAATGGAAATGCAGGCAAAGATGTATGCAGAAAAATATTCATTAAAGTACTATTCACAGTAGCAAAGTTAAATGCAACTTAAATATTCAACTATATCCAATAACTATTTAGTTGATTCTAATGTGTTAACCTCATGTTACTTCAGCAACAGCCCAGTAACTTCACCAACTATAGATTAGCTCAATAAAGAATGCCTTAACCATATATTAGAACATAGCTATGACTAGAATGATGATGTCATATAAGTTTTGATAAAATTTTGGTGATAATTTTTACTAAATAGATACCTCTGTGCATAGTTAATACTCATCAAATTGCTAATAGTTGTTATCATTAGAGGATGTAATTTACAAATCATGTTTTGTCTCATTTGTATCATTTTCATGTCATAAGTTCCCTATAACAAGCTTGTTTTGTTTTCATAATGAAGTAGTTGGAGTGAGAAAAGGTTATTTCTTAAAGAAAACCCAACAGTTTTTAAAGGTACAATTTTTGAAATAGGATTTCTGATTATGTAGTGGTTATATGTTGGGCTGTGAGCCATCTGGTCAGCAGTTAGAAACCACAGAAGAAAGACTGGGCTTTCTATTTCCATAAACAGTTGAAGTCTCAGGAACCACCATAGTGTCAGTGTTGACTTAGTAGCGGTGAGTCTGATTTGGTTTTGGATTTTGAAATAATTGGCACCACCATGAGTCCCAAAATCTTGACAGCAGGTAAGAGCTATCTTCACAGATCTGTGAACTAAGGAGTCTCAAGTCCTGACCCTACTGTAAGCTCCCCAAATCAAGTTTCCATGGAGTCAATTATAATTCACTGTGACTCCATGTACAGGCAGTCCCTGGGTTAGGATTGTTTGATTTACACACAACTTATATTTACAAGCCAACCCTCTATAAATTCTATTATATTAAAATTCTAAGGTATATACCATAATTCAGAACAGATGGAAGCTACTTTGTGATGTGCATCAAAACATTATTATTACTATTATTAACATGATTGTGATATTTTAATGATATTTTAGTGTATCTGAAAGTGCCTCTTCAGTGTTCTTTATGCATATAATAACCAAACCAAAAACATGGCCATCAAGTCAACTCTGGCTCATAGCAACCCTCTGTGGGTTTCCAAGGCTATAACTGTTGACAGGAGTAGAAAGCCCAATCTTTCTCCAACAGAGCTGCTGGTGGTTTTGAACTGCTGACCATGATAATCACAGCCCAACACGTAACTACTAGAGCTTCTATATATATTTTTTAGTTAGTTTGTTTGTTTGTTTTTTTGTTTTTGTTTTTCTTCCCTAACCCTAGCCCTAACCCTAACCCTGGGTTTCTATATTTTTAAGACAAGCATTTATCTCAACGATTTTAGTTATGAACCATGCTTAAGTGTTGTGATTTATAGACACATTCAGCTTAAAGATATATTCAGGAAAAGAACTCCTTTGTTATCCAGGACTGCCTGTACAATGAATTAATGTGCTCCATAAAGTTTTCAAGGCTCTTCCCTTGCAGCAGTGGACAACCAGGCATTGCTTTTGTAGTTCAAACAGCCACTATTTAGACAGTAGTCAAGCACAAGCCATGTGCCCTACCAGTTTTTTCCAGAGATTTTGAAATATTTGGTTACAGGGGGCCTGATATGTGATGCTGTCTTAATTTCTTATTATTACTGTAATAAACACACAAATGAGTGGCCTTAAAGAACATATCTTTATTTTCTTACATTCAAGGAGCTGAAAGGGCAAATTTAGGAACTCTGATTGAGCTGAAGGTTCTCTCTCTGGAGGCTGGGGGATGAGCCTTGTCTCAGTTTCCTTCATTCAACTGTGCCTCAGTTCCTCTCAGATCCTCACATGGCCTCCACCTTTCCCTGATTTTGACTGTTTCTGTGTCTAAGCTTTCCTTTTATAACTCAGAGGTGATAGGGTTAGGAAACCTCATATACTAAAATGTTCTCAATAGTATGTCACAGAAAACCCTATTTCCAAATAAGGCTACATTCATGCTTCCTGGATTAGGATTCCAACACACAATCCGGGGATACAGCTCAATCTGTAATAGAACCCTTCTCTCCATCCTTACCAGCTGAGTTAATTTAAAGAGGACATGGAGGGTGCAGGGTGTGCAGGTGGAGGGAAGGGACAGGCAGGGCAAAATTGTATTTCCATGTGCAATCAGCCTGAGTGTCCACCTTCTCCAGTCTCTGTCTTCAGTGCTACTTCTGACATGTGCTTTCCAATTTTCTGAGTTTCTGTGCCTTGTCCTTGTATCTTCTGACTTCGTTTTTATGTCTCTCTCACTTTCTGCCTTTGTCTTTATTCTCTAGGCAGCTACCTGGCTCTGCTGCTCTAGGCATCTGTCTGATCTCCCTCCATGTGTCTTTCACTTCCCTCCTCAGGCAGCTCAGCCCCTGGCCCTCTCCCCTTTTTGCAGTAGGGATGCTATTTCACGTGGCAGGATGCTGGATGTGATGGGCTCAACTTGTCAAAGACCTGGGAGCTCTTACTATTACTGGGAGCTGCTGCTGTCAAGAGAATGTTCTCACATGTCATGAGTCAGAAGAGAATGTCTTTGCTCCCTTCTGCTTAATCTCAACAAAATCCACACATAGTCCTTGTACGCAGCACTCTACAAGTGCAAATGGCAAGACAGGAGCTTGCCTATCCTGAGAACATGTAGTCTCCTGAGAAGAAAGAGTAGAGGAGTAATACTCTGAATAATTATGAGATCAGGCATCTGTACTTTCTGTCTCCTTTACCAGTCCCTCTTCCCCAGCCCACTGCCCACCCCAGTGGTAAGGTATGCATTGAACATTCTGAGCTAGAAATACCTCTGAGAGCCCAGAAAGCAGGTCTTGGGCTGAAAGTTGGGACACACATGCAGCATTTCCAGATGGCCTGACCCATGCCTGGGGTGGGGGAGGGACCGCTGTTTTCTCGGGACTCAAGACATCCCTTTAGGTACTGCTGTGAACATTTCCTTAGCCCTGGCTCCCAGTCTGTCAGAGGACAAATATGATGCTGGGGATGATTGATTTGGAAATTCAAAAAAAGAGGGGAATTGCTGGGGTGTGGGAAAGTGAGTAGGGGAAGGATGAGAAAGGAAACAGCAAGGCCCAGTGGACAAGGACCTCATCAGGGCAGAATTCTCCTTTGGGGAAAGCCAGTCAGGCCAGGCTATCGCAGGCCTCTGAGATACAAGGAGCTCTTCAAAGGTCTGATTCCATGTTGAAAGCAGCACTGCATTTTGTTCTGCGAGGTTTAATTTTGTTTTCCTAGGTTGACTCCTCTCTGACCCATCTACATCCATACCTTGTACTCTATTACTAACCTAAAGGTTGACTATTCAAAATCACTCAGCAGTGCCTGGAAGAAAGGCCTGGAAATTTGTATCCATAAAGATTAAACCTGTTTTTGTTATTGAATCCATTCTGGTCCATAGTGACTTGTGGTAGTTAGGTTTTTTGTCAGCTTTCCAGCTGAGGCCTCTTCTATGATGTGATCTAACAATGTAATAAACTCCGTGATGCGATCTGCTGTGACCAGCCAAGCAGTTGTAGAAAAATCAGGGTGGAGGTATTACCAACTTAATCAGGTGATAGCCCTAATACAATTGTAAGGAACTTTCATTGAGGGGATGACTTACTCCTATTTAAGCCAATTCTGTGGAAAGATGGGTCCTTTCTTGCTGGCCTGGATCCTGCGTGTGTGTCATTGACTTCTGTTTCTTTGGATTTGGGCTAACAGCCCACCATATTGCCTGCCAACACTAGGAGCTATCAGCAGCCTGCCTTGTATTGCCAGCTGACCTTGTATTGATTTGACTTTGTAGCCACAGTCCAACCTGCTGACCTTAGATTCATCTGCCATTGACTCCTCCACTCTGTAGCCTCCCTGCTTTCAGATCTGTCTTTTGGCTTCCTGGTTTGTTAACTTGAGTCAGAAAATGCTTCAAGGCTGGCCTCAGTCTGGACTTCATTACTTTCACATCTGTGTGAGCCACTTTATTGATATAAAGTATTTCCTGTATGTATACATATAAGAATCCCTGATTTTGCCTCACTAGAGAACCTGTCCGAACACTCAAATTTACAGGATGGCAGAGAACTGCCAGTATGCTTTCTGAGGCTGTGATCCGTACAGAATTAGCCTGCCACAGCTTTCTGTCTTAGGAGCATCGTGTAGGTTCAAACCACTACTCTCTTAGTGTTTAACCACTGTACTGCCAAGGCTCCTTCCCATAAAGATTCTATACTTTCAAACTATAGGAGGAGAGCTTGGGGTATATGTGCATGCATGCATACAGCTCCACAATAGCATCTCCATTGTTAAAGATGTCTTATCATGAGTAGAATTGGTACAATCGAGTTGTAAGTTATTAATTGGGTACTTTAAACATTAACTTTCAGAATCAAGCAGAACTAGTCGACCCAGAGTAGCTATTTGTTGTATGAATGAAACAATTGCTAGAAGAACAAATGGCCAAATTAAGGCATCTAGGCTGCCAAAGGGAATCATCTAGGACTTGAGGTAAATTTGTGCTGAAAACCTTGAAGGTTGCCCAAGCTAATTCCATGCTTATAGGGAAGTAGCCTGTGTGTTGCTGGGATGCTGATAAGACCATGTTAAATGGAGAAAGGATGAATTGTCACAGATTTTTTCTTGCTTGGATTCACAATCAATTCTCATGGAAGCAGCAGTCAAGAGATCAAATGACATGTTGCATTAGGTAAATCTGATACAAGATCACAGACTATTGAAAAGCAAGGATGTTACTTTGAGGACTAAGGTCTACCTTACCCTAGTCAGGTATTTTCATTTGCTCATATGTATGTGAAAATTGGGTATTGAATAAGGAAGACTGAAGAAGAATAGATACATTTGAATTATGGTATAGAAACAATATTGAAAGCACCATGTATTACCAAAAGAATAAACACATCTGTCTTGGAAAAAATATGTCCAGAGTGCTCCTTAGAGGCAAGAATGATGAGAATTAGTCTGATGTACTTTGGATATATTGCTAGGAGAGAATAGTCCCTGGAGAAGCACATCATGTGTGGTAAAATAGAAGGGCAGTGAGAGAGAGAAGCCCTCAAGGAGCTGGACTGGCACAGTGTCTGCAGCAGTGGGCTGGAGCACAGGAACCATTGTGAGGCGGGCTACGGGTGTCGCAAAGTTTTCTTCTGTTGTGCATGGAATCACTGTGGGTTAAATGGACTCGATAGCGTCTAACAACAAATAGAACAATTCAATAGTTCAATGATATTAAAAAAGAATTGTACAAGTATCATCACAGTCAACTTTTTCTTCCTTCTTGTACATTGTTCTTAACTCCCCATTTCCTCCCAATCTCCATTTCTGTGCATAGTTGCTGTTTTCATACAGAACAGCAAAAAATAGCAGCAATGTTGACCAAATAAATCTGAGAAAGCAGAAAATATTAACAACCAGAATAAACTTGAAATGGATCAAAAGGGCGATCTAATAACAAGGTGCTACAATCCAGCCTAACTATAGTTACCCTAAAATCTCATTGACAATACTCTTTCTCTAATATTATGTCTATTCACATTCCTAGACTATGGCCAGTGGGGATTCACTGGAGACTTAATCGATATAGGGACTCAGCAAATAGATTTTTGGGCTTCAAAATCCATAATGTTCTGAAAACCAAATGTTTAGAATTTAGGCTCTGTTAGATGGCTGCTTGTTTTGAGACAAACCACCAAGACACAGGATACTAACTTTCTTATAGCTGAGCACCATCTGATTTTTTCACCACATTTTGCTCAAGCACCATCTCTTCAATGATCTTATGAAGGTGAGCAATGAGCAGGACTAGGTCACAAGAGCTAATTGCTCTTATATGAGCTATGATCAAAAGAGAGTTCAAAATACACTCATATATAGAGTTTATGTATGTTTCTGCTTCACTTTATAGACATAATTGTTATTTTATTGGATTAAACCATAAATTATTGGTAATTACCATATAAAGCATATTATAATTCTATTAGTAGTATCATTATTTTAATTAATGTTACAGAATTTTAAATCACTGTTGAGAAATGAATGTATACATGTATAGGATGTCTTCTTAGACTACAGAATATGCATTCTTAATTTGTATAGCTTCAAATTTTAGGTATCTGGACACTATTTACACAAACTATGAGGGTTGGAGATAAAGTAATACGTTCTGTAACACCTGTTTACAGAACCACGCCTGGTAGGCTGACACATAATACAAAATATTAGAGAGATCATGAAAACAACAAGCATATGCTGAACCCAGGTCACCTTTCATTAGGAACTCAAAGCAGTAGGTCCAAACCTAGGAAAAATCTGAAGTCCATCAACTCCTTAACCTTAGGACAATGTTCATATCTTCTCCCACTGGGGCATCTCAGTTTTACATTCAAGGGAGTATTTCAGTTCCTTAGATCTGCTACAAGTGAGTTTGAAGTAAAGGCCAGTTCACTTACTGAGGTTTCCAATGTCAGCTCTGGAGTGATCTATGAAAAGAGATAAGAGTCTAATGCCCCAATTTTCTGTAGTAAGTTGCCTGGGTCACCAAAGGCTGGATAGAAACTAAATCAAAAGCTCCCAATTAGAATCATAATAGTGGGCATAACAGTATTTCCCCTGTGGGGTTTATGTAAATAATGTTAAATGATTTTCTCACTGGTGGGATGCCCTATGCAGATCACTCTTCATCACTTCATTTGATGTGCATTTGGGCTATTTTTAGTGAACTATGTTACAATGAATATGGGACAGCATATGTCTGTGTTCCATCTCTTGCTTCTTTGCCCAGCAGAGGTATCGCTGGATTGTATAGTCTTAATATTTCCAGTTGTTTCAGGAAGTGCCACATTGCTTGCTGCAATGGTTACACATGCTTACAAGCCCCTGAGCAGTGCATGAGGATTCTAATCTCTTCACAGTCTTTCCAGAATTTGTTGTTCTCTGTTTGTTTGTTTTTTTAAATTGGGCTGTCACTTTGGGTGTAAGGTGATATCTCATTGTTGTTTTGATTTCCATCTCCCAGATGACTAGTGATTGCTAACATTTCCTCAAATGATTGTTAGCTCTTCGAGTACCTTCTCTGGTTAATTCTCTGTTCGTGTGCTTTGTTCACCTTTTAATTGGGTTGCTGTTGTTTTTTGTCTTATTGAGGTGTTGCAGAATGATATAGATTTTAGTGACTTTTCTGTTATGTCATGGTTAAAGGCTTTTTCCCATGTCATCTATTGTGTTTCCTGTGTTGTATTTGGTACTCTGTGTATGCCCTGCAGTCGGGCCCTAAAAATTGTCTCAATTTCCTCCTTAATAATCCTTACATTTACATTTAGGTCTAGAATCCTCCTTGAGTTTGTTTTGGTGAATAGAGCAAAGTATGGGTTCGGTTTCATTCTACCACAGATAGAGATGTGATATTTTTTCCAGCACTAATTGTTGAAGATGATGTCTCTTTCCTATGTAATATTTTTTTCATTTGTCAAAAATCAGTTGCCTGTAGGTAAATGCTTTGGTGGCTCTCTCTATATAAAATTATGTTGCCTTCAAATAATCAGTTTCACTTTTTCTTTGACCAGTTGTATTCCCTTCATTGCTTTCTGTTGTCGAATGGTTTGATTAAGAATTTCACCATATTGTTGAGTAAGAGTGGTGATAGGGAACATCATAATCTAGTACCCATTCTCAGATGAAATGTTTTCAGGTTTTCCTGATTGAACATGATAGTGACCATTGGATTTTTCATATGGCTTTTTTAGGTTGTGAAATTGCCCTTCTATTCCTACTTAGTGTTTTAATCAGAAATGGGTGTTAGATATTGCTGAATGTCTTTTCTACATCTCCTGATACAATCACATAGTTCTTATTCTATCTCTTCTTTATGTGTGTATCAAATTTATTATTTTTTGATGTGAGCCTTCCTTGCATCCCTGGTGAGAAATCTATATGGTCATGGTGAATTTTTTTAAAACTGTTTTTGGATTCTATTTTCCAGAATTTTGCTGGGAATTTTTGCATATACATTCATGAGGGCTATTGGTCTAGATTTTTGGTGGGGTTTTTTTGGTCTTCGTGGGCTCTTTGGTTTATGTATATAGCTATGCTCACACTGTAGAATGAGTTTATGAGTGTGTTATCTCCATATTCTGAAAGAGTTTGTTCAGAATTGGTGAAAGTTCCTCACTGAAAGGTTGTTAGCATTCCCTTGTGAAGTCATCCGGTCCTGGGATTTTCTTGGTTGGGAGTTTCTTGATGATCTTTATTTCTTCTTCTTAGTTAATACAGTTTTATTGTCAAATGGTTCACATATTATACACTTTTATAGCTCATTCATATTAAAAAGAGTTGTGCAATCATCTCTAGTATCAGGTACTGAAAATGTTCTTCCCCTTTGCATTCATTATTAGCTCCCCTTTTCCTCCAAACAACCTCCCATCCCCCATCCCTGCAATGAGTACCTAATCCAGTTACTATATCTACAGTTTCACCCATCCAGGTCTTCATATGCTGGAAAACATACCAGCGGGGGGGCAGAGAGAGACTAATAATAATAACAAAATAGACCATAGACCAGGGTGTGGAGGACAGGGGAATTGAGAAAAGAGCAGGGAGTATTAAAAGGTTAAAAGGGAGATCAGATGATAAGATCATACATTTTAACATAATTGCTTCTGTCATAATTGTGTCTACAATATTCTCTGCCTGACAGCAAGGCTATTTGCATCCCTCAATGATGGTCAAGGGGATTCATTAGGGGCTTAATCCACATATGGACACTGCAAATTAATTTTAGGTTCCCATTGTCATCTATTGCCTTCTTCAAATAGGGTGCTCACAATTTAAGTTCTGATTCCTTTACCCCTTTGGATTTTATTATTTATCATCCTTGGATCACACAGGCGGGAGTGCTTCTTTCAGGCAGATTTAGTTGATGCCTCACTTAAATGACTGCTTGTTTGGAAACAAGTTTTTAAGACCCCAGATGCTATTTCTTCTGACAGCTGGGCATCATCTGGTTTCTTCACTACACTTTGCTATATCACACTTGTCTTTAGTGGTCTCTTCATGAGGGTAAGCATCAAGCATCGTGAGGGTCCTGTCACAAGAACCAGCCATTACTAGATTGGGGTTAGAATCAAGTATGAGCCCCAAATCCATTCAGATACCTATTATTTATTAATGGTTCTGCTTCACTTTGGAGGCCTCACTCCCATTTTACACCAGAGACTATTCTCAATCATCCCCCTGGGGTCTAAGTCAATCTTATTGATAGTGTCATGGAATTATCTAATGGGATAGTGTTTAACTCACTGGTTTGAAAAGGAAGTTATACAAATATAGACTGGCTCCATGAATTGTTGATTTGTACAGATAATTCTTAAATGATTGAGCACCATTTACATTGACAGTGGGGGTTGGTGAGAGGGCCAAATTTCCATGAATTTTTATTCACAAGGGTCGAGCCATGTCTATCGGATCAGTACATGCAATGGTAAGGCAATGAGAGCATTAAAATAGTACCTATAGGATAGTGCTGGAACTCCTTTCATTGGCATCTGTGCCAAAGTCAGGAATCTGAGCCCAAAAGTCTAACAACCATGGCTTCAGCCTTGGGGCGGCACTGGTCTATTTCTCTCACACCGCTGAGTTTCAGTCTGAAGTCTCAGGGCTACATCTGAATTTGAGGTAAAGCCCACTTCATTTAGTGGGGTTTCCACAATGAGTCCTTCTGATGTTGTCTACGAAGGATGTTGTGCTCATTGAAAGAATAGAGTCTAAAAATCACATTAGTTTATAACACACAACTGGGTCAGCAAGAGCTGGATAGAAGCTAGGCCAAAAGTGTCTAAGTGCTGTTAAGCTTTTTTCCCTATGGGAAGTTGCTCCTCCCATTTACCCACCAACAAAAATGGAGATGCCTCTTCTGAAACACAGGTGCTCCTCTCACCCATCTTGATTTGACTTTCCAATAAGGCTCCCTTACCACTCTTGTCTATTGAGTTGGCATGGCCTCATCGTGACATTGTATGGGTTGCATGACCGTTTAATGAATGGTCTTCTCCTTTTCTCCCGTTCCTGAAGGAATGGCCCCAGCTAAGAAGAGGTCTTCGCTGTTGAAGTGGTTTTTAATAGGTACATACAAGGGGGTAATGTATGATTTACGGATACTAGGCAAGTTTCTACGTCTTTGTTTGGGGGACTGAATTAGATGTTGGCATGACTTGAGGGCAGAAACCTACCTATGTCTTGGTGTTTATCTTTATAATAGTGACTCACACAATATTTGTCCGTTTGTGATAGATTGATTGACTTCACTCAGAATAATGGTTTCTACATCCTTCCATGTCATGAAGTGTTTCATTCTTGCATTACTATTTTTGAGGGACGTGTATTATTCCATTGTGTGTATGTACCACAGTTTCTTTAGCCATTCTTCTACTGTTGGGCACTTGGGCTGTTTCCAGATTCTTGCTTTTGTGAACTGTGCTGCAACAAACACAGGCGAGCACACTTATGTTTGTGTTCTGTCTCATTTCTTTAGGGTATATGCCCAGCAGTGGTATTGCTGGATCATATGAGATTTCTATTCCCATTTGTTTTCAGTAGCATCAAATGGATTTCCATACTGGCTATGTATGTTTACAAGTTCACCAGGAGTTTATACAATTGTCAGTTTCTCTACATTCTCTCCAGCACTTGTTTTTTTTCTGTTTGTTTTTTACTTTAAATTGGTGTATCATTCTGGTTCTAAGGGTGTTGTATTATAGTTTTAATTTTTAGCTCCCAGATGTCTAGTAATTGTGAGCATGTTTTCATGTGTTTGGTAGCCACTTGAGTGTGATTTTTGGTTCAACTGTGTGTTCATGTCTTGCCCGCTTTTTTTTTTTAAGATCATTTTATTGTGGGCTCTTGCATCCTTACATCAATTGTATTAAGCATATTAGTACATATAGGACCATCGTTCTTTTTTCGACATTTACTTTCCTTTGAGCCCTTGGGATCAGCTTCTCTTTTCTTCCCCCTCCCCTCACCCTCCTGGTCCTTGATACATTATAAATTGTTATTATTTTCATATTTCACACCTACTGTTGTCTCCTTTCCCTCTGGTTTCTGTTCTTCTTCCCCCTGGAGGGGTGTGTGTGGTTATGTGCCATTCATTGTGATCAGTTCTCCCTTCCTTTCCTCATCCCCCCTTCTCTCTACAATTTTGGTATTGCTCTTCCCATTCCTGTTCCTGGATTACATGTTTTGTGAGCTTTATCTCTTGTCTATGTACATGCTCTGGTCCAGTCCAGAGTGGGGAGCAGTGCTGGGGTAATGGCAGTGGGGGATGAGGAAGCCTCAAGGAGACAGAGGTGCACTGCATGATCCTTCAGTACTCGACTGCACCCTGATTCTCTCCTCCCTTCCCTGAAACTCTATGTGGTGGGATGTTCCGTTGTCTACAGATGGTTTTGCCCACTTTTTAATTGTCTAATTTATCTTACTGAAGTATGGTAGAGTTGTATAGATTTTGGTAATTAGTTCCTTGTCTGTTGTGTCATTAGTTAAAAAAAGTCACCAATCTGTAGGCTCTTGTTTCACTCTTGATGAAGTTTTTTGATGTGCATAAGTGATTAATTTTAGTAGGTTCCAGTCATATATTTTGTCTTCCACTGTGTGTGCTTACTTTTTTTTAATAGAAATCATTTTTATTAGGGCTCTTACAGCTCTTACACGATCCATACATCAATTGATTTTTTTTACCTTGTGGTTAAAATCTTTATTTATTTGTTTGTTTGTTTGTTTATTAATCATTTTATTAGGGGCTCATACAACTCTTATCACAATCCATACATCACTTGTGTAAAGCACATCAGTACATTCATTGCCCTCATAATTCTCAAAACATTTGCTCTCCACTTAAGCCCCTGGCATCAGGTCCTCATTTCTTCTCCTCCCTCCCTGTTGCCCCCTACCTCATGAGCCCTTGATAATTTAAAAATGATCACTTTTTCATATTTTTCCCTGTCCAACGTCTCCCTTCACCCACTTTTCTGTTGTCCATCCCCTAGAGAGGAGGTCACATGTAGATCCTTGTCATTGGTTCCCTCTTTCCAACCCACTCTCCCTCTATCCTCCCTGTATCGCCACTCGCACCACTGGTCCTAAAGGGATAATCCACCCTGGATTCCCTGTGCTTCCAGTTCCTATCTGCCAGACTTGCAAGCTAGAATTTGGTTCATGATAGTGGAGGGGGGGGGTGGAGGGGGGAGCCTACATGGAAGAATACACCAGCCTGTGTGATCATGATGTGCCTGAGGGATCAGTTATCAGGCATCAAAGAACAAAAGATTATTATCATTGGGTGCACACTTCCATGATATGATCACTGAAGACAAATGGGTGCGTAAGCAAATGTGGCAAAGAAAGCTGATGATGCCCGGCTATCAAAAGGTATAGCGACTGGGGTCTTAAAGGCTTGAAGGTAAACAAGCAGCCATCTAGCTAAGAAGCAACAAAGCCCACATGGAAGAAGCACAGCACCCTGCGCAATCACGAGGTGTCGAAGGGATCAGGTATAAGGCATCATCAGAACAAAAAAATATTACCATAGTGAATGAAGGTGCAGAGTGGAGACCTAAAGCCCATTTGTCGGCCACTGGAGATCCCCTTGCATAGATGTCTAGGCGAGGAGACGAGCCAGTCAAGGTGAGATGTAGCAACGATGAAAAATATAACTTTCCTCTAGTGCTTACTTTTTTATATGTAGTAGCCTATGTATGACCTGCAATAGGGCTCTTAAGTTTTATCCAATTTTA
Source organism: Tenrec ecaudatus (assembly GCF_050624435.1). NCBI lineage: Eukaryota > Metazoa > Chordata > Mammalia > Afrosoricida > Tenrecidae > Tenrec > Tenrec ecaudatus. Next base: position 81,166,383 of record NC_134541.1, on the reverse strand, counting down.
TCATTGATGATCCTGTAGCTCAGCAGTTTATATTTTGGTCTGTAATCCATCTTGAGTTTCTATTTGTGCTTCAGGAGAGATATGGACCCTGTTTCATTCTTCAGCATATGAAGATCTAATTAATCTAGCACTATTTGTTGAAGAGGCTGTCTTTATCCCATTTGATACTTTTTGGTCCTTTGTTGAAGATCAATTGGTTGCAGGTGGATGCATAAACTTCTGGGTTTTCTGTTCTGTTTCATGGGTCTATGTTGTACTAGTTATACTAGTACCATGCTGTTTTGACTACTGTGACCATGTAGTAGGTTTTTAGGTCAAGTAATACAAAGCCTCCTTCCTGGTTCTTCTTTTAAAGACATTCTTTGCTTATCCTGGGTCTCTTCCCTCTCTACATGAAGCTGGTGATTAGCTTTTCCATTTCTTTAAAGAATGTATTAGGGATTTGAATTGGAATTCCATTGTATCTGTGGATTGCTTTAGGTAGGTAGTATTGACATATTTACAATATGAAGTCTGCCTATCCATGAACACAGGATATTCTTCCATTTATATAGGTATTTCTTGGTTTCTTGTAATAGAATTCTGCAGTTTTCTCTGTAGAAAGCTTTTGTTTCTTTGGTTTGGTTTTACCCTAAGTATTTTATTTTTGTTGGTTATTGTGGATGGTATTATTTCTTAATATATTTTTTAGAGTTCTCTTTATTGGTATACAGGAATACAATTTATTTCTGCTTTTTAATTTTGTATCTTGCTACTTTTCTAATTCCTCGATTGTTTCCAACGGTCTTTTGTGGATTCTTTTGGGTTATCTCTCTATAGAATCATACCTTCTACAAATAGCAAGAATTTCACTTCTCTGCCTACTTATATTCTCTTGATTTATTTTTGTTGTCTGATGGCACTGGCTAAGACAGTGCAGTGTCTGCTCACTATTTTCAGGGAAAATGTTTCTAGGTTATCTCAATTGAGCATGAAATTGACTGTTTTTTTTTTTCATATATGGCCTTTATTACATTGAAGAATTTCACTTCTATTCCTATTTTGTTAAGTGCTTTCATCAGAAATGTGTGTTGGATATTATAAAATGCCTTTTCTGAATCTACTGATATAAGCATGTGGCTGTTGCTCTGTTTTGTTTATGTGGTGGATTTCACTGATTGTTTTTCAAATGTTGAACCATACCTGCATCACTGGTCTGAATCTCACTTGGTCATGGTGAATTATTTTTGATATAATATTGGATTTTCTTGGCCAGAAAATGAGAATTTTCACATCTGTGTTCCTATCTCTGTGTGGCCTTTGTGTAGTTTTGGTATCAAGGTTATGCCTGCTTCATAGAATGTGTTTTGAAATTTGTTGTCTTTTTCTATATTCTGGAATAGTCTGTATAGAATTGGTGACAGCTCTTGTCTGAACACAATATAATTCTCTGGTGAAATCATCTGATCCTGCATGTTTTTTAGTTGGACATTTCTTAAAAACCTCTATTTCTTCTTTTCTTATTGGTCGATTGAGATTTTCAACGTGCATGCATTAGTGGAGTGAATGATGTACTTCTAAGTATTTGTCTACTCTAGATTATTGAATTTGTTGAAGTATAGTGTTTCACAGTAGTGTGGTATCATTCTTTTGAATTGCTCATTTATTTGTTATTTTGATTCTTTGTGATGCCACCTCTTTTCATCTCTTCTTCTAGGTATTTTCACCTTTCTTTAATTCTTTGTTAAGTTTTCCAGAGGTCTTTTGATTTTGTTAATCATTTCCAAGAACAAATTTCTTGTCTTGTTAATTTCCCCCACTTTCCCCCAGTTCATTTATTTATGCTTGGAGCCTTAGAATTTCTTTTCTTCTGTTGTTGGAGGGTTTATGTCATTGCCCTTGTTTCTGTTGTTGTGTGCTACATTAAGGTGTTGCTTTGGGATTTCTCCTCTTTTTTCACGTGTGTGCTGATGGCTATAAATTGAGCCTGAATTGGTATAAATTAAGCTTTTGCTTTGTACCAACAGTTTTGTTATGTTGTGTTCTCATTCTTATTTTATTCAAATAAATTTTAATTTCATCTTTTATTTTATTTATTTCCTAGTCGTTTTAGATTTATTTCCTAGTCATTTTAGTTTCTTGCTCAATCTCTATGTGTTTGTATTTATGTTTCTGTTCCTTCTATAGTGCATTTCTAGTTTTATAGCATTGCAACCTGTGAAAAGATGTCATGGAAAAACAACTTATTTGAATTTGTTAAGGCATGCTCGGTGGCCTAGTATGTGGTCTATTCATGAGAATTATCTATATGTTTTGGAGAATGTATATTGTTTTATTGTTGGATGGAGTATTATGCACAGGTATAGGAGGTCGAGTTTGTTGATTGTGTTGTAGAGCTGTTTTGTGTCTTTATGGTGTGCCTTGCCTGATTATCTGACTTTTTAAAAAGTTTTAATAGAAATTTTTAAAAACTTAAAATTGAAGGAAGAAACACACACACACACAAAAGAAGGAAAAGGAAGAACTTACAGTGTATGCTTGTTTGTTTAGGACCTAAGCTTTCACTAGAGTATTTATTGCTGGTGTGGGAGAACTAAAGAGGTGTGTTTCGAGGAGGAGGTGGGGACTCGCGTGGATTCAGGACCTATGCTAGAAGCACAAAAAGGCAAGGAACATTTGAATAGTTATAATCAGTGTTTGTGGGTGAGTGGTTCCCCTTGTTGGGTACTTGGGGTAGCTAGAATTTGTTTTATGTTCTGAAGTGGCCTGTAAAAGAGAGTGTTGAGTGGAAGAGCAGGCTATGGAGATGTTTCTCAGGTTGGTCCTGGGCTGAATGAGTGCAAGGGAGGTGAGACTCACACCTTCCAAGGGTTGGGGAGGGGGTTCTCTGAAAAGGAATGAGGAGGGAATAGCAGTGTGGCTTTTATTGGTATGGCTAGGGGTGAGGGGTCAGGTGGAAGATGAGCAGCCCCAGGACCAGGTTATAGCTCTGAACCTCTTAAGGTGGGTTAAATGGGTTAAATGAGGTGTCAGCTGAGAGGTGGGATATTGCTAATTTAAGGATTGTAGACATGGTGAGGAAAATAATATATATAGGTGTGTATATGTAATAGATACTATATATAATATGTATAAATGCAATATATGTATTCCCATGTATGTATATGTGTATATATATGTATATGAAGATCAACATGTGGGAGAGTACTGATTAATAAGGTATTACAAAAATAGCGCAAAACTTTGTTTCAAAGAATAGGAGGAAAAAGAAAGGGAAACCCGAACAAGGAAAAAATAAACAGCTGGGCTCTAAATTCTGTCCTGGGACAGTTGAAGACTGCGCAGGGCAGAGATTTTTTGAGCAATTGGAGGCAGTGCCTGAGAGTGAGTGATTCTGCCTTTTGGGGGTATTTATAATAGCAGGGCAGATGTGTGCTCTAGCCTAGGGATTTGGGGCTATGGGTAGCTGAGGTAGCTGAGACCCAGTCCTAGTAGATTGAAGCTAATTGTAGCTGTCTGTCTTAAAGGAATAGACCTTAGATGAATCAGGTGCAGGGGGCTGAGTTCACACTTTTCAGATGATGATGGTCTTCAAGAGGGCATGGGGGAAAGAGGCCTATATCTGGCCCCTTCTTAGGTGGCCTAGGTGGGCAGGAGGAACAAGAACTTTTTCAGAGGGTAGCCTGTTTCTCTGGACAGCATGGAATGGACAAATTAGTGTGCAGACAGGGAGAGGGCTAGTCAGGGAGCTGGCAGCAGAGTGCTCAGTTTAGTTGGTACTTCAGCCACAATCGCAGCAGTTGCTTGTGCCTTGTGAACTTAGGGCTTTTGGATCTTGGATGTGAACATATTTGCTGCCAGAGGGGCAGAGGGATGCTATGCTGCATGAGGTTCACCAACCAGATCCCTCTTCAGCTAATGGTCTCAGTCCAGGGGCACACATATGGCTGAGTGGTGGTGGGTGCTCAATTTAGTATTTCAACAGGATGTGCAGCTCTTGTTTGAACGTTTTTAGTTTAGGGCCTTTGACTCACAAGGATATACATACTCATTGCCAGAGAGGCAGAAGACTCGGATGGTGGTGGGGGCAGGTTTCACCAGCCACACCCCTCATCAGCTTGGGTGGCCTCAATCCAGGCGGGTACTCAATTTAACTAATATTACAGATGGAGTATGCAGCAGTTGCTTGATCTTTTCAAGCTTAGTATGAAATTTGGTTCCTGGGCTGTCAGGACCACTGGGGAACTATCCCTGTGTGATTTGTTAGGATTTAGAGAAAGCACACACACATACACACACACATGGCACACACACACACACACACACACACACACACACCAGCAGCAGCAGAAAGTTAAGCTACATTTTTATGAAAACATAGAGTCACTTCAAAAGAAATGAAATGAGTTCCTCTTTGTGTGGTGAGAAGGACACCTTATGTATAGATAAGATACACTTCACTGTGGGAGTGACGCGGGTCCCCTCCAGAGTTGGGAAGGAAAGTTTTCCAGTTTTTTAAATGGCATTTTCAAAGGGGAGGGTTGCCGCTCTGCAGATAGTTAAGCTACTTTACAATTAGTTAGCCCCATTCATCCCTAGGTCTCATACATCATTTCTTTCAAACTTATTTGAGTTGTGGCTCTGGGCCAACAGGTCTCAGAATGTTTCAGGATTATCCCCTAGTATAGTCTTGTGTCAGGATTTTCACTAAGGCCTGGCTTCAAGGTTAAGGTGTTTACCAAGCCAGTTCTCACTGAGTCTTTTGTTCACAGCTTGTTTCCCAGAGCCCTTTGTTCATTCCCTTAGCAGGCAGGGCAGAACCCCTTGTCCTGTCCCTGTCACTTATGACTTTTGCTCTAGCTTGCGCGCACACATTCACTGCCAGTGGGGTGCTATGCCGCAGGGAGCTAAACAGCCAGGACTCTTGTTAGCCAAGGGGGTTTAGATCAGAGGTGCACACATGCATGTGATTTCACCTACCCAGTGGCACCCACCTGCTGAAGGATAAGTTGGGTGTGTGGGCAACCTGGAGGCAAAGTGTGTGGATTTCACATGCTGGGGGGGGGGGGGTGCTCACCTGGTTCTTGGAGAGGGTCTCAATCTTGGTTTAATCATTTGGCCATCTAATCTTCTTTTGTTGTGCATCTGTTGAGGTTTTCTTCTTCCATCTCCTTTAATTTGGGGAGATAGTGTATTTATAGGTAATTGTTGAATTTTTCTAAGTTCTCAAACTTGTTGTAATACAGCCTTTAGTAGTATTGTGCTATTATTTTATTAAATTTTGTTTGAATCTGTCATGAAGTTACCTTCTCAATCTTGAATTCTAGATATTTATATCTCTTTTATTTCCTTTGTTAGCTTTGTCATTGGTTTGTCAAATTTTTGATTCTTTCAAAACCAACTTCTTTGTCTTACTTATATTTTTATTTCCTCTAACCCCCTAGTTAATTTATTTATTCTTAAATCTTTATTTTCTTCTGTAACTATAGGTTTTATGGTGTTGCCTTTGTTCTAGTTGACAGAGTTGTTGCGTTAATGTATTGATTTTGAATCTCTCCTCTTTTTTCATGTGTACATTGACTGCTGTAAATTATTCTCGGATAACTGCTTTTGCTCTATGTTTTTACTATGTTGTCGAGTTAATCTGAGTAGACTAGAGAAACAAATCCATAGGCACTCATATGTGTGTAATAAAGCGGTTTATATACAAGAGCCATTGAATATTAAGAACATATCCCAGTCCAGTCCAGATCAAGTCCATAAGTCTGATATTAACCCATATGTCTGATACCAGTCTATAAAGTCCTCTTCAGACTCACAAAACACATGCAGTAATGCCAAATGCAGGAGGATCACAGGCCAGGGGGTCTTGTGGATACAGTGGCATTGTAAACATCTCAGCACTGGCAGGGGTTTCCACGTGGTTCCTTCATCTTTGAAACTCTGACTGCCTCAGGATAGCTTCATGTGGCTTCTTGTCAGAAATGTCTCACAGGGAGTTAGCAGAGAAAGAATGTCTCCCACCTTCAAGGAGGAAATACCAGAGTTCCCAGAATCCTCAGGAAAAGGCCATTCCTACACAGAGGCTTGTTGGCTATATCCCGATTGACAGACCAGATTCCACCACTACCCTCTCAATCCTCAGACTGACACCAGGTTATGTAACTACCACTGTTGTATTATTGTTCTCATTTATTTCAAGGAATTAATTTTTTTCCTCGTACTTGATTTATTACTCAGTAGTGTGTTGTTCAGCCTACATGTATTTATCTTCATGTCCCTGGAGGTGTTGGATTCCACTTTGGTAATATTGTGATCTGAGAAAATGGATTATAGGATCACTTTGGTTTTGAATTTATTAAAGCATGATTTGTGATCTAGCGTGTGATGTACTGTAGAGTATGTAGCATGTGCACTGGAGAAGAAAATACACTGTATAGTTGTTAGAGTGCTCTGTGAATATCTAGAAGGGAAAGCTGGTTACTTCATTGCTTAGCTTTTCTGTTTCTTTATTGAGCTTCTTTGCTGCTGATCTCTTGTGCCTTGAGAATGGTGTATTGACACCTCCCACTGTTAGTCTAAAGCAGCGGTTCTCAACCTGTAGGCCATGGCCCCTTTGGGGGCCGAAAGACCCCTTCACAGGGTGGCCCAATTCATAACAGTAGCAAAATTACAGTTAGGTAATAGCAATTACAATAATTTTATGGTTGGGGGTCACCACAATATTAAAGTGTTGCAGCATTAGGAAGATTGAGAACCACTGCTCTAAAGCTTTTGATTTCTCTCTTCAATCCTCTGAAATCTATTTGATGTATCTCGAGGGTCTTTCATTGGGAGGAAATCTGTTCATTGTGGCTACAAACTCCTTGTCTCTTGTCCCAGTAGTCATTATGTAGTGGCCATTCTGGTCTCATTATGCTATTTTCCTTGACATCTCTTTTGTTATAAAACAATAATACCATCCCTGCCTGTTTATAGTTTCTATTGGCTTGGTAGAATTTTGACTATCCTTTGACTTTTTATCTATGTTTATCTTTGATTTCTTGTTGTCTCTTGCTGGTAGCATATAGATTGGTCTTGTTTTCTAATATAGTCTCTTACTCTCTACCTTTTGATTGGTGCATTTAGTCTGTTGACATTCACTTCTATGAGAGACATATGCAGATTTGTTGCAGTTTTTGTGTTTGGTTTCTCTTTGCCCTCTCCTTTGTAAAATTTACTGATGTCTTTGGTTTACCTCCAGCTCTCTGTTGTGTGTGGTTCTGCTTCCATTGAGTTGGTTTCTAGGTTGTGTTGTATTATATTATATGAAGCTCTCAGGTTTGTCCACAGTTGTTGATTATCTCACCACAGTGATCCAGTCAATATTTATTTGTAATCCTGGTCATGTTTTTACCAGTTCCTTTAGTTCACCCTTTTGGGAAATATTTTTATTTTGCCTTAATAGTTAAGGGATAATTTTCCCAGATATAGAATTTTGTTTGGCTGTTTTTAGCCTTTAAAGTTTGGTATATTTTGCTCCATTGTCTTACTCCCTGTATAGTGAGTCTTCCGAACTTATCCTGATTGAGTTTCCTTTGTAGATGACTGTTCTTTTTTTTCCCTTGCTTCCTTCAAGATCCTCTCCTTTTCCTTTTAGTAAGACAGTTTGACTATTATATATGTCTTGATATTTTTATTCTGTAGAACCTCTGTTTGAGGTTTTCTCGGTTTCTTGAATTTTATCCTCCTTTGTGATGTTGGGGAAATGTTCCTCCATGAATTCTCATACTGTTTTCTATTTAGATTTTTCTTAGCTTCAGGGTCCAGTGAGATATAAGTTGTTTCTCTTAACAGTTTTCTAGATTGATTCTTTGATCTTCTTTACTTTTCTGTTGGTTGTTTCTCTTGTTAGCTGTAGCTGGAGGGAGTGTCTTTAAATTTACTGATTAAATATTCTTTCACTCTTCCTTTTTACCTCATATTCTATTCCTCAGGTCTTTTACTGTGTTGTCCAACTCTGTTATCTCATTATCTTTTGTGATTCCTTTTTGTGTGAGATTTTTATTTTTTTCAATTTCTTTCATTGTTTTCATGATGTTACCCATAGCTCTTGAAGGAATCAAAACCCATGATTTGTTACTCTATTTCTGGTAGTCCTTTTTCAGAGTAATCTATTGAGTTTGGGTGATTTTCAGTTGTTTGCTTTTTTTTTTTAGTTTGGCTTTTACTGTATTCAATTATTGTGTCCACAACATCATTTTGCAGTTGTTAGTGGTGTGAGGACTTTTGAGTTGTGTGGGAGTAGTTGGCTCTTTTGCATTATGGAAGAGGGGCTTATTGCAGCTGGAAATCATACAGTTGGCAAATAAGAAAAGGGGAGATATGGATAACTGAGGTTTGTGGGAGGATCAGAAGAGGGGGTATAAGCTGTAAATTATTGTAGAAATAATAAGGGTCTTCTGGATAGATTGTCCATTAAAGTACAATTTTTGTAGAGTAAAAATAGATTGTAAAGTGAAAGAAAACATGTTTAAAGAGGCATAATATGACCTAACAGTTCATGTGGAAGCATATTTCTGTAAGTGTGAGCAGATAATATATCCAAGAGAAGAAGAAGAGATATATTCTTCTAAATAGATATATATGAAGAAGTATACTTGAAGCAGGGAAGAGAAAAAGAAATAAAGAGTGAGGGGACAAAGAAGTATGAAGGGTGACCAAAGTAGGAGGAGAAAATTATAAAAAGAAAAAATAAAACAGTGGCTCATTTGGGTGTGATTAAGGAGCTCTGTGACAGAGAGAACATGGGAGGGTCTGTGCTCTCAGGAGCTAGGTTTTGCTTGCGTCACCCTGAGAAGTGTTTTTGCTTTTGGAGGAGTGAGGGGTGTTGGGAGGGAACTAACCCTGAGAAAGAAGATGTGATCGTTAAAAAGGGAATGTAAACTGAATTGAAGTAAAAGGAGAATTTAAATTCTGAAAGTAAAAATAAGCCCATGACTAGGGTGGGAATTGCTACTTCTTTGACTGTGATGGCATATTGACTCATCCAGCAGGTGGGATAGGGAAAGATGTGTAGGGGGCGGGGGCGGGCACTGAAGAAGACAACATTGAAGGAAACTAAGAGAAATGAACAAAATGACATTGCATGTTGCTTGGATTGTGAGAAAACCTGCACCATGATTCCTATACACATCATCTGCCCTCCACCCAGGACTCCCAGAGGCCAGTGAGGTGAGGGGCTTGGCTTAGCTTGGGACAGGGTTTTGTATGGCTCTGCTCTTCAGGGTAGGAGTGTGCTATGAGCAGCTCAGGTTGCTGGTCAGTGGTGGAGTCAGGCTGTGCTGCTGATCTTGAACTTAGAAGAAAAGAAACTAATTTGGGTGGGTGTTTTTTGTTTACCTGAGAGTTGTTTGGATCTGCAGAGAGGTAGAGCCACATGAAAAGAGGAGGATGTAGGGGTTAAAAAAAAGATATTGATTAATTTATATTTAAAATATTTCAATTTTAAGAACTTTCTATTTGTTGTATTTGAACATAGGATTTGTGTTAAATACCTTGCTTCTATTTATCTCAGTAGGTCAGAATTCCTGAGTTATTGTTACTATATATATCCTCACTTTACAGATAAGGAAAGGGAGACTCAGAAATGAAGTCAGTCAGCAAAGACTGAGTCCACAAATGGCAATGCTGATTTAATATCAGGTGTGTTGGACTTCCAGAACTGAGTGCTTAGTCCTTATCCTTTCTTGCCTCTTGTCCTCTATGCTACTGGTCACTTGAGATGAGACAATCTCACAGAACTCCCTTAGAAGTTGCTTGGTAATGCTTATGGGAGTTTGGAAAGAGAAAGGAGAGGGAATTGACTTGAAAATCCTGAGTCCAGAGAAGAAGCTAAACAACCTGAACTAAAATGGCTTAGACAAGAGGAGACTATTACCTGGATTTTTTGCTGTGGATACTAAACTTTTATCCCACTGTTGCCACCATATGTTAAAAAAAAGAAGAAAAGATAATTCAAAATTAGTTTTATTTAAACAAAATAAAAATTCCAAGCTTCCCCTCCCCCAGCCAAGTATGATGCATGGAAAGAGGTATGGGATCAAGGTCCACGCAAAAATGACTTCCAGCTACGATGTTTAGGGACAGAGAACATTCTCCCTCTCTCAAGGCCCTGCCTAGTTAAAAGAACAAACACCCCAAAAACCCTCTTCCCTATCTGTCCAACTGAGAGGCTTGACCTGGACACACCATCTAGCCCTTCGGGTGCTCCATCAGAGAGAGGGGCTGGGTGTGTTCTCTGGGCTGTGAGATTGGCACCTCAAATGTCCCCATGGGTCATCCAGTCAAAAGAATCCTTTAACCATGTGTCTTCTCGGCACTTCTCATCCTAGGCCTCATAGTCGCAAGAAAAGCCTTACTTCCTCAGGTGGTACCAGATGTCTGCAGAACCCACAAGACTTTGTGCTTGCACCTGCCCAGCTATCCCTGCTAATGCGCTTTCCCTGTGCAGACTTTATGATGAAACATCAAGACCACTCATTCAGCCAAAGTAACAATGAATTGCCTAACTTCACCAATCGCTGTGTTAAGCAATGAAAATTCTTCGTGGCAGGGGATGTACTAGCACTATAGAGACAACTATTAATAGCATAGTTAACAATCCCTGTATTCCTTGAGATGATAAATTAAACTCATTGCTATTGAGATGACTACAACCCCACATGTGCCAGAATAGAACTGTGTTGCATCACGTTCTCAATGGTGACATGTCAGAAGTAGATGGCCAGCCATTTCTTTCCAGGAAACTCTCGGTGGATGCAAAACTCCAGTCTTTTGCTTAGCAGATGAGTGTGTTAATAATTTGTGCTACATTGAGCTTATATGTTAAGTAAATCAGACATTGTCCCTAAGAACCCTAAGCTCACTGTGTTGTTCTAAAATCAAGCGTGGTATTTAATATGCTTGAGGTACGTATGATAGGGCTTGAAAGAAGCAAAGCCACCAAGCTTGGACAAGGGGGCAATGAGACTTTTCTAGGGGAAAAGTAGAAACACCAAGATCAGAATGAAGAACAAAGATTGCAGTCAAGAGAAGAGGAGAGTGTTCCAGGCAGAATGGAAGAAAGAATGAATAGACGGAATAAAAGAAAAAGCATGCATGATTCATGCAGGTAGCCAGGCACAGTCCCTTGGAGTCAGACTAGAGGGTTCTAGAAAAAGATTAATGGAGAGATGACTGGAGGACTAGGAGGGGTATATCCATCTGGCCTTTTTTTTTTCTCCATAGCCATCATGCATCCTGGGCAGATTCCAAGCAGAAGCATGAGAGAAACAAAAGGAATGGTCTCTTATGGATACTAAGAATTCTAATGGCATAATCATAAAACAAACTTAACTCATGTTGAAATGAGTCAGGTAGCCTCCAGATTCCTCTGTGGCTCTGTGATGTCCCTGGGAACCTTCTGCTTGAACTTGATGCTGTGAATGCAGGCATAATGCAAAGGTGGTAGCTGTGCCCGAAGCGGCATGCATGTTCTTCATCATGAGGCGAGTTCCTGAGCTGTTAGGTAGTTAACTCTAGTCAGTGTCGGGGTAATTAACCAAGCTGCCTGAACTTTATTCACAACCTGACAAGGTCCACTCCTGGCACTTGTCATTGTGTCAGTGGGGCTTGGGGACTTAACATAAGGCTGATTCGGGTGTGTTTTACACAGCAAGAAGCCCTCAGCTCCTAAGAGGGCCTCATCATAAGAATAAAGTTCATCCAGTTTGACCTCCGTGTTTGCAGATGAGAGAACAGCCATTCTGAAAAGGGCCATGGTTTTCCCAAGAGCATTCAGTGAGTTTGTTCTGAATGAAGTATTCACAGTAGATCCTCAACGCTCTCTCGGTGTTTTCTCCACTATATTATTTTTCCCTAAAAAATAAGACCAAGACAAATCCCTGTTCCTTACCTTGATACTTCTCAAACCCAAAGAATCATTGCAGAGTTTGTGAAAATGCAGAATCTGATTCAGGCAGTCTGGGATAGAATCTGAGAATCTGTATCCCTAATGACTCCTAGGTAATGCCAAGTCAATTGATCCAGGACCACATTTTGAGCAGTGAGTAGTTCAAGGAGCTTGTGATAGAAATTTCCTTCACTATTGGAGGACCTGGTTGGCAGAATATTTCTTATCTATGTTTCATTAACTCAGAAAGTGCAAGGAACCTTTAAATTATTAAAGCAAAGGAGCTCTGGGTAAAGGGAGTTCCTAATGGTTAATGTGTTCAATTGCTAACCAAAAGGTTTGAATCCACCGAGAGACACCTGAGAAAAAAGGGTTGGCAATCTACTGTTGAACAATCAGCTACTGGAACTTTAGCTCTACTCGGACACACCTGGGGTCATGACAGCCATTGATTTGGAGGACCTGGATAGTGCAAATGGTGAACTCACATAAGTGATAACTGAAAGGTTGAAAATGTGACATTCTTTGGAAGAAAGGCCTGGTTATTTGTAAGTAATATGTTATTAAAACCCTATGATACACTTGAGTCACCATGAGTGGGAATGAATTCATTGGCAACTGATTTTTTCAGGTAAAGGTGTCTCAAATCCCTTTTGATCTGGTCAGTAACCTTCCAATTTCCAAACCAAAATACCCTACCACCATTGAGTTGATTAATATTCATACTGACCTTATAAGACTGAGTAGACTTCTATTTAGGGTTTCTGAGACATTCTCCTGAGAGTGGCTGGTGGCTTTGAACTACAAACCTTGTGTTTGGCAGCCCAATGCTTAATTCACTGCACCATGGACTTCAAAATGGCAGGATATCAGGGAAGCCAAGGCAGGAAACCACAGCTCTTCCAACTTTCTTTGCAGCTAAACTCCTGAAGCCTGATTTTTTCATCAGTTTACTCATCCCACTCAAACCAAACAAAAATTGTATCTCTCAAGACCCCCAAACTATACAGTTTTTAAGCCCCTGATGGGTATAAACATGCCCCGCATGTTGGTTTCTGAGAGAGAATCTAATGGGCACAGCTCATCTGCCTGAATGTCTTCTCTTCTCTGGATCTCAGAAACCTGGCTACAAAATGGGGAGTTTTGACTGGGTGAACCTTAAGATAATTCCATGGGACGATCCTTTAGGACTCCAAAGGTTCTTTACAAAAAGAAAAAAGAAAAAAAGCTTTATTCTGGTCATTGACATTTATTCAGGGGAGTTGCATTTGGAGATGTTCTAAGAAATTGATGAAACAACAGCAAAACAAATCCAAGAAAATGAAAGACTTTCCTATTTTAATTATGTGTTTGATTCCATGCTTTACTATCCCCAAGTGTGACATCCCAACAAGACGAAATGCAATTCTCAAGGAGAAGCTCTAAGGCTTATCGAAGGAATACTGAACTGGGGATCAAAGGTAGTGTGTTCCTACTACACTTCTGTAAGTCCTGTCACCTTTCAAGTCATGGATGGATCATCTCATCAATGATTTATGTTCTAGTTGAGAGAGCTAAGTTCTTTTGAGATATGGTGTTCAATGATTCCAAGTTTATTATAATTTTAATCTAAAATGTGTAGTTCTTTATTAATTGACAGTCTTAGAAAGAAGTTAAGATGTTACTACTCCCACCGCTTTCTGTGTAAGCTCAGGCACACCTGTGATTTGGGTCATTTTGGGGTACCGATAAGCCATAGTTTCCAGGGAATGTTTATGTATATTACATAGGAAGTATTCTGATAGTCCCCCAATGAGGGAATATCTTTGCAAATTGAGCTTCAATAACAAAGACTTCTTTGTACCAATGAAAGTTTAAATTTCCTCTCTGAAATACACTCCACCCCATACATATTTCAACTGCAGTCCCTTATCCCTATTGCCACGGCACAAAGGAATGCCACGTCCTATAGAAAGAACACAGACATCACAAGAAGAGACATCAAGAATGACAGCATTTTCAATAGGAAGAATCGCCTGGCCATGACCGAGACTGCGAGCATGTGTCCAAGAAAGAAAAGTAGGTTCTAGTTTCGAGTGGGCTTTCTGGGCCCAGGAACCGCTCAGAGAATGTGCAGATGGAGACAGGGGTAGGGGGTGAGATGGGCGTGCAATGTGACCAATCCCTGAGACAACTGCATTATGACCTCGTAAACTAGTGAGTAATCAAAACACCCTATTTTGAGACACAAATATTATGCATACAATGTTCCCTGAAATTTCAGCAACTTCTGCCAACATAAGAGCCTACTCACAGAGGATTACACTTCAGGAATGCCACTTTATGTTCTATAACTATACCAAATCTGCTAGAACTAGCCTGGCTTTAAGACCCAAATGCTGGAGTTGATCAGCAGCTGCCCCACCAGAATTCTCACATGTGCCACTCACATTAGATTTCGCTGGGTTCACCAATTCAACTAAGCTTTGATTAGCAGGCACAGGGGGTGGCTGGTCTGCACAGGGAGCCAGCTAAGCAGGATCTTCTTCTTACAACCCAAATTTGGCATTAAGCAAATATCACCCAATGACTGAAATCTGCTTTGGCCACACATGCGCAAGCATCAGTTTACAATCGCTAAGGACTTTCAGCAGTCTCACAACAGAGTGTGAAGAAGGTCAAATACAGGCATTCTTTGAGTGCGGCCTGTGCGTGGCAACAAAGGGTTGGCGACTCTGCTGTGTATTATCTTTCCCCGTCCACGGAGCCCTGGTCCTGCCACCTGGATACTTGGTTCTGAATCTCTTCGCTGACTTTTCCAATGCTGCTGCTGCATCTCTCATAGCTGCCTGCTATGAAACAGAGAGAGGAAGGGGATGGAACAGTCTCACTCCATCAGTTTCTTCTTTGGAGTCTGGTCTGGACTCCTGATACCTGATCTCCAGTGGCCTCTCTCCTCCCCTGCTCTCCTAGGCATGAATGCTGGGGCTTTGTGACACGTAACACAACTTGCCTTGTTTTCGGCACATGAGTGCTCTGCAGTTTCTGCTACCCAGAAAGATCAGTTTCTTGCCAATGTCATCACCTGTAGCCAACAGAGACCTATCAGCAACTGCATCAGGCACTGGGAGCCCAGGCCGTCTTGGCTTTAAGTTGGAGTCCTGGGAACACTGGGGTAACTTAATTCTCGAACACCTTCCTCTCAAAGAGCCACTGTTCTGCCACACCAGTGCTGGGCCTGCATTTCAACAGCTTTCAAGTGGCTTTCCCACCACAGACGTCAATAGGGTCCAGGATGCCTGTGAATGTGTTGACCTGACTTCAACCACAGGTTCAGTTTCAAAGACTTGGCTCACATTGTAGCCTGCCTTCATTCCATCTGAGGCTGTGCTCCTGGAAGCCTCAGACTGGAGCTCAGTTACTGGGAAGGATTTCTCTGTGAGTTTTACCCAGTGGCTCCCTATGAGCTATTTCTTGTGGCTAACTGCCCACCTCTTAGGGAAAACCAGCTGAGGTCTGGGAATTTCTAGATTTATCACTTCTTTCTATTGTTAGAGGTCGATAAAAAGCTTCCACATGCAATCAGGAGAAATGGAGGATAGCCCAGCTTGCCTCTCTTGCTTATCTTCTCTGGGCCTCTGTTTTCCCTCTCATCGTAATGGGAAAGAATCCACATATGTTGTAAGTAGACAGCACGACCTATGTGCTGTTAGGGAACTCATTCCAGGAATGTTTTGGACTTTCCTGCTATTGCCCTTCCCATGACTGAGAAATTAGCAGGAACATATTACCACTCCCCACCCCCACACACAACCAAGAAAAACAACAGTGCTGCCTTTGATTACACATGTGCATACATCCCACTGAGCATCATTTTCACAAGACATATTAACCAGCAGAGACCACCACAGTGGGGGGGGAGGGGTTGTTATAAACAGGCCTCCTCAGATCCTTGCCAAAAAAAAAGTAAAAATGTAGAGCATGTCATTGCCACCCACGAGTAGCTGACTGTTCCTGCCCTCCCACCCCTGCCACTGCCTCAGCCGAGCAGCTGAGCTCCATGACCAGAGCACAGGGACTCACACCATTGTGGTAAAGTGTTGTGCTGAGTTCGTGCTACTCCACATCAGCACCACACCTTCAAGACCCCAATTATGTTTCTCTGCAGACATGAAGCTTTTCTAATCACTGTTCTCAGAGAAAACTCCCCAAGCCATTGGCCAGACTTCTCCTCAGGAATGGTTAATTGCTTCTTTGCATCATGGTCGCATGTCTCTGTCTTACCTCTGAAGACTCTGCTTGTGTAATGGATCATGTGTTGGACTGCTAACTGCAACGCCTGTGGTTTAAATCCACCAGTCCCTCAGGAAGAAAGATAAGGCTTTCTGTTCCCATACAGATTTACAGTCTCAAAAATCCACAGTGCAGTTCTACTCTGTCATGTAGGGACATTATGATTTAGAATCAACTCAATGTCAGTGAGTTTATTTTTTGTTTGTTTGTTTATTGTTTCGGGATAGAGTTGAGCTATAGATAGCACTAATGGTCACTTCTCTCCTGCTTCCCTTAGTTTCCTTGGGGCTTTGATTCTGGGCAGAAAAGGTGTCTCTCTAATGGAATGTTCACCACAAGTCCCATCTCAGAAGCTCTGTCCCCCAACCCCAAGTGCAGCTCTGCTGGTGTGGATGTGAGTGTGGTGCTTACCAGGAACAGGGTTAGCCTATTTTCTCAGAAAGGATTGGTAATTAAAAGACAACTTTCAGATGTCAAAGGCCTAGTAACCTTGTTTATTTTTGTAGGATAATAAAACTCTAAGGAAGGAAAGCTAAGCCTTCAGGAGGGCCTATTTATTCCCACCCAGAATACTGTGGGAAGAGTCAATGGTAGAGCTCAATATCAGCAGATAAAACCAGGCCATGGGCCAACTGTGGAATAGGCCATCAATTGCTCATATGTAAATTCAGATTAAAGCAGAGAAGGATGAAAATAAATCCACGAGAAAATCAAATAGACCTTGAACATATCCCATCCAAACTTCAAGAACATCTCAGAACAGATTTAACATGGTAAACACTATTGACGGAAGATCTAATGAGCTGTGGAATGATATCAATAACATCACACACGAAGAAAATAAAAGTTCATTAAAAAGACAGAAAAGAAAGAAAGGATCAAAGTGGATGCGAGAAGAGAATCATAGAATGCCTAAGGCAAATAAAAAATGGTGACGTTAAAGAGCTGAATAGAAAATTTCAAAGGGAAAGTGAGGAAGACAGAGTAAGATATTATAATGAAATATCTGAAGACCTAGAGTTCAAAAACTAAAAAGGAAGGACATGCTCAGAATATCTTAAACCGAAAGAACTCCAGAGAAAGTTCAAGCCTCAAGTTGAAAGATTGGCAGATACTATGGGGAAACATAGAATTATGCATCCAAAGAAAATAGAAAGAATACAGAGTCACCGTACCTAAAATAACTAGTCGACATTCAACCAAGAAGAGGTTCAAATTGCACTGAAGGCATTGGCCATGAACAAGGCTCTAGAAATATATGGGATACCAGTGGAAATGTTTCAACAAGCTGGCGAAGCACTGGAAGGACTCACTCATCTATGTTATAAAATTTGGAAGACAGGTATATGACCAAATGAGAGAAAAAGATTCATATGTTACCCCATCCAAAGAATAGTGATCCAACAGAATGCACAAATAAAGACCAATAGAATTACTATAACATGCAAGTAAAAATTTACTGATGATCATTCAACAATGGTTGTGCAGTATATTGAAAGGGAGCTGCCATAGTCAGGCCATTTTCAGAAAAGGCCTGACATGGACCAAGGGTTATCAACTGATGATGTCAGATGGATCTTGACTCAAAGAGGAGAATAACAGAAAGAGTTTATTGTCTTTTCTTGCCTATACCAAAGCATTGAACTGATTGGATCATAGCAAACTATGGATAGTCTTGAGAAGATTGGGAATTCCAGAATAGATCATTACATTCATGCAGAAGTTGTACATGAATCAAGATGCCATTGAGTGAACAGAATGAGGAAATATACACACTTTATATTGTAATATAATAGTAAATATAAAATCAGGAAATGTGTGTGTGAGGGAAATATCCTCTCATCATACTAATTCAATCTCTATGTGGAGCAAATAACCAGAGAAGCTGGAGCATATGAATAGGAATGTGGAATCAGGTTTGGAAGAAGACTTATTAACTACCTGGGATATGCAGGTGGCACAGCCTTGCTTGTTAAAAGTGAAGAGGTCTTGAAGCACTTGCTAATGAAGGATTTCAGCCTTCAATATGGTTTACAACTCAATGTACAGAAAACCAAAATCCTCACAGCTATATCATCAATAGGTAGCACTATGATAAACAGAGAAAATATTGAACTTGTCACCGATTTTATCTTGTTTAGATTCACAATCAATGCTCATTGAAGCAGTGCTCAAGAGACAAAACAATCTATTATATTAGGTAAATTGCTCCACAAGATCTATTTAACGTGTTGAAAAGCAAGAGTGTTAATTTGAGGATTCTGGTGCGCCTGAACATGGTATTTTCAATCGCCTCATATGCATGTGAGTATAAGTTGACTTAAATGCTCATTACAACACAAACATCTTCAAATAAAGACTGTGTGTACTTCTTCTATCTCAGACTAGCTAAAATAACATTAGAATATCCTGATTTTGATCTAAACATTGGTCTGAGTGGATATAAAAGGAGAAGAAGTAAAACTGAAGCAGACTTAGATTCTTTAACAACATACAAGTTGTTTATTTCAACAAACAAACAAACAAGAAATCCTGACTTTTTTATGGACAAGAAGGGTATATGACATATGTTCTGTATCTCAAAAGTCAGAGCTAATAGAGGAAAACTGGTGTCATTTTTTGAGTCAACAGATCAAGTATACCCAGAAACAAGTCTCACGTTTGAGGCACCAAAATGTGTGTTAAATATGCTGTACAAGACTTCTTTAAAGATGTTACTGTGAGGGCTAAGGTGTGCCAAATCAAAGTATTTTCATATTGCATCATGTGCATGTTGGAATACTGAGTAGGAAAACCAAAGTATATTTGATACATTTGAATTCTGGTGCTGACTATTGCAAGTACCATGGGCTGATGAAAGAACAAAGGTATCTGTCTTAGAGAAAGTACAGCCAGAATTCTCCTAAGAAGCAAGGATGGTGAGACATCATCTTTAGTCCTTTGGCCATGTTATCAAGAGAGACTAGTCCCTGGAAAAGGATATGGTGTTTGGTACAGTACAGGGGCAGCAAAAAATAGGAAGAACCATGACAAGATGGATTGACTCAGTGGTTGCAACCATGGGCTCACACATGAGAAGAATCGTGAGGATGGAGGTTCAGAAGTGGTTCGTTCTGTTTTACATAGGGTCACGATGAGTCATACATGATGATATCTGATAACAACAACATCGTCTTGTGGGTCTTCATAGCCTTCCTTAGGAGAGTAGATGGGTTGATTCCAAAGGGGAAAGAGTAGGAGTCAGGATGTAGTTTCACAAAGTACTTAAAAATATTGATCAGGCAAGGACCAAAGATTGGAATTGAGATAGTACCTTCGAGGGCACTTTTGGGTAGACCTTTCTCCCATTGTGTTTCTGGGTGATTTTAGGTGCCAGTGTTTCAGAGAGAGGGGGGCCACTGTGCAGCTCATGGTGGTTGGAAAGGAGGACTGGATGAATCACTGAAGGTCATACTGGATTTTATAATAAATTATGTCCCTGAAACCCTCATCTCTATGCCTTTTACCCATTTATTGCTGGAAAATAATAACATGTCCAAATGATTCAGGTTATCATATGTCGTAGGCAGTCTCTAAGATGGTCCCCTAGGATTCCCACCACCTGGCCTTCACATCTATGTCTAGGCCCCTCCTATCGCATACTAGGATTGGTCTGTGTGATCAATGAAATTCAGCCAAAGTGTTGTATCATCTTCAATGTTAGATCATAAAAGCCATTGCAATTCATGTCTTAACACCCTTAGCTGGTTTAACTACTAACTTAAAGGATTGATGTTCAAGTATTAGCTTAAAAAGTACTAGTTCAAATCCACCCAGCAGAAATGTGAGAAAAAAAAGTCTGTTAATTTGCTTCAATAAAAAAAATACAGCCAAGAAAACCCGGTGGAGAAATTTTACTTTGAATATAAGGGGTCACCATAATTGTAATAAACGCGATGGCATTTAACTTGGTTTGAATCTTTTGGTAATTATGCCTTGGTCATATACTCTCTCCTTTTTCCCTTCCTCTTCCCTCCCCTCCCCTCCTCTTTTCCTTCTCTCTCTCTCTCTCTCTCTCTCTCTTTCTCCATTTCCTCTGGGGAAAGTGCCTATCATGCCATGAGTAGTGCAATGGACAGACCCAAATAATGAACACAAGCCTGCTGCCAACACCCTCCTGAGTTAGCCTGAAGGTAGATCCTCCATTCCAGTCGTACTTTTTAAAAATTATTCATTGGAATTTAATACACATATGACTTCATTCCACAGTTTAGTCATGGCAAATAGAACTGTACAATTGCTACCACAATCAATTTCCAGGAATTCTTTCTCTACATGGACTCCTTGATAGCTCCCTTTTACCCCAAGTCCTGGCCAACATCTTGACTAAAACTTAATGAGAAAACGTTGATCCAGTATCACCCATGTTAAGCTATTCCCAGGCTTTCTGGCCCTTAGAAACGATGAGATGATAAGCAGTGATTGTCATTTTTTGTCTAACTGGAGATAGCTACACAGCAATCATTAACTAATACACCAATGAAGACATGTGACCAATACGAACAGGAGTTTACAGCTAGACCTGAGTCAGGGGTCTCTGGGTGGTGCAAATGATTTACAGATTCAGCTGCTAACCAAAAGATCAAAAGCTCGAGTCCATCCAACTGCTTCTGAAAAAGCCGTCACTTACAACTCTATGGTGCAGAGTCCCTACTGCCAATAACGGGCTTGACATGAGGTGGAGTGAATTGGCTAACAGCTGGTCAGACTTGGGTCTGAATCATACCAACCTTGTGATCTTTGGGCAAATTACGCAACCTCTGTGACTCAATTTCCTCATCCCTAACACGGGGTGATTACATGCCTACCACAAAGCACATTACATCAGTTAATATGTGGGTGCAATTAGCCTAGTACCATGTACATATTGACATTCAATAAACAGAAATGAATACCATCACCACTTCTCCAGATCCACTGTCCAGTAATAACAAACTACCTGCAGATGGGCACTTTTTCCACTCACTCATGCCAGTCTGGGATATACTCCCTCTTTCTGCAATCGCTTTGCCTGTAAGCAATTTCTACCCTCCTTCTACCCTCCACATTCATCCTGTCTCAGTACTCTTCGACTCCTTCTGCGCTCCCACTGTGTAGAGACTACGTTGACGGTCGTTTTCTTGCAGCTATATGAGGATTTTTGTCCTGAAGGACATGCACAAAATGGGTATTCAGGCACAGGGCGTTTCAGGAATGAGTCCCTTGGTCTATGTAAGATACCGAGCAGGAAGGGGACAGTTGCGCAGCTGACCACCACTTGTTAAAACCTCCGGCAGTTAGGAGTCAAATACTCAGGTGAATTGTTTTCTCATTCTCCTGGATTTCCTTTCATTACCCCCAGACAGTTCTTACTACATTATTCAATTCCTTTTTCAATATCTTCTTTTGATTCTATCTCTTTCAGAAGTCTGACTCTCCTCTCAATCTTGTTTTAATAATAAGACACGGAAAATGAACTCTATAAACATACACAATTAGAGAAGGCGAACTAACTTTATTCCTTCAGTTAGGGGTTTCCTCCTGAGCCTGATTAATAACTTCACTCTAAAATCAAGTGGGGTCAGATAAAGTGGAGGCTCCTAGACCAAGATCCCTTTGCCCTCTTAACCCCTCTCTTCCAAACATGCCCACACGCCACGGCCGGCTGACCAGGATGGCACTACATCACATGGCTGAAATAACATTATTTCTGAACTCAGACAATTCTGCTTCTAAGATAAAATCCTGAACAATTACCCAGCTGCATGGCTGCACACACTCAGTCGCTAGGAGTTCCACAAACTAGGGTTTCATCCAGTTTCATCTCAGATTCCTCTTCTTTGGCTTCTGCGACCCTTAGAGTTTTTATCCACATAACAGAGTTCATAACCCAATGCTCATGAGCAATTGCATAAACTGGAAGTCACAGGACAGAGGAATACATGGGAGAGGGATGGCCAGTTTGGGAGGAATCGGTAGCAGTTTCTGGAGGAGGTGACACTAGAAGTGAGGACATTGTAGAGGATGGGTAAGAGAGAGAGCAAGGAAGGGTCGTTGGAAACCATGTGGGAATGTGGGAAAGTGGCCATTGAGTCAGTCCTGACTCAGGACAGTCTGTGCACCAGAGTGAACCATGCTCCATAGGATTTTTAAAGCATGATTTTCAGAGGCTAGGTCACCAGACCTTCCTCCCAAAGCACTTGTGATCATCTGAGGGAGTTAACCGGTTGTATCCCAGCAACTTCAATATACCAAGGTAGGCATAGGGACGAAAATCACTCTCTCTCCCACCCCCACCTGTGTGTGTGTGTGTGTGTGTGTGTGCTCATTCATCACTCATATGACAGGGACACAACAATTAGCAATTTGATGGATCTGGGACATAGACCATGTAGTAGAAGCAGGAGATCCTGGGATGAATCTGATTAGTCTCCTGGGATGAATATGAATACAAAGGACAAAGATGTCACATATGAAGTTCTCTGTAAATTAAAGATCTTGGACAGGCATGAGGTATATCAGCTGTCCTAGAAGAGATGCCTCCACTACTACTTCACAGACTCCCTTCCAGTTGCCACAGTCCATTCATTCTTAACAGAATTTGCTGAACCATTTCCTTAAAAACATATATTTAAGAAATTCAACATTTTTTTACTGTGAATTAGGTGGGGATTTGCATTTCATGTAATCTATTTTATATTTAACAATTTAAATTGCCTCTTCAGCCTCCCAAGAGCTTCCTGACCCCAACCCTCTGATTTCTCATCTCCCTCGTGTGGATTACTATCTTTCTTGTCATCCAAGTTAAACCCTGTCAACTCTGGAGTCAGTTGCTTTATATTCCCTCACTTGCCCTTTCCCCTTGGTAAACTGCCAAAATCTATTCCCTTTGTTATTGAAGTCTTTGTTTCATGTTTTATTTGTTTGGTTTTGTTTTCTTTATTACAGTGATTGCATACTTTGTTCTTTTGTGATTGACTAACTTCACTCAGCAGAATGGTTTCCAGGTCCATTCATGCCATGTGATGTTCTCTGGTTTAGTGTTTTTAAAAAATCATTTTATTGGGGGTTCACACAACTCTTATCACAATCCATATGTACATCCACTGTGTCAAGCACATTTGTACATTTGTTGCTCTCATCATTCTCAAAACATTTTAGAAACATTTTCTTTCTACTTGAGCCCTTGAGCTCCTCATTTTCCCCTCCGTCCCCATAATCCCCACCCTCATGAACCCTTGATAATTTATAAATTATTATTATTATATCATATCTTACACTGCCCAACATCTCCCTTCACTCACTTTTCTGTTGCCCATCCCTCAGGGAGGAGGTTGTGTGTAGGTCCTTGTAATGAGTTTCCCCTTTCTACTCCACCTTCCTTCCATCTTCCCGGTATCACCATTCTCACCACTTGTCCTGAAGGGATCATCTGTCCTGGATTTCCTGTGTCTCCAATTCCTATCTGTATCAGTGCACATCCTCTGATCTGGCCAGATTTTTAAGGTAGAATTGGGATCATGATAGTGGGCATGGGGGCATGGGGAGAAAGCATTTAAGAACTAGAGGAAAGTTGTGTGTTTACCAATGTTACACTGCACCCTTATTGGCTCATCTCCTCCCTGTGACCCCTCTGCAAAGGGACACCCACTTGCCTGGAGATGAGCCTTGGGTCCCCAATCTGCACTCATGCTCATTCACAATAATATGATTTTTTTGTTCTTTGATGCCTGATACCTGATCCCTGCAGCACCTCGTGATCACACAGGCAGGTGTACTTCTTCCATGTGAGCTTTGTTGCTTCTGAGCTAGATGGCTGCTTGTTTACCTTCTAGCCTTTAAGACCCCAGACGTTCTATCTCTCAATAGTCAGGCACCATCAGCCTTCTTCACAACACTTGCTTATGCACACGATGTCCTCAACATTCATAAGGGGGAAGGTGAGAACACAATGATATGATTTTTTATTCTTTGATGTCTGATACCTGATCACTTAAAAACCTCGTGAGGACATTGACTGGTGTGCTTCTTCCTTGTGGGTTTTTTTGTTTCTGAGCTAGATGGCCACTTGTTTGCCTTCAAGTCTTTCAGACCCCAGATACTCTTTCTTTGATAGTGAAGCACCATCAACTTTCATTGCCACACTTGCTTATGCACACATTTGTCTTCAGTTACCGTGTAGGGAAGGTGAGCATCATGGAATGCCAGTTTAATAGAACAAAGTGTTCTTTCATTGGGGGAGTACTTGAATGGAGGCCCAATGTCCATCTCCTACCATAATACTAAACCTATAAATATATGCACATAGATCTATTTCCCCATCATCACATATAAATATATTTACATATGTACATGCCTGTATTTAGGCCTCTATAAATGTCCTTTGCCTCTAGTTCTTTCCTCTATTTCCTTTTACTTTCCTCTTGTCCCACTATCATGCTTAGCCTTCATTTGGGTTTCAGAAATTCCTCTCAGTTACATTGCCCTTGACCACTACCTATCAGGCCACATACACTCGCTTTGCCACTGGTTTTGAATCACTTGTTGTTCCATTATGTCTGGGTGGGTTTACACCACTTTCTTTCCCCAACCTCTCCATGTCCCAAGTCCCCCTGGAACCATTGATCCCATTGTTTTCTTCTCCCCATTGTTTATCCAGCCTATCTTATCTAGATAGTCCTGCCAAGAAAATAATATGCACATAAAAACAAGACAGCACCAAAGTGACACAGGAAAAGAAAACAACTACAGCAACAACAACAAAAAGTAAAATCTGGAAATAGTTCAAGGTCTGTTTGTTGACCTTTAGGAGTGTTTTCCAGTCCAGTGTGAAGGAGTGCGACACCCTGGCCCCAAAGTCTATTTTTAATACTCCCTCAAGACTTCCTTGCTCTGCTCCCCTTGCTGTTCTGTTGCACGCCTTTAGTGTTCAGCCTTGGTGTGGTGGGCACAAATCCCACACTGTGTCTGCAGTGTTGTACCCTGTAGGGCTATGAGTCAGTGTGGGATGTTGCATCTCATAGTGCCATATGGTCCTCTCATGCACTGGCTGTTCTGAGCTGAGCTATTGTGCTCAGGGATTGGTGGGCCAGGGTGTCCTCCACTCCCTTCCTCCCACTTCATTTGGTTCCGCTTCCATCTGGGTATGGTAGGTCAGTTCCTTTCCCCCACCAGAAGGTCTAGTGTTGTTCTCTGTGACACACACTTCCAAGGTGGGTCTCAGGCTGGTTCTGGTTGGGGCCAGCCCTATAGTCCATTCATTTTATGGACTCCCCCATGTATTACGTTGCCCTCCTGGTTTGGCGTGTCGTGGTGGGGTATGTATGCTCATTCCACTTCTATGGAGACGCAACCAACATTCTCCCCCTGGTTGGGTTTGTGCCCTGTTCCCCCAATATCATCATCTCAGTTACTCTGGCCTCCCTCATTCTCCATTCTCATTCCCCTTCCCTTTCTTTATGATGGACTCATATGTACCTCTCTGGGTTTGGTCTGACTTCCTCCCAACTACTTATGTTTCCACCCGTCTACTGTGAGATAAGTGTATGTTCTTCTATTCCTGCTGTGCTGAGTGTACTTACCTCAGGGGACTCGTGTTACACCTATCCTTTTGAGATTGGCTTACCTCGCTTGACATGATTCCTTCCCACTCTTCCCATGAAATGATGTGTTTCATGTGATCGTTTGTGCTTTTCAGTGCTGCATAGTTCTCCATTGTGCATATATGCAAGATGTTTACTAATCCACCCATGATGGAAACTTAGGTTGCTTGCAAATTTTTGTGATTGTGAATTGTGCTGCAATGACCATTGGAGCGCAGATTCCTGGTCATGTTTTATTTGTTACCTCCTCTGGGTATATGCCTAGTAGAAGGATGACTGGGTCATAATGCAGATCAATTTCCATTTTTCTTTAAGTATCTCCAGATTGTTTCCACAGTGGCTGTACATATCAACACAACCACCAGCAGTGGAGGAGGGCTCCGATTTCACCAAAGCCCCTCCAACACTTGCTGCTCTCTGATTTTCTGATTTGGGCAAGCCTCGCAGGTGTTAGGTGGTATCTTATGACTGTTTTAATTTGCATTTCTCTTATGCCTAATGACCAGGAACACTTTCTCATATGCTTGTTGGCCATATTGGTCTCCTCTCTAGTGAAGGTTCTTTTCACTTCTTTGCCCACTTCCTTAGGGGGCTAACTGTTTTCCTTTTTTGCAGGCCAGGAAGGTGTTATGCATTTTAGTTATGAGCCCTTTGTCAGATGTGTCATTACTAAAAATCCTTTCCCAGTCTGTGGGTTGTCTCGTTACCCTCTTGGTGAAGTCTTTCAAGGTGCACAGTGCTTTATTCTTATAAAATTCCATTTGTCAGTTTCCAGTTCACCTGTGTGTGCACCCTTCCCTATTGCAGTGAGCCTATGAGTTCCCTGGGCCAGTGCTCTGAGGTTAGTCCCAATTCCCTCCTTGATGGTCCTGATGGTTTGGGGTTTAACTTCTAGGTCTGTGATCCACCTTGAATTTATTCTTGTGCATGGAGTTAGGTCAATGTCTTGTTTCATTTTTCTACATGTGGATATCCATTGTTTCCAGCACCACTTGTTAAAAAGGTTCATCTGCTTCCCACTTAGTAGTTTGGGGACTGTTGTCGATCACTTGTCTACATGTAGATGGTTTTATTCCTGGATTTTCTATTCTTTTCCACTGGTATGAGTATTTGTCATTGTGCCAGTCCCATGCTGTTTTGTCCACTGTAGCTGTGTAATAGTTATTAAAATCAGGTAAGGTGAGTCCTCCAACTTTGTTCTTCTTCTTAAGGAGTTCTCTGCTAATTCTGGCCTTTTTCCCTCTCCATATGAAATTGTTGATCAGTTTTTCCAATTCTGTGAGGAAGGGTGTTGCTATTTGAATCAAAATATCGTTGAACTTATAAAGTGCTTTGGGTAAAATTGTCATCTATACTATGTTGAGCCTTCCAATCCAGCAGCATGAGATGTTCTTCCATTTGAGCAGGTCACTTTTGGTTTCCTTTAGTAGAGTCTTAAAGTTTTCCTTGTATAGTTTTTTTAGTTTGTTGTTGTTGTTTTGTATATTCCTAGGTATTTTAGTTTGTTCTTGGCTATTGTGAAGTGTACTGCTTTCTTGATCTCCTCTTCCATGGTCCTGTCTGATATACATAGCAAACCTACAGACTTCTGTTTGTTGATCTTGTATACTACCACTCTTCCATATTCTTCCGTATCTGTAAGTACACACACTGTGGAGCTTTGGGGGATTTCAATGTACAGGATCATGTCCTATGAAAATAGTGACAGTCTCACCTCCTCTTCTCTCATTCGATACCTTTAATGTCCTTCTGCTGTCTTATGTTGTTACCTTGAGGAATTTACCTTCCATTCCTATCTTCGTGAGTGTCTTAATAAGGAATGGGTGTTGGATGTTGTCAAATGTTTTGTCTGAATCTATGGATATTATCAAATGGTTTTATCCTTTTTCTTATCAATGTAGTGTATAATATTGATGGATTTTCAGATGTTAAACTATCCCTGCATCCCTGGGATGAATCCTACCTTGTCATGTTGGATGCTATGTTTTCTATACTTTTGTATTCTATTGGCCAATATTTGGTAAGGATTTTTGCATTTATGTTCATTAGCAATATCGGTCGGCAGTTCTCTATACTTGTGGGGTCTTTGTTTGATTTAAAAATATACGCTAGCTTCGTAGAATGAGTTTGGAAATTTGTTATCCTTTTCAGTGCTATGGAATACTTTGTGGAGGATCTGGGTCAACTCTTCCTGAATGCTTGGTGGAAGTCTGTTGTGAGCCATCTGGCCTGGGAGCTTTTTTGGTTAGTAGCTTCTTGATGACCTTCTCTATTTCTTCTTTCACTATGGGTTTGTTGAGGTTCTTGACCTCTGTCAGAGATAATCTAGGGAGGGACTTTTTCCAAGTATATATCCATGTCTTCCCCGTTTCTGAATTCATTAGAACACAGACTTTCATTGTACCTTCATTTTGATTATCCTTTTTAATCTCATTGGGGTCTGTTGTAATTACCTGTTTCATCCTTCATCCTGGCTATTGATATTTGTTCCTTCCTATCCTTGGTCAGATTTGTCAGCGGTCTGTGAATTCTGTTGATCCTTTCATAGAACCAGCTTTTTGGTGCATTTATCTTTTGCATCCTTCTCTTGTCCCACTGGTTTAATGCTGCCCTGATTTTTATTATTTATTTTCTTTAGCTATTGGAGGGGTTGTTCTGTTGACTCTGTTCTAGTTGTTGGAGGTTTTGTGATAACCTATCTGTCATAAGCCTCTCTTCTTTTTTAATACATGCATTTAAAGATATCAAGCTTCCTCTGATAACTTCCTTCACAGTATCCCATACGTTTTGATACATTGTATTCTCATTCTCATTAATTTCTAGACACTTCCTAATATCCTCTCTAATCTGGAACTGTACCCATTCATGTCAAGGAGAGTAATTTTCATCTTCCAATTGACTGCCCTGGCTTTTCGGGACTTCCTATTGTTAATCTCCAGCTTTGTGGCATGGTGATCTGGAAAGTTGTCTGAATAAATCTATATATTTGAATTTACTCAGGCTGGCCCAGCGTGTGGTCCATTCTCAGAAATGATCCATGTGAGCTTGAGAAGAATGTGAAATTTTTGTGTATTTGGATGGAAAGTTCTATAAATATTTATCAGGCCCAGTTTCCTAATTATATGTTTAGCTCTATAGCTTATTTGCGGAGCTTCTTACCCAGTGATCTGTCTTTCTCTGATAGCGGAGTATTAAAGTCACCTACTATGATTGTTGAATCCGTGATTTCTCTTTTCATCTTTTTAAAAGTTTGATGAAATTACCCGCTCCATTGTTGGGTGTGTATATATTCAATATGCGAACTGGTTCTTGGTTTACTGAGCCTTTGAGCATCATGTAGTGTTCCTCCTTATCTCTTTTTATGGTTTGAAACTTGAGGTCCATTTTGTCAAAGATTAAGATAGTCACCCCTGTTGTTGTTTTTTAAGTTGTCATTTGCCTGCTATACTCTCCGCCAGCTTTCATTCTTAGTTTATTTTTGTCTGTGTGTTTAACATGTGTCTCTTGCAGGCAACAGACTGATGGATTATGTTTTCTGAACCTGTCCTCCAGCCTTTTTATTTTAATATATGAATTGAGTCCATTGGTTTAAGAGTTAGTATCACAATCTGTAGATTCATTGTTGTCATACCCTGCCTTGTGTTTTGGATGCTTTCCTATCTCCCTGCATATCAGTGTGCTGTGTTTGCGTGGGGTGTTTCTATCTTGTCTTATTTTCCCTCTGAGGCCCTGTTGTTTTGGTAATTGTTGCTGGCACATTGGCTTCCAGATGGAGAAGGGCTATATGGTGGTCTCCTGCTTATGCTTGGTGGAGGTTGATCCTCTTGCTATAGAGAGTCAGCCAGTTTCTTCCACAGGGTCGGGTGTCTTGAAGCATATTTTTTTTAGTTTTTCCTTGTCATAGAAGAACTTGATCTATCTTAATGGATAATTTAGCAAGGTAAAGGTTGCTGGGGGAGGCATGTTTTACTTTCAGCTTTTGGAAAAATGTTGCTCCACTCTCTCCTCCTCTTCATGGTGTTTGCTGATAGGTTTGAGCATATTGTTGCCTGAGCTCCTTTGTATGTGACTGTCTTCCTTTCTCTCGCTGCTCTTAAAATTTTCTCTTTTTCCTCTAAGTTGGATAATTTTACTATTATATGTCTTGGTGGGTTCTTCTTGGGCTGTAATCTAGTTGGTGTCCTTTCTGCTTCCTCTATGAGTGCCTGGTTCTCACTCATTAAGCTGGGAAAGTTTTGTCCCAGAAATTCCTTCGCTGTCTTGGCTGTGGACTTGTGTGTTGTGTTCTGCTCCAGTAGACCAATTATTCAAATACTATTCCTCTTCATAATATATGTCATTGAGCTCGTGTTATCTCCTGCTTCTTTAATTTTCCTGTCCAAACAGTCTTTCCCGCTTGCTGAGGTCTGAGTGTCTTCAGAGGCAGAGTGCCATATTAGTGATCTTGAAGACACTCCTGCCTCTTCAAGCCTGATCGTAATTCTGTAACCTTGTGTGTGGCTTCTACTACCTCCTCCGTTAGCACCTGTATTTCCCTTTGGTGTGTGGACTTCATCCCCTCTATTGTGGACTTTATCTCCTCTATTGTTGCATCCTTATTCTTCGTTGCTTCCCTCAGCTCCTGTATTACTGTGAGCAGACTTCTGAAGATTTCCTTCTGTGACAGATCCAGGTCTGATTCTTCTATGAGAGTCATTAACTCTGATATTGTGTTTTGTCTCTCTGTTATTTTTGTTGGGAGTGATGTGGCATGTTTATTTTTCCTTGATCCTTTTGTAGGCCCCATGTTTCTGGGAGATCATAGGACCCTTAGGTCCTTCGCTGTGTTACTATTTAGGATGCTTTCAGTGGGCTGTCTGCAACCTACTATAGAGATGGGTCAGACTGCCAGGTAGCCAGAGTTCTTCAATCGTTCAGTGGATAACATTGGTGCGAAGTTTCAGTGACTCTAGTGGGTGCTGGGGCTAAATGAACGCCTTAGGACTGCTTTGACCTGGTCAATCAGGGCACACCTAATAGCCTTTTTTTCTGGTTTAATTGAGAGAGGAAGTAAAGGAAAATCAACAAAAGAAGAGAAAAAAGAAAAATAATGAAAAAGAAAGAAATACAAAAATATATTTTCCCTCTTTTCCCTCTCATTTTTAAAGATGCCTAATAGAAGGCTAAAGTAGGGGAGGCCTAACTGCCATGAGAGTTGGTGCTGATCTAGGGCTCTGAAGTCAGGCTATGTTAAGGGAATGAATGCTCTTCAGCTCAATTATGCACTTCCCCCAGATCCCTGCAGGACTGTAGTGTTGGACGGAAAGGCAGAAGGTACGAAAGACTGGGCAGCAAGGGACACTACCATGGCGTGGGTCCAGTCCAGGAGTAAGGAGAAGTGACCCTTGCGGGAAATGCTGGGCCGAGGTGCCAGGCCCCTGTGCTGACAGGAATTGGCAGGGGCCAGAAGGCATTTGGGGCTGCTGTTGTTGGGGACACCACAAGGTACTGCAGTGTCTTGGACCGTCCAGAGTGGACAGAAACGGTTCCAGTGGGCAACGCAAAGCCAGTTCCTTAGCCTCCATAGCATGCAGGAATGCTTATTGTTCCGGCCACCGGCGCTGTGAACTGTGCAGGGCTCCGCAGTGGTTTGGGCCGAGCCAGGAAAGGACAGAAGTGGTTCCTGCGGGAAACACAGGGCATTGGCACCAGCCATCCACACTGGCAGGGACATGCTGGGGCAGGCAGGCTTTACGTTTGGGACTGTTTGTACTGGGAACCTTGCAGGGCACCGTAGTGAGGTGTGCTGGCATAAAACAGCTTTGGCGGAAATGCAGGGCCATAGGTAGAAGTGGGATGGGCCCCGGCAGCGGGCGCTCACCGGCGAGAAGTGCCCAGGGCTGGCGGCTGAGAGCAATGCGACCTCCCAGGCAGCGAGCGGGAGCGAACCTGGCGAGAGCGAGCAGGCAAATGGGGGTGCCTGTGGCAGGGTCCCAGGCAGCAATGGGGTGGATCCCCAGTGCAGGTCACCTACCCAGATATAGTAGATTGAAAGTCAGCTAACAGGGCCCTGGGTGAATGGAAGGAGGGACCCAAGCCCGAGGGAGGATCGCTGCCATGTGGTGAGAGGAAATTGTAGGAAAGGGAAACTTCTCATGAGTAGTCAGCTGCTGTAGGGGTCCCGCCACTGCTGCACGTGACTCGGCAGTGCAGCCAAGCAACTCCTGGTGTGGAGACCTGACCTGGGGTGGGGTGGGTCAATCACTGATTGTGGTTGAGGTGCAGACAAACGCTGGGCTCACTCAGCCTGATGAGCCAACATGTCCCAAGAATTGGATGCCAGAACACCAGGTCCATGGCTTAGGACAGATGCGTAGGGAGGTGAGGGGGGAGGTCTCAGGGGGAATCTCTCACTCACCAGAATCCTTCCATTTGACTACCTGGACACTAAGCCTGCCTTGCTCAAAAGATGCCGCTCACCTGGTCGCCATCTTAACCAATCCTTTTTTTTTTTTAAACCTATATATAGTATCACATTGTGTGTTAGGCACCAAAATTTCTTTATCCATTCTATTGATGGGTATTTAGGTATTTCCATATTTTCTATATTGTGCCATCAACATGCGTGTGCATATATCAGTTTGTGTTTGTGTTAGGATTCTTACTTCTTTAGGCCTTACAGAATTTTTATTCCCAGATGCTTGGCATAGCACCATACCACTTTCTACAGTCCTAGTAACTGGATTTGAGGGTTCATTTCCACAGACTGTTCAGCATTTGCTATGTTTTGCTTTTGGTACTTGCCTTTCATTGTTGATATAAAGTAGTATCCAAGTATTGGTTGATTTGCATCTCCCTGATGGCTACTGGTTGTGAGCATTTATTCATATTCTTTGGCCATCTTTGGATGTCATCTTTGGTGCACTTTCTCTTCCTGTTCTCTGGCCATTTTTAATTGGATTGTTCACCTTTTTTCTTATTGAGGTTTTGTAACATTCTATAGATTTTAGAGGTTAGTTCCTTGTCCATTGTGCAACTGCCGATTTGTTTTTCCCATCTGTGGTTTCTGTTTTCATTTTTTATGAAGTAGCTACTTGTTTTAAACAGGTTCCACTCATCTGTTTTGTCTTTACTGTGTGTGTTTCCTTTGTTAGGTTTAATGATGTGTTCATTACCTGAAATCATGCCCTTAAATATGTCCCTATTTTCTCATGGATGAGATTTACATGTAGGTCTTTGGTTTACCTTGAGTTTGTTTTTGTATATGGGGTGAAGCATGGGTTCTGATTCATTCTTTGGCAAAGACATCCAATTTTCCCAGCACCCTTTGTTGACGAGGCTATCTCTAAATTAATATTTTGGACCCTTTGTAAAAGATCAGTTGCTTTTAGGTGGGTGAGTTTATCTCTGGATTGACTCTTCTATTCCATTGATCCATGTATCTATCATTGTATTAGTACAAGGATATTCTAACTATTGTGGCTGTATAGTAGGTTTTGAAGTAAGAAATGGAGAGACATCCTACTTTGTTCTTACTTTTCAGAAGTTCTTTGCTTATCCTATTTTCCTTCCTCTCCATATGAAATTAATAATCTGTTTATCCATTTTATAACTAAAGAATTAAGTTGAGATCTATATCAGAATTTCACTGTCTACAGATTGTGATGGACTTTGATATTCCTGGTCAGTAGCTCAAAACCACCAGCCCCTCCATGGAAGAGAGACAGGGCTTCCTTCTTTCTTAAAGAGTTACAGGCTTGGAAATTCACAGGAGAAATACCACCCTCTCCTAAAGGGTCACTATGAATCAGCATTGACTTGATGGCTGTGAGTTTGGTTTCAGTTAGATAGTATCGACATTTTCACAATATTAAGGCTTCCTGTCCATAAACAAAATAGTCTTCTGTTTATGTAGTTCACCTTTCTCTTTAAAATGTTCATTCATTCTAAATACAGAGTATAATCATGTATGTGAGTGTTTACAAGTTGTTATACAATTGAATGATTGGTCATTTTCATTTCTCCACCTAGTTGTGTTTCTGTTGAATTTATGTTTCAAGGCCATAAGCACTGGTACTCAGTGTGTGCACGAATAATTGGGAGCCACTTGCTTAATTCCATTATCGAAGAAACAAAATAATTTCTCTTTCCATTCAGGCCTGTTATTCAGTAATCTGTGGCAGCAAAGGAGAACAGAAATTGCTGTCTGGGTTTCCTATGCATTTCATTTAAATAATAATATTTGAGAAAATTAATTATTGTGTGCTTGATATCTAAGGCATAGATCCTTGCGGTTGGGGGACTTCAATGAAAATGCTGATTGATTACAGAAGCAAATAGTTCACCATATCATTTTTAAACAGTTTTATTGCCATTTAATTCACTTACCATCTAGTAAAATATATTTTAATATGTATTGATATGTAAATATATCAATACATTAAAAAGAGTTGTGCAATTATCACAATCAATTTTAGAATATTTTCTATATTCATGTACCCATTATTATTAGCTTCCCACTACTTTCAACCTTTTCTGCGATAACTCTAAAGAAATACTAATCTATTTATTATCTCTGTGAATTTACCTTCCTTGAATTTCATATAAGGAGAATCATATAAAAGCCCTAACATCTATAACAAAATAAAACATAATAAAACCTCAATCCAAGAGAAAGCAAATATAATAGAAACTAGAACAAAGTTAAAATGGGTCAAAGTGGCAAATTAATGATAAGATGTTAAATGCTAACCTATCTATATTTACAGTAATCACTTTCCAGTGCACTCTGCCTGGGGAAAGAGTATTCCCACCGCTGGTCAATGGGCAGAGATAGTTAAATGGAAGCTTCATCCACGTGAGAAATCCACATATGGATTTGGAATTTTCACTGTCCTTCCTGTTGTTAGGTGTTCTTAAGTCAGTTCTGGCTCATAGAGAAAACAGAACAGACCACTGCCTGGTCTTACAACATCCTTACGATTGTTCTATATTTAACCCTATTGTTGCAACTGCTGTGCCAATCCATCTAGTCAAGGACCTTCGTTGGTTTTTTTCCCCCTATTTCATTGCCTATACACTTTAGAAAGCATGATGTCTTTCTTCAGAGACTGGTCTCTCCTGACAATACGCCCCAAGTATGTGAGATGAAGTCTCACCATCCTTGTCCCTAAAGAATATTCTAACAGTACTTCTTCCAGGACAAATGTGTTTGTTCTTTTGGCAGCTCATGGTATTTCAATATTCTTTGCCAACGCAATAGTTCAAATGCACTGATTTCCCTCAATCTTCCTTATTCAGTGTTTAAATTTCACATGCATATGAGGTGATTGAAAATACCATGATTTGGATCAAGCTAACCTTAGTATTTGTGTTACTATGGGTAAATTAGAGAAACAAATTCATAGAAACTCAGAGTTGTATAAGAGAGAGTTCTATATAAAGGGTAATTGTACATTTAGAAAGCATCCCAAGTCAGTGCAGTCCAAGCCCATATGTCTGACATTATTGCAGATGTCCGATACCAATCTATAAAGTCCTCTCCAGACTTACTAAACAAATGCAATGATGCTGAATGTAGGATGATTACAGGCCAGTGGGTAGAAGTCTTTGCATCCAGTAGTGTAAGCATCTCAGCACTCAATGGGGTCTCCACATGGCTTCTCCAGCTTCCAGGGCTGCATCAGGTTAGGCCCATGTGGCTCCTCCTCAGGTAAGTCTTGCAGGGAGTCTGCAGAAAGAGAGAAACATCTCCCATCACGAAGGAGAAAAATACAGGAGTTCCCAGAATTTTCAGGAGAAGGCCATGCCCACACAGAGGACTCATTGGTTATATCTTGATTGACAGGCCAGACTCCACCCCTTCACTTGTAATGCTCTCAAATTGACCACATTGTGTAACTACCACAGTCCTCAAAATAACATCCTTGCTTTTCAACCCTTACAGAGTTCATGTGCAGCAGATTTCCCCAATGCAATGTGTCCTTTGATCTCTTGGCAGCTGTTTCCATCAGCGTTCATTGTGGATCCAAGTAAGACAAAATCCTTGACAATTTCAACCTGTCTCTATTTATCATGATGTCATCTATTGGCCCAGTTGTAAGGTTTGGGGGTTTCTTCACATTGAGTTGCAATCCATAACTAAGACTGCAATCTTTGATCTTTATCAGCAAGTATTTCAAGTTCTCCTTATTTTCAGCAAGCAAGGTTGCATCATTTACAGATAGCAGGTTGTTAATAAGCTTTGCTCTAATGCTGATGCTGCATTCTTATTCATATAACCCAGTTTCTTTGATTATTTGATCAACTGTCGTCTATGCCCTGTGAATTATTAAGGTGGATTTTTAGTCAAATATTTCTCTAAAACTATGTGAGACAGCAATGCAGGTTAGACACAAGTCCAAAATTACAATAATGCTCATTCACTTAGCAAAACTATATGTACAGGACTTACAAATGTCACAAAACACAATGGATATATGTATGGATTGTAAATAAGAGTTGTACAAGCCCCTAATAATATGATAAAAATGTCACAAAAACAGATATCATATGAAAATAGCAAGCATATGGTAGTCTTAACTTGCCAATTGTTGGACAACCTCTAAAGCAAGAGATTTGGACAATATTCATTGATTTCCATATCTACTACCTTGGGATAGCAGTCCTCTGTGTCTTCTCACATTAGGGTGTTTCAGCTTTAAGTCCAAAGTAGTATTTCAGTTCCTTTCATCTGGAACAGATGTGTGGAAGATAAAATCCAGTTCCCTTGGTAGGGTTTCCAAGTCACATAGTGCCCTGTGGTCTATGAATAATGCTGTGGATCTTGAAGAGACAAAATCTAAAATCCAGGACACCTATAGAGCACACAGCCAGGGTCACCAAAGCTCAAAAAGAAACTCTGCCAAAATTACTTAGACTCCAAATTCAAGCATTTGCCATTATTATGTTGCTAATCAACTGTGTTTTAAATTTACTTTTTATTTTTAACAGTTTCATTGGCATATGATTCATATATCATACAATTCAGTAGTTCAACTATATTAAGAATTGTACATTGTATATTAAGAATTGTCTTAATATGATTGAACTATTGAATAGTATGATATGTGAATTATATGCCAATAAAACTGTTTTAAGTGGATGATTAATAATAGAAAACTGGGAAGATTCTCCCATTGGAAGTCTATATACGTAAAACAAAGTGTTTCCCTACGGGCAGTGTTTGCACCAACAGAAGTGAAATCCCCTCAGAGGCAGACATATCCCTCCCTTCTCTGATCATAAATTCCTGTTGAAGTTCACTCATCACCATTTAGGAGTGTCCATGAATTTGGGGTCTTCATAAGAATGCTTCATGGGAGAAATTATTTGATTTAGTCTTGATCCCCACTAAATAAAAACTGGCTTCAGCTGAACAAAAAAGAGAGTGATAAATAAATCTTAATCATTAGAAAGACCACAAAATTGTTTGGGAGATTGGATGAAATGATTACATGACCATAGAACATCTGTCTTTGTCTTGGTGTTTTGTCCTTATAGTAATAGTCGTACACAATATTTTTCCTTTTGTGATCGACTAACTTTGCACAGCAAATCTTCTCCAGGTCCATCCATGTCATGAAGTGCCTTGCAGTTCCATCAATTTTTATTTTTTTAAACAACACTTAGTATTCCATTGTACGTGTATAAAGTTTCTTTATCTAGTGTTCTACTTTGATCTTTTTCAATTTCCTTGCTATTGTGAGCAATCATTGCACCCTTATTCAGCCCGGTACATAGTTTTGCAAATGAAGTAATATATTGTGATTTGGCGCTGGCTCACACAGTCATAGTAAGGCAAGATTCCGAGCATTGGAAGCACTCGCTGATATCCCTCTGTGGAAATGATCTTAGAGGGGAGAGTATAGATTCAGAGGGTGGCCTCTGCCTAATAGTACTGTACCCTTAGCAGGGAGAGGAATTTTGCTTTCATTGTGATATAACTTTGGGCTTGGACTCCTGAAGAAAAAATCTTTTTGAATATTTGATCCTTCTAGGCATGTACCTACTCAGGAAGCTTTTGTCAATTTGCATAAATGTGCAAAACTGGGATGGAGGGTCTCAGAAGACAGGAACATGAATATTCACTCTACTGCCTTTAATTCTACATCACCGTATTTCTGCCAAAGCCCATCAGCCTCTAGTACCAGTTTGTGAAGTCAGGGATGGCAGTAACTCTAGAAGCATCCCTGTTATCTTTGCTGTTGTGGTATATATACACACACACACACACACACACACACACACATATATATTATCTGATCAGACCATACAAAATGTCTAGAAGAAGCAAGTGCACAAGGATACTTCTTTTTAGTGTTTAATAGGGATTGAGGGGAGAGAAGAATTGTTATAAAACAGGGTGATTTCTTAACATTTTTGTAATAAAAATATTTGGTTAAATGTATTTTACAACAAAATATAAATGTTTAAGTATTGTCTTACATTTGAAGTGAAATCTGCCACATGGAACTTTTTCATGGTGGTATATGGTGTCTTTGGGATCTTAAAGAATAAATAAGCACATTAGTCCCTGTTTGGACTTACTGGGTCAATTCAAAGTATTAATTAGAATAGGTAAGATTGGATTTGGATCAGTTTTGCTGCAGAAAAAATGATTTTGACTTAACTGATAAACCTGACTTGAATGGTTAAAACTTTGTCAGTTGATCCCTCTCTGATGCATGTTGGGCCTGATCTGGTTTTCATAAAAGCATTTTCACTTAAACCTCTGTGTGTGTGTGTGTTCCATATTGGAGTTTGTCTCAGACGTATTTTGTCATTGGAGTTAACCTTCTAGAATCTTTTGTTATATGGTTTTCTACATATGAAACCCAGGATTGATGAATCTATAAAGACAGCAAGTAAAATAAGGGTTCCTGGGAGGTACAGTGGGAGGTGGAGGATAAAGGGGAGCTGATATCAAGGAGTTCAAGAAGGAAGAGAATGTTTCAAAACGGATTGTGGTAGCAATTATACAACTACTTGATGTGATTTCACTTGTGTGGAATGATATGATTATCTATATTGGCTCCCAATAAAATGGTTTTGAAAAAAATTAATTTCTTACCCATCTACCTACAGACAACAGATTTTCAGTGAAGGACCAAACAACATTGAGTAGGAAAGAGATAACCTCGTTTACAAATGATGCTGGCAAAATTGGATCTCCATCTGCAAAATAATGAAACAGGACCCATAACTCACCTCATGCACAAAAAGAGCTCAAGATGGATTAGAGACCTAAATGTAAATCGCAGAGCTACAGATTAAAGGGCCCTATTGCAGGGCACACACCTAACATCAAATATAATAGTGGAAGCAACCACATTAGAACACAACATAGATGACTGGAACCTACCAAAAAATGACATTTATGTGCATCCAAAGGCTTCATCAATAGAGTAAAAGAGAACCCACAGGCTGGGAAAGTTTTTTTAATCAGAAACACAATGGACAAGGGAATAATCTCTAAAATCTATAAAATTCTGTAACACCTCATTAAGGAAAAACCAAATAATCCAATTAAAAGTTGACAAAATACATGAACAGACAGTTCACCAAAAATTACATTCAAAGGGCTAAAAAACTATGAAAAATTTTTCAAAATCACTCCCCATCTGAAGATACAAATAAAAAATAATGATGAGATTCACAAAAAAAACAGTTTTTATTACAAAAGCAGAGAAAACACACTGGAGAGTTTGTGGAGAGATCGAAACTCTTATTCAATGCTTGTGGGATTATAAATGTGAGCAACCATTGGGGAAAATGATATGGTTCTACTTAAAACAACTGGGAATAGATATCCCATAGAACATAGCAATACTTCTCCTGTGTATATATTCCAAAGAAATGAGACAAAAAAAACAACAACAGACATAGGTTCTCCCATGTTAAATGCAACACAATTCACAATAGCAAGAAGCTGGAAACAGCCCACATGCTCTTCAGTAGAAGAATGAAAAAAGACACTCTGGTACATGCATAATGGAATACTATGCATCTCTACAAAACAGCGATGAAGTCACAAAGCATCTCCTGACATGACTGGATCAGGAAACCATCATGCTGAGTGAAGTTAGTCAATCACGGCAAACGTAGCACTTGCTCTAGATTTACGTAATCTAATCCAATCTCGCAAGCAAAGAGGCAGTGTGACTGTTCCCCTTATTCTACATGTTGAAAACCTCTTTGATAGCAGAGGCTTTACCTCAGCTGAGGTCAGGTTTTCAAGTTGTGGGAGAGGGAAAGGACCAATCATGTCCTACTATATAGCATTGCTCCACAGTCACTCCAAATCTGCAAGCACGCCTACAAGGGCACCAGTACATTTTAGCGGATATTCAAAGCCAGAGGTTACATGGGAGGCAATCTCTGTCTCACAGAAATGATTTCACTTTTGTTCGTGGGTCAACCAGGAGGAGCAACCTGCCATTGTGAAAACATGCTTAACATTATGCACATAGATTCCAATGGGAGGATGCCCAGTATTATGTCCCTAATGAGCCCTTAGTGACCTGGACCACATGCTATAGACAACCAGGACATTAGCTTTTGTCCTTTTGAGCGACATAACATCCTTCCTAGGTCACACCAGAACTATCCAATTTAGAAACTCCACTAAGAAAACCAGACATTACCACAAACACACCTGTAGCAGATTAATGCAACTGAAATACTCTCTTGGATGTAAAACTGAAAAACCCTAGTGTGAGAAGGAGCTGATGATAACTAATCCAAGATTGTGGATTTGGAAGTTATTGGACCTGATTGAAATCTCTTGCAAATAATTAGCAATGTAAGACTACCACATATCTGCTATTTTTGTACTCTCTTTACTTTTTTACTACATGTCTTATTTAGTCCAACAGGCATAGCTTTCCCCTAGTGAATGAGCATTATTGAAATTTTGCCCTAGCTCCAATATTCATTGTTTTCTTAAATAGTATATAGTCACTTGAGTTTTTAATCTGTACAAGTCAACAATCCATGAATTTTAGTCTAAAAAGCTGTCCTATACATGTATACTTTTCTAAATAATATTTTAACTTATATGATATTAGCAATAGAAATACCATATGCTCTATGGGGTTGATTTACATATTCCCAAATAAAAATGATAATGATACCTTTAAAATGGACCAGGGGCAGGTATAAAGCATGAAGATAGGAGTGGATTTTGAGCTCCCATTTAATTATAATCCCTAATCTAAGAATAATTAGTTTTTATGTTATACTTGCCCACATGAAGAGATAATTGAAGATATGGGTGCTCCAGGAAATTGTGGGGAAGAAATCCAATGATGCCTGGGTATCAGAAAGAGTAGCAGGCGGGGTCTGAAAGTTTTGTCTTTAAACAAGCAGCCATCTAAGTGAGGTGTCAGTGTGATCAAAGGTTGTAAATAATAAAATCCAAACTAGAGTAGTGGAATTTCTGAGCACTTAAACGCTGAGCACCCAGTTTGCAGAAGAGTGTGGAGGACAGTGAAAGTCCCAACTCCATTTGCAGTGTCCCCACATGGATCAAACCTCCTGAAAATCTCCTCTGACCAGGTGCCTTGCTATCAGATAGAGCACCCTGGAAAGTGGACCCGTGCTGGTGTAGTTAGGATAAAATTTAACCTTAACTATTTAACCGAACATCATTTATTTTCCTTTTTGACTAATTTTAATTTTAAATTCTAAATTTGTCCTCGTTTTTTTATTATTTTCTGCTTTATTTTAAATTGAGACTTTTCTGTGGCTTATTTTGTGCTGCTCAAGTTTGTTGTTGTTCTTGATGTTTATATGAAATCTAGGATAGGTAACTCTATAGAGATATTAATTGGATGAATCGTTTCTTAGGGTTATAGTGGGGAACTTGCGGGGTTATGTGGAGATAATAATAATGAATGCCAAAATGAAGAAAATGATCTGATTGTGGTGAAAAGTGCACAATTCCTTTTAATATGTTTAAACCATTGGTATGTTAATTCTATGTTAAAAAACGTTAACATTGTTTAATGAATTTCTCTCTCACAGGTAAGTTTACTGTGGATATGCAGGAAAGAGGCCAGCTATGCAGGGACCCACTGCTGAGCCCTGCATCTGGAACAGTTGTCAGCTGTGGCAACGAGAGAGCACGAGAATGGAAAAGGCATCCCCTCCTGGCTCTGCACCACTGTTGCCACAAAGTGAGAGAGTTCGCTTCAGCCTCATCTCTTGAAGCTGCTGAATTGCAGGGACTGAGAACCCCAGGAGCGTCACTGTCTACCTATTTCAGAAGCTGGAGCAGAGGGTGGAATGCCAGCATAGGTCCTGTTCCAAATACAGTGTGATGCCGGTGAGCCTCTTTGTGACTCCAGATTTTATTTGGCCCATCAGCAAAATGGAAACACTAATTACCGTCCTGGGCTCAGATAGAGTACACAGAAGTTCCACAACCAGTGAGTGGCTCTAAAACACGAATCTCCATGAAATTAAGAGGTCTGAAATTCCAGGTCGGAAGCACTCCATAAAATATACGAGAGTAAATTACATATGAGAAAGAGAAATCTGTCCAGAAAGGCAGAGGCTCTATACAAACGTTTGGTCCTGGATGCCATCAAAGCACACTATGAGACTCAAGGAGGTATTTCTGGTCTGGTTTCATTGGGGCCTATGACGCCCACAGACCTGCCCTGTTTTTAAGTGTCTGGGGTGGGTGGAATGCCTCCTCTGTTGCCCACAGAGAGAACTTTCGTCTCCAGGGGTGTGCAAACTGCCTCCATCCTGAGGATTACTGTAACTTTTTAATTAAGGCAAAGTTTGTAGGGAGTTTGCCCTTTTGATGTAGCAGCTGGAGTTGGATACGAGGTCCAGGTTTCAAACTTTACTGCTTCGCCATGGCTCAGAGGCCATCATCCACATCTCAGAGCCCACATCCCATTTTAGGTTTCCCGGGGCAGGTGGTGTTGGAGGAATCTGGGACCACCATTGATATAGAAAGTAAGTCTTCCACAACAGTCTTGTGATTTCTGGGCCTCTCACGTCCCCCTAAGAAATGGAGGTCATGCTTTGAGGTGTCAGAGGAATAGATAAACTCTGGATAGATTAACAGCATTTTTATTCTTGACTTCTATGCCATCCAAGGAACAGACAGAACCAGAAATTTTTTTAAAAAATGCCTTGCTGCAGCATCACACCAGATCCATGTTTGCTGCTCTAGGGGAGAAAATGAGGCTCCCTACTTCTGTAAAGATGAACACTCTTGGAAACCCACAGGACCATTATATCCTACTACAAAAGGTCGCTATGAGCCAGAAACAACTGGATGGCAGCAAGGGAGATGGAAGGAAGGGGGAGACCCTGCTGCATTCATTCTCGCACCCTCAACAGCGTGTCCACATCCTTCATGCAGTGAGCAAGATTTGGGGGTTAAAGCTATGTCTAATGGGAGAGCTGTGGATAAAGTGAATTTGGGGTATGCTGTTCAATTTTTAGTCGACCTATATTTATTTAACTTTTCCTTTGAGTAAATATATTCAACATATATCTATTGAGCTTTTACTCAGACACATCTCTGTCAGCCTCTTACACTGGGGTATATCATGGGTTGCTAGCATTTATCTAAGTTACACAATTTGTCAGTAGCAGAACTGAGACTAGAATTCAGGCCTACTAGCTCCCATCAGAGTAGTGTGTCACCAACTTTTCTACTGTGGTATCTAAAACAGAGTGCCTGGGGGTATAATCCAGAGCAGCCAGGTGTAAATGTAGCATTTCTTTGCCATTTTAGTGCTTAAGTTTAAGAATTCATGAAAATACCATTCACATCTTTGGTCAATGATCAGAGGACATTCTCAAGAGGCTTAATTCAACTGAGGCCAATGCAAATAGATGTTGGGCTTTCATTGTCATTCATAGACTTCTGAAAACTGGATGCTCAGAAATTAAGTTCTAATGCAGTTTCTTCCTCTGGTACTGGG
Source organism: Tenrec ecaudatus (assembly GCF_050624435.1). NCBI lineage: Eukaryota > Metazoa > Chordata > Mammalia > Afrosoricida > Tenrecidae > Tenrec > Tenrec ecaudatus. The sequence continues at coordinate 81,122,611 of NC_134541.1, read as the reverse complement.
TCTATTATTTGAATTCCTTAGATCACTCAGACTGATGTGCTTCTTTTTTGCAGGCTTAACAGAAATCTCACCTACATGGGAGTTTGTTTCAAGACAGCCCTTTAAGAGCCCATGCGCTATTCCCTCTGATAGTCATGCACCATCTGATTTCCTAACCACAGTTTGCTGAAGCACCGATATGTACAGCAGTCTCTTCATGGGGCAAGCATTGAATAGGGCCACGTCAAAGGAACTACTAATTTTCTTAATGAAGGCTATGGTTAAGTGCAAGCTCAAAATTCATTCGTATAACAGGATTGTATGTATCCCTCATCAACTTTAGAGATACCTTTGTCATTTTATAGCGGACTATTATAAATCATCTCCATGGAGCAAAGAGTAATTCTTTGGTCAATGATGTAGGCAATGGTATAGAATTTAAAATACTGTTTATAAAAGTAATGCATATATGTATACGTTGCTGCTAGGTATCATCAAGTTTGTTCTGACTCAGAGTGACCCTTTGTACAACAGAACAAAATACCGCTTAGTCTTGCCCCATTCTCACAACTATTGTTATGTTTTATTCTATTGTGGCAGCCACTGTGTCAGGAGTCCTGGGTGAAATGGGTTACATGTTAGCCTGCTAATTGCAAGATCAGCAGTTAGAAACCACCAGCTGCTCTGAAAGGAAAGATGAGCCTTTCTACTCCCATAACAAGTTACAGTCCTCTATAAATGCCCTTTGCCTCCTAGTTCTTTCCTCTATTTCCGTTTACTTTCCTCTTGTCCCACTAGCATGCTCAGCTTTCATTTGGGTTTCAGTAATTCCTCTCAGTTACATTGCCCTTGATCAAGCCCTACCAGGCCACTTACACTCTCCTTGCCACTGATTTTGGATCACTTGTTCCCTTGTCCCTGGATTGATTCACTTCCTTTCCTCACCCCCCACCACTTCCGGAACCATCAGTACATCTGGGGTCTTAAAGGCTTGGAGGTAAATAAGTGGCCATCTAGCTCAGAAGCAAGGAAGCCCACATGGAAGAAGCACACCAGCCTGTGTGATCACGAGTTGTCTATATGATCAGGTATCAGGCATCAAAGAACAAAAAATCATATCATTGTGACTGAGGGGGAGTGCAGAGTGGAGATCCAAAGCCCATCTGTAGGCAACTGGACATCTCCTTACAGAAGGGTCGCGGGAAGGAGATGAGACAGTCAACATGCAGTAAAGCAACGATGAAACATACAACTTTCCTCTAGTTCTTAAATGCTTCCTCCTCCCCGCCCCCATCGTGATCCCAATTCTATCTTACAAATCTGGCTAGACCAGAGGATGTTCATTGGTACAGATAGGAACTGGAAACAGGGAATCCAGAACAAGTGATCTCTTCAGGACCCCTGTTGAGAGTGGCAATACAGGGAGTGGAGAGGGAAGGTGAGATAGAAAGGGGAATTGATTACAAGGATCTACATATAACCTCCTCCCTGGGGGACAGACAACAGAAAAGTGGGTGAAGGGAGACGTTGAACAGTGTAAGATATGACAAACTAATAATAATTTATAAATCATCAAGGGTTCATGAGGGAGGGAGGAAGGGGAAAGATTAGGAGCTGATACCAAAGCAAATGTTTTGAGAATGATGATGGCAACAAATGTACAAATGTGCTTGACACAATGGATGGATGTATGGATTGTGATAGGCGTTGCACGAACCCCCAATAAAATGATTTTACAAAAACAAAAGTTACAGTCTTGTAAACACACTAGGGCAGTTCTACCCTGTCCTGTTGGGTCACTATGAGTTGTAACCAATTCAGTAGCAATGAATTTGGTAATACATGTATAGGAGAGATTTTTCGACTAAAAAACAAATATTGTTGACTTTTTCACATTATAAACTCATGTGAGTGAACACTATTTAATCAAACAATGGAAACTGAAGATAGGGCAAAATTTTCAGTAATATTCATTCACTAAGGCAGAACTATGCCTGCTAGACAAAGCATGAGATTTCAGTTGAAATCTAATAACCTCCAAATCCATAACTTTGGAATAATAACCATCTGATTCTTCTCACACTAGTGGTTTTCAGTCTTAAGTATAAGGGAATATTTCAGTTATTTTAATTGGCTAGAGGTGTGTTTAAGGTAGAGTCCCATTCACATAGAGGGGGTTTTAAATCAGATTTGCCTGGTGTGGCCGATGAAGAATGTTATTGTTGATGGGTGCTGCTGAGTCAGTTCTGATTTACTGAGACACGATGTACAGCAGAAAGAGACACTACCCCATTTCTGAGCCATCCTGACCATGGTTCTTATGTTTGAGCACATTGTTGCAGCCAATGTTTCAGTTCTTATTAAAGGCCTTACTCTTTTTCACTGCCCTTCCACTTTACCAAGTGTGATGTCCTTCTCCAGGAACTGGTCTCTCTAGTTAGCATGTCAACACCATAGATAAAATATATAGATTTTTGTTCAATCTGCCTTATTCAATGTCTAGCTTTCGCATGCATTTGAAACCACTGAAAATACTATCACTTGGGTCAGGAGTACCTTAGTCATCAAAGTACTGACCTTGATCTTTAACACTTTAAAAGAGATTTTGTGCAGCAGATTTACCTAATGCAATGTAACTCTTGACCTCTCAACTGCTGCTTCTATGAACATTGATTGTGTACCCAAAGCATGATGTAATCCTTGAGAACTTCAGTTTTCTCTATTTATCATGATGTCAACTACTGGTCCAATTGCAAGGATTTGGGTTCTCTTTTCAAAGAGTGGCAATCCATACCGAAGTTGAAATCCTTGACCTTCACACGGAGGTATTTCAAGTTTTCCTCACTTCTAGCAAGTAATGGTTTCTATTTTTTTATCTGTATACTCAGGTTGTTAATAAGCTTCCCTTCAATCCTGATGTCACATTCTTCTTCATCTAATCCAGTTTCTCTCCATTCTTTTATTTGTAGTTTATTGTTGTATTTGAGTTTAAGATATGTTTCTCATAAACTAAAGATAGATGGCTGGTGCTTTCTTTTTTTAAATCGTTTTGTTAGGGGCTCATACAACCCTTATCACAATCCATACATACATAAATTGTGTAAAGCACATCTGTACTTTCATTGCCCTCATCATTCTCAAAACATTTGCTCTCCACTTAAGCCCTAGCATCAGGTCCTCTTTTTTCCCTTCCATCCCCACTCCCTCCTACCTCATGAATTCTTGACAATTTATAAATTTTTATTTTGTCATATCTTTCCCTGTCAAACATCTCCCTTCAACCACTTTTCTGTTGTCCATTCCCCCAGGGAGTAGGTCACATGTAGATCCTTGTAATCAGTTCCCTCTTTCCAACCCACTCACCCTCGACCCTCCCAGTATCACCACCATTACCACTGGTCCTGGAGGGATCATCCGCCCTGGATTCCCTGTGTTTCCAGTTCCTATCTGTACCAGTGTACATCCTCTGGTCTAGCCAGACTTGCGAGATAGAATTCAGATCATGATAGTGAGGGGGTGGTGGAGGGAGTGGAGGAAGCATTTAGGAACTAGAGGAAAGTTGTATTTTTCATCGGTGCCACATCACACCTTGACTGGCTTGTCTCCTCCCCTAAACCCCTCTGCAAGAGGATCTCCAGTGGCTGACAAATGGGCTTGGGTCTCCACTCTGCACTTCCCCCTTCATTCACTATGGTAATATTTTTTTGTTCTGATGATGTCTTATACCTGATCCCTTCAACAGCTGGTGATCACACAGGTCGGTGTGCCTCTTCCATGGAAGAATCTGGGCACCATGAGCTTTCTTCATCACATTTACTTATGCACCCATTTGTCCTCAGCAATCGTATCATGGAGGTGTGCACCCAATGATATGATTTTTTATTCTTTGATGGCTGATAACTAATCCCTTGGGTGCCTCATGATCACACAGGCTGGTGTGTTCTTCCATGTGGGCTTCGTTGCTTCTGAGCTAGATGGCCGCTTGTTTATCTTCAAGCCTTTAAGACCCCAGATGCTATATCTTTTGATAGCTGGCCACCATCAGCTTTTCTTCACCATATTTGCTTATTCACCTGCTTTGTCTTCAGCAGTTGTGTCGGGAGGGTGAGCCTCATCTAATGCCAATTTAATAGAAGAAAGTATTCTTGCATTGAGGGAGTACTTGATTGGAGGCCCAATGTCCTTCTGCTACCTTAATAGTAAACTTATAAATATAGGCACATAGATCTATTTCCCCATCCTCATATATAAATATGTTTGCATTTATACATGTCTTTATCTAGACCGCTATAAATGCCCTTTGCCTCCCAGCTCTTTCCTCTAGTTCTCTTGACTTTCTTCCTGTCCCACTATCATGCTCTGTCCCCACCTGGGATTCAGCAATACCTCTTGTTTACATTACCCTTGCTCATGCCCTACTAGGCTTCCTACACCCACCTCCCCACCAATTTGGATCACTTGTTGTTCCCTTGTCCCTGGGCTTGTTAACACCACTTGCTTTCCCCCCAGCTCCCCCTCTCCCATGTTCCCCTGGCACTGTCAGTCCCATTGTTTTCTCCTCCAGTTTGTTCATCCAGGCTATCTGATTTAGACAGACCTGCAGAGATAATAACATGCACAAAAACAAGACAGAGCAAAACCAAGCAACAATATACAACAAAACAACAGCAAACCACTGATAAAAAAAACAAAACACAACAAGAAAGAAAAGCTTGTAGTTAGTTCAAGGATTGTTTGTTGGCCTTTAGGAGTGTTTTCCAGTCCAGTCTGTTGGGGCACCACTCCCTGGCCCCAAAGTCCAGCTTCAGCATTCCCTGGAGACCTTGCCACTCCATTCCCTTGCTGTTGTGCTGCACTCCCCCAGTGCTTTACCTTGGTGTGGTGGGATCAGGTCGGGTGCAATTTCTACACTGTGTCTCCGGTGGGCCATGGGTCAGTGAGGGACGTGCTTTCTAATCTAGTCTGCTACTCTGTATCTAGATTTGTGCACTTAACCCATTGACATGTTTGTTATTATTGATATATTTTGGTGTGTTACTCTCATTTTGCTGGTTTTATGTTTGCTTTTTTGTACTTCTTGTGTGCTTTTTTATTGTTTTCTTTGTTCTTCCTCTAGTTTTGCATTTTGAGTGATGCTTTGATTGCAATGGTATATGAGCGATGTTGTCCTGTATGTTGCTTGTTAGTTTGTCTACTGTTGCTGATTCTCTGTCCATATGGTAGTTGATAATTTTTGTAATGCTCATGTTGCTTACACGAATCACTTTCATTTTTCATTGTCTGGAAATATTTTTCTTCTCTCATATTTAAGACACATTTACTGGATAAAGGATTCTTGTTTAATAAGTTGCTTTTTCATATGTATACATTTTACATATAATCTTCTTCCCTGCATAGTTTCTTCTGAGACATCCAAATCTGTATGTATCAGTTTTCCCTTCTGGGTGAATGTTCTTTATTCCCTACCTGCCCTCAGAATTCTCTCTTTTCTATGAAATTGAGAGTTTGAAAATAATGTCACTATGTGTTTATTTTGGTATCTATCCAGTTTGGAGTTTTTGGGCTTCTGACTCTTTTTATATATATATATATATTGGGCAGATTTTCTTCCATGACTTCCGGTTGTGTTTTCTTTGTAGATTTTTTTTGTTTGTTTCTTCTTACTTCAGGATCCTAATGATACTTAGGTTGTTTCATTCAATAGTGTCTCACATGATTCTCATGCTTTCTCCAAATTCCTTTGCTTTTTTTGGTTGATTTTTTATCTTGTCATTTATAGGCAGAGTAATTGTCTTTTAGCCCATTGATTCTATTTACTTTTTCTTCCTTTCTATTTCTCAGGTCTTTTGCCATATTACCAAATTTTGTTATCTTATTGTTTATATTCTGATATGTCTTTAAGTAGGGTTTCTAGTGTTAAACTTTTCCCCTATTGTTTCCCTAATCACTCTCTTCATATCTTGCAAGCACTTAAGCACAATTCTTTTGAATTCTGTTTCTGATCATTCCAGGACCTCTTTTTCAGAGTATTCAATTGTGTTTTGGGATTTTATGTTGTGTGTAACTATTTTTACTTGGTTTGGGGGGATGTCTGCAGTGGCAGCTGTTTCTCTGGCTCTGTTATGTAGCTGTTAGTGGGGCCTGGGCTGCTTTGGCTTATAGAGGTTGTTGACTCTTTCAAGTGACAAATCAGAGGTCTAATAGGAACCAGAAAACATACATTGGTGAAGGAAATACACACACACAGAGGAAGAGATTGAAAGAAGAAAAGATAAAAGTAGGGAAATAAAATAATAAGGGAAGCATGTACATGTGCAGAGAAAGATAAAAAGATGGGGGTGTGGCGTGGCTTGGGTGTGGTTGTGGAATTCTGTGGCAGTGGGAATAGGGTGAGTATGCACCTTCAGGGGAAAGGTTAAGTAAGAACTGGTTTTTAAAGGATAAAACCTGGTTTGGGTGCACGTTTCTGGATCTGCTGGCATGCCTCTGTCTGCCTGGGAGGTGAGTTCTGGAAGTGGTCAGAACCACACAGGAGGAAAAAGTATGAAAGAAAACACAATAATACAACAATCACTAAAATATCGAACTGCAGTTTGGGTGAGGCACCTTGATCCTTTGGCAGTGTTGACATGTGCAGTGTCTGCTGTGCTGATGAAGGGAAGGTCATGCAAAGAAGAGGAAGGTATAAAATAAGAAGCAAAATAATGGATGGGAGTGTTGCTTGTGTAGTGAAGATGTCTGCATCAAGCTGTCCGCATGGTCTCCTATCCACGCTGGGTCACTAGAGGTTAAAGTTTGGCTCCTTGGGTTGGATCAGGTGCAGAAAAGGATCAGAATTGCCAGGGAAGGGGAAGTGCTCAGAAGCAGCTCAGATTTCTTGTCAATGTTGAAGAGTGGTCAGTCTTAGTCAGTAGGTGTTTCTTATCTCCAAGTGTAAGACACTTTGGTGAACTTAGCTTTCACGTTGTTTTCCTGACTTCCAGGCATGTAGGACTTCCCTTCTGGTGGTTGCAGAGGAGATATTCCCATGCTTGTTGCCTGGGGGCCATATTCCAACAACCACATCCATAAAGATCTTAATGGATGAGTTTTCAGAAATGCCTCTGGGTGTACTTGAATCTCCAAATTTTGAATCTCTTAACAACCAGACATATTAACCATTTGCACCAGGTTGGGACCAAGCTGGTCAAACATACCAAGAATGGAGCATTTCTATCATATCCAGAAATATTTCTTTAAAGAGCACCTGGCCTAGGATTAGTAGTCAGATCCCCACTTTTCTTAGAATAAGATTCAGATTTGTCCAAGTTCATATATACAATTAGACACTTATATGCTGAAGTAAAGAGAGTGGCCCCGAGCCAATTCAAGTTGCTATCACAGTTCTACTTCAATCCCACTGACCCCTCTGGGGTCTACCTTGAGGATGGAGGATCCGTTTGGTGTTTTGGAAGCAGATTTTTCCTCTCCTTTGGGTCTACTCAATTCCAAGAGTGGAATTATTTGGTGGCTAAGTTATATTATTGCTGGGAGAATGGGGAAAATACCTTTCTTTGTAACTTTCTGAGACAAGCACTAATGAGAATTCAAGAGGTTCCTGGTTCAGTTTCTAGAATTATCCTATGTCTCCAAACCATTGTTGAGAGATGAACTTTTAATTTCCCAGAATGATCCCTAAAAGTTATTTTCCTTGACTTTTTTCAGCTGCCCAAATGACCCCCCCCCAAGTCTACCTCCCATATAAAAACAATAAAATTTTATACAATCAAAAAAGTTTTTAAAAACTCATAAGTAATTGTTCTGTTACTGGTAGATTGGATCCCGATGTATCCTCAATCGGGCTTTCTCTTTAACAGAACAAATAAAAGCAACAGATTATGGAATTCTTTCTTGCTAGTACCATTTCCTCCTGGGTGGCCCTGATGCTTGTGAAATTTTTTATCTGCCCATTTCTCCTTCCTCTCCTGTTTTCTGCATCTTACCTAGCCCTTATTAGACTGTAAGTTCCTCGTGGGCAATGCCCAGGCCGATTACACCTGGTGTGCTGGCGCCATGTCTTGACATAGGAACTAACCAGGAAATGGCTGCCACATCTTCACATAAAATGGAAAACATTGTATTCCTGGAAAATAGAAGACATTCTTAAATTTTACACAGCCTTCAGGACCAGGGATGTGAGGGGCGATGCTGGGAGAGTGGAGGGTGAGTGGGTTGGAAAGGGGGAACTGATTATACATAAGGTCACTGTGAATCAAAGTTGACCCAACAACAACAAACAACCCCTCTATCCGGCATCTGTATGTTCTTATCAAGATTTCAACTGCTCTTTGTAGCTTTGAGGAAACAGAGGTCTCTGTTTCAATTACTCAGCTCTTTCATTTGTTTGTTTGTTTGTTTGTTGTAAGCTCATTTTGGAAAACTTTTCAGGTGTGCTTCTTGTAGCACAGGATGGCTGTGAAGGCATGGCTGTAGGTTTTGTGAACCCCAAGTCAAGTCCATCTGTTTCGTCAGCTTGATTTTCCTCCTTGAGGCTAGCCCCCAATCTTGTATACAGCTCTTGAGATGCCTTGACCTCTGTTGGCCAAAAAGGGGACCCAGATTCAAGCCAATCCATCAGACCCTTCCTCCCATTGCCAATCTTCTCACCAGTGACAAGGAATCATGGAAATAAGCTTACCCTGCAGTGATCCGGGAAAGGACAACTCTGATATCCCTGTCCCATACTGGAACGTCTCAGGCCCTGTCACTTCTGAGATCTGCTGCATCGCCAATTGTTAGTCTAGTCTCTTTATTAACCCAGCTCCTGCTCTAAATGCTAGTAAATATGCGCTTTACATTTATGTTAACTACACACTGGTGGCCTGGTGGGTTTTGCTTTGGGCTGCTTGTCATAGGTGGGTGCTTCACACCGACCAGCAGCACCACAGGAGAAAGGTGAGACTATGTGCTTCCATGAGTTGTACAGCCTTGGAAAGCTTGTGGAAGCTTGCTCTGTGACAGACCTGATTTGATGGCAGTGGGGTGGATATGGTTTTTAGTTAACTGGAGTTAGCTTTTGTTGAATAGTGCTCAAAGACCCTAAATTAGGATTTCTTGACCTTTAACTATTGATACTTAATTATTGACTCATGTTTTGCTGTGGATCTCTTACTGGTAACAATTGACAAGTGGACAGCAGGTCTTCTTAATGCTTTGACACACCTTGGTCATTCAATCATAATTTTTTAACCAGGGTACTATTGATAGAGGGGTTTTTTCAGCATCTCTGGCCTCTACCCATGAAATGCCAGTTGCATTGTGACCATCAAAAATGTCTCCACACATAGCCAAATGTCTCATGGAGATCAAAGTTGTTGCCTGGGATTTATTACTACTGGCATCAACTAATTTAATGGTTGAGTCTGCAGCATATGGTAGTAAGATATTGGGTCAGAAGTTAAAGGACCTGGGATTTTATTGTATCTTGACCACTGTGCCTTCAGCTTTCTGAGCCCTCTACCTCGCTCTGTCTTTTCAGACTAAACTGGAGTAGCAGTGGTATTGTTAGATCTCTCGTGGGAGAGATAGACCTTGGTCCTTGGCTTTGCACAAGAAAGAATTTATGCCAAAGCCTGGTTTGTGATCCAAGTGAGTTTTATGAACGTTTGAAGCAATTTGAGGTTCTACAGTAAATAGAAGACAAGTCGGACAGAGTCCCGGCTGTGCTACAAATGTGTAGCAACTGCTGAGGGAAAAAAGCACCAGAGCAAAACCTGTGGCCTTTCCAATTCCTCCGCGGGGAGGCATGGCTGAGGACCCTGCTCAGCCCCATTGGCTGAATTGCACTCACCTGACTTACATGGACCAATTCAGGTGTAACACCCACCTAGGTGTGCCACCCCTTCCTGGCCATGGGCTGGAACCTAATGGTATGACCTTGAAGATGCCCAAAGGGCTGCGCAAAGATGACATTGATGGAGAGTTATCACGTCACAGTGAATCTTTACTTGTTAAGGAGTTAGACCTTGCTTCTTGGTCAGCTGGGAAACCTTGATAATAGCAAAGGAAGGTGAAGAAGGACCTAGGCCAGTGGCAGATATCTGTGGTATCGATATTTCACTTCTCATACTGGGTGGCATTCTACAGACAACAGAGAAAGTATTCTTTCAGAGACAAACCTGTCTTTCTTCCAACAAATACTCTTTCTACCACAATCACTAGCATGGCAGTAATGGAAGCCGAGACAAGGGGAAATTATAAACCTCAGATATGAAGGCTCAAAAGCTGCCCTTTAAACAAAGCAAAACTCCGACCCTTTTTCACACTCCAAATTGAAACTTCTTTGGGCCTTGATAAAACTACAATTGACGTTTTGTTCTCTTCTTCCCGGATACATTTTTTCACTCTGGTGCTTTCTGAGACTACTTCAGCATAGGTTCACCAAGGACAACTTTTCTATCCAGATCCAAGTAGAGAACTCACAAAAGCCTGCCCTTTGTCTCTCATACTTTACCAAGTCTCAGATAACAGCTTGAGTTAAAAAGGAGAAACAGTATTCAGTGTGTGGTCGTGAAGAGTCCTGGGTTGAGGACTGGGCCATAACTCCACTACTAACAGCCAAGGCTTAAGAATATCTTTTCCCCTCCTGGGATTCAGTTTCCCAATCTATAAACTGGTGTTAGAAATAAATTAGTGAGTCTTAAATTTATTTCAGTTTATCTCTGCTCATCTGACCCTCCCCTAAACAAAGAATAATCGGGTGAGCATGCTCACATGGACACAACATTTCATAACCTAGAAGAAGGTTCATGGAGCTCTTAACCACGAGTTGCTATTGAGTCAAACACCAACTCCTGGCAACTCTGTTAGTCAAAGCAGAATTGTGTTCCACAGGATGTTCAAAGTTGGCTCTTTCTGAAGGTACATTTCCAGGGCTTCCTTTTGAAGCAACTCTGGGTGAATTAGTCACCAGCTTTTCAGTTAGCAGCCAAGCCAATTTCACCATCCAGAGACTCCTTGTGAAGTCTTGGAATGTGTGAATTCCAGGTTAAGGACAAGACAGTTCTAAAAGGTCTCCCCTTCTTGGATCATAATATCCTACTACCAACTTTAAACTGCAGTACAAAGGACCTGGCTTTTGAACTCAGACGGGTCTCATTGAGATTCCCAGCTCCTATTAGTTCAGTGGTAGTGAGCACGTTTTGAACATAAGCTTCTTTTTCTTTTTTTATAAAGAAGTGATATAATATTGACCCACAGGTACTTCTGATAGTTAATGGCACAATACTTGTGAATCACTTGACTGAAAAAATATTTAATTTGCTTTTGCTCTCTCTGCCTTCTCCCTCTCTGTCTTGGTTTTTCCCAAATCCAAGCCCACTGTCATTGAACCATTTCCAACTCATAGCAGCTCTTTATGGTGTTCCTGAGACTGTCAATATTGACAGGAACAGGGAGACTCACCTTTCACCTTTGGAGTCACTCGTGGGCTGTAACTGCAGACCTTGTGGTGAGTGGTCGGCAGCAGGGTGCCATATTGGTATTATTGTTGTTAGGTGCCAGAGTTATTCTGACTCATAGCTACTGTAAGTACAACAGAATGGAACATTGCCAAGTCCTGTGCTATCCTCAATGTTGTAACTTTGAATTCATTATTGTAGCCATTTGTCAATCCATCTAATCAGGATTGCTCTCTTTTTGGCTTCCCTTCTGTTTTACCAAGTGTAATGTTCTTTTAAAGTGCTGGTCGCTCCTCAGGACAAGCTCCGAATATGTATTAGTTTCCTCTTAAAAAAAGAAACAGAAAAATCAGTTCATACATGAGGTTCTTTTGACTGCTAGACAGGACACAGGGAAGGAATGGTTATGTAAGTAAATCCTCACAGCAAAATAACACACTTTACAATATGCATTACTGTAGCTAATTGGCCTAACCTCTCTGAGCCTCGTTGAGGTCCTTCTGTAAAGAGGGGTGATAATGTCTTCCTAAGGACTGCCTTTATCATTCATCTGCCAACGTGCTGTAGTCTGCATGGAAAACTATGCCAGTGGTATGTCAAATACCAGCAGAGTCGTCCAAGGTGGAAAGGTTTCAACGATCCTTCTAGACCAAGATAGACAAGGAAGAAAGACCTGATGGATTTCTTATGGATTAAAATTAACCTTATGGATTAAAAAATAATAACAACATGGATCACAACAGAATATTGTCCAAAAGAGTTCTATCAGGTGAGCTCGTGGTGAGAAGGCAACAATGGCGATCATGACAGATGTGGCAGGCCTTGGCAGCATTTTGTTCTTTTGTACATGAAGTCGCCACGAGTTGAAGTCAGCTCCAATGCAAAGACAACTAACAACAGCAACCACTGCCCCTTAGACAACCTCCACGGTGCCTGACCCTTGCATTGAACACATCACATGTAGTGCATCTTGACCCTTCAGATCTTTTGTGTAACTGTCCCGCTGATAAACAGTGAAGTAATATCCCCCTGATAAACAGTGAAGTAAATATCCTCCTGATAAACAGACATTGCATTTTAACCCTTATCATGGAGGTCTCAAGAGCATTTTGTCCACTGTGAAAACAGGAGGATCTTCCTTGGCCTGGAGGCCAGACATGTAGAGCAGGAAGTGCCTCCGGGTGACACTAAGATGAATGGGTCAGACCATTAAGTCAAGGGCGATCTGAAACAAGGGGGGTGGGAGACAGTTGTAAGCCCTTTTCATGTAGCCTTGGTGAGAATTACAAAGAAAGAAAGCAATATAATCTCCTTACCTGTGGGTTTTACATCCCATACATCTCTCCTAATTGAAGGTCTGATTTACCCACTTCTCATTTAGAGCATGATTTATTAGGACGGCAGCACTAAAGCTGAAATTCTGCATGAAAAGCTGAAACTCGGAATAAAATATCTAAGTGATTCATAAATGAGGTTTAGAAATACTCTGGTCGAAGATGGGGATGGAGTGACACACACCAGAGGGACTCCGCAGAATCCAGCCCAGGAGAGTTGCTCAGAGTGAAATTCAACGCCACTGGATCACAGGAGGTGCATCATAAAGATAAGTAGGCACAGATCCACGGGGTATTGAGGGGCTGAGGGCTTTTGGCTTACCTCAGTGGAAGCCGGCTGGGGCTCGACCCTAGTCCAGCTGCCGGATCTGCCCAAGCCGGGACCATTTGGAGCCCGTAGCAGGGCTTGGTCTCAGCACAGCCACAGTTTTCCCCTATCTGCTTCAGGGCAGGGACAGGACGCTTGCTGATCCACTGGCAGGGATCGGGGTTCAGCTACATTGTTGCTTCTGTTTGCGTCTCTGCTTTATATTCCCACACAGCCTTGGAGGGCTGCGCAGGGTTTTTTTCAAGGCACAGCCGCAGCCGCAGCCGCGCCGCGTGGTCTGAGCAGGGACTAAACCCAAACCCCCACAGCTCCATAGGCAGGGATCAAGCTTCAGCTACACGGCGGCATCTGTTAACATCTCTGCTCTCTGTCCCCCCACTTCTCTGGGGACGGCTCAGCAGTTTTCTTGCAACCTTTCTTGGGGCTCAGCTGTGGACTACCGCTGGGGCTTGGGGCAGGGAGTAAGCCCTTGTAGATCCACAGGCAGGGAGTGGGACTCAGCTACATAGTTTCTTTTGCTTCCCTCGCTTCCCTGTACCCCTGCACAGTCTAGTCTCACTTTTTTATTTTTCTCACCTCCTTGTTCCTGCCCTGCTCTCTCACACTCCATTGTGGACTTACGGGGCACTCCCATTGCCCTAGGGCATTTGTGCCTGGGTCACACCAAGCTAGGTGAGCTCCACCCTGCATAGATAGCCCAAGGCTAGGGTAAGGCCTGCTTGCTCTCCAGGGGATACTCCTCAGACTTCTCACCAGGGAGTTCCTGCCTGTGTACCTGGGGACATACAGCAGCTCAGCCAACACTTATCAATATTCAAGCCAATAGCAGGGACTTCAGGCCAGCCTCTGCAACACTGGGGCAAGCAGTGGATCTGCCATCTGGGGCACTCCCCTGATAGGGAAGCCACAGGAAGATAAAGTGGTAGGTTAATCCCATAGCAAAATCAGCTGTAGGCAGATCGAAGAAGAATTCCTATAAGTCTTCCAGAGAGAGACTAGAAAATGGCACCTGGTCCCTCAAAAACAACTCAACGCAAACAGCCATCACCCCCAACGACCTCAACGAAAAAACAGGAGAAACAAAAGGCAAAGGAAGAAGATGTCCTGAACATAACAGCATGCATAGAAGAAGCAGACATTGAGATGCCATACAAAGAAGCTCTCAGAATGGTGCTTGGAGCGATGCAGGATATGAGGGAAACACTAGAGAAAAAGAATGAAATGATAGAGGAGATAAAAGACATATACCAAAGGAAAATACAGGAGCTTAAGAAGCAGATAAGGAAAAACAATAGCAGAATCATGTTCCTTGAGAATCGATTGGAGGAATCAGAGAACCGCATCAGTGTCGTGGAGGACAGCCAAGCAGACTTTAATAAACGTGAACAAAAATATAATAAGAGCATCAGAGAAGCCGAAGAAAACCTAAGAGCTATGTCTGATGCTATGAAGTGGAACAACATTAGAATTATTGGCCTACCGGAGGAAGACACAACAAAGAAGTCATCTGCAACAATAGCGAGAGAATTCTTGGAGGAAAACTTCCCCAGCCTAATGAATGAAAACCAAGCAACCATCCAGGAGGCTGAAAGAACACCAGCACGACGGGACCCCAAGAAGAAATCACCAAGGCACATAATAGTTAAACTTTCAAACTTTGAGGAAAAGAAGAAAATCATGAGAGCAGCTAGGGAAAAGCAAGCAATCACATATAAAGGTTCCCACATAAGGATATGCTCAGACCTATCAGCAGAAACTATGAAAAAAGGAGAGAGTGGAGTAACATATTCCAAAAATTGAAAGAAAGCAACGCAAATCCAAGAATACTCTACCCAGCCAAATTATCGATCAAGATCGATGGAGAAGTAAAAGTCTTCCCAGACAAGGAAAAACTCAAAAAATACATTACAACAAACCCAGCCTTACAAAAGATCCTCGCCGACTCAGTATGGGCAGAAGAACAACACTCACCAAGCACAAATAAGAGACCAACACATAGAACAACCTCACCCAGAGCACAACAAAGAGAAAACAGACCCCAAGATAGCAATGGCTTAAGGATGGAAAGAAGTCAAGAATGATACACATACAAAACACACACTAATGAGAAAGGAAAGTAGGAAAACTCCCAACACAAAAAGTATAAAATGGCATCACAGAGTCCGCACATGGAGATAATAACCCTGAATATCAATGGCCTGAACTCAGGCATTAAAAGACTGAGACTAGCAGAATGGCTTAGAAAACACAACCCATCAATTTGCTGCCTACAGGAGACACATCTCAAGGCTACAGACAAAAATAGGCTGAGAATCAAAGGCTGGAGAAGGACCTACCAAGCAAACAGCAATACAAAAAAAGCAGGGGTTGCAATCCTTATCTCGGATAAAATTGACCTCAAAGTGCAAACCATAAAAAGAGATAAGGAGGGACACTATATAATGCTCAAGGGAATCATAGACAATGAACCACTAAGCATTGTAAACATATATTCCCCGAATGAGAGGCCAGCTCAATACATCAACCAAACACTCCAAAAGATTAAGAAAGAAATCACAGACTCGACAATTATAGTGGGTGACTTCAACACACCACTCACTGAGAAAGACAGATCACAGGGAAAGAAACTCAACAAGGAGACTAGAGAGCTAAACTCCACAATTAGACAATTTGACCTAATAGATATTTACAGAGATTTTCATCCAAATACAAAAAATTTCACATTCTTTTCAAGTCCCCATGGCACATATTCGAAGATAGACCACATGCTGGGGCATAAGGCAAATCTACATAAATTTAAGCACATTGAAATAATACAGACCTCTCTCTCTGACCACTGTGCCATAAGACTGGAAATCAACAAAAGGAAGACAAAGAAAATAAGAGCAAATAATTGGAGGATGAATAACTCTCTACTGCAAAAGGAGTGCATACTGGTGCAGATCTGAGACGAAATCAGGAAATTTCTTGAAACCAACAAAAATGAGCACACGACGTACCAAAACTTATGGGACACAGCAAAGGCAGTCATCAGAGGAAGGTTCATAGCAATACAAGCACACCTAAGAAAGGAAGAGAGACTCATGACGGATACGCTGACACAAAATTTACAAAAACTAGAGCTGAGTCAGCAGGACAACCCTACTAATAGCAAAAGAAAAGAAATTATAAAAATCAGGGCTGAGATTCAGGAGAGGGAAAATAAAAAAACTATGGAAAAAATTAATATCGCTAAAAGTTGGTTCTTTGAAAAGATAAACAGGATCGATAGACCATTGGCAAACCTAACCAAAGAAAGGAGGGAACAAATCTCAATAGCAAGAATAAGGGATGAAAGATGGGTCATTACAACAGACCCTAATGAAATCTAAAGGATAGTTACACAATAGTATGAAGGACTGTACTCCAATGAATTCAACAATTTGGAAGACATGGACAAATTCCTGGAAAAACAATCCCTCCCTAGACTCTCCTCGGTGGACATAAAGAATCTCAACAGACCCATAGCAATAGAAGAAATAGAAAAGGTTATCAAGGGATTACCAACAAAAAAATCCCCTGGACCAGATGGATACACTGGAGAATTCTATCAAGCATTCAGGGAAGAACTAATACCAATCCTACACAAATTTTTCCAGAACATAGAAAAAGATGGCAAACTCCCAAACTCCTATGAAGCTAGTATAACTCTGATACCCAAACCGGGCAAGGATCCCACAAGAATCGAGAACTACAGACCGATATCCCTAATGAACATTGATGCAAAAAGCTTTAACAAAATACTAGCCAACAGAATACAAAAGTATATAAAACAAATAATTCACCATGACCAAGTGGGATTCATACCAGGGATGCAGGGATGGTTCAACATACAAAGAACCATTAGTATTATTCGTCACATTGACATGAAAAAGTATAAGAATCACATGACTATATCAATAGACGCAGAAAAAGCATTCGACAATATCCAACACCAATTCCTGTTTAAGACACTAGCGAAGATAGGAATGGAAGGAAAGTTCCTCAAGACAATACAAGCTATATATGAAAAACCAACAGCCAAAGTCATAGTCAATGGAGAAAAGACTAACACAATCCCACTGAAAAAGGGAACCAGACAAGGATGCCCCTTGTCTCCACTCCTATTTAATATCATGCTGGAGGTTTTAGCTAACAGCATAAGGCAAAGAAGTGACATCAAAGGTATTCGTCTGGGGAAGGAAGAGGTGAAACAATTGTTATTTGCAGATGATATGATTTTATATATGGAAAATCCCAAAAGTTCCACAAGGGGAGTACTGGAAGCAATAGAGGAGTTTGGCAGAGTGGCAGGATACAAGATCAACAAACAGAAGTCCATCGGACTGTTATACACATCAGATAAGACCACAGAAGAAGAGATCAAAAAGGTGGTACCCTTCACAATAGCCAAACACAAACTGAAATATCTAGGGATACACCTGACTGAAAAAAACAAAAGATCTCTATAGGGAAAACTATAGAACACTATTACAAGAAACCAAGAGCGACCTCAACAAATGGAAGAATATTCCATGCTCTTGGATTGGGAGACTTAATATAGTTAAGATGTCAGTTCTGCCAAAGGCACTATATAAGTTTAATGTTATCCCGATACAATTACCATCATCTTTCTTCAAAGAAATGGAAAAACTGATTACCAACTTCATATGGAGAGGGAAGAAGCCCAGAATTAGCAGAGAACTCCTCAAGAAGAAGGACACCGTGGGTGGGCTTGCTTTACCTGACTTTGGCACATACTATGTAGCCACAGTTCTCAAAACTGCATGGTTTGGGTATAATGACTGATACTCAGACCAATGGAAAAGAACTGAAAACCCAGAAATAAAAGCATCAGCATACACACAGCTGATCTTTGACAAGGGCCCCAAAAATATCAAATGGGAAGCAGATGCCCTCTTTAACAAGTGGTGCTGGAAAAAATGGATATCAAAATGCAGAAAAATGAAGCAAGACCCTTATCTCACTCCATGCACAAGAATAAACCCAAGGTGGATCACAGACCTTGAAGTTAAACCCCAAACTATTAGGGCCATCAATGAGGGAACTGGGACCAACTTGAGAACTTTGGCGCAGGGAATACACAGGCTATCAGAAATAGGGAAGGACACAAACACAGAGGAGGCACAAATCGACAAATGGGATATACTGAAGATAAAACACTTGTGTACATCTAAAGAATTCATCAAGAGAGTAATAAGAGAGTCCACAGACTGGGAAAACATCTTTAGCAATGACACATCAGACAAAGGCCTTATTACTAAAATCTACAGTACTCTGCTAGCTTCCAAAAAGAAAAAAACCAATAGCCCACTTGAAAGGTGGGCAAAGGACTTGAACAGAAGTTTCACAGGGGCAGAAATCCGAATGGCCAAAAAACATATGAGAAAATGTTCCCGATCTTTAGCCATAAGAGAAATGCAAATTAAAACAACAATGAGGTACCACCTGACACCCTCAAAGGTAGCCCAATTCAAAAAATCAGAAAGCAACAAGTGTTGGAGGGGCTGTGGGGAGACAGGAACTCTCATCCACTGCTGGTGGGCCTGTAAGTATGTACAGCCACTATGGAAATCAATCTGGCGATACCTAAAACAGATGGAAATAGAGTTACCATATGACCCAGCAATCCCCCTACTGGGCATATACCCAGAAGAGGCAAGAAACAAACCAAGACCAGACATCTGTGCTCCAATGTTCATTGCGGCACAGTTCACAATTGCAAGGAGTTGGAAGCAACCCAAATTTCCATCAACTGACGATTGGATTAAAAAACTGGTATATACATACAATGGAGTACTACGCATCACTAAAAAGCAGTGGTGAACGTATGAGGCACATAGCGACATGGGAAGAACTGGAGGAAATCATGCTAAGCGAGGTAAGTCAGGCACAAAAGGACAAGTACAACATGAGCCCGCTGAGGTAAGAATTAAAAAAAATTTTAAAAAGCAAAAGTGGCATAGGGAAAAAAGCTACTGTATACAAACATTTTAGGGGTGAAGACTGTGTAGTATGGAAGAGACCAGACCAAAACCAGGGATGTACATGGTAGACAATGGTGGAGGAGGTGGGGAAAGGAAAACAAAAGGATTAATACAAGGAAGAAAAGGGTAGTGGTGTCATGGGGCATTAATCCACCCAAGGGGAGGGTATTGTTTATATCTCCACAGGGAAAGTGGGACCAGACTTCAACCCAGTGTCGCAAGGTGTGAATGCAATATCCTGGCGTGGAGTAGGGAACCAGTGGAGAGGTCTGGGAGGCTGACCCCAGCACCATAAATTAAGTGGATTCCTGCCCCCCCCCCGAAAAGAATTTGTTCCAAAGGACGACATTGACTCTGCAGCTCCGGGAGATGAACATATCTGATCAGAGCACACGGGAGAAGATGAAGGGGCAGGAGGAGAGAGTGGAGCACAGGCCGTGATGATGATGTTCCTGAGTAGAGCAGCCAAGCCACAGAGAGAACAACATGGCTGGCCCCACTATGAGAAATTATGCCAATCAGTGACTAAGGGCGATACAGGGGACTGCACCGGAGACACAGAGTGGGAATTGCACCTGACCTGATCCCACCACACCGAGGCAAATCACTGGGGGAGTGCAGCGGAACAGCAAGGGAATGGAGTGGCAAGGTCCCCAGGGAATGCTGAAAGTGGACTTTGGGGCCAGGGCGTGGTGCCCCAACAGACTGGACTGGAAAACGCTCCTAAGGGCCAGCAAACGATCCTTGAATGAACTACAAGCCTTTCTTTTGTGAAGTGTTTTGTTTTGTTCTTTGTCAGTGGTTCGTTTTTGTTTTATTGTCTGGTTGTATACTGTTGCTTTGTTTTCCTCTGTCTTGTTTTCGTGCATGTTAGTGTCTCCACAGGTCTGTCTGAATAGGACAGGCTGGATGAACTATCTGGAGGAAAAACAATAGGACAGACAGTTCCGGGGGGACAGACAGATCCGGGTGGGGGAGGGGGAGGAGGGTAAGGAAGTGGTGTTAATAAACACAGGGACAAGGGAACAACATGGGACCCAAAATGGTAGTGAGGGGAGAGTGACAGGCCTGATGGGGAAGGATCAAGGGTAAGGTTGCGTAGAGAAGAGGTATAGCTGTAGCCCAGGTGGGGACGGAGCATGGTGGTGGGGCAGGAGGAAAGTCAAGGGAGATGGAGGAAAGAGCTAGGAGTCAAAGGGCATTCATGGAGGTCTAGACAAAGACATGTACATGCAAATATATATGGGAGGATGGGGAAATAGTTCTATGTGTCTATATTTATAGGTCAAGTATTAAGGTGGCGGAAGGACCTTGGGCCTCTACTCAAACACTCCCTCAATGCATGAATAACTTCTTTTATTAAATTGGAACTCTATGATGCTCACTCTCCCGACACAACGGCTGGAGCCAAAGTGGGTGAACAAGTAAATGTGGTGAAGAAAGCTGATGGTGCCTGGCTATCAAAAGAGATAGTGACTGGGGTCTTAGAGGCTTGAAGATAAACAAGCGGCCATCTAGCTCAGAAGCAACAATGTCCACATGGAAGAACACACCAGCCTGTGTTATTGAGTGGTCCCGAAGGATTAGTTACCAGGCATCAAAGAACAAAAAATCATATCATTGACTGCACACCTCCATAATAGGATTGCTGAAGACAAATGGGTGCATAAGCAAATGTGGTGAAGAAAGCTGATGGTGCCCGGCTATCAAAAGAGATAGTGTCTGGGGTCTTAAAGGCTTCAAGGTGAACAAGCGGCCTTCTAGCTCAGAAGCAAAAAAGCCCACATGGAGGAAGCACACCGGCCAGTGCGATCACGAGGTGCCAAGGTACCAGGTATAAGGCATCGTGCAAAAAAAAAAAAAAAGATATAAGTGTGTGTATGTATGTGTAAATGTGTGTATATGTATATGTACATATATATACCATATTAAATGAAGGGGGCAGTGCAGAGTGGAGACCCAAGGCCCAAGTGTCGGCCAATGGAGATCCCCTCATAGAGGGGTTTAGGAGAGGAGATGGGTTAATTAGAGTGCGAGGTAGTACCGATGAAGAACACAGCTTTCCCCCAGATCCTGGATGCTTCCTCCCCCCAACTACTATGATCCGAATTCTAGCTTGCAGGGCTGGATAGGATAGAGGCTGTACACTGGTATATATGAGGGCTGGAGGTACAGGGAATCCAGGGTGGATGATACCTTCAGGACCAAGGGTGTGAGGGACGGTGCTGGGAGAGTGGAGGGTGAGTGGGTTGGAAAGGGGGAACTGATTAGAAGGATCCACATGTGACCTCCTCCCTGGGAGAGGGACGGCAGAGAAGGGGGGTAAGGGAGACTCCGGATAGGGCAAGATATGACAAAACAACGATGTATAAATTACCAAGGGCACATGAGGGAGAGGGGAGTGGGGATGGAGGGGGAAAAAAGAGGACCTGATGCAAAGGACTTAAGTGGAGAGCAAATGCCTTGAGAATGATTGGGGCAGGGAATGTATGGATGTGCTTTATACAATTGATGTATGTATATGTATGGATTGTGATAAGAGTTGTATGAGTCCCTAATAAAATGTAAAAAAAGAAAAGTGGAGAAAAAAATGATTAGGGCAAAGACTGTACAGATTTGCTTTATACAATTGATGTATGTATATGTATGAACTGTGATAAGAATTGTATGAGCCCCAATAAATTGTTAAAAAAAAAGAAAACGTAAAAAAAAGAGTGTGTCATATTTTTGTTGATGCATAATATTCCATGATATGAATATACCAAAGTTTATCCATTCCTCTGTAATAGTTTTGTTTGTTTCTATGTTTTCTCTATAATGAAAATTTCTGCATTAAACATTGTTGTGCATAATGCTGCTTGTGTTCCATTCTTGATTTCTTCAGTGTATAAATCCAGTATAGAGATAGCTGGATCATAAGGTATTTGTATTTGCTTAAGGAAGTGCCATATTGATTTCTCAAGTAGCTATACAACTCTACAGTACCACCAGCAAGGCAAAAACATTCCTATCATTCTCCATTCTTTCAGCATTTATTATTTTCTGTTTATGTATTTCTATAAAATGGTCAGTGTGAGGTAGTATCTCATTGTTTTTTTAATTTGTATTTCTCTTATTGCAAATAAACAGGAACATTCCTTTACATAATTGTTGGTGGCCTGGATGTTTTCTTTGATAAATTGTCTATGCATGTCTACACTAGCTGTAATACTATTGTATTCAGGGACAATCCCAACCACACAGCACTTAAAAATTTTTTTAAAACGTAAAAAAAAATCTTGTTCTCCTTTCATTTTGACTTCTTTTCTTTTCTTCCTCTCTGTGATTTACATTATGCCTCTGCTGCACAATTTCGGGTAGCCCGTTAGCCCCCCTCACACCTCTAACTGTATCACACCATAATGGAGAAAGTAGTCAATATCAGTCCACACGAAAGAAAAAGAAAACTATGTATAAGCATCTGGCTTCTTGATCTCCTGTTGCAAGTGACACAGCAGGAGACCGAGTTGTGTTGCCTCCGCATCTCAGGAGCCCTCTGTGGACTGCCAATGGCAAATTCATTTGGCTGACTGTGGTAGTTATATAATCTGGTGTCAATTTGAGACTTAAGAATGAAAGGATGGAGTTAAGCCTGTCAATCAGGTCGCAGCTTGATGGCCTCATTTGGAGATGCTAGGGAGATAAATAGCTCACTGGAGACAGGACACACACTAACTCTCTGCACGACATTGATGGCAGTCAGAACTTTGGAGCTTGAGGAATCACATGCTTCCATCGCCACTGGATCCACAAGACTTTCCACCCACTGGCTTTTGATCTTGCTGAATTCAGCATCATTGCATGTTTTATGTGAGTCTGAAGAGGAATTTATAGATTGGTATCAGTCACATGGGCTAATATCGGACTTATGGACTTGATCTGGACTGAGCTGGGATGTTTTCTCAATATTCAATTGCCCTTGTGTATAAAGCTCTTTCTTATAACATATGAATGTCTATGGTTTTTTTTTCTCTAGTCTACTGAGACTAACACACTGACTTTGGATTTACAGTCACCAACCTGTGGCTTCCATTGACTCTGCTTCATCATCCTGCTTCCTTTTCATCAGCTTCCACAAGTCAGGAGAAGCCTGACTTGAAGTGGACTGGATTTGCCTACTTCTATAACTGCACAAGACATTACTTGATTATAAATCTCTCTCTATATACAACACATACAAGTTGCACTGGTCTTTGTTTGCTAACAAACCCAATATAATACATTTGGTAGTGGAAGTGGTTCCAGAGGGGGAAAAATGATAAAGATGAGTTTTCCAAATTGGTTCTCAGGTCTGAAAATGCCTAAAAGCACTGATCACGCCATCTCTGTAAGTATGATAAATCTGTCACTAGTGTTAAAAAGGGAACAGCTAAATCAGAGGATGAAGTAGCAAAGCTAATACCCCAAAAAGGACCATGAACAGATAAAGTATTTGTAAGAAGTGAGGCTCAGGGTGATCGTGTGCTTGATAACATTCTACAATTTTGTCAAGAGGAGTATGTCGGGAAGCTGATTGGTTGGTACTTCTTATAATAGACAAACAGTTAAAGGAAATGGATGAACTGAGAGTTATGGAAGTCTGGCTCAAATGACATATAAATCACCTCAAAACTTCTACTTGTACTATGAAAGACAGTCCTATCTCTTCCAGTATATGTATGTATGTGTGTGTGTGTATATATATATATATACATATTGCTGAAAACCAAGCCTAGAGTCTTATCACATAAATAACTGAATTACAATTCCAGCTAAATGTTTAACTGGAATGTTTGATAATAAAGTGAGAGTGGTAATTGGAAAGAAATGGGACCCTTGAAACTTGGGATGGTTATGTAGGGGCTGGTATTCCAGAAGATGGATATATTGAGCCTTAAGAGTCCATTGACCCACTGCAGACATCAGCAACACCCCTTCCATCTGAAGAGAGTAATCCAGTCTTCTAAAAGTCATTATTCCTCTTCATCACGCATACTTGAGGAGATTAGCCCAACTATGCATGCTGATATGGCACCTCAGGCTATAACTGAGAATTGCCTGAGGCCAATGCCTTATAAGAATGTTTCAGGTCCACAGGAAACAACTTCCTCATCCATTATGGTTTCTAGACCTATAATTAGACTTGAGTCACAGCATGTGTCCAAAGGTGAAATCCAGATGGTGATTCAGGAAGAAGTACACTATACTCCTGAAGAACTGAGTTTTCTAATGTTTACGGACAGAAACCTAGAGAATATGTGTGGGGATGGTTATTAAGGGGGTATGATAATGGTGCAAGAAACAAACTTGAATCAATCTGAGTTTATTGGTATGGCTCCAATAATACAGGTTTAATAATGTTTCAACCTTGAGAAGAAGGAGAGGCTCTAATAGTTTACTTGTTTGGTTTGTGGAAGCATATGTTTTAAGAGGGCCTCCCCAAAGTCAAATTTAAGTACTGGGCCTACCTTGCTTATACCATAGAAGAAAGCATCTGAAAGCTTAGGGGAATTGCCATGTAAGAGTGAATTTATCAGGATAAACCCATAAGCCTAAAAAGAGGTTTCTATCTATCTATCTATCTATCTATCTGTAATTTTACTAAAAGAGTAGGAAACAAGTTTGTGAAGGGAGATTCATCATCTCTGAAATTCCTGTAATTGATGTCAGCCAGGTTTGACAATGCAACTGCCTTAAATGAATTAAGAAACTTGGCTGCAGTGGGACCTGCAGCTGAAATTTGGACCTGTGGGGCTGGACTTGTGGGGGTAGAGTCCAAGTTATTAATAGGGTCTTCACTCAGGTCTGTCTCACAACGTGTCCAGAGGGTCACAGAACTAATCCTGTAGTAATTTTCCCATTCCCAGAATGTTTATTAGAATAGACACACTCATCAACTGGTGCAAATTCCATGTTTCATCACTGAAATGTGGAATAAGGGCTTTTATGGTAGGAAAGCCAAGTGGAAGCCATTATAACTGTCCCTCACTAGGCAAAGAGTAAATCAAAATCAATAGCACATTTTTGGAGGGATTGCAGAGAATGCTGCCACCACTGAGGAACTCAAGGATGCAGGGATGTTGATTCCCATCACATCGCCATTTATCTGTGCCAAAATCAGATGGATGTCAGTGAATGAGAGTGGAATATTATAAACTTTTTTTTCAATTTTAGCACCAACTATATTTTATAGATATGAAGAAAAGAGAGTTTTTTTCATTTCCTTAACTCTTTTAAAAAATCTTTTTATTGGGGGGCTCATACAACTCTTATCACAATCCATCCATACATCAATTGTGTAAAGCACATTTGTACATTCATTACCCTCATCATTCTCAAAACATTTGTACTTCTCTTAAGCCCTTGGCATCAGCTCCTCATTTTCCCCACCCTCTGTGCTCCCCCCTCTCTCACGAACTCTTGATAATTTATAAATTATTTTTTCATATCTTACACTGTCCGACGTCTCCCTTCACCCCCTTTTCTGTTGTCCGTCCCTCAGGGAGGAGGTTATATGTTAATCCTTATAATCGGTTCTCCCTTTCTACCCAACCCTCCCACCACCCTCCAGGTATCACCACTCTCAGCACTAGTCCTGAAGGGATCATCTGTCCTGGATTCCCTGTGTTTCCAGTTCCTCTCTGTACCAGTGTACATCCTCTGGTCCAGCCAAATTTGTAAGGTATAATTAATCATGGTAGTGGGTGGTGAGGAAGCATTTATGAACTAGAGGAAAGTTGTATGTTTCATCGTTACTACACTGCACCCTGACTGGCTGGTCTCCTCCCTGCGATCCTTCCTTAAGGGGATGTTCAGTTGCCTACAGATGGGCTTTGTGTCCCCAATCGCACACCCGCTCATTCACAATGATATGATATTTTGTTTTTTGATGCCCGATACCTGATCCCTTCAATACCTCATGGTCACACAGGTTGGTGCGCTTCTTCCATGTGGGCTTTGTTGTTTCTGAGCTAGATGGTTGGTCGCTTGTTTAAATTCAAGTCTTTAAGACCCTAGAGGCTATATCTTTTAATTGCCAGGATCCATCAGCTTTCTTCACCACATTTGCTTGTGCACCTGCTTTGTCTTCAGCGATCATGTTGGGAAGGTGAATATCATGGAATGCCAGTTTTATAGAACAAAGTATTCTTGCATTGATGAAGTACTTGAGTAGAGGCCCAATGTCCATCTGATACCTAAATACTAAACCTATAAATATATGCACATAGGTCTATCTCCCCATTCTCATCTATAAATATATTTTCATATGTACACACCTTTATTTAGACCTCTGTAAATGCCCTTTGCCTCCTACCTCTTTCATCTATTTCCTTTTACTTTCCTCTTGTCCCATTATCATGCTCAGCCTTCATTTGAGTTTCAGCAATTCCTCTTGGTTGCATTACCCATGATCATGTCCAACCAGGCCTCTTACACCCTCCTCACCACCGATTTGGATCACTTGTTTTTCCCTAGTCCCTGAGTTTGTTAACACCACTTCCTTTCCCCCCACTTCCCCCTCTCCCATGCCCCCCCCCCCAACCACTGGTCCCTTTGTTTTCTGCTCTAGATTGTTTATCCAGCCTATCTTATTGAGACAAACTGCGTAGATAATAACATGCACAAAAACAAGACAGAGCAAAACAAAGCAACAAAAGAAAAGAAAACAAAGCAACAAAAAGACCAATGACAAAACTTTTAAAACCAACAGCAAAAAAGGAAAGCCTGTGGTTAGTTCAAGGCCTATTTATTGGCCTTTAGGAGTGTTTTCTAGTCAAGGATGATGGGGTGCCAAGTCCTGGCCCCAAAACCTATTTTTGTTATTCCCTGGGGACTTCATTGCTCTGTTCCCCTTGCTATTCTGTTGCATGCTGTTAATGTTTAGTCTCAGTGTGGTGGGATCACATTAGGCACAATTCCTACACTGTCTCCAATGTTGTCCTCTTTGGAGCTATGGGTCAGTGAAGGTTGTTGTGTCTCATAGTGGGGCTGGCCAAGTGGTCTTCTCTGTGGATTGACTGCTCTGACCAGGAATGTTGTCCTTAAGGCTTGGTGGGGCAGGATGTGCTCCACTCTCTCTGTCACCCGTTTCATTTGCTCCTGTGTGCTCTGATCAGAGATATACCTCTCCCTGAGGTGCAGCTTCAATGTTGTCCTCTGAAATAAATTATTCTGGGGGGAGGGGCAAGTGTCTATGTAGTTGGGATTGAGGCCGAGCCCTCAAACCTTTCCACTGGGTCCCTACTTCATGCCCGCATGTTGCATTCACTTGTTGGTGTACCAGGTGGAAGCCGGGTCCCTCTTACCCTGTGGAGATATAAACAATACCCTCCCCTTGGGTGGGTTAGTGCCCTTTTCCCATGCTACCCATCACCCCCTTTCTTTTTAGTTGGCTACCATATGCATCCCTGGAATTGGTCTGGCCCCTGTCATATGGCCTGATCCTCGCCCCAGGAATGTTTGTATACAGTAGCGTTTTCCCTTTTGCATTTTTTTAAAATTTACCTCAGCGTATTCATGTTATACTTGTCCTTTTGTGATTGGCTTACTTCGCTTAGCATAATTTCCTCCAGCTCTTCCCATGTGGTTAAGTGCTTCATACGTTCATCACTGCTTTTTAGCAATGCATTATACTCCATTGTATATATGTACCACAGTTTTTAAATCCACTCCTCAGTTGATGGAAATTTTGGTTGTTTCCAACACCTTGCAATTGTAAACTGTGCCACAATGAACATTGGAGGACAGATGTCTGGCTGTGGTCTGTTTTTTGCCTCTTCTGGGTATATGCCCAGTAGGGGAGTTGCTGTGTCATGTTAGCTCAATTTCCATCTGTTTCAGATATCGCCAGATTGATTTCCATAGTAGCTGTACATACCTACAGGTCCACTAACAGTGGACAAGAGTTCCTGTCTCCCCAGTGCCCCTCAAACATTTTATGCTTTCTCATTTTTTGAATTGGGCTATTTTTGAGGATGTTAAGTGGTATCTCATTGTTGTTTTAATTTGCATTTCCCTTATGGCTAAAGATTGGAAATTTTCTCATATATTTGTTGACCATTCGGATTTCTGCCCCTGTGAAACTTCTGTTCAGGTCCTTTGCCCTCCTCCTCAGTGGGCAATTAGTTTTTCCATATTTGGAAGCTAGCAGAATATTATAGATTTTAGTAATAAGGCCTTTGTCTGATGTGTCATTGCTAGAGATGTTTTCCCAGTCAGTGACTCTCTTATTACTCTCTTGGTGAATTCTTTCGATATACACAGGTGTTTTATCTTCAGTATATTCCACTTGTCAATTTGTGCCTCCTCTTTGTTTGTGTCCTTCCCTATTTTTGATAGCCTATGTATTCCCTGTGCCAAAGGTCTCAAGTTGGTCCCAATTCTCTCATTGATGGCCCCAATATTTGGGGATTTTACTTCAAGGTCTGTGATCCACCTTGAATTGATTCTTGTGCATGGAGTGAGATAAGGTTCTTGTTTCATTTTTCTATAGGTAGTTATCCATTTGTTCCAGCAACACTTGTTGAAGAGGGCATCTGCTTCCCATTGTATAATTTTGGGCCCTTATCAAAGATCAGTTGTCTGTATGCTGATGATTTTATTTCTGAATTTTCAGTTCTTTTCCACTGGTCTGAGTACCTGTCATTATACCAATATCATGGCTGTATAATACATGCTAAAGTAAGGTAAAGCAAGCCCTCCCAATGTGTTCTTATTCTTGAGAAGTTCTCTGCTAATTCTGGGCCTCTTCCCTCTCCATATAAAAGTTGGTAATCATTTTTTCCATTTCTTTGAAGGAAGATGAGGGTAATTGTATCGGGATAGCATTAAACTTATATAGTGCCTTAGGCAGAACTGTTATCTTTACTATATTAATTCTTCCAATCTACAAGCATGGAATATTCTTCCATTTGTTGAGGTCACTCTTGGTTTCTTGTAATAGTGTTGTGTAATTTTTCTCATATACATCTTTTGGTTTTTTTTTTGTCAGGTATATCCCTAGACATTTCAATTTGTGCTTGGCTTTTGTGAAGTGTACCACCTTTGTGATATCCTCTTCTGTGGCCTTATCCGATGTGTATAACAGTCAGATAGACTTCTGTTTGTTGACATTGTATTCTGCCAATCTACCAAACTCTTCTATTGCTTCCAGTATTCCTTTTGTGGAACTGATGGGATTTTCCAAATATAAAATCATATCACTGGCAAATGATGATAGTTTCACCTCTTCCTTCCCCAGGCTAATACAGTTGATGTTTTTCCTTTGTCTTATGCTGTTAGCTGATGTTAAATTAGAGTGGGGACAAGGGGCGTCCTTGTCTGGTCCCCTTTTTCAGTGGGATTGTTTTTGTCTTTCCTTCATTGACTATCACGTTGACTGTTGATTTTTTATACATACCTTTTATTGTCTTGAGGAATTTTCCTTTCATTCCTATCTTCTTGAGTGTCTTAAACAGGAATTGGTGTTGGATGTTATCAAATCTTTTTCTGCATCTATCAATATTATCAGGTGGTTCTTATAATTTTTCATGTCAGTGTGGCAAATGATCATAATGGTCTTTTGTGTGTTGAACAATCCCTGCATCCCTGGTATGAATCCCACTTGGTCATGGTGAATTATTTGTTTTATATACTTTTGTATTCTACTGGCCAGTATTTTGTTAATGATTTTTGCATCTATGTTCATTAGGGATATTTGTCTGTAGTTGATTCTTGTGGAATCCTTGCCCAGTGTCGGTACCAGAACTGCACTAGCTTCATAGAAGGAGTTGAGGACTTTGCCATCTTTTTCTATGGTCTGGAAGAGTTTGTGTAGGATTGGTGTTAGTTATTCCCTGAATGCTTGGTAGAATTCTTCTGTGAAGCCATCTGGTCCAGAAGAGTTTGTTGTTGGTAAGCCCTTGATAATCTTGTCTATTTCTTCTTTTGCTATGGGCCTGTTGAGATCTTTTACTTCCTTTGGGGATAGTATAGGGAGAGATTATTTTTCCAATAATTTATTCATGTCTTCTAAGTTTATAAATTCACAGGAGTACTATCTTCATAGTCCTGTGTAATTATCCTTTTGATTTCATTAGGGTCTGTTGTAATGTCCCCTCTTTCACCCATCATTCTTGCAGTTGAAATTTGTTCCCTTCTTTCTTTGGTTAGGTGTTCAGGTGGTGCATCAATTCTGTTTATCCTTTCAAAGAATCAACTTTTAGCAGCATTAATTCTTTCCATAGTTTTTTTTCCCTCTCCTGAATCTCAGACCTCATTTTGTATTATTTATTTTCTTTTGCTATTAGAATTGTCCTGCTGACTCTGCTCTAAATTTTTGTAAATTGGTTTTTGTAAATTTGCTGCCAGCATATCAATCATTAGTCTCTCTTCCTTTTTCAGGTGTGAATACATTGCTATGAAACATCCTCTGACAACTGCCGTTGCTGTGTCCCATACGTTTTGGTATGTCATGTTCTCATTCTTGTTGGTTTCTCAAAATTTCCTAATTTCATCTCTGATCTGTGGCAGTACATACTCCTTTTGCAATGGAGAGTTATTCATCCTCCAATTGTTTTTCTCTTGTGTTCTTCATCTTCCTTTTTTTGATTTCCAGCCTTATGGTATAGTGGTCAGAGAGAGAGGTCTGTATGAAATCAATGTGCTTAAATTTATGTAGATTTGCCTTATGTCCCTGTATGTGGTCTACCTTCTAATATAAGCCATGCAAGCTTTAAAAGAATGACCTTTTTTATATTTGGATGAAAAGTTCTATAAAGATATACAAAGATCTATCAGGCCAGACTGTCATCTTTTGGAATGTTTCATTGACGTATTCAGCAAGTATCTCATTTGGGGCATATGTTTACAATGCTAGTGGTTCTTTGTCTACCGTTCCCTTGAGCATTATATAATGTTCCTCCTTATCTCTTTTTATCGTTTGCCCTTTAAGGACAATTTTATCCGAGATTAGGACTGCAACACCTTTTTTTTGTTAATTGCTGTTTGCTTGCCATACCTTTCTTTGATTCTCAGTCTATTTTTGTCTGTAGCCTTGAGATGTGTTTCCTGTAGGCAGCAGATTAATGGATTGTGTTTTCTATGTCAGTCTGCTAGCTCCAGTCTTTTAATGCCTGAATTCAGTCTATTGATATTCAGGGTTCTTATTTCCATCTGCAGACTCTGTGATTTCATCTTATAACTTTTGTGTTGGGTGTTTTCGTACCTTCCTTTCTCATTGTGTGTTGTGTATGTGTGTGTGTGTGGTTCATTCTTGACTTCTTTCCCCTCTTAAACCAATGCTATCTTGGGGTCTGTTTTCTCTTTGTTGCCCTCTAGGTAAGGTTGTTCTATGTGGAGTACGGCAAGAATCTTTTGTAAGGCTGGGTTTCTTCTAAGATATTCTTTGAGTTTTTCCTTGTCTGGGAAGACTCTTCTCCATCTACCTTGATTGATAATTTAACTGGGTAGAGTATTCTTGTGTTTGCATTATTTTCAATTTTTGGAATATGTTATTTCACTCTCTCCTCTTCTTAATAGTTTCTGCTGATACGTCTGAACATATTCTTATCTAGGAATCTTTATATGTGGTTTTTTGTTTTTCCCTAGCTTCTCTCATGATTTTCTCCTTTTCTTCAATATTAGATAGTTTAACTATTATGCGCCTTGGCGACTTCTTGGGATTTAGTCTATCTGGTGTTCTTTCAGCCTCCTGGATGGTTGCCTAGTTGTCATTCATTAAGTTGGGAAATTTTATTCCAAAAATTCTCTCACTATTGTTGCAGATAATTTCTTTGTTGTGTCTTCCTCCAGTAATCCATGTATTCTGATGTTCCTCTTCATAGCATCAGACATAGCTAAGGTTTTCTTCAGTTTCTCTGATGATCTTATTAGATTTTTGTTTGCTTTTGTTAAAGTCTGCTTGGCTGTCCTCCAAGTCACTGGTTCGGTTCTCTGCTTTCTCCAGTTGATTCTTGAAGTTCTGAGTCTGCTACTGGTTTTTGTTATCTCCACCCTAAGCTCTTGAATTTCCCTTTGGTGTATGGACGTTTTCCTGTATTGTTTCATTTTCCTGTATTGTTTCCCTCATATCTTGTATGACTCCAAGCAGCATTCTGAAAATTTCTTCCATGGCAGATCAATGTCTGCTTCTTCTATGCACCTTGTTAGGTTCAGGATATCTGCCATCGCCTTTTGTTTCTTCTGTTTTTCATTGAGGTCATTGGAGCTGATTGCTGTTTGTGTTGCATTGCATTGTTTTAGAGGAGCCAGGTGCCATTTTCCAGGGAGTCTAAGAGCACTGGCTCTCTCTGGGAGACTCATAGGAATTCTTCTTCGAACTACCTACAGCTAATTTCACTATGGAATAAGCCAACAACTTTATTCTCCTGTGGCTTCACTGTTAAGGGGAGTGCCCCAGAAGGCTGCTGTGGTTGCCTGCTTTGGTGTAGAATACCGTGAATTGTGGGCAGAATTGCCCTTGTCAGTTAGGTCAGTGTGGAGGTTGGACAGAGTTTTCTGCAGCAACTTGAGACGTTGGAAAGTGTTGGCTGTGCTGCCTTTGACCATGTGAGGCACTAAGGTAGGTGGGAGGAAGTTCCCTCAGTCACGTGGGCCCACAGAGGCAAAATAGGAGCTCCCAAGCCATACAGGCAAGAATTCCCCACGATGAAGTTGGGCAGAATATCCTCTGGTTGAGGGTGGGCAGGCTTTCCCCAGTCTTGGACAACCTTGCACAGGGTGGAGTTCACCTAACTGAGTAGAGGGAAGGCATAAATGCCCTATGCTAAGGGGAGTGGTCTGGACAGGGAAGAGACAAAGAGGGGGGAAAAAACTAAGCCTGCTGGGACTTTCGGGGGATAGAGAGAAGAGAGGGAAATAAGAGTAACAAGATAACTGAGCCCTAATCCTTGCCTATGGGGCTACATGGACTTAATCCCTGCCTTGAGACAGCAGCAAACTGTGGCTGTGTTGAGATAAAGCCCCTGCACCAGCTCTGAATGGTCCCGGCTCCAGCAGAGACAGTGGCGGGCTAATGTCAGTGGCCTCCACAGTGGTAAGCCAAAAGCCCCCAGCCCCTCAAAACCTTGTCTGTCTGTGCCTACTTATCTTTATGATGCTCCTCTTGTGATCCAGCAGTGTTGTCTTTCCCTCTTAGTAACTCTCCTGGGCTGATTTCCCTCTGGTAAGTGTTATTCAGTTGCCATCTTCCCAAGAGTCCTCAGAGTATTATAAACTTAACCAGATAGTAAAACCGATTGCAGCTGCTATTCCAAAAGTGGTTTCCTTGATTGAAAAAAATAAGACTAATTATAGTATTAATATCTCTTCTGGTATCTCTGTCATTATGAATCTGGCCAATTCTTTTTTTCCTCAATTTTCGATTAAAAGGAACATCAGAAGCAGCTAGCCTTCAGCCAGTAATGGCAACAACATATGTTTACAACTCTTCCTCAAGGTTATATGAAGTCTCTGGGACTTTGCCATAATGTAGTCCTCAGGGATCTTGATTGCCTTTCCTTTCCAGAAAATGTCACATTCAAATGATGATATTATGCTGATTAGACCTAGTAAGGAAGAAATATCAATGATTTAAACTTATTGGTACAAAATCTGTGTGCTATAGAGTAGAAAATTAACCTGATAAAAATCCAGGTGCCATCCACCTAACTGATGTTTGTAAGGGTTCTGTGATATGAGACAGGTCAAGATAGTCCCACTAAAGTGAAATATAAATTATAAATTTTTATAATAATGTAATCTATTCAATGATAAATTATCGGGCCTGCCCCCTTCGATAACCAAAACAGAGGCACAGCACCCAGGTGGGCCTATTTGGAATTTGGAGGCAACATATCTTTCATATGTGTGTTTTGTGTTAAGTAGTGTACTATAGAGAAACCAAACACTGTGCGCATTGGCTTACACGGATGTAGAAATATGCAAATCCAGTCTGGTTCAATTTATACTTCTCCTGATGCATGGAAACTAATAAACATGAAGCAACAGGAAATCAAGGAATCAGGCAACCAGGTTGACGAAGCAGAGACAGCAGGAGGCATAGGCTAGTGGATGTACAGATCCAAAGCTGTATGAATAAATAAATCCACCATTGCCAATCTGATGACAGCTCTTGGTTTGGCAGATGCCACAACAGGAGACTGAGGATCCAAATGCAAGATCGAGCTCCAGCAGAAGGTGAATGCCCAAAGAGGATTCAACTTTCCTCAATCTCTCCTTCTTATGCAAAAGAGGTTCATCAAGGTGTGACTGTACTGACAGACTGACTACATGCCTATTCAGGAGTGCGGTTGGCATAATCCATGACTGTCATAGTGTTCTAGTCTAGTCTATATATCAAGGCACTAAAAAAGCTGCCAGCTGTTAGTAGAGTCCAGAACAAGAAAAAGGCTCTTCAATAGGTTCAGGTTGCCTGTGTGTTACCCATCCCCTTAGGCCATATGATCCAGTTGATCTAATGTTACCCAAGGTGTCAGTGGCAGGTTGGGATGCAGTTTGGAGTCTTTGGAGGGCTCTACTGGAAAATCACAGTGAAGCCCTTAGTATTTTGCAGCAAAACTCTTCCATCCTCTGTAGACAATTACTTATTATGCTTTTAAAAAAAGCTTTGTTCTTATTACTGAGCCGTAGAGGAGACTGAACACCTCACCATGGACCATGAAGTCATCAAGCAAACTGAGCTGCCCAATATGAACTTGGTATTATCTGAATGACTCACAGAGTCAAAATTTGGGACATTATAGCAGCACTCCATCATTAAATGGAAGTGTTATGCAAGGGATAGGGTTAGACCAGTACTTGAAGGTACAGGCAAGCTACCTGAATAAATAGGCCAAATGTCAATAGTCTCCACTCCTGTCACAGTACCATCTTTCTCCCGCTAGGCACCTATGGTCTCATGGGGAGTTCCTTATGTTTAGTTGACTGATGAACAGAAAACTCTTACTTAGTTTACTGCTGGTTCTATGTGATAAGCAGGTACAACTTGAAAGTGAACAGCAGCATCAATACAATCTATATGGGACCTTCTTGAAGGACAGTGGTTAGGGGGAAATCCTCCCCGTGGACACAAGAGTGGTAATCTTATTGTTCAGTTTTGTTGGAAGGAGTTATGACCAGATTTGTGCTTGTATACTGATTCATGGGTCATATATGGTTAGGGATTTCAAATAAGCATGATCATAAAATTGGTGATAAAGAGAAGTGGATAGACCTTTCTGAATAGACCCAAAAAAGTGATGATACTTGTGTCTCATGTGGATAGATGTCATGTTCTGTGGAAGCCAGTCCTTCTTTTTTTTTGCAGTCACTACTGTCCTTGTACAGTGGATAAATGAACAAAGTGACCATACTGGCAGGGATGGAAATTATGTGTGGGCTCAGCAACAAGGATTTATACTCAACAAAGCTGACTTGGGTAGCAGGAGAGATTACACTGAGTTCAAGATATTAGATAATTACTCAGGGATCAACTGGCAACCTGGTGGCAGGTTGGCTTACATAGGATCACTTCCTTCATGGAAAGGGCAGTTTTTTGTTCTTTATGAAATACATATTTAATCTAAATATGGGTTTGCTTTCTCTGCATGCAATCCTTCTGCCAAAAATATCATTCATACATATACAGAATGTCTCATCCACTGACAACTAACTTTATACCAAATGAAATGTGGCAATGGAGTCACTGGGGTTTACTATCATCCTGAAGCAGCTAGATTAATAGAACAATGAAATGGACTTCAAATGACACAATTATGGCACCAGGTAGTTCTCAAAACCTTGCAAGGTTGGGGCAATGCTCTCCAGGAGACTATATATGTTCTAAAACATTGACCAATAGTACATGGTACTATTCTACAGTACCTAGTATTCACAGATCTAGGAACCAAGAGGTAGAAATGGGAATAGCACCATTCACTATTACTCTTAATGACCCACTCACTGCATTTTTGCTTCTTATCCCTGTAACCCAATGCTCCTTGGGTCTGTAGGTCTTAGTTCCAAAGCGGGGACTTCTTCTCTCTGGAAATACAGCACTAATTCCATTGAACTGGAAATTAAGAATGTGTCCCAAGCATTTTGTACACCTCATGCCTCTGGATCATCATGCAACAAAAGGTTTCTATTGAGTGGAGTGATTGATCCTGATTACCAAGGGAAAATTTGATTAGTATTCCATAATGATTTTAAGGAAGAATATGCTTGGAATCTAGAAGATTCCATAATTTTCTCCTAGTATTACCATGTCCAGTAATTAAAGTCCATGGTAAAGCAAAGTACCACCATTCTTACATGACTACTAATAGCTCAGAATTTTCAGGAATGAAGTGTTGGGTCACCCACCAAGCAAAGAACCATGACTAGTCAAGGTACTTCACTTAGGGTAAAGGAAATGCTAAATGGGTAATGGAAGAAGATAATTCTAAATACCAGGTACAGCCATGTGATCAACTACATAAAAGAACACAGTAATTGTTATAAGTAGCTTCTACTTGTATACATGCACCAGATATTTTTGTATTGTTTGTTTATAAAAACAAAAGATGAAAATGGGGCTAGTGTGTTTTCAGTAGTATGAATGTTAGTTCTGTCATGTTAGGGACAAGTTTGATTTTATTATTATCTTTGGTGATTATGCATGGTTAAAGAATTACATACAGTGGATTGTGATAAGAGGTGTATGAGTCCCTAATAAAATGTAAAAAAAGAAAAGAGGAGAAAAAATGATTAGGGAAAAGAGTGTACAGATGTGCTTTATACAACTGATGTATGTATATGTATGAACTATGATAAAAATTGTATGGGCCCCAATAAATTGTTAAAAAAAAAAGAATTACATACAGATGTGAAGTAGAAAAGTGGTGTTTTGTGGTGTTTAAGATCGTGGCAACTAAGCACTCCTATGTAAGTGTAGGGGTGCAGCCCACCCTATCAATCAAGTCACAGCTTGATGACCCTTCCTTGGGAGTGTGGTATTTAGAGAGAGAGAGAGAGAGAGAGAGAGAGAGAGAGAGAGAGAGAGAGAGAGAAGAATCAAATTCTTCTTGTCCTGTCATCTTCTCTGGAGTTATCTCCCATCTGGCTCCTCAATATCCTGTTATGTCACTTGCCCATCTAAGGAACCATCAGTGGAGTACTAATGGCAGATTCAGTCAGCTCATTTCAGAATCAAATTACCTCTGCCAACCTCTGCTCCCCACTGTCTTTGCTTTGTCATCCTACTTCCTGTTTGTCTGCTTCCATGAATCAGAATATTCATTTGAACTGTATTAGATTTAAGTATTTTTACAACTATGTAAGCCAATTCTTGATATAACTCTCTTTCTGTATACAACCCATAAAAGCATTATTGGCTTTTCTTTTCTAGAAAATTCAACTTAATGCAATGATCTTCATATACTTTCAACAATATCACAGACTACCCACCTTGGATTCATTCAGTTGTGAATCTATCAGCCTGTGGTCTTCCTGCTTCATTTCTTTGCTTCCTGGTTGCCATCTGCTGCAGCTACATGAGCTTACATCGACCCCCCAGAATTGAACTGGACTAATGTAGCCACTTCTACAACTGTTTGGAATTTGACTGAGGCTGTTGAAATAGTAGGTTAAAACCAGTCACATTGACGTTGTCTGTGGCAGCCTACAATCAAACTGTAAAAATTTTAGTTAACTGAAATAATCAGTTTGAGTCTACTTCTTCCACAAGATGTAGCAGCCCACTCAAGATTAATAGCTGCACCATGATGCATGAACACACCTGCCAATAGCAATACAAACTGAAAAAAGAAGAAAAACAGGCACAAGCAACTGAACAACATCCAGTCCCAAAGGATTAACTTGAAGAAGAAGCCCTGTAATTGGCAAAGGAGAATTCAAAAAAATGTTCAGTTACCTTCAAATGATGGAGGAAATAATTGAAAAACTAGAAACACTGTAGTAAAAAAGACCTCACTAAGTTAGAGTTGATTCTGACTCCTAGTGGCCTGATATGACTGTGAAAAACTCCCCTCTGGGTTTCCAAGACTGTAATACTTTACAGAAGTCTCATCTTTCTCCTGTGAAGCAGCTAGTGGTTGCAAAGGGCTGTGTCTATGGTTAGGAGCCCAATACATAAGCACTATGTCAGCAGGTCCCCTCAAAGAGAACCCAGAAGATTAATAAGATAAAAGAATGATAAAACAAGGCAAAAGAACAAAATAAGAGAATCAAAGAAAAGAAATATTGAATTAGTGACTTCATTTTTTATTCTTTTGACTATGCCCAATGTGAGAACAAGACAAAACAAAATCAAAGAAGTCCTAAGAATTATGTGGGATACTACTAAGAGGACCCACCTATGTCTCATTGGGATCTCAGAGAAATTATATATAGTACAGAAAAAACTTCCTCAACACAATAAAAGATGAAAGAGGGACCAGACGTCAACCCGGTGCTCCAAGATGTGAATGCAACATAACAGCATGAAGCAGGGAACAAGAACAGAAGTCTGAGGGCCGGCACCAATCCCAACTACATGGACTGCTGCCCCTCCCCCCCACCCCCTGAAGAATATACTTCAGAGGACAACACTGAAGCTAAAGCTCAGGGAGAGGGACATATCTGATCAGAGCACATGGGAGCAAATGAAGGGGAAGGGAGCGAGAGTGGATCACATCTTAGCGCACCAAATCTTCAGGATGACATCCCCATGCAGAGCAGCCAATCCACAAAGAAAACCATATGGCTGGCCAGACTATGTGACATGATTTCCTAACTGACCCATAGCCCTATAGAGGACAAGACTGGAGACACAGTGTGGGAATTGTGCCTGCTCTGACCCCATCACATCAAGGGAAAACACGCAGAGTGTGCAACAGAACAGCAAGGGGAACAGAGGAAAGAAATTCTGAGGGAATACCAAAAATAGACTTTGGAGCCAGGGCATGGCACCCCATCAGACTGGACCAGAAAACACTCCTAAAGGTCAACAAAAAGACCTTGAACTATTTACAGGATTTTCTTGTTTTTCTCATTGTTTTTTCTTGTCATTGTTTTGATTTCGTTTGTTGCTTTGTTTTGCTCTGTCTTGGTTTTTTGTGTGTATATTATTATCTCTGCAGGTCTATCTAGTTAAGAGAGGCTGGGTAAACAATCTAGAGCAGAAAACAACGGGACCAGTGGTTCTGGGGGGACATAGAAGAGGGAGAGGTGGGGGAAAGGAAGTGGTGTTAACCAACCCAGATACAAGTGTACAACAAGTAATCCAAAATCAATAGCAAGGAGGGTGTAAGAGGCCTGGTAGGGCTTGATCAAGGACAATATAACCAAGAAGAATTACTGAAACCAAAATGAAGGCTGAGCATGATAGTGGGACAAGATGAAAATAAAAGGAAATCGAGGAAAGAATAAGGAGGCAAAAGCATTTATACAGGTCTAATTATAGGCATGTACATATTTAAGTGTATTTATATATGATGATGGGGAAATCAATCTATGTGCATATATTTATAGGTTTTGTATGAAAGTAGCTTGTGGATATTAGGCCTCCACTCAAGGACCCCCTCAATGCAAGAATACTTTTTCTATTAAACCGGCATTCCATGATGCTCACCTTCCCGACAAGATCACAAAAGACAAATGTGTGCATAAGAAAATGTGGTGAAGAAAACTGATGGTGCCCAGCTATCAAAAGATATAGTCTCTGGGGTCTTAAAGGTTTGATGGTAAATAAGTGGCCATCTAGCTCAGAAGCAACAAAGCTCACATGGAAGAAGCACATCAGCCTGTGTGATAATGAGGTGTTGAAGGGATCAGTTATCAGGCATCAAAGAACAAAAAAATCATATCATTGTGACTGAGGGGGAGTGCAGATTGTGGACCCCAAATCCATCTCCACGCAACTGTACATCCCCTTAGGGAAGAGTTGTGGGAGGAGATGAGCCAGTCAGGGTGCAGTGCAGTACCAATGAAACATACAACTTTTTCCTAGTTCTTAAATGCTTCCAACCACAATCCCTGCCCTCCACTACCATGATCCCAATTATACCTTAAAAATCAGGCTAGACTAGAGGATATACAATGGTACAGATGGGAACTGGAAGCCCAGGGAACCCAGGAAAGATGATCCCTTCAGGACCAGTGGTGAGAGTAGCAATACTGGGAGGGTGGAGGAAAGGTGGGGTAGAAAGGGGAAATGGATTACAAGGATCTACATATAACCTCCTCCCTGTGAGACAGACAACAGAACAGTGGGTGAAGGGAGTCATCAGACAGTGTAAGATATGACAAAATAGTAATAATTTATAAATTATCAAGGGTTCATGAAGAGGGGGAGTGGAGAGTGAGGGGAAAATGAGGAGCTGATGCCAAGGGCTCAATTAGAAAGCAAATATTTTGAGCATGATGATGGCAACAAATGTACAGATGTGCT
The DNA here is from genome assembly GCF_050624435.1 of Tenrec ecaudatus. Taxonomy (NCBI): domain Eukaryota; kingdom Metazoa; phylum Chordata; class Mammalia; order Afrosoricida; family Tenrecidae; genus Tenrec; species Tenrec ecaudatus. The sequence goes on along the minus strand of NC_134541.1, from coordinate 81,082,079 downwards.
TGACAATGGATGTATGTATAGATTGTGATAAAGAGTTTTATGAGCCCCAATAAATTATTTAAAAAAACAAAACACCATAAAAGAGAAGAAAATAACCATTCAAGAGGTTGCAAGAGTTCCCAAGAATATATATCTAAAAAGAAGAACATTGTGATGTACCAAAGTAAAGCTTTCCAAATTCAAGGAAAAGAAGAGAATCTTGAGAACTTCTGTAGTATAAAGAACAGCCACTTACAAAGGAAACCCAAGTATAATAAGCTCAGATGTCAGCAGAAACAAGGAGGCAAGAAGATACAGCATTGTCAACAAATAATATATGCACAAAAAATAAAACCTCAAAAAGAAAAGAACTAATAAAGATTAGAAAAAACAATAAATTAATTTGAAAACGGAAAACCAGTAGAAAAATTAACAAGAGCTTTTTTAATTAAGAAATTTGACAAACCACTGAAAAGTTTAACAAAGGAAAAGGGAATATTCAAATTAGACTAACAAATGTAAACAGTGATTTATAGCGGAACCAAGTGAGATACAAAGAATAGTTTCACATTACTATAAAATACTGAACTTCAACAAGCTTGAAAACCTTGATGAAATGTACAAGTACACTATCTATCAAAATGAACTGATGTAGGCAGATGAGGCAATCTCACCAGACTCATATTAAAGGAAGACATAGAGAAGGTCCCTAAAACACCTCAAACCAAGAAAAGCCTAGGACTAGAAGGCAGAGAAGAGCTGTCATCAGATCTACACAGACGATTCCAGAACATAAAAAAGAATGGCACATTCCCAATCTCATTTTAAGATGTTAGTATCACTCTGATACCAAATACACGCAAACACCACACAAGGATAGAGAAGTACAAACCAATATTCCTCATTAACATAGACCAAAACTTCTCAACAAAATCCTGGCCAATAGAATCCAATACTATAATAATATACCATGATCAACTAGGATTCACACCAGGTGCACACAATGGTTCAAAACACAATCAATATATTCTTCCACATGGAACAAAAACCAGAACCACATGATTATATCAACCAATACTGAAAAGGCATTAAACAATATTAAACACACATACCTGATAAAACAATCAACAAAATAGGGATATAAGGGACATTTCTCAACTTAAAAAAACTGGCATAAGTAAGTTTATTGTGCCAACCTGTCCAGTGAACACATGTGGGATTAATTGAAGGGAGGAGAGATAAATGGCTTGGCGAGCCTCGCCTTCCTTGTCTCTTACTCTTTGATGATCAGACCAGTGTGCAGCTGCCTTAGCTCGTACTCTGCCTCAATTTGCAAGCTACACTACCTGTGGGACACCTAACCTGTGGATTGTGTCACTGTAGTTTGAGGTTCCTTGAACACCTGCTACGTTACACTACTGCAGCATACATCACTTGAGTTGAGGGTTGTTGGACCCTGTCATCTGGCAGACTTGGTGACCTGCTTTTCTGTTTTGCGGACAGCCTGAATTGCTCTACAGAGGACTCAGCTGTCTGCTTCCTTGACTTGCACCTGGTGGCCCTCAAGACTTGAAGGACTGCCAGCTGTCTCATGGAAGTGAGTTGCACTGAGCCATTTGTACTGCTCTATAGATTAATTAGCTGTTTATTTCTTATGTTATCTATCTATCTATCTAAATATATATAAAATAATAAGTGGCCTGATTTTGTTTCTCTAGAGAACCCTGTCTAACATAAAGGCCATATACCAAAAATTAAAAGTCATTTTCTCCCTCAGTGTGTGAAAAAATTGAAATTATTTTTCTTCTTATCCAAAATTTGCCTGGATGTCTTAGTTCAAACAATTAGACAACAAAAAGAAATCAAAGGAATATAATTAGGCAAATAAATGAAACTCACTATTTGCAGATGTTGCTAAAGTTGCAAAATTCAAGATTAACCAGGAAAATCAATTTGATTCCTGTATACCAACAAAGAGAGATCTAAAATTGACACCGAGTAAACTCATTTAGAATAGCCACACAAAAATGAAACACATAGGAAAAAACCTAATTAAAGAAACAAAAAGGATCGTACAAAGAAAACTCAGAACACTCTTACAAGAAACCAGAAAACAATTACTAAATGGAAGAAACCTATGTTCCTGGATAGGAATTCTTGAAAATTTGAAAATGTCACCACTATTCAAAGCAGTCTATACATAAAAGACAATTCTAATCAAGATTCCAGCATGAATCTTTAAGGAAATGAATAAAGTAATGTATAACTTTATGTGGAAATGGAAGGATGCCAAATAAACAAATAACTTCTTAAGAAGAAAGACAAAGTAGGAGGTTAAAACTACCCAACATCAAAATCTTTATAAAGTCACAGTATTCAAAACAATCTAATATTAGTAAAGATAGGTACACAGACAAATGAAACAGAATAGAAACCCCAGAGATAAATTCATCCACTGACAGATAATTGATATTTGACAAAGAAACAAAAAACATTAAGTGAGAAAGAGGTCCTTATTCAACAAATGGTGGTAGAAAAATGGATCTCTAGCTGCAAAATAATGAAACAGAACCTATACCTCAACTCATGTGAAAAACTAACACAAAGTGGATTAAAGACCTAAATGCAAATCCTAGCGTTCTAGAGATCATTAATGAGAAAATAGCGGCAATCTTAAGGGGCCCATTTCAGGGTATACACATAGAATCAAATATAATGAAGTAAGCACACATAGTAGAAAACAGAATAGATGACTGGGACCTACTAAAAAGAAGACAATAGGTGTATCAAAAGATTTCATCAAAGGAGTAACAAAATAGTCCCCAAACTGAAAAAGAACATTAGCAACAATAAAACAAGGCATTAATCTCTACAATCTATATAACACTGCAGCACCTCAGTGAGAAAAAACAAAACATATAATCCAATTTAAAAAGAGGCAAAGGATATGAATAGATCAAACCAAACTTACTGTCATAGAGTGAATAGCTCACCAAACTTGACATTCAAATGGTTAATAAAAACATTTAAAATGTTCATGATCACTAGACATCTAGGATATAAGATGGGTGTGTGTGGGGAGGTTGGGGGCAGAGAGGGAGAGATGTCATCTCAAACCCACAATGACAGTACAGTTAAAAAAAGGAAAAGAAAACAACAAATTCTGGAGAGAGTGTAGAGATATTGGAACCCTCATAAACTACTGGTGGATCTTTAGACGTATACAACCTGTGTGGAAAGCTATATGGTGCCACCTAAAACAACTGGGAATAGAAATCCCATATAATCCAACAATTCTGCTGGGTATATGCCCTAAAGAATTAAGGGGCACAGTACACACAGAAGCGTGTACTTCCCTATATATTGCAGCACTATAAACAATCACAAAGAGCTGAAGACAGACCAAACACTGTTTTAAGTAGAATTAATAAAGAAACTCTAGAATATGCACACAATGGAATACAATGCATCTCTAAGAAATTATGGTGAAATCATGAAGCAACTCACCACCTGGTCAGATCTATATAACATTATTCTGAGTGAAGTTATTTGATCACACAAAAAAACAAATATTGTATGAGACCAGTACAATAAGGATAAACAACAAGCAATTGAGGTTACTCAAAAATTGACAAATTAAGATTACCATGTGTTTGCTGTTTTCATACTGTCTTTACATTTTCTGTCAGATTTTATTACTGCAGACATAGATTTGCCTTAGTGAATGAAAATTATTGGAAACTTTGCTTTATAGCTTACTCTTATTTTTTCTTAAACAATATTCAATCAATTAAAATGTTAAACTGTGTAAGTGAACATTCTTTGTCTTTTATGTTTACAAAGCTTACCTGTATGTGTACATACCGCTGTTTTAAATTCTAAATCATTAGCTAGATATCATTACTAGAAATACAAAATATCCCTTGGAGGTAATCTATATTATTTCTCAATAAATTGATAATGCTGTCCATAAATTGTGCCAGGGATATATATATAAATGGAATTTCAGCTTACACTTACTCATAAAGTTAAATTTAAGTTGTTCTTATGATGTGTTCCTGCTTGATACTTGCCCTTATCAAGTGATTACTGAAGATATGGATGCTATATAGCAAACTGTGGTGAAGAAATCGGGTGAAATTCAGCTATCAGTAAAATAGGGCCTGGACACTGAAAGGTTTGCTTCAAAACAGGCAGCCATCTAAGTGTGGTGTCAGCCAAGTCCACATGAAGTGAGCATGCCAGTCTGTGTAATTCAAGGACTGTAAACAACAAAATCCAAAAGCAGAAGAGGGAACTGTATTAGAGCTTACATTCTGACTACTGAATGTGCAGAAGGCTACACGTGACAGTGAAAGCCCCACACCCATTTACATAGCCTCCTGTGGATTAAGCCTCCATTGAATTTCTTTGGTCCATTGACTAAGGATGTTAATAATCTTTCCCAATGACAGAGTACATTGGAAAGCAGGTTACTGCAGATATAGTTTGGTTAAAATTTAACATCATTCGGTGGGTAGGGCTTGGTACCTCATCAGATCTGATTGAAAAACATTCCTAAGGATCAACAGAAAGGCCTTGAACTATTTATAGACCTTTTCTTTTCCTTCTGTCTATATAAAATAGGCAGGATAAACAATCCCAAGGAGAAAACAATGGGACCAAAAGTTCCAGGGGGACATGGAGAGGAGGAGTCAGGGAAAAGGAAGGTGGGAATCCAGCAAATACAGGGACAAGGGAACAACAATAAATCTAAACTAAATAACGAGGTGGTGTGAAATGCCTCATGGGGTTTGATCAAGTGCAATATAGCCAAGAGGAATTAGAGTGCTGAATGTAGGTTGAACATGATAGTGGAACAGAAGAAAAGTAAAAGAAAATAGAGAAAAGAATTAGGAGGCAAAAGACATTTCTAGATGTATAAATATAGGCATGTATATATGTAACTATATATAATGCTAAGGATATAGGTATATGCACACATATTTACTTGTTAAGCATTAAGGTAGAAAATGGACATTTGGCCTCTATGCAAGCCCTTCCTCAATGCAAGAACTCTTTGTTATAATAATCTGACATTCTGTGATGCTCGGCACATAAGTAAATCTAGTGAAGACAGCTGATGGTGCCCAGCTATTAGACGATATACCCTCTGACATCTTAAAGGCTTGAAATAAAACAAGTGGCCATCTAGCAGGGAAGCAACAAAGCCCACATGGAAGCAGCACACCAGCTTGTGTGATCACAAAGTATTAACGAGATCCATTAGAAGGCATCAGAAGAGTCCCAAACAAGTAATTATATTGATAGGAACAAGGAAGTTTGGAGTGGAGACCAAAAGCCCATCTTTAGACAATTGTACATCCCCTCACAGAAGAGTTACAAGGAAGGAATGAGTCAGCCAGGATGCAGTATAACACCAATGAAACACACAACATTCCTCTAGTTCTTTAATGCTTCCTGAACACCACTATAGTGACCCAGTTCTACCTTAAAAATCCAGCTAGGCTGGAGCATGTACATTGGTATAGATAAGAACCTTTAACACACAGAATCCCTGGCAGACAAACCACTCAGGAACAGTAATGGGAGTAGCAATACCAAAGGAGTAGAGGGAAGGGAGGGAGAGAATGGAGAGATGATCCCTTCAGGACCAGTGGTCTGAGGGGTGATACTGGGAAGGTAGAGGGAGAGTGGGTTGGAGAGAGGGAACAGGTTACAAGGATCTACATGTGACCTCCTCCCTGGGGGATGGGTAACAGAAAAGGGGGTGAAGGGAGACATTGGACAGGGAAAGATGACAAAATAATAATTTATAAATTATCAAGGGTTCAAGAGGGAGGGGTTACGGTGAGGGAAGGGGAAAAAGGAGGACCTGATGCAAAGGGCTAAAATGGAGAGCAAATGCTTTGAAAATGATGAGGGCAATGAATGTACAGATGTGCTTTTCACAATTGATGTATGTATGGATTGTGATAAGAGTTGTATGAGTCCCTAATAAAACGTTTAAAAAAAATAAGACCAACATTACAAAAACCCGCAAAAAACTAAGGGGAGCACTTTGGACAGAGAATAACAGCAGGCAAAACTGAGATCGTCACTTAGAAATCAACACGTTTAGAACAGTATTCTAAATAAAATAAACTCATAAATCCAAAAATTGGGAATTGGAGATCTCAATTCACAATGAAGAAAAATACAAAGAAAATAGCGGAGAAAACTATAGATATACAGTATTCAAATAGAAAGACAAATAGCTTGTAAGGAAAAACAGATTGTATTAAATAGGAGAAGAAAATAAATAAGAGGGTCACCTTAGAGAAAATGGGGCGGGGGGGGGGGAATGCATCAAAATAGAAAAGAAGAAAATCAAAGAAAATAGTAAAACCTAACATACCAGCAGAGGTAAAAGATGACAAGAAAATGCACAAATAAAAGGAATTTAGGACAAAAAGAGAAGAGAATGTAAGCAAATATCACCACACACAAAACCACAGAGCAATATGACGACAACCCCACAGATATCAAGTAACTTTAATGCTAATGGATAACACACCAATTAAGAAATAAACAGTAGCGTTCAGGATAACAAAACAAGATCCATCAATATACTGCTTAGAAAAAACACACCTGACATATAAAGACAAAAGTGTGCTAAAATTAAAAGGATGGAAAAAATCAAGTTAATAACAAGCAAATGAAGAAGGAATGACTATATTAACTTCACACAAAATAAAATTCAAGGCAAAACCCATCAAGTGAGACAAGGGCATTACATAACAAAGGAATAATAAAAAAAGAAAACATTACTTCACTGTCAGTTTGACTTTTTGTGGTTGTTTATGTTGTTGTTGTTATTGTTAGATACCTTCAAGTCAGTTCTGATCCAATGTTCAACTTTCACATGCATAAGAAGCGATTGAAAATACCAAGGCTTGGGTCAGGAATACCTTAATTTATAAAATAACATCCTTGCTTTTCCATACTTTAAACAGGTCTTGTGCAGCAGATTTACCCAAATGCAGCACGTATGTTGATCTGTTGATTGCTGCTTCCATGAGCATTCTTTGAGGTCCAAGGGAGATAAAATCCTTGACAACTTCAAACTTTTCTCCATTTATCACGCTACATATTGGTTCAGTTATGAGGATTTTGGTCTTCTCTATAATCTTTACAGAAATTTGCAATCCTTGACCTTCAACAGTAAGTGGTTTTTTTTTCAACATCTCTTGAACAAGTATGGAGAGAGGATACAACCATGACATGAACCTTTCATGATTTTAATTCACACTTGTTCTCCCTTGTTCTCTTCCTAATCCATGTGCAAGTTCCTCAAAAGTAAAATCAAGTGTTCAGGAATTCTTATCCTTTTCAAGGTATCTGTAGTTTATTATATCTGTAGTTTATTATGATGCATACAATTGCCTTTGCATGGTCAATAAAACACAGTAGTCCCGTCTGGTATTCTCTGCCAAAATCCACCCGCCATCAGCAATAATATTCCTTATTCTACATCCGCTTCTGAACCCAGCCTATATTTCTGTCAGTTCCCTCTCCATGTATCGCTGCAATCATATTTAGCAAAATTTTACTTAATCCAAGAAAGGTGACACAACCCAATGTTCAAATGATAAACAATATCATTGATATTACATACAATTGGTTGCTTGGCTTGTGGGTTTCTGTAATGCTGGAAGCTATATCACTGGTATTTTCAATACGAGTAAGGTAAAAATAAAACAAAAGGAAAAACAGAACAAACTTCAGCAGAGCTTCCAGACTAAAGAAGAAGGAATAAGCTGTCAAACTCTGAAATATTTGTCACTGAAAACCTTGTGGAAAGCAGTAGAATACTGTCAGATACTGAAAGTTTCATGAATAGCAATGGAACATTGTCAGATATAGTGTCAAATTATGAGTCCCTCAGGTCGAAGGTACTCATAATGAATATGACTGAGGAAAATCTGTTTTTTCAAAGTAGAGCCAAGCATACTCTCATAGATTGTTAAAAGCCTTTGGGATGGAACACAACTCAAATTGAAAATAAAGAGCTGCAAACATCGATTAATAAATGGAATTGGGAACATATAAAATGTTAATCTAGTAAAATTCGAGGTCATAATTATTAGACCACATAAAGATGGACATTCTAGGCATTAGTGAGTTGAATGGACTTGTATTAGTGATTTTGAATTAAAAAATCATGTGGTTTACTGCTCTAGTAATGACAAATTCAAGAGGAATGGCTTTTGAGTGCATCATCACAAAGGATATTTCAAGATCTATCTCAAAGTACAATGTTCCTGGTGATAGGATACCATCTATCTAGATACAGAGAAATCCATTATTCAAATATAAGCACCAACCAGTAAAATTAGTGTAGAGAAAATTGAAGAATTTTGGATGGGGTGGGGTCTCTTACAGTTCTTATAACAATCCATATGTCCATTGCATCAATCACAGGTACATATGCTGCCATTCCCTTTTCAAAACATATTCTTTTTACTTGAGCCCTAAATTATAAATTATTATCATTTTCATATCTCACACCATCCACTGTCTCCCGTCACTCATATTTCTGTTGTTCGTTGCCCTGGTTGGTGCCGGGATGGGGGGTAGGGGTTGTTATATGTCGATCATTGTGATAAGTCCCCCCTTTTTCCCTTACCCCAACTAAATTGAACAAGTTTACAAGCATCTTCAGTCTAAAATTCATCAAACATAATACCAAAGTGCATTGATAATTATTGATGATTGAAATGCAAAAGTTGAAAACAAAGAGAAAGGAACAGTAGTTGGGAAATATGGTCTTGGTTATAGAAACAAAACTGGAGATTCACATGTTAGAATTTTGCAAGATCAATGATTTCTTTAATGCAAATACTTTTCTGAAGAAAACAGTGGCTGTACCCATGAGTTTGTTCAGAAAGAAGACACAGAAATAAAAGGGTCTATGTCTCTGGAAGAGATGATGGAGAAGCTCAATATTAGCAGCTAATAAGAGGCTAGACACTTACTGTGGAAAAAAAAACATCAATTGCTTACATGTAAGTTTAGGTAAAAGATGAAGAAAATTAAGTCCATGAGAGCCAAACTACAACTATTAGTTATCCCTTTTGTATTTCAAGAATATCACAAGAAGAGATTTGACACATTGAACATTAGTGACAGATGTCCTGATTTGGTATGGAAAGACATGAAGCACATCAAACATGAAGAAAATGAAAAGGACGTTAAAAAGACAGGAAGGAGGTAAAAGATCAAATTTATTCTTAATTGCAGAGTAGTTAAAGCAAATGGTATTAATTAAAAGAGCTGGAAAAAATTCAAAGTGAAACTCAAGAAATATTAAAATAAAATGTAAAAAGATCTAGAAGTAGAAAATGAAAGAGGAAGAACCCACTCAGCACATCTTAAACGGAAAGAAATGGAAAAAAAGTAAAATTTCAATCACAATATTGAAAGATTCTAAGGACAAAGTTTAGAACGATGCAGGAAGAATCAAAAGAAGATGAAAATTTGCAGCACAGTCACAATAGCAAGAAGTTGGAAACAGCTCAATTCCTCATCAGTAGAAGAATGAATAAGAAAACTTTGGTATATACCAACAATGGAATATTACAACCCCCTGAAAAACAGCAATGAAGCACTTCCTGACATGGTGGGATCTGGAAACCATTATGCTTTGTGAAGTTAGTCAATCACGAAAGAACAAATACTGTATGGGTCCACTGCTTTAGGGAGCAAGCATTAGGATAGGTGCAAGCTGAGGCTTTCGGCCCATCCAATCTGCTGGCAGGGCAGCCAGGCAGCTCAGCAGAGAGCCTTTGTGTTGCCAAGGAAGCAAGCTTCATCCTCTGTATGTGGGTATCTTGAAGATCACTTTGGTGGAGGGGCCCTCACACCAGCTGGGATCAGATTTTCAAAAGCAAAGGATGACCGCTGATTAGCTGCCATGCTAAAGTGTGATGAGCTACTCCCGGACTAGCAGGAATTCCTATCACAGTGATGACGGATACTGATGGGAAAGTCAGGTCAGGAGTGTGGAAAGGGAACACACGTGTCTGGGAGAAGAAAAGTGCAGGTCTGTTGTTAGATAAAAGGGGATGACCAACTTCCTTGTAGAGGGGGAAAAAATGACTAGCAATACCTTTAAAGACCTAAAGGGGGATTATGCCTGGTAATATGCACCCAATATGCCACAATGATCTGATTTTCTGAACACTCTGTGGAGACGCAGACCTTGTGTCATAGAATACAGGGGCATTGAGTCATGGATATTCAAGGCCCACTCTACCTCAAATACACCTGTAACCTGAGGATTGAAGTCTGAAACTAAAAGGTGTGTGAAGAAGCATCAGACAGTTTTGCCAAGAGTATTGAACTGCCATTAGGTGGACCAAAATTTACGTACTACTTCAATGCCTTACTTGCTGTGTTTAGATGTGCATTATTCTGGCAGTTCTACGATTGACATTGTAAGTGAATATTATTGTAAGTTTTGCCTAACCACCAACACCCATTGTTTGTGCAGACAGCATCCAGACAAATAAGGATTTATTCCATACAAGTGAATAATACAGGTATTGCTAAATGTGGTTAGCTTACACTTGTTCAGTTTTCTTCTTTCAAGAGTGTTTAAAAAATCTTATCACGGGTTAATCAATTATATTATAAACATGAAATTCTTATGCTCCAGGGAGATGATCAATAAGATTCTCTACCATAAATTAACAAGTATATCTCTAAGGTGAATAAGAGGCTGACAAAAAATCTTGTTTCAGAAATGGAATTTGGACTCCCACTTAATACATTTGCAGGATCCAGAGAGGGAATAAGCCTCCAGTGATTTCCCTCTAACCATAATTGAGGGATGGGAATAAACTGGTTACCAGACAGAGAATATTAAAGAGACAACTATAGTAAATTAAATTGATAAAGCTGACTTGAACAGTTAAAACCTGTCACTTAATCTCCCTTCTGATATATTTTGTGCTTGATTTGGTTTTTAATATTTTCTGTGTGCATGTGTGTTTTCATGTTGGGGTTTATCTCTGCTGTATTTTGTCATTGTTGGTAGTCTTCTTGACTCGCTGCTATGTGTTTTTCTATGTTTTTCAGTATGTGAAACCCAGGATAGATGAACTTATAGAGACAAAAACTAGAATATGATTTCCTGGGTGATACAGTGAGGAGAGTTGGGATGGTGGTGGTAAGGGGAAACTGGAATCAAGATTTCAAGAACAGAGAAACCATTTTGAAACAAATGTTGGCAGCAATTGTACAATGCTACTTAAGGTGATTGAACTATGGAATGGTATGATGTCTAGATTAGCTCCTAATAAAATTATTTGGGAAAAAGGAGATGCAAGTAATACAGAGGGTGACTGTACCAAAAATAACTGTTCAGCAAGCAACCATTTCAAGAGGCAGGATATGGTTAGGAACCGCTGGCAATGAAGGAAGAAGTCTAAGCTGGACTAAAACACCAGGAATTAATGCCATATAATTTGAAATGATCCAACAAGCTGATGAAGCACTCATTCATCTAGGTCAAGAAAATTGGATGACAGTTATCTGGCCAACTAAGTGGAACAGGTCCATATTTGTACCTATTCCAAAGAAAGGTGACACAATAGAGTACACACGTTATAGGACAATATCATTAATGTGATATGCAAATGAAATTTTGCTGAAGATCATTCAACAACAGTTACAGCAGTACATTGACTTGGAGCTACCAGAAATCCAGGCTGATTCAGCAGAGAAGATGGAACAAGGGATATCATAGTGATTCTAAATGGATTTGACTGAAATTAGGGAATGCCAGAAAGATGTTAACTTATATTTTATTGATTGCGCAAAGGTATTTTACTGTGTGGATCATAACATACCGTAGATAGTCTTGAGAAGAATGAGAATTATAGAACACTTCATTGTGCTCATATGTTACCTGTACATTGACCAAGAGATAGTTATCTGAACAGAACAAGGGAATATTGCCTGGCTTAAAATCAAGAAAGATCTGTGTTACATTCCTCTAGTTCCTGAACGCTTCCTCCCCTCCACGGTTCTGACCCAGTTTTATCTCAAAAATCCAGCTGGACTGGCATACACACATTGATACAGACAGAGCTCTCAACACATGGAATTCAGGACAGATAAAGCCCTGAGGAACAGTTGTGGGAATAGTAATATCATGAGGGTAGGGGAATGGTGGAAGTGGGGGATGAGGGGTGAGTATAAGGGTGAGAAGGGGGAACCCGTCAAAAGGTTGATATATAACCTACCCCATAGGAGGACAAATAACAGAAATGTGGGTTCAGGGAACAATGGACAGTGTAAGACCTGAAATAACAATGATAATCTAAAATTGATCAAGGATTTGCGAGGGTAGGCGGATGGGGAGAAAGAGGGGGGGGAAAGAGAAGCTGATACCAAGGGCTCAAGTAGAAAGAACACATTTTAGAAATGTTGATGGCAACATGTGTACAAGTATGCTTAATACAGTTGAATGATGGATTGTTATAATATTTGTAAGAGCCACCCAATACAATAATTAACAAAAAAAGGGAAATAAAAAACATAAAGGGAAAAATGTGTGTTTGGCCATACTTATTCAATTTGTATGCTTTGCATTTATAGCAAATGATCAGAAGAGCTTCTTATAAGATGAGGAATGAGGCATCAGGGTTGGAGGAAGGCTTATTAGCAGCCTGCTATATGCAGATGGCACACTTTTGCTTGCTGAAAGTCAAAGGACTTGATGCAATTGGTGATGGAGATCAAAGATTTCAGCCTTAAATATGGATGAAAACTTAAAATAAAGAAAACCAAATCCTCATAACTGAATGATCATTGTGATAAACACATAACAGATTGAAGCTGTCAAGGACTTCATCTTACTTGGGTTCAAAATCAGTGCTCATGGGAGCAGCAGTCAAGAAATCAAATGATGCATTGCATTGATAAATCTGTTGGATAAGAACACTTTAAAGTGTTAAAAAAAAAACAAAGATGTTACTTTGAGGACTAAGGTGATACTGACCCAAGCCATTGTGTTTTCAATCACCCCATTTGCATGTAAAAGTAGAACAGTTAGTAAGAAAAACCTGATAAGAATTGATGTATTATTATTGGAAATATCACAGATGGCCCAAAGTACAAATCTTTTTTGGAAGCTGTACAGCCAGAATACTCCCTAGAAGCAAAGATGACAAGACTTTGTCTCACATATTTTGGACATCTTATAAGGAAAGACTAATCTCTGGAAAAGGACTTTATATTTAATAAGTAGAGAAGCAACAACAAAAGGAAGAGCCTCAACAAGATGCATTCACTACAACAATGGGTACAAACACCTAACAATTCTGAGCAGGGCATGGGAAATAGGCAATGTTTCACTCCACTGTACATACGATCACTAAGAGATAGAAGCAACTTGATAGCACTTAACAATAATAACACTTGACCAAGAAAACTTAATCATAATACATGTATCTATGCCCACCCAATAAAAGACCCTTAAAATATATTAAGAAATTATAGAACTAAAGAGGGAAGTAGACAATATATAAATAATAGTGGGGAAACTTAATATACCACTCTTGAAAAAAGACAAATCATGAAGAAAAAAGCTCAATAAAGATAAAGAAGTGTGTAAGCATAGCCAACTTGTCCTCCTAGGTGTATAAAGAACACATCACTCAAAACATCAAGAAGATGGAACAAAGCTAAATAGCCAAAGAGAAACAGAAAAAGGAACTCTGGTACATACACCCAATGGAATATGATGCATCACTGAAAAACAATCATGAAGTACTTCATGGCATGGAGAACATTATTCTGAGTGAAACTAGTCAATCACAAAAGGACAACTATTGCATGAGATCATTGTTACAAAGAACAACAACAACAGCCAACAAAAGGCAAAGACGTTTATACAAAAGGACAGACTTCGGAGGTTACCAAGAGGTAGAGGCCCAGAGGGAAGACAAAGCAATAGGCACAGGGGTCAGCAACCTTTTGAAACAGAAGAGCCAATCTTGACCCTAGCAACAATTTTAAATGTATTTGAGACCCATAAATACATTTTTACAAACAAATGAAATCACCATTATCTGAATAATATCTTTTTTTTTTTTTTGGCTTTCAGAGCCACAAGTACATACCAAAAGAGCTCCATATAGCTTGCGAGCCATTGTTTGTGACTCCTGAGCTCGAGGGTAGACAAGTACTACCTTGGGTGAAGTGTTAGATAGTAATCCCCAAGATGGAAAGCAGAAATACTAGGAAGAGGTGTAGAATAAGCTATTAGGTGGGTTTCATAAGTAGTTTAAACTACTGAATACAAATTGATTATTTGAAATGCAAACACCCACCTAATTCATAATTTTAAAAAAAATTAAAATAAAATATATTTAATCAGTAAAAATGCTGTACTTGAGAATTTTCTAACACTTACTAATTTAATTAAATCTCAGCCTTGCTTTTAATATTTTGTGTTGTACCTGTGGTGTATGCATAAAATACTTTTGTCACCTACAGAAAAAGCATTTGATTAATTTTTTGAACATCCAATTGCCATTTTCCCTGTAATGGGAGAGTAATTTAACTTAAAAGAACAACTGACAGGAAAACCAAGTGGAAGAAGGAGAAATTAAAGTGTAAGGGCTTCTTTGAGTCAAACCACACAGTAATTGGTTAAAAGGACAAAACAAACAGTAGCATGGAGAAACAATGGCTTGTTAAAAAAAATAAGGGGGAAAATATATAAATGTTACTTGTCACTGTTTTATATGGAAATCAGTGTAAAATAGCAAAAGATGGATCTATTCTTTGAATGTGAACAAACCCATTTTGTTGGTATTACCTTTTTGTTAAGAGAGTTGAGTCAGTGAGAAAGTGAAAGAGAGAACTGATCTGGTTCAATATAGAATGTTAATGTACTAAACATCTCTTTTAATATCTTGGACTTTTTGAAAAGATGTAATTATTTGATCTTAAAGTTAGGGAAAATAAAGAACAATTGAAGGTTATTTGGAAGATATTTTTAAAAAATAAATGAATTGAATCAGTCATTTCAAGAAAACCAACTAATGATATGGGACCTGAAATTCAAGTTAAAATTCAAATTAGAATTTTGAGAACTTCTGTCTATCACTATGAGCTTGAGAGGTTTCATACTAGAAGACTTTTCTGATGAGAACAACAGTTACATAAGTTAAAGGAAATTTTTGATGTTGTATAATTAAATGATATACCAATTTGGAATGGTCTTAGGAGTCAATGAACCAATATTTTTATTTTGTTTTGTTGTATTGTTGTTGAGAATATACACAACAAAAAATTCACCAACTCAATAATTTCTATTTATACAATTCAATGACATTACACATATTTTCAAGTTGTGCAACTAGTTTCATGTCCTGTTTCTGATTTTTGCCTTCCATGTTAAAATAAACTCACTGTCCCATGAGACTTTGATCTAATCTCTGTGACTACTACTATACATTTGATCCCACATAGATAGTTCTTAAAATAGAATAATGATCAAGATAGGTATTTTTACTTGATAAGGTAAACTATTGCTTGATTTTAAGAAGACTTCAGCAATATTTTCAGTTTACAAGTTATTAACACCAACTACCATTATTTGCTATGTAATCTTATTTTTAATTGGTCTGATTTTTCCAAAAGTGTTAACCTCCTCTTTTTCCTTCCTTTCTGCCCTTAAGAACCTGTAGTAAATTTTACTTTCTGTATATTTTACCTTTCTTGTTTTTTTTTAATATAAGTGAAGTCATACAATATTTGTCCTTTCATAATTGACATATATCACTCAGGAAAATGACTTCAAGTGACATCATATTGCCGAATGAACCAAGACTCTGTTTCTTTTACTGGATTAGTAATATCAGCTCTATGTAGGTACAACCGTTTGTCAATTCATCTGTTGATGGACATTAAGTTGTTTCTACCTTTTGGCTATTGCGATTCCTGCTACAATGCACATCACTCTGTAAATCTATGTTTGGGTCTCTGCTTTCAAGTATTTCTAAACAACCAATGCATCATCTTCTAAAATTATGCATGAGTAACAGAGACATTCAAAGAGCAAGATAAACCAATGGATTTTAATATCACAAAATTGTAAAAGTAGATGTATTTTCAGATTTGACATTACAGTTAAACAGAAACTTCCACTTGCCATGTTTTGGTGTAATATCAAATAAAACATCTCTAATTATCTGGAAAGTTTTAGTATCTGTAATATTTATCTCTTTCCCAAACACATGTCTGAGTGTGGCAGGGTTTTCTTCCTATGTCATCTAATACATACTACAACAGAATGAAGAAGAGGCAGATATAAGAATCCAGATGTCTCCTATTAAACCATAAATTAAAATTATTTGCAAAAATGTAATGGCATTCTTCTCACTACTTTTTTGTTATGGCAGTTAAAGTTTCTTCATCAAAATATTCATTTAACATGTATTAAGCCATTTAGTGTTATTTTAAATGTTATTAAATAAATATTTTAAATCATTTTAGTATTGAATTTTTATATAAATAGATATAACTTTCATAAGCAAAAGATCTTTCACCTGCTCAATTTTTAGGAATATAAAGGGGTCTTACAAATCAGAATTTACTTAAAGAGAGTGGGTTTGTTTTTTTCATTTTCTTGGTTTATTGCTTAAAGCAGTCCTAAGATATGAAAGTTAGAGATCCTCTGATCTAACACAGCGTTCAATACATGTTCTAAGTAGATAAATAAATGAGTGAATGAATATGCCAATTTATGGATATATATATATATTGAAAAGAAAGGCATGAGTTGTCATGGAAGGCTTCCAGAGGATCATCCAAGATGGTATGGTTAATGGATCTTGATTTAAAGATTTCATAGATGAATAAAATTTTCAACCATTGGGGGGGGATTGTACTAGAGTTCTGTTGTTGTTTAATAAATTGCCAGAGATTTAGGTCAACATAAAGTTATTATTTTACAATTCAGGAGATCAGAAGTCTGAAATCTGTTTTACTTAGCTAAAATCAAAGCATCAGCAGAATGGCTGGTTCTTTCTGGAGATGCTAAAAAGAGATTATTTTTCCTTGTCTTTTTCAGCTTGAAGTAGCTACCCATAATCCTTGGCTTGTGGCTTCTTCCTCCATCTTCAAAGTATATCCCTGGCATCTTTGATTCCTTCACTATATCACATTCTTTGACTCCTGCAGGCCGAGTTTAAGAAGTGTTGTGTCCACATCCAGCCCACCTGTATAATATAGGATAATCTCCCCATCGAAAGAACTTTCCCTTAATCATAGAAACATACCCATTTTGCTATGTAGTATAACATTCCCAAGTTTCAAGGGTTAGGATTTAGGCACATTTCAGGAAACAAGCTTACCACAAAACCCAACATTTTTATGTGGTTGAGTTAGCACATTCAAGAAGAAAAACATCCTCCCTCACAAAATAAAACTACAATTCTGCCATCCCTGTTATTTCATAAATATGAAGACATTTTAACAGAAAAAGTATGTAATCTCAATCTAAAGTGCAGTGTCTATATTTATTAAATTTGACTTTCTTGAAAATTTGCCTATCAATTCTTTTTTCCTTATTTGCCTACCTGAACTTTGCACTGCACCAAACTTTTCAGCCATATAGAGCAGTGTTCAGCAGACATTTTCTGTCAAGGGCCAGATACAAATATTTTAGGCTTAAGGGCATACAGTCTCTGTTGCAATTATTTAATTGTGATTTTACAGTGCAGTGTTTACATACATAGTATGTAAATGAGTGAGCATAACAATATTTCAACAAAATTTAATTTACAAAAAGAGGTGACGGACAAATATACCCCGTGGACATTATGATCTTTTCATCTATTGGGGTAGGTAGAGACAAGTGTCATTTCTGTCTAGTCTTCCACATGGTCACTATGAATTCTGGAAGCTGAGTTTATTAGGATTAGTATGGCCCTAACAAATAGATTAGGAATCTGGCCCCAAGCCTGGCTGTTCCACAGGAGTACACTGCAACTATTCTTTCATTCAGACAGGTGTGTAGTTGATTGAGTCACTGAATAACCCCCTGGTAGGGTTATATTTAAGCAGAGCTCAGTCCGCTGCATTGACATCCAGGGACAGAGGCCAGATAGTGGTGTGAAATGAAGAAAGGCAAGTTATAAGGTTGGCCCACAGGGACACAGGGAGTAAGGGCTAGCACTACAGCTACAACCCTCACCCCCATGACAGTGTTGCATTAGGACATGAATACCCATCTTATTTCGCATTCCAGTTAGGGAAAAGGATCTCAGAACTCCTTTAGTGCCCAAATTTCTAGACCTCCAATACACGCATTTGTCAGTTTGTTGTACGGTGATGGCTTATGTGTTGCTGTAATGCTCAAAATACTGGTATTTCAAATATTAGCAGGGTCACTCAAAGTAAACAAGATAAGAACAAGATAACTAAGAAAGAATTCCCCACTGAAAATTTTATGAATAGCAGATACTTAAATACTGAGAATCTCATAAATAGTAGCAAATTATTGCCAGTTATAGTGCTAGTAGATTAATTCCTCAAGTTGAAAGTCACTCAAAATATAATTGAGGGAGAACTGCCTTCTCAAAGTAGAAGTGACCAGAATGATATGGATGGAGTAGGGGATACAGGACCTTCATTTGCTGATGGGGCACAACTCAAAATGAGAAGACACAGTTACAAATGTCTATTAATAATTGGAACTTTGAATGTACAAAATATGAACCTAGGAAAATTAGAATTCATCAAAAATTAAATGGAACGTATAAAGATTAATATACAAGGTATTATTGATCTGAAAAGAAGAGATGTTGACCATTTTGAACCAGACAGTCGTGTGGTTTACTAAGCCAGTGTTGAAAAATTCAAGAGGAATGGCTTCAAATTCATTGTCAAATAGGACATTTCAGGATGCATCTTGAAGTACAATCTGTGATAAGATAATATCAATTTACATAAAAGAAAATCCAGCTATTATTCAAATTCGCAAACCCACCACTACAGCTAGTAATAAATAGTTTATTTTACCATTCTACCAACTTCCTCAATCTAAAATTGACCAAACATGAAATCAAAATGCATTGATAATTATGGTGATTAGAATAGAAAAGGTGGAAGCAAAAGGGAATGTACAATAATTGGAAAATATGACTTTGGTGGCAGAAACAAAGTTGGAAGTCAGATGTTAGAATATTTCAAGACTAAGGATGTTTTCATGGAAAACACGTTTTTGTCAACAACATAAACAGCAATCATACATATGAACTTCAGATGAAATGTCCAAAGGCAAATGGACTACATCTGTGGGAAGAGATGTTAGAGAAATACATTATCAGCAGACAAAATGAGGCCAAAGGCTGGCTGTGGAAAAAACCATAAATTGTTCATGTATAAATTCGAGTTGAAGTTGAAGAAAAGTAAAACAAATCCATGAGAACCAAAATAAATTCTTAAGTATATCCAACTTGAATAGGGAGAACATCTCAAACACGGACTAGCTACATTGAACATTAATGATAGAAGACCGGATGAGCTGTGAAATAGTATCAAAAAGATAACACATGAAAAAAAAAAGTAAAGTGGATATCAGAATAGACTTTAGAACATGCTCTTGATCATAGAGCAGTGAAAGCAAATGGAAGAAATGATGAAGTAACAGAACTGAACAGAAAATATCAAAGGGCAGCTCAAGAAGACAAAGTAAATGATTATAATTAAATGTGCAAAGACCTGAAGAACACTTTCAGCGTGTATTTTACTGAAAGAACTGAAGAAAAAAATTCAAGCCTAAAGTTGAAATACTGAAAGATTTTATAGAAAAAAATATTGAAGGATGCAGAAAACATCAAAGGAAGATGTAAAGAATACATAGAGTCACTGTACAAAAATAAAAAGTCAGGCCTTCACTATTTTGAGAGGTTGACTATGATAAATATCTGATAGTACAGAAGACCTCCAAACTGAATTGAACGCTTAGCCAAAAACAAGGCTCTAAGAATTGATGGAATACCAATTGAAATGTTTCAACAAGCTGATAAAGAACTGAAAGCAGTCACTCACCTATGCCAAAAAATTTGGAAGATACATACCTGGCCAACCAGCAGGAAGAGATTCATATTTGTACCCATTCCAAAGAAAGGTGATCTAAATGATAAAACAATATCAGTAATAGTTCATGGAAGCAAAATTTGGCTGAAGATTGCTCAACAACAGTTGTGACAGTACATTGAAAGAGAGCTGCCAGAAATTCAAGGTAGGTTCAAAAGAGCGTGTGGGACATACAATATCATTGCTGATGCCAGATGAATCTTGCCTCAAAGCAGCGAAAACCAGAAGGAAGTTTACTGGTGTTTTATTGACTACGTGAAAGCATTTAACTGGAGGGTTCACAATGAACTTACTGGTTCTTCGAGAAATGTTGGAATCCCAAAAACCCTCATTGTACTTATGTGGAACCTGTGCATGGACCAAGAGGCAGTCATTCAGACAGAACAAAGGCATACTGCATAGTTTACAAAGGAGAGATGTGTGTCAGCGTTGTAGCCTCTCACAAAGTATTCAATTGACATGCTGAGGAAACAATCAGAAAAGATGGACTTCGTGAGGAAGAATGAGGCATCGGGTTTGCAGGAAGGCTTTATTAACAAACTGCAATATGCAGATAACACAACCTTGCTTGCTGAGTGAGGAGGACGTGAAGGGCTTTCTGATAAAGATCGAGCATTGAAGCCTTTATTTTTATTTATTAACTACATTATTATTTTACTCTTGCAGCTCAATATAAAGGAAACCCAAATCCTCACAATTGTTAAATTGTCAAAGATTTCTTCTTGCTTGGATCCACATTCCATGTGCTCATGGAAGCAGCAGAAGTAGGGTGAATGTGATGATGGGCCAGGAGGAAGGTGAAAGGAAACAGGGAAATGATTTAGGAAGCAAAGATATGGATAGAGGTAAAAGCATTGGCATGTACATATGTTAATACAATAATTCATAACAATAGAGATATGTGGTAATGTACATATATTTATATGGCAATACGCTGAGGTTGTGGATGGACTTTGGGCTCATGCCCTCCCTCAATGCAAGAGCACTTTGTTCTAACAAGCTGGCATTCCATGATGCTCATCCTCCCAGCACAATCGCTAAAGACAAAATGGATACATAAGTAAATGTGGTGAAGAAAGCAGATGGTGCCCGGCTATCGAAAGCTATAGCGTGTGGGGTCTTAAAGGTTTGAAATTAAACAAGTGGCCATCTAGCAGAGAAGCAACAAGCCACTTTGAGTACTAAGCAACAAGTTACTTTGAGTACTAAGGTGTGCCTGACCCAAGCCATGGTATTGTCAAACACTCCATGTGTATAACGAAGATAGAAGAATGGATATATTCAACCTATGGTGCTGGCTAAGAATTTTGAAACTACCATGGAATACCAAAAGGACAACACATCTGTCTTGTAAGAAGTGCCGCCAACGTGCTCCTTAGAAACAAGTATAAGGATACTGCTGGCCATACTTTGGACACGTTATCAGGAGAGACCAGATCCTGGAAAAGGGCATCATGCTTAGCAAAGTTGAAGAGAAGCAAAAGACAGGAAAATCTTCAGGAAGAAAGAATCAGATTGAACGATTCCAATGATGGACTCAAAAATGAAAGCAAACAAGTGTCAGAAGAGTGCAGGACTTGGCGGGGTTTCGTTTTATTGGACATGGGTCCCCTTAGTCGGAACTGATGGGATGGCACCTAACAGCCAAAATAATGCAATGCAATCCCACATTCCATGACTTCCGGTCATTACAAAGGGAATATTCCTGCAAAATGAATGTCCATCGCCATCTCCTCCCATCCAGGTGCCAAAATGTGTCAGGTAGTCCTTTACCAGCATGGGCATATCCTCTCCGCTGAGGTTGACCCCTTGGTCAAATTAGATGCATATTCATATGGGGGAGGGGGGTGGGGGGGATGCAGAAGCAAAAGTCCTGTGAGCATATGGTTTGGAGGCTCCTCAGGAATTTCATGGGACATTTCTCACAAGATGAGACCTAATCATTCAGGAATCTAGATCTGAGAGAGAAAAGAGAATATTGTCCTTGGAAATAGTTACAACAAATAGCCAGGGAAGATTAACATCGGTAATAAAAGAGTCCTCTAGAAGAGTTTTCAAAAGGTGATAACCAGAAAGAAATGTGGGAAAAGTTGACTAATAGTTCATGAATGAGCTACAAATGGCATATATATCTATATATATAATTTTATTGTAGGCTCTTACAGCTCTTATAACAATCCACACATCAATTGTATCAAGCACACTTGTACATATCTTGCCATTACCCTTTTCAAAACATTTTCTTTCTACTTGAGCCCTTGGTATCAGCTCCTCCTTTCCCCCCTCCCCCCTCCCACCCTCATGACCCCTTGATAAATTATAAATTATTACTATTTTCATATCTTACCCCATCTCCTGTCTCCCTTCACCAACTTTTCTGTTGCTCATACTCCTGGCGGAGGGGTGTGTGTGTGTTAATACATTGATCATTTTGACTGGTTCTCCCTTCCTCCCCCTTTTTTCTGCCCCCACCTTCTCCCTGCCCTCATGGTATCGCTCTTCCCATTATTGTTCCTGAGGGGTGTGTCTGTCCTGGATTCCCTGTGTTGAGAGCTCTTATCTGCACTGATGAGATGCATAACATTCCTCTAGCTCTGTAATGCTTCCTTCCTGCCAATATTATGAACCTAGCTGTACCGTATGTATCCGGCTAGACCTGAGCATGGAGCATGTGCACTGGAGCATGCACAGATAAGAGCACTGTCTTCATTATTAATATACAAATGCACGTTAAAATATGATATCATTCAAATTTATGTTTTAAAAGAATAAGAAATAACACTGGAATGGATACAGTGAGAGACATGCTGCATAGTAATGGTAGCATGTAGAAATCAATTTGACAGTAACTATCAACAATAAAATGCATAAAGTCGCATATTTATAGAAATAGATATAATATATAATACATGTGTTAAAATAGTCATAATCTCTACTTTATAGCTCCACTTCTATGCATATGTCCATTTTAAATTGAGATTATCAGTGCCTTCTGGAACATGGGACCTCTACCTCTGTTAATATAATCCAAGCCTCTCTAAACTCTCTCCACCCTCATAATTCTATTAGTTGTGTACTACAAACTAAAAGTCAAATGTTTCCTTGCTTCTCCCAAATTGATGTTTCAAATTGATGTATTCATATTTTCCTTTCTCTGCATGAACACATGTTGAGGATTTCCCCAAGAAGAACCTGACATTTATTCTTGGTTGAATCAGTATGTTACTCCATCATTAGAATTGTACACCATCATTTAAGCTAGCCCCATTTCCTCCCTACTTACTGTCATCTTGTAATAGCATTAGACAATGATCCACCTTCTATGCCATCACCCACGTGCCCAGGAGGTGGTGTAACAGGGCACAGCTGAGGACAGAGCCCAGTGCATATTATTAGACACCTCCTTTCCAGTTGTTACTGATCTCCTGAGCAGCACTGGAAATTGTTAACCTGTTACAAATCTGCTTTCTTTAACTAGGATTTGGTCTGCATTCTTGTCTTGCTCATGCAGAATGCTGGGGCTGATGTCCAAGTTTGCAAAAGTCCAGCAGGTGGACAATTATGAAGGGAGCAACGGACAGTGCTTCCTTGAGGGAAATTGTCTTAATTCTATCTGGGACTCCAGTGATTGTAGTCCATAGCCTCACCTGTCCATACTCCTGGTTCCTCTGTCTCCAACGTATATATTGGTTCCTTCCTCTGGGGTCTTAATAAAAGGGTTGTTTGGGCTAATTAGCTACACATGTTAACTAATCTGACTGCAGGGTTATTGGAGTGAGTACAGACATTGTCCTCTCATTTTCTAACTGTATCATCTTGACCAACTTACTTCACCATTCTGACTCCAAATATTCTTACCTGTAAGATGGAAATAATATGATCTGTTCTCCCCAATGTCAAGGGTGCTTGTAGAGCTCACCTAAGATTGTGGGGTGGGAACCGCTCTGAAAAGCGAAAGGGCTGTACAAATAGAAACTAACTTCTTAGTGGCACCGGTGCGGATATGAATGAGAGCTGTCCTTGTTTTATGTAGGGGGAAAGCAATGCTTTCCCAAAGTGCTCATGGAAACTTTGTGACAAGCAATGGTGCATACTTTGAAAATAGCTGTGCTTTATTTAAAAACATCTCAAACGGCTTTATTGGGAAAATCCACATATCACACAATTAATCAAATCAATAAGAGTTGTACAATCAAGTACATACTTTATGCTCATGAGGATAATTATTTTAAAAAAGAATTTTTAGAATGACAATTGTTAATGAGAATGTGGAGAAGTTGAACCTGTGTGAATTGCTTGTGGGATGTGAAGCATCATAGCCACCATTTGGTGTTTTCTTCAAAAGTTGAACCTATTGTGAGGAGCGATGCTGGGAGGGTGGAGGGAGGGTGAGTTGGAAAGAGGGAACCGGTTACAGGGATCTACATGCGACCTCCTCCCTGGGGGACGGACAACAGAAAGGGGGGTGAAGGGAAACATCGGACAGGGAAAGATATGACAAAATAATAATTTATAGATTATCAAGGGCTCATGAGGGAGAGGGAAGGGGGAGGGAGGGGAAATAAAAAGAGGACCTGATGCCAAGGGCTTAAGTGGAGAGCAAATGCTTTGAAAATGATGAGGGCAATGAATGTACAGATGTGCTTTACACAATTGATGTATGTATGGATTATGATAAGAGTTGTATGAGCCCATAATAAAACATTGTTGAAAAGGAAGTATGATATGACCCAAAAATCCCTCTTCTGAATCTATACCCAGAAGCATTCAAAGCAGAAATCAAACAGGTTCTTGTCCAGCATGTCCATGGCAGTACTGTTTATAATAGCCAAAAGGTGAAAAAAATCAAGTGTCCATCAATCAATGAACAGATAAGCAAAATGTAGTTATGAGAGTTCGGTTTGTGTCTACTTGGCTAGGTCAGGGTTCTCAGTAGTTTGGAAGTAATATAACATGTTGTGTTCTAACACAGTGTAATCAACTCCGTAATGGGATCTAACATAGCTTAACCAACTCTGTGAGCAGCAAACTGTTGTGGTGGAGTGCAGCCACCTTAACTAGGTCACAGCCTTGGTGTAATTGGTAGAAAGACTCTTTGTGGGTGTGGCCTGCTCCTTTTAAAGCAGACTATGGGAGAGCTTGTCACTTCTGCTAGGTCTGAATCCTGAATCTGATTGATTGATCTGCCATATGTCTGCCGATCTCAGGAGCCATCAGTGGACTATCTACCTTAGATTAATTCAACTTTGCTCCCACTATCCTGTGATCTTCCTGCTTCATCTTTTTGCTTCCTGATTCCTAGCCAGCCCACACAGTTATTTTAGTCAGGAGAAGCCTCTAGCATTTGACCAACAGACTTGCTTCTGCAATTGTGGTCGCCATTTCTTTACATACATTTTTTTTTTCTGTATGCATACTCAAGTAAATGTCATTGCTTTCTCAGCCCAACATAGTGGTACATCCATACAATGCAACTTAGTGGTACATCCATACAATGCAACATTATTCAGCCACCAAGGGAAATGAATCTTTCCTACATGCAACACTGTGAATAAACCTTAAAAACCTGCTGATCAAAATAATCACAAGATGACAGATGTTGCATGCTTCTTCCTTGTGGGAAATATTTAATGCAGGCAAATGAATGTAGAGAGAAAGTGCATTAGAGGCTTTCAGGGTCTGGGAAGGGTGAGGGTAAAGGGAAGTTATTGCTTAATAAAAATTTCCTATCTGGGATGATGAAGAACTTTGGGCTATAGATTGTGGTGAAGGTGGGAAATGTAAAAGTAATTGATAACACTGAATGTTTAAAGTTACACATTTTATGCTACTTATTCTTGATCAAAATAAAAATTTTAAAAATTAATAGCGCAGTTTCCTGAGCCATTCCTGCAGATAAATGTTACATTAGAAAAATAACTCTTACCAAATTTCCAGAAGACTTCCTTTCGAGGTGAGCACCTTGGAAGTCAGGCTAGTTTGCTCTCGTTATCGGTGGGAACTGTGAATCTCAAGTGGGGAAGGGGCTTATTGAAGGCTACGCCAGAAAGAGATGAAAGTGAATGTAGTGTCCTGTTCTCGTCCCTTCTACCTGCCGTCAGGTAGCACACACAAAGAGGTTCAGGGAGATAAAATTAGAAGCTAAGAGAGTAATATGTATATTTAAATATCCAAATAAAACTCCAAGGGAACAAAAGTCATCCTTGGCAGCTCTTTCTAAATCTCATTAAAATTCACTCAAAGGGCTCACACTCATTGGCTAGATTTGGGAGGTCGTGGGGAAGACAAGAAGCTCATGGGTGGAGCACATTGCACGCTCAGCTGCGAACTACAAAGCTGGAGGCTGCAGTCTACTCACAGCATCTCCAATGAAAGCCCTGGTGACCTACTTCGCGAAGTCAGTCCTTGAACGCTCTGTGGATCACAGTTAGCCTCGGAAATGAAGGGACTCACTAAAAGTCAAAATCCACTCCATAGCAACTGGTGCTTGGTTGGTTAGAGAAAGCAAACTCTGTGCCCTGCCTATCTTTCTAGTGAACCCGCATTAATCTTGAATCTCCTTTGTTGTTGATAGGCACCACTGAGTCAGTTCTGATCTATGCAGTGGTGACCCTATACACAACAGAACAAAACAATGCATGGCCCGGCGCCATTCTCACAATTGTTCCTATGCTTGAGCCTTTGTTGCTACCACTGTGTCAATCCATCTCCTTGGGGGCCTTCCTCTTTTTCATTGCTCCTCCACTTTCCCAAGCATGATGTCCTTCTCCGTGAAATAGTCTCTCCTGACAATATGTCCAAAGCATGTAAAGCTAAGTCTTGCCATCCTTGCCTAGGAGGGCCACTCTGGCCATACATCTTTCAAGACTGATTTGTTTTTCCTTTTAGCAGACGTTTCGATGTTCTTCTACAGCACCACAATTCAATTACGATGATTTTTCTTCCCCTTTCAATGTCCAATTTTCACATGCATATGAGGCAATGGAAAATACATGGCTTGTGTCCCCAAAGTAACATCCTTGCTTTCAAATACTCTACAGTGATCTTTTGCAACAGATGTTATTTTTAATTTAGGTGCATATTCCGTTTTTATTATTTTTATTAAATACTTTTATTGGGGGTTCTTATATCTCTTATAACAATCCATACATCCATCCAGTGTGTCAAGCACCTTTACACATATGCTTCCATCATAGTTTTCAAAGCATTCCCTTCCCACTTGAGCCCCTGATATCAGCTCCCCATTTCTTCCCCCTCCCTCCCCTCGTCTCCCTCCCTCCCTCATGAAACCTTGATAAGTTATAGATTCTTATTTTCATATCTTACACCATCCTCTATCATCCCTCACCCACTTTTCCATTGTTCGTCCCCCTGAGAGGGGGTTATAAGTTGATCTTTGTGATCGATTCCCTCTCGCTCCCCCCACTCTCCCTTAATTGTCCTGGTATCTCTACTCTCCTTGTTGGCCCTGAGGGGTTTATCTATCCTGGATGCCCTGTGTTGTGGGCTCTTATCTGTAGCAGTGTGCATTTTCTGATTTGTAAGGTAGAATTGAGACCATGATAATGGAGAGAAGGAAGCACCAAAGAGCTAGAGGAAAGTTGAGTGTTTCATCAGTGCTATACTGCACCCTGACTGGCTCATCTCTTCCCTGTGACTCCTCTGTAGGAGGATATCCAATTGTCTACAGGTGGACACTGGGTCTCCCCTCCATGACCCACCCCCACCCCATTCACCTTGGATATGATTTTAATCTGGGGCTTAGATGCCTGGTACTTGATCCCATCAACATCTCATGATCACATAGTCTGGTGTGGTTTTCCATGGGACTTTGTTGCTTCTCAGCTAGATGGCCACTTGGTTATCTTCAAGCCTGTAAGACCTCAGACACTATATCTTTTAATAGCCAGGAACCATTAGTTTCTTCACCACATTTACTTATGCACCCATTTTGTCTTCAGCGATTGTGTCAGGAAGGTGAGCATCACAGAATGCCAGATTATTAGAACAAAACATTCTTGTGTTGAGGGAGTACTTGAGTCGAGGCCCAATGTTCATCTGCAACCTTAATTCTTAACATATAGATATAAGTACATAGTTCTATTCCCCTCTCATTATATATGTGTGTGTGTATATATACGTAAATATATGTACATGCCTGTACATATATATGCATATATGTACATATGTACGTGTCTGTATTTAGACGTCTATAAATGCCCTTTGCCTCCTGGTTCTTTCCTCTATTTCCTTTTATTTTCCTCTTGTGCCACCATCATGTCTGGCTTTCATTTGGGTTTAGTAATTCCTCACTGCTACATTGCCCTTGATTAAACCCCACTAGGCATCCTACGCCCTTCTCTCCATTGATTTTAGTTCACTTGTTCCCTTTCCCCTGGGTTGGTCCCTCCCCCCATTCCTTTCTCCCACCTCCCCTTCTCCCATGTCCCCCCAGAAATATTGTTCCCATTCTTTTCATCTCCAAATTATTTATCCCGTCTATCTTATCTACATAGGCATTACAGATTTGTCTAATTCAAAATGTTTTTGATCTCTCTACTGCTGCTTCCATGAGCATTGATTGATGGACCCAAGCAAGACAAAAACCTTGGCAACTTCAACCTCTTCCCCATTTATCATTATGTTACTTATTGGTCCAATTGTTTGGATTTGGGTCTTCCTTATATTGAGTTGTAATCCATACAATCCTTGATTTTCCATAGTAAGTGCTTCAAGTCCTTCTCATTTTCAGCAAGCAAGGTGGGGTCATTTGCATGCTGTGTGTTGGTAATAAGCCTTCCTCTAATCCTGATGCCACACTCTTCTTCATCTAGTCCAGGTTCTCTGATGATTTGCTGAGCATGCAGATTGAATAAGGATGATGAGAAGATACAACCCTGACCCACACCTTTTCTGTTTTTAAACCATGCAATAATCACTTGTGGTCACATGGCCTCTTGATCCATGTACAAGTTGTGCATGAACACAATGAAGCATTCTAGACTTCTCAACCTTTTTAAGGTTATCCATAGTTTGTTATGATTAGATTAAGGAGGTCTATTCTCCCTGAAACTGCTTGACTGCTTCACAGAAGATCCCATTATGGAGTTGGCTGTATAATATTAGATCATATTGTAGAAGAATTCTGGCCCACCTAAATTGCAATGAAATCTATCACATGTAGTAAGGAAAGAGGAAATCCAATTTCAGGACATATTTATGTTAGAATAAAATTTAGATCAGCAGTTCTCAACCTGTAGGTTGTGATCCCTTTGGGGGCTGAACAACCCTTTCACAGGGGTCACCCAATTCATAACAGTAGCAAAATTACAGTTATAAACTATCAATGAAAATAATGTTGTGGTTGTGGGTCACAACACCATGAGGAACTGCATTAAAGGGTCCCGACATTAGGAAGATGGAGAATCTCTGATGTGGATGGTAAAACTATATTTTCAGAGAATGGAGAATATTTCAAGGCACATGAAAATCATTATGTTGGAATTCTAAATGAAATTATTAAAGACAAACTACATAATTAACCTTTATATTATGTGTACACAGAATTTTCCTCCATTTGTGTGTGTGTGTAGTGGGGGGAGGGATGGAGGTTGACTGGAAGTTTACTGAGACAATTGGCTTTCCATTCAACAGTTTAAGGTTTATATGCATTTTATTTCATATTATTAGTTGCAATTTCCTCAATATAACACTTTCCCGACTTTCTCCCTCTGTTTCTGATATACATTTTCCATTATTTCTTATCTCTTCCTACCTCTGAGCTTTGTTCAGTGGCAATTTTTACTTTATGTCAATTTTAGGCCATTTTTATTATCAAGTGGTCAATTTTTCAGGTAGTACATTCCTCATGAGTGCTTTCATTCATTTTATAGGTAAGCTGTGGTGGAGAAATGGTTCTGCATTGGGCTGCTAACTTAAAAGTCAGCAGTCAAAATCACCGGCCACTTCTAGGGAACAAGATGGGGCTTTCTACTTTAGTAAAGAGTTACAGTCTTAGAAACTCACCGAATAGTTCTCCCTTGTCCTTTCGCATCATTATGATCCTGCACTGTCTCAATGGCACGGAGTTTCACTTTGATTTGGTCTCTTGTTTGGCTGAAGGGTTAACTTTACAGGTGAATTCAGTTGCATGTTTGAAAGGTGGCTAACAATGGTCCTACCAATTTTATTGCACCAGTACAAAAGCATGGTCTTTGTTTATGATTCAGAATTTTGTTCTACATTTTCTCCCATCATGTCCTGTATCTTATGTGATCCCATCAGAGCAATCTGTACTGGTAATCTGACACCATCTAATTCAGTGGTTTTCAGTCTTTCGTGTTTGGTGACCGCCCCCCTCCCTAACCATAAAATTATTCTCATTGCTACTTCATAACTGTAATTTTGCTACTGTTATGAATCGAGCAACCCCTGTGAAAGGGTTATTCAACCCCCCGAGGGGTCAGGACCTACAAGTTGAGAACTGATGATCTAGTCCTTCTGCTCTCGGGGCAGTGGAGGCTGTTTTTCCTGTGGTCCTTGAATCCTTTAGAGTCTGAAGGATCCTATAGCCCAACTTGTTTGCTCCAGTATTTGATTTCCTTTGTTCCTTTTTACTATGGATGGGAACCAATCATTGCATCTTAGATGATCTATCACTACCCAAATAGGATGTAAAACATTAGTTTGGAAATTATGTTATGCCATTTGACTTAGCTGTACCCCAAGAGTGTGACCTTAAGTCCCTTAACTCCATGACTCCTTTCTTCGTGGCCTTTGGTTATCACAATGAAGTTTCATGTTTTTTCGCATTTGCTTGCTCTGTTATATGTGTGGAATTTTTTACATATCCAAAAGTATATGCAGAAATAACTTATATGCAGTCCCTTTTGTGTCCCTGAGAGTTTTCCTGTCTGCATATGCATTCATTCATAGATGATTATTTTATTATTATAATTATATGGCCGGAGTGCGTATTTAATACCATTTATCTTTGCTGTCTGTAAACCTTGTGCATTTTTCAGAGTTTTCCTTTCCTTTACTGGTATTGTGCTGATCACCTGTTTCTTGTATCAGGGGCTACCCCAAAATTTAAAAATGGAAAATGGCTCTACAGGGCAGAACTCTTGTAGTACACATGTTCCTCCACCAGGCAAGCGTTGACCAACTTGCTCTGAGTTTTGCACCCAGTGGCGTCGCTTGGGAAGGTTCTGCTGGTCACAGTGAATTTTTGGTGAAAGTAGTTTCCCTTGAACCTGTGATGTCCGATTTAAGAGAACAGCATGTGCCTGCGAAATTTTGTTTCCTGCTTGGGGAAAATGTTGCAGAAACCGTCAATGTTGAACACAGCGTACAAGGACAGCACTGTGGGAACATTCTCAAGTGTAAGAGTGGTTTTCTCATATCAAAAAAAAGGTGAAATGTCAATTGATGACAAACCTAATTATGGACATCTTTCAACTTCCCAAATGGATGAAAATGTCGACTCATAAGTGCATTTGGAGTTCGTTTGACCAGGTCAGGCTGTTAATCAAGCTTTCTATTTAGAGGTTCTGAAAAAATTGCATAACAGTGTGCGACAAAAAAGGCCTGATTTGTAGCAGACTGGGATTGTTTTTGCCACCATGACAATGCATCTTCTCATGCAGTCATTTCAGTGCACCAGTTTTGGGCAAAATATAGTATACCTCTCTTGCTGCA
This sequence comes from Tenrec ecaudatus, assembly GCF_050624435.1. Classification (NCBI taxonomy): domain Eukaryota; kingdom Metazoa; phylum Chordata; class Mammalia; order Afrosoricida; family Tenrecidae; genus Tenrec; species Tenrec ecaudatus. The sequence continues at coordinate 81,050,237 of NC_134541.1, read as the reverse complement.
CACACCTCACACACCAGCTCTCACTCCATGGAACTTCTTTTTGTTTCCACAAATGAAGAGGGGCATGAAAGGACAGTGATTGGACAATGTAGAAGAGGTGAGGTAAAAAAAGGAGGGAGGTGCTGTCAGCTATCCAAACAGATGAGTTTGAAAAATGTTTCCAAGAATAGAATTGCAGATTTGACAAAGTGTTAAGTGTAATGGAGAGTACTTTGAAAGTGATAGGTTGCATAACCTTGAAAAAAATTTCTGGTTTCGTGGGTTATCCCCTGATATATTACCATTCCCTTCATCTAAAATAATACACATCAAAAGTATAAAGAGTTTTCCCTCTCCTCATCTTCTATCCCTAGCAAACAATAAACAATATTTCTTCTGTGTGCAAATCTTTTCTTGATTTTTTAATAGTCGTGGTCTTATAGTGTATTTGTATTTTTGTGATCAAATGTAATTCACTCAGCATAATGTCTTCCAGCTCCATGAATAATAGAAGGTGTTTAATTGATTCATTATTATTCTTTAATGTTGCATGGTATTCCATTGTGTGTTTATAACATATTTTATTGACCCATTGATGAACACTTAGGTTGTTTTCATCTTTTTGCTTTGTGGATAATGCTTCAGTGAACATGCGCATGCATATATCCTATTCGTGTTCTATCTCTTATTTCTCTAGGATATATATCTGGTAGTAGGATTACTAGATGAAATAGTATTTCTACTTAGAGCCTTTAAAAGGAAATGTAATGCTGTTTACACAGTACTGTAGCTTGACACATCCACCCCAGCAGTGCGTAAGAGTTCCAGTATCGCTACACTCTTGCCAGTGTCATTTACTGTCCTTTAATACTTAACTGGGGAGGGGGTCTTTTAATATGCATAAATGTTTAAAATTTAGGAACTTCCTCCCAGTAATCTTGTTTCTCTTACACTTTGGGTACATTTTTATTATGTTTATTAAATCATTTATGTTTATGTCTCCTAAGGTTGTCTATTACTAACTGCTTAATTATTCTAATGTGTGTATACTTAATATATTGTTTCCTTCTTAGATCTGTCTTAGGCTTGGTTCTCCAGAGAAGCAAAACTTGTGACATATGTATACAGAGAAAGAACTTGCGTCAGGAAAACATCTTACTTAGCTGTAGAAGTGGGTAAGCAAACTCGGGGCAGATATCAGTTCATGGATTAGATGTTAGACTGGAGGTTTCTCCTGACTCACATAGCTACAGGGGCTGATGAGCTAATGAACCCAAGACTGGGTGAAGAGGGAAGGCTGTTGGCTGCAGAGGTTAATGAATCCAAGGCCAATGGGTCAGGCTTATGGTTGCAGAGGCAAATAAATATAAAGTCGGTTTGTCAGAGAGCAGGTAGCTAATGACTCCCAGAACTGACAGAAAATATGGAAGGCTTTTAAAGTCCAAAGAACCAGAGATTGATGAACCAGATTCAGGAGCCAGACTCAGGGAAAAAAATAAACCAAGGTTGTCAACTATACACACTAAATTCCAATATAGCAAGCAAGCCGCACATCCAAGTAAACACTCAATTGATTGCATCAGGGCTGTGCATCCTCATCTTCTTGCAATAGATTGACTGCTCCTAACAGATCCCATTATGGAGTCATTTATATTGTGTTTGATAACATTAGGGGAATTATTTGTTCTTAACTATCAAACCCTTTTATCACTGGTGTGTAAGCATTAGACTTATAATGACAAGGTCAGATGTTCAAACCCATGGAAGAAAGATGAGGTGATCTGTACCTTCAATGTTTTACAGTCTCAGAAACCCAACATAGTGTCAAAATGAATCCAAATCATCTGGATGTCAGTGGGTTTGTTTTAACTGTCAAACCACCGAGAATCCTGGCCCACATCAACACAAAACCAAACTATCACAAGATTTGTTTAGGTCTGGCTGAAAATTGAGCTATGGGGTGAATTGATTTTTAGACTTAAAGCTAAGTAAGGGTCATTGTCTCAGCATGTCACCACTCTCTAAATGACTAGTAATCCTGGCCATCTTTATGATTTGGGGTTTTGTTCCCCTTTCCTCTCCTGTAAGATTCCTCGGTGGGAGTGGGGGGTATCTTGGTTCTTGCTTTTCGATGTTAAAGGAATTTACGTGGCAAAAGCACTTTTTGTAATCCCAGTGACTTTCATGAGGGAAAGAGAATTTCAGTCACTACTGTCTCAAAAGTACACACTATCGCTGGAAAGCATGCAAGGTGGTATGGTGGGGACCATGGGGAAGTGTGAAACTAGAAATGGCCATTTCAGGAGAGCAAGGAAAAACACATGGAAGGAATACTGGAACAAGAGCTCAGAACCAGCCCAGAGCAGGAAATTCCTGAAGGCCAAGTGAGCAGGTGGAGCTGGCATGCAGGAAGAATCTCATCCTCTACCTGAACAAGAACAGAGAGAAGGGAGGGCGGCAAGCATTTATGCCCTCCCAGCCCCACTGGCTGACTGGTCTTATTGGCTGTGTTTAGGTGCACCTGTGTGATGTCGTGTAGCATTGTGTGTGGGTCCAGGGTGGATTTTCCCATTGGTATGTGATGAGTGCCTGACTTCCCTGCAATCCCTTTCTGTGACCTGACCAGCCACGAATTTCTAGGTGGGCATTTGGAAAGCTAGCTCACCTTTATCCCTAATCTAGCAACATTCACTCCCACGGCATGAAGGATCTTCCAATGTGGTCCATTTAAGAGTAGTTGGTCATGATAACCAGAGACCTTCTGCTTTTTTATAGTCTCGGGGCTATGGAGACTAATTTTCACATGGTCCACCAATCGTGGGACTGTTTCTATGAGTCTTCCATTTTCTTTACTCTTCTTTCCTCTGATAAGAAAAGACCCAGAGTTGCATCTTCGGGAGCTGCTCACAAGCTTTTAATAGTCCAGTCATTATTCACCAAAGTAGAATAAAAAACAGGAATGGAGAAACTTTTTTATGGCAAAGGGACATTTGGATATTTAGTGTCAGTTACAGGCCATACTGATAAATCCTTTGATTCACCCCAAATGTGCAGCCTGAAAATGCTTCTCCTTCGGGAAGGCGTTGACGTCAGCGGGTGCTAATGATTTTGAGGGTCTTTACTGACTTGCAGGCCAGAGCTTTCCCACGCCTGAGGTAGAACATTGTCTTGCTGATTTTTAGGACAATTGACCTGGGTGTTCTCCAAAACCATGATCCTTGATGCGGTGATACATTTCCTCACGGTGTTTCAGTATGTCTAAAAGTTTTCCTCACTTGGCCTACTGCTCCTGAATATATTTGTTTTATAGATAAAAACATATGTACAAACATCCTCTGACAAACCTCTCTATCTATGTGGCTACCATTCCACTTTTCCACCCCACGCATTCAGCCTACTTATCTATTCCTGTAATCTACTCATAGATCACCTTTATACAATCTATATACTCATTGATTGTGTATATAACAATATTTACTTCTTCCTAGCATTTCCCTTCCCTCAATTATTTTTGCTGACCTCCATTTTATTATGGAGGACTCCATTCACCCAGCTTAGCATACATTCACTGCCATCCAGTCAGTGATGGGACCCATAGTGACCCCCTGTGGGTTTCTCCGACTGCACTGTTCATGAGAATAGAAAGCTCAGTTTTCTCCTGATGAGCTTCTGGTGATTTTGAACGGTCAACCCTCTGAATCGTAGCCCAACTCTAATCTCTACATCACCAAGGCTCCTCTGCTTAACATACATCTACTCTTTAACCAATGATTTATCCTACCTCCTCTTCCAGTACTGGTAACTATGCAAGCATGCTTCTTTTCATGTGAAAACCTTGTATTTACTTTTTAAAATAGTGATATCATATAATATTTGTTCACTTGGTTTAATAATCTTATTCAGCATAATGTCCTCAAGGTTCATCCATATTTTGAGATGTTTCACAGATTCATAGTTATAATTTAATGTTGCTAAGCAGACCATTGAAAGTATGTACCTTAGTTTATCCTTTCTTTCATTGACAGAAATTTAAATTGTTTCCATCTTTTTGTTATTGTGAATAATACTACAATGAACATGGGAGTGCATATTCATGCTGTGGCTCTTAGTTCTCTAGTGTATATATACAAGTATTTCTCAGTCATATGGTATTTCTCTTTCCAAATTTTTAAAGAAGCACCATGTCATTTTACAGCCCACCTACAGTTAGTAATGATTTCAGTCTCTCAACACCTTTGCAAATATTTTTTGTTTTTTTAAACCTCACTATTAATGTTGGGATGATGTGCTGGTTAAGGTTTTTTGTACCAACTTGCCTGGGCCAGGATTCCTAGTTGTTTGACAATTTAAATCTCGTAATGTCCAATGAAAAAGAATACACACAATGCAATCACTTCTATAATGAACTCTTATGTGAGTCAATTAATTGGAAGAATATATCTTCAGGAGAGTGGCCTGCTTCCATTATAAGTGGTAGCTATAGAAAAGTTTGCTCATTTTTTTTACTGTGACTGAATCCTGCTTCTGCTTTTTTATCCCTGGCGTTTTGGACATGAAACAAGGGCCTCCATATTGCCTGTTGAGTCTGGGTGTCATCAGCTAACCTTGTATTAATTTGTTTGTGTAGCCACAAGCTTGATCTGCCTACTTTGGATGAACTCAGCTCTGCAATAACCCTCTTGGGTGCACCAGCTTCAGTAGGTATATGAGAGTCAGGTAAACCTCTAGCTTAGTATCTGAACTTCCTCACTGTGTGAGTCATTTTCATAGTATGGGTTTCTCTATATATGTACATATGTAAGCTTCTTTAGAGAACCAACCTAAGAGAAATGAGATGATATCTCACAGGTTTTCATTAGACTCTCTTGACTAGTTAGTGGGTATTTCTTCTGGTTATTTTCTAATTAGATTATTTTTTCTTCATTTTGAAGTGTTGAAGTTTTCTATAAATTGGAGAGATTAGTTCCTTGTCATTGCTATTTTTTCCTAGCCTATGGTTTCTCTTTTTACTATTTTGGTGAGACAGAGATGCTTAATTTTTCAGAAGGTTTGTTTCCTATTACTTGTGCATTTTTCATTATGTTTGATGGTGTACTTATGCCATGTGCTAGTATCTCTAAGTTGGTCACAACAGGAAATCAAGGAACCAGACTTGGATCCACTACAAGCACAAACAAAGAACCAAACTCTGCTGGATCTCTCTCCTATACAAAAGGTATGTCATCCGGCTGTGACCCAATAGGTAGGTTGGGCTCTATCCCTACCCTTACCCAGGATGTCTACTTGACAGACTCTGTAAACTACATTTCCATTGCGACTACTCTTGGCTGTTGATTTTGGATATTGCTGTTGTTAGGTGCCCACCAGTGGGTTCTCACCTATAGCAAGACTATGTACAACAAAAGAAAACAAAACACTCACCTGTCCTGAACTACTCTCAGAAGTCTTCCTATGCTTGAGCCCTTGCAGCAGCCACCTCTTTGAGGAACCTCCTCTCTTTCACTGCCCCTCTAATTTACCAAGCACAATGTCCTACTTCATAGACTGGTCTTTTCAAACAACATGTCAAGTATGTGATACCAGGTTTCACCATCCGTGTCTCTAAAGAAAACTTTAATCTTAATTCCTTCCAAGACAGATTTGTTTGTCCATTTGGATGCCCATGATAATATATATATATGCCCATGATATTATATATATAATCAGCACCATAATTCACACACTTTGATTCTGCTTTGGTCTTCTTTATTCAGTGTCCAACTTTCACATGCATATCAGATGACTGAAAATATGATGGATTGGATTAAGCCACCTTAGTTCTCAAAGCAATTATTCTGCTTTTCAACACTTTTAAGAGGTCTTGTGCAGCAAATTTACTCAATGTTACACATTGTTTAATCTTTTGACTGGTTTGCTTCCATGAGAATTGATTGTGGACCCAAGCAAAATAAAATTCTTGACCAATTCAATCTTTCCTCTATTTATCATGATAGTGCCTATGGGTCCAATTGTGGGGAGTTTGGTCTTCTTTACATTGAGTCATAATCCATACTGAAGGCTGCAATCTTTGAAGTATACCAGAACATGTTTCAAGACCTCCCCACTTTCAGCAAGCAAAGTTGTACCATCTGCACATCTCCAATGGTTAATTAGCCTTTCTACCATCCTAATACCACATTCTTCTTCATATAAACAGCTTCTTTGTTAATTTGCTCAACATATAGATTTAATAAGTATGGTGAGAGGATAAAATCCTGACGCACACCTTTCCTGATTTTAAACAACCAATATTCCCTTGTTCTGTTCACACAGCTGCCCATTAATGCATATACAGGTTCCAGATGAGCACAGTGAAGTGTTTGGAATTCTCATTCTTTTCAAGACTAAACATAGTTTGTTTTGATCCACACAATCAAATTCTTAGGCATAGTCAATAAAGCACAAATAAACATCTTTCTGGCATTTTCTTCTTTCAGCCAAGATACATCTGACATCAACAATGATATATCTTGTTATATGTCCCCTTCAGCATCTTATCTAAAGTTCTGACAGCTCCCTATCAATTTATAACTGCGACTTTTGTTTCATGACTTTCAGCAAAATTTTACTTGCACGATAATTAATAGAACAATTAATGACAGTGTTCTATCATTTGAGAATTAAACTGCATACCTGAGGCAGTTAGTTTATTGTGCCAACCTGGTGGATAAACACATGTGGGGTTAATTGAAGGGTGGAGGGATAAATGGCTCAGTGAGCCTCGCCTTTCTAGTTCTTGGGTCTCGCATTCTGATGGTCGGACCAGGGTGCAGCTGCCTTAGCCAGTTCCTGATTCAGCTGGCAAAGCTCACTTCCTGCAAGACATCCCTGAGAAGCCACATGGACCTACCCTGATGCAGTCCTGGGTGCTGGAGCACCCGTTTGGAGACTCCTGCCGGCGTCTCACAACTGCCTCATGGGAGTGAGTTGTACTGAGCCATTTGTACTGCTTTATAATTTAATTAACTGGTTCTTTTGTATGTTATAATGTATCTATCTGTATAAATATATAAAACATTATTAGTATTCTGGTTTTGTTTTTCTAGAGAACCCTGTCTAACACATTTGGTACCAGGAGTGCTTCTAGAGAAATAAAATCATAAATACGGACTTCTTAAATTGGCTTTCCAGCATAATTAGTCTTAACAGCACTAACAATGCTACTTTAACACCCCAAAGCATGGATAAATCTGCTACTCTTATTAATCCATGGTGTGAAATAGCAAAGCGAATCCCTACAGCAGTACCACTGATAGATGAGGTGCTGGTAAAGGAGAGGCTTTGAGTGATCGTATCTTTGATATTTTTTCAGAAGTTTTGTCAGGATGACAAGTATAGGGAAGCTGGTTGGCTGATCTTTCTTGCAATGGAAAGTGTGATTAAGGAGAGGGGTGGTCTCAGAGCCTCAGAAGAGCACCTCAGGTGCAGACTAACAGATTTGAAAGCTTCCATCTGTGCTACAAAGGAGAGCCTTCTCTCCTCTAGTAAAAGAGCTGACCTTGCTGAGAACCAGGTCCAGAGTCTCATTATACGAGTGGTTGAATTACAGCGGCAGCTGAATTGCAGATCTAGAGCAGTGTCTGAAACCAAAGTGAGGGCATTGATCAGAAAAAGTTGAGACCCTGAAACATGGGATGGGAACATATGGGCAGATGATCCAGAGCAGGAGGATATTGAGCCCCTAGAAACAAGTGACCCACCCCAGTCAGTAAATCCACCAGTCCCAGCTGAAGGTATTCATTCACTATCAATAAAACAATCCACACCTGAGTAGATTAACCAAACTGTTCAAATCGATATGCCAGGTGGGGCTGCATTCATAGCATTGCCTGAGACACCTTACAAGATATTGCTGAAAGCACCCAGGAAACACCCTCACCACCCATTATTTCCGCTAGACCTGTCACTAAAATTAAGTCTCAGAAAGCTCCTAAAGGTGAGGTTGAGATGATTACCCAAGAAGAAGTGTGCTGTACTCATAAAGACCTGCTCGAGTTTTCAAATACGTACAAGCAGAAGCCTGGGGAATATCCCTGGGAATGGTTACTAAGGGTGTGGGATACTGGTGCATGAAATGTAATATTATATTGGTCTGAGTTTCTGGCTATGGGACCCCTAAGCGCAGACTTCTTTCAGTGTCTCTGCCAGAGAGGCTAAGAGAGGATCTAATTCTTTATTTGGTTGGTTTGCTGAGGCATGGACTGCCAGATGCCCTAGATTAGACCAACTTGACATACCTGACCTACCTTGGTACACTGTAGAGGAAGGCATCCAAAAGCTTAGAGAAGTTGGTCTGTTGGAATGGATCTATCAGGATATTCCCATAGACCCAAAAAGATGGTGTCCTGAGGACATAGCCTTTACCAAAACCATAAAGAACAAGTTTATGAAGTGGGCCTCAGCATCTCTTAAGATTCCTGTAATTGCTATTTTATGTGTACCAGGATTAACAGTGGGCACTGCCCTAAGCGAACTCCGGCTTTTGCCCACAATGGGGCTGATTGGTTCCCGTGATGGTAGAGGGCAGGTGTCAGTACTGAATCAACAGAGACAGGGTGGGTGTGGTTATAATAGACAACAAGTTTCCAACTGGAATGAAGACTTCATGTCGAAAAATATGATTGTCTTCTCAGAGAACTGGGCTGATGTAAGTGAGTAGTATATAAATTGGATACTAAAAATTGGGAGCATGAAGTGGTTGGCTTACAAACTTTCATAGGTGGGGGAACATATTCACAGAATTATAGGATTAAGGTATAGGTGTTTCTTAATTTCAGTCATGGAGTTAAAGAATTATATACAAGTGCCAGGTTGGCAAGGGGTAGATTGAGCAGGGCTATTGTCCTCTGAGCTTGGTGGGCCAGGGTGTGCTCCACTCCCTTCCTCCCCAGTCATTTGCGTGTGCTTCCATCTGGGTATGGGAAATCGGTTCCTTTGCTCACCAGAAATCTATTGTCATTCTCTGTGGCACACACTTCCATGGTGGGGGGTCAGGCTGGTTCAGGTAGGGGTCGGCCCTATAGTCCAGTCATTTTATGGATTCCTCCACGGGTGATGTTGCCCTCCTGGTTTAGCGTTTCATGGTGGGTTCCGTATGCACATTCCACTTCTGTGGGGACACACCCAATAGTCTCCCCCTGGGTGAGTTAGAGCCTTGTTCCCCCGGTGTCATCATCTCAGTTTCTCCTGCACACTCCCCTCATTCTCCCTCCTCCTTCCCCTTTCCCCCCTCCTTTATGTTGGACTCACATGTACCTCCCTGGGTTTGGACTGACCTCACCCCGACTACCTATGCTTCCACCCATGTGATATATAAGTGAGCTATATGTCTATTGTTCTATTCCTGCCGTGCTGATTGTACTTACCTCAGGGGATCCCTGTCCTTTAGAGATTGGCTTAGCTTGCTTAACATAATTCATGCCAGCTCTTCCCATGAAATGATGTGTTTCATGTGATTGTCTGTTCTTTTCAGTGTTACATAGTACTTCCTTGTGTGTATGTGCAAGAGTATACTAATCCTCTTGTCTATCTATGGAAACTTAGGCTGTTTCCAAGTCTTTGCAATGGTGAATTGTGCCACAATGAACATTGGAGAGCAGATGACTGGTCGTGTTTTATTGTTACCTCCTCCTTTGTGGATATGCCCAGTAGAGGAATGACTGGATCATAAGGTAGATCCATTTCCATTTTATTTAAGTATCTCCAGATTGCTTTACACGGTGGCTGTACAAATCGACACAACCAGACTTTTTCATATGCTTATTGGCCATATGGGTCTCCTCCCTACTGAAAGTTCTTTTCAGTTCTTTTGCCCACTTCCTTGGGGTTTAACTGTTTTTCTTTTTTTTTTTTTTCAGGCTGTGAGGGTGTTGTAGATTTTAGTAATGAGCTCGTTGTCCTATGTGTCATTACTAAAAATCCTCTCCCAGTCTTGTCACCCTCTTGGTGAAGTCTTTCGAGGCAGACAGGTGTTTTATTCTTATTAAATCCCATCTGTTGATTTCCAGTGCACCTGCGTGCATACCCTTCCCTATTCTAGAGAGCCTATGAATTCCCTGGAACAATGATCTTAGGTTTTTCTGGATTCCCTCCTTAATAATTGTGATAATTTGGGATTTAGCTTCTAGGACTGTGAGCCACCTTGAGTATATCCTTGTGCATGGGGTTAGGTAAACATCTTGTTTCATCTTTCTACATGTGGATATCCACTGTTTCAAGCTCCACTTGTTAAAAAGGGCATCTGTTTCCCACTTGATGGTTTGGAGACCCTTGTTGAAGATCAGGTGTCTATATACTGATGGTTTTATTCCTGGGCTTTCTAGTTTTTCCCACTCTTCTGAGTATCTGTCATTGTGCCAGTACCATGCTGTTTTGACCACTGTGGCTGTGTAATCAGCATTAAAATCAGATAAGGTGACTCCTCCAACTTTGTACTTCTTCTTGAAGAGGTATTTTCTAATACTGGGCTTCTTCCTTCTCCAAATGAAATTGGTGATCAGGTTTTCCATTTTTTTGTAGAAGGGTGTTGGTATTTGAATCAGAATAGCTTTGAACTTATACAGTGCTTTGGGTAAGATTGTCATCTTTACTATGTTGAGTCTTCTAATCCACGAGCATGGGATGTTCTTCCATTTGTGGAGGTTGCATATGGTTTCCTGTAGTAAGGTCTTGTAGTTTTCCTTGTACAGGTCTTTAGGGTTTTTTGTTAAATATATTCCTAGGTATTTCAGTTTGTTCTTAGCTACTGTGAAGGGTACAGGCATCTTGATCTCTTCTTCCATGGTCCTGTGTGATGTGTATAACACACCTACAAACTTCTGTTTGTTGATCTTGTGTCCTGCCACTCTTCAATATTCCTGTATCTCTCACTGTAAATACTCCTATTGTAGAGGGTTTTTTTTTTTTGTTTCAATGTACATGTCATCTGCAAATAGCAATAGTTTCATCTCCTCTTTCCCATTTTGATCCCTTTGATGTCTTCTGCTGTCTTAGGTTGTTAGCTAAAACATCCAGTACGATGTTGAACAGAAGTGGGGACAAGAAACATTCCTTGTCTTGAACCATTTTTCAGTGGGATTGTTTTTGTCTTTTCTCCATTAATTATGAAATCTCCAGCTTTATGGCATGGTGATCTAAGAAAGACGCCTGAATAATCTCTATGTCTTTGAATTTACTCAGGTTTGACTTGTGTTCCATTCTCTTCTCAGGAATGATCCATGTGGGCTTGAGAAGTATGTGAATTTTTTATGTGTTTAGATGGAAACTATAAATGTTTATCAGGCCCAGTTGCCTAATTACATTGTTTAGCTCTATAGCTTCTTTTGCTGAGCTTCTTACCCGGTGATCTGTCTTTCTCTGATAGTGGCATATTAAAGCCACCTACTATGATTGTTGAATACATGATTTCTTTTTTAATCTTTCTAATAGTTTGACAAAATTCCCCACTCCGTTGTTGAGTGTGTAGATATTCAATATGTGAACTAGTTCTTCGTTTACTGAGCCTTTGAGCATTATGTAGTGTCCCTCCTTGCCTCTTTTTATGGTTTAAACCTTGAGGTCCATTTTGTCAGAGATTAAGATTGCCACCCCTGCTTTATTTAAATTGCCCTTTGACTGGTATACTTTCCACCAACCTTTCATTCTTAGTTTATTTTTGTCTGTGCTCTTAAGATGTGTCTCTTAAAAGGAGATAAGAAAACACCCAAAACCCAAGACAGGATATGACAAATATGAATCCACAGATTGTGATAATAAGAGTTATTTTGGAAGATGTTTCTCTACTCTCTCCTCCTCTTCATGGTGTCTGCTGATAGGTCTGTGCATATTTTTACCTGAGCTCCTTTGTATGTGACTTTTTTCCTTTCTCTAGCTGCTATTAAAAAAATTCTCTTTTTCCTCTAAGTTGGGTATTTTTACTATATGTCTTGGCTAGTTCTCCTTGGGGTTTAGTCTAGTTAGTGTCCTTTCTGCTTCCTGTATGTGTGCCTATTTCTTACTCATTGACGTGGGAATGTTTTCTTCCAGAAATTCCTTCTCTGTCTTGGCTGCCACCTTTTGTGGTGTGTTCTGCTATAGTAGACCAATTATTTGAATATTATTCTTCTACATAGCATCTGTCATTGATCTCAGCTCATCTTCTGATTCTTTAATTTTCCTATCTAACTGTCTTTCTTGCTTGCTGAGATCTGTTTGGGTGTCTTTGAGATCACTGATATGGTTCTCTGTCTCCTCAAGCCTAATGTTAAATTCTGTAACCTTGTGTATGGCTTCTGCTACCTCCTCCATTAGCACGTGTATTTCCCTTTGGTGTGTGAACTTCATCCCCTCTATTTTGGACTTCATCCCCTCTATTGTGGGCTTCATCTCCTCTGTCATTGCATCCTTATTCTGTGTTGCTTCCCTCAGCTCTTGTATTACTGTGAGCAGACTTCTGAAGATTTCCTTCTGTGACAGTTCCATGTCTGATTCTTCTATGAGAGTCATTAACTCTGCTACTGTGTTTTGTCTCTCTAGTTTTTTGTTTGTTTGTTTGTTTGTTTGGAGTGATGTGGCATGTAGATTTTTCCTCGATCCTTTAGTAGACCTCATGTTTCTGGGAGACCTGGGGGCCCTTAGGTCCTTCTCTGTGTTACTATTAAAGATGCTTTCAGGGAGCTGTCTGTGACCTACTACAGAGATGGGTCAGACTGTCCTGTAGACAGAGTTCCTCAATGATTCAGTGGCCAACAGTGGTGAGAAGTTTAAGTAACCTGAGTGGGGGCTGGAGTCTCAATGAATGCCCCTGGCTGCTTTGACCTGATCTGTCAGGGCACACTTAGCAGCCTATTTTCTTGCTTAATTAAGAGAAAAGGAAAATCAAAAAAGAGAAAAAAAAAGAAATAATAATGAAAAAGGAAAAATAAATAAAAGAGAAAAAAGAAAAAGAAAATTTCCCCTCCTTTCACTCCAATTTCTAGAGATGCCTAATAGAAAGTGGAGATGGGGGAGACCTCACTGTCACAGGAAGTGGTGTTGATCCAGGCCTCTGAAGCCAGGCTATGTGAGGGGAAAAATACTCTTCAGATTGCACATGCACTCCCCCGGGTCCCTGCAGGTCTCCCTGGCGGGAGACGCTTGCAGCAGTGAGCCTTCTGCACTGGCCAGAAAGGGCTGGGACAGCAGGGGTGACAGCAGGAACAGACTGAGGCAGTCAGGCTTAGTGTTCTGGTCTGCTGGCGGGGCTGCTTGTGCTGGGAACCCCGCAGAGCACTGCACTGGTGTGGGCCAGCCAGAGGGGACAGAGATGGCTGCAGATGGAGAGGCAAAGCCAGGTCATTAGCCTTCTTAGCAGGCAGGGATGCTCATTGTTCAGGCAGTGGGAACTGTGACCCATACAGAGTCCCACAGTGACCAGGCAGTCTGAAGTGGCTTCAGTGGAAATGCAGGGCAGTGGGTAGAAGCGGGATGGGTCCTGGCAATTAGTGCATACTGGCTGGAAGTGCCCGGTACTGGCGGCTGAAAGAGTGCAGCTGCAGCACGGTCGCCCAGGCAGGGAGAAGGAGCAGGAGTGAAGTTGGCGGAAGCGGATGGACAAACTGGGGTGCCGGTGGTGAGGTCCCAGGCAGCAATGAGTGTGGATCGTCCCCAGTGCAGCTCACTCACCCAGCTACCAGTAGATTGCAGGTCAGTTACTAGGGCCCGGGTTGGGAATTAGGGACCGGAGCTGGGGGGGTGGGGGGGGCGGATCACTGCCATGTGGGGCGAGGGAACTGGGGGAACATGAAACTTCTCTCCTAGTGGGGTCCAAGGAGTAGGGAGTTGCTATAGGGTGTCCCTCCACAGCTTCGTGTGTCTCGGCAGTACACTGAGGCCCGGTCTGGGGTGGAGTGGCTCTATTGCTGATGGCAGCAGCAGTAGCGATGCACGCTGGGGGCGCTCAGCCTGATGAGCCGAGATGCCCCAAGAATCAGATCCCAGACCACTGAGGCCTCAGCTCAGGAAAAATCCATGTAGTGGGGGTGGGGTGCTGTCCCAGGGGGGATCTCTCACTCATCAGAATCCTTCCACTCGGCTACCTGGACACTAAACCTGCCTTGTTCAAAAAAGCTCTCAGTATGTGCTGTTCCCCTGGTTGCCATCTTGACCGGTTCTCAGTTGTAATATTTGACTTTGTCTTATTGAGATGTTCTTTGGAATTTTCGGTTCAGCTTTTTGACTTCATTATATCTTTCATTTGTTCTGTTACTCCATGATTAAGAGCAATTTTAAGTCTCTTCTAACAGCAACTTTGATTTTTTAAAATCATTTTAGTAATGATTTTTAATTAATTTCCTGTCTTTTTAATGACGTCTTGCTTTCTTCATGAATAATGTTCTTGATTGCTCTTCCATAATACATAGGGTCTTCTGTCATTAGTTCAGTGTAACATATCTGTTCTTGTTATGTTCTAGAAATTTGGTATTATAAGCTCAAGGTCATATTGTGGCTCTCTTGGACTTGTTTTAATTTTCCTCAGCTGTAAGCTGAACTTTCATAGGAGCAATTAGTGTTCTGTTTCAGTCAACCCCTGTCCTGGTTTTAGCTGCTGATATTGAACTTCTCCACTGTCTGTTCCCACAGATGGAGGCAATTTGATGTCTGTGTAGATCATCTGGAAAAATTCCCTATATACAGTCAACTGTGTGCTGTTGACAGAGGTCTTTGCTATGAACAAATCATTGATTTTTCAAAATTTTATCAAACAATTTCCAGGTTTGTTTCTAGAATATGTTCCAAGACCATATTCTCCAACTACTGTTCCTTCCTTTTGGGTTCGAACTTTTGCATTCCAGTCAATGTAGTCATCTTGATTGCATGTTTGATCAATTTCAGAACTGATCAATTAGAATTATTCAATATATTTATCGCTGGTATTTGTGGTTGGTCCATAAATTTGAATAATAGTTGTATTTATTGGATTCCTTTGAAGGTGAAGAGATACAATTTTATAAATTTTGTACTTCAAGATTGATTTTGAAATGTCCTTTATAGCAAAGACTTCAATGCCATTCTTCTTGATTGTATCATTTCTGGTGCAGTAAACCATATGATTTTCTGATTAAAAATGCTGAATACCAGTCAATTTGTCCACATTAATGCCTAGGATATTGATCTTTATGTATTCTATTTCATTTTTGACAACTTCCAATATTCCTAGGCTGATACTTTGCACATTCCATGTTCCGATCATTAGCAGATATTTGCAGCTATTTCTCCTCCATTTGTGCCTTATCAGCAAAAGAAGACGCAGAAGCCTCCACTCCCACTGTCTTTACTCCATTCAGACCCCCAGGGCAGACTCTACTTTGAGGAAGCAGCTCCTCCTTCGTCACATTTTGAATGTCTTCAGATCAAAGGTGTTCATTCTCTTGCACTATCTCTGACAATGTTCTGCTCCTATTCATCAGGCCTTCACTTTTTTTCTGGTTCTTCTTTTTAAAAATTTTTTAAAAGCATTTTTTTGGGGGCTCATACAAATCTTATCATAATTCATATATACATCCATTGTGTCAAACATATTTGCACATTTGCTGCCATCATCATTCTCCAAACAGTTTCTTTATACTTGAGCCCTTGGTATCGGCTCCTCATTTTCCCCCTCCTTTTCCCCTCCTCCTTCCCTCATGAATCCTTGATAATTTATAAATTACTAATATTTTGTCACATCTTATACTGTCCAACGTCTCCCTTCACCCACTTTTCTGTTGTCCATCCCCCAGGGAAGGGTTATATGTAGAGCCTTATAATTTGTTCCCACTTTCTACTCCACCTTCCCCCACCCTCCCAGTATCACCACTCTCATCACTGGTCCTGAAGGGATCATATATCCTGGATTCCCTGTGCTTCCAGTTCCTATCTGTACCAGTGCACATCCTCTGGTCTAGCCAGATTTGGAAGGTAGAATTGGGATCATGATAGTGGGGGGGGGGGGGGAAGCATTAAGAACTAGAGGAACATTGTATGTTTCATCATTGCTACCCTGTACCCTGACTGGCTCATCTCCCCACAACCGTTCTGTAAGGGGATTTCCAATTGCCTACAGATGGATCTTGGTTCCCCAATCTGAACTCCCCCTCATTCACAATGATAAGATTTTTTTCTTCTTTGATGACTTATCCCTTCAACACCTCGTGATCACACAGGCTGGTGTGCTTCTTCCATGTGAGCTTTGTTGCTTCCGAGTGAGATGGCCACTTTGTTACCTTCAAGTCTTTAAGATCCCAGGTGCTATATCTTTTGATAGCCAGGCTCCATCAGCTTTCTTCACCACATTTGCTGATGCACCCGCTTTGTCTTGAGCAATCGTATTGGGAAGGTGAGCATCATGGAATGCTAGTTTAATAACATGAAGTGTTCTTGCATTGAGGGAGTACTTGAGTGGAGTCCCAATGTCCATCTGCTACTTTAATACTAAACTTATGCCCTATATAAATATATTTACATATGTACATGCCTGTATTTTGACCTCTATAAATGCCCTTTGCCTACTAGTACTTTCCATCACTATCTGACAATGTTTTGAAGCTATGCCCAGGTTTCCAGAGGCAACTTCTTTTGAAGTGGGAAGTCAGTTGTTTCTTCTTAGTCTGGAAGCTCGGCTGAAATCTGCTCACCTTGGTGTCTCTGCTGACATTGGATTCCCAGTGACATAGCTCCTAGCATCAGAGCAACACACAAGTCACCACAAAATAATAACCTGATAGACCAGTGGTGGTTAGTTTGCATCTGTGTCCTTAATCATGGTGAGAAATTCCCTTCTATTCTTACTGTTTTTTTCATCATTTAAAGAAAACTTTTTTGTGTGTATTGGGCAAAGGTTTAGAGAGTAGTTCATCAGTTATACATTCAACAATCATACATATTCTTCTTCATTTCATTCATTAAAATCGTATCCATGTAGTATCTCCCATCCCACCTTTCCCCTCTGTTTTATATTTCCATTCTGTCTTTTCTCTAATCCTTCTGAACTTGGTTCTTAGGTAAATACTGCTTGTTAATCCCAAGTGATGAATTATTCTAAAGTATGTACACCGTATTCGTGTCATTATTCCCTGTATAGGCTTTTCTATTGTTTGGCTGAAAATTTGACCAACGTTGAGTGGCTTCTTAGTAAAAATGGATGTTGAATTATGTAATTTCACCTCCTTAATTGATTGATCTGATCATGTAACTTTTCCCCTTTGTTTTGTGTATGTGGTGGATAGTATTGGTGTTGTTTTCTAATGTTAAACCATCTTTGCCTACCAGATATGGATATTATTTTGTCATGATGTATTTTTCCCCCCTTGATTCTACTGGCTGGGATACTGTCAAGAATTTTTGTACATGTTCATGAGGGATGTTGGTATTTAAGTTTCTTTTTTATAATTGTGTTCTTCTTGAATTTAATATTAGGGTAATGCATGCTTCATAAAATGAATTTGGAAGTATTGCATCCTTTGCTGTGTTATGGAAAAGTTTGAGTAGAATTAGCATCAGCTATTTTCTGAATTTTTTGTAGATATTTTTCCATGTAAGCCATGTGGAACAGTACTTTTTATTTTTATTGTTGGGAAGGTGTTTTGTTTTAAGATCTATTTAATTTCTTCTTTCATTAAGATTTTCTTCAAGTTTTCCACAATATTCTGTTTTAGGTAGCTGGGTCCTTTTTTCTTGGTTCTCAAATCTGTTGGAGTGGAGTTCTTCACAGTATATTTGTTTATTTAAATTTTTTTATATCACTCATTCTTTTCCCCTGTTACATTTACCAATCAGCAGCCAATTTTATTAATCTTTTAGTTCTATTGATTCTTTCCATAGATTTTCTACTTTTCATTTCATTTGTTTCTTCTTTAATATTTATTATTCCATTTGTTCTGGTAATGGTAGGTATTTTTGTCATTTCCCCCTAATTGTTGGTGTTGTTATGGTACAGTGTTAATTTGGGGGGTTTCTTAATTTTCCATGTACACATATTAGTATAGATTCTCCTCTGAACTCTGTTTTTGATTGTGTCCCAAATATTTTTTGTATGTTTTATTTTTCACTCATTTGAATCATCCAGTAGGTATAAAACAGGGTGTTATTGACTTACTTGAGTTTTTTAACCTTGTTCTTTGTGTTAATGAGTTATTTTTTTTTTAGCATCTGACCTGAGAAGATTTTTTTGTATTTTGTTGATATTTTAAAATTTATTGAGGCTTTCTATGTAGCCTAAACATATGGTCTGTTCTGGAGAATGATTCGTGTACACTGGGGAAAAAATTGTGGATTGCATCTTTGTTTCATGCAGTGTCTGCATATGTCTGTGAGGTCACATTTATTGATTTTGTTACTTAGCTGTCTTCTGTATCTTTGTTGAGCTTCTTTCTAGTTATCTTGTCCTTCACTAAAAGTACTGTGTTAAAGTCTCCTCTGTTATTCAAGATCAATATACTAAAATCAATTGAATTTCTCCAAACAAAAGAAATTCTGGAAGGGCAACCAGGAAACCAATATCATTTTTAAAAGTTTTCTCAAAGATTAACTATAAAAACATACTGCCATCTACTTCATTCTGGCTCATAAAAATCCTCCAGGACAGGGTAGAGCTATCCGTAATGGGTTTTTGAGACTTTAAAACTCTAAGGCCGTTACAGCCCTATTTTTCACTCACAGAGAAGCTGGATGACTGATCCACTGACCTTGTGGTTAGCAATTCAATGCATATCCCACTATGACACCAGTCCTTATTTCTCAAAGATTAAGGAATTAGAATAATATCTAACCAGAGATTCAAAAGATACACACACAAAAACTACAAACATTACTATGAGAAACCAAAAGATACCGACATAAATGGAAGAATATACCATAGTCATGGATGGAAAATGTGAACTTTCAGTACTATCCAAACTTATATGATCCCATAGAAATGGAAAAACTAATCAAACTTTATATGTAAAGGAAAGAGGGTCTAGATAGCTAAACTATTACTAAGCAAAAAGAACAAAATAGAAGCTTTCACACTTTCTGCTAACAAAACCCTGTTATCCAAAACAGCCAGACATCTGTTTAATGACAGAGAGATTGATGGAACAGAAGTGAAGGTTCAGAAGTGAATCTATCCATTTATGAACAAATGATTTTTGACAAAGTATCACAACCTATTCAATGGAAAGAAAGTCTTTTTAACAATAGCATTAATACAACTAAAAATACATACTCATAAAAATGAAATAAGATCTATACCCTTTATGATATATAAAACTAATTTAGACGGATCAAAGACTTAAATATAAATTCTGAAACTACAAAGATAACAAAAATAGGGAAAAATTATGGGTCACTAAGCAGCACAAATATACTGTCAAGCATATCTAAAGGTGCACAAACAATAGAAGACAAACTATAGTTATGCGTCAGTTGTCAAACTGAATTTTTTCCAAATTTTTGTTCAAACAACAAAAAGTTTGAGAAGTGAACATGTTTTTCCCATAGGGAATAATAGTGGAAAACCAAATAATTTATTCTGAGGCCCAATATCACACTTACAAATTCATCTTTTCATGACTTTAGCACCAAATTAACAGCCCTATGATTTGAAAATATCCTCTAAAATATCTAAACCTTATAAACATCAAAACACAATAGAATAAATAAAATGGACATATTTTATTTTTCATTATGTTTTGTTGTTCTAAAACCCTTGTTTTTTGGAATGGTATGCTAACATGGACTTCACTTTAAAATCTCACTTTAGCATTCCCACACAACAGAGTGAGCTTATCTTCCATAAGCCTGTGGCCTGGCAATGCCCTTTCTCTTTAGTAATGAAGGTCCTATCTGGAATTCTTTCCCAAAAAGTCCAGTTTCATTGCAATTGAGCACTTGCTGAGGAAGGAAACCACCAGGCTCCAAATATTCAGCACATTCAGCCACCCATTTATCTGCTTTGTCTGTACTTGCTCTGGCTCCTTTCTCGTCCCTAATGACAATGCATATGCCTGTCCTCTTTTTGAAGCCCAGGCTGGCTTTGAACACTTCACACTCCTCAACACTTGCTCCTGCAGCACTGCTCATTAAATCACTGTAGAGGTTTTTCGACTTCTCTCATAGTACTGTCTTGAATTTGCTATCACCATTCATTTATTTCTAATTTATGCAAATTAATAGTAGCTTTTTAGATGATCTGGGATTCTTTGTTTCCTAACTAATGATTTCACACCTTTCCCTATATTCACTGTTTAATCACATTTTCCCCCACAAAAAATGTTTATAAAGTTGATTAGCTATGGTGTGATCAACCACCAAATCCTAAAAGTGGCAAACTGATTCAAATTTCACCATTATTTCTTTTTTTTAACCTCTATTGTGGTACTCCCAGTTTTCCTCTTAGTTTTATTACTAGTATCAGTAACTTTCTTTGGAGGCATGCTTATGATATTTTATGCACATAAAGAGCAAAAACAGCACATTGATGAATGCTTTAACACACTAAGGCGAGCACTATATGTTGTTCGAGTGAGAACCACATTTAGAGGAAGTTTCACCCATTTGTATCTGAGACAAGACATGACACATGACTCATTCTTGGCCTGTACAGATTTTTTCACATCAAATGTTTGGTTCAGCTATGGAGCAAAGTTACAAACATGGAACATTTCCCCCTACCCTGAACTTTGCTGTTTGAGTAGTAGAATTTTCTAGCTTGGAGTCATTCAACTAAGGTACCACTGAATATGATTACATCTACTAAAATACTTATAGGTTTCAAAACATTTCATCAAAAGAATAATAAGAACCTCTACTTGATCACATCTAGCAACAGAATGGGAAAAAGAATTAGAAATGATATATCACACAAGAAACTAATCTCCAAATTTTGTAAGGGTGTCAACATATCAACACTAAATAATAACCAAAAAAAACAAGCAACCTAATTTTAAAATTGGAAAAGGACATGAATAGAACCCCCCCACACACCCTCATCCTACCCCACACATACACACACAAAAGCCACTCAGGTCACCAAACAACAAATACATTCTGTAATCATTAAGTGTTAGGGAAATGCTAATCAAAACAGTACTGAGATATCTTCTTACCCTATATTAATAACAACGCTAAAATATGAAAGTTAAAAAAACATACTTAAAGAACCCAGTAAACAGCAAATGCTGGATAGAACATGGAGAAACTGAAACTCTCATAAACTGGAGGCCGGATTGTACAATAGTGCAACCAATGTGAAGAAATGTATTGTTATTCCTTTAAAAGTTATAAGAAAATGCACTATATGATCCAACCATCTCATTATCAGATACACATTCTATAGAAATAAGAGTCATGACATGAACAGATCTGTACACAGCATGTTCATCCCAATATTATTCTTAATAAAAAAGAATGTAAGAGTTCATCAATATATGAGTACATAAGCAAAATCTGGGAGAGTTGCACAAAAGAATACTGTTAAATGTTAATGAATAAACATGAATCTGTGAAATACCTCATTGTATGGTTGAACCTAGAGGACATTATGATGATTGAAATTAGTTCATCATAAATGGACAATTATTATATGAGACCACCATTGTAAAAAAATTACACATAGAAATGATCATTCTTTCTAGGTTACCAGAAGAGAGAGAAAGAGAGGGTAAACCACTAACCACAGTGTAGACGTGTATTAGCTTGGGTGAACAGGAAAGCAATGTCCAATAAGATTAAGCCAACACAAAATGATCAAGGTAAAGGAAGATAGTAGGATGAGACAAGAGATAAAGGCAACAGTGGTAAATGCTATTCCACACACAATACTGAAATAACAGCAATAATAATAATCTGAGTGCATTCATAGCTAGAAACTGAAGTTAAACTAATCAAGGCAAATGGAATTTACATAGGTTTGACAAGGCATTTTTCTGCGTATGTGTTTATGGAGAAGGAAGAAGAGGCTGTCCACTTTAGAGGAATTAGCCACTGAAAATCTTATGTTTACATCGAAACTTTATCAGTTACTGAAAGCCTAATAAATAGAAACAGAACCTGGTCAGAGATAGTGTCAAAGATGAGGCCCTCAGGTCAAAAGGTAATAAAAATATGATGGAGAAGAAGTTGCCTTCTCAAAGTAGAGACAATATGAAGTATGAATCTAGGAAAATGTAAAATCACTAAAAATGAAATGGAATGAATGCATAAAGATCAATATTCTAGACTGTAGTGAACCGAAATGGGGGGTAGAGATCATTGTGAATCATACAATATAATGTCTCACTATGTATGTAAGGACACAGTCCAGAGAAATGACATTGCATTTATCGCCATCAAAAAGGATGCTTCAGGATCTATCTTGAGGTCCAATGCTGTCTGTAATAGGATATTATATATCCACCTTCAAGGAATTCAATCAGTACAAATATTATTCAAATTTCTCCAGCTACCACTAAAGATAGTATTGAGGAGTTCTACCACCAACTTCAGTTGGAAATTGATCAAACATACCATTGAAATGCATTAATAACTATTGATAATTAGAACATAAAATAAGAAACAATGAGGGAGTAACATTCATTGGAAAAATGATCTTGGTAATAGAAACAAAGCTGGAAATTACATGATAGAATTTTGCAAGATGAAAAACATGTTCATCTCAAATATATAAGCCAACCCGAATACCAGCACCTAATTTTACCACAAAAACTGCATGAAAAATGTGCTGAAAAATTCGGCTTATACATGAGTTTATACAGTATATGTTTTTCAACAACAGGAAGGTCACTATATACTTGAACTTCTCCAGATGGAATACACAGACATCAAATTGACTACATCTGTGGGAAGAGATGATGACAAAGCTCTATATCAGCAGCTAAAACAAGCCCAGAGGCTGACTGTGGAACAGACCATCAATTGCTCATATGTAATTTCAGGTTAAAGTTGAAAAAACTTAAAATAAGTCCACCAGAGTCAAAATACTACAGTGAGTATATTCCACTTAAATTTAAAAACAGATTTTATGTATAAAACACTAGTGACAGAAAACTTGATGACCTGTGGGATAAAGTCAAGAACATCATACCTGAACAAAGCAAAAAGGTCATTGAAAAGACAAGGAAGAAAGACAAAATCAAAGTGAATATCAGAGGAGACACAAGCTTGCTCTTGATTACATTATAGGTATCTAAGGCAAATAGAATCAAATGATGAAGTCAAAGAGTTTAACAAGAAATCTGAAAGGGCATTCAAGAGGACAAAGTAAAATATTATAGTGAAATGTGAAAACACCTTGAATTAGAAAAAAAGCAAAAATAAGAACATAATCAGTGTATCTTAAACTGAAAGAACTAATGGAAAAATTCAAGTGTTGAGTTTTAATATTGAAACATTCTATGCGCAAAATATTGAATGATGCAGGGGCATCCAAAGAAGATGGAAAGAGTGCACAGAATCACTGTACCAAAAATAAATAATCGACATTCAAACATTTCAAGAGACAGCATATGAAATAAGAACCAAGGACACTCAAGGAGGAAGTTCAAGCTGAACTGGCAGAATTAGCCAAAAACAAGGCTCCAGGATTTGATGGAAAATCAACTGAAATATTTCAACAAGCACGGGAAGTACTCATACATATATGCCAAGAATTTTGAAATACAGCTAGTTGATCAACTGACGGGAAAATATCCAAATTTGTACACATTCCAAAGTAAATTAACCCAGCAAAATGCATAAATAGCACAATATAGTTGATATCACATGCAAGTTAATTTTTGCTGAAGATCATCCAACAAGAGTTGCAACAGTACCTTGACAGGAAGCTGCTCGAGGTTCAGGTCAGATTCAAAGGAAAACATGGGGAAAAGAATTATCGTCGATAATGTCGGATGGATCTTGGCTGAAAGTAGAGAATACCAGAAAGATGTTTACTTGTGGTTAGTTGACTATGCCAAAGAATTTGACTGTGTGGATCATAACAAACTATGTAGCTTTCAGAAGAATGGGAATTCTAAAATAAATGGCATTGTGCTCATTAGGAACTGCACATGAGTCAAGAGGCAGTTTTAGAAGTAGAGCAAGGGAATACTCTATGGTTTAACATTAGGACAGGCGTGCATCAAGGTTGCCTCCTGTCATCATATTTATTCAATCTGCACACGGAGCACATAATCAGAAGCAGGATTATATGAGGAAGAATGAAGAAGCAGGGTTGGAGGAAGGCCTGTTAGCAACTTGCAATGTGCAGATGCCACAACCTTGCTTGCAGCAATAGAGAAAGGCTTCAAGCACTTGCTGGTGAAGATCAAAGATGGAAACCTTTAGATTACAACTCAATGTGAAGAAAAGCAAAATCCTCACAACTGGGACCACAAGCAACATCATGATGCACAGGAAAAACTTTGATGTTGTCAAGGATTTTGTCTTTCTTGTATCCACAATCAATACTCATGAAAGCAACAGTCGAGAGATCAAAGAATGCATTGCATTGGATAAATCTGCAGCACAAGAACTCTAAAGTGTGTAAAGCAAACAGATTACTTTGAGAACTGAAGTGCACTCAACTCAAGCCATGATCTACTCATTTGCCTCACATGCATGGAAGGCATTGAATAAGGTAAACGCCAACATCACCCAACTTCACAGTACATTAAAAAAATTATCTGGGGTTTTACACTTGTAAGTGTATGTGTAATGTTTCATAACCTGTCTCCTGCATGCTCTAATACATTGATGCATATATGCATAGCATATATAAAGTATTGTTGCTAGGTGCCATCAACTCAGTTCCAATTAACAGAGAACCAATGGACAACAGAACAAAGACCCAGCCAGAACCGCACCATCCCCGCCATTATCCTTATCTTTGAGCCTTTTGTCACAACCGCTATGTCAATCTCTCGCTTCCATTTTATTCTTTAAAATTCTTAATCTAAGCTTTATTATGAAAACAGGAAGTATTTGGTTGGTCCAGCAGGCTGGAATGAAAGGACAAAGAACAGTCCTTCTCTCCCCGCCCCCGCCCCCCATATGCTCCAGCTCTAAGAACACTTTTAGGTCAGACTTCTTAATTTTTATGTGTCTGTACATGTGTGCATGTCATGCTCTTTCTACAAGAATGTTATCTTTCTCATGTTTTCTAGGATTTATCCTGGCTACTTGCGTAGTCTAGTGGTTAGAAACATGTGTGTAGCTAGAGTACTGAAGATGGCTCTTGGACTCCCTCGAGGCATAGGATGAAAGCAGGCCTATGTGTAGGCTGCAGCTTCCTTCTAAACAACGCCTTTCCACTTCAGGCCCTGACAAAGTCATCCCTCTTGATCAGAACTTGAAGAGAGCATGCTGCTAATTGACCTGGACTTCAGCTGTGCTGAAGATGGCAGCGATAGCAGGCTCTTTAAGCTCACAGTGCTGGATTCCACTGGATACGATCTTGTCTCTCTTCACCAGGAGATTTCATAGTGTTGATTGGAGCATATTTATCATCTTGGTCCAAGCCATTATTTTTCTTCTACTGCAAGGGAAGCAGCAGTGAAAGATAATACTATGAGTAGAATGCAGATAGAATTATTACTATCCCTGGTAAAGCTTATTTTATGTGCCTATTCTTCATGATAGCTACTTAAACAATATTGGTATCTCTGGGACTATTATAACTGTATAGTATATGGTCTGCCCATGGTCTAATTCTGGGGATGTAATCTATCTGACCCTTATTATCTAGCTATGTGCTCTAAGGAATATTGACTGCTATACAGACTCTACCTTGCTGTTCAAAAATAAAGTTCCAAACTGCTATTGTTTGGGGTCTTTTGGCAAGAGAGTTCAAGCATTGCTGCTGTGCAATCACCCCCTGGTGGGTGATACATTTCTTAAAAACTGCTTTAATTTAATTATAACATAACTAGGTACTAAATTTCACAAAAGTGGCCAATCCCAACCTGTGTTGGAATAAGAGGTTTCATTCTTATTCTCATTTTGTAACATGCAATGCTACAGTTTTAAATTTTATTATAACTTCTAGGTACCACTCACTTAAATTTTAAGGAAATGCTAGTTACAGTACTACAGAACATCCCCTGAAAGGCAAGTGAGGACATTGTTTAGGCACTTGTGTGCCACACAAGCATTGATTTAACTAGTTTCAAAATGAGATTAAAACAAGGTACTGCTAGAGATAGTCTGGTAGTAGTCATACCATGTGTCTGTCAGTTTGTCATACTGTGGTGACTTGTGTGTTGCGGTAATGTTGAAAGTTATGTCACTGGGATTCCAAAGGCCAGAAGGGTCACCCAAAGTGAATGGGTTTCAGAGGAGCTTCCAGTCCAAGAACAGACAGTGAAGAAGGACTTGGATCCTTCTTTGGAGGAGGACTCAGATGAAAACCTCATGCATAGCTGTGAGGCATGGTCAAATACTGAAAGCCTAACCAAAGGAAGCAGAACATGGTCAGAGAGAGAAACAGAGGATGGCCCCTCAGGCATTTCTGAGGGTACTTGACATGGAACTAAAGGGGGTTGATTTCTCAGAGGGGTCAGCCATGTTGGCATTAGTCCGGTAAAGTCTGTGGAAGTGGATTCTTTGAGATCTTCACTTGATGATGGAACACCAGTCGAGGCAAAGAGAAACAGCTATAAAACTCATCTAATGACCAGAACTTAGAACATGGCAAGTATGAATTTAGGAAAATTGGAAATGGCAAAAAGTTAAATGGAGCACATGAATATTGATATTGTAGGCATTAGTGAGCTGAAATATTGGTCATTTTGAATCAGAAAATCATATTACTTACTAGGCTGGGAATAACACAATCAGGAGGAATGGTATGTCATTCATTGTCAGGAAGGATCTTGCTAAATGGGTCATGAAGTAAAATACTGTTCATGATAGGATTAAATCTATCCACCTCCAAAGAAATCAAAACAATTATTATTCACATTTATGCATCAACTAATAATGTTAGTGATGAAGAAATTGAAGAATTTTAGAACTTCATTCTGAAATGATCAAACATGCCATCAAGATGCATCAATAGTTATTGGTGATTAGAATGAAAAAGTTGGAAACAAAGAGGAAGGAAGAGTAGTTGGAAAATATGGACTTGTTGATAGAAATGAAGCTGATATTCTATTACATGATTGACATTTCCCAAACATGACTAGTTCATTGCCAACACTTTTCCCACAGTCCACCTTCTCAGGAGGCAGCATCTGAGCAAAAACCAACAGTGCTGAAGGAAGAAGCTCAAGATGCGCTGGATGCACTATCCAAAACCAAAGGTAAATATTTCATGGAATACCCACTGAAATAGTTCAGCAAACTGAAGAAACACTCTGAATACTCGTTCACCGATGTTAAGAAATTTGGAAGACAGTTATTTGTCATTTGATTGGAAGAGACCCATATCTGTGCCCATTTAAAAAAAGAAAAAAGAAAGGTGACCCAACAGAATACTCAAACTATAGAAACAATATCATTGATATCACATACAAGTAAAATTTTGCTGAAGATCATTCAACAATATTTGCAGCAGTACATTGACAAGGAACTGCCAGAAGCTAAGGCCAGATTCAGAAGAGGATATGGAACAAGGGATATCATTGCTGATGTCAGAAAGCTCTTGGTTGAAAGCAGAGAATGCCAGAAAGATGTTTATTGTGTTTCTTTGACTATGAAGAGACATTCAAATATGTGGGTCATAACAAACTGTGGATAATGTTGAGAAGAATGGGAATTGCAGAACACTTCATTGTGCTCATTCGGAACTTGTTCACGTATCAAGAGACAATTTTGTGAACAGAATAAGGGAATAATACAAGGTATCCAATCAAGTAAGATGTGCATCAGGGTTATATTCTCTCACAATACTTATTTAAAATCATCAGAGAAGCTGGATTGTATGAAGACTGTGGCATCAGGATTGGAAGAAGGCTTAGTAACATCCTGAGATGTGCAGATGACACAAACTCGCTTGCTGAAAATATGAATTGAAACAATAGCTGATGAAGATCAATGATTGTAGCCTTTGCTGTGGATTACAATTCATTGTAAAGATCAAGGTCCTCACAACAGGACCAATAGACAACATCACAATAAACAGAAAAGTTGGAAGGTGTCAAGGAGTTTGGCTTGCTTGGATCACAATCAATGCTCATGAGAGCAGCAGTCAAGAGATCAAAGGATGCATTGCACTAGGTGAATGTGCCGCACACTACCTCTTTAGAGCAGTAAAGGGGAAGGATGTCTCTTTGAGACCCAAGCTGCACCTGACCCAAGCCATTCTATTCTCCATCGCATCATAGGAATGTGAAAGTTGGACGTTGAATAAGGAAGACTGTAGACGAATCAGTGCATTTAAATTGTGCTGGAAAAGAATGTTGAAATCATCATGGACTGCTACAAGGACAAACTGTTCTGTGTCGACAGTAATAAGGTCAGGAGCTGAATGGCAAGACTATGTCTTACATACTTTAGACCTATTGTTAGGAAAGACCAGTGAGATAGTTAAGGTTTATTGTGCCATATATATATATATATATATATATACACAATTATTAGTGTCCTGGTTTTGTTTCTCTAGAGAACCCCGTTAGGAAAGACCAGTGAGATAGCTAAGGTTTATTGTGCCATATATATATATATATATATATATATATATATATATATATACAATTATTAGTGTCCTGGTTTTGTTTCTCTAGAGAACCCCGTCTAACATAACCAGTCCCTGGAGAGGGCATCATGTTTGATACAGTGAAAGGTCAGGGAAAAAGAGAGGAAGGCCCTCAATGAAGTGATTTGACACAGTGGCAGAATGAATGGGCTCAGGATTAGGAACAATTATGAGGATGGTGCAAGACCATGCATTGTTTTGTTCTGTTTTTCATAGGTTGCTATGGGTTGGAGCTGACTTGAAGGCTCCTAACAACAACTAGAGGCAGTCAGGTTACTAAAGGGGATGTCATAAGTTAACGTATTTATATAGAGTAAGAAGTTGCAAATGTTTCATGTGGGAGGCAGAACCAAATGACATTTGAAACAGGATTTCTTGTAGCAGATTTAACACTGTATCAGATTACAAGAACTTGCTATGGATTTGACAGTTCAACAGAAGTATTATTATTATCATTATTTAATCATTTTATTGGGGGCTCTTATAACTTGTTACAAAACATACATCAATTGTGTCCAACATATTCGTACATATATTCCATCATTCTTTTCTAGACATTCACTTTTCATTGAGCCCTTGGGATCAGCTCCTCTTTCCCCCTCCCACTGCCCCTGCTTCTTGGCCCCTGATAGATTGTAGATTATAAATTATTTTCAAATCTCACTCTGACCACCATCTCTCTTCCCTTCTCATTTCTGTTGTTCTCCCCCCCCCCCAACTGGGGGTGCGGGGTTATCTGCTATTCATTGCTATTGGTGTCCCCTCCCTCCCCACTTCTCCTCCCCTTCCCCCTACCATTTTAATATCTCTATTCCCATTCTTGTTCCTGGTTCCATGTGTTGTGAGTTTTATCTCTTGCCTATACCTATGCACATGTTCCCGTCTAGTCTAGATTGGGAGGCTTCACTGGGGTCATGATAGGGGGTAGGCGGTCGGGGTTGGTGAGGAGGCTTCCAGGGAACAGAGGTATATTCCGTGACCCATTAGTGCTCTACTGCACCCTAGTAGAATCACTCCCTGCCTGCGACCCCTCTGTGGGGGGATGTTCCATTGTCCATAGGTGGACTTTGGGTCTTGACTCCAACCCGCCTCCATTCTCACCAATGCACTTTTGTTTATTTGTTTATTGTTTGTTGTGAATCTTCTGATGCCCATGGCCCAGTCTCAACACTTCATGATCATACTGGCTGGTGTGCTTCTTCCATGTGGGCTTGTTGCTACACTGTTAGATGGCCACTTGTTTAACTTCAAGCCTTTAAGACCCCAACACTATATCTTTTAATATCCGGGCAACATCTTCTGTCAACAGAAGTATTCTTAATCCATGGGTTTATACCCCTCAAGGCAAAAGGTAATTACACAGCTAATTAACATAATTTCTGATTAAAAGATCTAAGTAGCACATATGGGGATAATTAAATTGTGTTGTGGGTGTCACCTATCAGTAGAGTGACAGATTGGTAATTGATTCAGAGGGTGCATAATTTCTAGGTTTAGTCCTGCAGCAGGCTTGGCTACCATGTCAGAAACTTGGACTTTAGGTGAGAAAGATATAGCTAAGGTTCTATACCTGGTAATTTCACAGCATTTAGACCATTTTGTATTTATCCACTAAGGCAAATATAACCTGCAAGACTAGGGCAGAAGATGATAAACATTATAATAACCAGTGGCAAATGTATGATAAACAAAAACTGACAGACATGAGGCAACCTTGGAAGTGATGGGAATCTTAGAATCTAATGTCTGTTGAGGATTTTGGAATACACTTGTTTCTTCTTGCAGTAGGCACACTCGCTTTTAAATTAAAATAAGCATTTCAGTTTCTCAAATCCATAAGGAGTTGGTTTTATGATAAATAGACAAGTTTTATTACACTTTCTTCTTGTAGGCAGACCACTCTCTGTTTTCTCAGAACTTATTAGAGCTCTATAGGATTGCTGAGCTTATCCCCAATCAGTGTAATTTCTTCTTGATGTCTGGGGCAGAGTTTTATCACTTAATACCATTTTTTTTCCCTGCGGGGCTCTAAGATCCAAATAAGTGGGTTCTACTATAGACTTGTCTAACGTTTAAAATATCATCTGGTATTCCCGAGAGCTTTGGTTAATGGTGACTAGTGTACCATTATAATATAGACCACTATTTTCAGGCCACATTTACCACCACTTAAATTATCGCAAAGTCTTATAATATCACCATTCTTAAAAACCTGTTTTGGAAAGGACACCCACTTTCCAAACCTGGGCTTCCATAATTAAGCAGTATTTACTGGGTATCCCCATACCTCACCCCTATCCAGTGAGACCTATACATCTATGACTCTCAGGAAACTACTACCATACCACCTCGCAGCGAAAATCCTTAACTCTGGACCTTGCTAAATCCCCCATCACTGTAATAATTAGCAAAGGGAGATGGGTCAAAATCCCTCTTGCAGAGTTCCTAGGATTAGTGTCATTTGAAGGTTGAAAATTTCCCAAAGACCCATAAAGAAAAATTGCACCTTGCCTTTATTTGTCTCAAACTGGCCTGAGCTATAACCCCCACCCCCCACCCCCGCCCAACCTTTGTAATAGCTTGTTTGCTGTTGCCATAAGTCAATCCTGGCTTGCAGCAACACCATGAGACAAGAAAGGCCTAAATATGTTCACGAGAGCAGGAAGCCTCATGTTTTCCCCAGGTAGTGGCTGTTGGTACTGAACTGCTGACTTTGCAGGGAATAGCCCAATGCATAACCCACTGGTGCTCCTTGTTAATGTTTTAAAGAGACAGGCATCCTAGAGGTTGGACTTACACAGTGTTCTGGGGATAATAGCTTACCCAAGATCTGAATAGATTAAATTACAGCAAGCTCATTTTTGAGTTGTTACTCACATAGAGAGACACCCTCTTTATTCCCACATAATGAACTTAGAGAAATATTTAGCCTATTTAGCAACTAGGTTTTCCCTGATAATTTGGATTAGCTATAACTTATGTGCCCCGTCATATTTCAGAATTCTAGAAATTTTGGTTCAGTATGGTGGGTTCCAACATTTATAAGTTCATTCTATAGAAAATTTTCAGTTAGATATTTTAGCAGGTCCATAAGGCAAAAGCTTATCCATAGGCGACAACACTTAATAAAGCTAAGGTAAAACATATGGGTAAGTACATACAGCAATGCCTCAATTGTCAAATGGCTCCACATTTGCACTTTATACTACTCAGACAGCTAAGTTTGAAAAAAATCTGCTCCATGTTTGTAAGTTTGCGTGAGAGTTGTACCGATAATCTGACTTAAAAAACCTGTATAGGCCAAGAGTGAGCCACGTGTTATGTCATGCCTCAGACACAAAGGGGTGACGCTTCAGTCTAAGGGCCCCTCTCGCTCAGACAGCAATACAGCGCTTGTGTCAGTGTGTTAAACCATTCACCATTGTGCTGTGTTTGCTTGTTTGCTCTTGCATAACTATGGCTACAAACAAAGTGAAGCTAAGGGGAAAACTCTGAAGACCATAATAGAGTTAAAGAACTAAATGATTGTAAAATTGGAATGAGGTCACAGCTTATCAGATTTGGCAGCTGAATTCAACATGGCTAAGTCGATACTATCAACAATTGTGGGGCTGGTGGGATAGGATTAAAGCTGCTAAGGTAGCAAAAGATATGAAATCATGCCCATGAAACAATGAACCCAGATCATCCAAAAGGTTGAAAAATAGTGTTAATCCTGATAAATCAAAAACAACTCCTAATGATAGCACATTCAAGATATGCAAGAAGGCTAAACGCGTCCCTAGCGATTGAATGAAAAATGCTGAGGGAGCAAGTGATGACGACTCAGCCCGATTTTGTTAGCTTTCTGGGACGATTCTGTCCAGTTCTTGCTTTTCAGCCCTGAAAGAATTCACGTGGCAGAAGCCCTTTTGTAATCCAAGTCACTCTGATGAGGGAAAGGGACGTTTCGGGTAGTAAAGCCTTGGATAGTACATGCTATCCCTGGAAAGCATGGCAGGGGCTGTGGAAAGTTCATGACTGAAAATAGCCACTTTGGAGGAGCACAAAACACATGTAGACAATGGGACATCCTGCCACAGAGGGATCACAGGGGAGGGATGAGTCAATCAGGGTAGAACAAAGCACCGATGAAACACACAATATTCCTCTGGTTCCTTGAGGCTTCCTCACCCCCCACTCTCATGACCCTAGTACTGTCTTTCACTGTGGACTAGACCAGAGCATGTCCACAGGTACAGGTAAGACAAGAGCTCACGACACATGGAATCCAGGAACAGGACAGGGAGTAGGGATATCAGGTGGGCAGGGGGAAGGTGGGGAGAGAAGGGGAAGAAGAGGGAACTGACTGCAGTGATTGACACATAACCTCACACACACCTGCCCCTCCAAGGGGATGAACAACAGAAACCATGGGGGAAGGGAGACAGTGGTCAGTGTAAGATATGAAAATAATAATTTATAATCTATCAAGGGGCCATAAGGTATGGGGTGGGGTGAGGGAAGGGGGATGAGGAGCTGAAATCAAGGGCAAAGTAAATATCTAGAAAATAAAGATGGCAACATATGTACCAATGTGCATATTGAAGTATGGATTTGGGGTAGTTCGATAATCTGGTGTCAATTTGAGGATTAAGAGTGTAGGAGTAGTATCTAGCCAATGAGGCCTCTGTGTGGGCATGGCCTTCTCCTGAGAATTCTGGGAACTCCTGGTTTCCACCTTGGAGGTGGGAGATACTACTCTCTCTCTGTACTCACTCCCTTGGAGACTCTACTGACAAGGCTCATGTGCTGAGAGGTACTCTATTGACAAGACACATGGCGCTATGCTGATAGCCCCCTTGCCCTGGGAACTAGAGAAGCCACCTAGAGACCCTTGCCAGCACTGAGATGCTTGCAACATCACTGGATCCAAAGACTTTCTACCCACTGGCCTGTGATCGTTCTGCATTTGGTGTCATTGCATGTGTTTTGTGATTCTGAAGAGGACTTTTTGCTTGGTATTGGACATATGGGATAATTTTGGACTTATGGACTTGATCTGGACTGGGTGACATGTTTTCTCAATATTCAATTGCTCTTGTATATAAACCTTTTTCTTACTCATATATGAGTCTCTATGAACTTGTTTCTCTAGCCCACCCAGACTAACACAGGATTGTTACAAGTTGTTAAGAGCCTTCAATAAAATGTTTAAAAAACAGCACATGAGAAATGACTAGAAAATGGAGTTCATAGAATCAAAGAGGAGTCCCAGAAGCAAATAAAGAAGAGAGAGTGCTAGACCTGAGAGGGCTCACATAGCCATGGAAGAGCTCCTGCCCCTGACCTGAAAGGGAGAGAGACCTGCCCTCGGTCTCAGCTATTGAACCCCTCCTGTCTACTCTGTGCTAACCTCCATGGGGGTTAGGGGGTGATTTGAGGGTTTTGGCCATTCTTAGTGGCTGAGTTCAGGAGTATGTGTGATGTAATGTTGCTAGTGTTTAGTGTGCATGCCCAGGTTGACCTTCACCTGCACCTAGCTGACCTTGGTCTGAGCATGCTCAGTTTTAGATTATTCCCATAGATGTCTAATGTGCTCCTGATTTCTTCCAAATCCCTTATTGTGGCATGGCCATCTAATTTTTATTTAGCTTTAGCATTCAGTGGAGGCAACCCTCTTTGTCCCTAATCTTCCTACCTATCAGTTTGACTGGTTTATAGAATTCAAGAAGAGACTAGGTATACATAGTGTAGTGAGGCTTGGGGAAGAGGCAAGTACAGAGATAAAACTGGTAAATTCCTGCCTGAATTTTCTGAGGACTAAAGGGGTTTTTCCTCAGCAAGTGCTCAACTGTGATGAAACTGGAAATTTGGGGGAAGAACTGTTCAATAAGACCTCATTACTAAAGAGGAAAAGGCACTGCCAAGCAAGCCTACGAAAGATGGGCTCACTCTTTTCTTGTGTGGGAATACGTGTGGGAAATTGAAAGGGAAGCTCAAGTTAGTGTGCCACTCTGAAATACCAAAGGTTTTCAAACAAACTAGGATGAAACATAGGTTAATTTTATTTATTACAGTGTGTTTTGATATTTAATGTACTGTATTTGTTATGTTTAGATGTTTTAGGTAGTATTCCTGAAAGGTAGGAAGATTAGGGATACAGATTAGGGATGGAGGTTAGAACTGTGTCTACCTCATGCCTACGTTAGACAAAAATTAGATGATCATGTCACAATAAATGGCATTGAGAGAAATCAAGAACATATTAGACACCTATCGGGACAATCCAAAGCAAGGCATGCTCAGACCAAGGTCATCTAGGCGTATATGAAGGTCAACCTGGGCATGCACCCTAGACAACACCAACATGATGTAATCACACATGCACCTAAATTCAGCCACTAAGATTAGCCAAGAGCCTCAACTCCTCACCCCCACCCCGGCCACCCAAGTGAGGATAGGCAGGGATAAGTAAGTCGGAGCATGGGCTCTCTCCCGTGTGAGCGGTGTGCACCTACGTGTACCCTTTCAGGGGTCACACTCTCTCTCGGTCTCTCTTTATGGTTCGGGGACTCCACTTCGTTCTGTGGTCTCCATTGTTCTGGCCTTTTTCCACGTGGTTTTTCATGCTCCTCCAAAGTGGCCATTTTCAGTTGCAAAATCTCCCACGGCCCCCCATGTGGCCTTGCATGCTTTCCAGGGATAGCATAGTGAGCAGGACCTGAGACCGGACTACCCAAAACTTCCCTTTCCCTCATAAAAGTGACCTGGGTTACAAAAGTGCTTCTGCTGTGTGAATTGTTTCAGTGCAAAGAAGCAAGAACCAGAGAGATCCATTCCAGGAACCTAATATTCCCACAACCTGAGGCTGTTAACTTTATGTCAATGTCCTGGAAAAATGAATATACACAGGTAATTGTTGGGCCTCAGAGCCAATATTTGATTTTCTATTATAATTTTTGGTAGGGAAAAGTATGTTCATTTCTCAAATTTTTCGGTGTTTGAACATGAATTGTAATGAGTTGAGTTTGACAACCAAGGTGTGTGTGTGTGTGTGTGTGTGTGTGTATAAAGACTTAAGTGGGAAATTCACAAACTTATGTAAAGCTGGACAAGGTTAAGCAAATGTCAGAAGGAACATCAGACTAAAAGGAAATAAAGTGCTTACATTTTGCAGACATAATATCTTGTTTACATTAGCCAACCTTCTCAGTTGCACAATGTACTTAACAGAATAAAGTTCACTTGAGCTTATTATCAATAACCATAAGGTAGTTTATAAGCCCACTGCCATTGTATCATTTCCAAATCCCAGTGGCCCTACAGGACAGGGCCAAACTGTGGGTCTCTGAGACCACAGCTTGTCATAGAGCACCTGACTGGGACCCTCTCAAGGAACTGGGTTTACTACTTTGGCTAGATTTGGGTTCAAATGCAACGAGGGATTTTCTTAAACTGACTAACCTCTGGCAGCAGAGCCTCTTGAGATGCAAATAGCCTTGTATTGAGCATCTCCTCAATTCTATCTAATGTTATAAAAATGTTTAAAAACACTTTTCATTGTTTTAAATGGTCCTTGGCTCCGCACAAGGAAGAATTCATGCCGAAGCCTAGCTAATGATCCAAGGGAATTTAATCAAAGTTAAAAGAAGCTTCAGGTTTTACGCGGCACTCATAGGATTCCGTTTGACCATGCAGTCTGGCAGAGACTGCTGGGGTCACACAAAGATCTCTCTCCCAAGTTTTCCTCCGAAAAAGACTATCTCAAGTTCTTTCTCCCATTCTCTCCCCAATTCCTCTCTTTTCTCCCCTCTCTCCCACTGGCTCCTGCCTTCTCAATGATTCCCCAGGGAGGCGTGGTGAATGACCCCAGGTCAATCCCATTGGCTGAATTGCAATCACCTGGCCCAGGTGGGCTGATCCAGGTTTAATGCCCATCCGGGAAAACCTAGACCTTTGTCCTATGCTGGCTCTCCTGAGCATGCATCCATGGACATCCCATCCCTGCCTATCTGTCTAACAGTTCCTCTACCACACCTCCCACAGAATAATTGAAAAGGCAGGAGTCCGGAGTTGACTGCGTGATTTTTGCAAGCAGTTTCCAGGCAGGCTGCATGTTTGTGAGGAGCCCTGTGGGTGCCGTGTAAACCTGAAACTTCTTCTAACTCTCATAAAACTCACTTGGATCACAAACCAGGCTTCGGCGTGAATTGGGAGATCTAACAATACCATTTAGCAGATAACTCAAAGAACCGATCCTAAAATTGTTACAAACCAGTTTGATTCATAAGCAAGTAAACAAATGCTACAAAATCAAAGGAAACAAATATGTAAACAAATGCATATACACTTCATCCAATTGTCATCCAAAGATAAAACTTCACATTTGACCAACATTTTGCTTTCGAAAGGCTTGTTAGAGCAATTAAACTGGGCAGTGCATCCTTTAGCCCATTTGTTATCACATGCAGGAGAAACCTGACTTCCACAGTGGAGATTATTTATTCTAGGAAGTTGTATGTGCAGCATCCTGGTATTAAGCCCATATTTTGAGAACTTGAGCAGACTACACTTCATGCCTACTTATTCGACTCCTGAGTGCACAGTTGACACGTTCATTTTAACATGCCCGAATTCAATGTGCTCGTTCCCCCCTCAGATTGATCACATTTTAAATGCAGGGCAAAGGAACAGAGACAAATCAGAATAGCTTAAGAAAATAGTGAGTGTACAAGATCAATAGACACACGCACACACGCGTACACACACACCCCTACACACAAGCAAGTAGGTTCGTCCTAACTAGACCCTGCAGAGGTTTTCGAGGGGAAATTTTTGATCCTGTACATAGACAGATAGACCCCCAAGCCAAGATCGACGGGAGTACAATTCTCTTTGTGTTTTGTTCATCTGCGGGCACTGGGTGCATGCTCATACAGAGGTTAAGATGATGCGTCTGGCAGCTGCTCACATCTTCCTTGGTAAGATTCCAGCCAGATCCTCCGTGGTGAGGAATGGTGTTAGAAGAATCTAGCACCTCCATCCTGTCTCCTGGCTGGCTTGCCGGAAATCTTACTGGAGATTCAGGTTTTTGCCTTCGGAAAAGAAAGATTTACTTTGAGAGACACAGAATGGGTATTTCAGATTGAGACATTTTATTAAGAATCACCCAGGAGAGAGAGGGTGCACCACCATGCCATCATGACTGGTTCTCTGTACTTGAAATGACCTGTGCTTGTTTGTCTTGTATTTCCTGTGTCCCATCCTAAGAAGCCCTGGTGGCACAGTAGCTGAATGGCTTAATAAACTGTTTGAGCCCATCAAGCTGTTCTGGGACAGACATGTGTGGCAGTCTGCTTATTTCAAGATTATAGTTTTAGAAATTCTATGGGGCAACTCTACTACATCCATAATGTTACTACGAGTTGGAACCAATTAAATAACAATGGGCTTGGTTTCTTAAAATATCATTTCCTTACTCCTGTGTTAGTCTGGGTTGACTAAAGAAACAAATTCATAGGTACTCATATGTGTGTACGAGAGAACTTATATCAAAGAACAATTATACATGAAGTAAACATTCCAGCCCAGTCCAGATCAAGTCCATAAGTCTGATATTACCCCACATGTTGATACTAGTCCATAAATTCCTCTTCAGACTCACACAACCATGCAATGATGCCAATGAAGGAAGATCACAGGCCGGCGGGGAGGGGGGGGTGGAGGGGGAAGGAGGGGAAGTCTTGTGGATCCAATGGTGGTAAAAGCTTCTCAGCACTGGCGTGGGTCTCCATGTGGGAGACCCTCCAGCTCCAGGGCTCTGACCCTATGAGTATAGCTCCATGTGGCTTGTTAACAAGAATGTCTCACAGGGAATCAAAGCAGATTGAATGTATCTGGCCTCTGGTGAGCTATTTAATCTTCTTTGCACCTCCAAATAAGGTGATCAAGCTGTGACCTGATTGACAAGCTAGACTCCCTCCGTTTGAAACTTTACAGGAGATTATGTAACTGCCACAGTCCTACAATGAAAGCTCCATCTTGTTCCCTGTGGCATCCTTCCAATATACTATTGGAATATACTATTGGAATGCTTCCAATATACTATTATCCAGCAGAGCTCACAGTGGGTCATAACTTCCTAGGCATACTTTGTATTTTCAAGCAATGAACAAATGCTGACTATGCAAACCCTTTCATCTCTCAGTACGGCCATTACCTAATCTATAGGTGGAGAAGAGTTTTCATGCTTGTCCTAGTGAGGACGGAATGGAGGGCTGGTGAGGGGGAGGATCGCCATGGTGTTGAGGATATGCTCAGAACAATATGCCAACTGGACAGACAATAGTAACTTCTGAAAGTCTAGAGAATTAAACAGCCCCACAAGTTGTCCCATGGACTAGTCCCCATCTCTTGTGATTCACTCATTTGCTATATATTCCAAAGCTACTATAATATTTTTCCCCAAGGAGAAAAATTTTCCAGAGTGACCAAACACACAGAGACTTGTGTGTGGAGGTGGATTTTATCTGAACTAACAGAAACTACTCCTTCCTTTTCCCTGGCTGTATTCCCCACCCAACCCTCAGCAAGTTAAACATAGCTCTAACTAAAGCTAGTGCTCTTAAATTAGTACTATTGCTGAGAGTTCATCTTGTCCCCTGACCTGAGGGAGTTTTCTCTGATCTTTCCTGTTTTCGTGAAGAAGGAAGCTGGGGTGAGCTAAAGGGTAGTTCTCATTGGTCCCAAGAAGACATTCAGATAGGCACCGAGTGGAACTCCACACACTCCCCAAACATATTCTACCAAGTGATTCTAGGGGCCAGTGATAACCATTAATTTTTCTGTATATGACCTTTACTGGGGCCCATGAATGTAAATTGAGGTCGAGGTCAAGTCATAGCCCTAGGCTACATATGATTGTCCAAGATTCTAGTTTTGTTGGGAAGTTGGTGACCAGTGACAGGCATAGGGGCTCAGACCCGTGAAAAATCTCCCAACTTTGTGCCCAGGAATATCAGCATGCGGAGAAGAGCCAGGGCAGCAACTGGTTGTCTTTTGAGGGTGTAGAGAAGGGCGTGGCATGGGAAAGGCCACCGCTTTGTCTTATTGATGTTTATAGGCCTTGGAAATTTTGGATCTCAGAGAATTGTATGAATCCCACACAGGGTTCATCCAGACCATCCCCTCATGTTTCTCCCCTCTTCTAAATGTCATACTTTTTACTGAGATAATTGGGATCCCCAAAATGTAGTCATTTTCCAGAGATCATCCTAGGAGTCCATTACCTCACAGCCCAGTGAACTTTCCTCTTCCTGAATCCCTTAGAACACAACCTCCATTAGTTGAGAGGATCTCTGACCTTGGGATGACCTGTGCGCATGAGTATGCTAAAGGCTAAAGGCTCTGACGAGTTCGGAAGTAAAGAAACTCATTTAATCTTGACCGTCTCAAACATGGTTGATTAATGAGTCCATCTTACTCTTGAGACTCTTACTGCTATCTCATGGAAATACCATCCCATACAATACATTTTGGAAAATGCTTAATCTAACCAAAGACTGCATTTGCTGTCCTGATGGAGCATCTCTGGGTGTTCTATACCCAGTATGCAGACCCCAGTAGGGAACGCCAGACAGTGGCTCTTAAAGGAAGACCGTCAAGGTCACCTGAAGATAGTCTTCCTCAACACGGAACCACCTGAGAGCTACTTGAAACTACAGTTGCCTGGTCCTACTCCTGACCTTCTGATCCAAATCTCCAGGCTTGCCAATCTCATGCTGCCATTTACATTTAAACTAATTAATATTCAGTTCCTCAACCCCACTACCCACAAATGGCTAGAGGCCTGTTCTGTACAACAATTCTGGATAGAGAGAGTACAATTCTATGACAGTGGAATTTTCTATTAGATAGTGCTACAAAAAGTTGCAGACACAACTCCGTAGGTGTTAATACTAAAACAAATCAAACAAACCAGTTGCTATTGAATCCATTGAGACTGTATCATGAGTATATCACAGTATATAATGTGTGTCACAATAAAAATGGGTTCCATAGGTGTTCGGTGGCTTTGTTTTTTTTAAGTAGCTCATCAAGCCTTTCTTGCAAGGCACCCTGGGTGGACTGGATCTTCCAGCTTTCCGTTCACAGCTGAGTGCCTTAACTGTTCACTCTAAAAGAATCCCCGCAAAGATGGCACCATTGGTGTCTAGTGACACTCAGTCGCACGTTCACAATCATCTAACAAAACTGTAGAAGGTTTGTCATCAACATAGTTTGTCCCCACTTTGCAGCGAATGAAGCTGAGGCTTACAGCCATGCTGGCTGCTGGATGAGAACCAGGGGGAGTCCCCTTGCCGACTAGCCTGAGCGTCTGTCTATCAGCTCTACTCCAAATCCACTCTGAGTCCAGAATTTAAGCTGCATCCCCCTCCTTTCTCCAGCAGGGACAAGCTGGAATCGATGTCATTTTCTTGTATGAAATATTTAAGCCTCTCCCGACGAGCCTCATGTCACTTCTCAAGCAATTTATTCTAATCTACTCTTCATCTTCAATGGTTTCCTGGGCTAGAGCCATCAAAGAAACCTCTTGGCAGGTAAGAGAGCTGGAAAATGCAGAACATTTGTTTTTAATGGTTCCTCTACAGCAGGCAGTTTCCAAGATGGCAAAGTTTGTGCAAACTATGAAATATGCCTGGTTCTTGGAAGTGACCTCTGGTGTACTCTGAGATTCATGCAGGTGGGTGCTAGCCAAATTGCAAGTATAAAGTTGTCAGGGGCCCCTTAAAACCATAACAAGCACAAGGTGAAGTTATAAAGGCCAACAGAGAAGGAGAGACTGCGAGAAACCTGGTGCGGAGGTTAGCTGCTGCTGGCCATCACATTGCTAAGTGGAATTCTTTACTCGTTTCAGCCATAAAAGGCAAGATGTTTTATCTCCGCTCGGCCTTCTGCAGTATTTGTGTTTCCCCAGTTCTTTTTATTTTGACGGGAAAGCTCTAAATGCAGACACTGACTTCTTGCGTTTCCACCAGGTTCGGCTGGGAAATTCCACAGAAGCCAGTCCAGGGCACAGTTCTCTTTGTGGTCCCAATGCTCGGCATGTGGTATACAAGGAAAGGGGCCGTGGATGACTCTCTTACTCCATCCAGGATCCTTTTGCTTTTGTCAAAATGGGCCCCTTCTACATCAATCTGTCAGCTTTTGTTGGGGTACCTGGGGTCCCCAACACTTGAACAGGTCCTCAGGAGCAACTTTGTGATTATGGAATATATTAAATACAGACAGAGAGCAGGGCACAGGGGCTTCTTGTCCCATGTGAGGACTGAGGCAGTCAATGTATTTTCCAATGGGTATCTGTGATGGGGCTTACAGATCTTTCATAAGACATGCACACCATAGAGCTAACACACACGGGTAATATACAATGGATACTATCATACATGGGTAACATAATCAACAGGCAATGACCTGAGTCACCATCTTGACCTAATGCTACATGACCTGAGCCTTCCCTGGGGGGTTGCTACATTTTACAATGGTTTGGCTATAGAACCTGATTGCTCTTATCTATAGATGACCTCCAGGCACAGGGAGTACCCAGATGCAATTATTAGACATTTTACATGGTAGCTCCATTATCACAGTTCCTTTACGGAGGGTTATTGGAGGGACTGCGTCCCATCATAAGAATGTATATTAAGATTTATTTATATAAATTCCATAACTGTGAGGGTCTTCTCCCACTGGAGTCGGCTTTCCAGAACCGTAATTCTGAGCATGGACAATTTAGCGGCATTACATTCTCATCCAGTCCCTAAGTTCGGTTTACCACAGGCTCCTTTCTGCCTCCCTTTTGCCAGTCCTTCCCCAGTAGCCTCTGCCACAGCCCTGGGCCAAAATGACCAGGGCAGGAAGGATGCCCCAGCTCTGTCCCTGGGGCCCCTGACATTAAGCACTACAATTGAGCAGAAGCTACCTTGGGACTCTGGATACAGATTCATCTTCCCTGAGTTTACGCACTGCTGGGGGTGGGGTTTTCCCTCATAGTTTTCCTGCACAAAATTTTTTCTCTGGATGGCAGGTGAAATGGAACATCTCCCACTGGCACAGTCTAACTGTGTGACTTCAGTCAATTACTTTACTTCTCTGAGCTTTTCAATCTGGAAAATTGGCATTAAAATAATAACGACAGTAATAAGAATTCTTACCTCCTGCTTCATTGGATTATTGTGAGGACCAGGTGAGGGCACTGTGTGGAGTTCTCCACATACTGTCTGGCAGAAGAGCCCCCCCCACCCCCCTACACAGTGGTTACCATGGACATCTCTTTGGAGCCTTAGGTTCTACATCTCTTCTCCTTCCCGAGGTCACTGAGGACACTCCTGCTCCTTGCAAGGAGTGACTAACTGCTTAATAGTCAACGAACAGAGTGACCTGTATCACATCCAGACCAGTCATGTAAGAAGAAGTGTGTTTGTATATTCTCTCTTCCCTTCCTAGGTGAGCCTCAGATGGCAAAATCAAGGAACCTGCTCTAGGCTGGATGCTTGAGAGCATATGTGGAACATAATTCT
Organism: Tenrec ecaudatus; assembly: GCF_050624435.1. Classification (NCBI taxonomy): domain Eukaryota; kingdom Metazoa; phylum Chordata; class Mammalia; order Afrosoricida; family Tenrecidae; genus Tenrec; species Tenrec ecaudatus. The sequence goes on along the minus strand of NC_134541.1, from coordinate 81,007,010 downwards.
CAGTCAACTACAGGATTGGAATGTGAGCCAGAAACCAGCATATATTGTTATGCTGTTGTGATTCCATCACCTCAGAGTCACTCAAAAATCAAAATCAAGCTCACTGCCATCGAGTCCTTGCCTACTCAAAGCGACCCTGTAGCGCAGGGTAAACTGTCTGTGATTTTCTGAGACTGTAACTGTTTACAGGAACAGAAAGTCCTTATTGTTAGCAAGTCTCCCTTGGAGTGGCTCTGGTTTCGAACTGCTGACTTAGCAGATTGCAGCCAAATTCATAAACACTATGTTATCAGACCTCTTAATCAGTATAATTCAGCTCATCTTAATTCACACTAAACCTAATTTCTCTAATTACCCCAACCCAGGTCTATGGTCTTCATTCCACATCTTGGCCAGTAAGCCACAGCCCTCAGCCAACTCTGCCCCCATGACCTCTGACCTTGTGGCCTGTACTTCTAAGGTCTTGAGCCTGGACCAAAGTGTTTTCAACCAGTGAAGACTGGGAGGGACAGTTGTCTGGAGTTCCGTAGGGGTCTGGCACAGCCTATGGCAGAAGAGATGCCTAGCATTGCCTAACTACAATGGCAGTTCCTCCTCCTGGCCCCCCATCCCTGATATCACAGCCCAACTCCTCACGAAGGAAATACAGAGAAAGATCATGCCAACATTTCGATTCCTTGAATAAGTCAGATATTTACTCTTCAAGTAGTAGTCTACACACTAAAATGGGTAGGATTTTTTGTAGGCTTGCAGAAGAAGCAAGAGTTGGAAGTATTTTCCATAGCAATTCAATGTATAGGATAGGAAACTGAGGCCCAGAGAGGATGAGGCTTACTTAGTCCAGTAACAAGGCAGTGACAGTCAAGCAGTCCTATGGTCAGTGTAAGCACCAAGCACACATGTTGGCAGATTTCACACTGAAATTCTATTTGCTTGAAATCTGAGATCTTTAGCTCCAGCTGAGTAGTTTGACCCAGGAGGCAACTACTGTTGACCAGGAGTATGAAACCCATTCTCAAAGAACCAGAGGTTCCTACTCACCACAGAGAGAACCCATAGTGTCCGTGCCTGCCTGGGTCTCCAGCAGTGCATGAGCCTTAGGCTGACCCCATGTAAGAAATGGGTGCATCCAAGAACCAGACGCTTGAAGCAGGAAGGGGTCTTGAAGGCTGTGGAAAGATAGCCATCACTGGGCGCACTGGTCCTTTACATGGTGCTCATTTCCGAGGGGTCCTCATGGCCCTGGTAGAGTGGCACCGTGATGCCAGCTCGCGACCCACCACGGCAGCCATGGGATCTGAAACGTAGGTGCTTTCAGAAGGAAGGCAGACTGGATTTCAACATGGACATGGACCTTCATTTAGTGGTCTAAGTCTTCCCATCAGGGCCATGGAACCTTTCTATTCCTCAACAGGCTTTCTAGAATTAGAAGACCCTATGAATCTTCTTTCCATCTAAAGAGTCTTAGGCTCTCAGTTACTGGTGTCCAGTCTCCTCCACAATCTGATTTCTCTCCTCTAGTCCTCTTGTCATTCAAAGTGGCTTTCATGTGCACAGGTAACACCTGAGAGCTTGTACAAATGCAAAATAGCAGGTCTACCCCAGACCTATTAAGTCTGAATCTGCATTTGACAATAAACCCAGGTACTTCCTGGTCACTTAGGGTTTGAGAAGTTCTGACCTAGAGACACCTTGTCTAAGATCCACAACTCAGATCACTCCCATATGAGTAGCACAGGACATGCACTATGCACTGTTTTCTTGCCAAAAAGAAAAAAAAGATATTTATTTCTAATTAGTCTGTAAGATCTCAGCCTTCTTTATTGGTTCAGGACTCTGATCATATAAAGGATGTCAGATCCACTACGACCTTTGCATCTTCTTCACAGAAGGTATTTTTAAGTGCGGAGGGGTTGTCATGTCTGGATTTTGTGCAACAAACTTGATTGGCTTGATAAAACAATAATACTTAGTTAAGGAGTCCTGCAGGTGCTGTCGGTCAGATGTTAGGCTTATAATTGTAAGACCCGTGGTTTAAACTCACCAGCTGTGCCATATGAGAACACGTTGGCTATCTGATCTAGTAGAGATCTCACAGTCACTATGAATCAGAATGGACTTGATGAGAGTGGGTTAATATTCCTTTTGTTATGTATGCATAATGACCTAATCCACTAGTTCTCAGACCTGCCTGCCCATTTGAATCTCTTAAGGACATTTGCAAAACAAATTTGATGCATAGACTCCATCCCAGGAAAATTTATTAAACCATCTAGGGAGTGTTATAGGTGTCATATTTTGCTTGTAATCTCCCCCAGCTCATTCCAACATGCATTCAGAATGGAGAGCCATGGGGGTGCGCGGCTACTAAAGACGTAGTGGTACTTCTCAGTCCCGTCTCACTATGGTGTGCGCGGCTCCCTCTCCAGTAGCCGCGGGGTCCTGGCAATAGCATCACATCACAGCCACTGCCACACAGCCACAGTGTGGAAACCAACCACAGAGCCTCAGGATGTAAGAATCAGCATAGGAAGGAATACCCCACCAAAACAGATTTTTTCAAAGTTATGTATTTAAAAATATTTTTGCAAAACAACTTTATCACCTTCAGAGTACTTTCCTTTATACTTAATACATTTGTCAAATCTGTAATCTATTCTTGGAAACATTGTCCAAACTCATTGGTTTGGATGGCTGACAGTACCTCCCTTGTTTTTTTTCTTCACCTCTTCTACATCATCAAATTGCTGTCCTTTCATGTCCCTCTTCATTCTTAGAAACAAAAAGAAATTATACTGAGTGAGGGCCAGTAAGTCAAGTGTGCAGGGAAAGAGAGGCTTGTTTTTGTTTTTGCCAAAAAGTGGCTCACTGAGATGGTCATGTGTACAGGTGCACAGTCTTGCTGGCAAAACCCATTCCTCTCTGCCACAAATCAGTCCTTTTTTGTCACACACTGTTAGGCTATCTTTTCAGAACCTCTAAATAGAAAGCTTGATTAAAAGTCTAACCTGGTGAAACAAATTCCAAATATACCACCGGTCAACATTTTCATCTGCTCTGGATGTTGACAGACATCCAGAAGGAGGTTTGTCATCAATTGACCTTTCACCTTTTTTAAAACTAGAAACCCACTTGTGTACTTGAGGTTTTTCCAAAGTGCTGTCCTTATAAGCTGTGTTCAACATCACAACAGTTTCTGTGGCATTTTTTCCCGAGCAGGAAACAAAATTTCACAATGAACACTGTTCTCTTAAATTGGCCATCACAAAAAAAAACATTTTGAGCAGAACTGCTTTAGTTTTTTCTGTTAAAAAAAATCCATCGTGACCAGAGAGAACATTCCCAGGCCATGCCACTGTGTACACTAACTCTAGTTGCTGGATGCTCACCAAGTAGGAAAACTGTACTACTAAAGATCTACCAGAGGAGCTGTTTTCCTGTTTTGATGGGGGTACCCCCTCATACAGTTAGATCCATGGATCTACTGAGGGGGGTAGGCCCATGTGCTGCGTATTCTACATCATCATGTGACTCAGACTGCAGGGCTGACTTGGTAATGCTTCCCACTGTATATATGTGAGTAAGATGACCAATTTGTCATGGGTTTCCTAGGACCTTTTTGGTTTTAGTAATGATTATGATAAATCCCCCAGTCCCAGAAGCGCTAAGATGGTAAGAGTCCCTCTCAGTGATTTACCTTGAGTACCCTTTCCTTTCACATCTTTCATCCTTCTTAGCCCTGAGGGCTTGCCAGAGTATTTACCCCACTGTGTGCTAGCAGATATCCAAAGAGCAAGAAGAAAACAGAGAAGTCTGAAATCTGATGCCTATTATCCCTTTCCATAATATGTCAGCTTTCTTGCCATGGTGACCGTAACTGTACTGTCCCCATGAAACTTCATTCTGTTCACTCTAGCCTTATTCCTGGTCTTTCTGGATCTCTATTCAGACATCTGGTCCATCAGTCAAATCAAGTTCTACACAGCTGGATCCAAAGCTAAAGGATATAAAATAATATCCCGCACATCAGGAGGCTATGGTAGGTATGTGGGTGGAGGAGGGGCAAAGACTATGGGCCAACATTCCATCTGTCTCAGGAAAAAGAAATTCTGGCTTTCTATAAAATAATGCCCTGGCCCTTGATCCTCCCCAAGGACCAGACCTAAGGCTTGAAACTTTTTCAATCCTGCCACAGGCAGCAAACAGCAAGGCAGGTCACCAATAGTCAGCCAGATGACTGGGTCTGACAGTCTCCAGCGCAAGTAATACATACTCCAGTAGCGTGATGAAGCAAGTCTTGAAGGAGCCTCGAACTGCAGCGACACAGTCCGCAGATAGTATAACTTGCAAATTGAGGCAGAGAACAAGCTAAGATGGCTGTACACTGGAAACACAGTGAATCCAGGTTGGATGATCCCTTCAGGACCAGTGGTGCAGTGGTGATACTGGGAAGGTAGAGGGGGGTGGGTTGGAAAGGGGGAACCAATTATAAGGATCTACATGGATCTCCTCCCTGGGGGAGGGGCAACAGAAAAGTGGGTGAAGGGAGACGTCAGACAGGTCAAGATATGACAAAATAATAATTTATAAATTATCAAGGGTTCATGAAGGAGGGGGTAATGGGCAGGGAGGGAAAAAAATGAGGAGCTGATGCCAGGGGCTTAAGTGGAGAGCAAATGTTTTGAGAATAATGAGGGCAATGAATGTACAAATGTGCTTTACACAATGGATGTATGTATGGATTGTGATGAGTTGTATGAGCCCCCAATAAAATGATTAAATAAATAAATAAAATTTGAAAAATAAGAATAAAATCACACCTGATCCAAAAAATGTGAAAATGTATAACTTAGTGGTACATAATGCTATAGAGAAACTGTATCTAAAGCAAAAATATTTAATAAATGGATTTAATTGATTATGAAGAATATTTATATTATATTTTGATACCATATAAAAGTTTTTAAAAAATAGAGACAAGAAAGGTGAGGCTCACCGAGCCATTTATCTCTACTACCTTCATTTAATTCCACATGTCTTCATTGGCCATGTTGGCACAATAAACCTACCTATCCCAACAAGTATTCAAAAACCTGTAGGAAGGAAGAAATATTTCTGAAGTTAGTTTAACCTAGTCAGCTATCTTGACCAAAATGTCCTTGTGCCAACTAACTGGCAACCTACTAGATGCAACCTTGCATCAGTCTGACAGAATCTCTTGAATACTCTCTTATACATTCCGCATGCCCTCCCATCTGAATCCCAGTCATATAGTTGTGCTTCTGTAGCCAGGACTTCTGGCCTGAATATTTAGACAAACTTGGTTGGTACTCCAACTGCAAGGTTTGTGGGATCCCACAGAACTCCCTCCCTGCTGGATTTCTGCTGAGTTGCTTTGAGCAATATCTCCAGGCAAGTCTGGATTCTACAGACAGTCCATTCTCTACCCATGCCGCCGCCGCAGTGCTGAGCCCTGGTTCTGGCGCCCACTCGCTCCCTTTCATTCTCTTCTCCCCCTGCTCTCCTGCAAAGCTCTTTTGCATCTCATTGGGACTAGCCTCCTACATTCAAGTCAACAAAGATCATAGTTTTTCCTCAAGAGGAATTTGGGTTCCTATAATCTCCCCCATCTCATTGCATATCAATTGTTTCTGACCAAGTTTTTGACCCCCCCACCCACCCCCCCACCCCCACCCCCACCCCCCCACCCCCCACCCCCCCCCCTGGCTCTGCCCACAGCTCTCTCTTTCCTCAGTCACCCAGCAAGCATCTGAACTCTAATCACAGTAAAGGGCAGTAAAATATATAAGTAAACCTGCAAAGAAAAAATATTTTAAAGGTCTTCATTTCCTTGGAAAATCACATGGGCTGACTCACCTTGCATCCCCACTCCTACAGCCTCACCCACAATTTGGTCACCAAAGCAGGCACCAGGGCTGAATCTCAGAGTTCAGGGGGTGGGGTGAGAGAATGTGGGTCTCACACTCAGCACACACAGATCAAGTCCTTGCTCTGCCACCTAGCAGTTTCAGTGTGTGGGGTTAAGTCAGGCACTCTCGCTGGTCCCCACTTTCTGTTGTGCTGAGCCCCTGAGGGCAGGCAGGTCTTGGAAACCCCATAGAAGAAACAGCATCAGTGGGGGGGCTTCTATATGAGCGTTCTTCTTCATTAGAGTTCAGTCAACACTGGTGGATTTCAACACAGGCTTCAGCAAATTAGGAAGCAAAGCAAGGCTATCCACAAACCCACATGCCTCATCCCCAAGCCAAATGGCATGGGTTTCTGAATGATGCCTACTGGAGAACTAAGACAAGGGGTCTTTCTCAGGCTCAGCCAGCTAAGGAGAGCAGCTCTGCCCCCATTCCCCAGGTCCCCTGTTCTGTGTGGGAAGAACCACATGTCAGTTAAAGGCAAGAGGGCAGGAAGGACTGAGCAGCTGAGACAAGGTCAGGCATAGAGACTGGGGCTCAACAGGGACCACTAAATGTCCAGTCCAGCTGCCACAACCTCATGCTAGTGCCTTACACAAAGTCAAGGACACATGGCGCTGCTCCTTAGGCAACTGTGGGGTCCCAGCCTTCAGGGCCTGCTGTCTGCAGCTTGTTTTCCCTTCTCCTCCCTCTAGTATCCCTCTTTGCTTTTCTCTTTGAAGCTCATCTGTGCTCCATTCAGTTCCTTTTCCCTCTGCCTTTCTTTGTCTCCCTGTATAGACAGCCATCTCTGTTTCTCTGTGTGTATCTGTCTCTCAAATCCTAAGTCTCTATTTTTTCTTCTTTTCCATTTATAGGGCTTTCTCCATCTCTCTGTCTATGGAATAAAAAGATGGGAGAATGATGATATGAAATTCAGTCCCCAAAAGTACAATACAAAGCTGAACCTCGATCTCCTTCCAGCCTGTCTAAGACATCCTCAGAAGGCAGCCTCAGAAAAAGAAGGGTGAAAAGAGAGTATGAGATTAAGGGACATGTAGGGGCATTGTCCCGTTAAGGGCATCATTGTCAAAGGAAGACTGGGTTCTGCTCTGTGGCTCTGGAGCAAAGGAAGGTAGTCCATTCTCCATGATACCATATAGAATCCTTTTATTCAACAACGGTCTTTGGGGCCTTGTCCTTGGTCTATGGCCTGTATATACACGAGGAAGAGGAGTAGCTGGGAATGAGGGGCAAGAAGGCAGGAATATGCATGGAAGACTACAAAAGCTCCTACATGCAACTAGATATGCCACTAGTCCAGGAGTATATCCAAGGAGCAGTTAAGACATTAGGTGGAGCAATTCAGGCAATCTGGAGAAGCAAGATGTGAGCTGACTCTGGGCTGATTTATACAAGTGTTCTGTTTTTGTTTTTACTGAGAAGGGAGAAGGATATTCTAGAATGGACTGCAATCACGTCATACCTTGATTTGGCCAAGGGAAGAGGGGATATGTACTCTGGCCTAACCCAAAATGAATGAGCACATGTAACCCGGGAACAGAAGAAGAAAGGGAACTGAGATAACAGCATGCAGCAATAGCTTCCCAGGCCAGAAACGATGGGCAGCCCTTGAGTGACTGGGAGCTAAGGCCATGTTGGAGGTACCAGGAGCAAGGAGTGGGCTATTGTTCAGCAATGGTATTGGGAAAGTGTCCCCTTTCCTCTCTTCTCTACCCTGCATTCTGTAGCGAAGGCTAAATAACATCCCAATTACTACCCAAAGGGAGAGGTGTCTTGTTTGGCCCTCAGCATCAGGAAAAGTCCTTATTGGAGATGATCTTCCTCCTAAGGAAGGTTCATGGACTACAGAATGGGCCTTTGATACTAATCTAAGAAGAAAACCTGTTTGAAGGTATCTTATGCAATAACTGGGGAGGCAGGAAGAATGGAGACGGAAGGATCAGCTGTGATGCCAAAGGCATCCAATGGATGTTAGAGCAGGATGGAACAGGTACAGCACCATCAGCCACTTTGACTTTGTGCACACTGTGGAGCCATCCCAGCCGCAGTGTCCGCCCACCAACTCCATCATCCCCCAGTCATATCAAACACCCTCTCGGCCTCCTGTTCCAGAGTGCTCAGTGGAATGAAAAAGAAGAACATCTAAAACTTCCTTTGTTCATGTGGGGAAAGTGAGGACAACACGGGAAGGTCATTGCTCAGAGTCATAGGATGTGCAAGCAACTAAGTGGAGCCAAGTCCTGTCCAGGACCCTTGACTCTGGGAAGCATGTGGCACCTATCCTCTCCCGACGAGTGTTACCTACTTCTTCCTTTGGGGGTTAGAGGAGCATGACCTTCAGGTCAACCCTGAGCAGCGAGCTGAATGTCAACTCACACAGGAGGGCTTGGAAAGCTTCTGAAGATCAAGCATCATCACCTCTCGTACCTTTACCAGGCCCCTTCAATTTCACTCAAGCTACCACTCTGTGAGTAGGATTGATATGGCCCTACCAAACAAGAAGGGACTGAGGCTCCAAGAGGGCAGGGAACCTGAGTGAAATGCATCTTTGATGGTACTAAGACTAAAACCGAGACACGATGTTCTAAAGTGTATTGTTTTCCCCTATAGTGCATGATACATGTGGAGATTTGCACTTGGACATTCATAGACATGGGTCATGTGTATGCATTTGTAAATATACACATGCACACACATACAGACACACACAAATTCAGGGTTTTAAAATATCCTATGGCTCTACTTGCCCAGTACTGTGTGTAAATTAGTATACTGGTACAGCTACTAATCCATTTCATTTGAATTCAGGCAAATGACGGGGTCAGCCCCTCCAACACTACTGCAGCTTAAACCCACTGCTCTCCCTGTGCCTTGGATAAGAGTAAGGCTCGCCCACTTTCCCCAGGTAGTCCCTAGATCTGGTTGCTTTGGCTGGGATGCTGACAGCCTGGCAAGTTTCACTGACTTCACTGAACTGGTACCAGTTTACAAGTGGGCCCCTTTCTTGGCTGCTCAGCCAAGCTCTGAGATCCAGTACCAGGGTCTGCACCAGATGCAGTGCTGGTATTTCAGTTGAAATTTTCCTGTGTGCCAGTAATCAGAGATACCCAACCACGGACCAATGATACTTATTTCCCTCAATAAGCATCTCTGGGTACCCAGTCTATGCCAAGCACACGTGAAGTACTCTAGATCGGGGCTTTGCCTTAGTCTTTGACCTAAGCTTTTCTTCAGGAAGGGCCCATCATGAGACAGAAGCAGTCATGACAACACACTGAGACACAAATAATGGAATAAGTCAAGTGTCCTTGGAATAAAGGAGGGAGCTGCCATTTGAGTGGGAGGAGCAGAGGAGGCTTCTTAGCCTTGTGTGTGTGGGGGGGGGGGTGTTAAAATAGGGATGGAAATTAGGATAATGCACATCAGGAAGTAACAGAGACCATTCTAGGTGAAAGGAACAGCACGAGGGAAGGGATTGAGCAGAAGAGATTGCTGTACATTTAGGGAACAGAAAGGCAATGCAAGGAGCAGACAAAGCACAAAGAGTAGGCAGAAATGCAGCTGCAGCAATCCCCGAGGAGCCTTGGATCCTAGGGTCAAGGGCACTTTGAACTGTAGGTCTGAGGGGAGAAGGTCAGGAAACATTTGGAGCAGAAGAGCTACATGTCCCAAAGGGTCATTCGATGACAAGCACTGTCCCAGACACAGGGACTGAAGAGTAAAAGCAGAGCATGCGGGCCTTCTCCTTTACAGAATGAAAATCTAGTTCCTGTTTTGTTTGTTTTTTTAATAAAGGCAACAGAGGCCCAGAGAGGCAACGGGGTTTCCCAAGCTAGCAACAATGGGAAGATGAGAACTAGATCTTTTCCTCAGTCCTCATATCTTCTCACTGCTTTCAGCAGCCTACCTCTCAGCTCATCATTGTCTCAGCACCACAGGGGGTGGGGGTGGGGCACTTAGAAAGAGAATAGGCTTAGGGATATCATAGAATCACAATCTCCTCTTTCCAGGAGCACAGGGAATTCTTAGCTGAGTAACCCCCTTTGGGGGAAGTTTTGTCATGTATAATTGCTTCTTGTCAGAGCTCAGACCTCTACCTGCTTGGTACATGGAGCTGTTTGCTGCTGTCTCCTTTCCTGGAGGCACCACTTGATTTCGAACCTGTGAGGTGCTGTGTCTGCTAAAAGAAGAAGTAAGGCAGCCATCTTGTTAGTTTGCTTATAGCTGTCAATCTCATTTTATAAGAGAAAGCATTGCACAGCGACATTTAAAGAGGTTTCTGCTGTACCTCCCAGCAAGAGTTCTCACTACCCCCACGCACCTTTCTTTATTCTAGACTCAGTGCTACAGAAAGTCAGAGCTGAGAATTAAACTGATGGGAATAGTTGAGTTGAAGGAAGAGGGATGGACCTGCTAACATTCCCCTGTGAGAAAAGAGAAGAGATAGGATCAGAAACCCCTTTTTTCCATTTCTAAACTTGAAGTCCTTGTCTAGAAGCATAGTGGGGCTGTTCATCTCAAAGTCACCCATTCCAAACCACTCATCAAGAAAAGTGGAGACTTCCTAATGTCATAAAGATTTACAGTCTCAGAATCCCACAGAGGAAGTTCTGTTAGCTTTCTCTGGAGATAGAGTTGTACCTCAGTCCTTGGCTCCAGGCGAGAAAGAATTCACGCCAAAGCCTGGTCCATGATCCAAGTGAGTTTAATGAGAGTTAGAAGAAGTTTCAGGTTTACACGGCACCCATAGGACTCCTCCCGACCATGCAGCCTGGCAGAGGCTGCTCAGCATCACGCAAAGTCTCTCTCTGGACTCTGGGCTCCTGCCTTTTCAAGAATTCCACGGGGAGGCATGGTGGACAGCCCCTGATCAACCCCATTGGCTGAATTGAATTCACCTGGCCCAGGTGGGCCAATCCAGGTTTAGCGTCCACTTATGCCTACCAGCAGGAAACCTGAACCTCTGAGCATGTGTGTGCAGTGCCACTCCTTGTTCCCGTGCTTGGCTCTCTGGGCATGTGTTAACGGACATTCCCCATCCCTACGCTAGAACTACCAACAAGTTCTACTCTGTCCTATAGGGTTGCTATGAATTGGAAATGACTTGATGGCAATGAGGATTCTTAAAATGATTTTATTGGGAGCTAATACCACGTATCACAATCCATACATCCATACATTGTGTCAAGCACATTTCTACTTTTATTGCCATCATCATTCTCAAAATATTTGCTTTCTACTTGAGCCCTTGGTAGATGCCCTTCTTTTTGTGTCATTATGCTCCTCAAGAAAGAAGGCTGGTGGCATTCCCACTCTCTTCTGAGGAAGCCAGGTGCTTAGCAACATGTGCCTGGACCAGTACTGGAGCTATTTCAATTGCTTTAACTCGCCACCCTCCATAGTGACTTCATCAGCCAGCATGCAGAGCTGTGCACAGACATCTTTCTGGCCGGTTCTAGCACAAAAAGAGACACAAGGAAAGTCCATGCTTACAAAATGAGTAGAAGGGTTAGAGGAGGCTCAGGCACAATGCCCAGGAAAGAATCTCAGAATGCCACCAGTGGACTGACTCACTAAGGATCTTCTGCTTGCTCAATAATCAGGAAGCAAGAAGCTTCACCTGCTCATCAAAGAACTGCTTGCCTCTACCTTGATCGGAATGTCAAATAACTGTTTTCCAAGGGCTTCAGTGCTCCTCCAGACCTGTTCTGCCTCCAAACCTGACCTTGGAAGCAGGGCAGAAGTAAGAGCATCCTTTGGTAAATTATGTCACAGGTGCATCTTACTCCTTCCTGAAAAGGTGCCTTCCTTGTGAAGAAGGTTACATTAAAGGGTCTCTTCACCCTGTGATCAAGCTGGGGTATAGAGCTTTAGTTCAGGGCGTTTAGTATCTAGGCCTCTGTCTTGGGCTATAAGATTCTAGATTCTAAAAGGAGATGAGGTGCTATGGCAAAGCTTGCACAAACCAGGAGACATTCTACCCATCCAGGGAATGCAGTCCAGTGTGGTAAGTAAGCAAAAGCTGTGTCCTTGTGCAGTTAATAAAATTAGTTGAGTCCTTATCTCACATCCTCTACAAAGTTCAATGACCTTTCCAAATTCATGGCTCCTTTGTGCTCCAATTGATTTACCTTTGGACTTTTATCTTTACATTTTGAGCAATCCCTAATGTATAATACAGGCCATATTTTTTCTTTCTCTTTTTAAATTGTGGTTTGGGTGAAAGTTACAGAGCAAATTAGTTTTCCATTCAACAATTTATACACATTTTTTCATAACATTAGTTGCACTACTCTCAACATAACAACATTCTTCACGTGTCCTTACTGGATTCCCTAGATCCATCCATCCTTCCTTCCTTCCTTCCTTCCTTCCTTCCTTCCTTCCTTCCTTCCTTCCTTCTTTCTTATTCCTCGCAATTCCTAAGTTGTGTTTCAGGGGACGTGCTGGCTGGTCAGTCTCATGCGGCCAACTCTTCTGAGGCATGCATTGCTGAAGAGGGCTACTGCTCACTTTGTAGGCCCGCCTGTTGTTTGGCCACCAGGTGGTTCCTGGAGGAGGACTCAGTTACATGTTGAAAGGGAGGGTGTGGAAGGGCCAGACTCACTAGGGTTTTACTGCTCTCTCTGGGTCTAGTAAATCTAGTCTTATTGATTATTTTGAGTTTTGTTCGACATTTTCTGCCATTCTATGGGAGACTTTCTGTAGTCTCAGAGTGGCTAGTAGCAGAAGCCAGGAGCCATCTAGTTCTTCTGGTCTCAGGATAGAGGTGGGTTGTGTTTTGAGTTATGCATTAGTCCTTTTAGACTAGCTGTTTCCACAAGATTTTAGTGTTCTTCATTCTTCTGTATTCTGGATGCAACCAATAGTTGCATCTTACGTTTTTAAGACCACAACAAGATGAAGAACATTGTTTTTGTAAGTTGTTGTGCTAACTGACCCAGATATCCCTTGATACTGAGACCCTAAGACTCCACACCCAGTTATTTGTTCCCTCAAGGTGCTTAGTTATAGATAGGAGGTTTCAGATAGGAACGTTGCCTCATCCATTCTATGGCACTGAGTTAGTCCAGGTAGACTAGAGAAACAAATCCAGGGAGACTCGTATGTATCAAGAAAGGGCTTTAGATACAAGAACAATTAGATATAGAGAAAACATCCCAGCCCCATCCTGATCAAGTCCCTAAGTCTGACATTAGCCCATATGTCTGACACCAATCTATAAATTCCTCTTCACACTCACAAAACACATGCACTGACGCCAAATGAAGGAAGATGAGAGGCCAGTGGATCCAGTGGTGGTGCAGGCATCTCAGAGCTGGTGTGGGTCTCCATGTGGCTACCCCAACTCTAGGGCTCTAGCGTAGCTCCATGTATCTTGTCATCAAGAATACCAAGAAGAGAGTGTCTACGACCCACAAGTGAGCTATTTATCTTATTTCCTCAGTGCTTCTAAATGAGGTCATCAATCAGCTACCTGATTGACAGGCTAACCTCCACCCCTTCACTCTTAGTAATCTCAAGTTGGAACTAGATTATGTAACTAGCACAGGTGTACATGGGTAGATCTGCAGCACATGCAATTAATAAATGAAGAAATATCCTGTACCAGAAATATATACATAGATATTCACATGTGCATTCTCATTTGCTGACCGGTATTTGTCTAACTTACATGTTTGCCTAGTATCCAGTTGTTAATTTTTGTTTGCTATTCCTTTTATTGTAGGACTGTGTATGTAATCATGCTTATCTTTGGTGTTTGTAATTCTTTTTCACTTATCAATGTCTCCCTTTGCCTTGGACAACTTGGTTACTTCTTTTCCCCCCTCTCTGCTCTGATCCTCCCATCACTGGTAACCATAAAAAAAATGTTTGTTTATGAACCTTTTTAAAATACTCTTGGTAATAGTGGTCTTGTACAATTTCTTTCCTTCTTTGGTTGATTTATTTCACCTAACATAAGTTCCTCCAAGTCTGTGCATTTTGGGAGGTGACTCATGGCTTCATCATGATCTTTAACATTGCATAACAGTCTACTTTGTATGTACTTTGTCCATCCATGCATCCCTTGATGAGCACCTATGTTGTTTTCATATTTTTGTTTTTTTGAATAATGCTGTAATGAATATGGGTGTGCATATATCCATTCATGCCCCAGCTCTCATTTCTCTAAGATATATACCTACTACTGGGATTGCTAGTTCAAATGGTATTTCTATTTTCATTCTTTAAAGAAAATGTCATTCTCTTTCCACATTTTGTGCCACGTTATGATCCCTCAGCAGTGTATTATAGTTCCATTTTCGCTCCACAGCTTCTGCAGCAATTGTTCACTGTATTTTTAAAAATTTTGGTATTATTGCTGGCTTGTGATATCTCATTTTAGTTTTAACTTGCATTTCTCCATTGAAAACAAAACCAAAAAAGAGCCTTACTGGTAGCCCTGTGAGTTCATTGTTGGATTTTAACCACCAAGTTGATGATTGAAACCCACGAAGCACTCATTGGGAGAAAGATGAGTCTGTCTGCTCTTGTGAGACTTTCGTCTGAGAAACCCTGTATTAGATCTCTGTGAGGTGGGATTGACTTGATGGCAGTATGATTTGGGTTAATGGCTACAGATTATAAGAATTTCACTTTGCATTTGTTGGCTGCTTGTATGCCATCTTTGCTGAAATGTTTATTCATATTTTCTATCTAATTTTTAGTTTGTATTTTTGTTCTTGAGGTGTTTATTTCCTCTATAACTTTTAGAAATTAGCCTTTGTTTGGTATGTTGTTGCCATATGTTCTTTGTTTTGTTTTCATTCTGTAACTTCTCCTTTTACTCTTTTGGAGAAGTCTTTTGATGTGCATAAATTTTTTATATGAAGATAACCTGCAAACGATATGCAGTTGACACAACCTAGATTTTCATTTATGTTCTATTGGTGTAAATATAGGTGTGCTGTAGGCGTAGTGGGTTACACTTTGAGCTGCTAACATGAGGACAGCAGTTCTAATTCACTAGACTCTCTGAGGGAGAAAAATGAGACTTTATACTCCTATAAGGTTTATGGATTTAAAAACCAAAAGAAACAGTTCTAGCCTGCCATAGAGTCACTGTGAATTAGAATTGACTCAAAGGCAGTGCGTTGGGTTTTGAGTTTGGTGTATATATGTATCTGTCATTGTACGCGTGGCCAGGCTGTTTGGATTATGGTCTCTCTACAGTAGTTTCTGAGATTGGGAAGAATGAGATCTTTGATCTTCTCCTTCTGTAGTTTTGCTTATCTGACTTCTCTTTCCTTTCTATATAAAATTGGTAATTAATTTTTCCATCTCTTAAAAGAATGCTGATAGAATCTTGATTTGGATTGCATTATAGTGGGCCTTTAGGTAGTATTGGAATTGTCATAATGTTGTTAGTAACAACACACACTTGTCCTTGTCTATTTCTGACAACCATATGAATAGCACCAAAACATTGTAAGATTCTGAAAACCTCATGAACATAGTCAGAGATTGTACAAGAAGATGAGTCCCTCAGGCCAGAGGGCACTCAAAATATGACTGAAAAAGAGCTAACTTCTCAAAGTAGAGTCACAATAATGATGTGAATAGAGTAAAACCAAAAGAAGCAAGGCCTTCAGGACCTTCATTTGCTAATGGGACACAACTCAAAATGAGAAGAAAGAGCATCAATGGTCTACCAATAATTGGGACTTGGGATGGTACAAAGTATGAATATAGGAAAATTGGAAATTGTAAAAAATGAAATGTGATATATAATGATGGATATTGTAGGTGTTAGTGAGCTTAAATGTACTGGTATTGGCCACTGTGAATCAGAAAATCATATGGTTTACTTTGCTGGGAATGAATATTCAAGAGAAATGGCACTACATTCATCATAAAATGCATTTCAAAAATTATCTTGAAATACAATACTGTCTGGGATAGAATTATATCTACCATATACAAAGAAATCTAGTCAATACAACTATTATTCACATTTATGCACAAACCACTCAAGATAGTGATGAAGGTATTGAAGAACTCTACTAAAATCATCAACATGAAATTGATCAAACACATAATCAAGATGCTTTGATAGTTATTGAGTTATTGGTGTTTATAATGCACAAGTTGGAAACAAAAGCAATTGTTGGAAAATATGGCCTTGATAATAGAAGTTAATTTGGAGATCACATGATAAAATTTTGCAGGATCAATGACTTCTTTGTCACAAATATCTTTTTTCAACAGGGAATATATATGTGACAGGGAATATATATGTGGACAGGGAATTTATATGTGGACTTCTCCAAATGGAGTACACAGAAATCAATTTGACTCCATCGATGGGACGAGATGATGGAGAAGCTCAATTACAACAGCCAAAACCAGGTCAGGGTCAACTGTAGAATAGATCATCAACTGTTGATACGTAAGTTTAGAGTAAAGCTGAGAAAAATCAAAACAAGTCCACAAGAGTCAAAATACAACATTGAATCTATTCCACCTAAATTTTCATACCAGATTTGAAGCAATAGACACTAATGGAGAATGCCTGATAAGTTGTTGGTTAATATCAAGAACATCGTTCATTAAGAAAGCAAAAGTCACTGAAAAGAAAAGGAAGAAAATATCAAAGTACATGTCAGAAAGGACTCTGAAGTTTGCTCTTGATCATAGAATAGCTAAATCACATGTAAGAGATGAGGAAGTCAAGGGGTTAAACAGAAATTTTCAAAGATAAGCTAAGGAAGACTGTCAAATATTATAATGAAATTTGCAAAGACCTAGAGTAAGAAAACCAAAAAGGAAGAACACACACAACATAAATGGAAAGAACTCAAGAAAAATATTCAAGCCTTTAAAGGTTCTATGAAAAAAATATTGAATTATGCAGGAAGAGACAAAAGAAGATGAAAAGAATACACAGAGTCATTGACCAAAAAGAACTCTTTGACATTCCACAATTTCAGGAGGTGATGTATAAGCAAGAATCAATGGTTCAGAAGAAAGACATCCAAGGTGTATTGAAAGTGTTAACCAAAAACAATGCTCTATGAATTGATAGAACACTAATAAAATGTTTCAACAACTAATGAAACACTGGAAACCCTCATCTATGTCAGGAAATTTGGAATACAGCCACTTGGCCAATTTACTGGAAGAGATTCATGTTTGAACCTATTCCAAAGAAAGATGATCCAATCAAATATTTAAATTATAGAACTATATCAATGATACAATATGCAAGTAAAATTTTGCTGAAGATCATCCAATGAAAGTTGCAGTAGTACATTGACAAAGAGCTGCCAGATATTCAGGACAGTTTCAGAAGAGGATGTAGAGCAAGGGATATTATTGCTGACTTCAGTTAAATTTTAGCTGAAAGCAAAGAATACCAGAAAGATGTTTATTATGTTTATTACGTTTATTTGGCTATGCAAGGCATTCAACTGTGTAGATCATAACAATCTGTGAATAGCCTTGGGAGGAATGGGAATTCCAAAATACTTCATTGTTCGTCTCCAGGATTCATACATAGATCACAAATCAGTTATGTGAACAGAACAAGGGTGTACCACATTGTTTAAAATCAGAAAAAGGTGTGCATTAGAGTTCTATCCTCTTGCCATACTTTGTTGATCTGTGTGCTGAACAAATTATCAGAAAACCAGAATTATATGAAGAAGAATGTGGCATCAGGATTGGAGGAAATCTTATTAACAATCTATGATATAAATATGCCAAAATCTTGTTGTTGAATGTGAGGAGTACTAGAAGCACTTGCTGATGAAGATCAAGGATTGCCGCCTTAAGTATCGATTACACTCAAAATAATGTAGATTGAAATCCTCACAGCTGGACAAATAAATAACATCATAATAAATGGATAAATGTTTGAAGTTGTCAAGGATTTTGTCTTGCTTGGATCCACAACTAATGCTCATGTAAGCAGCAGTCACAAGAGCAAAAGAGGCATTTCATTAGGGAAATCTGTTGTGAAAGACCTCTTTAGTCCTGTTGTATACATGCCCTCAGACAGGAGACACAGAAGATATAGGGGCAGTAGCAAAGTGTGGTGAAGAAATTAGATGGTTCTCAGCAATCAGCATCTGGGATCTTAAAGACTTGTTTCCAAACAAACAGCCATCTAACTTAGATGTCAACTAAGTCCACATGGAAGAAGCTCACTAACAGCAGTGACCAAAGGATTGCAAATCATATCATCTGAAACTGAAGGAGGAAATAGTTTCAGAGCCCATATTGTAAGATTCTGATTTGCAGAAGGCAATGGATGACAGTGAAAGCCCAAGATACGTGTATGAGATTTATATAGGAAATAAGCCTCAGGTGACTTCCCTGTTTACACAATGGAGGAATAGGAATAAACTGGTTACAAAACACTATGTTGGAGAGCTGATTATGGGGATCAAAATGATAAACCTGACTTTAACAGTTAAAATCTTGTCAGTTGATCCTTCCCATATATGTAGATATGTCTTGCAATAGTTTAGGTGTTTTTTTTTCTTTTTCTTCATATTGAAGTTTAGCTCTGATGTATTTTGTCATTGAGGTAGCCCTCTTGAATTTTTGCGAAGTGTTTTTCTGTTTTACAATATATGAAACACAGGATCAGTGAACCTACAGAGACAGCAAGGAGAATAAGGATTCCTGGGCGGCACAGTGGGGAGGGAGGGAGGGAGGGAGGGAGGAAGGGAGGGAGGGAGAGGGGAGATGACATCAACGAGCTCAAGAAGAAAGAGAATGTTTTGAAACTAATTGTAATGATTGTCCAACACTGCTTGCTGTGATTGAACTATGGAATGATATATCTCTATTACCTCCCAATGAGAATGTTTGGGGAGAGAGAGGGAGAGGGAGAGAGAGAGGAAGAGGAAGAGAGAGAGAGAAAATTGTAGAGCAGGGTATTACTATTTTTTTATGGGCTATCGTACAGGATTTTTTCTCTTTTTTAAATCGTTTTATTAGGGGCTCACACATCTCTTATCATAATACATACATACATCAATTGTGTAAAGCACATTTGTACATTCATTGCCCTCATCATTCTCAAAACATTTGCTCTCCACTTAAGCCCCTGGCATCACCTCTTCATTATTTCCCCTCCCTCCCTGCTCCCCCCTCCCTTATGAACCCTTGATAATTCATAATTTATTCTTTTGTCATATCTTGCCCTGTCTGACATCTCCCTTTCTTCACCCACTTTTCTGTTGTCTGCCCCCCAGGGGGGAGGTCACATGTAGATCCTTGTAATTGGTCCCCCCTTTCCAACCCACCCTCCTTCTACCCTCCCAGTATCATCACTCACACCACTGGTCCTGAAGGGATCACCCACCCTGGATTCCCTGTGTTTCCCCGTCCTATCTGTACCAGTGTACATCATCTGGTCTAGCCACACTTGCAAGGTCGAATTGGGATCATGATAGTGGAGGAGGAGGAAGCATTTATGAACTAGAGGAAAGTTGTATGTTTCATCCTTGCTACATTGCACTCTGACTAGCTCATCTCCTCCCTGTGACCCTTCTGTAAGAGGATATCCTCTGACCTACAAATGGGCTTGGGGTTTCCACTCCACACTCCCCCCTCATTCACTATGATATGATTTTTTGTTCTGATGATGCCTGATACCTGGTCCCTTCAGCACTATGTGATCACACAGGCTGCTGTGCTTCTTCTATGTGGGCTTTTTTGCTTCTGAGCTAGATGGCCACTTGTTTACCTTCAAGTTTTTAAGACTCCAGATGCTATATCGTTTGAAAGCCAGGCACCATCAGCTTTCTTCACCACATTTGCTTATTCACCCGCTTTGTCTTCAGCAGTTGTTTCGGGAAGGTGAGCATCATAGAATGCCAATTTAATAGAAGAAATTATTTTTGCATTGAGGGAGTACTTGAGTGGAGGCCCAATGTCCTACAACCTTAATACTAAACCTATGATTAGATGTACATAGATATATTTCCCCATCCATATATATATTATATATATATAATATATATATACACACGTACATGCCTTTATTTAGACCTGTATAAATATCCTTTGCCTCCGAGCTCTTTCCTCCATTTCCTTTCACTTTCCTTTTGTCCCACTATCGTGCTCAGTCTTCATTTGGGGTCAGTAATTTCTCTTGATTACATTACCCTTGATCCCACCCTACCAGGCTTCCTACACTCTCTTCATCACTGATTTGGATCACTTGTTCTCTTGTCCCTGGGTTTGTTAACACCACTACCTTTCTCCCCACCACCCCCTCTCCTATGTCCCGTTGTTTTCTCCTCTAGATTGTTCATCCAGCCTATCTTATTTAGACATACTTGCGGAGATAATAACATGCACAAAAACAAGACAGAGCAAAGCCAAGCTAAAATACACAACAAAACAACAACAACAAGCTAATGACAAAAAACAAAAACAAAACAAGAAAGAAAAGCTTGTAGTTAGTTTAAGGACTATTTGTTGGCCCTTAGGAGTTTTTTTCCAGTCCAGTTGGTTGGAGCACCACGCCCTGGCCCCAAAGTCCACCTTCAGTATTCCCTGGGGACCTCGCCACTCCATTCTTTTGATGTTCTGTTACACCCCCTTAGTGTTTTGCCTCGGTGTGGTGGGATCAGATTGGGTGCAATTCCCACACTGTGTCTCCAGTGTCGTCCCCTGTAGGGCTGTGCGTCAGTGAAGGATGTCATGTCTCATAGTGGGGCCAGCCATGTAGTCCTCTCTGTGGACTGGTGAGCAGGGTATTACTTTAAGAACAAATGTGCTCCTGACCCAAGTCATTTTATTCGCCATTGCCTCATATGCATGTGAAAGTTGTACATTGAATAAGAACAGTGAAGAAAAATTAATTCATTTTAAGTGTGATGCTAGTGAAGGATATTGAAATGATCACAGACTGCTACAGGGATAAACCTGTCCATCTTGGAAGAAGTACCAGAATGCTCTTGAGAGGCAAAGATGCCTTATAAACTTTGGACATATCATCAGGTGACACCAGCCCCTAGAGAAGGACATCATGCTTGATAAAGTGGATGGAGCATTGAAACAGAGGAATGACCTTAATGAGTTGGACCAATACAGTTGCCTCAATAGTGAGCTCAGGCATAGGAACAATTGTGAGAACAGCACAGGGCGCCGTTTTGTTCTGTTTTACATAGGGTCTTTATAAGCCACAACCTGAACAACGGCATCTAACAAAACAATGATGTCCATATCCTAACATCTGGAAGTTGTGAATGTAGTACTTTATGTAACAGAGAAATTGTATAGGTGTGTTTAAGCTAGGGTTCTTAAAGCTGGAAGAATATCTTAGATTGTTCAGGTAAACTCCATGTAATCATAAGAGTCTTAATAGATGAATGAGAGGCTGGAGACTAAGAAGGAAAGAGGAGAGGACAAACGAAAAAGTTGGCAACTCATCAATGGATTTCATTAGGAATGATATCCTTCACTTCCTGGCAACAAGAAATTCAATTTAAAAGCTCAATAGAACCAAGTTTCTCAACATAGGAGAGATGCAATGCTTGCTGACATACTTCCCTTTACCACTGATGTGTGCCAAGAGCCACATCTATGAGCTCTGCTCCTCCCCAGAACAGCTGATTTTCCTGGCCCCTGAGTAAACCAAGCCAGCCAAACCTCCTACTTCACTGTCTGTGGAGACCCTGGAGGAGAGCAGATTGGGTGGGCATCTTGGTGCAGACATAATCAGTACCCAGTGCCCTAGCTTCACTTTCACCATTTTCCCCTCCTTTTCCTTTATCATTCTTTCCTGCTTTGCTGTCTAGTGCACTACCTCCACATGTTCCCCACCTCCCTCCTGGGGCTGATGTGTACCCAAAATAGCACTACCTAAGATGCAGGAATCCCAACCCACAAAAAGGTTATATTTAAAAAAAATTATTTTCTTATGTGTTAATATATTTTTCTTTATATATATTTCTATTATAATACATTTACTACTTTTTTTTCTAATTCTCTCCCACTCCTTCCAACATCTCCCTTATATGGCTGCTTATATGATAGCTAAGCAACATTTGGTTTTTCAACACACTATGGCACCAATATCTTTAATGATCTCTTTATGAGACCTAACACTGAGCAGGGAAAGACATAAGAAATAATTGTTCTTCAATTGGTGCTAAGATTAAGTACAGGCTCAAATATGATTCATATATCTATGGTATATACCTATGTATATATCCATATCTGTATATATGTATTTCACTTTAGAGACTTTATTATCATTATATGAAAGAGAACATATAAATCATCCCCCTGAGGCAAAAGATAATTCCATTGATAATGGTATGGAATTTAAAACACTGCTGAGAAAATAAAATCATACAAGTGTAGGCCAGTTTCAGATTCCAATACATACATTTTTTTACTTGTATAGATTAATGTCTTAAGAAATTGGACACTATTTACACAAACAATACTGGTTGATGATAGGACAAAATTTTCAATAATGCTTGTGCTAAAAAGTATGCTTTTTTAAATGCATGCCATAAAAAAAAAACCAAGGAAGGCATTAAAATAGTAAACACATGGTAGTCACAGGCCACCGTTCATTGCGCACCCTAAAAGCAAGAGATTCAAAGCAAAGTCCTACTTTGACTTTCTTACAGCAATCATCATTTTTTCACACAAGGGTGTTTCAGCCTAAGTCCAAGGGAGTAGGTCGGTTCTTTAGATCTGTTACAGTTGATGTATGTGGGGATTGTGATAGGAGTTGTGTGAACCCCTAATAAAATGATTATAAATAAATAAATAGATGATTTTGTTGGGGGCTCTCACAACTCTTATAACAATCTATACATCCATTGTGTCCATCATATTTGTGAATGTGTTGCCATCATCATTTTCAAAATATTTTCTTTCTATTTGAGCCCTTGGTATTGGCTTCTCTTCCCCTCCCTTCCCCCATCATCCCACCCTCATGGACCCCTGACAAATTATAAATTATTATTATTTTCATATCTTGCTGTTTTTGTTTTTTAAAGTGTGCATCTATTGTTATAAATTAGACTCTGAACACTGCTTTTGCTATGTCTCGAAGTTTTGGATATGTTGTGTTTTCATTCTCATTTGATTTAAAGAATTTTCTCTTTCAGTTGTTGTTCCCTCTATTATCCAGTAGTTTTAAAGCAGGATGTTATTTAGTTTCCATATATTTGATTTTTTTCCTTGATCTTTTTATTGTTGATTTTAAATTTTGTACATAATTCCTAATTTTAGAAGATGCTTTGTAGCATTTTGATGCTTTAAAATTCATTAATGTTTGATTTGTGGGTTGATATATGGCCTATTCTGGAGAATGGTACTTGAGCACTGAAAATATGTACATTTTGCTATTTCTGGTGGTGGGGTCCAGTATATTTCTATGATAAAAGTTGACTAATTGTGCTGTTTTAAAATAAATAAACAAATCTGTTACAGGTGAGTTTTAGATAAATCCAATTCACTTAGTAGAGTTTCCACATCATAACTTCTGGTGTGTTTTATAGCGGATGGATGTTGTGCACCTCAGAAGGACAGAGTCTAAAAATTCATTTAGCGTAGAACCCACAGCCGAGGTCACCAAGGCCTGGATAGAAACTAGACGGAAAGTTTCCAATTAGGAACATAGTATTGGGTGTATTCTCACATTGGGCTCTCTACAAGTATTGCTAAGCAATCTTCTGATGGGGGTGTGCCTCCTAGTTTACCCACCAACAAGAATGTCATCACCTTCTTTGAGACCTGCATTCTCTCCTTCACCCCTCTGGACTTGAATTTACAGTAAGGTTTGGTCATCACTCTTAAAGGAGCATAGGCTGATTAGGGGTGATCATAGAGCAGTGTTGTATGGCAGCAACTGAATGGCCTTCTACCTCTTGCCTCATCTTGTGTAGCTTACCCCAGCTGAGGTGAGGTCTCTTCTGTCCAAGAATTTTAAAAATTGACATATACGTAAGGGTGATATATGAGCAGTGTGAGTTCCTGTAAAACCAGATAAGATTTCATAACTTGTGTGGTAGTTACATACTCTGTTGCTATTTTGACACTTAAAAGCAAAGGGGTGGAGTTTAGCCTGTCAATCAGGTCGCAACGTGTTGACCTCATTTGGAGGTGCTAAGGAGATAAATAGCTCACTGGAGGTGGACACTCACAACCTGCTTGACATTCTGTTGAGAAGACACATGGAGCTATGCTAGGGACCTGAAGCTGAAGGAGCCACGTGGGGACCCCTGCCCGCGCTGAGATGCTTCCACTGTCATTGCATCTAGAAGACTTTCCACCCACTGGCTTATGATATTCCTGCATTGGGGATCATTTCATGTGTTGTGCGAATCTTAAGAGGAATTTATAGATTGGTATTGGACATATGGGCTAATATTGGATTTATGGACTGGATCTGGACTGGGATGTTTTCTCAATTTTCAATTGCTCTTGTATATAAAGTTCTTTCTTGTACACATATGCATGTCTATGAATTTGTTTCTGTAGTCTACCCAGAGTAACCCAACCTGAAAGCAGAAGTTTGCCTTCATCTTGGTGTTTATCCTCATAGTAGTGAAGTATTTGTCCTTATTGCAAATGACAACTTCACCCTGCATAATCGTTTCCAGGTCCATCCATATGATGAGGTGTTTCATCACTGTCTTTTAGAAATGTATAGTATTCCATTGTGTGTAGCTATTACTTTCTTTGCTGATTCTTGGGATTTGGGTCTCTCTCCAGGTTCTTGCTCTTATGTATCATGCTATAATGAACATGAGAGTATATATTTCTGTTCTTGTTCTGTCTTTTGATTCTTTGGGGTATGTACCAAGCAAAGGTATTACTGGGTCCTGTTATATTTCTATTTTCAGTTTCTTTAGGTAGTGCCATATCATTTAACAATGGCTGTACATATTTTCAAGTGTATTCATAGTTTATTAGAGTTACAATATCACTGTGCATTCTCCAGCATTTATTGTTCTGATTTTGTTGTTTTTAATTGGGTTATTGTTTTGATTTACATCACCCAGATGTCTAGTAATTGAGAACATTTCCTCATAAGTTTGTTAGCCATTCAAGTGCCACCCTTACAAATGGTTTATTCATGTCCTTTGCCCTTCTTTTAATTGTATTCTCTTTTTTTTTCTGATTGAGATGTTTCAGAATTATATAGATTTTGGTTACTGGTCCATTTTCTGTTTTGTCATCACTAAACATTTTTTCCCATCCCATGGGATCTAGCTTTACCCTTTTGATGAAATCTTTTTTTTTATGAACTCTTTTGATGTGTAGAAGTGTTTTACTTTTAATTTGTCCCCGTGTTAGTCTGAGTACGTTAGAGAAACAAATCCACAGAAACTCATATGTATAAGAGAGAGTTTTATATAAAGGGTAAGTGCACATTAAGAAAACATCCCACCCCAGTGCTGTCCAAGCCCACAGTCCAGCATTACCCCATATGTGCGACACCAATCCACAAGGTCCTCCTGAACTCCTGCAGACATATGTCCATTGGGCAATGACAGGAGTGGCAGAGGAAAGAGGAGGACCAGTCTCCACATTGTGTGTCATCTTATCCACTTGATTGTTAAAATCCTCCCCCTCAGAGTTAACCCTTTGGTGAATGTTCACGCGAGATACAATTACCTTTACTTTCTTGGCCCATTCAGAGAAATCTATCCACAAGGATCTCCTCCATCTCACAAAACACATGCAATGATGCCGACTGCAGGAGGAAAACTAAGCACTGGCAGGGGTCTCCTCCACACGGCTGCTCCAGCACCCAGGGCTCTATTGAGGTAGGTCCATGTGGCTTCTCCTCAGGGATGTCCTGTAGGAGGTGAAGCCTTGCAAGAAGAAGCAGGGAACTTGCTAAGGCAATGGCACCCTGGTCTGACCATCAGAAAGCAAGAGACCCAAGAACTAGAAAGGCAAGGTTCACTGCACCATTTATCCCTCTGCCCTTCAATTAACCCACGTGTGTTTATTGGCCAGGTTGGCACAATAAACTATCTCAGTCCCTGTAGTAATTTTTGTCTTCTATTGTGTTTTCTTCTTTTATTAAATTTTATAGTCATGTATGACCTGCTATAGGGCTCCTAAATTTGTCCCAGTTTACTCATTGATGAGCTCTATAGCTCTGGATTTTATATTTATTTCTCTAATCCACCTTGAGTTAGCTTTTGTACATGAGACCAGGTATAAGTCCTGCTTCATTCTTCTGCAGATGTAGGTCCAAATTGTCCATTACCATTTGTTGAAGAGAGTGTTCCTTTACAATTTAGTATTTTTTAGTTCTCTGTTGCCTGTAGGTGGATACTTATATTTCTGGTTTTCCTATCCTGTTATATTGGTCCATGTTTCTACTTTGGCTGTGCAGTAGGTTTTGACTTCTGGTAGTGTAGGGATTCCTACTTTGTTCTTTTTTTTTTTTTTTGAGAATTTCTTTATTTATCCTGGGCCTCTTCCTTCCCTATAAGGTAATTAGTTTTTCCATTTCTTTAAAGACTACATTAGAGATTCATGTGGGAATTGCATTGTATATACAGATTGCTTTAGGTTATTAATGCTTTCACAATATTGTCTTCCTATCCATTAACATTGTCTATTCTTTCATTTGTGTAGTCTCTCTCTGTCTCTCAGTAATATTCTGTAATTTTCTTTGTACAAATCTTTTGATTCTTTGTTTAAATTTATTCTGAGCTAATTTCATCTTTTGTGTGACTATTATAAATTGTATTGTTTCCTTGATGTCTTATTTGAAGTTCTCTACACTGTTATAAAAAAATCAAATTAATTTCTGCTTGTTAATCTTTTATCTTGTGACTCTACAAAATGCATCAATTCTTTCCAAGAGTCTTTTTGTGAAATCCTTTGTGTTTTTTACATATAAAATAATATTATCTGCAAATAATCAGATATTTACTTCCTCTTTGCTCATTTAGTCCCTTGATTTTTTTTTTTAGTTGTTTGTGTAATGGTTCTGGCTAAGACTTCCAGCCCAATCTTGAATAACTGGTAATAAGTGACACTTTATCTAGTTTTAGTTTTCTGGGCCAATGTTTTCAGTTTTTTCCCCCATTGAATGTGATATTGGCCATTTACTTTTCATAAATAGCCTTTATTATGTTGAGGAATTTCCCTTCTATTACTATTTTATTGAGTTTTTAAAATTAGAAAGGAGTGTTGAGTAATGCCAAATATTTTTCTGAATATATTGATATGATCGCATGGTTCTATCTGTCTGTTTTATGTGATGAGTTACATTGATTCTTTTTCTAATGTTAAACCATACTTGTATCCCTGATATGAATCTCACTTGGTCATGATGAATTCTTTTTTTGAAATGTTGTTAGATTCTATTGGCCAGATTGTGTTGAGAGGTTTTCTGTCTACATTCATTAGGTGTATTGGTCTGTCTTTATGACAGTCTTTATGAGGACCTTGCTTGGTTGTGGAGTAATGATTGCTTTGTAAAATGAGTCTTGGGATTCTCTTTTCCTATCTTCTCTTTTCCTATATTCGAAAATACTCTATAGAATTGGTGGCAACTCTTCCTTAAATACTTTGTGGAATTTCTGTTAATCCATCTGGACTTGGGTTTTTCTAGGTTGTAAGTTTCTTGATGACCTTCCTATTTCTTATTTTGCTATGAGTCTGTTGAAATTTTCTGCATCCATCTTTGTTAATTTGGGTAGATGATGTATTTCTAGGTGTTTGTCCATTTCTTTAAGATGATCAAATTTGAGATGCGTCTTGGGAAGCAAAGCAAGGGGGTGGCTTCTGTGAAGAAGGGTCTTAAAGGCTAGGAGGTTGGATGTAACCTGCAGTGAAAATGGGGATGGGCCGCTACTGGCTGTGTGGAGTGGGGTGGACAAAAGGGGGCGACCTTGGAAGCTGGGCTGAACTCAGGCTGTCTCCTTCAAGGCCTTGTCTGCATGGCTGGTGGTAGAAAAGCCGCCCGAGATGAGCGTTAGGAATCCCAGCCTTCTGGAGTCCTCAGCTCCCTGGAGTTTGGGGAGCTTGCTTGGGCTGGCAAACACGGGAGAGTAGTTTGTTTTATTCTTTAAAAGTATTCTCTCATCAAAGAAAGTACGTTTGTGTGAGTTGAACGCTTTCAGAACACCCTTTCAAAAAGCAACAAAGCTAAAAGGGAAAATAGAAACTAAGAAAGCGAAGCTTTAGGTCATAAAATCAAAAGTAAAGTGAGGGTGGGGCCATGGGAGGCAAAACCCAAAGTCAGTGGGGCAAGGGAAGGCAGGGTGGTGGGGAAGAAGCGGGGGTTGAGGAGTGGAGGGGAAGAAGCAGGGATGGTGGGAAGAAGAGGTGGGTGAAGGGGTTTGGGGGAAGAATAAAGGTGCTAGTGTGTAGATAACTTAAGCTCACATTGACTACCAGGTGTTGTTCGATTGCATTGCTAATTTACCTCACCAACAGCCTGAATAAGTGTGTAGAATTTGAGTTTTGAAACCTTTCTAGCGTCCCAGAACTCACTGCGGTCTACTGGGTGCTGACTCAGTATCCCTAGAAGACTAGATAGAATGGCCTGGAAGCAGCCGGCCTTTCAGTGTGGCTTCGGTGGGTGCCAGAGCTCCAAGAGCCTTCAGAACACCCCCCCATCCCCTCCCCAACTCTGCTGCTCATGTGTTCCAACTTCAAAGCGGGTCCAGTAAGGCAGTAGAATTGTCCCACTAAGATTTTCTTAGGATATAGGTAATCTACTGAAGCAAGAATGCCTTATTTTTCTCACTGCACCTGTAATGGCTTGTAATAAGAGCTAAAGGCCTTCCTAAGTTATCAAGTTCCATTTTCTTATCCACAGTTTTAGGCTGTGGATCTACTATTATCTTTCCAACAACTTGGTCTAGGAATGCCCAAGCCTCCTCCTCCCCTGGACCTTGATGACATCCTCCATGCAGTGGCTTGGCTGTGCGTCCTTCGTTCCTCAACAGTCATCACTGAGTGTCCCCTGCTCCTAAATGCCTTTAAAATGGCATTCTCCTAGTCATGCCATGCCAGACACCTTACCTTTCATTCTCGACCTTAGATCTTAATGACTGTGCAGAGTTTGTGCATGGTCCCTACTCAAGCCGGCTGAGTACTTGCCCAGTTTGTAATGAAATAAGCGCCGTGAGACTCTTGCGGTTGAAAGGACTGTTCCTTGGAGGGAACCGGAGGTGGAGTGGGGGTGTGTGGGGGTGGGGGGGTGAAGGTTATCAAATTTGCGGGAATACACTCTTTTTCATTTGGTTCTGTTGTAAGGTCAATATTTTTATCTCTAAATCTAGATATTTTCCTTTCCTCTGTTTTTCTTCTTTGTTAGATTTGTCACTAGTTTTTCAGTTTTGTGAATCTTTTAAAACAGCCAACATCTTGTCTTGATGATTTTATTACTTTTTCTTCTTGTTCTTGTTGTTTTTTGTTGTTCTTCTTCTAAATCTCCTTTCCTCCTCCTCTGTATCCAAAAGGTTTCAAAATTTTCTCATTTGTTTAAAGGGATTTCTTAATTTTATCCCTTATTTGATCGATTACGTAATCATTTTTCAGTAGTGTCATTTAGTCTCCATGTGTTCTTTTTTATATTCTTATATTTTCTATTGTTGATTTGCCATTTTATAGAATCATGATATGAGAAAATGAATTATAGGATCTCAATGTTCTAAAATTTGTTGACCCTTGATATATGGCATAACATGTGATCTATTCTAAAGTATATTAGACTAGGTTGTCTAGAGAAAGAAATCCAGTGGCACTCATATGTGTTTATGAGTGTCTTTGTCTTTCATATATATGTACATGAAATAACATGCATGTATATGAAAGAGATTTATATACAGAAGTAATTTTATATCAAGAAAGCATCCTAGCTCAGTCCAGCTTAAATCCATGCACCCAATCCTAGCTGGAGCTCTCTTTAGACTCACATAGCTGCAGGCCAATTATAAAGAAAGGTGAAGCAGGATGCAGGAAGAACACAGGAAGTTATAGAGTCATGTGGATACAAAGTTGGTAGAAACATGGCAGGGCGCTGACTGTTCTGAGGGGAGGTAGAGTCCATGCAAACAGGAAGACAAAGGACCAAAGAGAGAGAGGGCTACATTGCCAGTGTTCCTCTTATTAGAAGGCTACATCCCCAAGGAGGCACCATCAGGCTGTAATATGATTGACAAGTTGCCTTCCACATCTAAACTTTCATACAAATTCCTGCTGACCTAAAATCTATCTACTACATAAATAAGCATTATGTGGGCCAGAGAAGAATGTTATTGGGTGGAGTTCTATGCATGTTCATATTCTAGAATATAGAACTGGTTGAATATGTTGTTTAACTGTTCTGTTTCTTTATTTTCTTTTTTTGATTATCTGTTTCCTTGAGAGTGGTGTGTTCAAGCTTCCTACAATTATCCTCAAGTTATTTACTTCTATTTTCAACTCTGAACATTGGATTGATGTATTTCAAGGGTCTTTCATTGGATATGTATATATTTATTATGGTTATATGCTTCTGGTGCTTTGTTCCTCTAATCAATATGTAATGTCCATTATTGTCTCTCATTATGTTATTCACTTTGAAGTTTATCAGAGATTAATATTGCCAACCTGCTTTTTTATAGTTTCCATTGGCTTGGTAGATTTTTCTCCATCCTTTCATTTATTTACTCTACTTTTTTCTTTGAATTTATGGTAAAATACAGAAGGGTCTTTTTCCCAATCCAGTAGTCTACTCTCTGCCTTTTGATTGGATTATTTAATCCATTGACATTCAGTGTCCTTATTGATAGATACAAGTTTGTTGCTTTCATTTTGCTGTCTTTGTGTTTGATTTCTTTCCCCTCCCACTTTGTTCTTACCCATTTCTCTATTGTTTGGAATGCTGCTTTCATTGTATTGGTTTCTGGTTGGTTTTGTGCTACGTGGTGCTCGCAGGTTTGGCTGGTGTAGTTATTGAGTCACTGTCCATAGGAATTTGGTTAATACTTTTTGTAATACTGGTCTTGATGTTATGAATCCTTTATTCTTTCTTTGTAAACCCTTTATTTCTCCCTCATATTTGAGGGATAATTTTGCTGGATATATGATTTTAGGTTGACTTTTTTCTTTCTTTCTGAATTTTATATATGTCACTCCTCATTTCCTTGCATTTCAGTTTCTGTTGAGAATTCCAAGCATATCCTTATTGATTTTCCTTTGTAGATGACTGTTCCTCCTTTTGTCCCCTCTAACTGTCCTCAAGAGTGTCTGATTTCCCTTGAAATCAGAGAGGTGGACTATGATATGCTTTGATGCTTTTCTTCTAGGCTATATCCTATTTGAACCTCTTTGGGCTTCTTTAATAGTTGTATTTTCCACCTTTGTGATATTGTTAATATTTTCTTCCATGATTTATTGCATTATTTTCTTCAGGATCCTGATGAGACATAGGTTAGTTGTAGTGATGGTTTCCCATACAATTCTCAGGCTTTATTCAGATTCTTTTTGTGTGTTGCTATTGATTGTTTTGTCAATTGTCATCAGAATGATTGTCTTGAAGCTCACTGATTTGATTTTCATTTTATTCAATTCTTTTCCTCGGGGCTTTCACTCCATTGACAATTTCTGTTAGCTCATTGTTTCTCTTCTGGGTTCATTTTGGTTTGTGGATTTTATATATATTCAATTTCATCCATTTTTCTCATTGGTGTTACCCTCATCTCTTGAAAGGACCTAAGTATCATTCTTGTGAATTCTGTTTTTGGTAATTCCTGCTTTACTGGCCGCAGTGATTTGAAGTCATTTGTGCTTGTTTTTCTTGATTATTTTGGGTTTCCTGTAGTTGACTGCTGTTTCCTCAGCATCATTGTGCAAATTTCATTTGTGTGTCAGCAACTGGATTATTTAGAGGGAGTTGGTTCTGGCTATTGATGTGGGACAGGTATACAGGATTCTTGGTTTGCTTTTTCTTTTTTTAATCCATATGTTTTATGGAAAAAATACAGTGGTGAAATGGAGAAAAGTGGAGAGAGATGTATAAGTGAGTAAAGTATCAAGGAAGATGACAGAATAAAATTAAAGTAATGATTGCAATAATAAGTGGCTGTCTGAATAGGCCAATATATTTACAGAAATGTACTTTAAAGGGGGTAATTAGAATTAATGCTTCATGTAAATATATTTCATGAGGAAAAAGGAGATAGAGTACAAAAAGTTAATGTGTGAGTGTGCAGGGAACAGAAAGAACAAAGGAGACAAAAGATTTGGGTGTGGCTTGGCTGTGGGTGCTGAAGTTCTGTTGCTATGGCAACATAAACATGGACTTGTCTGTGAACCCAAGAGTATTAAACAAAAAGCCCTTATCTAGGTGGCTGGAATCTAAAGGCCCGTCCGTTTTTGCCTGGATGGAATGCATATTCTCAGATCTGTGGGCTTGTACTATAGGAGATTACTGGAAGATGAAGTGGGAGATAACTAGAAAAAAATGATAAAAATATTAAAATAGAACTAAAGTAAAAAAACTGAAGAAAATAGTATTAAGTAAAAATAAAACTGCTTTGTAAGAACTCCTTTTCTTTTGGTAGCGTTTTATTAAACATGTGGGCTGTGTATGGGACGTATGGAGGGGATATTGGGTTTTCTGATTTCAAGAAATATTGTAGCTATTGATCACTGGTATATTTTCAATGTAGCTAACAGAGCATTTTGCACCAAGTGGTAAGAGACAATAGAGTACACACATCATATGCTTGTATTATAGTCCTTTATTCTGTATCTTTCTGTATATACACTTGTATATTTATAAGTAGATTCTTACTCATAGAGACTCTGGATAGGGTTTTTGAGATTGTAAATCATTATAGAATAAGATGGCCTTATATTTATCCCAAATTGCTCCTGGTGAGTTATAATTACTGACCTTGCAGTTATCAACCCAATATCTAAATAAGCCACAGTGCCTTCAGGTCTCCTTATATGTGTTTGTATGTATATGCACATATAGGTATATATGCATTCACATATACACGTTATATTGATCTATATATACAATTGATTTACATTTAAATTTTTTTCTGTGAAAGTAGTCCAAATAGTTCTTAAAATGTATGCCTTTCGGAGCAGATATCCATTGTGTACCAGATCCTCAAATCCCCTTCCCCAGTAGATATAATTTTCATAGGCTTCTTATACATACTTTGAAAAATAATCTATATATTCATATTTATAAAATATATAATATTATTTTATAATGATCAGCAATAATCATTAAAAAATAAGATAGGAAATATACCTTTACACTAACCATAAAATTATACATTATCTAAAATATGGCCTCAACGTTTTACACATTTTATTTATTTATTTTTAAACATTTTATTAGGGGCTCATACAACTCTTATCACAATCCATGCATGTACATACATCAATTGTATAAAGCACATCCATACATTCTTTGCCCTAATCACTCTCAAAGCATTTGCTCTCCACTTAAGCCCTCTGCATCAGGTCCTCTTTTTTTCCCTCCCTCCCCGCTCCCCCCTCCCTCATGAGCCCTTGATAATCCACAAATTGATATTTTGTCATATCTTGCCCTATCCGGAGTCTCCCTTCCCCCGCTTCTCTGCCGCCCCTCTCCCAGGGAGGAGGTCACATGTGGATCCTTTTAGTCAGTTCCCCCTTTCCAACCCACTCACCCTCCACTCTCCCAGCATAGCCCCTCACACCCCTGGTCCTGAAGGTATCGTCCACCCTGGATTCCCTGTGCCTCCAGCTCCCATATGCACCAGTATACAATCTCTGCCCTATCCAGTGCTGCAAAGTAGATTTCGGATCATGGTAGTTGGGGGGAGGAAGCATCCAGGATCTGGGGGAAAGCTGTGTTCTTCATCGGTACTACCTCGCACCCTGACTGACCCATCTCCTCTCCTGAACCCCTCTGTTAGGGGATCTCCAGTGGTCGACACTTGGCTCTCGGGTCTCCACTCTGCACTTCCCCCTTCATTCACTATTGTATACACACACACACACATTATATATATTCTTTTTTTTTTTTGCATGATGCCTTATGCCTGGTCCCTTTGGCACCTTGTGATCGCACCGGCTGGTGTGCTTCTTCCATGTGGGCTTTGTTGCTTGTGAGCTAGATGGCCGCTTGTTTATCTTCAAGACTTTAAGACCCCAGTCACTATGTCTTTTGATAGCCGGGCACCATCAGCTTTCTTCATCACATTTCCTTGTTCACCCACTTTGGCTTCAGCAGTTGTTTCGGGAGAGTGAGCATCATAGAGTGCAAATTTAATAAAAGAAAGTATTCGTGCATTGAGGGAGTGCTTGAGTAGAGGCCCAAGGTCCTTCCTCCACTTTAACACTAAACCTATAAAAATAGACACATAGATCTATTTCCGAATCCTCATATATATATTTGCATGTACATGTCTTTGTCTAGACCTCCATGAATGCCCCTTGACTCCCAGCTCCTTCCTCCATCTCCCTTGACTTTCCTCCTGCCCCACTACCATGCTCCATCCCCATCTGGGCTACAGCTATATCTCTTCTCTATGCAACCTTACCCTTGATCATTCCCCACCAGGCCTGCCACTCCCCCCTCACTACCATTTTGGCTCCCATGTTGTTCCCTTGTCCCTGTGTTTATTAACACCACTTCCTTACCCCCACCCCTCCCCCATCCCAAGTCCCCCAGGAACTGTCGGTCCCGTTGTTTTTCCTCCAGATAGTTCATCCAGCCTGTCCTATTCAGACAGACCTGTGGAGACACTAACATGCACGAAAACAAGACAGAGGAAAACAAAGCAACAGTATACAACCAGACAACAAAACAACAAAAACAAACCACTGACAATGAACAAAACAAAACACTTCACAAAAGAAAACCTTGTAGTTAGTTCAAGAATCGTTTGCTGGCCCTTAGGAGCGTTTTCCAGTCCAGTCTGTTGGGGCACCACGCCCTGGCCCCAAAGTCCACTTTCAGCATTCCCTGGGGACCTTGCCACTCCATTCCCTTGCTGTTCCGCTGCACTCCCCCAGTGATTTGCCTCGGTGTGGTGGGATCAGGTCAGTTGCAATTCCCACACTGTGTCTCTGGTGCTGTCCCCTGTATCGCCGTTAGTCACTGAGGGGCATCATTTCTCACAGTGGGGTCAGCCAGTTTTGCACATTTTTAATGAAGAAAACAGTGTTGTGGATTGCATTGACTTCCCCCCTCAATAAAAAGAAAGATATGTGTTCTATAGCTTAGCCTCTATAGCTGTGGTTATAATCTCAGTTGGAATGGGCTGTCTTTGTTATGTTAAGGAGAGAGGATTAGTATCAGGAATATCTTCAATAAATATTTTTAAGATATAAGAGAGGCTAAATAAGTAAGCAAAGAAGTGTAAATTAGGGGAGAGAATAAATGCCAAGACACAGGAAGATTGCTCAGGAGCAGGAATTCAAAAGAGACTAGGAACTTCTTCCTGAGCTGACACCGAGAAAGTTTTCCCCTCTAACAGGCATCCTGAATTCAGATTTCTAATCTCCTAATCTGTAGTGAAGTAAATTTCTGTTTGTGGAACTCATATGTTTATGGTATTTCTGTTACAGCATCACTAGACAGCTCATGCAGGGTATAAGTGAATGCATGCAGGATTGTATACGTAGACAATGCAGTGGACAACCTTACAGGGATGTTGATGTCCTCCAAATAAATCTAGAAGTTAAATGCAATTTTTTTTAAAAGAGCATCTGAAAATTTTGAGGAAGTTGATAATCATATTCTAAAATCCTCATAGAAATGTATAGGTGTGCAAAAACGGTCGATTTTGAACACCAAATACTGATATTAAGGTATAATACTATTGTATATTAGGCACAGTGAATATTCTTGTAAGGCATGGAGCAAGGCTGCCAGATAAGAAGGACAGGAAGATCTCAGCAACTACTGGAGAGGTTCCACTAGGGGGGATATCTTGCACTTCCTGTCAGTGAGAAATTCAATTCAAAAGCTTAATAGACCCAACTGTCCTAGAGTGGGAGAGACTCCACTGTACCTTCGAGGGTTGGCATGTGCTGCTTCTTGGAGCCCCACTCCTCCAAGGCAAAGCTGAGTTTTCCTGGATCCTGAGGCCACCTGGGAAGCCAGACTTCTCACCTTGATGGCCTGTGAAGACCTTGACCTTGGGTAGCAGATTGCATGGACAACTTTATGCAGACAAAAAGCACTATAAAGTACTATTGGTTCATTTGTTCTCTTGGATATTAATGAATAAATCCGTGCTCTGATCTGCTCCACAAGGGGACTGGCTATTTAAGCAGCAAACATTTAATCAGAGAAATTGTCGCTAGAACCTCAAATTATGGTCCAGACAGTAAAGTTTACCAAACATTCATCTATGACACTTCCTTTCCAGGTTCCTTAAAGTTTGGTAAGGAGTCAGGGTGGTAAAGTGGTTTGCAATCAGCAAGTAACCTGAAGATTTGAGACGACACAGCAACTCCGTGGGACAAAGTGCTAGCAAACCACTTCTGCAACACAACTGAGCAGAAAAGTAAGTGATTTGGCGCTGCTCATAGATCTTTTATATCTCGGAAATCATCATGGTGTTATTTATACATTGTTCTTCTTTAATTGTCTGCATGTCGCCGATGAATTGTTTTTAAAAATGACTAGCAGGCATGCGTGTGTGCTTAGTTCCAGCTGATCTGTGCTAAGCAAGAGCTATCATTCCAGGGATGAACGTATGGTCTGAGACAGTGCTGTTGCTAGGTGTTATTGACTAGGCTTTGACTCTTGGCAACCCTGTGTACAACTGCTCCTGCACCATCCTCCCAATTGCTTTCATGTTTGTCACCGCTAAGTCAGTACAGCTCCTCAAGGATCTTTACATTTTCCACTGGCCCTCTGCTTCACAATGCATGATACCTCGTTCATGTTCAAAGTACTTGAGAAGTCTCAGCATTCTCAATTCTAAAGAGCATTATGGCCATGATTTCTCCAAGACAGATTTGCTTGTTTTTATAGATAAAGCACTATAAAGTACTAATGGTTCATTTGTTCTCTTGGAAATTAATGAATAAATCCGTGCTCTGATCTGCTCCACAAGGGGACTGGCTATTTAAGCAGCAAACATTTATTCAGAGAAATTGTCTGAATCTCACATTGCGGTCCAGACAGTAAAGTTTACCAAACATTCATCTATGACACTTCTTTTCTAGGTCCCTTACAGTTTGGTAAGGAGCCAGGGTGGTAAAGTGGTTTGCAATTAGCAAAAGATTTGAGATGACACAGCAACTCCGTGGCAGAAAGCACTAGCAAACTGCTTCTGTAGATTGTAGCCAAGAAAACCCCATGGAGAAATATATGTTTTAAATAAAAGGGGGGAAAATGGAGGGTTCAACAGGATATGATTGCTGATTTCATTTCTTGAGACAGACTCTGTGTGTGTAATATATATAAAATGTTTCTTTAAATACAGAACAAAAATTCTTCCAGATTTCATATCCCACAAACCTAAATAATGGTTTGACTGGCTTAGAAAAAAAAGAAGTAAAATTGAAATAGACCTGGAATCTTTAGTGACAAACAAATTCATCTCAAACACACACACACACACACACACACACACACACACACACACACCTAATCCCATGGGACAATCCTACTCTGTAACATACGGTTTTGTCATACGTCAGAATAGAATCAACAGCAACAGGCTTGAATTCTTTAGTTAAGTGATACCACCTGACTTGTTCTGGCCAAAAGACTGTGGCATCCGTGAGATGACTGTTCTGGGTTGACCCTGGGAAGGCCAGTGTACAACACTTCTCCTGCCTCGTTTTCTGCCATAGGCCTGTTAAGTCCATGTATTCCAGATGGTGTACTGCCAGGATGGTAGAATTTCTTGCAGTCTGGCTCCCAAAATGATTTCATGGAACAGAGTCCTGAAAAACCCATTATTAATAGAACATAAAGGAGAAATACATCTTTGTTTTAAAGAGGTCTTCAAGAAAGTTATGGAAAAGTTCTATTATCTCTTAATTCCATTTTCCCGAGGTTTATAAAGTCCCTCATATTAAGTACCATATTTTTCATCAGCATACCTAAGTATAACCTATTCAAAAAATAAAGCATTAGTATAGTGGACTTGTGTGTGTGTGTGTGTGTGTGTGTGTGCAGGGAGAAGGAAGATGTGCCTCAGCCTTTCCAGCTGGTCTAACTTTGACACCCTCATCTCCCCAGGGTCCTAGAGGGAGCACTGCATCACCTTCAAAATGCTTCACACCCATTTCCAGAACCAGTGAACTCAGTCCCAAATATTCTTAAGCAGCACACCTCCTAATAACCTATGGATTAACCATTCTCATGACAAATTTTAAAATATTGTGAACAAAATGAAGATGCAGCTAATAAAAATCAGTAGGATGCAGCATATATGAGGCAAGGAGAAAGCCCTGAAATGAAAAATATAAGCATTTGCCCAGAGTCAATAGTGGCTCAATGTAGAATCCACAACTTCCATGTGTGTTACCCAGTTCAATTCTCGCCAGTTTCAACAGAGATTCCAGATTAAGACAAACCAGGCAGAAAGACCTCATGATCTGCTTCTAAAAATTAGTCATGAAAATCCTATTGATGACGATGGCTTGATTCCTCAAACAGTCAGGCAAATGGGGCAGCACCAAGCAACATTGTCTTCTGTTGTACAGGGATTACCTTTGGTCGGAGCTGTCTGACAGCAGGTACCAACAGCTACGAACAAGAAGCATTTTCCTCAGTTCCTAGAGAAAGAAGGACAAATAAACCTAAACCAAGCAAAAGAAAGGAAACAATAATTAAATTTAAAACAGGAAACAACTGGGAAAATCAACAAAGCCAGGAGCTGGTTCTTTGGGGGGTTGGGGGGAGGGAATCAATATTAATGAACCACTAGCCAGAGTAACCAAAGGAAAAAAAAGTGATAAAACGGGTTTCCATGGCTTCTCGACCTTTTGCCTAAGATCAAGTGGAGTAACAGGTTGCCAGTATCAGAAACGAAGAGTCATCACTGCTGATACCATGGACATTAAAAACACTGTGGAGACTACTTTGAACAATTCTCAGGATCCCTGGTGGCAGAGTGGGTTACAAGGCAGCATTTTGAATCCACCAGTCACTCCATGGGAGAAGAGGAGGCTTTCTGCTCTCATGAATATTTACAGCCTTGGAAACCCAAAAGGGCAGTTTACTCTTTCCTACCGGGCCATTATGAGTCAGAATTGAACCAATGACAGTGAGTTTGTTGTTTGGATTGGTTTAGAGAACAATTATATGCCCACAAATTTGTTAACTTGGGTAAGATGGGAGAAAGATACTACCAAAACACAGATATACAAAAAAAGAGTAGATAGCATGAATAGTCCTATTAATAATTTAAAACTCTCCATAAAAGAAATATCCAAGCTTAGAGGGTTTCCTGATGAATTTAAGGAAGAAATTGTACAAACCATCCATAATCTCTTTCAGAAAATAGAAGCTGACCAAACACTTCTTATTGCATTCTGTGAGGCCAGCATTCATTTAATACAAAAATCAGATAAAGACATTACAAAAAGAAAGCTACTGATCTATGTCTCTCATGAACACAGATGTAGAAAATTTCAACAAATTATTAGCACATCACATCCTACAATGTATAAAGAGAAGTATATATCAGAAATAAACTTGATTTCTTTCAAGTATGCAAGACTGGTTCAACAACAATAAAAACATTAATTTGTCACATGAAATTGTTAAAGAAGAAAAATCTTAAGATCATATTAATTGCTGCTGAAAAGGCAAATGGCAAACTCCAATAACCATTCATGATTTAAGAAACAATCTACCAAAAATAATATAATCATTTTCTGTAAACTTTTATGGAACTTTTTCAATTTTGTAAAGAGCATCTTCCAAAATGTATGTCAAATCTCTTGTTAAGTGGTGAGACTGAGTGTCTTCAAGGCACATTTGGGTGACAGGGTGAAGGTGGGGAGGCTTTGAAAAGTTCATAGGAAGGTGAATGTAAAGATAGTGAAATTACCTATGAATTTTTTTGCTATATATTATTCAGCAGCTTTATTCTACATCAAGGATACTACAGTCTCAGAATAACAATGCTAATATTATCACTAGTAATTACGACCTACAGAAAACTGTTCAATGCTTTGGCATATGGTAGGCCATTCTCCCTTTTATAAGGGTTGTACTTTACTTACCATTTCTGACCAAATAGCTATTAACAACAGTATTCTCTACTTTTTAACTCTCATTTAATAATACAAGTAACTATTTAATGCTTTTTGAAAATCCTCTCTCATTTTTGAATTTTGGTTGCCTGAAGTTTATTCTCTTCGGAGTCCTGGTAGCACTACTGGTTAAGTGTTGGCTGTTAATCACAAGGACAAAAGTTCCACAGAATTCTTGAAGCCCAGTTCCCTGTTGCCACTCTGATGAGAGCATTATAGAACTTCCTTGCAAGACATTAAACTACCTTACAAGATGTTGAACTACCTTACAAGAAACTCCATTTTGGAGAAGAAATAAGAAGTGACATTTAGCCCCTGCTGAAAAATTGAGCCACTCTCAAGAGCCAACAGATGATCTGAAGAAGCCACCCCAGAAAGTCTGGAGAACCCTAATAATACCAGAATGAACTGCTGATATAAACTTGGATCGAGACATTAACTTTTCAGAGAGCTAGGAACCAAGGAAACATCAACTCCTGCTCTCTCCAACTCTACCCGGAGTGAGTACACCGGTGAAGGCAATGCTTATTGGGACTATGATGCTGAAATAACAATGTAGTGTGCTGCCCCTATACCTGAAACTTGTTTAAAATGATATTATAGTTTAAGTTTAAATTAGGATTGTTAGATTGTTTGATGTGTGTTTGCAGTGAATAAACCAAGCATTCAAGAATGTCAGAGTGTTAAATAATTATTGATCACACTGCTCATGAGAGACTACTATCTAAATTTTACTAGAATCCCAGCTAATGCAATATGACAGGAAAAAGAAACAAAAAGCAAAAATATTAGAAAAGAAGAAATAAAGCTATTTTTATTCACAGATGGCATAATTCTCCACATATAAAACCCCAAAGAATCTGCAAAAGACGAGTTCCTACAAAAAATAAACAAATATACCAAGGTCACAGATTAAAAACAAATTTCAACTATTCTCCTATATACTAGCTATAAGTATTGGAAGTAAAAAATGAAGACAAAAAAAGTACTGGTAGTTAGAATTTGAAGAAAAAACTAGCAGTTGACTCAAGATTCACCATGCATCCTCCAATTTTAATATTTCATGAGATACATATTCTGACACTCATGTATTCTAATTTCTATGATTCTTTGTAGTCTAGAAACCAGAAGACTTGGTCTGTTACATTTGAAATCCAAACCAATCTGACTGAAACTTCTTCCCACATATAGTCTCCTGTATCTTTCCTTATATCTCACAACATTCTTGAGGAGGGCTATATTAATCATAATTCTCTGGCTTTTTCATGAAAGAAACATAATGCAAACAGGTCAAATATTAGAACTGGAAAATGACCTATGGGTATAACAATGCAGAGGTTACTGATCTTGGTAAAAATGGTTTGAATCCTGGCTCCATCATTTACTCTCTGTATGATGTTGGGCAACTTAACCTTACAGTGCCTCACTTCCCTCATCTTTAAGAGCAGGTAATGGCAATAGCTATGTCATAGAGTTGTTGTGTGGACCCAATGAGATATGCTACCTGGCGAGCTCAGTAAACACTGAGTGGTAACACTCCCTTGATGTTGTTGTTAATTGTGGCAACTTGGCCCTGGCGCATAGTTGATAATTATCGTTGTTGATGTTGTTGTTAATTGTCAGCAACTTGGCCCTGGCGCATACTGACTCCATGCACAACAGAGCAAACTTCTTCACGGTCTTGTGCCATTTCACAAGGCTACTGTGTTGCAGTCACTGTACATTTTGAGTGCCTTCCTACTTGTGTTCCTCATCCAAGGTATTGGTCAGTTTTGTGTGAAGAAAATTTTCACTGGCTAATTTCCAGAAGTAGATCACAAGGCCTTTGCTGCTAACCTGTTTTAGTCTGGAAGCATCACTGAAACCTATTCATCGTGGGTGATCTTGCTGGTACTTGAAATATGGGTAGCATACTTTTCAGCATCAGAGCTACCGAGCCACCACCTCACTGTAACAAACTAATAGATGGTGAAACAGCAGTTGTTTAGACAAGATGAGAATAATAGATGCTTACCAAACACCAGAAAGAGAAAAGTCCATCGCAGGTCTTCCTCACATAGCATGTGTTTTTCTCCTTGCAGAATAATAGAGTTATCAGGAATCAAGATCAAGCCAGCTTAGGTTAAGCTTTGGCCTTGATTCCTGATCTTGGATAATAACCTTTAATCCTCAGGCCTTCAGTTTGTCCTTCTATAAAATGAGTAATTAAGACTAGACTCTCTCTAAGTGTTCTAATAGTTTTGACTTTAGCTCTTCATAAGCTAAATGAGGTGGGGGTGGGGATAGGGTGGGGGTATTCCATCTCTAAAGAGCATCTTCCATTGTCAAGCGTTTTGGCTTACTGATAGTTCTATCCCCCGTAGGCTTTGTGGGCTGTGGATGTCTGTTCATGGAAGCAACAGAGATCACCAACACATTGCATTAGGTAAGCTGTTGCATAAGACCTCTTTAGATAATTGCAAAACAAGAATGTTACTTTGAGGACTATGATGTGCCTGATCCAAGCTACGGTATTCTCAATTGCCATATGCATGTGAAAATTGGACATTGAATAAGGAAGACTGAAGAATAATCAATGTACCCCCCTATCAGAACAGCCACAAGGAATAGAAGAGTCAGTCAGGGTGTAGTATAGCACCAATGAGACACACAACCTTCCTCTAATTCTTCAGTGCCTCTTCCCTCCCCCACTACCATAACCCTAATTCTATTTTACCAATCTAACTAGACCAGAACATCTATACTGGTACAGATAAGAGCTCAAAACAGGGAATCTAGAACAGACAAGCCCCTCAGAACCAATAAGGGTAGCAGCAATACTAGGAGGGTAAGGGTAGGTGGTTGGCGTAAGGGGGAACAATCACAATAATCAATGTATGGCCTCCATCCCAGGGGGAAAGACAGCAGAAAAGCAGGCAAAATGAGACAGCAGTCATTGTAAAACCTAAACAAAAGAAAAAAAGAGAATAATTTATAAATTATCAGGGGGGCGTTGGGGAAGGAAGGAAGGTGAGGGAGGGAGGGTGGAAAAGGAGGGACTCAAGTAGAAAGAAAATGTTTTGGAAAAATGTGTTTGACAAAATGGATAAATGCATGGATTGTGATAAGAGGTGTAAAAGCCCCCAATTATAGATATAGGTAGATAGATAGATAGATAGATAGATAGATAGATAGATAGATAGATAGATAGATAGATAGATGTCCTATAGACAGCTGAAAGAACAAATAAATAGGTCTTGGAAGGAGTCTAGCCAGAATGCTCCTTCGAAGCCAGGACGGTGAGATCGGCTCTTATAGTTTGGGCATGTTGTCAGGAGAGAGCAGTTCCTAGAAAAGGACCTCATGTTTGGTGGAGGGTCGATGATAAACTAGGAAATCCAGTGACTAGAGGGAATGACAGTATGGTGACGATGGGGCCTCCAGTACAGCAAGTGTGAGGCTAGCCCAGGAGAGGGTATTACTTCTTTCTGGTACACATCAGGTCACTCTGAACTGGAGTTGACTGGAAAGTACCTAGAAATGCAGACAGGTGTCTTCTGGACGTTTTTATTTAAACAGTGGGCAAGGTTTCCAAGAGAAATACACTCAGTGCTTCTGAAGCTTTCATTTGCTCACAATTCATCTGGCGATCTTGTTACAATTTAGAGTCTGATTCAGCCTGTCTGGTGTGGATTCTGAAATTCTGCATTTCC
Source organism: Tenrec ecaudatus (assembly GCF_050624435.1). Taxonomy (NCBI): domain Eukaryota; kingdom Metazoa; phylum Chordata; class Mammalia; order Afrosoricida; family Tenrecidae; genus Tenrec; species Tenrec ecaudatus. The sequence goes on along the minus strand of NC_134541.1, from coordinate 80,963,155 downwards.
ATACTCAGAGAAACAGGGTTTAACGGAACCTCTACAATGCTCTAAGGTCTATTTCAGACCCCGAGTCATACCCGAGGTTCTTAGTGTTGCTGTAGCATAAATGCCACAAGTCATTGACTTTAACAAACACAAATTTATGTTCTTATGCATTGGGCTGCTAACTGCAAGGTCAGCAGGTCAAAACCACCTGCTGCTCTGAGGGAGAAACATGAGGCTGTCTACTCCTGTAAAGAGGTCCAGTCTTGGTTGCTCACAGGGACAGTTCTAGGCTTCCCTCTAGGGTCCTTATGAAGTGAAATTGACTAGATGGCAGTGAGTTGGTTTGGTTTTGGACGGCTAAAGTTTGGGGTTTTGTTCAGGAAGCTTAAACTCTGAATTCAGGGCACCAGATCTAGGGCAAGACTCTCTTTGTGTCAGCTCTGGGGGAGTATGTTTTCTTTTAACTCTGCTTCTTGGTTCTTTGGTAATTTTTATGTGACATGTATCATACCTTCAGTGTGCTGAATCTCCTGTCTATAGAGTTCAAAGTTATTTGAGGACTTCCAGAGCAAGAAAACATGCACGACCACCTTCCCTACAAAACAACAACAAAACCAGAGGCATTGGAAGGAATGAAGGACAGGACAACCTCAAATTTCTCAGAACAACTTAGTGAATAAAAATCCCTACTTTCCAAAAGTTGATAGGCTGGGTAAGGAGAGGGGAGAAGGGATCCAACTTGTGCAAGGCAGTCAGCATTCTACTTTGACCCCAGCTCCCAGCCAGCCACACTCCTTGGGTCCCATGACAACAGCAATCCTACTGAAGAAGATACCTCCATTGCACCTGAACTCAGGTCTCTGATCAACCCAGGCAGTAACCAGGCTAAGGAATGAACTTCCGTGATGCCAGGTTCTAGGCCTATGTTTTGCTTGTGCAGCACCATCAAAGAGGCTGGTTTGTAACTCTCCATGATGCCAGGTTCCAGGCCTTGGTCTGCCTCTGCCCGTGGTGCTAGCGAGGAGTCCCTGGTCTGCACTACATGGCTCATGGGGCTTACTCAGGCCTGCCCCAGATGCACACTGGGTACCAAGACCGTTTCACTATGGTTCACCGAGCTCTAGCTAACGACAGCTACAAAGCTCCTATCCTGAGGAAAGAATCCACCCCAAAATACTTTCTTTCCTTTCATTTTTTTCTTTAATTAGTAACTCCCTTCATGTTTTTACTCCTTTTCAAACTCCCTTTTTTCCCTTTTTCTTTGAAACTATCCTTTCCCCCTATCTCTGATCTTCTTTTTCTTTCCCCTTTCCTCTTTTTTCTCCTTTCTTGTTCCTTTCATTTTGTGATTTCTACATATCTATTATTGTTTTCTAACACTACCTGATAGAGTCAGTTACCCTCACATGACTCAGTAATCCCTCATCATGAAAAAGTACACCACAATGCTGCAAAACAAGAAGTTAATCACAGTGCAGCTCCCCCACATCCCCCCCCCCACACACACAATAAAACACAAAAAATAGTCACAAACAACTGAACAAAATCCCAATCCACAAGAATATTCTGAAGAAAAGACCCTGGAACTAACAGAAATAGAACTCAGCTCAGAAGAATATTTGGGTACTTTCAATGTCTGGAAACTTTCAATGTCTGGAGGCAATATGCAGAGAATAATGAGAGAGAAAAATAGAACTCTTACATCAGTTAGGATTCCAGAAGAGAAACAATAAGATAACAGAATTAGACAACGTGGTCAATGAGAAGAATCACAGGGTCAAAGACCTGGAGAGCTGAGTGAGTGAGCTAGAGGGCAGCTCCAGCGACATCTGGCAAAAAGGAACAAACGTATCTGGAGATTGCTTAAGATGTGTGTGGTATATTATCCAGAGGATGAACATTGGGATTCCCAGAGCAGGAAGAGCCAAAAAATCTACAAAGAAAACCGTAAAAGAAATCATGAAATAAAACTACCTTAACAACATAAAAGAGGAGAAAACAAGTTTTGAAGAAGTTGGGAGGACCACCAGAAGGATCTCCCTCACTGCCATCAACTCAGTGCAGTCGTGGTGAGCAGGGTAGAACTACAGAGAACAGAGCATTACGCCCCATGCGTTCCGAGACGAGACTGTCAGTCTTTACAGGCGTAGAGCGCACCACTTTCTTCCTCAGACGCCCTGGTGTTTCCAAGCCGCTGACCTTACAGATCACAGCCCAGTGTGTAACCACGATGCTAACAGACCCCCAAATAAACCCATTATGACAAACTGTAGCCAATTTCTGCAACTTTGATGAAAATGGAGAATCCCGAGAGCAACTAAGAGAAAGGAATCACCTACAAAGGAAAAAAGATGAGAATAGCACATATTTCTCAGCAGAAATCATGCAGGCAAGGAAACAATTGAATGACATTTAAAGTCCTGAAAGAAAAAAAAAGTTGCTGACCAAGGCTCTTTTACCAATCAGAACTATCTCTAAAATATAAGGAAAAATAAAGATATTTCCAGACCTTGAGGAATTTCTAAAAGCAACACTCTCATTACAAAAAAATACCAAATGTAACAACAGCAGGCAAACCCACGAAAACATACAGGACACCACTACCTAAAATCAGTACACTGAAAATAGTACTCAAAAGAACATTGAAAAAGATGAACAAATAAACCAATAAAACCACAAAGACAAAGCAAAAACTGCGCAAGCTGACAGAAACAAATGTACACATATAAATCATTGTCTCAGGGCCACCCCAATGGTGTTCATTAAATGTCAATGGAAACTCATGACCAGAGGGGAAGGGCATGTCTGATTTGGAAACCCCACTAAATGAACTGTGCATTACCTTAAACACACCTGATACAAAATGAACTGAAATACTATATTGGGCTTCAAGCTGAAACATTCTAGAGGGAGAAGCAGATGACAGCTAACCTAAGATTACGTACTCTGAAATCATCAGACTTTGGTAAAAATATCTCCCCAAGGTTGTTCAAAAATTAGAAACATGAGACAAATATATATTTGTTATTTTCCTTTTTTTTTGTGACATGGACTCATTCTGCAGACAGTTTTGTCTTAGTAAAGGAGCATTATTAAAAATTTTGCCTTGTGTCAAATCCTCATTGTTTTCTTAGTGTTCAGTCACTTAAGTTTCTAATTTGTATAAGTGAATGTTCTGTTTTTTAGTCTAATAAGCTTTTCTATATATGTATATTTTCCTTTTTCACTATTTTAATTCTATACCATTGGCTAGATTAATGTTATCATACTTACCAAATGCCCATGTAGGTTATGTTTATTACTCCTCAAAAAGCTGATATTGTTGCCTTCACCATGATGAGCTTTGTCTTTCGGGTAAGCACCCGGATTTGTATTCAGTAATGTGAAATGTCCAGTGCTGCTAATTAATGTTCCTATCCAAAGATGTGCCATCCTGCCTTTTAGTCCTTTAGAGCAATGCTAAAAAGGGCCTCCTGTAGCAATAAAATTGCTCTAAATCTGTACATTCCCATATAGTCCTAAGCTATATGCATATGTTGAGCTCTCAGTAAAACATAATAAAAATCCAACAACTCAATGTGAATTCCATAATATAGTTTCTGGAAAGAAAACAGACTTTAAATTAGTCAGATCTGAGTTTCATTCCTAATTCCTAATAACTGCTATTACCTGAGATATCTTGGGAAAGGTACCAACCTCTCTTGGCATTTTTCTCATTGATTAGGTAAGAATGAATCCACCTGATCAGCACGATTAACGGAAGGACCTGCATTGACAGGTATAAAATTCCTGGCATCATGCATATTCAGCTGAGAAATGCTTGGCCATTGACTTTGAAACTCAGCCATTGAAAACCCTGTGGAGAACAGTTCTGCTCAGGGACATAAGGGGTTGCTGAGCTGGAATAGACTCCACAGCAACTAATTTTGGTTTAACTAATTCACAAAATAATAGTTCTTATTCTGTATGTCTTGTCACTCCAAAGACGTTTAGGATCCCCAAATTCTATTTTCACTCTTCGGTGGCCTTCCTCCTGGATTTGATCAAAGAAACCCCAGCATTGTGAACTGATGGTGTCTGAACTCAGAGAGTGGCAGTTGATTATGTAAGGTAACTCTGCTAGTGAGGGCTGGTCTTCTGGGTCCCATGTTACATTTCTTTGTTGGACTGACTGATATTAAAAATAAAACTATTACTATAGAGCAAGTACTGACTATATACCAAGCACAGCATCAGACCTTTTTCCTAGATTACCTTTTATCTTCACAATTACCCTGAGGAAGCCATGCAATTATGTGTCCCCTTTTCTAGATGGAGAAACTGAGGTTGAGGTTAAGTAACAATAAGTGCATTAGTGTCAGAATAGGAGATTTGAACCCTGGGTCATCCAATTTCAAAATTTCTCCTTTCTACATTGCTTTTTTTACACTAGGCTCTCTGCATTTGGTCACCTTACATTTACTATACATGTATGTAGTTTAAAAACCACTGCAGTCCATTTTTATGACAGTCTAATATAGGGAATCCCTTAGCCTGGGAAACCAGTTGGGAAGCCGCTATGACCCAGCTGAGAAATAATAAGCACCCAGTAGAAAAGGTAAGCACATAATAGAGAAGGGAAGCTACAGGTAGAACCTCTTGGAAAGTAAAATGCACAGAGTTTAAAGTTGGAAGAAAGAAAACAAAGACACAGAAATTCCTTAGGGTCCATAGGAACTAAGCAACTGGGTAAATGCTTTGTCATTTGCTACATTAGCACATTAATGTCTCTAGTTTTATTCTTCTCACTGACACCTTGTGTGGTCCTATCTAAAGGATACCAAGTGACTCACTCACCCTCCCACTAACTCTCTCACTCACTCAACTCTCTCACTCACTCACTCACCCTCCCACTAACTCACTCACTCACTCTCTCACTCACTCACTCACTCTCTCACTCACTCTCTCACTCTCTCACTCTCTCACTCACTCTCTCACTCACTCTCTCACTCACTCACTCACTCTCTCACTCACTCACTCACTCTCTCACTCACTCATTCACTCTCTCACTCACTCACTCTCTCACTCACTCACTCACTCACTCACCCTCCCACTAACTCACTCACTCACTCTCTCACTCACTCACTCTCTCATTCACTCACTCACCCTCCCACTAACTCACTCACTCTCTCACTCACTCACTCACTCACTCTCTCACTCACTCTCACACACACAAAAAAAGGATACCAAGGGTACTCTTAACACTATAGGTCCCATGGTCATGCTGTCTCATAAAGCATAAACTGATAGAACATGCAAATGAACAGCTAATTAAATAATAAAGATAGGTTTCTTTTTTTGTTAATTTTAACTCCAATAAGTACCTAGCTGACCTGACCATAACTGCTTTAACAACTGTAAATTGTGACTTCTACTAGAGAAACCAGTTAAGTGATTAGGGACTTTGCAGCTGAAGCTGGCTTGGGAGGGAGGAGGGGAAAGGGGAGGGATAGAGGGGGTATAATATAAAGAGATTCTTGGGTTCCTGGACTACACAGTTCTCCATATCTACTCATACTCCAAATCCGTTCCTGGAACTGGACATTTGTTATGAACCCTGAGGTTTATGAATCTACATCAAGATCAACCAGATCTATATAGCAAAACCAAAATGAAACAATCTATATAGCAAAATCTTGAGAACTGAAAAGGATCTGCAGAGGCAGTAGGTGGCTCTTTGCTCCAATAGAGAGAGGGCCATTCACTGTGTACTCGCTATCCCCTCAATCAGAGACAGTCTCTTCTGGAAGGCTAAAAGTCATCTCCCAAAGTCATGTTGGACTCCGGTCAACTGCCATGCCCTTGAAGAGGTGCTCCTCGACTCCGTCAGCTAAACCTGTCCCCGCCTATTTTTGTATCTTCATAGAACTTTCCAAGAACGAAAACCATCATGGTTATTTATATATCTACTTGGGGTTTACTTCTCCCTTTAAAATGTGTATCACAAGTGAACATGAACCATCCTGCCATGTCATCACCAATGTCCAAAGCTTAGGAGACACAGCCTCCATGATTCTGAAAGTAATTTACTCATCTTGAGCATCACGCGATGCATCTGAAAAGCATCAGCTAGGGAAGAGTGAAGATAGTTGGTGCACGAAAGCCCACCCCGTCTCTGAGGGGACCACACCAGCTGTGGAGAGTCTCATACAAACACCATAGGTGAGATTCAGATTTAATTAGCACAAATTAAACCTTCAGTAGATGCCTGCAGCTATCACACACACGGTCCCACAAAATCACTTTTATCATTTCCATTGTGCAAAGGAGAGAGATCCGAAGCTCAGTGCTCTGTTCACGGTCATGTAGCCAGTCAGTGTCCAAGACACACATGGAGTTTGTACCCAACACCACTGATGCCAAGCTCATCCTGTACCAAGCTAATTGGTGTCCGCCTGCCATGGTGGTAGCCTAAGGAGAATAAAGAAATTGCAGTCTTACTTTGAAGCACAGAGATACCATCCTGGGTCATCAGCACTGCTCTCTGATCTGTAGAAGTGGGACCGGAGGGTAATGAAGGTTTCATCTAAGAGTACACTAAGACTCTTCCAAGATCGGTGGTTCTGTGTGCTTCCCCAACATGTTGTCAGTCCCAGATATGTCTGGACACAGGAGAAGGTTGGACAGGCAGCGATGCCATCAGGGTAGCCCAAGTAATTACTTAAAAAATGGACAGCATAGCATGTCTCTGGAACTGGCAAACAGCCTGGTTGAGCAGTCAGAGAGTGGGTGTTACTTTTTTTCTTTTTTGCCTCTTCCAAATACAAGCTGAGCAAGCAGGTGATACTGCATGCAAGAGGGGATTCTAAAATCAGATCAACTCAAGGCAGGCGTCAGGTGCCATACTGACAAATCTGACCCTCACTAGGTAACACTAATGAGCAACAGCAAGAGCTATTTTCGTATCAGAGTCTGATAGGAGGAGGAAGTTGGAGGGAGATGATATAATCTAAATTGTTCTAGAATGTTTGAGTGGTTCCATCTAAAGCAGGGAGGTCCATTTGGAAAATATGTTTTCCCATCACTGCCCACTCAGATGAAGTAATCATTTATTAAAGGTTTTCTGAGAGGAATCCTGAGACATAATAACTGAACAAAGGGAGTGGGTGAGGGGCACTCAGAGCGGATTTCAGCATCCTTAAAATGAAGGGAGCATATAGTACCCAGGCAAGGTAACTATCAGTTTGTAGAAACTTTTCATTATCTTTTAATAAAAATTTTCCATGTGCTTTTTTGAAGTCGTCTTTTGTATAGTATTCTTGGCAAAGTGGAGGAGACACTGGAGATAATGAGCTTGGGGACTTGTCCGAGAGGTGTGATTATGAGAGCCTGCAATAAGTCATAGGGGGAGGGGTAAAGCAGAGAGAAAGTCAGCAAGATTCCAAAGCTGGGAGATTGGAAGACTATGGCTGCCAAGCAGCAAGAACGGGAAGACCTCCTCAGCAAGCTGGAAGCCAAAAACTGCCTGAAGTGCAAAGTAGACCAAAGCTGCGTAACATTAGAAATCAGAAGCACGTGCTGATGGTGACTGTTGCTCCTTCTCCAGTGGCCCAAGCCTCTCTGTGCACAGATGGCATGCCTCCTTCTATAAGCTGACCCTTCCCTGGCTCTGTTCCAACCTACCAAGCCAAACCTCTTGCTTGCTGGCCTCTGGGGGCCCCCTGTGGATATCAGCCCACATGGAAAGCTGGGTTCAGACATCCTCACTGTGAAAGCAACACTTTTCTCCATTTAAAAGAAAGAAAATTCTTTCTTATTTCTCTAGTGTCCCACTCCCTGGACCCCGCTTCCCCGTGCAAGGAGTGAGTGCCCACAATACTTCCAAAGGAGCAGGAATTCCTACACAAACTGGGGTTTTATTTTCACTATTTGGTTTTTGTATTTTTAAAATTTTTGCCTTGCTGCTGCTGACTTTCTCCTCCAATTGGCCCTGCCCCTGCAGATATAATGTCTCCAGGCAGACGTTGGAAAGCAAGCACATCTACCTAAGTCAGATCCCCGCCCCCTCAAAACCAGATTGTTTTCTCCTCCCCTGAGGCCCAGACTAACATTCATGTTGCCATAGCAGCCAAGCTCCACTTCCAAGCCATGCCCTCGTCTCCTCTTCCATCCATCTCTTCTCTGTATTCAAAATTCCCTTCTCTTGCTTATATTTTCTTCTTCTCATGTCTTAATCACCTCTCTTTTTCCTTCCTTCACTCTTTTGTTTATGTTTCTTTCATCTTTAATTCAACTAGTTCTATTAAATATTTATACATAAATCCTCTTCTTTGAGTCTGATTGTTTGCTTACACTTTTCTCCCAATCTCCCTACTATTTCTTTCTACTTTCTATGTCTCATTTTCTTGTGAAATATATTTACACAATATCTATTATGTATTATTATTCCCCCTGCAATATATATTTCCCATTATTTTTACAAATGTTTGATTCTATTCAAAATGACCCATTACTACTATGGTTACTACTTTCATTTTACCCTTCCTCTCCTTCTTCTGCACCTTCCCCACTTAGCCATTTCTTTTTATTTTTCTCTATTTCCTCACCATATGTTTTCGGTTCCCATTAGACTTCTTCCCCATAACTTGATAGAATCAATTACCTCCCACACGACCCAGTAGCACACACACACACACACACACACACACACACACCACTATAGCTGCACTACAATGCCACAGAAACAATAGTAAATGCCAGCACACCCAAAGAAACAAGAAAAATAAATACAACAACCAAAAATCACCCCAAATCAATAGAGTAATCTGAAAATGGAGCCCAGAATGTCAGAACTTGAACATAAAAGAATCATGTTTAGGTGTCTACAAGAGATTGCAATCAACAAAGAAAGCAATGGAAAAGCCAGAGAATGACATGGGATACATCAGGTGTAAAAACTTACATCTCACTGGGATTCCAGAAAGAGCAAAGCAAAGGAGTACAACTAGGAAATAAGAACAGCCACCTCTAAAGAACACATGGGCAGGACAAGCTTGCACTTCTCAGCGGACACTATGCAGCCAAAATACAGTGAAGTTCCAGATACCAAATCCGGAAAGAAAAAAATTGCCAACCAATATTCCTATCTCCAGCAAAATCATCTCTCAATTACAAGGGAAAAAATAAGACTTTACAGACAAAAATGAACTTATTTTGTAAAAACAAGACCAGTATTACAAGTAATATTAATGGAACCCTATGGACAGAGCATTAACAACAGCAGACAAACCTCAGAGCAACACGTAGGTCACCATCACCCAAAACCAGTTCAATGAAAGGAACATTCAAAACAAGACAGAATCAGGTGAAAAACAAAGACATCAAAGAAAACCAAAAACGAAAAAAATAAACCAACAAACTAAAATACAACAAAGGACAGCAACAAACTCACATATAATAAACAAAATTACATAACATCAACACTGAATATCAATGGATTAAATGCAGCAAACGAGACAGAGTGTAGCAAATAGGATTGGAGTATGGGGAGAGGGAAACATTTATATATTGCCTATCAGAGACACATAAAGACAAAAATAGCTCCCAAATCAAAGGATATGGAAAATTTTCAGGCCGAAGGCAATCATAAGGAACTTGGGTTAGCAATACTAATCTCTGCTAAAATAGACTATAAGGAAACTAATGTAAGAGATAATAATGGGCATTACAATAATGATTAATGGAATGATAAATAGGATATAAACATATTAAATATATATGTTCCCATTGAAAGACCCTGAAATTCCATCAATGAAACTGTCATACAGCTGAAGATATAGACCATTTGACCATAAGACTAGGAAACTTCAATACAGCCTTCAAAGAAACCCACTAATGAAACAGAAGATCTAGACAACACAAGCAAAGAGCTCAAATTCTAAGGCATATACGGGGGATTCTACCTAACTTCAAACTGCACAGTATACATTTTTCACCAGTGCACATGATATGTACACTAGAATAGACCATATGTTAGGCCATAAGCAGCGCTTCTCAACTTGTGAGTCTCGACTCCTTTATGAAGTAGCAACAAAAATAGTTTTATGGCTGGGTGTCACCACAGCACGAGGAACTGTATTAAAGGGTCGCAGTATTAGCAAGGTTGAGAACCACTGCCATAAAGCAAGCCTTAACAAATTAGGAAACATTGAGATTCTACAATTCATTTTATCAGATCAAAATGCTATACAAATAGAGAGCAACAAGAGAAAGAACAAGAGCATAAAGCCAAACACACGGAGACTGAGCAACATACTACTTAAAAAAAACTGGGGGGGGGGGGCCCAGACAGCCTCTCTCATCAGGGCCACAGGGATGCTAAGACCAACACCTGTAACCTCCCTGACAATGTTGCCCTGGGTCAACCTTCTGCTGCCACCACAGCAGCCTCTACTGTGAAGCACACAGCTCTCCTATGTCCAGGCACACTGTAAGCAACGAGGATCTTTCACACAGGGCATTCGAATCTTTCCCTGGGCCACATCTTATGGAATATAGAGGAAAAGTTCCCTTGGGGCTGATCCCTGAGGAATGCTTCCAGTTCCTTTATCCTAAAACTAGTGTCACAGGCTCTTACATGCTCAGAACTGGGTTTATCTCATATTTTCTATCCAACGCAATGTATGTGGTCACCTGAGAAACTTTCTCTACCGTATCTACAATAGGCTTACTCCTCTATATAATTAAAAACATATGGTGCCTCCATTAGGCAATTTTCTGATAAACTCAATGAGGAGAGCATTGCCCAGCCAGAAGAGGTGAAGCAGACCTGCATGACATGCAGCTGACTTTGAGAAGGCGCAGCAGGCACTGGTCCAGAAACCCCATGACATTTCTGAGGTTCAGAGAAGTAATATCGCTATGGCCTTGGAGCTTTCTTACTGGGAATGGCTGCACAAAGCACCCAAGGAGGTAAAGAATCACCTGGACTGTCATATATCTGGGCAAAATTTGTCACGCTGAAAGGAACAAGAGTACATGACCAACTGGGTGCAGAAGAATGCGGTTCAAAGCATCTCCACACAGCAGGAAAAGGAAGCGATTGCCAAGTGCATTCAAGACCTAAAAGCTTCTTTCAAATAGAACTCAAGCACAGCCCGTTATGTTAATGTGTCTATACCAATTGAGACAGCTAAAATTGACTAAATAGAAACTTGTTTGTGATAAAATCATTCTTTGAATATTTCTATCTACTCAAATTACAGTTCAACCTTAAAATGAAGTTGGAGTTCTATATATTGAGAGCATAAAACACAATTATTGGCTTATAAGATGTTTTTAACTATTCTTATTCTGTATTTTAAGTTGTTCCATGATTGCTTTAATAACCAGTTTGGTTCTAATGACATTGCGTATCCAACTAAAGACTACTATGTTTAGTTTATATTTATCATTAACTCTCCCATCTTGCAATAAAATAACAACTAAAACATGGCCCCCCAAAAAGGGAAAAATACCATTACCAGTAGATCAAATAAAGGATGAAATTGCTAAATCCTTTGAAACAAATGATAAGGATAACACAACATACCAAAACATTTGGGACACAGCAAAAGTAGTTATCAGAGGTCAATTTATAGTAATCAACAAATACATGAGAAAAGAAGAGAAATCCAAAATCAACACAAACCCTCCAACAACCAGAACAAAAAAAACAATACAAATCATCACCAACTGGAGAAATCATAAAGAATAGAGCAGAAATAAATGAACAGGAAAAATAAAACAAGAGTTGGCTTATTGAAAATATTAACAAAATTGACAAACAACTGGAAAATATAAACTAAAAAAGAGGATGTAGATATCTACATTTAGATATGGAAATGGCGACATCCCAACAGATTCAAATGATATAAAGATACTACTATGAAAGACTACTCCAACAAATTTGATAACCTCAAAGAACTGTATGAATATCTAGAAATACACCACTTATGTAAATTAATGAACACAACTTAAAAACACCTCAAAAGACGTAGCATTAGAAGAAATAGAGGTCATCAAGCAATTCCCAACCAAGAAAATCCCAAGACCAGATGGCTTCACAGGTGAATTCTACAAAAAGTAAAAAGACCCCAAAGAATCAAAACGACTAAAGAAGAACAACGAAGTAAGAGCCCTCGCACTTCCTGAATTTTCAGCATACAGCACAGCTGTGTTAGTAACAGCAGCTTGCTTTTGGCACAAAGACAGACACATACGCCAATGAAAAAGAACTGAGAACCAAAGTATAAATCATCTACCTACAGAAGTCAAATGATTTGCCAAGAACTTTCTAAAAACTAGACACCTAGGTGCATCTAAAGGTTTAACCAAAAAAGGAAAACTCAATGACGCTTTAAGATTATTCAGACAGTATTTGCTCAAAAACAAAGGGGGAACTGATTACAAGGATCCACATGTGACCTCTTCCCTGGAGAGGGACAGCAGAGAAGGGGGGAAGGGAGACTCCGGATAGGGCAAGATATGACAAAATAACGGTGTATAAATTACCAAGGGCACATGAGGGAGGGAGCAAAGGGGAGGGAGGGGGAAAAAAAAAGAGGACCTGGTGCAAGGGGCTTAAGTGGAGAGCAAATGCCTTGAGAATGATTGGGGCAGGGAATGTATGGATGTGCTTTATACAATTGATGTATGTATATGTATGGATTGTGATAAGAGTTGTATGAGCCCCTAATAAAATGTAAAAAAAGAAAAGAGGAGAAAACAAAACAAAAAAGAAAACAAAGTTCTGAAAGCAAGAATGGGGAGGAAGGATAGGGAGATTGAAAAATATAGGAATAAAGTGGGGTACATGGTGCTGCATTATGGGGATTGTAATCAATAACATGAAACTAAATTTGTATAACTTGTTGAATAGAACACTGGTTTGCTCTTTCAATAGGTTCTGTATGTTAATCGGGTGGCTAGTTCCACGAGTATGCTGTGAAAATTCATTGAACTACATCTTTGTGCTAGATGTATATTTTCTGTATGCTTGTCACACATCAAAGAAAAGTTGAAAGGTATATTTTATGTAAATAATATCTATCTTTGTACATAGTATCTACTTATATATAATACCTGTCTTTATATATATTGAAACCCAAATCCAACAAAATGATATTTTGAGAACTTCCCCAAACTGATCTCTTCTTATCTGCAGAACCCAGAAGTCTTACAGGAATCTCTCTGGCTCTCTGAGTGGTCATGCTGTTGTTAGTTGTCATTTGGTTGATCTCTCATTCAAGCTGACCCAGTCCCAATAGAGGAAGCATTGCCTGGTCCTTCATCATCTTCATGGTAATTAGTTGAGGATTGGACCATTTATCCCTAGGAATTTAATTGACTGATTTTTTTGAAGTACATATCACTAGGCCTTTCTAGTCTTAATCTAACGCCCCACTAAAACATGTTTCTTAGCATAGCAACTCATGTCATCACTGAAAATGGGTAGTGGCTTCGCATGAGCTGTATTGGCCATGAATCTAACCTTGGTCACCTACATGAAAGGCAAAAATTCTGCCATTGCCCCATCACTCCCCTCTTTTCTCAAGGCCATACACACGTCATATTTCAAGGGATTGAGGATCTCTACCTAATCCAGTGTGTGCAACAATTTGGTTGTTTCTGTCTGACATGCCCAGAGTCTACCGCTCTATTTAAACTAACAATTTGAGTTGGTAATGCAATACCTTTGCAAGGACAGAAAATGCAGGCCTTGGGGCGTGGTGTCCCACTTCAACTGAGAGATGCTAGGTAATTTCAGATAATAGCCCTGGTCCTGGTATATGGGTAACTCAGCTGGAATGAAGTCATAGCAGGAAAAGCTATGCATGCTGGTCAGTGGGATTATTGGCATTGTGGTTGTTGTGAATAATAATATTATAAATTATAATATTGCATTTTGCCCCCTAACTTGGAGGTGCATTTGCAGCACAAAAATAGCATGCAGAAGACTTCCAATATTTTTGCCAATTTGACTTTAGTAAAAATAAGTATACTTATACATAAACTAGATTGGTTTGGGCAGTGATCTCAATAGATAGATAGATAGATAGATAGATAGATAGATAGATAGATAGATAGATAGATAGGAGAGGGGTTACTTCTCAGCTTTGCATCATCAATGGTTTCCATGCTATTCTGGGTTGACTAGAAAAATGAATTCATGAACACTCATTTGTATATAAGAAAGAACTTTATATCAAAGGATAATTATATATTAAGAACACATCACAGCCCAGTACAGTTTAAGCCCATAAGTTTGATATTAGCCCTTATGTCCAATACCAGTCTATAAATTCCTCTTTAGACTCACTCAACACATGCAATGACACTGAATGCAGGAAGATCACAGGCCAGTGGGTGGAAAATCTTGTGGCTCCAGTGGTGGTGGAAACAACTCATCTTAGCATTGGCATGGGTCTCCACGTGGCTCCTCCACCTCCATCAGGATAGCTCCATGTGTCTTGTCAACAGGAATGTCTCACAGGGAGTGTCTGTGTGCCACCTCCAGAGAGCTATTTACCTCCATGGTGCCTCCAAATGTGGTCATCAAGCTGTGACCTGATTGGCAAGCTAGACTCCACCCCTTCACAAATTGACACCAGATTATGTAACTACCGCAGTTTCTGAAGGCAAAACCTATATACTCACTAATTTAGGCCTCTGTTCTGGTCTTGGGACTCAGAGTTTGCTATTTTTCTGTGCTTTCTGTGGAGGAAAGGCCATAAGGAAGCTATAATTACCTGACTTAAAAACTAGCTCCCAGGTGTATAGTTACATTGATGGAAATGAAACCACAAGGATGAGGGTTCTGGAGAGCCTCTTGACGGAAGACTGGTCAGGTTGCCGTTGATCAGAACAACAGTGGAGGGAACAGCCTCTGTGTACACACTCAGAAGACAGATCCCAGGTCCAGCTTCCCCTCTGCCCATGGCAAAGGTGACCTTGAGCATGGGTTGGGGAAAGACAAAGATAGACTGGGGGCCTAGCTTACCCTCCCTGCCCTGGAAGCTCTAGGCCAGCCTGTTACTCAGCGTGCCAGTCCCTCCAGAGACACTTTTGGTCTCACCAAACAATGAGCAGCGCTCCAGGACTCAGTGCCAGTAGGCCTCGGTGGGGAGGTCAGCTGAGGAAACAGTGAAGTGTCAGAACAAGGAGAGGGGGAAAAAAGATGGGAGAAGGAAAAGGGAAGGAAGACAGAAAATGGGAGTAAAGAAAAGGAGGAAGGAAACAGCGAGACTTCTGTTTAAGTAGCTTTGTACTCACACTCACTGAATATTTTTATTCCCCTATTAAATGGGGGGATGAAGAGTATTTGCTACCTGCCAGAAACTGTTCTAATTGCTTCGTATGTGTTAGATCTTTCCATCCTGTTAGCTGGATCCCATTACTATTTCCCTTTGACAGATGGCAAAAGTCACAACCAGTAACTTTGCAGGGCTAGATTAACATGCGGTCTAGCCCCATTCTCATTCATGACATTCCAAAGAACAGGACAGAAAGGAACTTCCAGGGCCCTGTAAACAGATGGGACATTGTCACACTCTATGCACATCCACCTCCATACTGGGAAGTGGGGGGTGCCCTACTGATGCGCTTCTCTAGCCCCCACCCTCCACTTGCAAAACTCTCCTCTCCTATGACTAGCACGTCTGTAGTGCCTCCCCCTAAGCTAAGTTCGTCGTCTGTGCTCCCAAGGCCCTTCTTTTTTTTTTTTTAAACGTTTTATTAGGGGCTCATACAACTCTTATCACAGTCCATACATATACATACATCAATTGTATAAAGCACATCTGTACATTCTTTGCCCTAATCATTTTCTTTTCTTTCTTTCTTTTCCCTTTTCTTTTTTTACATTTTATTAGGGACTCATACAACTCTTATCACAATCCATACATATACATACATCAATTGTATAAAGCACATCTGTACATTCTTTGCCCTAATCATTTTCTTTTCTTTCTTTCTTTTCCCTTTTCTTTTTTTACATTTTATTAGGGACTCATACAACTCTTATCACAATCCATACATATACATACATCAATTGTATAAAGCACATCCATACATTCCCCGCCCCAATCATTCTCAAAGCATTTGCTCTCCACTTAAGCCCTTTGCATCAGGTCCTCTTTTTTTTCCCCCTCCCTCCCCGCTCCCCCCTCCCTCATGTGCCCTTTTTAATTTATACATCATTATTTTGTCATATCTTGCTCTATCCGGAGTCTCCCTTCCCCCCCCTTCTCTGTCGTCCCTCTCCCAGGGAGGAGATCACAAGTGGATCCCTGTAATCAGTTCCCCCTTTCCAACCCACTCACCCTATGCTCTCCCAGCATCGCCCCTCACACCCTTGGTCCTGAAGGTATCATCCACCCTGGATTCCCTGTGCCTCCAGCCCTCATATGTACCAGTGTACAACCTCTGCCCTATTCAGCCCTGCAAGGTAGAATTCGGATCATGGTAGTTGGGGGGAGGAAGCATCCAGGATCTGGGGGAAAGCTGTGCTCTTCGTCGGTACTACCTTGCACCCTGACTGACCCATCTCCTCTCCTAAGCCCCTCTATGAGGGGATCTCCAGGTGCCGACTCTTGGGCCTTGGGTCTCCACTCTGCACTTCCCCCTGCATTCAATGTGGTATATATATAAATATATATATATATATATATATATATATATATATATATATATATATACACACATACACACACACATTCTTTTTTTTGCATGATGCCTTATACTTGGTCCCTTTGACACCTCGTGATCGCACTGGCTGGTGTGCTTCTTCCATGTGGGCTTTTTTGCTTCTGAGCTAGATGGCCGCTTGTTTATCTTCAAGCCTTTAAGACCCCAGACACTATCTCTTTTGATAGCCGGGCACCATCCGCTTTCTTCGCCACATTTGCTTATGCACCCATTTGTCTTCAGCAATCCTATCATGGAGGTGTGCAGCCAATGATATGATGATTTTTTGTTCTTTGATGCCTGCTAACTGATCCCTTTGGGATCACTCGCTTACTCAGGCTGGTGTGTTCTTCCATGTGGGCTTTGTTGCTTCTGAGCTAGATGGCCGCTTGTTTATCTTTAAGCCTTTAAGACCCCAGTCACTATCTCTTTTGATAGCCGGGCACCATCAGCTTTCTTCACCACATTTACTTGTTCACCCACTTTGACTTCAGCAGTTGTGTCGGGAGAGTGAGCATCATAGAGTACCAAATTAATAAAAGAAGGTATTCATACATTGAGGGAGTGTTTGAGTAGAGGCCCAAGGTCCTTCCGCCACCTTAATATTAAACCTATAAATGTAGATAATAAGATCTATTTCCCCATCCTCATATATATGTTTGCATGTACACGTCTTTGTCTAGACCTCCATAAATGTCCCTTGACTCCCAACTCCTTCCTCCATCTCCCTTGACTTTCCTCCTGCCCCACCACCATGCTCCATCCCCACCTGGGCTACAGCTATACCTCTTCTCTACGCAACCTTACCCTTCCCAAGGCCCTTCTACTGCCAGAGACACTGCTTCTACGCCCTGCATATCATTCCTCCCTCTGAATTTATTGCTGCTGGAGCGATGGGACTCTGCAATACCTGGCACAGCAAAAAGAAAATCAAGAAATGGGATCAAAGATGCAACCTTTGATGTTAGAATAGAAAAAGGTTTTGTCTACACAGCCAGAACCTGAAGGAAACCTCTTTGGCACGATGGATCTCAACAGCCCCCAAACATCAATTCTGGGCCAGTGCCTGTAACCACCACCCTTAGAGGGCCACTGATTCTCCAGGAGAATCATGATGAATCCTTTTCATTGTTACCTGGGTTTTCCATGGCATGGAGGGTGAGGAGAGGGCTAATGCGTGTGGCCAAGGTGCCAGGCCTGATTTGTCATTATCACCTGTATTTCAGGATGGAGAGATCCACTCAGTGACCTTGTCATCAGGTCCCACGTCCATGTGGATCACAACCAGGCAAGAGTGAAAACACCATCCCAACTCCTAGTTGGGCACAAGATATTTCCCTCCCAGTTCCTGCTCCAAACCTTTCAGACTGCCTGATGTCTGCATTGGCATGGAATCCAGTCCTCCATGTCCGGGCTCCCTCTGATGCAGCCCTTTCTACAAGCCCCTGACCTAGGTAAACAGATAATGACCCTCACTCACATTGCAAAGCTGCTGCATTTGGTTTTTGGTTGTTTGTTTTCTTTTTAATAAAACAGGATCCAAAAAGAGAGCCTAAAAAGGAACGAAAGGCCCTTCTTGAGTTACAACAGGCATCCTCTAATCTAATCATCACTCCCATCCTCCCCCATCACTACCCCCCTGCTTCCGCGCCCTGCAAGTTTGTAGGCATTTTATCAAAATGAACATGTTGTTCATTCAGCCAGCTCCCTTACTCTCAGGCCAATACATAATTTATTTGAAAGTTGATTTGGTTGGCTACGCTTCCATAATTAAAGACTACTCTCCACAATTTATTGGTGAAAATGGAGACTAGCCATTTTGAGTGTGAACTCAAATAGGAGAACTCAGAGAACCACTGGCCCCTCTGAATCAGAGAAGGCCATGTCCAGTTCTTTCAACTCATGCTTGCCTCTCTCTACAGCAGGTCTAGCTACAGCAAGCCTCAATCTGTCAGGAGGCTGAGCTGCCAGGCCTCCCACCAACCAGCATGGACATCCTAAGTAGCTCAAGATTCCTGGAACATACCACCCATTATGGCATGTGGCCAGGCCTGGCTAAAACTCACTCAGCCCAAAAATAGAAGCTTCAGCCCTCTCTCCACACTCACTTGCTTCTTCCTATTCATGGAACCTGCCAGACTTATTCCCAACTCACTCAGACCATTGACTTGCCTGTGTTTTCCCCTGATATCTGCTAAGCTACCCCCCTTACTGCTTTTAGGTTGCTGCTCATATATATAATTTTCTCCCCAACTCTCCTACCATACTACAGAAAATAGCACACATGATTGATTACAAAGTAGCCCTATTCTTCTTCCACTCTTTCATTTTCTTCCCTGCATTTATCATGATCTGCTATACAGTATATTTTGTTTATTATTGCTCTCCCTCGCCTAAAGTATAAGCTCAATGGAGACAGACCTATTTGGTCTCTGCTATTTCACTATACATAGAAGAGTGATTGACACATAAATAAATTCAGTAAATTTTAAATAAACAAATTAATGAAAGCTTGAAATTATTCTTGGTTTTCCAAGAAGGAGGTAAAAAGTCTGAAATTCTTTACTACTAGAAATAAGATTATAAACTATCTTTGCTTCACATGTAGGCCACCCTGACCTCTCTGACAGATTGAACTGTATTCCCTGAAACATACATATCAGAATTCCAAATGCTGTATCTGTGGAGGAATACCTGTGTGGAGACAAACAGCTACACACTCAACTACCAACCAAAGTTTGGCTGTATAAACGCACCCAGAGGTTACTCAGAAAATAAGCCTGGGGATAAGCTTCCCAAACTCTTTGGTGTGCTGGGTCTACTCTGTACATATGGCATTTCTAAGAGTCAGCATCAGCTCAACAGCAATCGTTTCTACATCTTTTGATAACATATAATACAATGTAATCACTTTCCACAATTGAATATTAAGTTAATGAAACCATGCCAATATAATCATGTCCAAATTATAAACAGAAGAGATTAGACAGAGATGAGTTCATACTAGGTAAGACAGACCCATCGAAGAATCACCAAGAAAGAATCAAGAACTATAGACAAGAAAGGAGTTAACATGGCCAAAACCCCGAGTCAGACCTATAAGCTACAGAACTGTGGAAAAATATAATTCTGTTCTTCAAACTTATCCATTTCTAAAATTTGTGTTACAGCAGTACTTGTTGTTGTTATTAGGTGTCATCAAATTAGCACCAACTCGTAGTGACCCAATTCACAACAAAATGAAACACTGCCGGTCCTGCATCATCCTGACAATTTTCCTTCTAGCTGAGCCCTTTTTTGCAGCCACTGTGTCAATCCATTCTGTAGAAGGCCTTTCTCTTTTGGGATTCCCCTCTACTTTTCTGAGCATGATGTCCTTCCTTTACCCCTCACCCCCAGCTAAGTGTGGTAGACACCCAGTAAGCATCTTTTAAAAGATAATTAGCAAGCACACACACTACCTGGGGATCCATTGCTGCCCTGCCCAATCTGCTCTGTTGCATTTAATAACTAATGATATTAATGACCATTGAATAATAATACTAATAACCACCAACACTAAGATGATTGCTGAAGGTAAGAACTTTACATGCTTTATCACATGAGCCCTTAAACAAATCTCCATCCTGACCCAAGCCAGAAGCAGAAAGGCCATGCCCAATGACGAGGATCTGGAGTCACTCTGTGCAGCCACCAATAACGTCTTCTGCTCAAGCCGGTCCTGTTTCTGGTTGCAGGCCTCAGACCATGGGGGGAAAAGGCAAAGATGGATGCATATTCTCTTGGTGCTTTCCCAGCCATCTCAAAAATCATGTCTAGTTTGCCTGGGTTTCTGTTTAGCCCTTGATGCCCTTCCCCAGAGCTTGAAATCATATCCTTGACCTCCTACCTATTCTTTGAATTCAAGCCTACTCCTCTCACTTTCTTTTTAGAATTAGGATATGGTTTTTAGTCTGATGATGGCAGTCATTACTATCCACAGATTCCTATTAACAGGACGCCCCACACACCATCAAGGACATAGAAGTGCATTACCCAATTCCCCCTAAAAGCATGGAATTGACTCTGCTGCCGATGCAGCCTTCTGCTGACCACCTCTTCAGAGAACTCTGAGAGCTTCACAGATCTGCCTCAATCACGAGCTCTACCTTTGCAGGATAGCCTATGGTCAACAATAGATGAAGGTAAGGGTGTAAAATAATTTAACTTGTCCCATGTTGGATAACTCCGGTGGGCCAAATCCACTTCTGTGAGCCCACAAGTCTGCCAAGATTGTCACGAATCCTTCATTGTAAGACAACTTTTCCTTTACCCAACTGGCTTCCTCTCCTCTCCCACAAAGAGGTGTCTGACTCAAAGCCTGTCTCCAATAAATATCCTACATAATAAATTCCTAGTCCAAGTTGGCTTCCTGTTTATCCCAACCTGCATCAACCATCCCAATAAAACTCAATGTTTTCCTTGAAACTGTGATAGAACTACTGGCTTTTCTCTCTGGACATAGGCTAAAGGCCCTGCACTCACACAATTCATTCTATCACTGGACACGGGATACAGGCTGGATGTTTTAGAGGCAAGATAAGTTGAAGACACTAAAAGTCAATTAGTTTGGTTTGTTCCATTCAGGACTCAGTAGCCACACCGATGGAGACTTGATGACCAATAACAAGCCATCCCTGCCACTCTGCCCAGGATCAATTATTATGAGCCGAAGGTTGACTGCTTCCCCCAACGAAGGCCCTCATTGCTTACTGCTTTAACAAAGTACATCTCCTGACCTAGAGAGAAGCATGAGGCCACATCTTGTGTTATAGCTCCCCGGGAGTTTTCCATGCTTACCACGACCTTCCATTTCTAATGGTTTCCATCTTCTGTTGCTGAGAATCCTACCCTGAAATTACAAGAGGAAGCCCGATTTGTGTAAGGAACACATCTAAGCATCTGTGTAGTCTCTTAGGGTTCCTTGGATACAACCCAAGCCTGTGTTGGGGAAAGAAGTGAAGACAAAAGAAGTTAGATGGAGCTCTTATCTTCCAGAGGGTCGAGTTTCCAATAAGGCCAAGGGATCACAGTCTACAGCCACAGCCAGAAGAACCAGAGATCTCAATGAGTCAACCAATAAGCATCCACTGAGCATTGATCCTGAATCAAGTAGGCTCACGGGGGATGTTCAGACAAAGGAACTCAGTAGAAAGAACAGGAAGCTGGGATAGGAGATAAACACAAAGCCATGAAGTAGACAAGGAGCAAGGGAGTTCTGGCCAGGTGAGAACGCAGCACATGAGGCAAGCTGCTATTTACCAGGCCAGGAGGTTGCGTGCCTCGTAATAAGAGATGCCTGTCATTTTGTCCAGGAGCCCCTGATACAAGCCTTGTGCATCAAGGAACAGACTAGAGACTCTAGACATTGGATATCAAATGGGGGTGTTACACAGGATTCAGGTATCACAATCACATTGTTAGAGTATCTTTGGAGGGAATCCCTTTATAATTCTTGCTTTCCCTCCACCATCTTCACATAACAGTCAGTTATTTAATATATGGAAATATTTATTATGCTATTCAGGACCAAATAATTGGTTTGATTTATGAATCACAAACCCATCAAGAGCAAAGATCTGCCTCCTCTTTTATCACTCCAACAACCGGTAGGGATTTCTTGCAGTTGAGTAAGCATAAATGAAATTATGTTCACCTACCGATTTTGAAATCTTCTCCTGGGATGTGATGCTGGAATAGTGGACACTGGCCATCCTGTACTATTTCAAACAGCTTAATGATAATTATACATGTGCCCTCACCAAGGCTGCATGAATAAACTAAAATGTCAAATGTCTTTGCTTTAGCTGCTCTTCTATCAACTCTGCAGGTCTCATAAGCATGAACCACATGCCAATTAGAATCTCTGATGGTCAAGTATAAATGTCTTTGTTTCATAAAAATGAAACAATGAGCTCATTTTTGTTTAAATTCTCTTTAGAAGATATAATTATTTAAAACTTAATATCTATGAAGCAGCGGGGTGGATTGTTAAAAGAGATCCTCCCAAAAGATTGCTTCCTTTCATTTTAACAGAACAAAACCAAAGGCATAGTTTCATTGCACTGATCTGGAATTTCCTACTGGAATGAAAATTTCAGAAAGTCTTGGACATCATTCTATTTGTCAAAACTGCATATGCATGCGTGCTTGCATGCACACACACAGACACACACAAGCATAATCTGAAAGACAAAGGATCTCAAGAGTGATGGTGTCTGCAGGCACTTCTAAATAATATGAGTCTTTACATATTCTAAAGGAAGGAGCCGCCAGCAATAGCCTCCCTGGCACCAAGCTTTGGAGAAGTCAGTGGTCAAGGGCCAGGAAGTTAGCTGCTTTCAATAATACAGTCACAAATACAGGCTTGCCAAAACAGTCTCAGTTTTAGGAATGCCATTCTCCTTCTGTCGGGTCAAAGTCTGAGGTCACTACAAAAGCACACCTCAGATACATACAGTGAGTGAAACAACCCATTGCTCACATAGAGAAGAGAATGCAAAGTCAACTTGAATGGTGGGCACCCACAGTCAACAAACGACTTTCTAGAGTAGACACAGATTGGTGGTCTACACATTCCCTTCAAATGTTTTAGGTGAGGGATTCTGTTACTATGGAAGTTACATATTCTCCTGTCAACTTGCGAAGGGGAGGAGTCTAGCCTATCAATTAGACCATAGCCAATGAGGGCTCCGTGTAGGCATGGCCTTCTTCTGAGGATTCTGGGAACTCCTGTATTCCTCCCTAGAGGCAGGACACACAGATTCTCTGCTTTGTGTTCCTGATGACAAGACACATGGAGTTATGCTAGTGCCCTGGAGCTGGAGGACCCACGTGGAGACCCACGCCAGCGCTGAGATGCTTATACCGCCACTGGATCCACAAAACTGGTCACCCACTGGCCTGTGATTGTCCTGCAGTAGGCGCCATTGCATGTGTTGCGTGAGTCTGAAGAGGAATTTATAAATTGGTATAAGACAGATGGACTAAAATTGGATTTATGCACTTGATCTGGACTGGGCTGGGATCTTTTCTCAATGTACAATTGCTCTTTTATATAAAGTTCTCTCTTACACACCTGAGTGTCTCTGGATTTGTTTCTCTGGTCAACCCAGACTAACCCAGCTGCCTAACTGCAGAAGCAGACACATGCATAAGCAGAACAAATGGATACTCATTAGGCCCCAAACAGGTTAGGAGGTTCTCTGATAAGGAAGAAGGGAGAAAAGGAAATAAATAAATAAACAAGTTAATAAATAAATAAAGCAGAATGGGGGATAGTTGGTTCTTGGCTTTCGGTATTAGGGAATGTTCTGGGCCTACGGTTTGCGATTAGGTGACTTGAGCGAGAAGCACAACATTGTAATAAATAGCAATAAGAAGGAAGTTATCAAAAAATGAGGCAGGGGAAGACACCCTAAGGTATGGAAGAGTTAAACACAACCAAAGTAAAAACAGCTATCTACACATTCTGTATTCGCTTTTAGTTGCTTGGATACACCCACAAGCTGAATAAGAATAGAAGAATGCCCATATACATACACATATACATGTATGTGTGTGTACACACACACACATTTTGGCAGAGGGTATTTGTGTATATGCTGCAAACACATCCATACAAGGTACAAAGTGATCAAAATTTCTTAGATATAACCAAACACCTTGAAGGAATAATTTGCTCGGCCTGAGAAGTTAGGCTCTACATAGACTCAGATTCCTCATCCTCCTTCTGTGAGCAGCCATCTGAGGGACAAACATCTGTCTCCTTTTCCAGAGGAAAGAAGAGTGATGAAAATCAAAAGACATATGGAAATAATTTGTCTCGTGGACTAGTGAATCATGCAAACATCAATTTCTACAGTCCTAAGACCTGAAGAACCGTAAGGTTCCTGGCTACCAGTACCATCTATTCAAAAAGAAAGTCCTGAATGGAATGAGAGAAAATACTTGTTGATAGAAACTGGTAGAAGCCCCAAGATAATAGCCTTTATGTCTGGAGTTGAAGTCATACCTATGGCTCAATTTTCCATCAAAAAATGGAGACAGGTCTATAAAGGGAACCATAATGCTATGGATGTATGCACACTTAAGAATAATGAACCAAACAAGATTAAAAGGACAATATTTACATGGAGACCAAGTTCAAAAGGTTAGAAAGGAAGGACAAATGAAAAAGTGGAATAAATGAGGATACACCGAGGGGATTTCAATGGATGAGATTAAGCAAAATATGTATGATTTATTGAATACAAAACTGATGATCTGTTCTGTAAACCTTCTTCCAATTCAAAGTGAAAGTTTTTTAAAAGAACACAACAAATTAATTATTTATTGCATTTCATTGTAGATTTACATCTATCTTTTCATCAAAAGAAAAACTCAGCAAATAAACATGAATCAAAACATCAGAAAAATCCCATTGTAAGGAAATGTGCTCTGGTTTTTAGTTGGGAAAATATTCCCCATCATTATGGCTTGGGATTTTCAGAGAAGAAGGTTGGTATGGGACATCCTGGTTGTGATAAAGATGTGAGCCAAAGATGTTTCGCTTTCTCTTTCTGTGACCACATACATATTTTGCCAAAGGGTGGGTAGAGGAGCAATAATTCCCAAGAGATGGGTCCCACAGAGGGGGGAGGCCATATTTCACCTTTAGGGGTTCAGGGAAAGCTTGAAAGATTAGTCAAGGCCTAAGAGGGCAGCCTCACCCCTACAAATCATAGCCATGGAGTACCTTTGGAGTCTGATAGTCCTGATTTCTAATTCCTGCCTCCTCACTTACTAGCTGTGCAACTGAGTATCAAAGTCCCCATTTTTCCATTGGAGACAATCGTATCATTGTCATGAGTGGAAGGGTGAAATGAAAGCAACGATAATCAAAATCCAAGACAAAAAATGATTAGAAGCAGAGAGGAAAAAAAATGGGAGTTATGGCAGCTACATAATTTCCTGTCAACTTGTGAAGGGGTGGAGTCTAGCCTGTCAATCAGGTCACAGCTTGGTCACCTCATTTGGAGGCATGAAGGAGATAAATAGCTCAGTGGAAGCCTGATGCTCTCACATTCAGGTTGTCTTCCTGCTGACAAGCCACATGGAGAACCCTGATGGAACCAGAGCCCTGGAGCTGGAGGAGCCTCATGCCAGCACTGAGATGTTTTCACCGCCACAGCATCCACAAGACTTTCCACACACTGGCCTGTGAACTTCCTACATTCGGCATCATTGCAAGTGTTGCGTGAGTCTGAAGAAGAAATTAAAGACTGGTATTGGACATATGGGCTAATATCAGACTTATGGGCTTGATCTGGACTGGGCTGGGATGTTTTCTTAATATACTATTATTCTTTGATATAAAATTCTCTATTACACACATATGAGTGTCTATGACTTTGTTTCTCTAGTCAACCCAGATGAACACATTATGGTATCTTGGGAGTGGGGTACTAGAGAAACAAACCATGAAGATGGAGAGCAGATGGTTGTTTGACCTCTGTCTCTTGGTAGGTTTTCTTCTTTGGCTAGCCAGAGGTCAGATATGTCCATGCAGTTTACTTGGGTTTTCCTGGAAATAATATGGGGAATTAAAATTTTGATTATTTTGTTTGGTTTTTGTCTTTGGTTATAATCCTCTCTGAAATGGCAAAAAATGATAAATGTATATTTTGTGCTCAGGGGGCGAAATTGCCATTTGAATTTTTCAGAGACCATGCTACTTAGTGAAACTGGCTAATAGAAAGCCTGGCCCTGGCTCGAAGCCATCAGAGGCCTAATCCCATACTTCACATCAATGGAATAATTAGGTAAGATTAAGATAAGATAGATAAGGATTGAACTTGACTGTTTTAAGAATCAGAGCAGCATGTTGCTGCTTTAACTAGTTCTCTGCCTCAACTTGTAATTAGCCACCTGTGGGGCAAACCAACTCATGGATCTTATCGGTGGAGCTTGAGGTTCCTTCAAGACTCGCTTTGCGATGCTACTGGTGTGTGCATTGTTTGAGCTTAAAACTGGTGGATCCTATTGCTTTGCATTGCTTGAGTTCAATTACCCATTGGGCCTGCTTCACTAAGGTCTTGAGCTGCTGACTGTTGGTGACCCACCCTGCTTTTTGCTGGCTGTGGGTGGACTCTGACAGCATTGCCTGAGGAAAGACTTGACTGTTTGCTTCCTTGACCTTGGTCTCCGCAGCCTGTGTGAGTTGAAGGACTTCCAGTATATTCACTGCCACGAAAATGGGTTGAACTGAGCTCTCTGTACGCTGTGTGGATGGATTAGCTGTTATATTCCTTCATGCTATATAAATCTATCTGTCTGTCTATCTATCTATCTATCTATCTATCTATCTATCTATCTATCTATCTATCTATCTATCTATCTGTAATCATGAGTGGCCTGGTTTTGTTTCTCTAGAAAATCCTTCCTAATACAGGAATACAGAACATTCTAGCACATAATAGGCAAGAAAAGGCCTAGAATGGAAACTCTTGTCTATGGGTTCTTAAACCAAAGCTCTTTTTATTGTACCAAGCATTTTAAAGTAGGATCCAAACTGAACTGTAAAAAACACATGCAAAAATGTTTCTTTAATTTGATGCTTTTATTTCAATGATTAAAAAATCCTAGTGAAAGCCTATGTGGGATTCTGTGAAATGAATAAGAATGTCTATCTTATTATGCTCAAGTTTATGTATATTTTTACAAGTTTATTCTCATGTTTTTAAAACAGGGGCCAAATGATTTCATGGACTGCTGTACAAACAAGGATTTAGAGATTTTCAAATAGAGGAAGGTGGAGTGTAGATTGACTCATCACACAGGAAGTAACACACATAATGGGCTGAGCTAAAGGCACTCAAATCATGGGCACCATTTTGTATACAGGTGCCTTAAGTGAAGGCCAGTTTGCTTTATATTAAATTAGAAGACAGTGCTTACAGTAATAATAGACAGGTGATAGATACATAATATGTAGAGAGATATCAGCTAACTAGATAGATGAGAGAGAGAGAGAGAGAGAGAGAGAGAGAGAGAGAGAGAGAGAGAGAGAGAGAGAGAGAGATGATAGATAGTGTTGCCACCCAGTCCCTCTGACTCAGGGAGACCTATGTGGAACCGAACAAAATGTTCCTGGTTCTATATCATCCTCATGATCACCAGCCATGTTCAAGACCATTGCTGTGACTGATCTAAATTACTAAGGGCCTCCCTTACTCTCACTTACTCTCCACCTCTCCAAACATGATGTCCTCCTCTACTAACTGATCTCTCCTGGTGCCATGGCCATAGGAAGCTAGTTAATATTCTACTGTGATCCACAGAATTTCCATTTTTGATGTTTGAAAGTAGATTGTTAGGCCTTTTTAATTGGTATTAATATGGAAGTTCCACTGAAACCTGTCCACCATAGTTGAACCTGCTGATGTTGAGAATGTTAGATGCATAGCTTCTAGAAAACCAGCAATGTGCAAACTATCACAGTGTAAAAACCTGAAAATATACTGTCTAATAGTATATGTTTTTATAAAATATTTTCATTGGCATGTATTTCACATATCAGAGAACTTAATCATTAACCACATTAAGATTTATACAATCATCACTACAATCAATTTCAGAAGATTTTCTTCTCATACTTACTGCAAATTCACCACTTTCCCACATCCTCCACTGCTATACTCATACACAATTATCAATCCAGTTACTGTCTTTATAGATCTATATATCTTGGATTTCATATACAGAAAAAATCTAAAACACAGTTAGAAAACAAAACAAAAACAAACAATTAGACAAACCGGGGGAAAAAATTTAAATCTTAATTGAAAGCAGAAAATATCAAAAATGGAAACTTTAAAATTGACCAAAAGGGAAATCAAATGACAAGGTATTAAATTAAAAAAAAACTGCTGCCATAACTGACTTTCCAATGCACTCTGTTGGACAGCAAGACTATTCACAGCTCTGTACTGTGTTCAGAAGGGAATCACCAGAGGCTTACTCCAGGTGACGACCCTGCGAATGGATTGTGGACTTTGTGGTAGTTACATAATCTGGTGTCAATTTGTGAAGATTATTAATGAAGGGGTGGAGTCTGGCCTACCGATCAAGATATAACTAATGAGGCCTCTGTGTGAGCATGGTCTTTTCCTGAGAATTCTGTGAACACCTCTATTTTCCTCCTTGGAGGCGGGAGACACTTCTCTCTCTTGGCTCATTTCCTTGGAAACCCTCTACTGACAAGGCTGACTCCCTGCCAGACATCCCTGAGGAGAAGCCACATGGACCTACCCTGATGCAGCCAGAACTCTGGAGCTGGAGAAGCCATGTGGAAACCCCTGCCAGCATTGAGATGCTTACAATGCCACTGGATCTACAAAATGTCCTACCCACTGGCCTGGATCTTCCTGTATTTGGCATCCTTGCATATGTTTCATGAGTCTGAAGAGGACTTTATAGATTTATGTCAGATATATGGGCTAATATTGGAGTTATGGACTTGATCTGGACTGGACTGGGCTGTTTTCTCAATATCCAGCTACTCTTGTATATAAGCCTCTTTCTTATACACATATGAGTCTCTCTGGATTTGTTTCTCTAGTCTATCTGGACTAACAGACTTCCACTGTAATCCATAGATTTCTGCAAACTAAGTATTCACTATTCTGTCCTTTGTGTTTGGATTTTATATTTTACAGTCCTTGGGTCACATAGACAGACTGGTGTGCTTTTTCCATGCGGGCTTCATTGACGCTTCACAAACTGTGAAGCTGCTTGTTTGAAGACTGGACTTTAAGATCCCACACACTATTCTTTCTGAATAGCAGGTGCCACACTTTTCCCTAGAACTCATATTTTAAGTGATCTCAGTAAGAGGACAAGCATCAAGCAGTGGCGTATTATAACTAATTATTCTTAAATTGTGGCTAAAATAAGTGCGAATGTCAAACCCATTCATATATTTATGGTTTATGCATGCATGTCTCTGTTTCACAATAGAGATGCCATTATAATTTTAAGGCAAAGAGTATTATAAATCATCTCCTGAGGCATGAGGTAATTATACTGATAGTCATTAATTTACCCAATGCTTTTTTTTAATGAAGTGTCCATTCTTGTCTCTCATAATTTTTTAAAATCATTTTATTGGGGGCTCATACAATTCTTATCACAATCCATACATCCATCCATTGTGTCAAGCAATATGTACATGTGTTGCCATCATCATTCTCAAAACATTTGCCTTCTACTTGAGCCCTTAATATCAGCTGCTCATTTTCCCCCTCCCTCCCCTCTCCCCCTACCTCATGAACCCTTCATAATTCATAAATTATTATTTTGTCATATCATACACTGTCTGACATTTCCCCCCGCGCTCTCCTCTACTACTGTCCATCCCCCAGGGAGGAGGCTATATGTAGATTCTTGTAATCAATTTCCCTTTTCTACACCAGATTCCCTCCACCCCCTCAACATCCCCCCCCCACCCACCCCCAGGCATTACCACTCTCACCATTGGTCCTGAAGGAGTCATCTGTCCTGGGTTCCCTGTGTTTCCAGTTGCTATCTGTACCAATGTACATCCTCTGGTCTAGCCAGATTTAAAAGGTAAAACTGGGATCATGATGGGGGGGAGGGGAAACATTTAAGAACTAGAGGAAAGTTATATGTTTCATTGTTGCTACCGGGAACCCTGACTGGCTCATCTCCTACCCACAACCCTTCAGTAAGGGGGTGTCCGGTTGCCTACCGATGGGCTTCGAGTATCCACTCTGCACTCACCCACATTTACAATGACATGATTTTTTGTTTTTTGATGTCTGATACCTGATCCCTTTGACAGCTCGTGGTTACACAGGCTCGTGTGCTTCTTCCATGTGGGATGTGTTGCTTCTGAACTAGATGGCCATTTGTTTATTTTCAAGCCTTTAATACCCCAGACACTATATCTTTTGATAACTGGACACCATCAGCTTTCTTCTTGTTTGCCTTAAGTCTGTTTTA
Organism: Tenrec ecaudatus; assembly: GCF_050624435.1. NCBI lineage: Eukaryota > Metazoa > Chordata > Mammalia > Afrosoricida > Tenrecidae > Tenrec > Tenrec ecaudatus. Next base: position 80,932,429 of record NC_134541.1, on the reverse strand, counting down.
TCAGAGATTATTTTCTACTTTTGTGTTTATATGGCTTCCATTGTCTTGGTAGACTTTTTGTCATCCTTTGATTTTTCACCTATTTTTGTCTTTGGGTTTGCAGTTTGTTTCTTCAAGATAGCATGCACATAAATCTTGTTTTCTCATTTGGTCCACTATTACCTATCTTGTGGCTAGTGCATTTAATCCATTGGCATCCAATGTCATTATTGACATTGCAGGTTTGCTGCTGTCATTTTGTTTTGTTTAGTTTCTCTCACTGCACCCCGCCCCACACCTCCCACCCTTTTTGTGGCTTTATAAATGGTTTTGTTCCTCCTATATTTCTATGTTGTATTCAGTGGTGCTTTTGTTGTATTAGCTTCTGTGTGGTGTGTTGTGCTGTGTGATACTTAGGTTGTTTGCTGTTGTTGATTGTATCTACAGTGATCCTGTAATATTTTTGGTAAACTTGGTCCTGTTTTTGTTTTGTTTTGTTTTTCAGGGCTAAAGAGTAATTTAATTACATAAAAATAATACTAAAAATACTTTGTGACAAATAAAATCAAAACACAAATTAAAACTGCAAAAAGGTTTGCAACTTATTCCTTCAAACAACCTTCCTTCAAAGACTTGAATCAAAACTCATGGTGGTAAAAGTCTCACTTCTTTGTCTTATTCACTTCTAATTTAAATTTTTAGATCATCTCAGGAAGCTTTTTCTTTAGATAACTGTCACAGATATTTCTCTGCATGGGGTGAGGTTGACCAGAATCCAGAGAGGAATTGGAGTTTTCTTTTCCTGTCTTACTGCTTACACAGAAGTTTCACAGGTAATTGCTCTGGTACCACAGAAAACAAGCAGCAGTGAAAGAGGGCCACCTTTAACAGAGTCCTTAGGTCCTGAACTCTGGGGAGTGGAACTGCCCACCTACTGTCTGGAAGGCTTTTTGGTGCACCTAGCTCACTCTAGACCATCTCTGTGACGCTGAACTCACTATTCAACTCATCCTGGTGCCACTCCGACTGTCAGACTGTTGGTTTTTTAAAAACATTTTATTAGGAGCTCATACAACTCTTATCACAATCCATACATATACATACATCAATTGTATAAAGCACATCTGTACATTCTTTGCCCTCATCATTTTCAAAGCATTTGCTCTCCACGTAAGCCCTTGGCATCAGGTCCTCTTTTTTTCCCCTCCCTCCCCGCTCCCCTCTCCCTCATGAGCCCTTGATAATTTATACATTATTATTTTCTCATATCTTGTCCTATCCGGAGTCTCCCTCCCTACCTCCCCCCCCCTTCTCTGCCGTCCATCTCCCAGGGAGGAGGTCACATGTAGATCCTTGTAATCTGTTCCCCCTTTCCAACCCACTCACCCTCCACTCTCCCAGCATCGCCCCTCACAGCCCTTGTCCTAAAGGTATCATCCACCCTGGATTCCCTGTGCCTCCAGCTCCTATCTGCACCAGTGTACAACCTCTGCCCTATCCAGTCCTGCAAGGTAGAATTCGGATCATGGTAGTTGTAGGGAGGAAGCATCCAGGATCTGGGTGAAAGCTGTATTCTTCATCGGTACTACATCGCACCCTGACTGACTCATATCCTCCCCTAGACCCCTTTGTGAGGGGATCTCCAGTGGCCGACAAATGGGCTTTGAGTCTCCACTCTGCACTTCCCCCTTCATTCACTATGGTATATATATATTTTTTGGATGATGCCTTATATCTGGTCCCTTTGGCACCTCGTGATCGCACTGGCTGGTGTGCTTCTTCCATGTGGGCTTTGTTGCTTCTGAGCTAGATGGCCGCTTGTTCACCTTCAAGCCTTTAAGACCCCAGACACTATCTCTTTTGATAGCCAGGCACCATCAGCTTTCTTCACCACCTTTGCTTATGCACCTGTTTGTCTTCAGCGATCATAACATGGAGGTGTGCAGTCAATGATATGATTTTTTGTTCTTTGATGCCTGATAACTGATCACTTCGGTTCTGTTTTTATGGAGTCCTTTATTTTTTCCTTGACTGGAATTGCTTTTAGTTCTTTCTTGTATTTGAGGGGTAATTTTTTCAGATGTAGGAGTCTGGGTTGGTTATTTTTGTCTCTTAGAATCTTATATATGTTACTCCATTTTCTTCTTTACTCAATAGTTTGAGGTTTTTTGGGCGACGGATTTGGAGAGAAATATGCATTTATCCTTCAGTTTTCCTCTGTCAGTGACTATTCTTTTTTTCTCTGCCTTTCCTCAGAAGTCTGTTTTTCTTTGGTATGCGATAGTTAGACTAAGCTATTTGGTGATGTTTTATTATTAGAATCTAGTCTGTTAGGGTTTATCTCAACTTCTTAGTTATTTTCCTCTTAATTTGTGACATTATAGAAATATTCTTCATAGTTTTCTTGCCCTATTTTCTCTGTACATATTTTTTGTGCCTTCTTGTTCCAGGGTCCCAACGACAGGTAGATTGTTTCTTTTGATAGTGTTTCACATCATTCTACATCTTTCTTTGTATTCCTTGACCTTTTTGTTGATAGTTTCTCTCATAGATTATAGTCACCTTGATTGTCTTTGAGCTTACTGACACAATTTTCCTTTCCTTCTACTTGTCCCTCAGAATTGTCACTATGTTGCCTATTTTTTTGTCTCATTGTTTATTTTCTGGATTCCTTTTAGTTTAAGGATTTTAGTTTTTCAGTTTCTTCTATTGTTCTCATGAGTGTTCCCACATCTCTTGAGAGAACCTAAAAATCACCCCTCTCCATTCTGTTTCTGGTAGTTCTAGGGACTGACTCATTTTTAGAATACTCTATGGGGGTTGGAAGATTTTTCTTGATTTTCTGAATTTACTCTGGTTGGCTGCTGTTTTCTCAGCATCATGGTACAGATTGTAGTGGTGAGTAAGCTGCTGGGTCATGTAAGGCTGGTTGACTTTGTCTAGTGACATGCTACTGTTGTTGTTTTTAGGTGCCATCTACTTGGGTCTGACCCCTCATGACTGTATGCACAAAAGAACAAAGCACTGCCCACAATGGTGCCAACATCACAAATATTCCTGTTTGAGCTCATGGTTGCAGCCACTGTGTCACTACATCATATTAAGGACCTTATATTGTTGTTTGCTGCCCCTATGCTTTATAAAGAATGATATCCCTCTCTAGGGACTAGTCTCTCCTAACATGTCCAAAGTATATTAGACAAAATTTCACCATGCTTGCCTCTAAGTATCATTCTGATCAAACTTCTTCCAGGACACACTTGTTAGTCCTTTTGGTAGTCCATGGTACTTTGAATGTTCTTTGCTAGCACCACATCTCCAAGGCATTGATTTTTCCTCAGCTTTTCTTATTCAATGACCAACTTTCATATGCATATGAAGAGAATGAAAACAGCATGACATAAGTCAGATGCACCTTAGTCCTGAAAGGTACATGCTTGCTTGTCAACACTCTAAAGAGGTCTCGTGTAGAATATTTATCCAACCCACGTTGTCTTTTCATCTCCTGACTATTGCTTTTATGAGAATTGATTGTGGCCTAAACCAAGACAAAATTTTTTATAACATCAATCTTTTCTCTATTTGTTATGATCTTACCTATTGGTCCAGGTGTGATAATCTTGGCCTTCTTTCCTTTGAATTTTACTACACACTGAAAACTGCAATCCTTAATCTGCAAGTCCTCCTCACTTTTTAGCAAGCAAGGTTGTGTCATCTTCTTATCACAGGTTGTTAATAAACCTTCCTCCAATCCTGATGCCTCATTCTTCTTCATATAACACAGCTTTTCTGATTATTTGACTCACACACAGATTGGATAATTATGATGAGTGGATACAACTGTGATGCGTACTTTTCCTTCTTTAAACCCAGCAGTGTTTTCTTGTTCTGTTCACAAAAGTGCTTCTTGATCTATGTACAAGTGCCTCAAGAACACAACGACGTGCTCCAGAATTCCCATTCTTCTCATTTAATATGATTCGGGCAGTTGGATGCCTTTGCATAGTTTAATGTAACACAAAAAAACATGTGTGCTGATTACGGAATTTCATGTCAACTTGATATAAGAATGAAGGTTGGAGTCTAGCCTGTCAATATAGATTCGGGGAATTCCCTCTCTCTCTTGATTCTGCCATAAGAAGAAGCGCCCCCCCCCCCCCCCTCTGGTTGAACTTCCTGTTAAAGAGCCACATGGAGCCACAGGCATCCAGAGTCCTGGACATGCCTCCACCACCATTGGATCCATGGGAATTTCCAACCCCTAGTCTATGATGTTCCTGTATTTGGTATTATTGCATGTGCTATGTGAGTCAAAGAGGAATTTATGGACTAGTATCAGACATATGGGCTAATATCAGACTTATTATGGACTTGATCTGGACTGAGCTGGGATGTTTTCTTAATGTACAATTATTCTTTGATATAAAACTCTCTCTTACACACACATGAGTGTCTTTGGATTTGATTATCTAGTCTTCCCAGACTACCACATTTGTACCTGGAGTGGGGTAATATAGAAGCAAACCATAAAGATGGAGAGTGGAGGCTAGTCTGAACTCTGCCTCATGCTCGTTTTTCTTCTTTAGCTAACCAGAGGTCAGATGTGCTTTGATTATTTTCTTTGGTTGTTGAATTTGTATATTCCTTGTAAATGGCAAAAATGAATGTGATTAATGTATATTTTGAGCTCAGGGGAGAAATTTCCCCTTGAATTTCTCAGAGACCATACTGCTTAATGAAAATCGCTGACAGAAGGCCCTACCCTGGCTTCATGTGGTCAGAGGCCTAAGGCCATATTTTATATCAATGAAATAGTTTCGCTTAGGATTAAAATAAGATAGATAGGATTGAACTTGACCATTTTAAGAATAGAGTTTAGGATCTGTCTATACTAGGTTTGTACTGCTTTCTTCTTACTATTGTTATTGATAAAATGATTGATTAAAAAAAATGATGACTGGGAAGTAAATATAGAAAGTTTGTAAGCCTACTTCCTTTCAGTCATTAAAATGATCCTTAAACGCATGTAGGACATTCCTGCAAAGAAGACTTAGATAAAATAATCCCAATGCTTTGGAATACTCAGTATATTTGCATTTGAAGAGATTTGCCTAGGGGGTTGTTGACAAGATGAAGGGGAAAAGGAGAATTCTTTGGCTTTTTGAATTTTGAACTAGTGGTTTATATTTAAACCTGAAAAAAGTCTGGAGCCATAAAGGAGCTCTCCTCTCTAGAACTGAAGGTTAAAGGGAATCTGTGGCAGCTTGAAATGCTTGCTAGGTGACTACCTGGATCCACTTGTTGAATGGAAGTGGGAGAAATGCAGCAATAAAGAGATAGGTTGAGTCTGGCACTGACACCCATGGACCTGCTTCACAGGAACTGAAGGAGAAGACAAGAGCTGGTTGGTTGTTCTGAAGTTCACGACCTAGCCCAAGGGGGCTAGGGTTGTTGAGAATTTGTGAAGGGGCCCATGTCTGAAGATTTACTACTAGTACTGCTAACTTTCTTTGGAGTCATGGTCCCCGTATTTTAAACAAATAAAGTGCAAAGAGAAGCACAATGATACACTTTTTAGTGCACTAACACAGCACTCTATGTTGTCTAAGTGATGCTGAGACTGACACCCATTTGTGTCCAAGGCCAGATGCTTTGAAAGACTCACTTTTGTCCTGGGGAAGGTGTCTTTAAAGTTGAATTTTCAATATAACTATGGAGAAAATTATGAATAACAAGCAGATTAAAAAAAACTTTCCTGTTCAAGTAATGGAACTTCAAGTTTGGAGCCACTTGACAACCTAAAAATCACCATAGTTCTTTTTAATATTTTGATTCTTTTTATTCTTTGCATCTTTTTTAATGCTTCTTGCTTCACTCAATATTTGGGTCATAAATCTTTCAATATTGCAACTGGAGGCTTGATTTCTTTATTAAATTCTTTTAGTTTAAGATATTTTAAGCATTTTATTCCTTTTTGGCTTTCTAACTGTAGATTTGTGTACATATAATTATTATACTTTACCTCATCTTCTTGGGTTGCCCTTTTGATTTTTCTGTTCAGCTCTTTGACTTCATCATTTCTTCCATTTACTTTAACTACTCTGATGAAAAGTACATTTCAAAGTCCTTTCTAAAATCTACTTTGGTGTTGTATTTCTTCTCTGCTGAATGACCTTTCATTTTCTTCATGAAAAATGTTTTTGATGTCACCCCACAGTTCATCACATCTTCTGTCATTAGTTTTCAATGCATCAAATCTGTTCTTTATATGTTCTCATAATTTAAGTAGAATATACTCAAGGTCATACTTTGGCTCTTGGGGATTTGTTTTCATTTTCTTCAGCTTTAACCTGAACTTACAAATTAACAATTGATGGTCTGTTCTATACTCATCCTGGTTTTAGCTGCTAACATTGAGTTTCTCCATGGCTTCTGTCCACAGATGTAGTCTAGAGAAGTCCATGTGTATAATTGCCATTTGTCTTGTTGAAAAGGAGATGTTTGCTTTGAACCAGGTATTTGTCTTGCAAAAATTATCACTCAGAACTCCACCTTGGTTTCTATCACCTACACCATATTTTTCAGCTACTATTTCTTCCTCTTTGTTTCCAACTTTTGCATTCCAATCCCCAGTAATTATCACTATAACTTTACTACATGTTTGAGCAATTTACATGTTTCAACAGACTGAAAATGTTGTTAGAATTCTATGACTTCATCACTAGCTTTATTGGTTGGTGTATAAATGTGAATAATAGTTGTGTTGATTGGATTTCTTTGAATACGGATGGATATAATCCTATCAATTGCCTCATTTTACTTCAAACCGGATTTTTGAAACTTCCCTTTGCCAATAAATATAATGCCATTCCTCTTGATTATGGCATTCCTGGCATAGCAAACCATATGATTTTCAGATTCAAAATGGTCAATAGCAGACCATTTCAGCTCATTATCACCTAGGAAATTGATCTCTCTGTGTTCAATTTAATTTTGGGGGAGAATTTTCAGTTTTCCTAGAATCACACTTCACACATTCCAAGTTCTGATCATTAGCAGATTTTTTCAGATGTTTATTCCAATCTTGAGACATGCCCCATTAGCAAATGAAAATCCCACAGATTCCACTCCCACAGGCTTTACTCCATTCACGTCCCCATGGTTGAGTCTGCTTTGAGACGGCAGCTCCTCCTCCATCATATTTTGAGTACTTTCCAACCCAAAAGGTCCTTTTCCAGGCACTATGTCTGACAATGTTTTTCTTCTATTGATTAGGCCTTCAGTATCGGACAATGTTTTGCAACTATACAGAAAGTTTTTAGTGGCTGCTTCCTCCAAAGTGGGTAGCTGAGTACTTCTTTGTAGTTTATTCCAAATCTGAAATTTTCACTGGATTCTTTTCATGTTGAGAGACCCAGCATCACAGTAACATACAAGTTAACCACACTATGACAAACTGAGAGACAAGTTACATGGTAGAGGTCTAATAGGAGCAACATGTTCATGAAGAGGATGATGTCATGGAAGTCTACCAGTGGTCCACTCAGGCCTTGGAGCCATCAAACATGTCACCAACACTGCTGTTTGTCCCCATCTGCAAGTTGCCTACAATGGTATATGTTTTTACATGTTTTAAGTTATTATATTTTGGGTCATTTATTAAATTCAGTAGTTCATCAAAATCATGTGTCTATAACATTAATCTCAACAGAGAAAAACTGAAAGCATTACCCTTGAGATTAGAGACTGTCAGATGCCCTTTGTCACTAGTCCTATTCAATATTGTGCTAAAAGTCTGACCCAGAGCTATAAGGAAAGGGAAAGAAAGGAAATTTCAAGACTTCCATACTGGCAAAAAGAAATAGAGCTACTTGCAGAGGATGAATATAAGATAAGTGATGTCATGTTGAATGACTGCAATGAATGACATGAAAGGAAAGCCATATGAGTTGTTTAATGCAAAACTGATATCAATTCACAAACCTTCACCCAAAACACAATAAAAAGTTTGGGTGTTTTTTAAGTCTAGGCTTTTGTCTGTTTTGTTAGATGTATGCCCATTCTATGGTTTGAGCATTAATAATATTGACAAAACATATGAATTTAAAGACCATAATAATGATAATAACTCTATTAATGACCTAGCATGGCAAAGATAAAAACAGTCTAGTGTATCACAAGTAAAACTTTAAATAGAAACACATCTTTGTATAACTAAACCCAATGTGGGTTGTTTTGCTTTCAGCAAAACATCATCTGTCACAGTAAATTAATGCCATTAATTTGAATTTTAATGGGTTTTCTGCTTTGTTTGTATTTGATTTGTAATTGTGTTTTTGGTTTTTATAGCTCTACAAGAGATAAAAACATAAGGAATTTATATTTATTTTTATGTTTATATATTTAAATAGGAATATGATAAAAACAATCTTAGTCAGTGTTGGTATCTATATTTTTCCCTTTAAAATGCATTAATTAGTGAACGTTAAGAGTCATTGTGACTCACAATAGCACATTGCTAAATGCAGAAGAGGAATGTAATCTAAAAGTTCTGAATGAGGGTACATTTGGCCTCTTACATTTGGGAAGTAGTATGGGATAGAAACAGAAAACATAGGAGTTTACATCTGGGTTTTCAAAGTGCTAAGTCATTTGTGCCATATTGGATCCCATCTGGGGCCTCTTTCACCTGCTTCTGTTTGGCCTTTCTTGAGTAATTCTATATGATTCAGTCATATGCCATTGAGTTGTCAGACAACGCCACATAACTGAACCACAGTTGCTAGACTAGATACAATGGCATTCTGCTGTCCAAAAAGCTCCCAGGATTCATGACTTTCAGCTCCGCTCATCATTCTCAGTGGGTCATGGCTGACCCTGAAACCTGAGGCAAATGGTCCACCACCAACTCATCAGTCTGGCCCTGGGCCAAATTTGGAAGCATTGTCTCCATTACCATCTGTCTCCCGTGGAAGCTGAGAAAACCAAGGCATATAAAATATTATTGATTCTCAGAAACCTCAGCTGAGTACCTTTTTGAGTTGCGACTTGAACTCAGGTCCATATGCTTCCAGAGACTGGGCTGTAATCACTCCACTCCGCCACCTCCCCCTTCTCCCAGTGACAAGATGAGGGATGAAAATACATAGGATGATCCTGAACTGGTCATTGTTGGCCTTATACACCTAGGGCTTGTTCATCTGTGCAATCCAATGGGAATGAGGATTCTTTGATTGAAATCCCAAATCTGGGGACACTGGGCAGTAAGTACTCCTGTATACCAAAATTTTAAAAGCCAGAATATTTTGTTTCATGTTTATAAAAAGATGACCAATTTTCTTTTCTTCTCATGTCCTCATGTAGCCCACAGTTTATTTAAGCAGAAGAGAAGACACTTATGACAATCTATGAGGGCATTTCATAGCATGGAAAGTGCTATTGATTTAGTGCTGCTCCCCACACATTACATGCCTGGAGACTTCTTATAGAGATTGGAGTGCTTGTTGAGAGGGGTGACTAGCATCTCATTCCTTGGATGGACATCTGCTGCCAGTCCCTGCTTTGAATTCTACCCCCAGGCCCACATATTTTCTTGGCGAGTTTATCACACATCTCCTGAGTTTGAAGTACAAGTACTTCGTTAAGAGTATGGACTGTGCCATGTGCTTTATACAATTGATGTATGTATATATATGAACTGTGAAAAGAATTGTATGAGCCCCAATAAATTGTTAAAATTAAAAAAAAAAAAAGAGTATGGACTGTGCCAATTCCACCCCACCCCTTCCTGGAGAAGATAAGAGAGGAGGTTGGTTGGAACTGATTAAGGACTGGTGAGAGCTACAGCCCATGTTTATTGTGGACAGTGTGAGCTTTCATAAGTCTAAGAGGAGGCCACGGGGTATGATGTAAACCCAACCCAGAGCTTGCAGGCTAGGGTGGATTGCCACAAAATGTCAAGGAAGATTGTGTTATCTGCAATCTGCACCCATAAGATATGCAGCATTGAGATGCCTCCCTTGACAGGTTCCTTAAAAGCCAACTTGGACAGCACCACCATTTAAAGAGATTGAACTCCTTTCCCTCTAGTTGTCCCTCACTCTGCTGGGAAGAAACCGAAAAATAGAGGTAATCCTGAAGGAAGAGCAAAAGCAAAAGTACAGCTGCAGCCCACCCGAAGTCCCCAGGAAGACATGCTCAGACCTAGGTGCAGGGATAGAAGAAGTTTTGAACTAGATATGACATCTATCTTTTAAATGGAGCTAGACCTTTTTAATAGCTGAGAGCAAAGTACATCTTGGGCCTGAAAACAACTGAAAAGATTCAGAATGTGCCTGCAATATAGTCACAGAGAAAGGAAAGTGCACTAGGCTGGGTTCTCTAGAGAAGCAAATGCAGTGGTTCTTATATGTGTGTGCATATAGGAAGAAATGTATGTCAAGAAATGGCTAAGACAGTTGTAAAAGTAGGTAAGTCCAGTCTGGTTCATTTAGGCTTCTCTTGACTTGTGAAGCTGTGGACACTGATAAACAGAAAAACAAATCAGGAGGACTACAGCCTGGTGGATGTAGAGGTGAATGAATCAGAGGTCACCTGAATGAATTTAAGGGCAGCAGTCCTCTAAGGGCTCCTAGAACCAGCAACTGACACAACAAGAGATCAAAGAACCATGGGCTTTTGGTTTGAAAGACATGCTATCAAGTCTCAACTTTCTTGCTTTCTGTGGGTGATCATAGGTTACATTTGAGCATTGGTTTCCTCATTAGTGAAGAGCTACCATTATATTTGCTCCACTAGTCTCACATAATATATACCTGAAAAACCAAACCATGAAAGTGAGCCCAACCCTGCCTTAACTGGATGTTCAACTCTATTGGGTCCAGAATCTAGCATCTATAAGCCACGGAATCACCATAAACTGGAATAGACAAAAGGAAGGTCTTCCCCTATAGAGCCTTCAGAGAGAGAGAGAGAGAGAGAGAGAGAGAGAGAGAGAGAGAGAGAGAGAGAGAGAACAGTTCTGCCAAAATACCAATACTTTGATATCAGATTTCTAGAACCAAAATCCCGAGAACAGACACTTCTGTGGGTCTAACCCACCCAGTGAACAGCATGTTGTTTAAGCAGACCCAGGACATTGCAGCAGGAACTCTGTAACACCCAGATCTTGGAACTGCTCAGGGAGCTCCTTCTGTGTGCCAGTCCTATTGGAATGGACCAGATCAGCTTTCAAGAAGGATCTGCCATGGCTTGCCTTGAGAGAGGAGAGGTTTCCTTGGGAGATGGAATCCCAGAAAATGCCCTTGCTCTGCTCTTCAGTCACATTGGTACTGGCATAGCTTCTTCTCCTCTGAGCCCTTACTTCCATATATACACAAAATGGGAAGTTAATGCAAGGGGGATACCCCCCCCTAAAAAAAAGAAAAGAAAAAAGCTCTGCCCAGTGAAGCTGTCAAAGAATGCTTTTTCCCCTGTAGGCAAGCAGTGAGCAACTCGTTCTGAGTTAGTGCATCCAGTCATGCTGCCGACTCAAGAGACCAATGTGCAGCTGTGAGATTTTGCTTCCTGCTCAGGAAAAGGGCCATAGAAACTGTTGTTAGGTTGAACAGTGTTTCAAAGGACAGTGCAATGGGAAGGTGAGATGCCAATGACAAACCTCATTCTAGATGTCCATCCACTTTCCTAACAGATGAAAATGCTGGCAACATGTGTGTACTTGGGCTCAAAGGCCAATGCCAGACCATTGAAGAGATGGGCAAGTTATCTGCACTATTTTGGAGCGCAGTTCAGCTAATTTTAACAAAATTTTGGAATGAGAAGGGTTGCTGTGAAATGTGCTTCGGTTTCTGGGTTTCTGGCTGACCAGGAAAAAGACCATACAGTGGAAACATCCCGTGCTTGGAAAAAAACAGCTCTGAAGCAACCCAGACTTTCTTTCCAAGATTACTACTGGTGACAAGACAAGGTGCAATTCTTACAACCCCAAACACAAACATCAATCAAGCCAGTGGAAGATGCCATCCTCCCCTCCCTGAGAAAAGGCTCTTCAAGTGAAATCAAAGATCAAGATAATGCTCACTTGTTTTTGTTTTATGTGAGGGGCATAGTGCATTTGGAGTTCATTCCACCAAGTCAGACTGCTAATCAAACTTTCTATTTAGAGGTTCTAAAAAGATTGTGTAACAGTGTACAACAAAGAAGGCCTGATTTGTGGCAGACAGGGGACTGGTTTTGCCACACAACAATGTACCTGCTCACAGAGTCATTTCAATGCACCAGGTTTTGGCAAAAAACAGCATGCCTCTCTTGCCCCATGCACCTTACTCACCTGACTTCACTCCATAATGCTTTTTGTTTCTGCCAATGAAGAAGGACATGAAGGGACAGTGATTTGACGCAGTAAAAGAAGTGAAGGAAAAAGGAGGGAGGTACTGTCAGCCATCCAAATAGGTGAGTTTGAACAATGTTTCCAAGAATGCACCTGGAGATTTGACAAATGTATCAAGTGTAAAGGTACTTTGAAGGTGATATGATTATTTTGTAAAACAATGTAACTACATACCTTTAAAAAATTACAGTTTTGTGGGTACCTCCTCATATTTTTAGTTTTTCCCAGACATATCCTTTTTCACTTAGGTCTTTATTCCTAAGGGGCTTAGAGATCTGTGCTAACTACCTTGGGAACTACAGTGAATTGTCTAATAAGGCTCTTTGAGCTATAGTCTAGAACTCTTTCAGAAAACATTGGGTACGGCTGTGAAAATAAGGTACTTGTGGCCTACCAAAGAGATTAGTTATCTTGATAATAACATAAATAAAAGACATGGTACTCCTGTAGAGGTAGCACAATGCAAATGAAGTGTATGCAACCCTAACAAGGGGATCGGTCAGTTTTGTTATACTGCTAGGCTTAAAGAGATTAAATTCCAAAGCAGAGGGGATACCTCGCTATCACCAAAAACGAAGAAATGGCTATAGAGCACATTCTTTGGACCCAGGATCCTTGCTCTGGAAATCTATACTTAGGAGATAGAGAATTGTAGTACTGGAGATAATGAGAGACAGCGAGAAGCAGCAGGAGAGAGAAGGAGTCTGGCAGGAGATGGTTTGGTGGATTTCCCATTCCAATGAGGGGGAAATCTGACCACTTGTGGGGAAAAGGCTTTCTGGCACCTTGGGATACCTCAAAGCACTTGACAGAGCGAGGTTATGCTACCCATAGATCCAGAGAGCTGAGCTTCTTAGGGCTAATTCTTACTAGTAGAGTGCGGTGTCTCTAGACCCAAGGCACCAAGGGTCAACATCACAGAATAATGTCTGTCTGTGGGGACAGCCCACAAGCTGTATCTCCAGTCCTTTCAGATACTGAATGATAAGGAGCCCTACTGGTGGATTGCACTGTGTGTTGGGCTACTAACTGCATCATCAGCAGTTGGAACCCACCAGCAGCTCTGCATGAGGAAGACTAGGCTTTCTGCTCCCATGATGATTTACTTATCAGATGCCACTATGAATCAGAACTGATTTGATGGCAGTGGGTTTTATTTGGTTCAGATTCATAATCGTAAGTATACATTTTGAGTTTTATGTGGTCAATGAAACAAATTACAAATACCATTAGAAATAGAGCATGCCATGGGAAGGAAGGCTTGATGTCAGAAAAGGTAAACAGTTAGAGAGAGGGAGCATGCCTGACCACAGCCTTACAGAAATTGACTTTCGGTTGTTGATTCTTCTCTATTTCAAAGTTAAAGGAAGTCAGATGCTTTGATGTCATTATTTACACAGGAAAGAAAAAGCCATCGCTCTCTAGCTATGGAATTGCATAACATCATCTAATTTGGGACAGAACGGATCAATGGTCCCTGACAAAAGATAAAGAGATGCTGGTGGTGTGAACAGTTACCACAGCCAACTGCTAACCAAAATGTTGCTGGTTTAAGTCCATTCAGAAATACCTCACAAGGAAGGTCTGGTCATCGACTTCTGCAAAATCAGCCATTGAAGTCCTGTGGAGTTTAGTTCTACTCTGACATAGGCAGGGTCTCCATGACTCAAAAGCCAACTTGATACCAGCTGTTAACTGTAAGCTTCCATTTTGCTTCCTCATGGCTTCCTCATCAGAGTAGAAATCAGTTTCCATATTGTGAAGACAAGAAAGCAGCCATATGAAGTAACTACATGGGAGGAAACCGCAACTTTGAGGCACAGTTCTACTCTGACACATGGTGTCAACTTGAGTTAAAACCTACAGCAACTGGTTTGGCTTTTGGATAAGAGATATGGAAGGGTACACACTGATAAAAGCAAGTCTTCCTAAACAAGTCCCCAGATCTGGGCTCCCCTGGGAGTGGATAATAGAGAAGATTAACGGAAGGAAGTGATATGAATGAAATTATTAGTAATTCCTAGAAAGGTGAGCCCTGGGAGCCCTCTCCAGAAAGGAAGCAAAACTCCCAGGTAGATTTCTGAGACAAAGAAGAGAAAAGTCTGTGCCCGTGACCCAGGAAAGATCTTGGAGAAGGAAGGTTCTGGAAAATAAGTGGCTGCAGGATATTAGACAGATGAGATCTCAGACTTCATATTTTTTTTATGTCTCAACAGTTAGCAGGAACAGAAAATTCTCTGAGTATCCAAGACTAGCGTGGAAGAATCGGAGAACACCGTCAGTCCTGAATGGGACTGTGTATAGTGTGCGTTTCTCTCTTAACACAATTTACAGAGAATCACACCTGCAGACAAAGTTTCCTAATGGACCTGTCAGCAGAAGTCAGGTGATTCTGAGTACCCAGTAAGTACCCTGCCTCATACACCCCAACAGCTATTTACACTCTTGGAAACTCACATCCCCTGAGGAAAAGAGGTCAGAACTCCACAGGGTCCTTTTTCTATCATTGTTGTAGAAAGGGAGAGAGTAGCAGAAATTAAATTGTTATAGGACTCCTTGCAGGAAGTTGTATAGAATCACTCTAGATCAGGGGTGCTCACACTTTTTCAGCATGTGAGCTACTTATAAAATGTCAAAATAATCTATCAACTACAAAAACATATATACAAAACATATATTTATTTATTACATTTATTCACAAATGCAATGAGAATTCTTTATATGTACAATGTATGTTTATGTACCTTGCATAACCGCATGAGTTTATATTGTACAACACAACACAATTAACTATGTACATTTTTTGTCATTACCTGAGTTTACTCTGATGCCTTGCACTGAATGGAATGAGCCAGGGATGCATAGTCTGGACAGTAGCTGCTGATAGCCAGCCTCAAGCATACTTCCAAATGATCATCAGTCATGGTGGAACGGTACTTGGACTGAGTGATCTTTATGTGGGAAAAGGCTGACTCACATCAATAAGTAGAGCCAAATAAGGCAGTCAAGGAGGTAGCACATTTTCTCATGTTTGGGTACTTTTCCTCTGCGAATAAGTTCCAGAACTGTTCATGCGCTCTGGGCTCCAGCTGAATGTCGGCTTGTAGTGTCATAATCTCCCATTTTGTATGAAAGTGATACGTTTTTGTCTTCTTACTTGGTCCAGCTCCCCCACTCATCTTAATGCCCTTTCTTACCGTTAAGAGAAAAAAAATCAAGGTCTAAAAATTGGTGATAACTTCGTTTTTGTCAGTTTTGCTACACTTAGCGCAGTTGTTTGCGCATGCGTTTGACACCTAAAATTACATCTGATTGGCTGCGCTGTATATCAATTAAGTGGTGGGATTCATGATAGTCTTACTTCTATTATTTTAATGCCATGCGATCTACCCACACTAGATTTTCGATCGACAAGTAGATTGCGATCGGCGTGTAGATCGCGGTGGACTTATTGAGCACCCCTGGTCTAGATATCCCCTTCGACCCACTGTAGAACCTGGGAGAGGAGACACCCGACTCTACCCCAACCCCCTGATTCCTTGAAAGAGAATATCACCTGGATGTGAGACTTCTAGCCACCTATAAGGGACTAGTGCTTTTCTCACTGGACCACATGTCCTTGATATTAATGATTAAAGGGGATGATGTTTTGTAAAGACCATAGTGCTGTGCCTATTAGAGGTTAAGCCCGCCAAAGATGGTGGATAATCTTTCAAAGGAAAGATCCATTAGTTGTTTTTTTTAATGCTTGATAAAGTAGAGAATGAGTGAAAATGTGGAAAATCTTCAAAGAGACAGACGACACAATAGCCACAGTCATGGGCTAAACAAGATATGAAGATGTCACAAGACTGGGCAATGTTTTGTTCTGTTGTATATAAGGTTGCTATGAGTGAGAGTTGACTCAATGTCAATTGCTTCCACTCCCAATTTGGTGGATTTTTGATGTTCTTATTTTTTCAGAAAATGTAACTTTTCACTTCCCCCTCTCTTCAGCATGCCCTTCACCCCTCCCCTTTCCTTCTGCCCTTCAAGAAAGGGCCTCATGATGCAGAGTAATCTGTGCTTTCTAGATATGGTAAGTACTAACATTTCAGATTTCTCCTGGATGATATGCTCAAAAGGGTCATCACGCAGAACATCCATAACTCTTAGCAGCAGGTAATGTGAGGACACCTGAACTACATGGGAGGAGATCCCAAGCTGCTGCTCAAGAGGTAGGGTCTGCCTCTGATTCCACATCATTAGGAATGCCAAAACTGGAAGAATGCTGGGGGAAAGTTATACTAGTCCTTAATGTAGGGGTAGGTAAGAAGACTCCACACAATAGGACATGACCTGGGCACACTCCTGGTCATAATCAAAGTGAAGTTGAACCCAGACCTGCCCCCAGCCATTGATTTCCCCACTTACCACTTCCTCCCTTGTTCTGGATGTGGTATGGGGGCCTCACTGATAACCAGTGATTGGATTACTGACTCCTCACGCCTAATGATGGTATAAGGATGGCCTGCAAAGTCAGCGGCAATTAAACACATAGCTAACGAGACTCTATGGCCTCCCAAGATTAGCTCCAAACTCATGAGTTCCTTTGCTGAGTGCTGGGAGAGGCAGCCAAACTCCCGGCAGCCAGTTGCAATTTCATAAGACCATGGAGCCCATAATGAAACTGCAATTAATGGGTAGGCAAGAGGGGCACAATTCCATCCCATCTGCAGATCCTGTTTTAGGAAATTCTCATCACAAATGATGTCACATGCTTTCGTGGACGCCTCCTGTGGACCTGATGTGTGCCAGGTCTGGATTGGCTACAGGGAAGACTAAGAATGGGTCCGCCCTCTTGTTTTCTGATGGTTGGACAGGAGTGCAGCTGCCTTAGCCAGTTCTCTGACTCAGCTGGCAAAGCTCACTTCTTGAAAGATATCCCTGAGGAGAAGCCGCATGGACCTACCCCGATGCAGCCCAGGGTGCTGGAGCAGTCATTGGAGAAGCCTGCTTGCGTTGAGATGACTTACATGACTCTCTGCCAGAGGTGGAACACACTATGATTTGCAGAGCTGTACAACACTGTCAGAAGGATGAAAGGACAGTCCTGTCTGGCCCTGTGTTCCAGCCCCCAGTAGCCTGCAGGGAGGCTGCCTCTGTAGCAACCTCCCAGGGTTTGGTTGGTACATTGGTTGGACTAAATTCAGCTAAGCTATCAGCTGTTGGGGGTATAGGGAGAGTGAGGGAATGTGGGAGGAGAGTGAGACAAAGGGGAAGTTCTTTTGGCCCTGCTAAAGCAAATGAAGTCCAGTGCCCTCTCTCCTCTGTTGATTGTTTCCCACTTCCACTCATTCATTCACATCTCATCTGTCCTTCTTGCCATATTCAGATCTTATTTATTCATATAGTCACTTGCTCATTTATACCTTGCTTATTCCCTCACCCCTTTTTCCCTTTCTCTTTCATTTTCCTCTCCTTTTCTTCAATCGTTCTATTGACATGCTCTTCATTTGTTCATTTTCTTCTCCATATTGTGTGGTAGGCATTGGTGCTGCTGAATCATTTCTAGCTATCCCCTCTGGTAGGTGGTAGATTTGCACTTCCTGAACCCCTTGTAATAGGTTTAGGTTCAGCTCTGGCCATAGACATGAGTCAAGTTGGCATAAAGTAGTCTGAGCTGTGGTTTTTAATTGCCAGTGTAAGACTCCTCAGAGAATCTTTTTTTCCTCTGCCACAGCAGCCAGTAGAATTCTATAAATAGCTTCTCCTCGCAGGCCAAATTGAGTAGTGCATGGAGCTTCTAGCCAATTCAACCAGCTATAGAGGTGCCCTCTTGCTAGCTCCCTCCCAGAACACCTGCTGACGGAGCAGAGCTGATGGCAGACTCTTGCTGTGTTCCCCTGTAGTAGGTCAGGCCACACTTAAGCTGCTCCCCCAAAATGACTCAGTGTGACTTGGACACTTGAGTGCGGGCATTCCTGTCCAACAAGGGATTCCTCTAATGCGGCAACTTCAATGCTGGAGCTCCCTATCAGTGAGGCCTGGACTTTCTCAGAACTGTAGGACAGTCTGAGGCTCTTTCAACCCAACCTTTCGATGCCTTTCTCATTTCACATGTTTCAGACGTGCATCAGGCTGAAGGCTGTCCATGCTTACTCCTGCTGCCTTCACAGGTGTTTTCACGAATAAATGCATGTCCAATCTAACCCTGAAGCCTGATTTTCAGAGAACTCAAGCTCACAAGGGACATATATAAGCAAGAGTTTACCTTAAAATGAGTGGGTACTGCTGCAGCACAGCTTAGCCTCACTTGCCCATTTATTCTCTCTCATTTGCTCACCTCTATATATTAATAGACACTCATCCACTTATTGACTCCCCTCACTCATCTGCACACACCTATCATATACTAATCATTAGCTACTGATGGGCAGATTCCCTTGGTAGCCTAGGCTCCTAGAGAATGTCCCATCTGCCTTACTCCCATCCCAGCCCGACATCTATGAGGCACTGTAGAAGCAGAGCCAGTGTCAGACTCAGCTGATTAGAGGACAGGACGTCCATCCTCCCAAACAAAAACCACCCATGTGAAAACGGAAACCATGCCAATCCAGTTAAAGGCAGTAAAGGGGCTCTGCCTTGTGTTGGAGATGGAATACACAGATGTCAGCACAGACAGCCAAGGCAAGTCTTAGAAATGAGACACAGCAGGGAATGCTGCAGTTAAATCAGCCCCTCATCTCCCTGCCCCTCAAGTCTAATCACCCCACACATATCTCTGGTTTCATTTCCATCCAAGGTTCCTGGAAACCGGGCTTTCTGTCACCAAAACCCTTTCCCAGGGGGTGCTTGTTAATTGAGTTCATGCAGAGAATTAAAGGGCTAGAGGACTTATTCCCTCCTCCTTTACCCTTGTCTTTATTCCACATGGTCTCCAGAGAGTTTTCAAAAAACCCATTCATATCTAGTCAAGAACCCTCAACATCTCATCATCACCTTCAAGAGAACCCTCGAGCATCTTAGCATACTATTTCAAGTGTCTTCCATATCACGCCAGTCATCCCATCTTCTGCCATCTCCTTTCAACACACAAATACTAAAACCTAAGCCAAATCTATGGCCTGCAAGTACATTCTGATTCATGGTGACCCTATAGAATGATTTAGAACCCGCCCCCCATAGGATGTCCGAGGCTGTAAACATTCCCTCCCTTGCAGTGGAAGATGTAGTCAAACCAGCAGTCTTTCAGTTGGCAGCTGAGCCTTTAAGCCACTGAGACACAAGTACTCACAACACACTGATCTGCCCCATCCAACTGCCCCAACCGCTGCCTTTTTTCCCCAAGGCAGCCATAGAGCTGGCTAGCCTGTGAACTTTTGACTTTGCTCATTCCTTCTCTCTGCCTACAGGACCCGATTGATCTTAATAACAGAGCTCCATGGTGACCTTCTTTAAGGATTTTGACTCAGCTTTCCTAAAAGTTCATTGGTCTCTGTTGCTGGTAGGATATGGTTAGTGCTGGAGCAATCTCTAGCTTGGTTGTCTCACAGAGGGGGTATTGAAAAAGAACCTTGGATTTGCTATCAGTAGAATGTTGCACTGAATTACAGTCCTGACACTTTGAGAAGACTGGCCAACTCTTTAAATCTCTGGTTTCATGTCCGGTAAAAGAAAATAATAATATTAACTACCTTAATGAGCAACCTCTAAGAACTGAAATTATCTATCGATCTATCTAATATATAATCTAATTTAAGGAAGCATGTCTATATTCCCAGTCTGGAAGAACATATCACAGAAATAACTGGTGGTTGTCCCAAGTTAGGTAGGATTTATGAGGATTGTATCTATTTTTGCTTCTCGTGTATATACAAGGATATACAAGGATAAATTTTAGATAAGCCTTTAAGACACGAGACACTGTATCTTTTTTTCAAAATCATTTTATTGGGAGCTCATACAACTCTTATCACCTACACATACATCAATTGTGTAAAACGCATTTGTACATTTGTTGCACTCATCATTTTCAAAACATTTGCTCTCCACTTAAGCCCTTGACATCAGCTCCTCATTTTCCCTCCCTCCCTGCTCCCCCCTCCTTCATGAACCCTTGATAATTTATAAATTATTATTTCATCATATCTTACACTGTCCACCATCTCCCTTCACCCACTTTTCTCTTGTCCATTCCCCAGGGAGGATGTTGTATGTAGATCCTTGTAATCTAATCAGTTCCCCCTTTCCACCCCACCCTCCTGGTATTGTCACTCTCACCACTGGTCCTGAAGGCATCATCTGTCCTAGATTGCTTGTGTTTCCAGTTCCTATCAGTACCAGTGTACGTCCCCTGGTCTAGCCAGATTTGTAAGATAGAATTGGGACCATGATAGTGCGGGCCGTGAAGGAAGCATTTAGGAACTATTTGTAAGTTTTATCCTTGCTACACTGCACTCTGACTGGCTCGTCTTCTCCCCGCAACTCGTCCATAAGCGGATGTCCAGTTGCCTACAGATGGCTTTGTGTCCCCACTCCACACTCCCCCTAGTTCACAATGATGTGATTTTTTTGTTCTTTTATGCTTGTGATCTCTTCACCTCATGATCACACGGGCTGGTGTGATTCTTCCTTGTGGGCTTTGTTGCTTCTGAGCTGCTTGTTTACCTTCAAGCCTCTAAGACCCCAGATGCTATCTCTTGATTTTCCTTCCTCCCTCCTTAGCAGTGTGTTATATATGTATGGTGAGATGCATTCTTGCCTTCTTTTCACTGTTGGGTCAAAGACGTCTTGGGCATTGCTTTTCAGTGTCCTGACTTCTGGACAGTGTTACACTATGCAGTGGTTTCATGTTTGTGCTCTTTGGTTGTTGGTTTACTGCCCAAAGTATGTTGGAAAATACTTTTTATAGTCCTGTTTTTGTTTGTCTTTGGTTTTGTTTTTTATGTATTCTCTAAATTTTTCCTGATCTAGGTAAACCCTCACCTCTCTGCCTATTTTGATGGAGAGTTTGGTGGTGTAGAGGATTCTTGCCTTACCATTATCCTTCTTGATCTTCTGGGAGATGCTATTCCATTCTCTCCTCTTCTTCATGGTTTCTGCTGATGGGTCCGAGCATATTCTTATCTGATTACCCTTACAGATGACTGATTTTTGTTCGCTAGCTGCTCTTATTGACTGTCTCCCTTTCTTCAAAGCTGGATAATTTGACTACTATATGCGTTGGTGTCTTCTTTTTGGAGTGCAGACTATTTGGAGTCCTCTCGAGTGGTAAGGTATTTTACCATTTGTTTAGTTTCTGCTTCATTGTTCTTTAACTCTTGTGTTTCCCTTTCATGTGTGGACTCTATCCTCTCTATTTTTTCATCCTTTTTCTGTGTTGATTCCCTCGTATCCTGCAAGACTCTAAGCAGCATATTTAAAATTTCTTTCTGTGGTGGTTCAAAGTATGCTTCTTCTATTTACATTGCTAGGTTCATGTCCTCCCCAGACGCTTAGTTTGTTTCTCTTCCTTTATTATAGTAGCTGCTGATGTCGGTTGTTGTCTGCGTGGCGTCTTGGTGGAGCTCGGCACCATTTTCCTGGGAGTTGAGAAGCCCTGTGATTTCCTTCTCAGAGGCTAGCAGGGATGATTCTAAGGATTACCCGGAGTCAGCTACAGTGCAGTTTGAGCTTTGTCTCTATTTCACTGGGCTTGACTCTGTCCCCAGACAGCTGGAGCTATCTTTAGGGAAGACAATGTGGGCAGTGTTCTATGGCAGGGTTGGCGGGGTGATCTCATGCAGCAAGTGTGGTGCATGGCAAGCCGATTACAGGGAGTGTGGGGTCACACTCACAGACTTTAGCAGGGAAGGTAGCTACTCAAGGGACCTGTGTGCAGAACAGCCGCAGGCTCTGATTGCTAGCAGCAGTGCCAGGGCTTTCAAGAGACAGGAGAGTGGCAGCGGGAAGACCAATCATGCACAGGTGGACTGACATTTATGGGTACCTGGGTGCAGAGGCTTATGGGATATATGTATTTCGTTGGTAAGTTGGTGGAGAACAGGTATTGTTGAGGTGTAGGGAACAGGTTCTAGATGTTGTGGTGATTGGGGTGTGTGATGGGTATGTTAAATCTACCAGAGTGCCTTATCATTTCTGTAAATTGTGAAAAGGAGAGTGCAGACGTTTAATTATTTGTGTTTATAATGTAAAGCCCCTTTATAGTAGATTCCTGCACAACTCCCAAGTTCTCGTCTCCTTACATATACCCCAAGATAGGTATAGGCTATTATTGTGGGTGCCCCTGTGAGGTGGGGCTTCTGTTCACAAGGTGGTCAGGGTAGGGTCATTGAGACACGGTGTTCTCTGCCTACCTTGACTGATGCAGGGAATATTGCCAAGTAATCTTGACGTGATAAATCTCAATTCTTGTGGCAGGGTAATGAACCCAGACTTTTATTTCTCTGAAGCTACTGCAAATAGTTCTAACAACTATCTGGATCTAGCTATGCCACGAATTCTAAGTTGCGTCTCCCTGGGTGCTGACCCTCTCCCTAGAAAGCTGCCATTTTACTCGGTAAGTTTAAAGGAGGCTGTGTGCTGCTGAAGTGAAGGGAACCACTTCCAAAGGTTACTGTAGTTGGGGCAAAGGAGGAGTATTGTAAATCCCCCAGGGTCTTAGTAAGTTCTCGAATCTTTCCATGGGCAAAAATCGCAAGGGGAGGTCTGAATAACAGACCCTAGTACCCTGGATTGTATTTCTAGGACCTGGCCCCTAAATATTGGCCTCCTTACTTCTTAATTTTCCAGCTAACAAGGGGTGCAGTGGGTAGGTGATTCTACCTTGATGTCATCTTGACTCCTTTCTCAGTATTTCATATCTTATTCCATTAATTCATGGATTCTTGTTTTTAGATAATGCTGTCAGTGTAGCTTGAACTTCCACCTTCAGCACCATTGGCTCTTGCTCATATGCCACATTCTGAAGTGGTGAATGTCGACTAGTTCCTTTTATTACAGTGACTATTCTTTCAATCATCTTTGGATGCTGAGTCATTCCATGTTTTTCCCATAGAATATTTCAATATTGCAACTTGAAGCTTGAAATTTCCCCCTTAGTTCTTTTTAGGTTATGCTGAGCATGCTCCTCCTCCATTGTTTCTAAATCTATCACTTTGTATATTTCATCAGTATATTTGACTTTGTCTTCTCAAACTGCCCTTTGAAAATTTCTCTTCAGCTTCTTGACTTCATCATTTCTTGCATGTGCATTAGCTACTCTACAATTAAGAGCAAATTTTAGTCCCCTTTGCAATCCATGCTGACCTTTTCTTTTCAATGGCCTTTCCCCTTCTTCTTGAATGATGTTCTTGATGTCCTCCCATGGCTCATTAGGTCTTCTGTCACCAGTGTTCAATGCAGCAAATCTGTTCTTGAAATTCAGGTGAGATATCATCAAGGTCCTAGTTTGACTTTGTTGCACTTGTAAATTTTGTTGCGTTTCAATTCGAATTTACATATTCAGACTGAACATGTTGGTAGAATTCTTCAAATTCTTCATCACTAGCTTTAGTGGTTGATGCATAAATTTGAATAATAATTGTATTGATTAGATTTCCTTGAATGTGGGTAGATAAAATCCTATCACAGACAGCATGGTACTCTAAGATGGATCTTGAAATGTCCTTTTTGAATATGAATGTAACACTTTTCCCTTTCAGTTTTTCATTCCCAGCAGTGAGTCGTGATTTTCTGATTCAAAATGGCCAATACCAATCCATTTCAACTCACTAATGTTGAGAATACTGGTTTTTATGTATTCCATTTCATTTTTTTACAACTTCTAATTCTCCTAGGTTCATACATGGTACCTTCGAAGTTCTAATTATTAATTGATGTTTAAAGCTGTAGCTTCTCACTCTGAGTTGTGCCCCATCATCAAATGAAGGTCCTGAAAGCCTAGCTCCCACAGGCTTTACTCCATCCATGCCGTTATGGTGACTCCACTTTGAGAAGATATATGATGTCAGTCATATTATGAGCGCCTTCCAACTGAAGGAGCTCATCTTCTGGCTCTGTTCTCCTATATTATTCTGCTTATTTTCGTGAGTTTTTCAGTATCATTCAGTGTTTCAGTTTTGTCCATAAAATTTCCAATAGCTAATTCCTCAGAAGTGGACAGTCTATTCATTCTTCACTCTATTCTTAGTCTGGAAACTGATAAAACATTTTTACACTGGATGACCCTGCTGGCATTTTAAATACTGGCAACATAGCTTTCAGCATCACAACACCACATATGTAAGGTGACCAGATGTCCTGCTTTTGGTGGGACAGTCCCGATTTTTAACAATTTGTCCCGCGTTCCCATGGCATTTTTAAAAAGTCCCGATTTTTGGAAAGAATGCACGACAAGCTAGGGAACGGTGGGAGAACAGGAAGGGAATGTACGGTTTTCTGCTGCCATGTGGCTATTTCACCAGGATGTGTTTTATATTATTTTTGTTAATTTTATAATGGTAAACTTTAATAATAACAAATAATTGTTGAGAACTGATTATCAAAGTTCGCATTGTTGATCCGTTGTTAGAATCCGACCACCAGTGTTTGGACTTAAGGAACAATGGCATTTCTTGGCATTGGCGACGACAAAAACATTTTGTAACCGCGTCTCAGATGATACACATTGAACTGCGTGCTAGCGCTAGTAAAACAAGTGATGTCAACAAATCAGCGACTCAGATAATTTAGGTAAGTAATTTATTTATTTCATTAATACATACATTTTCTTGAATTTAGCAGACAGTACTCAAATTATTTATATTTTATAGTGGCGGCAAAAAGTCTAGCGCTGGCCTTAAAAGTGATACTTACGACTTACGTTACGGAAAATTCAGAGAAAAAAATAATACAAGTTAGTATTGTAATTATTTAGAAAGAAATATAGGATTAAAATCAAAATAATTTAAAATATATAGTTACTTTGTAACAATCAAATTAATTTAATTTATAAACTAACAATAAAATATGTTCATGTAATTATGTACCTACTTGCTGTGTTTTCAAGCAATATGTATATAATAATTTATAATATAATTTTAAACTCTTTTAAAAAAGATTTTTACCATAATGAGTAAGAAAAGAGGATGCAAATTCAATAATGATCTAAGAAATGAATTTCTTTTTATTAAAAAAGCAAAAGCGATTACATGGTAAAATCTGAGAAATGTAATGGTGAATTTTCTATTTCGCATGGTGGGAAGAATGATATTTCAAAGCACTTGGAGACACAGAGACATAAAAGTTATTTAAATACTACTGCATCTTCCTCCAAAATACATGAATTTTTTTTGGAAAACAACTTATGGAGCCGAAGAAAAGAAATTAGCAGAAGGACTTATGTCTTTTCATGCTATTAATCACAATCATTTCTTCAGATCTATGGACTGTACATCACAAGTTGTCAAAAAGTTAATCAACAAAAAATTTGCCTGTGCTAGAACAAAATCTGAGGCAATTGTGTGTAATGTGCTTTCCCCATATGCATTTTCAGAATTTAACCAAAGTCTAGAAAAAATTAATGTTATATCCATATATTCTGATGTATCTAATTATAAGGATATAAAGTTATTCCCAACCATTATTAGATTTTTTTATTAGGAAACTGGAATAAAAATTAGAATTTTAGATTTCGTTTTTGTGCCCGCTGAAATTTCTGAAATTATTTTCAGTTCCGTTATTAATATTTTGGAAAAAAGCTATTTAAAACATAAAATGATTGCATACTATGCAGTCAACATGAACACATTTTGGAGGAAAAGCAAGATGAGGTACAAATAGTATTTTTTATAAATTAAACAAAAACCTTAATCAAAACATTATTGGTGTTGGTTGTGCAGCGCATAATGCCATTCAAATAGCTGCTGATTTGTTGCCAGTAGATGTGGAAAATATTGTTATTAAAATATATTCTTATTTATATATATACACTGTGCGCATTGAAATGCTTAAAGAATTTTGTGAAATTGCGCAAGTCGAATATCAGAAAATACTTGGATACAGTAAAACGCAGTGGTTAGCTCTTTTGGCCAGCTGTCGAAAGAATTTTGAAAATATATGATCCTTTGAAATCCTACTTTCTATCACAGGATAAATGTCTTAGAATTTTAGAAGAGTTTTTTGAAAAAGAATCTTCAAAAATTTGGCTAGAGTTTGTACACAATCAAGCAGCTCTTTTTCAAAATGCTATAAAACTTATTAAATGTGACAAAATTTTGGTAATTGAAGTAGCAAATGAAGTTGATCATTTAAAATTTCAGTGTCAAGAGCGGTTAGAAGATAATTTTCTTCCATTAACTCTCCATAATAGTATAAGCCAGCCAGAGGAACAAGGTGCAATAAATCGTGCAGATATCCTGAATCACATTAAAAAGTTCTAGAGGAGAAAAAAAAAGAAAATGATTAGGGAAAAGAATGTACAGATATGCTTTATACAATTGATGTATGTATATGTATGGACTGTGATAAGAGTTGTATGAGCCCCTAATAAATTGTTTTTTAAAAAAAGTTCTATAGTAACTGCATAGATTATTTAGAACAGTGAACAGTACATTACAATGATATTGAACATTTTCATTGGGTTACATTAAAACAAGAACTTAATTGGAATGATGTGCAAAAATCATCAGTCATATTACTCAAAATTTCCCATATAGTAATATTTCCGAAAATGATCTTTTTAATGAGCTATCATTATTAAAAGTATATTGATAAGGAAAAGGTTAAATCTTGGGCATCAGCAAAAATCATAATAGAGAGCAAATGGTTAGAAATATTTCATCATTTTGAAACAAACCATGTTCCATACAATAATGCACTAAAAATTGTGGAATATGCGCTGTCCTTACCAGGAACTAATGCTGTGACTGAACGCGTTTTTTTCTACGGTAAATAAAGTGTGGATATCAGAAAAATCACAATTAAGTATTGAGACTTTGAAAGCCATTTTATGTGTGAAATATAATTTAGCAAATTCTTGTGCAAAATTTCGTGACCTTTTAAACAATGACAGCAATCTACTAAAATATTTACTCAAATGAGAAATACGCTAAAGAATAAACTAATACTATACATAATTTTAATGTATTATATTTGTAAATTGTACTTATGTTGAAATTTTAAAAATATATTACAATACTATTTTTGTGTTCTATGAAAATTTTTGCTGCTCCATATAGACCAAATTTTTAATCAAGAACATCCCTCCCCCACCCATCCCCCACCTGGTCAAGGTCCCGCTTTACCAATGTTTAAATCTGGTGACACATATGCGATCACAATATAACAAACTGAAAAACACATTGTTGCTATTAGGTAACATCAAATTGGGTCCTGATTCAGAGACCCTATGCACAATAGAATATAATACTGCCTATTCCTGGGACACCACAATACAACAAAGTAACATGACTGGTGGTACAGTCATAGAAAGCTTTATTTTTTAAAAAATCAACATGTGAAGCTGCTGTTTCTTGATATGTCTTCCATCAATGTCTATGTACTTCTGACGGTGGTAATCCATTACTCTAATCTTTCTCTGAAGAAAACTGCTTTCTTTCTTGTGCACTATTCTGAGTTTGGGGAGCAAAACCAAACCGGAGGTGGAAAAATCAGGACTGTACACTAAGATTTTCCAATGAAATTCTCAGAGGACCGAGCTTCCTACCCTTAAATAAGCAAGTACATTGTTATTGTGGCAAGAAATCCCTTGGTGTGACTTTCCTAACCTTATTCTCACCAATGTAGTTATCAATTTTCTTAAGGCTTCTTAATAAATCCCCATGATTGTCCCATAAGAAATATATCAATATTATACCCCATTAGTATTAAAAAAAAAGTCACCATCATCTTCTGAGCTGACGTGTCTTTAATTTAACTGGCCCAGCCTATTCCTTCAGAAGAAATTGTTTTACTGAATCTTTTATAAGTCTAATGAGACTAAGACAAATATATTACTGACAGAACATATCTGCACTCATTCACTGATCACTCAGATATGTTTGAACATATTTAATTTGTAATAAAATTGTGCATGTTTGAATTGGGCACCTCTAGTAGCAATACTTTTTTACTTACTCTTGTATTTTTAAATAATAAGCATGAACTACACTGTAGTATGAATAAAAAAGAAAATAAATATGTTTCGGGAGGGAAAAATGATTAATCATACATGTCTGCTTTGGAAAGATTATCTGCCTGTACAAAGACCATGATCTTTTCTAGGTGTCTTAGTATATCCTGAGCACTTGACCTAAGAGCTGGTGTATATTGGGTATCCACTACTCCAGCTATCTCACTTAAGAGATAGGGATCATGAAGTCTAGAAAAGGCAAGGAACTTACCCAGAGCTTCATACAGAATGTGTCTCTGAGGAGTGAAACCCAGATCTCAAGTCTCCCAGCCACAGTTCTTCTCCAACAGTTAGAAAGCAGACCAAGAGAGGTAATTGACAAGGGTTGCTCAGCCCCTTTACTTGGCCAGGTTGGGCTAGGTTTTGCTTTAGAATGATTATTTTAAAGATCATGAGACCCACCAAAGGTGTTGGAGATGTGTCTTATGATTGGAGGACTAGGAGAAACCAAGGCCAGGCTCCAGTACACTAACCTCAGGAGGACCCATTTTAAATGAATGCAAATTTTACAAAGTTTATAGAGAAATTCAGGATTGAAAGGAACATTTCATTTCAAGGGCACTAGAATAATATTCTCTCAAATTACATTGAAGTGAGATACCTAGAGGCTTCCATTCTGGGTCTCTGTGTTAACACCCAGTTACTCTGGGTAGACTAGAGAAACAAAGCAGTTGAATATTCAGAAAACATCCCAGCCCAGTCCAGATCAAATCCATAGTCCAATATAGCCCATATGTCCAATACCAATCTGTAAAGTCCTCTTCAGACTCACAAAACACATGCAAAGATGCCAAAGCAGGAAGATCACAGGCCAGTGGGTTCAAAGTCTTATGGATCCCGTGGCAGTAGAAGCATCTCAGTGCTGGCAGGGGTCTCCATGTGGCTCCTTCAATTCCCAGTGCCATGTATCTTGTTAGTAGGGTATCTTTCAGGGAGTGAGCAGAAAGAGAGAGTGTGTCCTGCCTACAATGAGGAATGATAGGAATTCCCCAAATCCTCAGGAGATGCCCACGCCCACACAGAGGCCTCATTGGCTATAACCTGATTGGCAGGCCAGACTCCTCCCCTACACTCTTAATCCTCAAATTGACACCTGATTATGTAACTACCACAGTCTCTAACCCCCATTTACTGACAATATTCTAATAAAACACAAAAGATTCCCAATAATCAAGAGACCAACACCTGTTTGGATCCTGTATTTTTTCACCCATAAGTAAGTGGTGTCCTTTTCATATCAAGCAATGGCCTGCCTAGGCTTGAAATAATTCATACTGAGAGGAAATGTGGGGAAGAGTGCGAATTCAGGTAGGAAGGGAGGATTTCTGAAACACCTGGATCTCATCATGTGCTATGATTCCCACCTATTTGGATAGTACATATACAGGACTATCTCTTCCTAATAACCCTATAAGTTACAATCCTCTATATCTTGAATGAAGTTTGCTTAATCCCAAACTCCTGTATCCAAAGAGAAGGGGGAATTTCCAGAGTCCACCCTCATATCATTAGCTGTCTTTAGCATCCCTTCTGGTGGCTTTACATTGTACAGAATCCAGCACTGGAGAGTAATGATACTTCATACCCTTAAAGAAACCATCAGGGAGGCTGGAGAGCCTTCCTATCTGATCACAGGGGCATTCTACTTAGACCCCTTCACTTTTGTCTAAAAGAAAGAGGTGGGGGGATACAACTGCCCCTCTCACCCCCAAAAAAGCATGATGTAAAGTGAGAAGTTTCACATGCACTACCATTTACTCGGGAAGGTGGCATGACTTTCATAAGGACTTGGGTAGGTGCAAAATATTTTCTATTCATGGGCCCATTCCTTTATTATTTTTTAAAGGATGGCTATTAATACCAAAGCAATTGATGCTGATTCTATACCAACTCATTCTGATCCTATAGGTGTTAGAGCACAATTATGCTCCATAGGATCTTTGATGGCTGATTTTTTTTTTAGACGTAATGAATCAGGTATTTCTTCCAAAACACCTCTGAGCATATTTGAACCACAAATTTTCCATTAGTCAATGATTGCTTTATCATTGCTACCATGCTGGAACTGTGCATGGGCCCCCCTTCCACCCTCCCTCGCCCCAACACACGGGGACTTCAAAAAGTTTGTGGAAAAGCAGTTAAAAGACAATGGACTTATCTGGAGGAAAGAAAAGTGTGGAAACTGAAAGACACATGGAAATATACAATTACCAAGTTCCACAATCCTGAGACCAGAACTAGATGATGTTTGGCTACCACTATCAACTATCCTAAAAGAGATCCCCTTAGAATTTGAGAAAAACGTGGAACAAAACTCAAAATCATAAAGGATAGCATGCTAACTGATTGGATAGAGATTAGTGGGACCCTAAGGTTAAAGCTCTTAGTCATCCTTCAGGCGCATTAGAATAATCAACCATTTAAGATGAAAATGGCATCATTTATCAAAGGACAAAGTTCAGAGTGTATCCCCTTTTGTGAGGGGATGTTCCACTGTCTATAACCAGATTTGGGGTCTCTGCCCCAACCCACCTCATTCTCAACAATATGTTTTTGTTTGTTTGGAGAGTGTCTTCTGATGCCCGTTACCTGATCCTGTCGACAACTTGTGATCACACAGCCTGGTGTGCTTCTTCTGTGTGGGCTTGTTGTTTAAGTGTTAGATGGCCTCTTGTTTAACTTCAAGTCTTTAAAACTCCAAGAACAATATCTTTTGATAGCTGGTCACCATCAGTTCTCTTCACCACATTTGCTTGTGCATCCATTTTTCTCCTCAGTGATCATGCTGGGAGGTGAGCATCACAGAATGCCAGATTGTTAGAACAAAATGTTCTTGAGTTGAGGGAGGGCTTGAGTAGAGGCCCAAAGTCTGTCCACTTCCTCAATACATTGCCGTATAAATAAATGTACATATGCTAAAACTTCTATTTTTGTGAATTTATAGATTAATATAAGCACACACCTATGTTTATACCTCTATCCATAGCTTTGCTTCCTATATCTTTCCTTTTACTTTCTTCCTTTCCAACCATCATGCTCACCCTTCTTCTGCCTCTTAGTGATTCCTCTCAGCTAGATTGCTGTTGCACCAACACCCCCAGAAACTCTTATGTCCTCCTCATTGCTGATTGTAATTCCCTAGTTGTTCCCCTGACTATGGTGTCGTTTGCTCACTGCTACCTTTCCCCTCCCCCTCCTTCCCCAAGTCCTTCCAAGGAACTTTGGTCTGGTTGTTTTCTCCTTGGGCTTGCTTCCCGTCTATCTTAAGTGGTCACAAGGGTGGGAGGGTGGGAGGGAGGATTAAAAGAGGAGCTGATACCAAGGGCTCAAATAGAAAGTAAATGTTCAGAAAATAATGATAGCAAAATATGTACAAATGATGTATGGGTTGTTATAAAAGCCATAAGAGTCCCCAATAAAAAGATCTTTTTAAAAATGTGTTTTCTCCCTGGTCACTGCAGGCAAAGTCAAGAGTAATTGTTTCCCTCTGTGGGCATGAATGTCTCCTCTGGTTCCCTGCCCTGTCCAAGCTCCTTCCTCTACCAATCACCAAAGATCTCAGCACCAAGAAGAGAGAACTAGGTTATTCATCTGTAATGCACCAGTGGACAAGATCAGGGCTTTAGAAATTTATTTTCCTTTCACAAAATCTTTTCTTGAAATAAAATATGGGAACCAAATTCATAAAATGGGTAAAAAGAGTAGAAAGCCATTTGTTGTTCGGGAGCAGGAGATTGGATACTGCCTATGGTGCATCACCAGAACCCCAAGGGTGATAGGCATTCCATTAGCACAGCCAAGCATGTTAACTATTTGTACCCCCCACCCCTAGGGACAACAGATAGGACCCCTAGTGGTGTAGTGGTTCACATAGAGCTGATAACCTCAAGGTCAGCAGTTTGAAACCACCAGCTCCATGGGCAAAAGACAAAGCTATCTACTCCCTTACATACTGTTACAATCACAGAAACTCACAGGAGCACTTTTACCCTGTCCTATAGGGTTTCTATGAGTCAGAGTTGACTCAATGGCAGTGAGTTTGCTTTTGTTTAATGGACAGCAGATTTAATTTCACTAAATTATACAAGAAGGTTTCAAAATGTTTGTAGGCAAATGGAATGAAAAGATAATGGAATTTTTCAATGAATTTTTGAAGTCCCTTTAAGACTATAAAATATGATGAAATGTAATTTTCATAATATTCATAAAGTTTATGGAATAGCACCATTTCTTTTAATTTCATTTTCCACAACCATTTTGAAGCCACACTTCTATATTTAGTACAATTAATAAGAGAGCCAAGGGAGGAGAAAAAAGTAATCAAATACCTTGATAAATTAAAAAAAAAAAAAGGTCCTGAAAAGTCCTGAACCAGCCTGGTGGTCCTTAGATGTGCCTGCTATTTCTAAAGTCTAGGGTTTCAACAGACATGGTCAATGCTCAGGCCTTCAAGCTAAATGACTCAGAGATTTGTGATGTCAATCATTCACAGAGGTCATGATCATGGACATAGAAATTATGCCATTCCAGAGGAATTCCTATGGAATTCATTAACAGCCTTATGGGTAGCCATGTGCACTTTTAGGTAAGCTAATCCTTGCATAGTTAAGACATTAAATCACTATTTTTTCTGCCTGTGGACTTCCCAGGTACAGCTGGTTTCATTTAGTCTCTTTATTGAACAGAAACATATGTGGACCGTGGTGCTTTGGAGAGGTGGGAATCTGTGTACATGGGCTTCTGGGGGTGGGGGAGAGCTATGGGGCAATGGGGAGAAATAATTACTACTTTTCTTTCACAAAGTGTGTTTTTTGGCATGAAAGTGTTCTAAGAGATAGATGTTAATTGGGTTCTGAGGAAAAATTATTTCCTCAGTTATGTAAACCTAGCAAGGTTGACATTGAACAAAATTAAAGAGAATGTTATGGGACTTCTCAGCAACTCTGGTAGCCCTTAGTGGAGTACAGAAAGTACAACCTTTCAAACATACTACATCATAGTTTTAATAAAGATACTACTGGCTGCAGGTGTACAGAAAATCCAGCTCTAAGTAGGGTAAAATATACAGGAAAGTATGAATCACATGCTGGGAAATCCTGTGGTAGGTGCTTACATGATTCAGCAGCTAAAATTCATTAAAATCCAAACCCCTTCTATCTTTTCCCTCTGCCCTTCTTCGACATCCCTTGAGATAACGAGTCTAACAGATACAAGATGAAGCTTGTCTCCAGGCATCCATTGTGGATACTAAAACAGTCAGAAGTAAAAGGGATATTGTTTCTTCTCAAACATCACGTCCATAAAATATATAAAGCCTTGCTCAGACATGCACTCAAATGTTTTTCCTCACATTTCATTAGTCAGAATTTATTGCTTCACACTCATGTTCCCCAAATTTGGATCAAGGCATCCCAGAGTGCCACAGAAGACTCAAGGTATCACAGGATATTTTAAGAATTTCAAAGTAAGTACTGCAGGACTGGACATCTACTATACACTACAGGGACTACTATCTTAAAGCAGCTTACACTTACAATACTACGGCATCTTTGAGAAGCTATGTCTCAGTTATTGCCATAATAAAGAGTTGTATTTGTCTGGGTATTTTAGAGAAACAAATCTACAGAAACTCATGTATAAGAGAGAGTTTTATATAAAGGTTAATTGTGCATCAATAAAACATCCCAACCCAGTGCTTCCCAAGCCCACAAGTCCAACATTAACCCATATGTCCAACACCAGTCCACAAAGTCCTCCCCCATCTCACAAAACAGATGCAATGATGCCGACTGCAGGAGGAAAGCCGAGTCAGTGAATGTGTAAGAATCTCAGCGCTGGCAGGGGTCTCCACTCGGCTGCTCCAGCACCCAGGGCTGCATCGGGAGAGGTCCATGTGGCTTCTCCTCTGGGATGTCTTGCAGGAAGTGAGCCTTGTAAGCTAAAGCAGTGAACTGCTTAGGCAACTGCACCCTGGTCCGCCCATCAGAAAGCAAGAGACCTGAGAATTAGAAAGGCGAGGCTCACTGAGCTATTTATTGCCCCGCCCTTCAATTAACCCCACATGTGTGTATCGGCCAGCTTGGCACAATAAACTAACTACTTCAAAAGTCATTTCCACATAAAAATTAATGTAGAAGGGGAAGTGGGGATACTGGTGCCTCATCCAAAATCCAACAAGTATAAATAATAATGGTTATTTAAGAATTAATTTTAAAATTTCAAAGTGCATGTTAAACTCTCGAGAAATAAAACTAAGTTGTTTAGACCTCGCATTGTTGTTACTGTTAGCTGCTATCAAGCAGGTTTCGCATTCATGGTGGCCCCAATCAAACAAAAAAAATGCTTGCATGTAATGCAAATCGAACGATTGTGATATATAGAGCATTCATCGACTGATTTTCAGAAGCAGAGCAGCAGAATTTTCTTTGAAATCCATCTTATCTGGAAGTTCCTTTGGAACTTGTTCAGCAACACAGCAAAATGTAAACCTCCACTCACAGATGGTGTTGGCTCCAAAAAAGGGTCACTGGTCAGAATTAAAGCCAGATTTCCTACATGGAAGAAGAGAAATATACCACTGAGCCACCACTGCCTTCTATTTGGGTCTAGTTGCCTAATAAACAGAAGTACTAGATATTTATCTTGGTTTAGGGACACTGTAAAAAATAAAGAACAATTACTGAGACCTAAGGCACTATGAGCAGAGAAAGGTTTGGGATCAGCTTCCTCTGATCATGATATACCCCGCAAGCAGCCAGCCTCAGCTGAAACGGATGTATGCAACTGAATAACTCTTAAAGAAGAGCTAGGAATTCAGTTAGGAAAACCCTCAACAGGACCTGATAGTGGGTGGAGTTATGGCTGCCTCATTCAGAGAAGTGGTGTTCAGGAGAGCGTATGTTGAGAATTACTAATCCAAGAAAATGGTTCTATTCTGGATGGTTCTGTCTTCCTGCCTTGCATGATCATTTCCTGGGTCTGGGGACTTTACTTCCAGAAAATACACTCTCAGGGAAGGTTATTTAGTGTTAGGTGTACTTGAATCAGTTGCCACCCATAAAGACCTTACGTATCACAGAAGGAAACAATGCCTGGTCTGATCCTCACAGTAGTTCTTATACTTGAGCCCATTTTTGCAGCTCTGGAGTCAATCCACCTTCGTGAGGACCTTCCTCTTTTTCACTACCTTTCTATTTTACCAGACATGATGTTCTTCTCCAGGGACTGGTCTCTCCTGACAACATGTTCAAAGTATGTAAGACAAAGCCTCACCATCATTTCCTCTAAGGAGCACTCTGTCCGTACTTCTTCCAAAATAGATTGGGTTGTGTTTTTAGCAGTCCATTGTAGTTCCAATAGTCTTCTCCAGCACCACAATTCAAATGCATTGACTCTTCTTTGGTCTTTATTCAATGTTCAACTTTCACATGCATATGAGGCAATACAAAATACCATGACTTGGGCCAGGCACACCTCAGTCCTCAAAGTAGCACACTTGCTCTTCAATACTCTAAAGAGGACTTGTGCAGCAGGTTTACCCAATATAATGGGTCTTTTGATCTCTTGACTGCTGCTTCCATGATCATTGATTGTGGATTCAAGTAAAACTAAATTCTTGACAACTTCAACCTTTTCTCCATTTAACATGATGGTCCAGTTATGAAGATTTTGATCTTCTTTAATTTGAGTTGTGATTCATACCACAGGCTGCAACCTTGATCTTCATCAGCAAGTGCTTGAAGTCTTCCTCACATTCAGCAATTAAGATTGTGTCATCTTCATATCTCAGGTTGTTAATAAGCCTTTTTCCAATTCTGATGCCACATTCATCTTTATATAATCCAGCTTCTCTGATGATTTTCTCAGCATATAGATTGAACAAGTATGGTGAGAGGATACAACCCTGACTCAGTATTCCCTTGTTCCATTTTCATTACTGTCCCTTGATCCATGTACAGGTTCTGGATAAGCCCAATAAAGTGCTCTGGAATTGCTATTATTCTCAAGGCTATCCATAGTTTGTTATAATCCACACAGTTGAATGCCATGGAATAGTCAATAAAATTCAAGTAAACATCTGTGTTCAGCCAAAGTCCATCAGACATCAGTAATAATATCCTTTGTTCCATGTCATCTTCTGAATCCAGCCTGAACCAACGGCAGCTCCTTGTCACTGTACTACTACAAGCATTGTTGGATGACCTTCAGCAAAATTTCACTGGCAAAAATACAGATGATGCGTAACAGGGAGAAGCCCTTCTTACTAATATGATCTTATCCTTACTGTTTTAGTGCGATTTTCTTGCACTGTTTTCTGTTGAGTCTTCCAGCTTTGAAGCACAGGAGGAATGGTGATATTATGATAATATTATGATAATAATGCCATGATGATAATACCAGTTAGCAGGTGTTGTAAGGACTGTAGGGGTGGGGGTGGACAGTGGGGAGGAAAGGGGGATTTCAGTAAAGACCTGTGAGGGCAGGAGGGGGAAGGGAGCACTAGAACTGATCGTGACTGCACAGTTCAATATTAAGGTGATATGATCATAAGGGCGGGGGTACAGGTCTATGATAGATGTGGTGATTGTATAACTTCCTTTGATGTGATTGAACGATTGAACTCTTCAATTATATGATATGTGAATCATGTGCCAATAAAACCGGTGGGGAAATTTTAAAAAATTTAGTAGCATGTGATATCAGAGATACTGTTCTACAGTTTGAGCATTTTGGTGGGTAACCTTTCTTTGGAATGGGTGGAAACATGGATCCCTTTCAGTAGTTTGGCTTGTAGCTATCTTCCCAACTTCCTGACATAGATAAGTGAATGCTTCCAGTGCTTTGTCAGCTTGTTGAAACAATTCAATGAGCATTCCATCAATTGGATTTCTGGTTTGGGTTAGTTCTTTCAGTGCGGCTTGAACTTCTCCCTTTGGCACCATTAGTTCTTGCTCATATTCTACTTCCTGAAATGGTGGAATGTCAACTAGTTCCTTTTGGTACAGTGACTCTGTGTGTTCTTTCAATCACCTTTGCATGCTTCCTGTGTAATTCAATATTTTGCTTAGAGAATCTTTCAGTATTACAACTCAAGGCTTTAATGTTTCTTGAGTTCTTTCAGTTTACATGCACCGAGTGTGTTCTTCTCTTTTGGTTGTCAATTCTAAGTCTTTGCCCATTTCATTATAATTTTGTGTTCTTGAGTTGTCCTTTGAAATTTTATATTCAATTCTTTGACTTTTTTCCGTTTGCTTTAGCAGATGTTCGATTGAGTTTCATAATCTTTTCTGATATCTACTTTGATCTTTTCTTTCTAATGACCTTTTTACTTTTCCATACCTGATGTTCTTGATGTCTTCCCACAGCTCACCAGGTCTTCTGTCGTTAGTGTTTGTGGTAGTTACATAATTTTGTGTTACTTTGAAGTGTAGGGGTGGTGTCCAGCCTGTCATTCAGGTCACAGCCTGATGGTGTCTCCTCGTGGGCATGACCTCCTCATAAGGAGGGTCCTAGGAACCTCCCCCTCCCTCTGTGCTTCACCTTCCTGCCATCCAGTCACTGGGAGAGCTGCCAGAGCCACCGACATTGCATCCACAGCACTTTTACCCACCAACAGATGATGTTCCTGTATTCTGCATCAGAATTTTGTGAGTCTGTAGAGGGACTTGTGAATCAGTATAGAACATATGGGCTTGAGTAGGACTGGACTAGGATGTTTTCGTAATATATAACTACTTCTTGGAATAAAACTCTCTCATAAACATATATGCCTGTGCTGGATTTGTTTATCTCATGTACTTGGCCTACCACAGTGTTCAATGCATCATATCTGTTTTTGAGATGGTCTTGAAATTCAGTTTACCACAGCAAGTGATATTGGCAAGTTCACACTCTACAGTCTTTTGCAATCTCACATCTGCCCTGTCCTGTTCACTTCTCCTCTCTGTCTGCCAAGACTTAGAGCTACTAGCCCTCCTGGCTCGCTCTGATAGCCAAATCCACTC
Organism: Tenrec ecaudatus; assembly: GCF_050624435.1. Taxonomy (NCBI): domain Eukaryota; kingdom Metazoa; phylum Chordata; class Mammalia; order Afrosoricida; family Tenrecidae; genus Tenrec; species Tenrec ecaudatus. The sequence goes on along the minus strand of NC_134541.1, from coordinate 80,893,905 downwards.
TTTCCCAAGACTTGGCCAGGCACTATACTCAGAACCACCACACGCTAGTGTCCATGGTCAGAAGTCCCGCCTAGATTTATGAATTGGAGGGTTCCACAAGAGAGTCACTAAGTCTCAGGGCCTAGATCCTCATGGACCTGCTATTCTCCAGGCTGGCCTCCCTATGCTCACTATGGTCCAACTGCAGACCAGGTTCTTGCCACTGAATCTTAGTCTTTTCGGTTTCTGTACCTGAGAAGCAACTAAACATCCCTTTTTCTCTCCCATCCTAAAATAGCTTCCACTTACCACCCTAACCCCATTTACTTAACTTCGTGCTGTCCTCTTTTATTAACTTGAGAGATACCGACTCAGTGTAGAAGGACTCCACGCATTTCTTTGCTCATCTTTTGTTGTCTGCCTGTGATAGCTGGGATGTGGTGTGGATGGAACCCCTGTCTTCTTCACTGTTGTTTCCCAGCTCCAGAGCAGAAACTGGGGCTTGGGAGATAGTCCATCAACAGTTATTAAATGCACAACTAACCCTCACATTAGCCCTAGGAGGTGGGAATCACTCCTACTATGCAGTGAGGAAAGTAACAGCCTAAGAGGGAGTGTGTCCCTCTTAGCTGTCCCTCTTTGGGGGTGCCTTCTTGTTGCCAGCTGACTTCAGAGCTCTTGTCACAGAGCTCTTGTCTTGTTACAGGGAAAGACAAGGGACAGAAAATAGGCCCAAGTGGTCACATACAGCATCTTGGGCTGAGTGTATTAAATGAGTCCACAGTTCCCTTCGAAGATTAGTAGGGCTAGCAGAATGACTCGAGAGAGAGAAGGAACCCCCCCCTCCCCCCGCCAATCCCCATTGAGGTCTGACTTGACTACTTTCCTTTCTGTGAATCTGGGCTGTGACCCCCTCCCACTAAGTCTTAGTTTTTCCATTTTTGCAGTAAAAGTACTAGATAGACTAATTCCACATCACTGTCATCCCCTCCAGGCCTGCATCTGGATTCTAGCATAACACAGTAGATTTCCAATAGGAAGAAATCAGATGACCCCTCAATGAAACCTCCAGTCCCAAGTACAGAGCCAAGGGAAGTTTGTCTTAGTCTAAAAACTATCCTTTGAGAACACCTCCTCTTTGCCTCCTTCCAGGTTAAGAAGCCTCTTGTGGCCACGTCTTTCCCCTTCCCCTGCTCCCCCACACTTCTTCCCTTTGCACTCTCCCTTCCTTTCCCTCATTCTGTCTGAGGTCTGGGGCCAGCTGGGCTTCGCTCCTGCTCCCTACACAATAATCTCTTTGAGGAAAAAGTCATCTTACAAGGTCTATTTACAGATGAGGACCCCGAAGTGCTGAGACGGAACCCACCTTTTCCAAGACCACATGCCAAGTGAGTACAGAGCAGACATTGAAGCACTTCTGAGGAGGGATAGCCCCACGCTTTCCACACAGCTCCATCTGTCCTGACTTCTGCACTTCTGCGCTCTCTAAGGATCCAAAACATCTGATCATTTTATCCAAAGTGGTAAATATCAGAAAGAGATGCTTTCCAGTGGGTTATTTCTAGAGTTTCTCACAGAGGCAGCTCTGAAGAATTTTCTTTTAACTATGGCTTAAAAAATAAGTGTAGGGGATTGCAAATAAACGAGAAAGTAAATTTCATTTAGATAGTGTGTCAAATGTCTGTTCCCTTCCTCATGTCACATGTTTCCCAAGTAGGGACCAACCAGATGATGTTCATATCATTTTGAAAGCACTGCGGGTGACTCATGTTGCTCCTGCATTTTCTTTCCTGGATGAGTCAAATGTCCTTGGTGGGAGGAGGAAGTCTATGTCTGCTTTGTCACTTCTTCACAGACAGGCTGAGCTTCAGGGTGACGGAACTGGGGTACGTAGTAAGCAGATTTCCATATCACTGAGATGCTCTTCAGATGGATAAAGGCCCAGTGTGCCCTGGCCCTGAGAGGTGCCATCAGCTTGCTGCAGTTCTATTCCCTCAGTGAGGATGCCCCACAGTAAACACGGCATGGGGTCACCATCAATCACCAGTATCTTTTAAGCCCAAGCCCTGCTCCAGGCCAGAGGACCCAGCTGGATACCCACAGAGCGTCTAGGGAAAGGCACCAGAGTTAAGAGGCAAGGGTATCTTTCCAAGACCAGCTTGGCTCCCAATATGATATTGAGTTCTCGGAGTCTCCAAGATAATGTTCTACACTCCTGAAAAGGAAATAAACATATCTCTGACTTAAAAACGCAGTCACTTTTCAGACTTGGAACAGGGAAGTCAAAGTTGGGGGAAAACTGCCTCTGTTTGTTCTCTTGGACAGAAGGGGCCTGACTTAGCTTTTCGGTCAGCTTCTTACCAAGGAAGGGGATTCTATGTCACAGTGCTAAGTCCCCTCTATGTAGCTCTGACCAATGCCTATCTCTTCCAGGAAACAGTGGAGAGAGTGTCCTAGAGAAACCAGACAATAAGCAAGGAATAAACAGTGGGAAGCCGCCAAGATGTACCAGTGAGGGCCACCAAGGGACTAGGACCAAGGGGACAAGGGACTCATGATCTTGACTTCAAACCTCCGGCATCTGGGGAGAAGAGGCCGCCTGGCACACATGAGACACATGTGCAGAGGTTGAAAAGTGACAGATGATGCACTTCATACGGAGAAGACGTTTCTAGCATGAGCAGTCTGGAGTTGGGAAAATGCTCTCACGTTCGCTTCTCACCCTCCTATATGGATGCCCCCTGGGGCCCTCAGTAAGTGGGGCTGACACAGGGAAACCACATAGCTGAAGTTCACAAGGCTGACGTGAACGCCAGGGTAGGACACTCTGCAGAGCTAGTTCGCGAGCACATCACGGGAAAACCTAACCCGCCCATAAAGAAGGCAGAAGCTTCATGTGCAATGGCACTTCTGGTCCCCTCTCCCCACCACCGGAAACAACTGATAAACTTGGTGCACCCTCTAGTTCCTTCTCCCCACCACCGGAAACAACTGATAAACTTGGTTCACCCTCTAGTTCCCTCTCCCTACCACCGGAAACAACTGATAAACTTGGTTCACCCTCTAGTTCCTTCTCCCCACCACCGGAAACAACTGATAAACTTGGTGCACCCTCTAGTTCCTTCTCCCCACCACCGGAAATAACTGATAAACTTGGTGCACCCTCTAGTTCCCTCTCCCTACCACCGGAAACAACTGATAAACTTGGTGCTCAGACGAAAGGTGGGCCTTCTGCAGGACTCCCAGAGTCGGGACTGTGGCACCTTGAGGAAGAGACTATGGCAAAATACGGGACCGTCATCCTTAGGACCTGCTATGCGCTAGTAAGCCCTTGGACAGATGTGAGGAGTGGACAATACTGACCCTCTTCTGCAGAGGAGGTGTGGCTACTCATACGGCATCTCATAGCTACCAGGTGAAAGGTGCGCTCGCCCTTCAGCCTGTCACACTCCACAGCCCAGAAAACAAACATGTCACCACATTGTATGCTTCAAATTGTTGCAGAGGGAATCCTGATGTTAGAAGTGTTTTACCACAAAAATTAATAACAATAAAACAAAACATGGTTTTCTGACCAACTAAACACAGAGACTTAAGTCATCCAAGACATGGGTTTGGGGTCAGGTAGGGAGGGAAGAGGGGCTAGGAAGTCATAGGCCTCCCCTACCCTTAGGGTCTAGGTCAGGTCCAGAGACTACAGGGTCACTCTCTGTCCCCCTGTCAGCATGTGCTTCCTTGTCCTTGCATGTTCTCAGCTAAGAAGCGTCAGGAGCCCTGGGCTATCGTGAGTAACAAGTTGGGCGGAAAATTGCAAAGTCAGCCGTTTGAAACCACTCGCCAGTCTGAGGAAGAAAAATGAGACTTTCTGCTCCTGTGAAGAGTCGCAGTCTCAGAAATCCATGGGACATTGCTACGCTGTCCTACACCGGCTCTATGAGTCAGAATGGACTCAATGACACCGAGTGTCATTGTTGTTTGTTTGTTTTCTCATTAATAAGTGTGTCTTGGGAAGCGCATGGATTTGAACTCTGGCCCTGACACATATCAGAGTCAATGCATCACGCTTCTCCTCTGAAAGACACCCTGTAGAGGGGCTGTGTGGAGGGGCTGCGGAATCACACTGCCACCCAGAGAACCCTTGATACTCACAGAACCATTTGTCCAATTATTTACCCGTCTGAAGGCGTGTTGTCATCCACATTATCAAAAGAAGTATCTCTTCTCCATCTTTCTGCACAGCAGCTGCTCTTCGGAAACAGTGTTTCTCTCAGGGCCCTGGTGAGAGAAAAGAAAGGGCTTTTTCAGCAAGCCTGGATCCTGCAAACCACATTCATAGAGCATGGTTCAAGAATCAACACTAATCAGACCACCTTTTTTGACTGACATCTCTGTCCCCGCTCCTCCTGCTTCACCCCCCAACCTACTGGATGTGTCTCTCTCAGTGATAGCTTTGATCCCTAGGCTCCAGAAGCAGGAGTGAACGTAAGGCGGTGGAGCCCAATCAGGACCTGGGAGAGTGTGGGGAGGTTTCACTGTCGCACAACTGCTAGGGACAATGGACTTAACTGGAATTACCATCCGCTTTGAGTCCACACACACTCTGCCTGGGTCTGGAGCCAGGGCTCCCAGTTCTCCACACTGCCATCTCTCTGAGCAGCCAGATGCTAAGCTGCCTGCCAGTGCTTCATCAGAATTCAGCAAAAGAGACATAAAGAAAACGAGAAAACCCTGTCCAGCTCTTGCCTCCTCATGATTGCCCCCATGCAGATGCTCCCAGAGATATTTTTCTGTAAGAACGATGAGTGAACGGGGTCTTGATGGTGGAAAATTTTGTCAGACATTAGTGCTTGTTGCATTTGTTAAAAAGCATACCGAAATGGAGGATGAGGCAAGGTGGGTGTTCACTCTCTCGCTCTCTCACTCACTCCCTCTCTCTTTTTAAAATTGTTTTATTGGCACATACATCACATATTGTACAATGTGTTGTTAAATCATTCGAAGAATATGCGTGTAATTGTCACCACAATCATTTCATAATATTTTATTCTTTTATTCACTGATGTTAACCCTCATCTCCTCCATCCCCTCCTACCATGCCCAGAGGCATTAATCCATCTAATTACTGTCTCAATAGATCTCCCTGTCTTGGATTTCATATACAGAAAATCATACAAAACACAAACAGGAAGCATAAGCACAAACAAAACCAACAACAATAACTAGACAAAACCAAAAATACCTCACTCAAAGAAAATACCAAAAATAGAAAAGAAAAAAATACCAAAAACAGAGGCAAATTTAAAACAGGTCATAAGAGGGATCAAGTAATTGTTACATGTTCACCTAACCACACCTGCCAGAATTGACTCTGCAGTGCTTTCTGTCCCACAGAAAAGTTATTCACGTCACTGACTATGCTCAGAGGACATTAACTGGGAGCTTAATCCAAGTAGGGACCCTACAAGCAGATTTTTTGTTTCCACTGTAATCTATAACCATCTGTAAACTGGGTATTCAAACTGTAAGCTCTGCTAGCATTCCTCTTTAATTTTTGGATTTTATTATTTACAATTTTTGGATCACACAGACAGTCTTATCTGCTTCTTCCATATGGACTTAGATGGTCCCTCACTTCGATGACTGCTTGGTTGGAAACCAAGACCCCAGATATCATTCTTTCAGAGATAGCTGGCACCATCTGGTTTCTTCACCACACTTTGCTATTGCACCCATATTTTCAGTGATCTCTGCATGAGGGTGGATATTAAGCAGGGTCATATCATGAGAACTAATTGTTCTTAGATTGGAGCTAGAATTAAATGCAGACTCAAATTTCCATTTACATATCTGTGGATTATATATGTCTCTTGGTTCATTTTAGAGATATTGTTATCATTTTAGGATGCTGTTGTTTTTAGGTGCCATCGAGTCAGCTACAACCTATAGCAACCTTATACACACAAAACAAAACACCACATGGTCCTGAGGCATCCTCACTATTGCTCCTGTGCCTGAGCCCATTGATGCAGCCACTCTGTCAAGCCATCTTATCAAGGGCCTTCCTCTTTTTCACTGCCCCTCCACTTTACCAAACACAATGCTCTTCTCAAGGTCTCCCCTGACAATGTATCCAAGTATGTAAGATGAAGTCTTGTCATCCTTGCCTCTAAGGAGTACTTAGGCCTTACTTCTTCCAATACAGATGTTTGTGCTTTTAGCAGTTCATGGTATTTTTAAAGTCCTTCTCCTGCAACACAATTCAAATGTATCTATTATTCTACAGTTGTCTTTATTCAATGCCCAACTTTCACATGCACCTAAGGCAACTGAAAATACCATGGTTTGGGTCAATTGCACCTTACTTCTCAAAGCAATATCTTTGCTCTACAGTACTCTAAAGAGCTAGTATGCAACAGATTTAATACAACTTGTCTTTTGATCTCTTGACTCTGCTGCTTCCACGAACATTGATTGTGGATCTAATAACACAAAATACTTGACAACTTCAACCTTTCTCCATTTATCACAATGTTACCTATTGGTCCAGTTGTGAAGATTTTGGTCTTCTTTACATTGAGTCAGTCCATACTGAAGATGAAAATCCTTGACCTTCATCAGCAAGTGCTTCAATTCTTCCTTGCTTTCAGTAAACAAGGTTGTGATATCTGCATACCACAGGTTGTTAATAAGCCTTCCTCAAAACTTGATGCTGCATTCTTCTTCATAAATCCAGCTTCTCTGATGATTTGCTCAGCATATAGATTTATCAGATACCATGAGAGTATATCAGTAAGAACCAATAGTGCTGAAGGAAGATGTACAATCTGCACGGAAAGCATTAGTCAAAAAGAAGGCTCCAGAAATTGAGAGAATACCCACTGAAATGTTTCAGAAACCTGAGGAAGCACTGGAAGTGTTCATTTGTCTATGCCAGAAAATTTGAAAGACAGATACCTGGCCAACTGACTGCAAGGGATTTATATTTGTGCCAATTCCAAAGAAAGGTGACACAATAAAATGCTCAAATTATAGAATGTCATTGCTATTGCGCACAGGTAACATTTTACTTAAGACCCTCCAACAAGGATTATAGCAGGACATTGACAGGGAACTGACAGGAGTTCAGGCCAGATCCAGAGGATGACACGGAACAGGGGATATCATTGTTGATGTTAGAAGGATCTTGACTCAAAGAAAATATCAGCAATAGGTTTACTTGTGGTTCATTGACTAAGCAAAGGCATTTTACTGTGTGGACCATAATAAACTGTGGATAACGTTAAGAAAAATGGAAATTCCAGAACACTTTATTGTGCTTATTTGGAACTTAAACATAGATCAAGAGGCAGTTGTGCAAACAGCACATGGGAATACTGCATATTTTAAAATCAGGAAAAGTATGTGTCAGGATTGTATCCACTCACCATTTTAGGTTAGAAAACATTACCAACCACCCCCCTGAGGCATGAGGTAGTTCTATATATAGTGTCATTAACTTAACTAGTGGTATAGAATTTTTTGTTTGCTTATTTTAAATCATTTTATTGGGAGCTCGTACAACTCTTATCACAATCCATATATCCATCCATTGTGTCAAGCACATTTGACCATTTGTTGCCATCATCCATTCTCAAAACATTGCTTTTTACTTGAGCCCTTAATATCAGCTCCTCATTTTGTCCCTCCCTCCCCACTCCCTTTCCCTCATGAACCCTTCATAATTCATAAATTATTATGTCATCTATTACACTGTCCGATGTCTCCCTTCACCCACTTTTTCTGTTGTCCTTCCCCCAGGGAGGAGGTTATATATAGATCCTTGTAATGTGTTCCCCTTTTCTACCCAACCTTCCCTCCACCCTCCAGGTATCGCCACTCTCACCACTGGTCCTGAAGGGGTCATCTGTCCTGGATTCCCTGTGTTTCCAGTTGCTATCTGTACCAATGTACATCCACTGATCGAGCCAGGTTTGTAAGATAGAATTGGGATCATGATAGTAGGGGGAGGAAGCGCTTAAGAATTATAGGAGAGTTATATATTTCATTGTTGCTACCCTGCACCCTGACTAGATCATCTCCTCCCCACAACCCCTCAGTAAGGGGGTGGCCAGTTGCCTACAGAAGGGCTTTGAGTCTCCACTCTGCACTCACCCTCATTTACAATATCATTTTTTGTTCTTTAATGCCTGATACCTGAACCTATCGACGCCTTGTGGTCACACAGACTGTTGTACTTCTTTCATGTGGGCTTTGTTGCTTCTGAGCTAGATGGCTGCTTATTTATCTTCAAGCCTTTAAGACCCCAAACGCTATATTTTTTGATAGCCGGCCACCATCAGCTTTCTTCAGGTGGCATAGAATTTTAAAAACTTTTGCTAACAGAAAATTATACAAGTACAGGACAGCTTCAGACTGTAGTACATGAATTGTTCACTTGTATAGATAAATTCTTAAGTGACTGGAAACTATTTACACAAAAATGGGGGTTGGTAAAAGGGAAAAACATTCTATAACATTTATTTACTAAGGCAGAAATGGTGCAACAGAATGCAATGGATCTTAATGAAGCTCAAGGGAGAAATGCAGATTTTTAACTTTTCTAAGGCAAGAACTTAGCTGCTTAGTCAAAATGGTTGAAAGCAGGCAGGCCATGGATTGACCCAACCTGTGATCTAAGGCCATATTGAATATGAATGGGATAGTCTAGATATGTAAGGCTCGAATTTGAGTGTTTTAAGAAGAATTGTGTCTAGGACCTGGCTGTACTAGGTGTATATTGATGTCTCCTTAGCTAGAGTTTTTGAACACCACTTTCCTATCTGTTTGCTGTGTTGCAGAGACTTGTGTGTTGATGTGATGATGGATCCTATGTCACTGGTATTTCAAATATCAGAAGGGTCCCCCAAAATGAACACGTTTCAATACAGCTTCCAGAATGAAAATAGACTATCGAGAAGAATATGGCTACCCACCTCAGAGGAATTAGCCACTGAAAATTTTGTGGATAATATCAAAACCTTGTCAGTTACTGGAAACCTGATGAAAAGAAGCAGAAAGAAAAAAAGGTGACCCAGCAGAATGCTCAAATTATAGAATAATGTCACATGCAAGTAAAATTTTTGCTACAGATTATCCAACAATGGTTGCAGAAGTGTGTTGATGGAGCTCCCAGAGTTTCAGGCTGGATTCAGAAGAGGACATGGAACAAGGGATATCACTGCTGATGCCAGAAAGATCTTGGCTGAAATCAGAACATATCAAAAATATGTTTACTTTTGTTTTATTGATTATGTGAAAACATTTGACTGCATGGATAATAGCAAATATAGAAGGCCTTGAGAATAATGAGAATTCCTTCGTACTTCATTGTGCATATGTGGACCTTGTACGTGGGTCGAGAAGTATCATGACCTGTGTACAAGGGCATGCTGCTTGGTTTAAAGTCAGGAAAAGTGTGCAACAGGATTGTACACTCTCTCCATGCTTATTCAATCTTTATGTTGAGTAAACAATCAGAGAGATTGGTTTATGTGAAGAAGAATGTGGCATCTGGTTTACAGGAAGACTTATTAAGTAAGGTGGACTTGAAAAACTTTCTGATGAAGATCAAGGATTACAATGTATAATATGAATTATAGCTTAGTTTAAAGATGACCAAATCCTCACAAATGGACCAAGAGGTAACATCTTGATAAATGGAGAAAAGGTTGAAGTTGTTAAGGATTTTGACATGGTTGAATCCACAATCATTGTTTATGCAAGCAGCACTCAAGAAAGGGAATGACATTTTACTGGGTAAATATGCTGCACAAGACTACTTCAAAGTAGTCCCACCACAATCACTGAAGACAAAGCAGGTGCATAAGCAAATGCGGTGAAGAAAGCTGATGGTGCCTGGACAGCAAATGATAGAGTGTCTGGAGTCTTAAAGGCTTGAAGATAAACAAGCGGTCATCTATCTCAGAAGCAACAAAGGATGCCCACATGGAAGAAGCACACCAGCCTGTGTGATCACGAGGTGTCAATAGGCTCAAGTAGCAGACATCAAAGAACAAAAAAAAAAAAAAAAATCATATCATTGTGAATGAGGGGGAGTGAGGAGTAGAGACCCAAAACCCATCTGTAGGCAACTGGACATCCCCTTACAGAAGTCTCGTGGGAGACAAGCCATTTAGGGTGCAGTATAGCACCGGTGAAACATACAACTTTCCTCTAGTTCTTTGATGCTTCCCCCACAACCTCCACCTCACTGCCAATTCTACCCTACAAATCCACCTAGACCAGATAAGAGCTGGAAGCACAGTGAATCCAGGACAGATAAACCCCGCAGGACCAATATTTACAGTAATGATATCAGGAGGGGAAGGGGAAGATGGGGGAAAGATAAAGGGAACCGATCACAGTGATTTTACTTGTAACCGTCTCCCTGGGGGACAGACAACAGAAAAATGGTGAAGGGAGATATCGGACATAAGTATAAGACATGATAAAATAATAATTGATAAATTATCAAGGGTTCATGAGGGAAGGAGGGTGAGGAAGGGAAAGGAAAAATAAGGAGCTGATACCAAGGGCTCAAGTAGAAAGCAAATATTTTGAAAATTATGGTGGGAAGAAGTGTACAAATGTGCTTGACACAATGGATGGATGTATGGGTTGTGATAAGAGTTGTACGAGCCCCCAATAAAATGATTAAAAAAGGAGACTACTTCAGAGTGTTGAAAAGCAGAGAGGTTACTTTGAGGACTAAAGGGCACCTGCCCCAAGCCACGGCATTTTAAGTTGCCTCATATGAATGTGAAAGTTGGAAATCGAATAAGGAGCATCAAAGAAGAGTTGGAGCACTTGAACTGTGGTGCTGGGAACTCTGGAAACAGCATGGGCTGCCAGAAGACAAATAAGCCTGTCTTGGACAGGAGGATGACTGGAGCCCCAAGATGATGAGGTTTCGCTATGTGTTTTGGGACATGTTGTCATGAGAGACCAATCCCTGGAGAAGGCCATCATGCTTGGCAAACTAGAGGGCCAGCAAAATAGAGCAAGACCTTCAGTGAGATAGATTGACATAGTGGCTGCAACAATGTGAGGGTGGGGCCGACCTGGGCAGTGTTTTGTTCTGTTGTACAGAGTTGCTATGGGTTGAAACTGACTCAGTAGTACCTAACAACAATTGTTACTGAAATAATGTATGATAGAAATGAATATTGAAGATTAATTATTAGAGAGAGTTTGTAATCCAACTACCTTCAACCTTACAATAGTATGTTAAATGGGTATTAGGAATTGCCAACAAGAAAAAAACATTTTGTTTGAAAAGTTAGCCCAACCTAGTGCTTTGAGTGTCTGTACATTTGCATTTGAGAAGACTTGCAACTAAAATTGTTGGGAGAGTGAAGGGGGGTGGGGAGGCAGGTTTGGCTTTTTAAATCATGGCCAACAAGATTGTCTTGTGACTGCACCTAGGCTGAGATAGTTTCATCCAGAAAAATAACTCCTTCAAGGACCGGAAGTTGTAAAGAGCCTGCAGGCAGCCCGAAGTGCTGTCCAGATGACCAACCAGATTCACTTGTTGAGTGGGAGAAATGCATGAATGAAAAGATGGGCTGAATCTGGCAAAAAGTCTCTGGCTCACAGAGACTAAACTAGAGACAAAAGTGAGCTACCAGGTTTGAAATTTAGACTTGTGAGGAAACTGAACCTATAGTATGATGTAGCCCAAGGCAGCTAAGATTGTTGAGAATTTGTGAAGAGGGTAGTGGTCTGAAGCAAAGGGAGTCGTGTGGGGAAGTTCTTAACTTGCTACAGCATCCCATAAACCTGATTTATTATGGCTAGCACTGAATTGACCAGAAGCTGACCTGATGAAGAGGAAAATGTTTGACCTGTGAGCTGATGCGCATTGCTAGCTGGCTTGGTAGTTAGTCTACTGTATGATTTGACCTCCGTATATACTCATGTATAAGCCGAGTTTTTCAGCAGAAAAATGTGCTGAAAAACTGGGGTTTGGCTTATACACGGGTCAGTGGCGTGAATAGATGTCATCTGGTCAAGCCCAACTAACTAAAGGAGGAAATCTCATGAAGTCTGACATAGAATAAATAGCAAAGTGGGTTCAAGATGCATAGGAAGACATTCCAGAAGACATGGTGCGACGTGCCTTCCAGAAATGTAGTATTAGTAATGCTATGGATGGCAGTGAAGACTGCTTTGTATGAAAATGAGAGCAGTGATGGTGATGACGGCGATCTCAGTGAGGACAGCATCTATCATGACCTCACACCAGCTGAAGCTCTGCATTGGGATACGGATGATGATGAGGAATCTAGTTTTGAAGGATTTTAACTCTTTACATTTTAGCTTGGTTGCTGATTGAGCTCAGGGAATAGTACTCTTAAGGTATCATTGTTGATATCTTATTGTTTTTGTTGAACCTATTTTCCACTTACTGTGCTGGTTTACTAATGTTAAATGACTTGTCCTTTTACTTGTTTTTATTTAAAATAAATATTTAAATGCATTACCGCACTGATGTCTCAATTTTTAGTAATTTTATTTTCACTTGTTTTGATTATTGAAACGCACCAATAGCTTCTGCATTTTCCACCCTCGGCTTATACTCTAGTCAATCAGTTTTTCTGGTTTCCCAGGTAATAATTAGGTACCTCGTCTTATACTCAGGTCAGCTTATATTCAAGTATATATGGTAATTGTTCTTAGATTAGGGCTAGAATAAAGTGTGAGTCCCAAATGCATCCATATATTTATGGTTTATATAAGTCTCTGGTTCACTTTAGAGATATTATTATCATTTATGATAGAGAATATTATTAATTATTCCCTCTGGGGCTCTCTCCCCAGAAGAATTTATTTCAAAGGATGGCATTGAATCTGCAGCTCCAGGAAAGGGACATATATGATCAGAGCACACAGGAGAAGATGAAGGGAGAGGAGAAGAGAGTGGAGCACATGCTGGTCAAACAGGCCTTGAGGACGATGTTCCCGATTAGAGCAGCCAGTTCACAGAGAGGAACACATGGCTGGCCCCACTATGAGACATACCATCCCTCACTAATTCATAGCCATACAAAGGACGACACCGGAGACACAGTGTGGGAATTGCGCCTGATATGATCCCACCACACCTGGGCAAAACACTAAGGGGGTGCAAAAGAATAGCAAGGGAAAAGAGCAGCAAGATCCCCAGGGAATGCTGAAGGTGGACTTCGGGACCAGGGGGTGGTGTCCAAACAGACTGGACTGGAAAACACTCCTAAATATACAGTCCTTGAACTAACTACAAGTTTTTATTTCTTGTTGTGTCTGTTTTGTTTTGTTGTCATTGGTTTGTTTTTGTTGTTGTTTTGTTGTATATTGTTGCTTGGTTTTGCCCTTTCTTATTTTTGTGCATGTTATTATCTCCGCAGGTCTGTCTAAATAAGATAGGCTGGATGAATAATCTGGAGGAGAAAATAATGGGACAAAGGAGAGGGGGAGCTGGGGTTAAAGGCGGTGGAGTTAAAAAACCCAGAGACAAGGGAACAACAAGTGATCCAAATCGGTGGAGAGGAGGGTGTAGGAGGCCTGGTAGGGCATGATCAAGGTAATGTAACCAAGAGGAATTATTGAAACCCAAATGAACCCTGAGCATGATAGTGGGACAAGAGGAAAGTCTAAGGAAATAGAGTAAAGAGCTAGGAGGCAAAGGGCATTTAGAGAGGTCTAAATAAAGGCATGTACATATGCAAGTATATTTATATATGAGGATGGGGAAATAGATCTATGTGCATATATTTATAGTTTTAGTATTAAGGTAGCAGAAGGATATTAAGCCTCCACTCAAGTACTCCCTCAATGCAAGAATACTTGTTTCTATTAAACTGGCATTCTATGATGCTCACCTTCCCAACACAAGAGCTGAAGACAAAGCGGGTGAACAAGCAAATGTGGCAAAGAAAGCTGATGGTGCCTGGCTATCAAAAGATATAGCGTCTGGGATCTTAAAGGCTGGAAGGTAAACAAGTTGCCATCAAGTTCACAAGCAACAAAGCCCACATCGAAGAAGCACACCAGCCTGTGTGATCACGAGGTGCCAAAGGGAGCAGTTATCCGGCTTCAAAGCACAAACAATAATATCATTGTGTGCTCACCTCCATGATATGATCACTGAAGACAAATGGGTGCATAAGCAAATGTGGGGAAGAAAGCTGATGGTGCCCGGCTATCAAAAGATATAGCGTCAGGGATCTTAAAGGCTTGAAGGTAAACAAGTGGCCATCTAGCTCAGAAGCAGCAAAGCCACATGGAAGAAGCACACCAGCCTGTGCGATCACAAGATGTCAAAAGGATCAGGTATCAGATATCATCAGAACAAAAAAATCTTATCATAATGAATGAGGGGGAGAGTGTGGAGTGGAGACACAAAGCCCATGTGTAGGACTCTGGACATCCCCTCCCAGAGGGGTCTAGGGGAGGACATGAGTCAGTCAGGGTGCGATGTAACACCGATGAAGAATACAGCTTTCCTCCAGTTCTTAAATGCTTCCTTCTCCTCCATGATCATGATCCCAATTCTGCCTAACAAATCTGGCTAGACCAGAGTATGTACACTGGTACAGATAGGAACTGGAAACACAGGGAATCCGGGTGGATGATCCCTTCAGGACCAGTGCTGTGAGTGGCGATACTGGGAGGGTGGTTTGGAAAGGGGGAACTGATTACAAGGATCTACATGTGACCTCCTCTCTGAGGGACAGACAACAGAAAAGTGGGTGAAGGGAGATGTCGGACATGGCAAGATATGACAAAATAAGAATTTATATATTATCAAACATTCATGAGGGATGGGGAAATGTGGAGTGAATGATAAAAATGAGGAGTTGCTGCCAGGGGCTTAGGTTGAGAGCAAATGTTTTGAGAATGATGAGAGAGGGAAATGAATTTACAAATGTGCTTTACACAATTGGTATATGTATGGATTGTGATAAGAGCTGTATGAGCCCTAAAAATGATTAAAATAATATCCCCCTGGGGATAGTAGTTCTATTGATAGTGTCATTAATCTATTCAATAGTCTAATTTTTTTTAAAAAAAACACTGTTGACAAAAGGATACTATGCAAATATTGGCCATCTACAAACCACAGTGCATGAATAGTTGACTTGTACAGATTAAACACTTAATAGACTGGACACTATTTACACAAACATTGGGAGCTGTTGATAGAACAAAAATTTCAATAACTTTCACTTGAAAAGGCAGAATCATGCCTACCAGGTTAATACATTATAATAAAGCAAGGAGGGCATTAAAATAATAAATATACAATAATCCTAGGACACCATTTGTTGGGGAGCTAAGATTCAGGAGAAAATAATGGGGGAGGGAGGGGGAAAAAAAAGAGGACCTGATGCAAAGGGCTTAAGTGGAGAGCAAATGCTTTGAGAATGATTGGGGCAGGGAATGTATGGATGTGCTTTATACAATTGATGTATGTATATGTATGGATTGTGATAAGAGTTGTATGAGTCCCTAATAAAATGTAAAAAAAGAAAACAATGGGGCTGGCAGTTTTGGGGGAACATGGGAGAGAAGGCGGTGGGAGAAAGGAAGTGCTGTTAACAAACCCAGGGACAAGGGAACAACAATTGATCCAAAATCTGTGGCTAGGAGGGAGTAAGAGGCTTGTTATGGCTTGATCAAGGGCAATTAACTGAGAGGAATTTCTAAACCCAAATGAAGTCTGAGCATGAGAGTGAGACAAGAGGAATGTAAAAGAAAATAGGGGAAAGAAATAGGTAAAGGGCATTTAGAGAGGTCTAAATACAGGCATGTATATATATATGTAAATATATTTATATATGAGGATGGGGAAATAGATCTATGTACATATATTTATAAGTTTAGTATTAAGGTAGCAGATGAACATTGGGCCTCCACTCAAGTGCTCCCTCAATGCAAGAACACTTTGTTCTATTAAACTGACATTCCATAATGCTCACCTTCCTGACACCATCACTGAAGACAAAGTGGGTGCATAAGCAAATGGGGTGAGGAAAGCTGATGGTGCCTGGCTAGCAAAAGAATTAGTGTATGGTGTCTTAAAGGCTTGAAGATAAACAAGCAGCCATCTAACTTAGAAGCAACAAAGCTCATATGGAAGACGCACACCAGCCTGTGTGATCTCAAGGTGTTGATATGATCAGGTATCAGGCATCAAAGAACAAAATATCATAACCTTGTGAATGGGGGAAGTGCGGAGTGGGGACCCAAATCCCATCTTTAGGCAACTGGGCATCCCCCTACAGAATGGTCGCATGGAGCAAATAAGCCAGTCAAGGTTCAGTGTAGCAAATATGAAACATACAACTTTCCTCTAGTTCTTTAAAGCTCCCCCCCCCCACACACCCCACTATCATGATCCTAATTCTACCTTACAAACCCAGCTTGACCAGAGGATGTACACTGGTACAGATTGGAACTGGAAACACAGGGAATCTAGGACAGATGAACCCCTCAGGACCAGTGGTGAGAGTGGTGATATCGAAGGGTGAAGGGACAGTGGGCTAGAAAAGGGAAACTGATCACAGAATCTACATATTACCCCCTCCCTGGGGGATGGACAATAGAAAAGTGGGTGAAGGGAGACATCAGACAGTGTAAGATATGACAAAGTAATAATAATTTGTAAATTATCAAGGGTGAGGGAAGGAGGGAGGGTGGGGGGTGGAGGTTGAAAAATGAGGAGCTGATACCAAGGGCTCAAGTAGAAAGAAAATGTTTTGAGAATGATGATGGCAACAAATGTACACATGTGCTTGACACAATGGATGGATGTATGGATTGTGATAAGAGTTGTAGGAGCCCCCAATAAAATGATTTTTTTTAAAAAGAAGAGAAAGAAGATGACAGAAGGAAAAAGGAAGTGGGGATTCTCTGTGATTTATGACCCAAATTTTAAAAATGCCATAACTCTACAGAGCACCGAATGCAAGGCAATGTTTGATTCTTGCCAACTCATTATGAGAACCATTTTTAAATGCATTGAATAATTAAAATTGAATAATTAAAATTTAAACCAAGCTAAGAAACACCCCTGCTGATATAAACTTAGAAGTAGAATTGATATGAATATTGACAGACCATGCCCTGTGGTTCTATAGAGTGCGGAAGTTTGTTAAATAACAGAATTCTCATCACCTGAACAAAACCAATCAATCACTCACACCAGGACTCAGCATGGGTACTTTGGTGGTAACAAGGATGATTAACCTAGTTTTAGAAATTCAGAAATCCATATTTTTGAACAACTAATGGATTTGAATTAAAATTCAGTTTTGTCAAGTCGATTCCTCCCCATAGTAAACTTAGAGAATAGTATAGAATTACCTCATACCATTTTCAAGGCTGTAATCTTTACAAAAGCAGATTGACATGTTTTTCTCTCGGGAAGAACTACTGGTGGGTTTGAATGGCTGAACTTTCCATTAGCAGTCCAGCCTTGAACCACTGACCCTCCAGGGCTCCCTGGGTTGGCCTTGGCAGCTATGTTTTAAGTGTGAGCATCTTGCATCCAAACCTCTGACACACGGCAATTACTTGGATGCTGAGAGAGCCACCTGGGATGACATAAGGTACTTCTCTTTAACTCTGTATTTTATTAATTTATTGAACAAACAAATATCTTTGGTACTTGTCTTTATTCTGCTCTTTAGTGCCCTTGGTTATAATTTCAGAGAGTTGGATGAGTCAAATGACTTTCAATCCTTGTTGCTCATTAGAACAATATAAGAATTGCTTTTAAAATACCTAACCTCTCCTGAAAAATTAAAATTAGGATTTTATAGTGGGCCCTAAGAATTGCTTCTGGATTTTGGTTTGTTTGTTTTTTTTATCATTTTATTAAGGGCTCATACAACTCCTATCACAATTCATACATACATCAATTGTGTAAAGCACTTTTGTACATTCGTTGCCCTCATCATTCTCAAAACATTTGCTCTCCACCCAAGCCCCTGGCATCAGGTCCTCATTTTCCCCCTCCCTCCCCAAACCTCCCTCCCTCATGAATCCTTGATAATTTATAAATTATTATTTTGTCATATCTTGCTCTGTCCGACGTCTGCCTTCACCCACTTTTCTGTTGTCCGTCCCCCAGGGAGGAGGTCATATAATCAGTTCCCCCTTTCCAACCCACACGCTCTATGCCCTTCCAGTATCGCCACTCCCACCACTGGTCCTGAAGGGATCATTCGCCCTGGATTCCCTGTGTTTCCAGTTCCTATCTGTACCAGTGTACATCCTCTGGTCTAGTCAGACTTGCAAGATAGGATTCGGATCATGACAGTGGGAGGTGGGGGGTGGGGTGGGCGGGGTGCAGGAAACATTTAGGAACTAAAGGAAAGTTGTATTTTTCATCATTGCTACATCGCACCCTGACTGTTTCATCTCCTCCCCTAGACCCTTCTGTAAGGGGATCTCCAGTGGCCTACAAATGGGCTTTGGTCTCTGCTCTGCACTCCCCCGCCCTTCACTATGGTAAGAGTTTTTGTTCTGATGATGTCTGATGCCTGATCCTTTCGACACATGCTGATTGCAGAGGCTGGTGTACTTCTTCCATGTGGGCGTTGCTGCTTCTGACCTAGATGGCTACTTGTTTATCTTCAAGCCTTTAAGACCCCAGATGCTATATCTTTTGATAGCCGGGCACATCAACTTTCTTCACCACTTTTAGTTGTTCACCCTCTTTGTCTTCAACGGTAGTGTTGGGAAGGTGAGCATCATAGACTGTCAATTTAATAGAAAAAAGCATTCTTGCGTTGAGGGAGTACTTGAGTGGAGGCCCAATGTCCTTCTGCTACCTTAATACTAACCCTATAAATATATGTACATAGATCTATTTCCCAATCCTCATGTATAAATATATTTGCATATGTACATGTCTTTATCTAGACCTCTATAAATGCCCTCTGCCTCCCAGCTCTTTCCTCTATTTCCTTTGACTTCTCTCATGTCCCATTATCATGCTCAGTCCCCACCAGGGTTTCAGCAATTCTTCTTAGTTACATTACCCTTGATCATGCCCAACCAGGCCTCCCACACCCTCCTCACCACCGATTTGAATTGCTTGTTGTTCCCTTGTCCCTGGGTTTATTAACACCACTACCTTTCCCCCCACCTCCCCCTCTCCCATGCCCCCATGGAACTATCGGTCCCATTGTTTTCTCCTCCAATTGTTCATCCAACCTATCTTATTTAGACAGATCTGTTGAGATAATAACATGCACAAAAACAAGTCAGAGAAAAATCAAGCAACGATATTCAACAAAACAACAAGGACGGCACTGAATCTACAGCTCCAGAAAAGGGACATATCTGATCGGAGCACACAGGAGCAGATGAAGGGGGAGGACAGAGTGGAGCACAACATGGCCCACCAGGCCAGGAGGTGGATGTTCCCAATTAGAGCAGCCAGTTGACAGAGGACCATATGGCCGGCCCCACTATGAGACACTACATCCCTCACTGACCCATAGTCCTACGGGGGATAACACTGGAGACAGAGTGTGGGAATTGCACCCGATCGAATTCCCCCACACCAAGGCAAAACATTAAGGAGGTACAATAGGTGCAAGGGAATGGAGGGGCGGGGTCCCCAGGGAATGCTGAAGGTGTACTTTGAGGCCAAGGTGCGGTGACCCCAGACTTTTTTTTTCTCTCCTCCATTTATCATGTTATTTATTGGTCCCGGTGTGAGGATTTGGTTGTTTTTTCTTTTTTTTTTGGGGGGGGTGATTTTTTTTCTTTTTTTAATCATTTTATTAGGGGCTCATACAACTCTTATCACAATCCATACATACAACCACTGTGTGTCATGCACATTTGTACATTTGTTGCCATTATTATCAAAACATTTTCTTTATACTTGACCCCTTGGTATCAACTCATTTTTTACCTTCCCTTCCCCACACTCCCTCCTTCATGAACCCTTGATAATTTATCAATTATTATTATTTTGTCATATCCCCTATGTTATATGTACATCCTTGTAATCAGTTCCCCCTTTCTACCCATCTTCCCTCCACCACTCTCACCACTGGTCCTGAAGGGATCATCTATCCTAGATTCCCTGTGTTTCCAATTCCTATCTGTACCAAAGGTTTTGCTATGTTGTATTTTCCTTCTTATTTGATTCATAGAATCTATTGTGTTCAATGGCAATAGGTTTGAATGGCAATAGGTTTGAATTTTTGGTTTATAATCTGAAATGTGACCTACAATACTTAGTCCATCAAAGTTATTTTTTAAATTCAGAGACATTTTCAGTAATTCTTTGAAAAGTAAAATGACAAAAATTTGAAGCGGGAACTGTATGAAACAAGTTTTAAATAAGTTTAATAAATATTCACAAAAGTGGTAGATAGTAACTTAATAAAATTCATTTGAATGTTATTTAAATATGTGTATTTTAGGAAGAAAGAATAGAGGCAAAAATAACCAAAAGGCTAGGAATCACTGAAAATTATTAAATTGATTAATTGCTTTATAATTTATATATTAATATATTTATAGTAATTATCTGATTTATGTATAGTAATAAATCTTTTGGAGTTTGGAAAAAAAAAAGAATCTATTGTGTTCTTTATTCCTTCAAATACCCAGACATTCTTAAGTGTTGTTCAATTTATAGGCATTACATCTTTTGGGAGTTAATTTTTAAGGTGTATTTTAAATTTTACAGCATTGTAATTTGAAAGGATGTTTTGTGTTTTCTCAATGTTTTTTAACTTATTGATGCATGCTTTGGAATTTAAAATATGATCTGTTGTAGAACAGGTACTGTAGGTGCTAAAGAAAAAGTGAAATGAATTTGTGTTCAGTGTTCTATATATATGAGATCAAGTTGATTGTTATTTAAATTTTTATCTTTGTTGATTTTTTTCTAGTTGATAGATTTTTAATTATAAATGATGTATTAATGTCTCCTAGTATTATCAGGATCTCCTAGTACTATTATGATCTATTTTTCTCTTCATTTATATAAGAATTTTATTAATGTATTTTGATAGTCTTTCATTGGGTGTGTATATATTAATTATGGTTCTGGTTACTTGTTAATTAAAGCTTCCATAATTATATAGTAACTTTCCCTGTCTCTCGTTATGTCATTAACTTTGATGTCAATTTTGTCTGAAGTTAACATTGTTACTCCAGTTTTCATTCAACTGCTGTTAGCTTGAAATAATTTTTCATCCTGAAATATTTCTTCATCCTTTGATTTTTTTTGTCCATGTTTATCTTTATATCTCAGATATATTTCATGTAACCAATATATTAATGATTCATGTTGGGTTTTTAATCCATCCTGTTAGTATTTGTCTTTTAATTGGTGAATTTAGTCCCTTTGCTTTCAGTGTTTTGCATTCAATATGATTTTGTTAATGTTATCTTGTTATTCTTTTTATGGAGCTACTGGTTTCAGTTTTCATGATGATTTTTTCATGCTGGGTTCCTTTGGTTTCTTGGTTGTCTTCTTCATACTTTCTTTGCCTTGCTTGTTTTTATATTATTTTCCTGCTTCTGTTTTTCATCTTGTTTGTTTTGCTGACATTTGAATTTTTCTTTGTTTTCTTCCAAATTTCAAAAGAGTTCAATTTATTTGCAAAAGTTAGGATATTTTCTCTGTGTTTGTTGTCTGCTCTGTTCCCTCTGCTCTTGTTTATTTATTTTTATCTTCATAGTGGAATGTTGTCTATAATTCCTTGTTTTATTTTATCCAGTTTTATTTCACCTGGGGTATTGCTTAAGTAGAATGTTTTCTCAATAATAATTTCTTTCCCTATACTTTTAGGTTGTTGCCTTTCGTTGGTATGGACTATCTAGACATAGAATTCCTTTAACTATATTTTTTGTAAAGTTGGTCACATTTTTATAAATTCCTTTTGTATTTCCTTATCAGTAAATATTTTTACTTCTCCCTCATATTTAAGGGATCATTTTGCTGGATATTAGATTCTTGAGTTGGCATTTTTTTCTTTCAGAATTTTAAGTATATTATTCCATTACTTTCTAGCATGAATGATTTAAGTGAGAAAATCTGAACTTACCCTGATCACTTGCCCTTTCTATGTTATTATTCTTTTTTGTCACGCCATTCTCAAGACTGTTTTCTGAAAGTTTTACTATTATGTGTTGTGATGATTTCCTTTTAGGGTCAATTCTGCTAGTAGTTTTATGAACCTCATGCATTGTTATTTTATATTCTGTAATGGTGATAGGGAAAACACAAACTCGCTACCATCAAGTTGATGCCACTCAGTGACCATAGAGAACAGGTAGGGCAGGATAGAGCTGGTCCTGTGACTTTACAAGACTGTCACTCTAAACAGGAATAGAAACCACTGCTTTTCTCCCTGATGTTAGGGAAGTCATCCCTTAATATTTCATCAACTATTGTCTCACTATTATTTCTTCTTCCTATTCTGGGACCCTTATCAATTGTGAGTTATACCTTTTTTATTGTGTTCCATAGTATTCTTAGACCTTTAGGGTTGGGTTTTGGGTGTTGTTGTGTTGTTGTTACTGTTGTTTTTATAACCTGGTCTTATATTTTGTTCTGGAATCATTCATTTCTAGATTAAAAATCACTGACTCTTGATCCCAATGTTTCTATCTTGTTGTTTTGTTCTTTCACAGTGTTGTTCATTTCTAATATTTTGATATTTTCTTTTTTTGAAGTATTTTCATATCTTTTCTTCTTTTTTTACAGAATCATTAATGATGTTTATTATCTATTTCAAAAATAATATGTGATGAATATAGTTATAAATTCCTTAAATATATTTCTTAGATTATATAAATACTAACAATAAAGGTGATTTTTGAAATCTTTC
The DNA here is from genome assembly GCF_050624435.1 of Tenrec ecaudatus. Classification (NCBI taxonomy): domain Eukaryota; kingdom Metazoa; phylum Chordata; class Mammalia; order Afrosoricida; family Tenrecidae; genus Tenrec; species Tenrec ecaudatus. Next base: position 80,871,037 of record NC_134541.1, on the reverse strand, counting down.
AACATTAAATGATATTATTAGTAACTGAGCAGAAGCCATTTATAAAATTTACTCCTTTTCCTCAAATTACTACTTCATTCTCAAAATAATTTATTGATCTAGGCTCATGTATATTACTTATGACCATATTAAAGTTAAAGCACCAGAAAACTTGACAAAATCAGCAACTTTAAAAACACAGACAACAATGAAACAATAGGATGTACTTATAATATGTGCATGCAAAAACCAACGACGCATGATTTGAAGCATCATGGTAATTGGATAATAACAACAACACTGACTAGAGCTAATTAGAAGGTTCAAAAAATAAAGTAAATTAGTGTAGATTTTTACCCACATAGGTATGTTGGTACGTGTAAGCAGGGCTTACAAAACAATGTGTTTTTTTGCTATTAAACTAACTAAAGGGATATTTTTATTTAAAATAAATAAATAAATTTCAGCTGAAACGCTGCCTCAAAATTGTATAGACAGTCGTTTTGGTGTTACCACTTGTGACAATGCAAGCCATACCCCTTGCACCCTCCAGTGATGCCACGGTAGGAAACACTTGCTGTTATCTAGCTGTGCAGTTTTATAATTGCTTGTTATTAAGTATTATTGTGACAATAGCTCTTAGAATGCCACTCACAAGCTTTTAAGAGTCCAGTTACTACTTATCAAAGCAGGATATACAGTATTATTTTATGAACTGTTATTGTCAATGGATCTTATTTTTGAATTTTTTTTACTAAAAGACAATTTTATTGGGGACTCTTACAACTTTTATTATAATTCATACATCTATTGTATCATTTATATTTGTACATATGTTGCCATCATTCTTATCTATTCATTTAGTTTCTATTGAGCCCCTTTTTTCCCTGCCCACGCCCACCCTCGTGATCCCTTGATAGATTATACATTATTATTACTTTCATATCTCACACGGACTACTGTCTCCTTCCCCCATGGTTTCTGTTGTTCTTCCCCTGGAGGGGGGTGTGTGGTTTGTGTCCATCATTGTGATCAATTTCCCCTTCCTCCCCTTCTCTCATCCTTTACCCCTACCCTTCTGGGATCACTATACCCATTCCTGCTCCTGGATTCCATGTGCCGTGAGCTCTAATCTATCTATACCTGTGTACATACTTTGGTCTAGTCTGAAGTGAGAAGCAGCACAGGGTCATGATACTAGCGGGGGAGAGGAAACCTCAAGGAAACTCAAGGAATATTGTGTGCTTCATCGGTGCTTTACTGAGCCCTGGTTGACTCATCCATTACCCATGAGCCCTCTGTGGTGAATGTTCCATTGTCTACAGATGGGCTTTGGGTCTCTGCTCTGACCCTCGTTCTCAACAATATGATTTTGTTTGTTTGTTTGTTATAAGTCTCTGATGACTGTTACCCAGTCCCAATGACACCTCATGATCGCACAGTCTGGCATGTGTCTTCCATGTGGCCTTCTTGCTTCTCTGCTGGGTGGCCACTTGTTTAGCTTCAAGCCTTTAAAACCCCAGATGCTATATCTTTTGATAGCCAGGCACCATCCGCTGTCTTCACCACATTTGCTTATGCACCATTTTGTCTTCAGTGATTGCACCAGGAGGGTGAGCATCACAGGATGCCAGTTTATTAGAACAAAGTGTTCTTGTATTAAGGAATGGTATGAGCAGAGGACTGAAACCCATCCATTACCTCAGTGTATTGCCATATAAATATATATATATATAGGCCAATTGCTCTATTTTTATGGATTAATGGATTAATATATTTACATATGTACACACCTATGCTTATACCTCTATCCATAGCTTTGTTTCCTACATCCTTTCTCTGTTTCCTTTTACCTTCCTCCTTCTTCACCATCATGCCCACCCTATTTCTGCCTCTTAGTTTGCTTCCCATGCCTGCCTTATATAAGTAGCCAAACCAACAATGACATAGACCAAACAAACAAACAAAAACAAAACACAAAGGATTGAAAAAGAAAAGGAAAAGAGAGAGAGAGAAACCTACATAATTCTAGGTCTGTCCGCTGACCTTTGTGTCTATCACCCCACTGGTCCTGGGGGATTTCTGGGATCTGTGCCTCCTAGCCTAAAGTCTATTTTGGGGGCTCTTCAGGGCTTTGTGTCTTTACTTTGCTCCAGTTGCTGATCTGTTATGTTCTTTTCTTGATTTGCCCCACTGCAGGGGGTTCAGACCGCACTACCTCCCTAGTATTGTCCTCTGTCTCAATATAAACCATGTCATGAGCTGTTGTCAGCCCTACAGTCCTCTCTGTGCCTTAGTGGCTCTGTGCAGGGATGTCATCCTCCAGACTTGGTGTGCCAATATGGGGTCCCTTTCTCTTTATCCTTTTTGGTTTGCTTCCGTGTGAGCATGGTATGCCAGCCCATCTCCCCTCTCCCTTGGTTTAGTGTTGTTCTCTGGGGCACATATTTCTAGAGAGGGGATCAGTTTGTCTCTGGTTGGGGCTGACCCTGTAGCCCAATCTTTTCATGCATTCCTCCATGTGGTTACGTTGCACTCATTGTTTGGTGCTCCCTGGTGGGGTCTGTACTCACACTCCCAATTCTGTGGAGACATAACCAATACTCTCCCACTGAGTGGGTTAGTGTTCTGCTCCCCCAAGGCATCATCTCACTTTCACCATGACCCTTTTTTTCCTCTCCCCTTCCCACTTCTTTGTGTTGGATTAACATGTACCTCCTTGGGTTTGGTCTGACCTTCCACACAACTCCCTGTACCTCAACCAGGATATTGTAAGATAAGTTTTTGTTTTTTCTTCTATACCTACTGTGCTGGTTCTACTTACCTCAGGGGATTTATGTTATATTTGTGATTGACTTCACTTAGCATAATTTCCTCAAACACGTCCCATGAAACTACATGTTTTATGTGATCATTGGTGCTTTTTAGTGATGCCCAATACTCAATTGTTTGTATGTGCCAGAGTTTACTAATCCACTCATCTATCAAAGGGAATTTAGGTTGTTTCCAACTACTTGTGATTGTGAATTGCGCCACAATATACATTGGAGCACAGATGACTGGTTGTGTTTTATTTCTTACCTCTTATGGGTATATACCCAGTAGAGGGACAGCTGGCTCATGAGGTAGTATCAATTTCCATTTTATTTAAATATCACCAGATCACTTTCCATAAAGGCTTACATATTTATATGACCACCAATAATGGAGGAGAGTTCCTATCTCACCACATCCCTTCCAACATTTATTGCTCTCTGATTTGGGCTAACCTCAAGGGTGTTAAATTGTATGTCATGATTGTTTTAATTTGCATTTCTCTGATGGTTAATAATCAGTACCATTTTCTCATATGTTTATTGGCCATATGGGTGGCCCTAGTGAAACTTCTTTTCAGATCTTTTGTCCACTTCTCAGAGTGTCAACTCTTTTCCTCTTTTTGCATTCCATGAGGGTATTATAGATTTTAGTAATAAGCCCTTTGTTTGTGGTGTCATTGCTAAAAATCTTCTCCAAGTCTGTAGGTTGTCTTGTTACCCTCTATGTGAAGTCTTTCAATGCACACACATTTTATCCTTAGTAAATCCCACTTGTCGATGTCCCTATTGCAGTTAGCCTATGTATTCCCCGCGCCAAGGTTCTTTGATTTGTACCAATTCCTTCATTGATGGTCCTGCTAGTTTGGGGTTTTACTTCTAGTTCTATGATTCACCTTGAGTTTGTTCTTGTGCATGGGGGTGAGGTAAACATCTTTCATTTTTCTTGGTTATCCATTGTTTCTAGCACCACTTGTTAAAGAGGACATCTGCCTCCCACTTGGTGCTTTTGGGGCCCTTGTCAAAGATGAGTTGCCTATTTGCTGATGGTTTTATTTCTGGGGTTTTTTTCTGTTCTCTTCTGTGAATCTGTCATTATGCTAGTGCCATGCTGTTTTGACCACTGTGGTTGTGTAGTAGGTGTTAAAGTCAGGTAAAGTGAGTCCTCCGACTTTGTCCTTCTTCTGGAGTTCTCCACTAATTCTGGGCTTCTTCCCTTTCCATATGAAATTGGTGGTCAGTTTTTACAATTCTTTGAAGAAGATTTAGGTATTTGAATTGGAATAGCGTTAAACTTATAAAGAGTCTTAGGTAAAATTGACATCTTTACTGTATCAGGTCTTCCAATCCATGAGCATGGGATATTCTTCCATTTGTAAATGTCATTTTTTGTTTCCTGTAGTAGGTCTTAAAGTTTTTCTTGCATAAGAGTTTTGGTTTTTTCGTTAAATATATCCCTAGATATTTCAATTTGTTCTTGGCTATCGTGAAGGGTACTGTCTTCTTGATCTCCCCCTTCCATGGTCTTTTATGATATATATAAAAAACTAATAGAGTTCTGTTTGTTGAGCTTGTATCCTGCCACTCTTCCATATTCTTCTATTACTGTCAGTACTCCTGTTGTGCAACTTTTGGGATTTTCAATGTACGGAATCATGTTGTCTGCAAATAGCGATAGTTTCACCTTCTCCTCTTCCAGTTGGATACCTTTAATGACCTTCCTCTGTCTTAGTTTGTTAGCTAGGAACTCCAGTACAATATTGAATAGAATTGGGGACAAGGGGCATCCTTGTTTGGTCCCCTTTTGTGATTATCCTTTTAATCTCATTTGGGTCTGTTGTGATTTTACCTGTTTCATCTCTTAACCTGCTTATTGATGCTTGCTCCTTCCTTTCCTTGTTTAGGTTTGCCAGGGATCCATCAATTCTGCTGATCCTTTCAAAGAATCAGCTTTTTGCTGCATTAATCTTTTGCATTGTACTTTTGTCTGGTTTAACTCTGCCCTGATTTTTATGATTTCTTTTCTTTAGCTATTTGAGGGGTTGTTCTGTTGACTCTGTTCTAGTTGCTGGAGGTTTTGTGATGGCATATCAGTCATAAGTCTCTATTTTTTCATATGCACTTATTACAATTAAGCTACCTCTGATAACTGCTTTCACAATATCCCATACATTTTTGATACGTTGTATTCTCATTCTCATTAGTTTCTAAAAACTTGATAAACTCCTCTCTAATCTGGGCCAGTAGCAATTCATGTTACAGAAGATCGTTCATCCTCCAATTGTTTGCCTTTGTATTTATGGTGGTCTTTTTATTAATCCCTGGCTTTATGGCATGGTGATCTAAGAAGGACATCTGTGTAATCTCTATGTGTTTGAATTTACTCAGACTCTACTTGTTTCCCAGCATGTGGTCTATTTTCAAAAATGAGCTATGAACACTTGAGAAGAATGTGAATTTTTTTTGCATTTGGATGGAAAGTTCTATATATGTCTATCAGGTCCAGTTGCCTAATTGTAGTGTTTAGCATTATAGCCTCCTTGCTGAGCTTCTTTCCCAGTGATCTATATTTCTCTGATAGCAGTGTATTAAAGTCACCTACTATGATTGTTGAATCTGATTTCTTTTTTCAACTGTTGAATAGTTTGTCTGAGGACTTTTGTGGGTCTGCCATTAGGTGCATATATATTTATTATGCTCACTGGTTCCTGGTTTAATGACCCTTTGAGCATTATATAGTTCCCCTTCTTATCTCTTTTTATAGTTTGAACATTGAGGTCAATTTTGGGGGGGATTAGAATTGAAACCCCTGATTTTTTTTTAAGTTGTTGTTTGCCTGGTACATTTTCCACCAGCCCTTTGTTTTTAGTCTATATTTTTCTATGAGCTTGAGATGTGTCTCTTACAGGCAACAGCTTCTTGGGTTATGTTTTCTGAGCCAGTCTGCTAGACCTTTTCTTTTAATGTATGAATGGAGATCGTTGACATTCAGAGTTATTATCACAATCTGTGGATTCATTCCTGTCATGTCATGCTTTTTGTGTTGGGTGTTTCCCTCTCTCCCTTAATATCATTGTTTATGTGGGGGCCTTCATTCCTGCCTTCTTTTCCCACTGAGGCCATGTTATCTTGGTAATTGTTATCAGCATGTTTGCTTCTGGATGTAGTTGGGCTATATGGTGGTCTCATGCTTGTGCTTGCTGAAGATTGATCTTCTGACCATAGTGAGCCGGCAAGAATCTTCCACAAAACTGGCAGTCTTACAGCATATTCTTTGAGATTTCTTTGTTTGGCAGGGTAGAGGATTCTTGGGCTTATGTTTTTGTTTTTCTTTCAGCTTTTGGAAGATATTACTCCACTCTCTCCTTCTCTTAGTGGTTTCTGCTGACAGTTCTGAGCATCATTGTATGTGATTGTCTTCCGTTCTCTTGCTGCTCTTAAATTTTTCTTTTTCCTCAAAGTTGGATAATTTAACTATTATATGCCTTGATGAGTTCTTCCTGGGGTTTAGTCTACTTGGTATCCTCTCTGCTTCCTGTATGAGTGTCTTATTCTCATTAATTAAGGTGGGAAAGTTTTCTTCCAGAAATTCCTTTGCTAAATTAGCTATCAACTTCATTGTGTCTTGTTCTGGTAGAACAAACATTCGAGTATTATTGCTATTCCTAGCATATGTCATTGGTCTCAGGTTTTCTTCTGCCTGTTTTATTATCTTGTTTGACTATCTTTCTCGTTTACTACAGTCTGCCTGATTGTCTTTGACATCACTGGTACGATTCTCTGCCTCCTATAGTATGGTCTGAGACCCATGATCTTGTGTGTAGATTATTTTTACTTCGTCCATTAACTCCTGTATTTCCCTTTGGTGCATGCACTTTCTCTCTTCTTTCATGGACTTGATACCCCTATCTTTAAATTCATTTTGTCAGCATGTTCCTTCAAGGTACTCCTGAGATCTTGTATTATGGTTATGTTTCTTTTCTACCACTATCTAAAAGTTTCTAAGTCACTTAAAGTAGGTGGAAACAATTGCTGTAATCCCTCTCTTGGATCTGTAATCCTTTCTTCCTCCAGACGCTCTTCTGCTCCACAACTATGTGTAGTGCAGTCACTTGTCCTGTTTACACAAGTGTACAGATATTGAATGCTTCTCCCAAGACATAATAGTATTAGTTCTTTTTGTTGTTGTTTGTATCAGAACACGCAGTTATGCCCACACACCTGTTCACAACCTGGATAGTCAAAGGTAGCCAGATAATTCTGCAGCAGCCTAGTCTCAACAGGACTGAAGTCAGAAAACAATTAAATATGGGCTCCATCAAAGTCCTTCTTTCGATGCTGATTCCCAAGTGTCCAGGAGGTACCTGGCAATTATGGATCAAACCAATGCACTGAGGAAGAGAAGAGATTAATTAAAATAGTATTCACTAAGACTAGCTCCTTCAGACCTTGTATGTCGGTGTTCAGCATAATTGCTGTTTGGGCCTGGGCTTGTGAGCAGGCTCTGAGTCCTCGGCTTGAAGAGAAACATCACTCACTATTGAGCTGATTGTCTCCCCTAATATGTGTCCCTTTGATTCTCTTAGAGATGGGAAGGCCTCCTAATACTCTAGGAAAAGTGCCACAATTCAACCCCCTAGTCCTAAGAGTTCCAGACAAATGCTGGGAGCCAGTTCACTGCAGACCCAAATCTCCCTCATCCAGCTGGCATGCAATAAATGAGGCACAGCTCTCCCAGTCCCTGTACACAGAGGCCCATGTATCCCCCAGGTCAAGTTCCCGCTCAGCCTCTCCCCACTTATGCTGGGGGATCAGAGTTGGGATATGGAAAAGGGCTATGTCCCTCCTATTGTGGTCCAGAGCAGCTGGTTCCCCAGCGGAGTCCTGCCTGGGTGGAACAGAATCCATGGTTTCCTTCTCCTTTTTCTTCTTGTCGGTCTCTCCCTGAGGCACCTTTGGCAATGCACAGCTCCAAAAGGTTTTCTTGAGTGACAATTAATGGTGACTCCAACTGTGTGGCCATCTTGTTTCTCCTGATTTTTCCTGAACACTTTCTGTGGCAAATTTGATGAATGGACCTTTGAATAGTCGCCTTAAATTTGGGAAAGCAGGTACAGCAATGAGATATCTCAAAGTCAGCTGCCCTTATCTACTGCCAGACCAGGGTGTCATTCACCTATGGTGACTGACAGAGGGCCAACAAGGGACATCAGAGAAGACAGAGCAGCATTTTCATGGAGCTGTTCTCCTGCTCTTCCATCCATTAGCTGGGAATCATGTGCATACATCTGAAAAGGGCATGTAGTCATTCTTAGTTGCTGTCAAGTTAGTCTTAATTCATGGAGACACCATGCAACCTGGAATGAGATGCTTGGAAGACGTCCTTGTCCTTCAGATTGGTTGCAGATAGGACACCTGTGATTAATCCATAGGATATTTATTGGCTGATTTTCAGAAGTGAAGTACCAGGTCCTGCTTACTAGACAATTTTAGTCTACTAGCTCCACTGAAACTTGTTCATCACATTAACAGCAAGCAAACTTCCAATGATGAAAGGATGTGTTAGGTTTCTCTCTCAGGCCTAAATTTCAGCCTTGGTCCTTGGTTCCTCATGAGAAAGATTTCACGCCAAAGCCGGGCTCATGATCCAAGTGAATTTAATGAAAGTTCAAAGAAGCATCAGGTTTTACGCGGCACCCATAGGATTCCTTTGACCATGTGGCCTGGCAGAGACTGCTCCGGGACACGCAAGGATCTCTCCCCTCCCACGAAGACGACCAGACCACACAAGCAAGACCTCTCTCCCTCTCGGTCCCTGCCTTTTCAAGGGTTCCCAGGGGAGGTGTGGTGAACGACCCCAGGTTGTTCCCATTGGCTGAATTGCAGTCACCTGGCCCAGGTGGGCTGCTCCAGGTGTAACACCCATCTGCGCCCACCTGCGGAAAATCCAGCTTTGCCCTTTGCTGGCTCTCCTGGGCATGTGTAAATGGACTTCCCAATTACCTAGGCTAAGCTACCTAACAGATGTACTAGCTGGGCTTATACCCAGGTGTCTAACATGGAATGGGAGGATTCTATTAGTCACTTATAAGTGCCTCCCACCCAATGGGTATTGTAACTGTATTTTCTCAAAGTGTTATTGTGATGACTAAATGGATATAAATCATGCCTATAAAGTGCCTATATTCAGCTCTCAAAAATTTAGCTGATACTATATGTTGTTAGTATTCCCATACTTATCGCAATGCAGAATCCACATGCAAATATTCTTTTTTTTTAACCTCAGAGCATACAATTATATAGTGTCAGGGTTGGAAGAGCTTTCTAAGAGCCCCCTTCTAGTCAACCCCCCTTATTCCAACAGGAGAAAAAAGAAAGGAACTGAGACACCCACGGGGAGGTTCAGATACTTAAGATGCCACATAGGACTTCCTTTGTAGCCCCAGACCATCTGACTTCTGTCACCATCCCCACCCTAAAAACAAGCAAAAAACAAACTCACTGCCATCAAGTCAATGCCTGATCCCTTAGGACAGGTTAGAACTGCTCCTGTGAGTTTCTGATATGTAACACTTTATGAGAGTAGAAAACTCTCCTGAGAAATGGCTGGTAGTTTCACACTGCTGACCTTGAAGGTCACAGCCCAAATCATCAACACTAGGTCACCAGGGGTTCTCATAGAGAAGGAGACTCCTAGAAGAATTTCATGTCAAATTAAAAAAAAAAAAAGAGATAGATTTTGATGTTTTTAGGCGTTGTGAAACCAGCAATTTTAATCAATTTTTTTAAATTGCTGATTTCATCCATCCAAGAAACTCACACACAAACAGAACAGCTGATTGAAATTTAAATGGCGGCTGGCTTGTTAGCTGCAGGCACCAGGCTGGGTGTTTTCATATGCAAGTCTGCAACTGCGTCCCAGCCTGGCAGCCAGAGGAAACAATCTCTGCTAGACACTTGAAGGCATTAAGAATTCAGGCAGCCAAAATGAGAAGCAACAACATGAGATGATAAAACAAAGGCAGATCATTATTAGTGCCAACATAATGTGTTCCCATGTCCTTCGATCTCATTTAAAGCCCTGCTCATTGTCTATTGAAACTGTAATTAGGCTGATAGGAACCAGAGGATTAAAGTAACTTTCTCCCCTGAATGGAAGGAATTTCAAATGAGTGAGATGGGAGGAGATAAACCTGAGAAGATTTTAATATTCTGAGTCGCAGCTCCAGGGACAACACAGGCTGACAAACAATGGCAAGTCTGCGAAGCAAGGTTAGCTTCCCTGCCCTGCCTGCCCCGCCTTGAGGATGATAACTCAGTTCTCTCTCCAGGTAAACCAGCACCTTTGTCCTTGTTGCCTTCCTCTCCCTGCCCTGCTCCTTGGGTCTGGCTAGGACACTTCCTTCCAATTTGCCCTACCCCGCCCCCCTTGTCACTTCTGCCTCTGGTGGCCCAGGCCCCATCCCAATGCATCCGCCTCAGGTTTTGATACTACCCCTTCACTTGTCTAAGAACTCCAAATGGGCGGGAACTCCCTTGGTTCACTCTAGATTCAGTGTCAGGTGTCTTTAGTTAAATGCTAGGCTCCTCACTCAGTCAGGCTACTGACAGCATCCAGGGTGAGTTTTTTCAAGCACCTCATTGTTTTCATCCCTTATCTCTGTAAACCCCTTCTGTGGCCCATTCCCCATGCACAGAATAAATCTCTGTCCATGAAGATCTTTCCCATCTGTCCCCAGGCTGTCTCTCTGGCACCATCTCATCCCTGTCTGTCCCAGACTGAGGTCATTCATGCGCATGTGCTCTCCTGTCCTAGAGCACACAACTGCTTCTTTGTTTTTGTGTTGTTGATGCCGTTAAGGCCATTTCACTTCATGGTCAACCCCTCTGCTACAGAAAGAAACTGCTCCATAAGGGTTTCTTGGCTGTCATCTTATTTTTTAATGCTTTATTGAAATATTATTAACATACCATACATTTCAATTATTTAGTCAATATTAAAAAGAGTTGTAAATCATCACCACAATAGTTGCTAGAACATTTTCTTTCTCGTGTACCTACTGTTACCAGCTCCCCACCTCCATCCAAACTCCCCTTTCATAGCCTCAATAAGCCATTACCTATTCTGGATTTCATATGCTGGAAAACATACCCCCAAAAGTAAGAAAACCATCGACCAGAATAAAATAAACAAGAGAAAAACCACAATAAAAAAGAAATCAGAGCTAGTAAAAATTAGAAAAAATTCACAATGGGTCAAAGGGGAGATCAAAGGACAAGGTAGTACATTTTAGCCCAACTACATCTGCTGTAATTGAGTTTACAATGCTCTCTACCTGAAAGTAAGGTCATTCACACACCTTGACTATGGTCAGAGATTATTCACCAGAGACTTAATCTATGTAGCAACCCTGAAAATAGATTTTAGACTTCTACTTTTATCTAGAGCCTTCTGTAAGCTGGGCATTCATATGCCAATCTCTAATACCATTTCCTTTTTTGGATTTGGATTTTATTATATATAATCCTTGGCTTACACAGACTGGTGTGCCTCTTCCTGTGGACTTAGTTGGCAATTCACTTGGATGGCTACTTTTTAAAAAACAAGCCTTTAAAACCCCAGGCACTATTATTTTTTATAGCCAGGCACCATCTGTGATATTTTGTTTTTTCCATGCTTTGCTTGATCACCAACATCTTCAGTGATCTCTGCAGGAAGGCAAGCATTAAGCAAGGTGATGTCCTAAGAACAAATTGTTCTTAGGTTGAGGCTAAATTTAAGTGTGAGCCCAATACCCATCCACATATCGGTGGTTCATATATACCTCTGGTTTGCCTTAGAGGTCTCATTACTATTTTATGATAGAAAACAATATTATCAATTAGCCTCCTAGGGCACAAGGCAATTGATAGTATCACCAATTTAACCAATGGTATAGCATTTTATATACTGTTGAGAAAAGGAAAGTATACAAGTATAGCCTGGCTCTGCATCACATTACATGAATTATTCACTTAAACCCTTAAGTGACTAGGCACTGTTTCTGCTAACAATGGGGGCTGGGATAGGGCAGAAACTCTAATATCAATAACGCACACAGGCAGGACCATGACTATAAGATTAACACTTGTAAAGCAAAGAGGGCACTAAAATAGTAAATACATGGAGGTCCTGAGCCACCTTTATTGGGTAAACTCAAAGCAAGGGATCCAAACCAAATTCCATTGATCACCAACTCCAAAATATTGGCAGCCATATGTTTATTCTTACACTAGGGAGTTTCAGCCTGAAATCCAAGGGTTACAGGTGAGTGTGAGTTAAAGCCCAGTTCATTTAATTGAATATCCACATTTTGTCCTTCTGGTATGGTCTATGAAGGGTGTGGTGCTCCTTGAGGGGACAGAGTCTAAAGTCCCAGTATTCCATAGCACATGCCCTAGTTCGCCAAGGGCTGCATAGAAACTAGGTTAAAAGTGTCTAATTAGGAACACAGTAACAGGCTTATCTCCTTGGGTTCTTCATGAGTCTTGTTTTGTGTTTTTCCAAATGGGAAGTTGCTCCTCCCCATTTACCCACCAAAAGAAATGCAAATGCTTCCTCTGAAACATCCATTCTCCCCTCCCCCACATCTTGATTGGACTTTCCAGAAAAGTTAGCTTATCACTCTTATCGAAGTGTCTGTGGCTCTGGAGTGGCCAACAATGTTGTGTGGCAGGAAACTGATGGCCTTCTTCAAAGGAGTGACCCACCTGATGTAAGGTCTCCTCTGTTAAGGTGGTTTTTAAGATATACATGTACAGGGAGTGCTGTATGGTTCATGGATGCTAGGTCGGCTCTGTACCTCTTTGTTTGATATCCTGGATTAGAAGATTATGTGATCTGAAAGAAAAGGCCTGCTTTGTCTTTGTATCTTGGTGTTTTATCATTATAGTAGTGAATTCAGACAATATTTTTCCTTTACTAACTTTACTCAACATAATTGTTTCCAGGTTCATCAATGTCATGAGGTGTTTAAAGTTTTCATCACTGTTTTTTAAGGATGCATAATAGTCTATTTTGTGTATGTACCATTTTCTCTTTATTCATTCTTCTGATGGGCACAAGAGCTGTTTCCAGGTTCTTGCTATTGTGAATGATGCTGTAAGTAAACACGGGAAAGCATATATCTGTTCATGTTCTGTCTCTTCATTGGGGATATATACCTGTGTTAGGTCAGGCTGACTAGAGAAACACATCAAGGGACACTTTTTTTTTAAACATTTTATTAGGGACTCATACAACTCTTATCACAATCCATACATACATCAATTGTATAAAGCACATCTGTACATTCTTTGACCTCATCAATTTCAAAGCATTTGCTCCCCACTTAAGCCCTTTGCATCAGACCCTCCTTTTCCCCCTCCCTCCCCCTCCCCCCTCCCTCATGAGCCCATGATAATTTATAAATTATTATTTTGTCATATTTTGCCCTTTCAGCCATCTCCCTTCACCCCCTTTTCTGTTGTCCGTCCCCCAGGGAGGAGGTCACATGTAGATCCTTGTAATTGATTCAGAGACACTTTTATATGTGTAAGAAAGAACGTTTTAAGCAATAAGTCATTATATATCAAGAAAACATCCCAACCTTGTCCAACTCAAGTCCATAAGTCAGAAACTAGTCCATAAGTTCCTCTTCAGATTCACACAGTCTCATGTGATGGTGTAGAATGCAAGATCACAGAGGGGTGGGGACAAAGTCATGTGGATACAATGGCAGTGGCTCTGAAAGCAATCAGGGTCAGCCAGCAGGAAGGTGAAGGCAGAGAGAGAAGGACATTCCCATGGCCCACCTCATGAGAAGGCCATTTCCACAGGGAGGCACCATTAGGCTGTGACCTGATTGACAGGTTGAATACCACCCCTACAATTTTATATATCTTCAAGTTGACGTGGAATTATGTAACTACCACAATACCCAATAATGTTATTACTGGACTGTAAGGGATTTCCATTTCTAGATGTCTTAGGTAAGGACTTGTCACTTACCGGAGTGGTTGTACATGTTTACAAGTCCCAAAGTGTACAAGAGTTCCAACTTCTTCACATTCTCCTCACCATTTTATTTCTGTTTTTTTTAATTGGCCTATCATTGGGAATGGAAGGTAATATCTCGACATTGGTTGAATTTGCACTTCCCAGATGGTTAGTGATCGTGAGTTTCTTTTCAGGTGTTTGTTAGCCATTTGAGGATCATTTTTTGAGAAGAGTCTATGTATGAAGGGGGTATAAAAAACAGGAATTTTTTTCAAAGCTATGTATTTAATTTTTTCTTCACAAAACTTTATCACCTTCATAGTACTCTCCATTACACTTAATACATTTGTCAAATCTGCTATTCCATTCTTGGAAATATTTTTCAAACTCATTGGTTTGGATGATTTACAGCATCTTACTCTTTTCCCCTCTCCTTTTCTGTGTCATTAAATTGCTGTCCTTTCATGTCTCTCTTCATTCCTGGAAACAAAAAGAAGCTGCACAGAGCAAGGTCAGGGGAGGAAGGTACGTGGGACAAGAGAGGCATGCTGTTTTTTGCCAAAAACTGGCACACTGAGATAGCTGCATGAGCAGGTGCATTATCATGTGGCAAAACCAGCCCCCTGTCTGCCACAAATCAGGCCTTTTTTGTTCCACATTTTTATGCAATCTTTTCAGAATCTCTAAATAGAAAGCTTAATTAACATTTTAACCTAATTTGGAAAAAACTCTGAATACACTACAAGTAGGCATTTTCTTCTGTTCCAGAACTTGACGGACATACAGAACAAGGCTTGTCATCAATCAACATTTCACCTTTTTTGAAATGAGAAAATCACATACACACTTTAGTTTTTCCCATAGTACTGTCTTTATAAGCTGTGTTCAACATCGCACAGTTTCTACAGCATTTTTCCTAAGCAGGACACAAAATTTACAGCTGCACACTGTTCTCTTAAATTGCCCATTATTATACCAGTACCATACTGTTTTGACGACTGTGGCTATGTAGTGAGATTTTACGTAAGGTAATGTAAAATCTCATACCTGGTGCTTATCTTGACCTCCTTTTTCTGTATATGGAGATGGTAATCCGTTTGTCCATTTCGTTACAGGATATATGTGGGCTTTGGATTAGGACTGCTTTAGATGGCATTGATATTTTCAGAATATTAGGTCTGTCTCTCCACGAATGCAGCATATTCTTTGATTTATGTAGTTTATGGTTTATTGTAATAATGTTCTTTAATTTTCTTTTGTACAGGTCCTTTTTCTTTGCTTAGATTAATTCTAAGTATTTCATCATTTGTGTGGTTATTGTGAGTGGTATTGTTCTCATAATGTCCTTTCTGGAGTTCTCTTTACTAATCTAGAGAAACCCATTGATTTATATGTGTTAATCTTGTATCCTGCTACTTTGCTGAATACTTGATGGTTTCCAAAAGTCTTTTTTTGTAGAGTGTTTTGGGTTCTTTCTATATAGGATCATATCACCTGTGTATAGCAAGAATTCACTTCTTCTTTGCTTATTTGTATTCCTTTAATTTCTTATTATTTTCTGATAGTTCTGGTTAAGATTTCTAGCATGATGTTGAATAAGTGAGGGTGGGAGAAGAGGGCATCTTTGTATGGTTCCCATTTTCAGGGAAAATGTTTCTAGTTTTCTCCATTGAGCATGATGCTGACTCCTGGCTTTTCATGTTTGGCCTTTATTATGTTGAGTAATTGGAATAATGTAGAAATGAATATAATATGAATCAGTATAATATTGATATAATAAACATAATGCAACATAAAATAATATTATAAACTGATTGCTATTCTTATTTGTGGAGTATTTTTTGGTGTTGGGTATTGTCAAATGCCTTTTTTGCATCAGCTGATATGATCATGTGATTCTTGTTCTTTGCCTTGCTTATGTGGTAGATTACATTGATTGTTTTTGAATATTGAAAAATCCTTTCTTCCCTGTGATTCTTACTTGGTCATCATGAATTATACTTTTGATATGTTGTTGGAATCTATTGGCTAGAATTTCATTGAGGATTTTGTGTATGTTCATGAAGAATATTGGTCTTACTTTTCTGTCTTTGTGGAGTCTGGTTTCGGTATAAGGGTTATGCTTGCTTCATACAAGGAGTTGAGGAGTTTATTATCCTGTTTTTCTGATCTTGGGTAGTATTTTTTTTAATATTGGAGACAGATTTTCTCTGAATATTTTATCTCTGGGAAGATATATGGTCTTGGGCTTTTCTTGGAAGTTTATTAAAGGTCTGTTCTATTTCTTCTTTTTTTAAAGGTCTATTTAGTTTTCCTTAATTTTTCTACATTAATTTGGGTGGATGGTGTGTTTATAGGTATCTGTCTATTTCTTCTAGATTGTCAAACTTGTTGGAATACAGTTTTTAAAAGTAGTGTGTTATTATTCTTCTTATTCAGTTGGATCTGCTGTGATGTCACTCTTCATTTCTTAATTCTAGGTTTGTTCAGATTTTCAGAGAACCAATTTTTTGTCATGTTGATTTTTCCATACTTTTTTTTACCACTTCATTTATTTCTGTTCTGATTCTTAAAATTTCTTTTCTTTTGTTTTTGGAGGGTTTATGTTGTTACCTTTGTTCCAGGTATTCAAAGTGTTGTGCTAATGAGTTGATTTTGTCTTTCTCCTCTTTCATGTGTGTATTCATTGTTATAAATTGACCCTTGTTGGGAGGGCAGCAGGGATGGAGGGTAAAAAAATGAGAAGCAGATACCAAGGGCTCAAGTAGAAGCAAAAGTTTTGAAAATGATAATGACAACAAATGTACAAATGTACTTGACACAATGGATGTATGTATGGATTATGATAAGAATTGTATGAGCCCCCAATAAAATGATTTGTTTTAAATTGACCTCTGTTAATTGCTTTTGCTGTGTCCCAAAGGTTTTGATATATTGTGGTATAATTCTTGTTTGTTGCAAGCAATTTTTAAATGTCATCCCTTATTTGATTTATTACCACTGTTTTTAAGGAGTATGTCGTTTAAGTGCCACACGTTTGTCTTTAAGTTTCTATTTTTGTATTGTGAATGTCTAGTTTTATAGCATTGTGATCTGAGAAAATAGATTGTAGAATCTCCTTTTAAAAAAATATGTTCAGGCATGCTTTTTGTCCTATTATGTGGTCTATTCTTGAGAATATTCCATGTGCACTGTAACATATTGTTTTCTTTTGGAGTGTTCCATTTATGTTTAGGAGTTAGAGTTTATTAATTGTGTTGTTGAGCTCTTTTGTTTCTATATTGAGTTTCTTTCTTGATGATCTGTCTTTCTTTGGGAGTGGCATATTGAAGTATCCCATTACTATTGTGAGATGTCTCTTGAGGAATTTTCATTGGGTTCATATATGTTTATTATGGTTAGGCCTTTTGGGGCTATTGTTCCTTTAATAATTAAGTCGTGTCTGTCCCCATATCTCATTATTTGCCTTGGAGTTTACTTTTTTCAGAGATTAATACTACCATGCCTACTTTTGTTGTTGTTGCTATTTCTTGCTGTGCTTTTCCCCCAGCCTTATTTTTATCATGAACAGCTTATTAGTCTGTTTTTGCCTTAGTTTCTGAGATGTGTTTCTTGTAAGCAGCATATTGATGGGTCTTATTTTCTTACCCATTTTGCTATTCTCTGTCTCTTTACTAGTGCATTTAGTGAACTGGTTTGTTGTCATTTTGATTTGGATTTTTGTGTGTGATTAGTTTCCTTGTTCTTCCTTTATTTCTGTGTTGGTTTGGATATTGTTTTTAATTTGTTGGGTTTTGTATGGAATTTTCTCATATATGTTTGTCTCTGTTTTGTGTGCTGCTTTTGATAATTTTTGGCCATAGTACTTCATATAGTATTGTGTGTAGTAGGGTGCTTGCTTGTTTGTTTGAAAATTCTATAACTGTCTCCTTCCCTGGGAAAACTTTTAATAATACCTCCTATTTGAGTAATAATTTTGCTGGATACAAGGGTCTAAGTTGACAGGAATTTTTGGTGTGTGTCTTTTTCCCTTCAAGATTTATGGATATCACCTCATTGTCTTCTTGCATGAACGGTTTCTGCTGAAAAAACAATCTGAGTTTATTCTAATTACTACCAATTTGCATGGAACTTTTCCCCCCACCAATCTGGCTGTTCATAGAATTTTTTGTTTGTTTTGTTTGTCTTTTATCTTAGAACATTTGACTACAGTATGTTGATTTTTCACAGTCACCTTTTCATCTTTTATGCAGTGAGGAAAATCTTTTTCCAGGCATCTTTGACTACTCTGTTTGGGGTTTTGGTTGGTTTCTTTCATTTTCTTCGGGAACCCCTAGACCTCTTAGATTGTTTCTCCTTATTGTGTCCTACATAGTTCTTAGGCTTTCTTTTGTGTCCTTCACATGTTTTTGTTGCTTGTTCTCTTAAACTGAGGTCCAAAGAGTTGTCCTCAAGCTCACTAATTCAAGTTTCTATGTCTTGAATTCTATTTCTCTGTTCTTTTATAGTGTAATTCTGTTTTAGTAGTGTTCAGCTTCTGTATCTCTGTTTGGAATTTTCCTTGTAAAGCTTGTAATGAGGTTTCTAACTTTTTTCTTATAGACTTTCTTCATCTTATCTTTTGCTATAATCATTCTTCTGAATTCGTTTTTGAGTGATTCCATAGCTTGTTCAATTTTAGTCATTTCTTTTAGGTCTAGGTGTTGCTCACTTATCTGTGTCTGCTTCTCTTGTGTGTGCATGCACCGATATTTTCTTTATCTTTGTTGACATTTTGGTGTAGTTGTTAGTGGTGGCAGGTATGTGAAGTTGTGTAAGGGTAGTTAACTCTGTTAAGTTGTGTAGTGAAAGAAAAGTAGACACTTCAGAACAAGAATTTGCTAGGCGAGAGATCAACGTATGGAAGGGATTGTATTAGAGCAGTGGTTCTCAACTTGTGGGTCATGACCCCTTAGGGGTTGAACAACCCTTTCACAGGGGTCACCTAATTCATAACAGTAGCAAAATTACAGTAATTAAGTAGCAATTAAAAAAGTTGATGGTTGGGGGGAGGTCACCACAACATGAGGAACTGTATTAAAGGGCTATGGCTTTAGGAAGATTGAGAGCCACTGTATTAGAGGAAGAAGAAAAGAAAAGGATCGGGTTGTGCATATTTTTGGTACATATTTTTCAAAGAAAAACAATTTTAAAAATCCTTATTCTGAAGGGACTCATTGCTATTTGTGCAATTTTTTCTTTTCAATTTTTGCAAAAATATGCACAACAAAACATTCTTCAATTGAACAACTTCTGCATGTATAATAATTCAGTACCATTGATTATACTCTTCATGTAGTAAAACCAGTACTGATATTCTTTTCCAAATCGTTCTACCACCATTAACACAAACTCAATGCCCCCTAACAACTCTTTCTCCTTAACTCATGGTAACCATAGGTTAAATGTGGTAGTTTTATTCATATAATATTCCCCTATCATACACTGCCTTAATTAAGTTGCTTTTAAAATGAGGTTTATGCACATCATCACAAATAGTTCTAATGCTCCTTCTCCTCTCTTGAATTAGTTGATTGCTCCTCAATTCCCCTGCCCCTCCCTCCCTTCTCCCACCCCATCTTAATAAACCATTGCATCAATTTTGCCTCTATGCATCCACTGCTTCTGTGCTTCATAAACTGGGAATCCTAACAGAAATACTGAAAACCAAAATGAAACAGAAATAATGAAACAACAATAATGATAGTATCAAGATAAAAATAAAGAATAAGAAAGAAAAAATACCAACAATATTTTAAAAGCCAGAGAAAAAATCCTGTTATGAAACAACCGAGAAATGTGTGAGCCTAGTGCAAATATAGTTTGGGTCAAGAGAGAGCTCAACTGACCAAATAATATTTATCATGGCTTGGTCCACCATAGTCAAGATTATAATAATCTCCGTTTGATAGTAAAACTTTTCAAGTCCCTCATCTGTGACTAGAGGGGATCTGCCAGGGCTTAACCTGACTATATATTCTGCAGATGGATTTTTGGGTTCCCACTGTCCTCCATAGCCCTCTACAAATGGGAAGTCCACAGAAGCTGTTGTAATTTTTATGGAAGAAGAATTCTACGTCTTTTCTCCTGTAGAATTTCTTGGTGGATGTGAATCAGCAACTTTTTAGTTTGTGTGGGAGTGCTTAGTCATTTGAACCGCACAGGCAGAATTCCAAACGTCCCTCAAGGTTTCCATATTTCCCTCTTCCTGAGTCTTTACTGAAATCTCTGTAACAGTCTGTCCTAATGTCATCAGCACCACAGGGTGCTATTCAGACGTGAGTGGTAGTGCTCTGCCAACAGTCAGCTATAGTGCTGTTGTTGCCCACATAACACCTTTGCTGGACTACATGCTTTCCAAGTGGAGAGATCAGGCCATTTTATCTTCATGAAGGTGGAACCATGTGTTTGACCTGATACCTACCATTTGCCTCTTGGGCATTGAAGTTCATTTTAACTCTGATAAATCTAGACAATTTATTTTATCTGGCACTTCCAGGCAGTAAGTGGGGGAGCTGTAACTGCCTCTCCCTGACTGATTGTCTAGCTCTCATTAGTCCAGAGAGAGTGTGTGAAAGTCCAGGCATGTGTGTACATGCATGCGTGTGATTGCATCTGGCTATGTTAGAACATGTGTATAAATGTGTGAATGAGTGTGTGACTATATATAGGATAATATATGCGTATGACTTGTGACTTTGTGCATGAGCATGTATATATGACTGCAGTATGTGTGGGTCTTAATATATATGTTTTTGTAAATGGCTGTGTGTATGACACACTGTGGTAAATGTGAACATGTTTGAGTGTGTCATATGTGTAGTTGTGTGCATCTGTGGGGGAGGGGTATGAGTGTGTAGCTGTGAGTACATGCATACTATCATAGAGAATGCAGAATGGGCACCCTGAGCATAAAAAGCTGGGGAAAGTATTCTTTCTTCCTGAATAAGGCTTTGACACATGGTGAGGTGATTGCTTTCTCTTGGGTCTAGGGAAGAAGGTCAGCATGCCAATTTTCCACAATCATTTTTACAAAATGTACTATTGCTCCTCTAGCTCCTGTGTTCTAAGTCTTTACATGACTCAAGGTTTGGGAGCTGATGCAGAAGTGGCAAAAAAGCAACTCAGTCATCATTCACTAAGATCCACTGAAGGATTTGGGTACCAGTCTTGGTGCTAAGTTACTTTTCTTCTCTCTCCCATTTTCCCACTTGCAGAATGAAAGAAAAATCTCTACCACAGACTTGTCCAACTGCCCTTGTAAATACCCCTTCGTGGTGCGACTACCACATTCTGCCACTGAAGTCAACAAGTGAAGGATTAAGTTTAAAATGGGCTTTGTGGCTGACAATGGGAAACTTGACTTAGAAGCACCCATTCAGGACTATTTGACTGGTTTCCACCTACTTGCTTTGGCTCACTGGGGCCATGTGAGGAGGTGGGATGGGGTTTTATTCTCAATTGTTGCAATGGAATGCCATGGAAATTGAAATCCAGAGAGGTAAATATTTCAGGTAATTCATCCCTAGAGATATATTCTGAAAAGGCCCTGGGTCCCCTCCTTCCCACCTTCTTTCTGGTTTGTTTTCCTGCACAAAAGAGCTGATTGTTTTTGAGAGTTGTGAGGGTTGGCAGAAAGCAGTTGCGAACTCCTGGCTCACTTTTCTTATTCTCTCCTGAACCAGATAGAATTTCTTTTCTCAGAAAAAGAGCAAGGTTGTGGATGTATGTGAAATGTGTTTTAGTTATGAGTGTGCATTAATCTGTCATTCATGTGGACCTATATATCCACAGGAAGAAGTGTGTGTGTGTGTGTGTGTGTGCATGTGAATGCAATGTTGTATAGGTACCATATATCAAAGTCAGTGAAGTTACAAATATGTGGCTGTGTGTCAATGTGAGCATATTAAAAAGTAGTTATGGGCATTTCACTATTGACCATCATTATGGCTGAGCACTTGAAAAAGAACGCCACTGGGATGGGGCATATCTGACTTCCTCTCAATCCCAAAGCCATTTGCCATAAAGCAGGGGTCAGACACGGTCCACTCTCCTATTATCCCTCTGAAGGCACTCTACTTTTCAACTAGATTTTATAGTTTATTACAATGTCCACACAGGTGCTCACAATTATGAGGCTTATGCAGAAGGTTAAGACATTATAAGTCAGGTAAGAAAGACTCTGGATACAGTTGTTCAGTCAAGATCGTTTCTTCTTTATCATGCTCTCTGGCAGTCATCTTTCTGACCCTCAGCCTCTTGGCCTGGCTTCTACTTTGTTCAGAAAATGTTGGAAAGTTCTTTCAGGACAGCTAATAAATACCGAAATGGCATAGGACTCCATCTGAAGACACTCGACTCCATGGGTCTGCAAACCCTGCTATTCCAATTAAGTGCCAGACCCACCACCTGCCAGTCACCAGCCCACTACTCCAATGTATGACTTGCTCTGTAGGCTAGCAACCCCACGGTGCTCTGGATCTTTGTTTGCTGCTCTGTTCCTCATCCTCTAGTTTCAAAATTGTCTTCTGGATCAAGGAGGCCAGGAATCTTGGGAGACGAATCAATCCACGCTTGACTCTTCTTGTTGGCTGGTAGTGAAATCACAATCACAACCCCCCCACCCACTTCCTGCTTATGGGATGGCTGATTTTATAGGCAAAGGATGACAAGCATAATTAACCCTGTTAACAATTACTTCCAGCTGAATCATAAAATCCAATCAGGATCTTCAGTCATCTTCTTACCCAGATTCATCAAGAAAACAAAGACTATTTGGTGGAGTAAAAAAGGCTAATTCTGGAAGAGTAATTTGTAAAATTTCACTACATTGCACCATTCATATATGAGAGGGAGTCATACCGTTCATGCAAAATGGAATTAAAAGATAATGGAGTTTTTTCGTGAACTTTTAGAAGTTCCTTTATATGTGAGGGTGGGGATGTGTATGTGGTGCTTCAAAGTATGTACTCACGTGTGCGTCTGTCTGTAGGGTGTGTTGGATATATATGTAGTATTTAGGATTAGTGAAAGTACCATTTGCTGTTGAGTTGATTCCAACTCACAACACATTGTGTGTATTAGAGTAAAACTGTGCTCCACAAAATTTTCAGGGCTGATTTTTTGGATGTAGAGCACTAGACTTTTCTTCTGATAAAACTCCTGATAGTCTTGAACCTCCACTGTTTCAGCTAGCAGTGAACACATTAGCCATTTGAACTACCCAGGGACTGTACTGAGGAGAATAGTAGGCAAAAAAGCACGTCCTTCTTAATATGAAAACCACATAGAGTGATTCCAATCAAGTGTTGATGTTTTTCCCCAAGAACTCATTAAATAAAACCATCCACATTTAGGTTCATGATGCTCACATGACTACAAAGGTTCATCCAGACAGTGTCACAGCCCAACCTCCTAAATGGATTCTTGGCACCAAAGAAAGAAATCACTGAAGCCTCGAGGTGGGCAGACTGAAGGTCAGCTTCCTCGTCTGTGCAATGAATGGATTGATGCTCACAGGGCTGGATATGAATGAACACATATACTAGACTCAGAGTCAGAACCTGGTACACAGTAGGTTCTTAACCAATGTCAGCTGGGTTTTATCCCATTTTACAGCTCAGGGACAGCGCTTATTAATATTATTAATGTTCAGTACTCTGGTGCTGGATCCAACTGACTTTGGCAAGTCTCCTACGTCACCCCTCCTCTGCTCACCAGCAGCCCCTTTAGCGTACATGCCCCATTAGTTGCACAGTGCCCCCAAGTACAACGGGGATATTTCCTGTGCCATTTTCTCTGCTAACTGTCTCTGTACAAGCTTCTTGGCAAGAGCAGAGCTCCAAGGTTAACATATGTTTGTTATTTGTGCTGCCGGCATCCCAACTGAACACATAAGCAAGGGGGAAACTCACCCCACCTCACATTGGCCTTGTCTGCTTGTAGAGCCCAGAAAGCTAGTTTCTCACACTCAGCTTTATCCAAGAGATCCCTGGTAAACCTCAGCCTGGACCAAATCTCTTGGTTGTCTTTGACCCTCTTCCAAGCTCAGGACATTATCTGCTGCAGCAGTTCTCAACCTGTGGGCCGTGACCCATTGGGGTTGAAAGACCCTTTCACAGGGGTCACTAGATTCACAGCAGTAGCAAAATTTCAGTTCTGAAGTAGCAATGATAATAATTTTATGGTTGGGGGTCACCACACATGAGGAACTGTATTAAAGGGTCGTGGCATTAGGAAGGTTGAGGACCAGTGATCTACTGCATCCCCACACATTGGCCACCTAGGCTCCATTCATAGTCACTGCCACTCCCTGTATGGGGCACTCTCACTGGACCAGACTCTATATATGAATATGAATTGACATGTAAATTAGAATTTAAAAAGAACTAGGAGTAAGAAAATGTCTTAACTTCAACCCCCCCAAACATTTACAATTCGGTAGTAAATTTTTTAGCTCATACTGTGTGAGGGTAGGGATTGCCTGTGCACTTTCCTTCAGGGACCCAGGTCTCATTTTCCAGCTTGTCCGTAAGTCCAAAGTCAAACAATGGCCAGATCTGTAGCAGAGCCATATCCTGCAGATCTGTGGACCTAGAAAGGGCCCATTCCCACAAAATCACAACTTTAATTTCTTTACTTAAAATCTCCAGGAGCTGAAGTTGGGTATCATATTTACATAATCATTGTTGCGTTTAATCGCCAAAGTCTGTCTGATTGGGCCTCCACTCAAGGACTCCCTCAATGCAAGAACATTTTGTTCTATTGGACTGGCATTCCATGATGCTCATCTTTCCGATATGTTTGCTGAAGACAAAGGAGGTACATAAGCAAATGAGAAGAAAGCTGATAGTGCCTGTCTCTCAAAAGATATAACATCTGGGATCTTAAAGGCTTGAAGATAAACAAGCGGTCATCTGGCTTAGAAGCAACAAAACCTACATGGAAGAAGCACACCTGCCTTTGTGACCACAAGGTGTTGAAGGAACCAGGCATCAAAAAAACAAAAAATCAGATCACTGTGAATGAGGAGGAGTGCAGAGTACGGACCCAAAGCCCATCTATAGACAATGGGAAATCCCCTTACAGAAGTGTCTCATGGAGGAGACAAGCCAGTCAGGGTGCAGTGTAGCAACGATAAAACATACAACTTTCCTCTAGTTCTTAAATGCTTCCCATCCCATGCCCCATCATGATCCCAATTCTACCTTACAAATCTGGCTAGACAAAAGGATGTACACTGGTACAGATAAGAACTGGAAACACAGGGAATCCAGGAGAAATGAACTCCTCGGCACCAGAGGTGAGAGTGGTGATACCAGGAGGATGAAGAGAAGGAGGGGTAGAAAGGGGGAACCGATTACAAGGATCTATATATAACCTCCTCCCTGGGGGACAAACAACAGAAAAGTGTGTGAAGGGAGACATCAGACAGTGTAAGACATGACAAAATAATAAAAATTTTAAATTATCAAGGGTGAGGGAGGGCAGGGAGAGCTGGGAAAAAAAATGAGGAGCTGATACCAAGGGCTCAAGTAGAAAGAAAATTCTTTGAGAATGATGATGGCAATAAATGTACAAATGCGCTTGAACACTATGGATGGATGGATTGTGATAAGAGTTGTATGAGCCCGCAATAAAATGATATTTTTTAATTATCCGCTGGAAAATATGCTGGCCTTCCCAGACGGGTAGAGCTTGGGGCTCCAGGTCCCCTGGAATCCTGACATCGTTATGTCAATTTGCAGATCTGGAACTCCAGACAGTGAGAGGCCTGTAATTATTCCAAGGCCAGACACCTAAAAGGATCCTAATTATTATTTTGCACCTAAGTCAGCATGTAGCTGGATTCCAGGGTTTGTTGTTGAGGCCAGAACAGACATTGTCCTATCCAGAAGGTTCAAGAATGATTTTCACTGGGTGTGATACTGCTGAGAACAGCTTTTAAGTTTTTGCATGTACCAATTCCATATTCCAGTTACCTTCCCATAAAACTACTAATTTAGACTAAAAACTTAAATTTACTGAATCCACACTGGAGATCCATCCTTCACTCAAGGTGTTAGATAAATAAAATTAGAGGTTGTTAGAGCAAGACTAAAGGGGATAAAGGGTATGTTGTATTAATGTTACACAATGATAGATGCTTCAAAAGAAAAGCCCCCCCATCAGAGACTTAACAGAATAGTGTTAGTTTCTTGCTTACTTTATCTGTCTAAAGCATATTACTGGGAAGCAATATCTGTCATTCTGGAAACCAAGTTGACCAAGACTCTCTTGTCTGGTAACAGTAACATGTGATTCATATGATATCTGTGGTTGGTGCAGGAAGGGCAGAAATATGAAGGAGGTATCATGCTAGCTCTTAACTGTCTCAACCAAGAAATGACACATCACTTCTGTTCAGAGCCAGAACCAGTCACATGGCCCTGCTCACTACAAGGGAAGCTGGAGCTGAAAATAGGGCATGCTTACTACTCAGACAGACATGATGACCCTCTGCCTCTAGGAACTTGAAAAATGATTCAGGGAAAGAAGAGAGACCCACTAGGAAACGAAAGTGCTCTATGAGGATCTGCATATAACATCGATGGTCAGATCTAGAGATGAAGGAGAGAGAGATCAGTGAGGAAAATAAATGTAGCCAGGGAGTACTTGCTGTGGAAGTTTGACCAAGAAAGAAGTATACATTCATATTTAAGGTAAGAATCGAATCTGATTGACTTGTTTCAGCAAAAGAATGATAGAGGCCAAGGAGAGAGCAAGTTTTGCCAGGTCTATGGATCTGGAATACTTCATTGAAATGTTTCAGAAAACTGAAGAAGCACTGGATGCACTCATGCATCCATTTGGAAGACAGCCACCCAGCCAACTGACTGGAAGAGATCCATATCTGTGCCCATTTCAAAGAAAGGTGGCCCAACAGAATTCCCAAATGACAGAACAAAATAATTGATATTGCATGCAAGTAAAATTTTATTTAAGATCATCCAACAACAATTACAGCAGCACATTGACAGGAAACTGCCAGAAGTTCAGGTCAGATTCATAAGAGAACGGAACAAGGGATATCATTGCTGATATCAGATAGATCTTGGCTCAAAGCAGAGGCTACCAGAAAGACGTTTACTACTTTACTTTCATTGACTACTCAAAGGCTTTCTAGTCTGTGGACCATAAAAAAACTGTGGATAATCTTGAGAAGAATGTGAGTTTTGGAATACTTTATCGTGCTCACTCAGAGCTTAAACTTGAATCAAAAGGCAGTTGTGCAAACAGAACAAGGGAATACTACATGTTTTAAAACCAGGAAAGGTGTGCATCAGGATTGTTCAATCACCATAGTTGTTCAATCTGTATGCTGAAAAAATCATCAGAGAAACTGGACTATATGAAGAAGAGTGGGGTATCTGCATTGGAGGAAGGCTTATTAACAACCCACAGGTTGCAGATAGCACAACCTTGCTTACTGACAGTGAGGAGGAATTGAATCACTTGCTGATGAAGATCAAGGATTTGAGTCTTCAGTATAGATTACGGTAAGGACAACCCAAATCCTCACATGTGAATCATAATAAATGTATAAAAGTTTGAATTTTATCTTGCTTGAATCCACAATCAATGCTCATGAAATCCACAATCAAGAGATCAAAAGATGTATTTCATTAGGTAAATTTATTTCACAAGACCTCTTTAGAATATTGAAGAGCAAGGATGCATCTTTGAGACCTAAGTTGCACCTGACTGGATCAATGGTCTCCTCTATTCTATCATATGCATGTGAAATTTTGATATCGAATAAAGAAAACTGAAGAATAATAGATACATTTGAATTGTGGTGCTTGAGAAGAATATTGAAAATACCGTGGACTGCTAATAGGACAAACAGATCTTCCTTGGAAGAAGTACAGCCAGAGTGCTACTTAGTGGCAATGATGGCAAGACTATGTCTTACACCCTTTGGACATATTATCAAGAGAGATAAGTTCCTTAGGAAGGACATCATGTTTGGTAAAGCAGAGGGACAGTGGAAAAGAGGAAGGCCCTCAGTGAGGTGGATTGACAGAGTGCCTACATCAATTGGCTAAGGTATAGGGACAAAAGTGAGGCTGGTACAGGACCATGCAGGGTTTCATTCTGTTGTGCATTGAAGCACTATGGGTTAGAGTCAACTTAATGGCACCTGATGAAAACAAGATGGATCCAGAAAATAAAGACCTTTGGAATACAGGCTGCAAAGGCTGAGTTGGGCTATGCATAATTAGAATGAAATAGGTATTTAACAAAAGTGCAGCTTGGTCACCCCTTCCCCCAGGATGGACTATAAAAGAAATGGAAGCAGAAACCTACTGAGGAGTTGTTCTGGAATTTTTGGAGAGCTGAAAAGTCAGAGGATAGCATTCAATGAGATATCAAACAGGAGAGGCATCTTGAAGTGGGCCAACTAGTCCCTAGGATATTCACCCAACTCATTATGGAAATGTATCAGAGTCACAAATTCCTGACCTCCATCTCACATTAGAGTTCCCAGAAAAGCTGTAGTATCGATAACAATGAGAAAGTCTACTCAATCACCGAGCTGAAAATGAAATGATGAGTTTCAGGATATTAAGAAAAATTTGAAGTTAAATTATTGGCTCTACTTTTAAGTGGTCTAAAAATGTTTGCTGATTTTACCTTAATGGATTTGAGTTGGGCACTACCTTCCCTGGGCATGGATGGCATTGAACAGGATATCAGGATGGAAGGAGAGGGGCACATGTAATAGTAAAAGGACACATGGAATTTTCCTCTTGATGACACATTTCTCCCCTGCACTAAGGATAGAGTTTGCTAGACTTGAAAGAAAGCAGCAAGCAAGAAAATGCCTGAAGATCTAGATTACAGATGCCAAGACGCACTGTATAGGGTCCGCTTCTACCTAAAGGCAGGGCTTCCATTATGGAACCAACGACTCCCCTGCACTCTGTCCAGATGAAAGTGGGAAAAGGGATAGGGGACATGAAATTATGACTAGTAATGAACTGGAGCATGTGCTTGGAGTGTGTACGGTACAGGATTCAACGGTATGACTGTCTGAGTAACATCAATTTCTTGACTTTGTGGGATAGAATCCAAGCTGAGAAATAAATTTGTGGGAAGTAATATTTTCTAACAGTGAGACTTATTTATCAATGAATGACAATCTTAGGAAGAGTATATATGATTCCCACCACAGGAAAACCTAAACAATCAAAAGTTTTGTAGCTAATAGGAAGACAAACCAAATCAAATCTAAATCCTCAGTAATTCTGACATATGCAAGTGCTTCTTTACAATCTTAGTACTAGAAAAGTTTTCACTGTAGGATGACTAGCCCATCTTGGTTTACTCATCACAGAAAGTCTCAAGTCCTGGAAAACACCTCAGCACCAGGAACCAAAGTACCGTATATACTCGAGTATAAGCCACCCAAATATCAGCCGAAGTATCTAATTTTACCACAAAAACTGCGTTTAAAATATGCTGAAAATTTGGCTTATACATGATTATATATGCTAACTAGTTGCCCTACTTTGTAGTACTCAGTGTTCACATATAACCTTTCTCTAAAGACCAAAACAAAATAAAAAACCAAACACATTGCCATTGTAACCCGCTACACTACTGATGCTCATTTAGTAGATTAAGTAGATTCTGACTCATAATGGCGCTATGAGGACAGAGTAGTACTGCTGCCATGGATTCCTGAGATTAACTCCTTTTTTTTCTTTTCTCTATTTTCCCCCAAATGGGGTGCACCATTCCTGGAAATACTTCAATACCAGGTCGATGATTGAAGTGGATGGAGCGAGCTACTATTCCATCTCCCTGCTCCAAAATCCAATTTATTGTCCTTGGATAGAGGATGTATCAGATATTAAAGTGATGAGAACAGAGACTACACCTGAGTTTAGCCCAAAGCCCAAGAAGCGATTGACTGTAACTCTTTACGGGAGTAGAAAGCCTCATATTTTCCTCTCCACAGGAAAAATATACATATACATACATCTCCACAAACCTGAGACCAGAAGAAGAGATGTTGCCCAGCTAGGTCTTAGACAGAGTAAGAAAATGTGGAACAACATTCAAAATCATCAAAGAAGCCAGACTTACTAGTAGAATAGAAATCAGATTACACCAAAACATGCACACTGCTACAGGTAAGAGCCCACAACACAGGGAATCCAGGATAGATAAACCCCTCAGGGCCAACAATGAGAATAGAGATACTAGGAGGATTAGGGGAGAAGCAGGTAGAAAGGAGGAACCGATCACAGGGATCAATCTAGCCTCCTCCCAGGAGGACAAATAACTAACAAGTGGGGGAGGCAATGGAGGATGATGTAAGATATGGAAAAAATAATCTATAACTTATCAATGGCTCATGAGGGAGGGAGGGTGGGGAAGGGGACAGAAATGGGGAACTGATATCAGGGGCTCAAGTGGGAAGAGAATGCTTTGAAAATGACGATGGCAGCATATGTGCAAATGTGCTTGACACACTGGATGAATGCATGGATTGTGATAAGAGATGTAAGAGCCCCCAATAAAAAGTAATATTTTTTAAAGTTTTTTTTTAAATACATGGGATCGCTCATGTCTGGCCCTTAGCTACCCTTAAGGTTTGCAAAAGAAGCTTAACCTGTGATAGAATAGCCAACACTTTAAGATAAAGGGTGCAGCATTTACCAAAGTTCAGAGAGTTAATAAATGAAGAAAAGTTGAAAGAGGAAACACAGGGAGACAGTGGAATAAGTGGTGGTGACAGAGGAGGCAAAAGGGTTAGCCGTGTTAATGAAAACTAGAAATGTAACATAATTTAAGATTTAGTCTGTTAAAATTTACCAAATCCAACCCCAAACTCACTGCCATCAAGTTGATGGCGACTCTTAGTGTCTCTACAGGACCAAGTAGAACTGGCCCTGTGAATTTCAGACACTGGAACTCTTTATGGGCGTAGAAAGTCCCACCTTTCCTTTGTTATGAAACACAAAGTATAGCAGTCCCGGCCCTTGCAGTAAAAATCCCTTTCAACTTAATCAGTAAGTTCTGACTCAGGAAGGAGGCAAGCAAGGCCATTTCGATAGATAATCATAAACCTCAGCCAGTCTGACAGCCCTTGCAGTAATGAAGGTATCAACTGATAATCTCTCCAATGAGAATGCCCTCAGGAAATGTATTGTTTTCCTGTGAAATGGGCTTCCTTTTTCAGTTGCTATGGTGCCCCTGATTATTTTCAAAACCTGTCACATATTTTAAGGTATATATCTTGCATTGTTGTCACGGCATCTTTGAAGTCCTTTGGAGGTAGAAAGCCCCAGTGCTTTCTTTTGTCTCATGTTTCAAAATAAACTTGGGTTCTTGAATCAATCTGATCTTTGCCTTTGGCTAAAACAGTAACAGGCATTCCTGAACCTTGAAACTAAATGTGCAAGAATTGTGGATTCTAAGACTGATATCAACCTTCGCCTTTGGACATGTTGTCAGGAGAGACCAGTCCCTGGAGAAGGATATCAAGCCTGGGTATGTAGAGGGGCAGAGAAAAAGAAGAATGCCTTCAACAAGATGGATTGACACAGTGGCTGCAGCACTGGGCTCAAGTGTAGGAACAATTGTGGGATAAGGCAGAATCGGGCAGCATTTCATTCTGGTGTGCATAAGATTGCTATGGGATGGAACTGACTTGAGGGCACCGAGCAACAACAATCCGCTAAAATAAATAAAGTCGGGGTTGATTTTCATAATGAGAGTCAATTCAAGGTTATCCATACAAACATCATTCTGATCTCGCTGTAGTCTGTAACTATCTATGAGGGAAGCATCACTCACTAAGTACTCTTGCCAAAAGATTGAACCTGATTCCTGTTAAACTTTTAATAAAAAACAAACAAGGATAGAGGAAGTAGTCCAATGCAGTCACAAGAGTGAAATTGGACAAATCCTAAATATGGACTATTTTAAGGGACAAGAGATCCATATTCTTCAAGTAAAAGCATGAAAAACAGGGCAGAGCAGGGGCTGCTGTTCTAATTGGACTTGTAGCAATCAAATATAGAAAATGGACCTAGTTTGAACATGACTCCAGCAAGCTACTCACACACACACACACACACACACACACACACACACACACACACACTTTCTTTTCTTGAACAAACAAAAATTTAAATATAGACTGGACATTAAGGTCCTTGAGGTGCTGTGAAGTAGAACTTTATTTCATGGGAGGGGAGGATTGGGAATATGTGAGTTCCATATTCTGTTCACTTCAATTTCCTTGGATGTTTTCCCCCCTGGCCAGAGGTCATTTCCTCCCATGTAGGGGTGTGATGTGTGTCCTATTCAGAACTCTGTTGACTATTCTAGGGTATGCTGGATGTATTTGGGATTTTGTCTCTGTATTCTCTTCTCTGTGTGAACTCCAGCCACCTTGGTCCCTGTAGGCTTTGAGTTCCATCTCTTCCAATCAGGGAGTGTGCCAGGTGCCATCTGGCTTCTGCTGCATGCAGGGTAGCCAGAACGCTAGGCATGTAGCTGGGATGTGCAAAGGACTCGCTGTAGCTGTTTCTCATCCCTCTTGCATCTCAGCACGTTGTTTTCTGATGGGCATTGTCTTGAGACCTGTAGTTTCATATATATTATCTGTTTATCTTTGTTGCTTTCATCAGGCAGGAGGGTGACTCTGGTAACTTTTACTTCATTTTGAAGTCTTTCTAGTGACTGCAGCCATAGAGGGAATGATTGTACTCATTGCACAGATCATGACTCTGAAGCACTGAGAGGAGAAACAGCCAGCAAGCTTCCACCTCTGAGCTCTAGCAGCTGCAGCAGCTCTTCAGGTAGGCTTACTTGGTAGCCAAGTTGGGGCCCGCCCTGCTTGGTGGAGGGCCATTCTTGCACTTCCCACTGGAATCAGGGAGCTGGCACTAGCCTCTACTACATGGAGTTTCCGTCAGCATATTTTCCTCTTATCAACACTAAATAAAATAAACATTTGTCTGACTCGAGGTTTTTGACTTTCATGGATTGCTTCCCATCTGTCCCTTTTTTCCTTCCCTCTGTTCCACTCCCTGTAATTCTCACCTTCTGCTTCTTTCCACACTACACTCCCAACACCACACTCCCAACATAAACACCACACACACAACTGTGTTATTTCTTTTTGTTCTAGAAGCACTTGCCTCTTCTTGTTTGCTTTCTTTTACCCTCTTTTCCCATGCCAAAGCTCTTTCTAGTCTGGCATGGACCACTGGAATTCTACTCACAACTTCATTCTTTGTGACAAGTCACAAACTTCCTGAGCCAAACATTTTCCATGGTTTATTGAGGGTCTGGGACTAGAGACTTGTCCCAGCCAGCATTTCAACTGACCACCAGAGGCCCCAGTATCATGCACTCTCTGGACTGGGAGTCAGAGACCCTGGGCTCTCCTCCTGACTCTACCATTTACTGGCTGTGTGGCCCTGGACAAGTCACTAGACCTTTTTGTTTTCTGTTTCCATAGCTGTAAAGTGGAGGCAGATTCTTGCATTACTGGTGTCTTAGTTATCTGGTGCATCTATAACAGAAACCCAAGTTGGCAATTTTAACAGAGGTTCATG
This sequence comes from Tenrec ecaudatus, assembly GCF_050624435.1. Classification (NCBI taxonomy): domain Eukaryota; kingdom Metazoa; phylum Chordata; class Mammalia; order Afrosoricida; family Tenrecidae; genus Tenrec; species Tenrec ecaudatus. The sequence goes on along the minus strand of NC_134541.1, from coordinate 80,837,567 downwards.
CTCATATGGTTTAGGAAGTCTATATCCACAGTCCCAGTTCTAGGGAAAGGTTTTCTTTCTCTTCTGGCTCACAGTTTAGAAGAAATGTCCTTGACATTCAGCATCTGTAGTCCTTGAGATCTTCATATGGTAGTTACCTAATCGTGTGTCAATTTGAGACTTAAGAGTGAAGAGGTGGAGGTTAGCCTGTCAATCAGGTAACATCTTGATAACCTCATTTGGAGGCGCTAAGGAGATAAACAGCTCACAGTTGGAGGGACACACACTCACTCCCTACAAGACATTCCAGCTGAGAAGACACATGGATCTATGCTAGAGCCCTAGAGCTGAAGGATCCACAGTGGAGACCCCTGCCAGAACTAACATGCTTCCACTGCCACTGGATCCACAAGACTTTCCACCCACTGGCCTGTGATCTACCTGCATTCAGTGTCATTTCATGTGTTGCATGAGTCTGAAGAGGAATTTACAGATAGGCATCGGACATATGGGTTAATATCAGACTTATGGACTTGACCTGGATTGGGCTGGATGTTTTCTCAATATGCAATTGCTCTTGTATATAAAGCTCTTTCTTATACACATATGAGTTTCCTTGGATTTGTTTCCTAGTCTACCCCGACTAATACAGTTACTCCCTGGCTCAAAGAGATGGAACTCAGTGCCTAGGAAGAACAAGGTGTCTGGAGTTCTCAGAAAGAAGAGAGATACGGAGAAAGAATCCCAATTCTTACATGTAACAATGTGGGCATTCAATGAGATCTCCATATGTCAGAGTATCGATTTTTCCCTGGTTCTAAGAGTTTCTCAGTACAGGGACTCCTAGCTCAAAATGTACTCCACTCTCAGTTCTTCTTTCTTTTTCTTTTTTTAAAACATTTTATTAGGGGCTCATACAACTCTTATCACAATCCATATATATACATACATCAATTGTTTAAAGCACAACTGTATATTCTTTTCCCTAATCATTTTCAAAGCATTTGCTCTCCACTTAAGCCTTTTGCATCAGGTCCTCTTTTTTTCCCTCCCTCCCGAATCCCCCCTCCCTCATGAGCCCTAGATAATTTTAGATTATTATTTTGTCATATCTTGCCCTATCCGGCATCTCCCTTCACCCCCTTCTCTGTTGTCCGTCCCCCAGGGAGGAGGTCACATGTAGATCCTTATAATCGGTTCCCCCTTTCCAACCGACTTACCCTCTACTCTCCCAGTATCGCCCCTCACACCCCTGGTCCTCAAGGTATCATCCACCCTGGATTCCCTCAGTTCTTCTTTCATGGTAGTAGAAAAATATACAGACATAGACATGTATGATGCTAAGAATTTTATATAGTACTTAAGCCTGTGTCCATGAATTAGCCTGTGGACAATCTATTCCTTATTCATAGTCTGTTCTTAGTTTGGAAGCTTTGCACAAACCTGTTCACCTTGGGTGATCATACTTGTGTATGAAATATCAGTGAGATAGTTTTCAGCATCTCAGCAACTTTGGACATTTTGTCAGGATAGGCTAGTCCCTGGAGAAGGACATTATGCTTGTCAAAGTGGCGAATCAGAGAAAAAGAAGATCTTTGACAAGATGGATTGACCCAGTGGCTGCACCAACAGGCACAAAGATCAGAACAATTGTGAGTATGGCATAGGGCCAGGCAGTGTTCCATTCTGTAGTAAATAAGGTCACCATCAGTCAATACCAATTCAACAGCATATAACAAAAGCATTAGCACATATGCAAAACCCACATTTCATTATTTTCCTACAATTGAATTCAATTCCTGTTTAAGCTCCATTTCCCCTAAAAGCAGCAATATTGATCGAGTTGAACCCCGGTAAGTTCAGTCATTTCATATATTTTCTTCATGAACTCAGATTACAATTCAGTTAACTCAGGGATTTCCTCTCCCCTTTTCTGAAAACCTAGTTTAAGTTTTTGGTGAGGCTAGGGTGAGAATTTGGGACAGCTTGCAGAAGGTACCTGGTCTTCTGTTCTATTGTCCTGTGATGGAGGTAAACAGTGCTCATGTTCACTCTTGCCCAGGTCACTCAGTTCACTCTATGCATGCTGAAGCCTGACACCACAATTGTATCCACTTTCCTCTTGTATCTCTCAACTGATATGCACGTTACTCAAGGAAGTCCAAAAATACACCTACTACTGTGGCATGTGCTATTCTGGACCAAGTGTGAGGTCAAAGGGCTGAGGTACACAGACAAATGGAAATCCACCAGCTACTATGTTACAAAACCAGTTGACATGAATTTCTATCTACCTACCTACCTATTTACTATTTCCTATCCCCAATAACAAGCATTTTTAATTTATCTATCTAATTACCACTTATTAGGAACAATGTGTCTCATATATAATACTTCACCTACTCTTCAGAACAACCCTGCTAGGAAGATATTATGACCCTTATGTTATAGAAGGAGTGCTGGTGGCAGAGTGGGTTACATATTGGGCTGCAAAACCACCAGCTGCCCCTCAGGAGAAAGATGAGGCATTATATGCCTGTGTGTGTGCCGGGGGAATAGGGCACTGACCCACCCACCCACGGGGAGGGTATGGTTTGTGTCTCCACAGGGAAAAAGGGACCAGACTTAAATCTGGTGTTCTGAGATGCAAATGCAGCATGCCTGCATGGAGAGGGCAGCCAGTGGAGGCATCTGGGAGATGGGCCCTCACACCAGATATGCGGTCAACTGCCCCTTCCCCAAGATGAATTTACTTTAGAGGACCGCACTGAGGCTGAAGCTAGGGGAGAGGGACATGTCCGATCAGAGTACATGGGAGCAAATGAATGGGGAGGAAAGAGAGAGTGGAGCACATCCTGGCCCACCAGGTCTGGAGGATGATATCCCTGCTCCAAACAGCCAATGCACAGAGTGGACCATATGACTGATCTCACTATGAGACACAATGTCCCTCACTGACCTACTGGGGACAACACTGGAGACTCAGTGGCGGGATTAGCCCAGTCTGACTCCACAACACTGAGGCAAAACACTAAAGGCATGCGGCAGAGCAAAGGGGGGACGAGGGCAGGGAGCTCCCGAGGGAGTGCAAAGGATATACTCTGGGACCAGAGTGTGGCACCCCTTCAGACTTGACCACCTCGAGGTCAAAATTCAGACCTTGTTCTATTTATAGGTTTTTCTTTCTTTTTAAAATTTTTCCTTTTTATGTTTTTAAAAATTAATTTATTCTTCTCTGAGTTATTGGTTTTCTTTTTGTTGTCATCATTGTGCTCTTTTTTGTGGCTTTGTCTTGCTATACCTTGTTTTATGGTGCATATTATTATCTCTGCAGATCTATCTAGATAAGATGGACTGGATGAACAGTCTTGAGGAGAAAACCATGGGACCTATGGTTCCAGGAGGACATGGCAGAAGGGGAGGCAGCGAACCGAGATGGTGTTGACCAACTCAGGGAAAGGGAGCAACAAGTGATCCAAAATTAGTGGCAAGGAGATGTGAGAGCCCTAGTAGGAATTCAACAAGGACAAGGTAACCAAGAGAAATTACTGAAACCTAAATGGAGGCTGAGCATGATAGTGGGAGAAGAGGAAAGTAAAAGGAAATAGAGGAAAGAACTCAGAGGCAAAGGGCATTTATAGAGGTCAAAATACAGGCATGTGCATATGCAAATATATTTATAAAGGATGTTGGGGAAATAGATCCACATGCACATATTTATAGGTTTAGTATTAAGGCAACAGATGAACATTGGACCTACACTCAAGTACTTACTCAATGCAAGAACATTTTGTTCTATTAAATTGGCATTCCATAATGCACAGCTTCCTGACAGGATCGCTGAAGACAAATGTGTGCCAAACAAATGTGGTGAAGAAAGCTGAAGATGCCCAGCTATCAAAAGATATAGTGTCTGGGGGTCTTAAAGACTTGAAGATAAACAAGTAGCCATCTAGCCCAGAAGCAACAAAGCCCGCATGGAAGAAATACGCCAGCCTGTGTGACCACAAGGTGTAGAAGGGACAGGTATGAGGCATCAATGAACAAAAAATCATATCATTGTAAATGAGGGTCAGTGCAGAGTGGAGAATGAAAGCCCATGTGTAGGCAACTGGACATCCCCTTATAGAAGGGTCATGGGGAGGAGGTGAGCTAGTCAGGGTGCAGGGTAGTAATGATGAAATGTATAATTTTACTCTAGTTCTTAAATACTTCCTCTCCCCACTATCATGATCCCAATTGTACTGTACAAATCTGGCTAGACCAGAGGATGTCCACTGGTACAGAGAGGAATTGGAAACACAGGGAATCCAGGGCAGATGATCCCTTAAGGACTAGTGATGAGAGTGGTGATCCCAGAAGGGTGGAGGGAAGGTGGGGTAGAAAGATGGGAACCGATTACAAGGATCTACATATAACCTCCTTCCTGGGGGATGGACAACAGAAAAGTGGGTGAAGGGAGACGTCTGACAGTGTAAGTTATGACAAATGAATAATAATTTATAAATTATCAAGTGTTCATGTGGGAGGGGGGAGTGGGAAGGTAGGGGGAAAATTAGTATCTGATATCAAGGGCTCAAGTAGAAAGCACATGTTTTGAGAATGATGATGGAAACAAATGTGGTTGACACAATGGATGTATGTATGGATTGTGATAAGAGTTGTACGAGCCCCCAATAAAATGATTTAAAAAAGAAAAAATCTGCACAAAACCCCCCAAAGAAGAATTACAGCCTTAGAATACCACAGAGACAGTTCTACCCTGTTATATAGTGTTGTTATGAGTTATAATTGACTCAATGGTAGTGAGTGTGCCTTGTTTGTTTCTGCTTTATGTGATAGAATGGAGAACCTGGTAATTCAGTAGCAACACTTTTGCCTTTCAAGTGGGAGACCTGGGCTCAGTTTTCATACAGTGTAACTGATGCACAGTCACCACCTGCCTGCCAGACATTTCTGAGTTGCTGTGAGACAGCAGGTTTCAGTGGACTTTCCAAAATAAGATATCCTAGGAAGGAAGGTCTGATGATCTACTTCCCCAAACGAAACCCCTCCAGCTCACAATGGTTTGATCCTCAGCTCATCATAGATATGGTACAAGATTGGCAGTATTTCTTTCTATTGTGCCATGAGTTGGCAACTCCAAGTTGGCAACATCAATTAACAGTGATTTTTAGGAAACTCGGGCTTAATAGGCTTGGATCTCTTGTCCAAAATCATATATTTAAAAAGATGCAAAACCAGGTCTCCTCAAAGAGTAGGTTCCAGAACTCAAACTTTAATCATGTCCTACCACCACGAATACTCATCCACCCAGACCACCATCACCCCAGATATTACACTCACATATTTATTTAATATCTTGCTTTTTTCATTTAACATATAACTTTGAGCCAACTGTGCTCAAATTAGACTTGGGTCAATGTCCGAGGGAAGAACTAGCTTCCCAGGGATTCACTCACTCACAAGGTGATGGGCAGCATGGTGCACCCACTTTCTCTTGGGATATATGCTTTTCACTGAACATACAGAGCTGGCTCAAGTGTCAAATGATCTTGGATAAAAGCAGAGAGTATCAGAAGAATATTTAATTTTATTTCATTGAATATTCCAAGGCATTGGACTATGTGGATCAAAATAAACTATGGATAAACTTGAGAAGGATGGGAATTCCAGAAGACTTCATTGTAATCATATGGGAATTGTTCATGGATCAAGAGGCAGTTGTGTGGCCACAGCAAGTGAATACTGCATGGTTTAAAACCAGGAGAGGTGTGGGTCAGGATTGTATCTTCTCATTATACTGATTCAATATGTATGACAAGCAAATAATCAGAGAAGCTGGATTTTATTAAGAAGAGTGAAGCATCGGGATTGGAAGAAAGTTTATTAACAATCTGTGATATGAAGATAACAACATCTTGTTTGTTTAGAGTGCAGAGAATTTCAAAGACTTGCAGATGGCAATCAAGGATTGCAGCCTTCAGTATGGGCTGCAGTTCAATGTAAAGAAGACCAAAATCCACACAACTGGACTAAGAACTAACATCATGATCAATGGAAAAAAGCTTGACGTTCTCAAGAATTCTATCTGGTGTGAGTCCACAACCAATAGTAATATAAACAGCAGGCAAGAGATTGAATGATGCATTATTTTCTGATGCACCAGATGTTGAAAAGCAAGAATGTTATTTCGAGGACTGGGGTGTGCCTGACCGAAACCATGTTATTTTCAATAACTTCATGGGCATGTGAGAGTTGAACATCGAATAAAGAAGACTGAAGAGAACTGATGCATTTCAATTATGGAGCTGGTGAAGAATTTCAAAAGTACCATGGACTTCTAAAGGGACAAACAAATCTGTTCTGGAGGAAGTATGGCCAGGGTGCTCCTTAGATGCAAGGATGGTGTGACTTCTTCTCAAGTATTTTGGACATGTTGTTAGTAAGGGCCAATCCTTGAGAAGGCCATCGTGCAGGGTATAGTAGAGAAGCAGCGAAAAAGAGAAAGGCTGTCAACACACTGGATTGGCACGATTGTTGCACCAATAGGCTCAAACCTTAGATCAACTTTGGGGGAGCACAGGTCTGAGCAGGGTTCCACTTTGTGGTGCATTAGCTCACTATGAGTTGGAGCCAACTTGATGGCACCTAACAACAAAAACATTTTCAGGATTTTAAAATGCCCCTACCCCATCAACCTGATCAAATAAGGGCCATGCTTCCCTGATCAACCCCATAGGAGGGTGTCAAAGGTGGTCTTCATAGACTCAGTTGACAAAAAACAGCTTCGCCCATTCAAGAAAGTCCCTAGTAACTGAGTCAAAATGAATGAGTGAGGCTGGCCAAAGAGCTCTCCTCTCCTGTGAGTTTAAAACAATATCTTGAAATCCTTCATCGTTCAGATGTTCGCTGCCATCAAGTTAACCCCAAATCATGGTGGCCTCTTTCCTGGTCCTGTACTATCGCAAGGATGAGCTATAATTCGGTTTTTGTGATCCTCAACATTTGTATTGACTGGCTTTCAGAAGTAGATCATCAGGCCTTTTTTCTTAGTTCATCCTAGTCTAGAAGATCCAGTAAAAATTGTTCAACATTCTAGGAACACAAAAGTCTCCATTGACTGATGGTGGTTGCTGTGCATGTGGTCAGGAATTAGACCGAGGTCTCTTCTGTGGAAAATAAGAAGTCTATCAATCTTGCTATCAGTTTCCTAAGGCTTTGAAGTCCTTTTAAAATAAAAATCATCTCTGGAAGGGAAACACATCAAGCGTCTGAAATAAAATGGCCCACATATGAATCATGTGCCTCCTCTCCAATTGAGATGCTGAAAGAAGAGAGACTCTAGACACCTGGTTCTCAGTTCAGCCGCATCTCTGCGATCCTCGTTCATGCATCGCTTGCTTTGTAAATGCAGCACCCAGCTTCTGAGCAATCATGAAAAGTGCTGACTGGAGAACCCCCCTCAAGGTTCTCCATGTGGGGAAGGTAAGACAGCATCCTCTCCTTTCCCACGGAGCTTCCTCTCATCGCCCATGCTCTAGGGTACCAAGGGTGCTTCTCTGCAAGGAGGGGCTCAGACTCCTCCTCGGACTGACAAGGGAACCCAGGCACAGAGCAGGGAAGGAGAGGATGTCGATGGACAAGGTCTCCTTGGAGCAAGGAATGAGTGGTGAGGAATCTGGGGGAGTAGGGGGGCGTGGCCTAGAGAACACAGAATGCCATTGCCAAAATGCTGTTCTTTTAGTCAAGTAAGAGAATGAGCAGGTAATATTTTCCCTTGGAAAAATGCCTCTTGCTAGAGAAGCACCGCTCCCACCTTCTTGGTCTTAGGAGTTTTCACATGAACTGCCTATACAGACAGTCCCTGCCCTTTCCCAAGGCTGTCGTTGGCTACGCACACCAAAGTCTCATCACAAAACCCCTAATCTTCTTGTCAGCTTCTCCTAGAAATCCTTCCCTGGCACACAAATGCTTTTCTTGGGTTTCCTGGCTGGAATAATCCCCCCCTTAAGTCTACATACCTACACGGAGCTGAGCTTCCCCCACGTCTGTAAGGCAGGAACAACTCTCCTGCAGAAGCCAGGGCAGGAGAAGTCCTGGACCAAGGAGCTGAAACACCCTGTGTACTAAAGAGACAGAATTAAACTCTGGAGCTATGCTGACTAGGTTCAAAGCCAGCTCAGCCATATATACATTAACTGACCTCAATCAATTCATGATCTCACTGAGATTCTATCCCTTTAATCCTGAGTGATAGCTCACCCCTGGCTGGATGTGGTATGAATCTGAGGAGATAGCGCTTAAAGGCCTGGGTGGCAGATGGCTGTTCACCTGAGCCCTCTGACTGCTGAAGTCTCCCCATGCAGATCCCCCCATCTCCCCGACTGCTTGAAGGGTGCTCCAGTAGAGGAGATCAGATCCACCACCACACCAGGGAGCAACTAGGTGCTGGATGCATCTGGAGGCACTGACCTTGTGCTGGTTTTACAGGCAATTCAGACAGAGGCCTGTTCCTGGGGTGCTTCCAGTACTGATGAAGTCTCTCTTCCTGATGCTGAGAAGCACTTGAAACAGAATGCTTGGAGGCCTGCCAGACGTGGAGACAGAGCCTGCTTGGCACTGACTCCTGAGAAAGAAGGCTGCAGAGTGCAGACAGTTCCCAGAAACCAGAGAACACAGTCTTCTGATAAGGCCTGTCTGCTTTCTTGGGCCTGCTGCCGGGGACTGGGAGGAGGGTGTGCAGCCAGGGGAGAATACACACTGGGTAGTGCGTTCCAATTTGAAAGTCCACAAATTCTGTGCAGTCAGGAGGTTCAAGGCCAATCCTCATGGCCAAATGCCCCAGTCATTTAGGGGGCTGGGCAGGGTGCTATTCCCTGAGGCACTACTAAGGTCCAGGAAACAATGGGACTTCTCAAGGGAGAAAATATTGCACAACCAGTTCACACACTCAACTTACTTTGTTCTCAATGCAACTGCTTGAGAGAATCTGGACACAAATCATTGTCCCCAATTGACATCTGAGGAAACAGGACCTCAGAGACTAGAGGCAACAGGCTTCAGAGTCTAATTTCTCACTTTAACACTCTGACTCCCCTTTCTCCCCTTTTGGCCAAACCATTCATGTTCTCCTGGCCAGGTGTTCAGCAGTTTCTAGTTCTCCTGGCCAGGTGTTAAGATTGCTGGGAGCTTGATGTGATTAGCTTAATGAGGCATACAGCAAAAGAGGCAATGGAAAGGGAGTCAGAGGACCAGAGTTGAAATCCTGCTTCTACTCACGAGCAGCCATGCGGTCGTTGCCAAGTTTGGGTTATTTTTCCCCTGGGCCTGTATTCCCAAATTTCAGATGTGTGTGTGATACTTACAGACAAGGCTATGACATAGAAGGAAGGAGACCTTGAACAGGCTTTGCCATAGTCATGCTTGGTGCATAAACTAAGGAAGCTGTTGGCTCCATAGGCAGAGCCAGCTGGCCATTCACTATTCTGGATAAAGCAGTGATAACACACTTCAAGTGAAGTCAAAAGAATTCAAGACAGGGCCCCTAGAACTGGTGGTAGCCTACCCTTCCTTGTAGCTGTCATGTGCAAAAGAACGTAATAATACTCAGAAGGCCATTATCATTGTTAGACATGCACACATGCTTCTTCAAGAAGAGCAGATGTGAGCACAAACATGATGCTCTTTGAGAAGGCTGAGCTAATCTCTCTTTTACTTCTTGAGGTGCTGAATACAACCGACACTTTGTTGAACCGAGTTTAATATTCAAAAGATTTTCTTAGGTGGAAGCTATACATACCCCAAGAGGTAAGTAGATGGACTTGATCATCTTCAGTTTTCTCAGCATACAAAGCTGGAGCTCGAGGCCCATGCCTTAGAGGATAAGTAAGCAAGCTTCAAGATGAGACCTTTGGCATCTTGAGGTAATGCGTACGTCACTGGGTTTCTGCATGCTAAAAGGGGCTCAGAGTATGCTCACCCTGAGTTCCTAAGGAGGGATCCTGGGACATGCTGGTCTCATGCAGACTCTTCAGAGCAGTTTCTCTGATGTGAAATCCTGGAGGCACAGAATTATGAAGAGCTCTAGGTTACACAGGCAGATCCAGTACAAAGTTCCTCCCTTGTTCTTGTGGCTCAAACCGATCCAGCAGTCATCTACTTGTGGCAGGAAGGTTTATGACTTCTGCCCTACCCCAGGAGCCTGGAACTACGACTTCCCTACCTTCTCTTGTGAAGAGCCTGTGTTAGTCTGGGATGACTAGAGAAACAAATCTAGAGACACTCATATGTGTATCAGAAAGAGCTTTATATACAAGAGCAATTGAACATTGAGGAAACATCCCAGCCCAGATCAAGTCCATAAATTCAATATTAGCCCATATGTCCTATACCAAATTATACATTTATCTTCAGACTCAAGAAACACATGCAATGACACTGAATGAAGGAAGATCACAAGCCAGGGGATGGGAAGTCTTGTGGATCCAGCTGCGTTGTAAGCAACTCAGCGCTGGCGTGGTTCTTTCAGCTCCAACTGCCTGAGAGCAGCTTCATGTAGCTTCTCCTCAGAAATGCCTCACAGGGAGTGAGCAGGCAGACAGAGTGTCTCCCAACTCCAAGGAGGAAAAACGGCAATTCCCATAATCCTCAGGAGAAGGCCCTGCCCACACAGAGACATCCTTGGCTATACAATGATTGACAGGATAGACTCCACCCCTTCACTCCTTATCCTCTCAAGTTGACAAGAGTTTGCCATATATACTTGAGTATAAGCTGACCCGAATATCAGTGGAGGCACCTAATTTTACCACAAGAAACTGCATTAAAAATGTGCTGGGAAACTCGGTTTATACACGGGTATATACAGCATGCAACTACCACAGAGCACCAGCTGGACCTGAGGCCATTCCTCTCTTCCCTGGGTGAAAACCAGGCTCATTACTACCCTGGATTGCTTCTGGCGTTGTGACGCTGTGAGAGACCTTGGATGAAGGAGGAGGGCTGGGTAAGATGCAGACAACCTGGGAAGTGGGCAGAACTTGGCAGTTCATTGTCTTTCAGGAATATCAATCATCTGTGCTTGACAGAAATGTGGACGCTGTGAAAGAGGCCTGGGTTTTTTCAGGAAAGGTACAGGTTCCTGAGAGGTGCTGTGTGGAGCACAGCAAATGGAGGGAAGCTCTGGCATGAGGGTGTTGCCTTTTATCTCAGTGATCCTCCCTTAGATATTCCAGCGGGGAAACATTAATCCAGAAGCCCTCACTGAAGCCTGTGGCCATCTTTACCTCCAGGGAGCCACGGTTCCAGCTCTGCTGGAGGTGTTTCCAGGAACGGTACCCTTCCCTTGTAACGCAGGGACCCAGGAGTTCAGCCTCAACACCTGCCCCTCCTGCACCCACTTGCTGAGCTACTTTCTTGTTAAATGTTTTTATTGTAGCTTTCTCCTTTTGCTAGAACACTGCCATCCTTCCAGCTTTTCCTCTGAACCCTATATTTTACTGTCACTCCTTTCTTCTGCTCTTCAGCGGCACCCAGTACTCTGCCTTGGACAGAAATGTATTCGCTTTGTCCACCCCTTGGTCTCCTAAGATTAAGAACATTACTCAGCCTATTAAGAGCTCAGTCGTATTTGATAAGTGAATAAATAGAAGGAGGAAGGACGGGCTGTTCTCCTCACTCTAGTATACATTGCTAGAATGGTACTTCGGGGCCAGGCGGCGGCTATTCCTGGTAGAGACTGAGATCTAAGCATTATAAGGGGTTTCTTAGGTCATCCAGTGACTTCTGTGGGGTTCTCTGCACCCTCAGAGTGAGTTGCTGCCTTCAGTGATGGTGCTCACTGCCCATCAGAACTTCCGATTTGAAGCTGGTCTCTGCCTCTCTGGGACTTGGATAATCCCATGAGGATAATTAGGACCCTGGGCAGAGTCGAGACAACACTCTGATTGACTGCACCCTCAGGGATGGACATTGGTTCTCCAGTCCCCTGGGTTTTCTCCCCTCAGGGATCTCTGCTTCTGCTCCAAAGGGAAGCAGCACCCCCGCTCTATACAACCTGACTGTGTGCTCTGGCCTCATGCCAGTCAGTTAATACCACACCACATGTTTGGAAGCTAGCCAAGTGTTGGCGAAGCTGAGAGGAGAATGAACAATGTGCCCATGCTTATGGCAGGGATGGGGTCCATTGACTCAGGACATAGAATTCTCTAGAAAGGACACTGGAGTTGGAGCAGTTCTGTTTCAGTGAGGGATGGGGCTTGTCCTCTGCCAAGTACTGTGGTATTACACTTTCTATTTTCCAAACCCACTAGCAAGATCCTTCTGGTACGATGGGGAAGTCCAGACTATGGACTAGCTTTCGTCCCTACCCTTTCCTCTTCCTTTTCTACCCCTGAAGGAATGCTCCCTGGTGCACATTCTTTCACTCATCGAATCCCATTGAAACAGACTCTCAGGGAAGGCGTTCAACTTCACTCAGACTGAGAGAAGCAGTTGGAACATCTGTGTGCCAATCCAAAAGGGTTGACTTTGGAAGATTCAGGATGTAAGTTAAAGTAGTGAAGCAGGAATGGCGGGGTGGGGGTGGGGGGTTAGGCAGGCCCTGACATGCAGCTTAGAAATGCAGAACCAGTCCCCAGGGAATGCTGAAAGTGGACTTTGGGGCCAGGGCGTGGTGCCCCAACAGACTGGACTGGAAAACGCTCCTAAGGGCCAGCAAACGATCCCTGAACTAACTACAAGTTTTTCTCTTGTGAACTGTTTTGTTCTGTTCTTTGTCAGTGGTTTGTTTTTGTTGTTTTGTTGTCTGGTTGTATACTGTTACTTTGTTTTCCTCTGTCTAGTTTTCGTGCATGTTAGTGACTCCACAGGTCTGTCTGAATAGGACAGGCTGGATGAACTATCTGGAGGAAAAACAACGGGACCGACAGTTCTGGGGGGACTTGGGGTGGGGGGGTAGGGGGGGTAAGGAAGTGGTGTTAACAAACCCAGGGACAAGGGAAAAACATGGGACCCCAAATTGTAGAGAAGGGGGAGTGACAGGCCTGGTGGGAAATGATCAGGGTAAGGTTGCTTAGAGAAGAGGTATACTCTAGCCCAGATGGCGATGAAGCATGGTAGTAGGGCAGGAGGAAAGTCAAGGGAGATGGAGGAAAGAGCTAGGAGTCAAAGGACATTCATGGAGGTCTAGACAAAGACATGTACATGCAAATATATATAGGAGGATGGGGAAATAGATCTATGTGTCCATATTTATAGGTCAAGTATTAAGGTGGCGGAAGGACCTTGGGCCTCTACTCAAACACTCCCTCAATGCATGAATACCTTCTTTTATTAAATTGGAACTCTATGACGCTCACTCTCCCGACACAATGGCTGGAGCCAAAGTGGGTGAACAAGTAAATGTGGTGAAGAAAGCTGATGGTGCCCGGCTATCAAAAGAGATAGTGACTGGGGTCTTAAAGGCTTGAAGATAAACAAGCGGCCATCTAGCTCAGAAGCAACAAAGTCCACATGGAAGAACACACCAGCCTGTGTGATCGAGTGGTCCCAAAGGGATCAGTTACCAGGCATCAAAGAACAAAAAATCATATCATTGACTGCACACCTCCATGATAGGATCGCTGAAGACAAATGGGTGCATAAGCAAATGTGGTGAAGAAAGCTGATGGTGCCCGGCTATCAAAAGAGATAGTGTCTGGGGTCTTAAAGGCTTGAAGGTGAACAAGTGGCCATCTAGCTCAGAAGCAAATAAGCCCACATGGAAGAAGCACACCGGCCAGTGCGATCACGAGGTGCCCAAGGGACCAGGTATAAGGCATCATGCAAAAAAAAAAAAGATATAAGTGTGTGTATGTATGTGTATATATGTGTATATGTATATATGTATGTGTATATATGTATATATATATATCATATTAAATGAAGGGGGAAGTGCAGAGTGGAGACCCAAGGCCCAAGTGTCGACCAATGGAGATCCCCTCATAGAGGGGTTTAGGAGAGGAGATGGGTTAATTAGGGTGTGAGGTAGTATCGATGAAGAACACAGCTTTCCCCCAGATCCTGGATGCTTCCTCCCCCCAACTACCATGATCCGAATTCTACCTTGCAGGGCTGGATAGGACAGAGGCTGTACACTGGTACATATGAGGGTTGGAGGTACAGGGAATCCAGGGTGGATGATACCTTCAGGACCAAGTGTGTGAGGGACGATGCTGGGAGAGTGGAGGGTGAGTGGGTTGGAAAGGGGGAACTGATTACAAGGATCCACATGTGACCTCTTCCCTGGGAGAGGGACAGCAGAGAAGGGGGGAAGGGAGACTCCGGATAGGGCAAGATATGACAAAATAACGATGTATAAATTACCAAGGGCATATGGGGGAGGGGGGAATGGGGAGGGAGGGGGGGAAAAAAAGAGGACCTGATGCAAGGGGCTTGAGTGGAGAGCAAATGCCTTGAGAATGATTGGGGCAGGGAATGTATGGATGTGCTTTATACAATTGATGTATGTATATGTATGGATTGTGGTAAGAGTTGTATGAGTCCCTAATAAAATGTAAAAGAAGAAAAGAGGAAAAAATGATTAGGGCAAGGACTGTGCGGATGTGCTTTATACAATTGATGTATGTATATGTATGAACTGTGAAAAGAATTGTATGAGCCCCAATAAATTGTTAAAATAAAATAAAATAAATGCAGAACCAGGAAATTTCCCAGAATTTTGGATATCATTCCAACATTCTCAACAGTACAGTTGATAGTGTCTCATTCTCTTCTGTAGCATGGTCTTGCCAGCCTTTCATCAAAAGATGGAACCTTATCCCCCTACTTGGCCAATGGAACATATTAAAAGGGATGCTCTGAGCCTTCCATTGACTCCCCAGAACCTGGCCCCCAATAAGTTCTCACAGAGCACATGAGTACCTACATAAGTGAAAGAGTATAGCCTTAACCTATGTTATACATCTATGTATCAAAGGACACTTAGCCTGCTTTTCTTGGTGCAACAAGACACGGCTGTCCTGAGGCTGTCTCAGGGGATGCACTCCACCCACTGCATCCCACCAAGTGCCAGGGATGCTGGTTAAGAAACAAAGCACCAAGCCAGCCTGCAATCTGACATGTGCACCTCCTCTGAGGTCTGTCCAAAAAGACACAGTTCAGATTACACTGCCTATCACAGTAACCAGGCACCCCCGAACCGGGCTGCGCTGCCTCTAGAGCAGTGGCTCTCAACCTTCCTAATGCGGCCATCTTTTAAGACAGTTCCTCATGTTGTAGTGAACCCCCCACCATAACATTATTTTCATTGCTACTTCATAACTGTAATTTTGCTACTGTTATGAATCGGGTGACCCCTGTGATAGGGTCATTCGACCACCAAAGGGGTTGTGACCCTCAGGTTGAGAACTGCTGGAGTTTCCAGCCCATTCCGGAATTAACCCCCACTCACCTTTGTCCTCTCCAGTCACATGATGAAAGAACAAGTCAGCACCCCTAAATGAGCCTGTGTTAGATCTCAGAGCAAGGTTCACCTGCTGCCAGGCTATTTACAGAGAGTGGGGGAGCTGGCACTTTGTAGCACACACAGGAGAGTTGGAAATTTCCTAAGTGATTGGTATTGAGGAAACAAAACAGATGTTCCCTGTGTACAAATTGCGTTCACAAACGGCAACAGTAACAGAATACAACTAGGACGCTGGTTGACATTGACTCGGAGGTGCTAAGTTGTCATCTTACCAGACCCTCAGTTGGTGTCTTGGCCCACAGACAACTCTAACAAGAGCTACATCTCTAAGTTCCACCCCCCTGTGCTCTTTCTTCTTTGTTGTCACCTTATTGTCAAATATACACAGCATCAAATGTTATTTTAGCCAGATTTAAGTTACAAATCAGGGCATTACATTCACAATGTTATGTAATCATCGTCACTCTCTCCAGGACTTTTTATCCCCCCAAACAGAAACTCCATGTCCACTAAGCGATACATTTTAATTCATCCTCCCACTTAAATCCTCCTCCCATACCAAGCCCCTGCTAGCCTCAAATCTATATTCTGTTTCTACGAATTTCTCTATTCTAGATAGTGAACTAGATAGTTCATTCAAGTGAGCTCATCCAATATTTATCCTTTTGTATCTGGTGTAGTTCACTCGGTGTGATGTTTATAAGGCTCACTCACACCGTAGCATGTATAAGAATGTCATTCTTTTTAATGAGCCACTAGAATTCCATTCTATGGATCTAGTAAAGAATGTTTATCCATTTGCCTACTGAACATTTGGATTTTCTTCACCTCTTGAATATTGCAAATAATCTGCAATGAATATAGCTGCACTGGGGTCTATCTGAGTCCCCTCTGCTTTCGGATCTTTGAGGTAGATGGAATGTCTAGGTCATCTGGTGGCACAAGGGTTAAAGCACTCAGCTGCTAATAAAAAGTTTACCAGTATGAGCGGACCCATGGCTCTGTGGGAGAAAAAACCTACCATCTGCTCTCATAAAAGCTTGTTTTTGGTGCTAGGTGCCCTCAGATTGGTTCTGATTCAAAACCATGCAAGGGACAACAGAAGGAAACCTGCTCCTGCCCTGTCCTCGCAGCTCTTACTATACCTGAATACATTTGTGCAGCCACTGTGTCAATCAATCTCCTCCTCTTCCCCCCTTTCCACTGGCCTTCTACTTTACCAAGTATGATGTCTTTCTCCAGGGACCTGTCTCTCCTGAGACCATGACCAAAGTACTCAAAATAAAGTCCCGCCATTCTCTCTTCTAAGGAACATTTCAGTGGGTATTTCTTCCCAGTCAGATTTGTGGGTTCTTCTGACAGTCCGTGGTATATTCCATACTTTTCCAAGACCATACTTCACAGGTTCTTTTCTGGTCTTCCCGTTCATCGCCCGGCTCTCCCATGCAAGGAAAGCCTTGTGTGGCAGTTCTGGTCTGTCCTGGAGGCTCACTATGAGTAGGAATTGTTTCAATGGCAATATAGTTTTATTTTGTTAATTGTTGTTGTTCTTTTTCATTGGTATTAATACATATGTTAAAACATTCCATAGTTCGATCATATCCAGCAGAATTGTATGTTTGCCACCAAAATCATTTTCCAAACATTCTTTTTCTATTTGGACCCTTTGATATCATCACCCTTCCCTGTGCCGCCACCTCTGTGCCCTCTCCTGCCCAAACCCTTATTCCACTAGCTAACTCTATAGGTTCATTGGTGCTAATTTTAATACACCCCCAAATGAAAAACATATACTACACCTTCAAGAGGGCAACCCCAATGACATAATACTTCTGAGGTACCCCTAATATTTACACTCAAAAACCAAGCAAAAAATACAACCCAAAACTACATAAAATTTTGGGAAGCAGATCAGGTCCAGTATGCATCATAAAGGGAATCTGTTGATAAATGTTAGCTGTTGAGGTCAGATTTAAGTCTTTGATCTTCTGTACCCAACTCTGCAATGCATTTCATTTAATAAATATTTTCCTCCCATCCCTCAAGTCTGGATTGATGGAGTCCACCAGAAGCTCATTTCCTATATAGTTCCACCAATGAAGCGTAGGCCCCCATGGTCATCCTTAGCCTTCTGCAACCCCGGTTCTCAGACTTAGGACTCTGATACTCACCCTTCCCTTTGACTTTGGGTTATATGCTTCACATCACCTTCGATGATGGTGTGCTTCTTCCATGTGGACTTCGTTGACATCTCACTTAGATGGCTGCCTTGTTCAGAGACATGCCCCCTGCTAGTATTTTATCTGATAGTCAGGCACCATCTCATTTCTTCACCACATTTTGCTATAACACTGTATCTCTGTGTTCAATCCTGGAGGTGAGACTTGAACAGGGCCGTGCAGTAAGAACTAATTGCTTTTAAGTTAGAGTTTGGATGTATTGTGATCCCAAAACACACTCCTGGATCTATGTTTGTTTGCTTTTTCTTTCCATTTATTTTCATTTGGGAATTAACTCAAATACATGTCAGTACATCATTCCATCTCGTCAAGCAGAATTGTACCATTGTTTCAATAATCAGTTTCCCAATATTCTATTTCTCCCTGGGTACCTTGCCATCATCTCCCTTTTACTGTGCCCTCCTCCCCCAAACCCTTGTTCTATTTGCTATTCCTAAAGGTTCATTAATCCTGGGCTTCTTTGCCAAAAAACAAACAAAACAAAAAAACAGGAAAATGTGCATTGCATCATCGAGAGGGTAATCCCCCATATCCATAGCACTCCTGAGATATACCCTAATATGAACAGACAAAAACAAAATACAAAAGAATGAGTGTCGCAGGTTTGCCAGAATCATACATATCTTGTCACAACATAGAGGGTATTGATGTAGTAAGACCTTCTTTGTCTGCCTACCAACAGCTCTCCAAAATTGGCACAGCTGTCTTCTGCTTCCTCAGACATCTCGTATTTCCTGATTTGAGTCCTCAAATTCTAGGTATGTCTGAGGTAGAATTCAATTCACCCAATGGAATTCCCACATGGGTTCTCCTTGGTGCAGCCTCTGGAGCATGCTGTGTACCTTGAATATCCAGGGTTCAGAGTTCCAACCCAAGAAACCAGCCTGGATTCCCAGGATGCATTCAAAAGCCCAGGTCAATGTGGTCCCTCCAGTCCCTACCTCCAATGACAACACTCCCCCACTAGTATACCCCAAAGCATTTTTTGTCATTCTTCCCCACAGCTGGATGTCAGTCCTCCCTCTTTTCCTACCAACAGATATGCCATTATGTTCCCCCAGATGTGATTGCTCGATTTCCCCTCTCCTGCCTTGTTCACCCTATCCATGTCCTTCTTCCCTCTGACAGGACTGTCTACCTGTCCAGGGGACCTCATTACAGATTCACATATCAGACTCAGGAGTTTTTGATAAGGAGACATCAATCAGCATTGGTAGTTTTGTGATGGAATGCTCTGCTTCCATGCAAGAGATCTAGACATGATTCCCAACTTGTCAACAGAGATTTCTGGATTTCTATGACACTGATTAAGTTTTAGTAGGGCAATCAAATTAAAGCAGACTAGGAAGAAAGATCAGGAAATCTCCTGAAAACTGGACAGTAACTGTGAATGAGGTCTATTGGCCAAGAATCAAAAGAGGGTTTCCACATGGAGGGTGAGAATTCACCCCTCCTGCCTAAAGCACAGATCCTGCTTAAGCCCATTTCACAGAGGATATACTGATTACAAGAGGCAGAGCCCACCCTTGGAGTCCAGAGAAAGCCCGATTTTGGAACTTTTGTTTCCTCCCTACCCAGGCACAAAAAATCTTAGCCTTGTGTCTGAGCTAAGGGTGTAGGGCAGCTCAAGGGGTGATGGTATCTTAACAAGGGAAGTGAAGGTGGCTTGAGAGGCTGAAGAGAAAGGGAGGCCAAGTCAGGCATAAGGGGGGGCTGAGATAGCACCTGCAGGAACAAGCCATAGATTGGGATTCAGGAAGGTAGGTTAGTTCTAGAGCAGGGTTCTCAACCTTCCTAATGCCATGGCCCTTTCATACAGTTCCTCATGTTGTCGTGACCCCGACCATAACATTATTGCTGTTGTTACTTCATAACTGTAAATGTGCTACTCTTATGAATCACAATGTAAGTATCTGATACGCAGGATGTATCTTCTTTGTTAAAAATTGAACATAATTAGAGCATAGTGATTAATCACAAAACAATATGTAATTATATATTATGAAATATTTATTTCTAATTACAAATGAATGAAATTTTGTCTTGAAGTATAGTGTAGCATGGGTAACACAGTCTCAGGCCTGGCACTCATATGTGGATATATCTGCATAGGGGCAGACCTGTCTGGACACAGACACAGGAGCAATATCTCTGTTCCTAAGACCATTGGAAATATGTGTTTTCAAAGGCCTTAGGTGACTCCTGTGAAAGGATCATTTGACACACACCCCATTTGAGTCACGACCCACAGATTGAGAACCACTGTTCTAGAGGATGAAAATCAAAGATGCCTCCAGAGACATGTGGATTTGGACACGAGCAAGAGGCAGTTCCTGTGATGCCAACCAGACACCCAAAATTCTACTGCCTCCTGACAGATGCCATTTTAGGTTTCCAAAATATACCCTCACTAACAACCCCCCTTCCAACTAGCCAATACGAGGCCTATATGGAAGAATTCAAATAATTCAGGAGAGCTGAAATAGTGGAGTCAATGCCCAAACTCCCCTCTTTCTAACCTCGTCCCACAAATGCATCCAACATGACAGCTATGCCACAGTCCCACTGTCCTCCTGGTGAACTGGGGTCTGTCCCTGCATCTGCATTCCCACACCTGTTGATTATTCCAACTGGTGAGGCCAGGGAAAGCAGCATAGAGAAGGTGATGTCTGTGTTGTACATAGAAACATTTGGTAAACACAAGAAGCTGGAGGTAGAATTTAAAATAGATACTTTGCATAATGGAATATTCCATGTGATTTAGTATAAAAAGCTCTCCCGTATATCAATATTCCCCCCATCTTAACAATATTCTTAATCTAAATCAGAAGCTAGTTTAATGACACTATTATTAGAATTACTGAAGGCCCCACGGAGATCACTTATAGTAACCCTCAAAAACAACAACAACTGGTGATGTCACTGAAGCAGATCAGGGATATGTATCCACCTTACATATAAGAATGGATTTCAGGAACTGATTACAAGGATCCACATGTGACCTCTTCCCTGGGAGAGGGACAGCAGAGAAGGGGGGAAGGGAGACTCCGGATAGGGCAAGATATGACAAAATAACGATGTATAAATTACCAAGGGCACATGAGGGAGGGGGGAAAGGGGAGGGAGGGGAAAAAAAAGAGGACCTGATGCAAGGGACTTAAGTGGAGAGCAAATGCCTTGAGAATGATTGGGGCAGGGAATGTATGGATGTGCTTTATACAATTGATGTATGTATATGTATGGATTGTGATAAGAGTTGTATGAGTCCCTAATAAAATGTAAAAAAAGAAAAGAGGAGAAAAAAATGATTAGGGCAAAGACTGTACAGATGTGCTTTATACAATTGATGTATGTATATGTATGAACTGTGATAAGAATTCTATGAGCCCCAATAAATTGTTAAAAAAAAAGAATGGATTTTGAACTTGCATTTCTTATGAAGGATCACTGAAGATAAAGGTGCTATAGACAAGAGTGGGCAAGAAATCAGATGGTGCTCAGCTCTCAGAAAGAATAGCAATGTTTTAAAATAAACAACCATCTAAATGAGGTGACAGCTAAGCCTATGTGAAAGAAGCACATCAGTTTGTTTGCTCCAAGGATTTTAAATAACAAAATATAAGATTAGAGAAGGAAAATAGAGTAGAGCTTAAATTCTGAGCACCTAGTTTGCAGAAAGCTTTGAATGACAGTGAAAGCCAAAAATCCATTTGCAGGTACCCCAAGGGGAACAGACCTCCATTGAATAACAAGCGTGGGAAAAGCCGGGCACATAGAAAGAGCACATTAAAAAGTGAATTATTTCAGATACGATTAGGTCAAAATATAACATCTTGTCATTTTTCTTCCTTTTTAATCCATACTCAATTTGTTCTCCTTGTTCCCTGCTTTTTTTCCTTTTTTTGCAATGAAAACAAAAGTTAGCAACTTCACTGAATAAGTCCCAGGATAGGCAAACCTATAGAGATAATAACAAGAATAAGAGGTCCTGGCGGGTATGGGTATATCCAGGAGTTCAAAAAGGAGGAAGAAAATGTTTTGAAATTGATTGTGATAACAATTATATATTACTGCCTGATGTGATTAAACTATGGAATGGTATGGTGTCTGGATTAGCTCTAATAAGACAGCTTGGGAAAATAAAAGATACTGATAATAAAAGGTAACACTAATGAAACTTTAAAATTATGAAAAAAGAAAATATATTTATATAAACCTTTACTGAAAGCACAACAGATCTTTATTTAAAATCAATCAGTAAAAAATAAGCATTCTTTGCTCTTCTTCCATGCACACCGACATTGGTAGCATTCACCTCCCCACGCAGCGCAGTAAGTGCTGTAGCAAGGAGGGGTCATCTGCCTGCTATTTGTCTGTCTGTTGCTTAGTAAGTGTGCAAACGGCATCGCCTGGGTATGTTGTCTGGCTTTGAGGCTTGCTATCTAACTCAGTGTCAGTTACAGAAAACTGTGATGCAGAAATGCTTTTGACCTACAAACCTAGCACTTTCATGTGCTTCAAGGTAGTCACCTCAGTAAATGGAGTTATTAACAGTACTGCTCACATAGGATTGCCAAGAGAAATAAATGAATTAACACTTGTGGAGACACTTGGAGTCGTGCCTGGAGCACGGACAGTAGCTGATAGCAGTGACAGCTAACCCGGATATAGCACCTAATATGTGCCAGCCACTGTCCTAATGGAGCTTCCTTTTCCATTCTTATCATCTTCCAAGCACTTTGATGAGTTCCAATTCACAGAGGAAAAGGAAAAGGAATCACAGGGAGAGGTAAAACGGGTCTAGCTGGTAGAGGATGGATTTGAACCCAGGATTTGAACTCAGCTTCTCTCTGAGCATCAGCATGGGCTATTACTCTTCATTATCAAGGATAGGTTGAGATAGAGAGGAAAGTGGTGTTTCCTAGGGTTTGCTGTCATATTTAGATTTTAGGGCTCACACTACTGTGGGTACAACTAGGCATGTCAAGACCTGTGAGCATGGCTAGCTCACAGAACTAGGCAGTGACGTGACTAGTTCTCAGAAGTATTGTGTCTGCCATGCCTAGAAATTCAGCTGACACCTATTCACCATGGGTGATCCTGCTGGTAATTGAAATACCTGTGGCATAACTCCCAGCATCATAGAAACTCACAAGCATGAAGCAGGTCCAATTCAACACAGAGCATTGCTGTGGTGAATATTATTGGTCCCGGGCAGGTTCCTATTCAAAGTCCCCCCTCAAGTTATAACCCATGGAGGCAAATTGGGGAATTTATTTCCCTCAGTCCTGCTTACCAAGAACAAGGACACACATGGCTCATGTAATGATATTTCAACAGCCATTCTGTGGATAACAGAGTGGAAAAACCCAGAACTGCTGCATCAACCAGCCCTTACAGCCTGCTTTGCCTCTCTGCATTGGATAATAAGTCTCTTCCTGCCACATGTAATTCCGGATCCATCCTGACAGATATACCACTTGTACTTCTGGCCAGCTACACTCCTCATCATGCCCCAAACAAACACCCCCTCCTGGGAAGCCTTTCCATGCCTCTTAGGTGTACTTCCTCCCTTGTATACCTCTAACACATTTTACATTCACCTGTTCCAGAACTTTGGCATAATCTACATTCTGATTCCTGAAGTATCTGTCTCCTCTATGTGGACTTCTGCGTTTTTAAAAAGAGAATCGTCTCATGGAGGCTAGAGCAAGATAAGCGCCAGATATGTGTCTGTTTAATCTCACTCATTCCACATGCATTCAGCAAATACGTACTGAGTGGCTTCTCAGCTGGTGAGTATCAAAGATAGTGGACATTTTTGCGTAGACATGCATGTGTGTGTTGGGGGTGAATATATGAATATGGAGAGAGGCAGACAGACAGAGATAGACTGATATTGATTAGAGCCTGGAGGGAAGAAGGAGAACGATTCCAGCAGAGTCTTCTTGGACTTGAAGGAGGAGCAAGAGCTAGTTCAATGAGGTGGGGTCCCAATGGGTCTTGACCTGTGTCCTGTCCTTTACGGATGGGGGAGAGGAAGTTGGGAAGACTTTGGGGAGAGAGAAGAATACTGAAACAAGGATTGCTAGGACACTTCTAATAAAATCTATTCATTTCCAAAAAGTTTAAGCAGGACCCAGTTGAGAAGATCTGAACATTCATCCTCTCGGCTCTCATCATGGAGGACCTCCTCTGTGCAGACACTTGAGGGGAGCTCATGAACACAGGGTAACTTGACCTTCCTCTGGCTCAAGTGATGAGGCAGGCAGTCCCTTTTCTGACATTTCAACATGTTCATGTCTACCCTTCAATGTGAGGATTAGAACGAGAATCAGCTTTGGACGGCATGGGTCTATCCCAGATACAGAGCTCGATGACATCTTTGAATCTCCAGAAGCTCATACCAACCCATCCACCCCAGATAGCCCTATCTGCACATCCACAAATCTGCACAGAGCTCTCTCTCTACCTTCCCTAACCCAGAACTGCTACACTAATGGGACGCCATGCACAAGGGACGACACCTGTAAATATTTCATGCTCTTTTCAATGGCAAATGCTTTCACATGGACCGTGTGTCAGTCAGGACTCGTGTTATCAGTGACAGAAGTTCAGCTTAAGCAAGCAAAGGCCAAAGGGGGATTTAATTCACTTGTAGAATCTCAAAGAAGGTGGATAATGAATTCAAAGGCAGGAAACAGTGTTACCCCAAAATATTAGGAACCAGCATAGAAACAAACGCTTCTATCTCCAACCTCTAAAAGTTGCTATCTTGTTGCTCCCTCAACTAGACTCCTGCAGACACAGCCGTTTATAAAAGGACTTCCCTTCCCTGGCTTGGCTGATACCTTGGTAAATAGAATTGCAAAGCAAAGTGAGATCCACCTTCTGCTATGTGATGGATCAAAAGTTTGCCTATAGTGGGATCCATTTACATGCAGTGGCCAGGTTTCCCCAAACAGGGACAATATCTCCTATTTGACTTGCCTGTCTAAAATGCAGATTTCTCCAAGCCATCTTCCTGGTCCCACTGCTCCTGCTTTTCCTGAATCCCTACAATTCCCCAATCAGGTAGCAGACTCAGCCCTCCACCCTGCTTCAAGGCTTTTCCATCACACCCATGTGCCCCACTCCTTATGTTATTTCCTGATCGATCCTTTCCTTGTCCTCCACCTATCTCTACTCTGTCTCACTCAGGAACTTCAACAGTCCTCTTGGCCTCAGGAAGCTGCCCCTGACTGCTCTAGCTGACCTCTGTATAATCTCCCTGACTTCTAACCCCTCCCCGCATGAAGCTTTAATTCCATGTACATACCGAGGTAAATGGAGGAAGGCTGCTTTATATTTCTCTCCTCTGTGCTCTTGTGTGTGATGATCTGCATTTCGGTTCTTCTGAAATTTAGAATCAAGTTGAAAAGTCAGTAGTCAATAGCAGTCAACTGTAGGTTTCTTACTAATGGAGGCTTTTTTGCACTTTCTCCTCCCACCGTTAGTATGAACTAAATTTAGCACAGATTCTTAGAAAAGTTTGGAAGCTTGATCACAAATTTCAGAGAAAAATCCAAGAGAATAATTAGTCAATATTTGTAAAAACAGATGCCAGACACAGATTTTCTTTCCTTAGAGATGGCCAATACATGATAGATATCACTAATTGATTATGGTATTACCCTACAATGAACTTGGGCCCAGACTCTGAACCTACAGTATAACACTCCAAGCAGGCATTACCAATCAACCAGAGTTGAAAAGTAAAGAGAAACTCACTTGTCAACCCACACCATACACAGCCTTTCTAATTCACACTTGAGGGGCCTTTCAAGACAAAACAGTATACTCGCATAAACCTAGGCTTATGAGCAAACTAGTGCTTATGGGCCAAACCACCCTACCACCTGTTTTAATAAGTACAGTTTTATTGGAACACAGCCACATTCATTCTTTACACATGTTGTCAATGGCTGTCAGAATTCAAGCTGGATTCAGAAGAGGACATAAAATGAGGTTGTCAGATGGATCCTGGCTAAAAGCAGATAATACCAAAAAGATGATTTACCTGTGTTTTATTGACTATGCAAAGGCATTGGACTGTGCATACCATAACAGAGCTTGCATAACATTATGAATAATGGGAGTTCCAGAACACTTCATTGAACTCATGTTGAACTTGTCCAGAATAAGAGGTAGCCATTAGAACAGAACAAGGGGATACTGTGAGTTTTTTTCATCAGAGAAGGAATATAAACCTATATCCCTTGGCCATACTTACTCAATTGGTATGCTGAGAAAATAAATAATCTATACAATATGAAGAATTATTCTGCATCAGGGTTGGAAGAAAGCTCATTAACAACCTGTAATATGCAGATGACACAACTTTCCTTGCTGGAAGTGAAAAAGAGGAAGTATTTACTAATGAAGATCAATGACTGCAGCACTCAACATGGATTCCCATTCAAGGTAAAGAAAAAAAAACAAACCATCACATCTGGAACAAGTGTCAGCATCCTGATAAGTGGAGAAAGTGTTGATATTGTCAATGATTTCTTTATCCGGGGATCCACCTTCAACATGCATGGAGGCAGCAGTCAAGAAAAAAAATGATATATCACACTGGCAAAGTCTCCTGCAAAGCATCTCTTTCAAAATTGTTAAAAGGCAAAGATGTCCCTTTGAGGGCTAAGATGTCCTTAACCCAAGCCATAATAATTTCGATAACTTGATAGCCACATACTGGACAATGAATAAGGAAGACCAGAGAAGAGTTGATATATTTGAATTATAGTCTTGATAGAGGATATTGCGTAGACTGCGTACTATGAGAAGAACAGACACATCTGTCCTGTAAGCACAGGCAGAATCCTGCTTAGAAGAGAGAGTGGCAAGATTTCATTTCACATACTTTGGGCATATCATCTATAAGGAGCAGACTCTGAAGAAGGATGCCAAGCTAGACAAAGTAGGAGGCCAGCAAAATAAGCAGACTCAATGATATTGTTTTACACAGTGGCTACAGCATTGGGCTCAAATATAGAAATCATGCAGAATAGTGTTTCCACCAGTTGCACATAGAGTCATTACGAGTCGTTGTCAAATCCATAACAACCCCCAATAGTAAAAGAAGTGCTCTTAAGTTACCATAACAGATATGAGTTGTTTCAACAGAAGCTATCTAGGCCATTAGCCTAAAATGCTTGCTTAAAAATGTTAACAAGCTCTTTGTAGAAAAACTTTGATAACCTAAAGCATAAGAACCTGTTATCCAAAGCAACATCATAACTTCCAAATCCCAAAGATTCATGTCCAATTTTGAAGATATCAGGGTATGTTGTTCTGCTTTATATGTGTAGTCAGCACAGGGCTGGGCAATATACCATTTTAATATGCATATGATTGCAAGGGCTTTACTCGGTGGCAACTATCAAGAACAGCAACAACATACATTTCATGTAAAATCAAATTTTTTAAATTAGTATCAGGAAGAAGCAGTTTCATGTTTTAAAATTGCTTAAATATGGGTCAAACACAGTTTGGGAGGCAGCAAAAGCAGTAATAAATTCTGTTTACTTGGTGATAGGAAGTTAGCCTTCATTTCCCAAAACTCTTGTGACTCCAGATAGGAGATCTGATGGGGTATTAGAGGTCTGAGTGTTAATCAATTACATACTTGAGATTCTTCTAGAAATAAATTTAGGAGTGATAAATAGACAGCAACTATGTGCTTAAGGATAGACTGAATATTTTTTTTTCTGTGTGAATGTGGGCAGGACCTTGCTGGCCTTCTATTTCCCACTCAGAAAAATAATCATCTCTAAGGCCCCTTGGAGAGCTCTAAGATTCTTGATCTCCAAGGTGTTGAACCCAACTGTGACTTCTTCTCTAGGCTTCCTGGGGGACAGGAGGTGGGTTGCTGCTTATTTATTCTCAGTGAAAAATGTTTGCACACTGTTCTGTGAGGCCCTGGGATTTTCACATGCTTTAGGGGACTGCTGGGAGGGAAAATGGAGTCCGAATGACTGAGGCTCTAGGTTTATGGCAGAATATGTTAACCACAATAGTCCCTGTCACTTGTTTTGAATTTCGAGAAAAATTTCAGTTTATGAAATGATTCATTCTTACCTCAAGGAGGTAAAAAACTCACACACTTATGGGAATAGACCAGTAATTTAAATAAACAAAAGCAGGGAAGGCTTAGGGCAAGAGGATGTGGTGAGACCATTGGTACACTGTCTAAAAAGATCAACTTCATTTGAGTTCTAACTAAAAGAGGACTATAAATTGAGTGTGGCCAAGACCTCCAAAGTGTCAGTAAATCTGAAATCGTATGTGCATATCTCCCTATGATTATTCAGATATGTGTAGGTCTATGTGGGAACCAGAGTAGACCATCCGTCTGCAATTTCTGGTTTGGGTTTTGCCTCTTAGACGGCTCTGCCAATACTGGCTGATATTTCCTTGAGTTTATTCTTTGGGATAGCATTGGGGGCGCTGAGAAGACCCACCGAAAGATAGGCATTCCAGTGCTGGCACTGGCTCTTACACGCTAGGTAATCTTGGACAAGTCTCTGGATTCTCTTATCAGGCCTCTGCACGAATGTGATGATAATGGCACAGCCCAGGAGCAGTGGCAGGGAGGGGCAAAGTAATGACACTTTAGGTGACAGCCTACTCCTTAGAAATGGAAAGCACACAAAAAGGGTATATATTTTGTGCTGTGTCTGCTGGGGGTTCATGTAAATGGGTGCTCAGGGTGTGGGTGGCAGCTCTCCAGATTAGCCCAAGCCCTCCCTGCTAAGGGGAAATGAAAAATGACCAGCTTCTACCTAGACACTTCTGTATGCAAATTCTGAGTAAGAGTTCCATCCCCGAGGAGCTAGGTGCCTGAGTCTTGTGGCTGTCAGGCAGATCATTAATAAGATAGATGCTTATTAATGACTCTGAGAAGGATCATGGAGCTACTCATTATCTGGGGTTGAAATCACTTAATTTTTCGTTTTTCTGCAGCTGTCACCAGCTTCACCAGCCCCAACAGCTGTCCTTTCTCCCATGTCCAACAGGCGACTGAGAGGACACGTGGCATGGCCGTGGGTCTAGGAACAAGGTTTACTTCCTGCATTCAATACGTATTAACGTTGATTAGAACTCATTGCACCATATAATCCCTTTCAAGTCAGTGAAATGTCTTTGGGCTACAGATTCCCACCCTCACCCCCTCCCAATTAAATCCAAAGTGCTTTAAGAACTCCCAAGTGCTTTAAGAACACTGGGGCAAATGAGAAAAAGTTGTAGATGAAGAGTGTGGGACTCCTGGTTTCGAGTGGGGGCGGGAGATTGAGAATAACTCTGTGCACGGATAGCAAGGCTGGAAAGAGGGGCCTCCAGGAAGAAAAAAACGAGAGGATCCAGGTGGGGTGGGAACGCTGCCTGATGCATATATTTTTAGGAGCCGGTTTACCCTGGACCTAAGAACAGGAGATGGCTTTCTTTAAAAGGGATCTAGGCCCTATTTACATTTCAGAGCAAACAGCA
This sequence comes from Tenrec ecaudatus, assembly GCF_050624435.1. Lineage (NCBI taxonomy): Eukaryota > Metazoa > Chordata > Mammalia > Afrosoricida > Tenrecidae > Tenrec > Tenrec ecaudatus. The sequence continues at coordinate 80,808,347 of NC_134541.1, read as the reverse complement.
TATTGTTTTCATCAGGGGAAAATAAGCACTCATGTTTACCTTATGTTTCCTTCAAAATATTTGCATTTCAAAGCCTTCTGAGCTTTAAGTTTCAGAACTGTTCAAAACGTGGCACCTGGGCTGCTCCCAGATGGGCCATGTTTGCAGCAGAAATCCATACCACCCAGCCAACAAAGCATCCCCAAAGGCCAGAGGCCCCTTTAAAGCTGTGACACCTCCCCCAGGGACTCTGCAGCTGGGACTAAAGCTGGTGGCCAGATGAGAGATGGGGGGCCAGAAGCCTGAGTTGGATATGTGAATGCCCCGTTCTCAAGCTTCTGCATGGACTCACAAGCCTACTTCTTGTGGTGTCTTGTTTGTTGGTTTATCTTCTTTGTGCAAGAAAGAGAGACACCTGGTCAGCACAGACCCATAGGAGGGCGTAGTTTGAAAGGAGAAGAAAGCAGGCAGCCCCGGAATCCTTAGGAGTGCCGATGGAGGTGGCTACCTGGAACCACTCGATGCCAGCAGCTGGGTGTTGCACTAAATGACCTCAACTACTTCTTCTTGCCCTCGAACTTTTTCATCTATTCAACAATTCTTGAAGTGTACAAATATTTTTCAACCAAGGAACTGGCCACAGTGATGAAGAAAATGAATAAAATTGATTATTTCTCAAAGCTTCTTCCAGGGCAACCACTGTTCTAAGCTCTACCTTGGAATCAACTAAACTACGTATTGTGGTGCTGATTATGAATAACAGTGACCAAAGGACCTCGTGTGTGTCACTGTCGAGCTCTATCAGGTTTTTATTGCCTGATTTTTCAGAAGTAAGGTCACCAGACTTTACTTCCAAGGTACCCCTGAGTGGACTTGAAAGGTTAGAAAACCCTTTAGTTAATAGCTAAATACATTAACCATTTATTCCACCCAGGGACCCCGAGAATTGGTGGAAAGTATTAAAAATGACAGTGCTCAAGCATTATCTATGATCAAGCAAATGAAAATGTCCAGAAGTGTGGGCCTTGATAGCATAGCGGTTACCAATTTGTCTGCTAAGCAGAAGGTCACCAGTTTGAAACCAGTTCCTTTTCAGGAGAAAATGAGACTCCCTGCTTAACCCACAGGGGACGGTCTACCCTGTTCTGCAGGGTCACCTTAAGTTGGAATCAACCCGATGGCAGTGGGTTTGGTTTGGGTTTGATCTACAGGTGGGGCCTACACCTTGACTTTTTGGAACTCCCACCATAATTCCAAAACATAGACACATTTGGGAAACAATATTCCAAGTGTTGTATTTATATTCATTTAACCATCATATGTACTCTGAGCAAAGTCAGAATATTATTGCTTTTGTAAAGTGCCATCAAGTGAGTCCTAACCAACCGCAGCCCTGCATACAACAGACAGAATCCCTGCACCTCCTCACAACTGTTGTTGGGGTTGAGCCCATTGTTGTGGCCACTGTTTTCATCTCTTTTTCAGGCTGACACTTGACCAAGTAAGCTGTCCTTCTCCAGGATTTGGGCCCTCCCATAATGACATGATCGAAGTCCATAAGATGAAGCCTCATTATCCTTACTTCTAAGGAGCATTCTGAGTTTACTTATTCCAAGACAGCTGTATTTGTTCTTCTGGAAGTCCATGGTACTCTTTGACAAAGCCATAATTCAAGTGGATCAGGTCTTCTTCAGTCTTCCTTATTCATTTTCCAGCTTTCACATGGATTTGCAGCAGATTTTCCCATTGCAATTCAACAGTCCATTCTACTGTACATAGGTTGCTGTAAGTCAGAATCAATTTGATGGCACTTAGCAAGGCATCATTTAATTTCTTGACTGCTGGTTCGTTGAGCGTCGATTATGGATCCCAGGAAAATGAAATCCTTGACAACTGCAACTTTTTCTACACTTATCATGATGTTGCCCATGTGGTATTTACATAATCTGTTGTCAATTTAAGACTTATGAGGGAAGGGGTGGAATGTAGCCTGTCAATCGGGTCACAGCTTGATGACCTCATTTGGAAGTGCTAAGGAGATAAATAACTCACTGGAGATGGGACACAGGATCACTCCCTGCAAGGCATGCTTGTTGATAAGAGACATGGAGCTACACTAGAGTTCTGGAGTTGGAGGAGCCATGTGTAGACCCCTGCCAGAGCTGAGATGTCTCTGCCACCACTGGATCCACAAAACCTTCCACCCACTGGCCTGTGGTTTTCCTGCATTTGGCATGAGTCTGAAGAGGACTTTATAGATTGATATTGAACACATGGGCTAATATCGGACTTACAGGCTTGATCTGGAGGAGGCTGGGATGTTTTCTCGATATTCAACTGCTCGTATATAAAGCTGTTTCTTATATACATATGAGTGTCTATGAATTTGGTTCTCTAGCCAATCCAGAGTAACATAATCCAGATGTGAGGATTTTTGTTTTCTTAACATTAAGTCGGGATTCATACTGAATGCTGCAGTCTTAGATCTTCATCAGTAAGTTATTCGTGTCATCTGCATATTGCAGATATTTAAAGAGGTTTCCTCCAATCCTGAAGCTCCAATTTTCTTCGTGTATTCTGATTTCTCTAATTATAATTATTTGCTCAGAATAAATGCTAAATAACAGGGTGAGAGAATTCAGTCCTTATGCACATTTTATTTTAAACCATTCGGTATCCCCATCTTCTTTGAATTACTGCTTTTTCATCTATGTAGAGGTTCTACATGAGCTGTGGACTTCTCATTCTTCTCAATGTTATTAAAAGGTCATTATAATCCACACAGTTGAATATTTTTGAATAATCAATAAAACACAAGTAAACATTACTTCTAGTCTTATGTGTTTTCATTAAAGATCTATTTAATGTAGACAATGATATTTCTCATTGCAATTCCTCTTCTGAATCTGGCTTGAAATTCTGGAAGCTCTCTGTTAATGTACTGCTTATGTAAATCATTTTTGAATTTTGTTAAACAAAAATGTACTTGCATGCAATATTAATAATATTGATTGATATTTACACAATTGTAGAGTGACACAAACCAACTCTTTCAGTCTATTGGCCAGGTAGCTGTATTCCAGATTTCTAGGCATAGGTAAGTGAATGCTTCCAGTGCTGGAACAATTTTTTGAAATATTTCAATCAGTTTTCTGTCAATTCCTAGAGTTGTTTTTTTGCTACTACCTTTAATAAAGCTTGATCTTCCTCCTTCAGTACCATTGATTCTTGATCATACGCTATGTCTAGAAATGGTTTAATGTTCACTAGTTATTTTTGCTACAGCAACTCTGTACATCCCCCCAACTTTGGATGTTTCCTCAATAATTCAATATTTTACCCATAGAGGCCTTCAATATTTCAATTTGAAGGGCTTGAATTTTCTTCAGATCCATCGGCTTGAGAAATGCTGAACATGTTCTTCCTCTTTAGCCGTCGAATGCCAGGTTTTGTTTTCTCATGCTACCCTGTGTTAGTCTGGGTACTTTAGAGAAACAAATGCACAGAAACTCTTATGTGTAAGAGAGAGGTTTTTTTATATAAAGGTTAACTGCATAATCAAGAAAACATCCCATTAATTGTGCCAACCTGGCTGATAAACACATGTGGGGTTAATTGAAGCGCGGATGGAAATTTGGGTTGTTTCCAACCCCTTGCAATTGTGAACTGTGCTGTGATGAACACTGGAGCACAGAGTCCGGCCGTGGTTTCTTTCTTTCCTCTTCTGGGTACATGCTCAGTAGGGGGATTGCTGGGTCGTATGGTAGCTCAATCGCCAGATTGATTTCCATAGTGGCTGTACATACCTGCAGGTCCACCAGCAGTGGATGAGAGTCCCTATCTCACCACAGCCCCTCCAACACTTGATGCTTTCTGATTTTTTTAATCGGGCTATTTTTGAGAGTGTTAGGTGGCATCTCATAGTTATTTTCATTTGCAATTCTCTCATGGCAAGGGAGCAGGAACATTTTCTCATATGTTTATTGGCCTATGTATTCCCTGTGCCAAGGTTCTCAAGTTGGTCCTGATTCCCTCATTAAAGGTCCTAATTGTTTGTAGTTTTACCTGAGGTCTGTGGTCCATCTTGAGTTTATTCTTGTGCATGGAGTGAGGTAAGGGTCTTGTTTCATTTTTCTGTATGTAGACATCCATTTTTTCAGCACCATTTATTGAAGAGGGCACCTGCTTTCCATTTCATACTTTTGAGGATCTTATCAAAAAGCAGTTGCTTGTATGCTGATGTTTTTACTTCTGGTTCTCAAGCTTTTTTTCCATTGATCTGACTATCTGTCGTTATACCATTACCACAGTGTTTTGACCACCGTGGCTGTATAATACGTGCTAAAGTCAGGTAAAGCAAGCCCTCCCACTTTGTCCTTCTTGAGGAGTTCCCTGCTAATTCTGGGCTTCTTCCCTCTCCATATGAAGCTGGTAATTAGTTTGTCCAATTCTTTGAAGAAGGATGGTGATATTTGTATGAGGATAGCATTAAACTTATATAGTGCCTTGAGCAGAACTCACATCTTTACTATATTGAGTCTTCCAATTCATGAGCATGGAATATTCTTCCATTTGTTAAAGTCATTCTCGGTTTCTTGTAATAGTGTTCTACAATATTCTTCATAAAAATCTTTCATTTTTTTAGTCAGGTATACCCCTAGATATTTCAATTTGTGCTTTTTAATTCTCTTCTGTGATCTTGTCTGATGTGTATAGCAGACCAAAAGACTTCTGTTTGTTGATCTTGTATTCTGTATTCTGTCACTCTGCCATATTCCACTATCACTTCCAACACTCCACTTGTGGAATAAGGGGATTTTCTATATATACAATTATATCATCTGTGAATGATAGTTTCGCATCTTCCTTTGCCAGATGAATACCTTTGATGTCTTTTCTTTGTCTCAGGTTGTTAGCTAGGATCCCCAGTACAAAGTTAAATAGGATTGGGGACAAGGGGCATCCTTGTCTGTTCTCCTTTTCAGTGGAATTGTTTTTGGTCTTTTCTTCATTGGCTACCATATTGGCTCTTGGTTTTTCATATATAGCTTGTATAACATTGAAGAATTTTCCTTCTATGCCTATCTTCATGATTGTCTTAAACAGGAATGCATGTTGGGCGTTGTTGAATGCTTTTTCCGCATCTATCTATATTAACCTGTGGTTCTTACCATTTTACTGTCAATGTGGAAAATAATACTGCTGGTCTTTTATATGTTGAACCATTCCTGCATCCCTGGTATGAATCCCACTTTGTCACAGTGAATATATTTTATATGCTTTTGTATTCTATTGGCCAGTATTTTGTTAAGAACTTTTGCATTGCTGTTCATTAGGGATACTAGTCTGTAGTTCTCAATTCTTGTGGAATCCTTGCCTGCTTTAGGTATCAGAGTTATACTAGCTTCATAGAAAGAACTTGGGAGTTGTCCATCTTTTTCTATGTTCTGGAAGAGTTTGTGTAGGATTGATGTCAGTTCTTCCCTGAATGCTTGGTATCTGGCGTGGGAATTTTTTTGGTAATCCCTTGATAACTTTGTCTATTTCTTCTATTGCTGTGGGTTTGTTGATATTCTTGATATCCATCTGGGATAGTCTAGGGAGGGATTGTGTTTCCAAGTATTTTTCTATATTTCCCAAGTTGTTGAATTCATTAGAGTACAGGCCTTCATAGTACTTCATATTACCTTTTGATTTCATTAGGGTCAGTTGTAATGTCCCCTGTTTTATCCCTTATACTTGCAGTTGACATTTGTTCCTTCCTTTCTTTGGTTAGGTTTGCCAGCAGTCAATCAATTCTGTTCGTGCTTTCAAAGAAACAACTTTTAGCTGCATTAATTTTTTCCATAGTTTTCTTGTTTTCCCTCTCCTGTATCTCGGCTCTGATTTTCATTATTTCTTTTCTTTTGTTACTAGTAGGATTGTTCTGTTGACTCATCTCTAGTTGGTGTAAGTTTTGTGCCAGCATATCAACCACAAGTCTCTCTTCTGTTTTCATTTGTGCATTTGATGTTATCAGCCTTCCTCTGATAAATGCCTTTGCTGTGTCTTAAAGGTTTTGGTGCATCATTTTTTTTTTCTCATTGGTTTCTAAAGCCTTCATGATTTAATCTCTGGTTGGTCTGGACCACTACCCACTCCTTTTGCAATATAGAATTATTCATCCTCCAATTGTTTTCCCTTGTTTTCTTAACCATACTTCCGTTGATTTCCAGCTTGTAGTAAACTGATCAGAGAGAGATTTCTGTATAACCTTTATGTGCTTGAATTTGCTCATGTTTAAAATGTGTCCCATCATGTGGTATAACTTAGAGTATATGCCACGTAAGCTTGAAAAGAATGTGAATTTTTTATATTTGGGTGGAAAGTTCTGAATATATCTATCAAGTCAAGTCATCCAATTTTGCTGTTTAGATCTGTAGCCTTCTTGTTGTGTTTCTTTCCCAATGATCTGTTTTTCTCAGAGAGCGGAGTATTAAAATCACCAACTATAAATGTTAAGCCTGTGATTTCTTATTTCATCTTTTGGAGTGTTTGATTTGCGAATTGTGTGGGTCTTTCGTTTGGCTCATATATATTTGTTATGCTAAGTGTTTCTTGTTCTACTGTTCCCTTGAACATTATCTAGTGCCTCTCCTTGTCTCTTCTAATGGTCTGTACCTGAGGTCAATTTTGTTGAATATTAAGATTGCTACCCCTGCTTTTTTTCAATTGCCGCTTGCTTGGTATATTTTCTCAGGTTTTACTTCTTAGTCGGTTTTTGTCTGCAAACTTGAGATATGTCTCCTGTAAGCAGCAGATCAGTGGGTTATGATTTCTGAGCCAGTCTGTTAGCCTCTGCCTTTTAATGCCTTAGTTCAAGCCATTGATATTCAGTGTTATTACATCCATCTGTGGACTCTGTGATGTCATTTTGGACTTTTTGTGATGCGTGTTTTCCTAGCTATCTTATCCATTTGCGTTTTGTGTGTGTGTGGTTCATTTTGCCATATTTTTACTATTGGGGCAATGCTATCTTGGGGACTGTTTTCTCTTTGTCACCCTATGGTTGGAGCTATTCTATGTGAGGAACTCATATTTGCACTTAGTGAGTGTTGACATTCTCCCTATATAGGATTGGCATTGACCTTTTGTAGGACTGGGTTTCTTTTTATATACTCTTTGAGTTTTTCCTTGTCTGGGAAGACTCAAACTTCTCCATCTATCTTAATAGATTATTTGGCCAGGGCAGTATTCTTGGGTTTACCTTGTTTTCCTTCAATTTTTGGAATATTTACTCCATTTCCTCCCCATCATTGTGTCAGCTAATAGATCTGAAGATACTTATTGGGGTACCTTTATATGTGACTATTTGCTTTTCTCAAGCTGTTCTTATGATCTTCTCCTTTTCCTCATAGTTGGATAATTTAACTATTGTGTCTTGGTAATTCCTTCTTGCGATTTAGTCTGGCTTGTGTTCTTATAGCCTCCTGAATGGTTGCCTAATTTTCCTTTATTAAGCAGGGGAAGTTTTCCTCTAAGAAATCCCTCGCCATTTTCACTGTTGACTTCTTTGTTGCATCTTCTTCCGGAATTCCATTTATTCTAATATTGTTGCTTTTCATAGCATCAGACACGGTTCTCGGGTTTTTTTCAGCTCCTCTGATTGACTTATTTGACGTTTCTCATTTGTTGAGGTCTGCTTGGTTATCCTCTAAGTTACTGATGGGATTCTCTGCATCCTCAAGTCTATTGGCAAGGTCTGTCAATTTGCAACTTGATTTTGTTATTTCATTCTTTAAGTCTTGTATTTCCCTTTAGTGCATTGCCTTTATCTCCTCTATCAATTCATCCTTTCTCTGTATTGCTTTCTTCCTATCCTGTATGACTCCAAGCAGCATTCTGAAAATTTCTTTATGTTGCAGGTCAATATATGCTTCTTCTATGCATTGTTAGGTTCATGACATTTTCCTGTATTGTCTTCTGCTCTTCCTGCCTTTTAGTTGGGGATGTTGGGGCTAGTTGCTGTTTATGTGTTGTTTTAAAGGAACTCAGCGCCATCTTCGAGTGTCTAAGAGCACTGGGCTATTTCTGGGGGGAATCACATGAGTGCTTCTAAGAGCTACTTGCAGGTAGCTGCACTTGGGGCTCAGGCTACCGCTGTATGTTCCTGTGGTTTTGTTCTTACCCTTGCCAACCAGTATTGTTATTTGGGATGTGAGTTGCACAGTCCTCTCACAGGACACTGGTAAAGTAGTTGTGGGACCTCAATGGTGGCGTTTCACTGGCTGATCTCTCAGTAAGCTGTAGTGGTGTGTGTCACAGTACTTGGACTACCTCGAGTGGCATGTGGTGTTTCCCTCTGCAACTATAGTGTCATGGAGGGCATTTGTGAATAACCTTCTTGGTATAGGGCACCATACCATGCAGAATTACCCGAGTTGGGAAGATCACCATGGAGGCTATATGGATGTTCCCACAGCAGCATAGATCACAACTCTTGGTGAGCAGGAGTTTTCCCAATCACATCTAAGTCTCTTGGGAGTAGGCTGGAGTTCCCCTCCAGTGGTTTGAAAGGTAAATTCCCCCAAACGCTTGGTGTATGGTGGAGAATAGGCATGATGTCCCAGGAAGTGTGTAAAGACAACTAGTGTAGGTGGGAGCTCCCCAAACCAGCCATCATAGTTGCCCTAGGTAAAGGGGAGTGGCCTGGAGGTCATTAGTGGCTTGCAAAAAGAAAGAGAAGAAGAGAAGCAGAGAGAGAAAGGAGAAAACAAAAGAAAGAGCAAAAATAATAAACAAACCCACCCGCAAAAAAATGCAAAGACAATGCAAGGGTAAAAACAGTCAAAAAAAGACAACAAAACAAATGAAAACTCAATTTACTGAGAAAGTGGTGGGAGAGGGAGGAAAAGAAGGAAACGTGAAAGAAGAAGAAACAAAAGAAGAAAGATAAGAAAAATAAGTAGATAAAAAGATACCTGAGCACCATGCCAATCTATGTGTGGCACTGCCTCATGCCACGTGCAGCACTGTCATAGGGGGCAGGCTGTAGCTCTCCCAACTGTGTGGGTGAAGTTGCCCTAGGCAGAGGTAGGGGGTTGTAAACTTACAGTGACATGTGTAAGAAAAGACAGGGAGAGTATAGAAACATAAAAGAAGAAGAGCAAACATGGGAGAGAAGAAAGAAAGAGAAAAGTGGGGGTAACACAACAGTGCTCACTAAGATTGACTGGTGGGAAATAGATAAGAAAGAAGAAAAACAACAACATCCAACAAGGAAGAAGCAAACGAGCCTGTCTGACCACAAGGTGTAGAAGGGACCAGTTATCAGACATCAAAAAGGTAAAAACCATATTGGTGGGTGCCCACCTCCCTCATACGATCAATGCAGCCAAACATGTGCATAAGCAAATGTGGTGAAGAAAGCAGATGATGCCCAGCTATCAAAAGATATAGTGTCTGTGGTCTTATAGGCTCGAAGATAAGCAAGTGTCCATATAGCTCAGAAGCAACAAAGCCCCCATGGAAGAAACACACCAGCCTGTGTGACCACAAGCTGTTGAAGGGATCAGGTATCAAACATCAAGGAACATAAGATCATATCACTGAAAATGTGGGTGAGTGCAGAGTGGAGACTCAAAGCCCATTGGGGACACCCTTTGCTGAGGGGTTGTGGGGTGGGGATGAACCAGGCAGGGTGCAAGGTAGCAACAATGAAGCATATAACTTTCCTCTAGTTCTTGAAGGCTTCCTCCCCCTCCCACTGTCATGGTCCCAATACTACCTTGCAAATCTGGCTAGACCAGAGGATGTACATTAGTACAGATAGGAACTGGAAACACAGGGAATCCAGGACAGATGACTCCTCAAGAACCAGTGGTGAGAGTGGTGATGCCTGGAGGGTGGAGAGAATGTGGGGTAGAAAGTGGGAACTGATTACAGGAATCTACATATAGCCTCCTCCCTGGGGGAAGAACAGCAGAGAAGAGGGCAGGGGGAGACATCAGAAAGTGTAATATATGAGAAACTAATAATAATATATGAATGATAAAGGGTTCATGGGGTGGAGGGGAGTAGGGAGGGAGGAGGAAAATGAGCAGCAGATATTAAAGGCTCAAGTAGAGGCAAATGTTTTGAGAATGACGGCAATAAATGTACATATGTTCTTGACCCAATGGATGGATGTATGGATTGTGATAAGAATTGTATGAGCCCCCAATAAAATGATTAAAAATAAATAAATAAAACAACAGAATGTAAAAATAAATAAATTTTTTAAAAAGAAAGAAGAAAAAAATAAAGAGTAAAGAGATAGCTGTTTCCTGATTGCCTGAACATGGGTCAGAGGAGTTTAAATCTTGCCCCAATGTGGCAAGTTCGTGTGCCCTTTTAGTTCAGGGCCCCACCAGTAATGGGCAGAATTGCCTTAGTTGGCAAGATCATTTTAGAGGCCAGACTGAGGTTTCCTCAGCAGGGCACAACTCTTTAGAGGGCTGCCATAGCTGCTTTGTGTGGTGTGAAGCACTGCCACATAGGGCAGGCTGGAGTTCCCCTTGCTATTAGGGTTGAGTTGCCATAGGTGATGGGTATTCGCCCAGAAGCCAGCAGTGGCTTATGATAGGAAAGATAGGGAGAGAAGTGGACAAAGAGAAAAAGAAGGAAAAAGAGGGAAAAAACCAAAACTGAGCCAATTGAGACTGACTGCAGTGGGAAAGATAGAAGGACAAGAGAATAAAGTGTGAAGAAAAAGAGTAGTAAACAAGGAGATAACTAAGGCCTCTTCACCCTACTGGGAGGCTGGAGGACTTCCAACCCTGCTTCTAGGTAGTGGGGTGGTGTACCCACTTAGTGTAGGGTCCCACAAATGCTTGGTGGAATTAACCTCAAAAACAACATTACAGTAGAGGCCAGGCAGCAGTTCCTAAAGCAATGTGGAATGCTGGAATTCACTGGTATAGCTGCCCTGTGCTGTATACTGCACTGCAGTAGGGGGCAGGGTGTTTTCCATCAGTTCTCTGTAGAGTCCCAGGAGAGGCAGAACCTCCCCAGCTGTGTGTAGGATCACTGAGAGCTCCTAGCTCCTTCCAGGACTGCTGATGAGCTAATGGCTCAGAAGTTTGTTCCCGCCTCTCCACCCCACCCCCATCCCCTCACTAGCCAGCTGGAATTGAATTAAGTTATTCTGAAATTGATGCTTGCTCCAAGGGGTCTTTGTTATGTTGATAGACTCTAGGCTCTGTAGCTAACTTCTGGCCTTCCTTAGCATGGGCTCCCTTATTATGCTGATGTATGTTAAAGGATTCCTTCTACCTGTTGCCTTGGAGTTAAACAATAAGCTTGGGATTTGCAGTTTTTACTGGGAAATTTCTTTTTCTCTTTTTTAATTAGAGTATATAGAGTGTCCTGATTTGGGGGCTATCATCCTGATCCCCAGAGGAGGAGATTCAGCTTATCAGAGAAGTTGTTTTCTTTATAGCCAACTGGAACTGAATTTGCCCTTTGGAAGATGACTATTTGTTTATTTTCTGCCACACTGTGACCTGACTCAGGTAAATATCCTTACTTCTTTTCAATTGCTCCAAATCTATGGCTATCCAGTGATCCTGATCCTCAGGGCAGCTAACAGCTGGCAGTGGTCCTCAAGGCAGCTAACAGCATGGGTAGCTCTGGGTCCTGTGACTAGGTTTCAGAGATTCTCCTCATGTCTGGGATTATGTCCTCTTCAGGTAGTCAGCCTGGGGAAATTGCTACTCGCTGCCAAACTAGGGTGCAGACAGCTGCTCAGCTGGAGCCCACGAGCCCAGCACAACAAACGGAGAGTGGTTTAGTGCACTCTTGGTTCACTTTGTGAGTGGACATTTTAAAAAGTAGGGTTCAGGACAGACCCTAGTACCCTGGTTCTAATTTCAGGACTCCACCTCCTGGTCTCCTTCACCTTACCTCCCAATTATCTGGTCTGGCAGCAGGAGCTCCAGGGAATCACTAGATGCCATCTCCCCTGCATACGATTTTCACTGGCACTTCCTCTAAAGTGGACAACAGATTCCTACTATGTAGTCCGTAGTTCACAAAACTAGTGATGAAGAAGTAGTAGAATTCTTTTTAAAAAATAATTTTATTAAGGACACATACAACTCTTATCACAATCCATAAATACATCAATTGTGTAAAAAATATTTGTACATTCATTATCCTCATCATTCTCAAAACATTTTGTGGGTTGGAAAGGGGGAACTGATTACAAGGATCTACATATAACCTCCTCCCTGGGGGACAGACAGCAGAAAAGTGGGTGAAGGGAGACACTGGACAGTGTAAGATATGACAAAATAATAATTTGTAAATCATCAAGGGTTCATGAGGTGGGGAGCAGGGAGGGAGGGGGTAAAATGAGGAGCTGATGCCAGGGGCTTAAGTGGAAAGCAAATTTTTTGAGAACTTGTAGAATTCTATTAATTTCTTTCAATCTAACATTAATCAAATACGAAATCAAGATTCATTGACAACTATTGGCAATTGGAATATGAAAGTTGGAAACAAAGAACAAGGAATAGTAGGTGGAAAATATATCATTGGTGATAGAAACTAAGCTGGAAATTGAATGTTAGAATTTTGCAGGACCAATGACTTCTTCCTTGCAAATAACCTTTTTCAACAAGATAAATGAAAATTATACACACGAACTTATTAATATAACTTCTGTACGTTCAATATTATTAGCCAAAATGAGATCAGGGGTTGATTGTGGAACAGACCATAAATTGCTGATAAGCTGTTGTTAGGTGCCATTAAGTCAGCTTTGATGCCTAGCAACCCCATGTACAGCAGATGCGATGCATAGCAACCCCATGTACAACAGTTATAGATTAAAGTTGACATTAATTAAAATAAGTCTATAGAAGTCAAAATATGACATTGAGTATATTCCATCGGATTTTTAAGACCACCTCAAGAACAAATTTGATTAATTGAACACTAATGATAAGAACACCTGATGAGCTGTGATGACTTCATTCATGAAAAAAAGCAAAGTCAAAAAGACAAGAAAGAGATAAAAGATCAATGTGAATGTCAGAAGAGACTCTTAAACTTGCTCTTAATCATAAAGTAGTTGAGACAAATGGATGACATGATTAAATCAAAGAGCTGAACAGAATATTTCAAAGGGTAGATGAAGAAGATAAATTATTATTTTGAACTGTGAAAAGACCTCGAGCTAGAAAGCCAAAATGAAAAAACAATGTTTGACACATCTTTATCTGAAAGATTATCATGTTGGTGAAGTAGAAGGGCAGTGAAAAACAGGAAGAGCCTTGACAACATGGATTGATATATTGGAGGCAACAATGAGCTCGCATAACAATAATTGTGAGGGTGATGCAGAACCTGGCGACCATTCATTCTATCTCACTTACAGTCACTATGAGTTGGAATCAACCTTATGGCACCTACAAACAAATCATGAAACACGGAAGTGTTCACAGTAAAAGCAGGGAAACAGCAAGGATTCATACTCAGGTTCTTAAAGACAGCTTCTTTTGAAGAGTAGGCATTAACCCGACCAAAAGAAGAGAGAGCTGGATTCCATGCATGACAATAGCTTGGGGAAAAGCCTATAAGTAAGATGGAGTATGGTTATAGAGATAATGATAGGAGGAAAAAGCATCAAAGAACGAAGTTGTGCTAAACCATTGCACTGGATTAAGGAATTAGGGTTTTATTTAAGAGTAAGCGTAATCCAGTGGAATGACCAGAAAGTGGCATCAGCAGGGCTGTATTTTAGATGCTCATTGTAATTGCTGAGTGGCGGGAGAGAAGACACTACTAGACGCAGGAAGACCAGCTGGGATGAATCTGAAGATTATCAAAGACGTAGTCCTGACATGAAGCAGCACAATGACAAGTCTATTTACAGAGTGGGAGTCTGGTGGGGATAGCCCAGAACAGTGCTGTTCAAAGACCTTCTGTACAACGAGATTCAAATTTTACATCAAACTATGCATAGATTTCAAACTATTTATGTATTAAAATAAACTCACACGAACATGATAACATGTCTAACCAGAATCTTGTTGGAGGCATTAAGACGGGTAAGACATCAGTTTTAGAAGAGCTCCGATCAGGGAAGCAATTAAAGCTTAAGCAATAGCAAGCATCCAACGTATGGTGGTGTTTATGTCGCAGAATGGTGAAATCATTGATATTTTCCCAAAGATTGCATGAGTGTAATGTGCCAAAGAAATCAATTTAAAGTGGTTAACTTTTTAAAGAGGGTGGTGATAAAATTAAGCTGAACATGAAAACCCACAGTGGCAGGCCCTTTTCACATCAATTTTCAAAGACAAAAAAAAGCCCATGAATGAATGGAAGACCAATGATTAACAATAGAAACAACAGTCATTACTATAGACATTTCCATTCATTCAGCTTACACAATTCTTGTGGAAAATTAAAGCTGAGCAAACTTTCTGCTTGATGGATACCCAGAACAACTGAACCCAGATATGCTACAGACAGCAAAAATGTCTATGAAATTTTTAAACAAATACATTATATACTGAAGAAAAATGGGTTTCCTTTAATGTTTATTTTTAAGGTGAAGAAACAAAACAAAAAGCACTCACGAGGATACAAAACAGACCTATAAGGTGGTTGCTTAAAGATTTCTCATTGAAGCTCTTGCAAAACAGCTCTTGTTGATGAGAAAAATGAGCAGTAGATAATATATTTTTAAAAGACGACATTATTTGAGAATGATTGGGGCAGGGAATTATGGATGTGCTTTATACAATTGATGTATGTAAATGTATGGATTGTGATAAGAGTTGTATGAGTCCCTAATAAAATGTAAAAAAAAAAGAAAAGAGGAGGAAAAAAAAGAAAATGAATAGGGCAAAGAATGTACAGATGTGCTTTATACAATTGATGTATGTATATGTATGGACTGTGATAAGAGTTGTATGAGCCCCTAATAAATTGTTTTAAAAAAAAGACTACATTAACTTGGTTAAATTTCCTAGACCCTCAGTTCTTTAGGAATAAACTAAATGTCTGGTATCATTGCTTACAGAAATATTTTGAACTGCATGAGCTTATGCTGAGAAATAGAATTTATAATTTTTACCTTTAATTCCATTATCTATGATTGAAGCACATGAACACACACACATACACAAACAACGGGGTACCCCACCCCCCATAAAAACCCGAATTGTTCTGGGAAGAGTGGAGTTTTTGTAGTGCACATTTTTCCACTGGGCGAGCATCAGCAACTTGCTCTGAGTTAGTGTGTCAGTGGTGTTGCCTTTGAAGGTTCTCTCTAGTCACACTGAATTTTTTGTGAAAACAGTTTTTCTTGAACCTTGTTTCTTGTGATGGCTGAGTTAAGAGAACAGCATGTGGCTGTGAAATTTTTTTTCCTGCTGGGGGAAAAATGCCACAGAAATTGTTGTGATGTTGAACACGGTTTATAAGGGCAGCGCTATGGGGAAAAACTCAAGTGTACAAGTGGTTTTCTCATTTCATAAAAGGTGAAATGTCAATTAGTGACAAATGTCCATCAACTATCCAAACAGATGTAAATGTCGACTGGTGGTGTATTTGGAGTGCATTCCACCAGCTTCTCTTTCTAAATTTGTTCTAAGTCGTATTAAACCTCAAGGCACTGAGAAGTCTGCCTCTGTGAGTATGAATGAATCAGCCACTGTTAATAAAGAGGGTGATCTTAATTCATGCATGGTGTGGGCACAATATCAACACCAATACCTGAAGAGTTGATGAGAAGTGAGTCTCTGGGTGATCATGTGTTTGATTTCCTTCTACAACTTTATCAAGATTGGCAACTAGAGGGAAGCTATACTTACAATTGTCCTACTTAAAATAGACAAGCATGTAAAAGAAAGACATGAACTCAGGGCTTCAAAAACACAGCTCAAGTGCCGCATAAAAGACCTCAAATTTCTCACTTGTGCCATGAATCAGAGCCTTATCTCTTTCAGTAGCAAAGGCGATATTGCCAAAAAATAAACACAAGGCCTTATCAAAAGACTGCCTGAATTACAGCTCAAAGTGACTACTCAACCTAGAGTGGTTTATGATGTTAAAGTGAGGGAATGGGAAGATAGGAGGCCCTGAAAATTGGATGGGGAAATATAGACAGATAATTAAGAATATGTGGACACTGAATCCATAAACTCCTTTGAGTAACTTCAGTCACAAGCACCACCTTATTACTTCGTTTGGTTGATTTGCTGAATGGATTGTATGACAACCTATCCTTAGTCCAGTTGAATTACCAGGCCTGCCTTTGTATACTGAAAAAGAAAGTAACCAAAGACTTAGGAAAATTAGCAGGTTAGAATGGCTTTATTGGGATAGACCCATATATCCACAAATGTAGGACCTTGAGAACACATCTTGTACCACAACAATGAGAAACATTTTTTTGAAGGGAGCCCCAGTGTTTATGAAGACACCTGTGATTGCTGTTTTATTTAAGCCAGGTTTGACAGTGGGAACTGCCCGAATTGAATTAAGAAAGAAACTAACTACAATGGGCTGATTGGGCCTTGCCATGATAAGGGCTAGTGAAAACAATTAACTGACCCAAGGGGAGTATGGTTACCATAATGAGCAGTAGAGTCTAAGTAGTGCTAAGAATAACCTGATTGGTATAGACCTATGCCATTGACTAGGAGTGAAAAGGTGGAAAATCTACTATATATTTACTTGATCTCTACACGTGGAAGCATTCTAGGTCAGGTGAGTGGCAGTATAACACAAATACAGAAAAGAGAGCCTTATGACTCTTCAGTCAATTCCCTGACTTCAGTCAGATTACACTCACAACTCCTTGAATGAATGGGAGGCCTAGTTCCTTTGAGAAAGGCCCCTCCAGCACACCACCAAAGGTTTATACTGTTTTCTTTCTCCCAGCCATCCCTCAAAGGATCTGATATAATTTCAATAGTTACTGCGTATTGAGGAATAGGAAATAATCAGACTCTTCAGGTATTTCTGGACATTCGCTCTGGATTAATACTAATTCCAGGAACCCAACATTTTGAGGCCTTCTAGTCAGAGTGGGTACATGAAAGTCAAGTTACTAATATCGACTTAGCTCAGATTCATTTCCCAGTGTGTTCATTGGGTCCTCAAATCAATACTGTGGTAATTTTCCCAGTTCCAGAATGCATAATAGGAATAGACATACTCAGCAACTGGAAGCACCTCCATATTGGATTGCTGACATATGGAATAAGACCTATTATTTTAGGAAAAGTCAGCTGGAAGGCATTAGAACTACCTCTGCATAGGCAAATAGTAAACTGAAAGCAATACCACGATCCTGGGGGGATTTCAAAATTAGTGCCACCATCAAGGAGATAAAAGATTCAGGGATGATAATTTCTACCACATAGCCATTTAACCTATCTACCTGGCATGTGTAAAACTTAGATATATCTTGGAGAATGACAGTAGATTATCATAAGCTTAAACGGGTGTTTATTTCAATTGCAGTTGCTATCCCTTGGGGGTTTTATTGCTTGAGCAAATTCTTGCTTCTTCTGGTACTAGGCATACAATTATTGATTTGGCCAATGCCTTTTACCCAATTGTGATTTTGAAGGACAACCAGAAGCAATTTGCCTTCAGAGACAGTGGCAGTAATACACTTTTGCTGTCCTCACTCAGGGTTATATCAATTGTCACCTGTCTAACACAATGCCATAATTCAGCCAACAGGAGATGTTATCATCTTTCCTGTACACAAAATGCCACACTGGTTCATTGCATTATGCTGATTGGCCCCAGAAAGAAGCAATAACAATGACTCTAAATTTACTAGTACAACATCTTCATGTATTAAGGTAGGGAATTAACCTGACAAAAATTGAAGTACCTTCCACCTCAGTAAAAATTCTAGAGATCCCGTAGTTTGAAGCATGACAAGAGAATCCAGCTAAAGCAAATCATAATTTATTACATTTTGTCATTTGCAAAACTAAAAAAGGTGGCCCAATGCCTGGCAAACCTCTTTGGATTTATGAGGCAACATATCCTTCATGTGGATGTGCTACTCCAGTCTATTTTTCAAGTGACTAAAAAAAAGTTGCTAGCTTTGACAAGGACTAGAACAAAAAAAGGACTCTGTAACAGGCTCAGGCTTCCATGCAAACAGCTCTGCTACTTGGACAATATGATCTATTTGATCCAATGGTGCTTGAATTGTCAATGGCAGATAGGGATGCAATTTGAAGTCTTTGGCATGCTCTTGTTGGTGAGTCACAGCACATTCTCTGAGCATTTTGGAAAGAAGCTCTGTCATCCACTATAGACAATAACTCTTCTTTTGAGAAACTGCTTTTGACCTGCTATTGGGTCTTATTGAGACATAGGCACCAAGTCACAATGTGGTCTGAGTTGCCCATCATGAACTGACCCACAGCATCATAATTTGGATGTTAACAGCAGCACTCTATCATTAAATGTAAAGGGTGTAAACATGCGGGACCTAACCCCCCAATGGAAAAAGGCTCCAATGGGTGGAGCTTTCATAGTTTTCCTGCTAGGAGAGCATCGCACAATTCACTCTGAGTGAGTGCACTTCGTGGGGTCTCCTGGGAAGGTTCCCTCTAGTCGCAGTGAATTTTTTCATGAAAGCACTGGAACCTTGTTTTTGTGACAGCATGTGGCTGTGAAATTTTGTTTCCTGAACAGGAAAAATACCGCAGGAACAGTTGTGCTGTTGAAAACAGCTTACAAGGACAGCGCTATGGGACAAACTCAAGTGTACAAGTGAGTGGTTTTCTCATTTCAAGAAAGGTGAAATGTCAATTGATGACAACCCTCATTCTGGAAGTCCGTCAACTTCCGGAAAGGAGGAAATGTCAATAAAATGCTTACACTTGTGGTAGAAGACCAAGTACGGACCATTGAAGGGATGAGGACGTTATCGGGACTCTCTTGGAGCTTGGTTCAGTTAATTTTAATGGAAGATCTGGGAATGAGAAGAGTGGCTGTGAAATTTGTGCTTTGGGTTCTCACTGACCAGGAAAAAGAGTGCGAGTGGAAACATGCTATGCTTTAGAACAGCTCTGAAGAAATCAAGACATTTTTCCAAGGTCATTACTGGTAATGAGACATGGTGCTATTCTTAGGACCTTGAAAGTAAACATTAATCAAGCCAGTGGAAGACTCCATTGTCATCTCATCCCCCAAAAGTTCAAGTGAAATCAAAGATCAAGATGATACTCCTTTTTTTTTTTTAATGTAAGGGGGATAGTGCTTTTGGCATTTGTTCCACCAGGTCAGACTTTTAATCAAGCTTTCTGTTAGAAGTTCTGAAAAGATTGCATAACAATGTGACAAAAAAGGTCTGATTTGTGGCAGACGGGGTTTGCCACCTGCTCACGCAGCCATTTCAGTGCTCCAGGATTTGGTAAAAGCAGCATGCCTCTCTTTTCCCATGCACCTTACTCACCTGACCTCACTCCTTGTGACTTCTTTTTGTTTCCATGAATGGAGAGAGACATGAAAGGACAGCGATTTGATGACATAGAAGAATTGAAGAAAAAAGAGTAAGGTCCTGTCAGTCATTCAAACAGATGAGTTTGAAAAATGTTTCCAAGAATAGAATCACGTATTTGACAAATACATTAAGTGTAATGGAGAGTACTTTGAAAGTGATAAGGTTGTTTTGAGGGAAAAAAAGAGTTAAATACAATTTTTTGAAGAAAAATCTCTTTTGGGGGGTACCCCCTCATATAAGATCAAGTTCTAGCAGGGCCTGAAGGTAGCTAGTAAGCTACAAGGAGTGGCCCAAATACCTCTGGTTTCCACTTCTGTTAGAGTACTACCTATCTTGCAGTCTGCACCTGTGGCATCATGGAGTGTACATCAATTTGACTGAGGAACAAAAAACTAATGCTTGCTTTACAAATGATTCTGCACAATATGCAGGTACCACTCAAAATTGGACAGCACCAGTACCACAGACCCTCTCTGGAAACACCATAAAGGATAGCAGTGAAGAGAAATTTTACCAAGGGGAAGAACTTTGAACACTGTATTTGGTTGTTCATTTTGTTTGGAAAGACATCTGATCAAATATGAGACTTCAGGGATTTTGGACAAGGGTTTGCTTAAGTTGTCAGGGACTTGGAAGGAGTGTGATTGGAAAATTGGTAACAATGATGTGTGTGGGAATATGTATATGGATAGAGCTCTCTGAATGGGCCAAAGAAGTGAGAGTTATTTGTGTTTCATGTGAATGCTCACTAAAGTGTTACCTCTCCAGGGGAGGATTTTAATGGATAGGCTGGATTTAATAGATATAATGATGTGTTCTGTGGAAATCAGTAATTCTCTTTCCTCACCCACTCCTGTCATTGGTCAATGGGCTCATGAACAAAGTGGCCGCAGTGGCAGGAATGAATGTAATATGTGGGCTCCATGACATGAATTTCCGCTCACCAAGACCAACTTTGTTACCATTACTGCGGAGTATAGTCGAGACCAACACTGAGTGAAAGATACAGGACCATTCCTTTGGGAGATCAACCAGCATTGTGGTGGTAGGTTGGTTACATAGGGTTATTTTCATCCTGGATGGGGCAGTGTTTCATTCTTATTGAAATAGACACTTACTCTGGTTATGGAGTTGCCTTCCCTACTCGCAGTGTTTCTGTCAAAACTAGCATTTGTGGACATACAGAGTGTTTAATCACCAGCATGGTATCCCACACAGCAAAGGACTGTGATCAAGGGACTCATTTAACAGCAAATTAAGTGTGGTACTAGGTTCGTGTCCATGGAACCCATTGTTCTTACCCTGTTTGCCATCATCCAGAAGCAACTGGCTTGATGAGATGATAGAATGGACTTCTAAAGACACAATTATGGTGCCAGATAGGTTCCAATACCCTTCAGGGCTGGGACAATGTTCTCCATGAGGCTGTATATGCTCAAACCAGCAACCAATATATGATGCTGTTTCTCTAATAGCCAGGATTCCCAGGTCCAGGAATATAGCAATGGAAACAAGAATAGCAACACCCAGTATTAGTTTTAGAGACCTACTAACATTTCTTATTATTATTGTGACAATTGACAGCTCTTCATATTTGGAGCTCCTCAAATTGAATAATACTCCCACCTAGAGTGCCAGTTAACTTCCACTGAACTGAAAGTTAAGAAGGCCTCCCACAGCAGGGTGGAGGGAAGGAGAGGGAGAAAGGGGGAACTGATTAGAAGGATTTACAGATAACCTCCTCCCTGGGGACGGACAGCAGAGAAGTGGGTGGAGGGAGAAGTTGGATGGTGTAAGATATGACAAAATAATAATAATTTATAAAATATCAAGCATTCATGGGGAAAATGAAGAGCTGATACCAAGGATTCAAGTAGAAAGCAAATGTTATGAGAATGATGATGGCAACATATGTACAAATGTACTTGACACAATGGATGGATGTATGGATTGTGATAAGAGTTGTATGAGCCCACAATAAAATGATTTTTTAAAAATAATTATAAATCACCTAGGCAGAAACTTGACAGTTAAAACCATAAGCTCATCGACAAATTGTCTGAGAGGTGCCGGCACATCATGGGAAACACATTTCTTTTAAAAAATAAAATCGGTATTATATCTCATGTCCAGATTAATACATTTCCTTCTGTTTTCTTTATAATCAGACATATTTTAATATTAAAGAGTCATCATTGAGGGGAAAAATGGCCTCCTGTCTATTTTGGGCTCCCCATGCATCTGAACAAACAGGAAAAGAAGCACGTTACTATACTGAGTATTGCGATTGATTCTGACCACCAAGGTGAAGTTGGTTTGGGAACACATAATGGAGGTAAAAAAGAGTATGTCTAGAGTCCAGGAGGTGGCTTATATCATCTATTTGTACTACTATGTCCTATGATTAAAGTCAATGGTAAACTACAGCAACCCAATTGACAACTAATGATCTAGACTCTTTAGGAAGGAAAGATGTGTGCCCTTTCTAAGGAAAGAACCAAAACAAGCTGAGATATATGCTGAGGTCAAAGGGATTATGGAATGGGTAGTGGAAGAAAGTAGTTATAAATACCAACTATAGACTTGTGACCAGTTATAAAAAGAGAACTGAAGTTGTTATGAAAATTAGCATTTTGTATATATCCATCAAACATTTTGCTGTGTTTACTTAAATGTGGTTAGTGAATTTTTGGTCATATTGGTGTTAGTTATGGAGTTGCCTTCCCTGCTAGGAAGTATGACTTCATATTTCTTTGATGGGAGATTTAAAGAAATAAGTAGAGGTAGCAAGTCAACAAGGGTGAACTGTTATTGGTAGGTTTTATGTCAACTTGGCTTGACAAAATTTTAGTGGATTAGCAGTTGAGGTCTCCCTTATTATGTGATCTAACATAATATGTAATCGATTCCATGATGGGATCTGCCATGAGCCAAGGAGCTACTCAGGTTACAAACCTGATGATATCTTCTTGATGGAGAGGTCTTCTTGGTATTTAAATAGACACTATCGAGAGTCTCTCTTTTGGTTGCTGGTTCATATCTTGCATCTGGCTCCTCAAACCCCCAAACCCTGGAGCAGTTAGTAGTCTTCCATATTGCCAATTGACCTTGGATTCATTCAACTCTGTAGTAAAGTACCTGATTTGATTTTTTGTATTCATCTGCCTGCCTCAGGCTCTATTAGCCTATGGTCCTACTGCTTCCTGGTTTATCTTTCCACTTCATTTTTTTTTGGGTCTAGCAGCTGCAGAAGTCAGGAAAGCATTTTAAGCTTAATATCTGACCTATGAACTCTTGAACTAGTTTGGACTTAACCATTTTTTGGCTGTATCAATGCACTCAGGCAAAGGACCATGCATGCAGTTTGGTTCTGTTGTGTATAGGATTGCTATGGGTCAGAACTGAATTGATAGGACCTAACAACATCATTTTAGAAATAAAACACACACACACACACAAAACAATATGTGAGCTATACATCATGGCTTGCTCCTCTAGAGAACCCAGCCTAACAAATTGGCACCAAAGATATTGAACAAGGATAAGCCCACTCAAAGAGCTACTCTTTCCATCTTTTAAGTAAGATCAAAGCCAATGAAAATGATTTTTTATGGAATGAATCATAACTGAGGTTGTATCTTGAGCTTATCAATTCAATTCATAGAACAAGGTACAATTGAAAAAAAGATTTTCAGGGTTATCTGCTAGGTTAATTAAATTCAAGACAGTGGTCAGCATTTCTTCCTTCAATATTATTAGTTCTTGATCATATGCTGCCTATGAAATGGGTGAACATCAGCCAATATTTCTGGTGACTCTGTGTATGCTTACCAGCTTCTTTGGATACTCCCTATATTACCCAATATTTTGTCCATCTAATTCTATTATATTGTAACTCAATGCTTATATTTTTTCATCATTTCTTTGAGAAATGTTAAGCAAAATTTTTCACTTTGATTCTTTAACTACACACTTTTGCATACTTCATTATAATACTTTATATTGTCTTTTAGGGATGTCCTTTGAAATATTCTGTTCAGCATTTTAATTCATAATTTCTTCCATTTACTTTAGCTACTCTTGTGTGTCAAGCAAATTTCTGAGTCTCGCATGACACCCATTTTGGCCATGTTTTCCTATCATTTCAATGTCCTTTTGATTTCTCCATGTAGGATGTTCGGGAAGCTCCTTTGGTCTTCAGTCATTAATCTTTAATATGTCAAATCTGTTCTTGAGATAGACTCTGAGTCAAGACAGGATACAGTCAACGTTGTATTTTGACTCTTACAGACTTGTTTTGCTGTTCTTTAGTTTCATCTTAAATTTCAGATTAGCCTCTACTTTTGTTTTGGCTGATGATTTAATTTCTCCATTATCTCTTTCCACAGATGTAATAAAGCCTGTATATATTCCATCCAATTAAGTCCACATGTGTAGTTGCTCTCCATGTTAATGAAAATAGGTATTTGCAATAAACAAGTATTAGTCTTTCCAAATTCTGACATGTAACTTTCCAGCATTATTTCTATAAGCAAGACTATGTTTTCCAACTACCAATTCTTCCTCTTTGTTTCCAAGTTTTGAATTCCAATCCTGGGATTATCAATATATCTTGATTGCATGCTTGATCAGTTTTACACAAAAGAAGTTGGTAGAATTCTTCAACTTTATCATTGTATTTAGTGATTGATGCTGTGCTAGTCTGGGTAAACTAGGGAAACAAATCCACAGAAACTCATATGTATAAGGTAGAGTTTTATATAAAGGATAACTGTACATTAAGAACATATCCCAACCCAGTGTTATCAAAGCCCATAAGTCCAACATTAACTCATATGTCTGACACTGATCTACAAAGTCCTCCTCAATCTCATAAAACATGCAATGATGCTGACTGTAGGAGAAAAACTGAATTAGTGAGCATGTAAGTATCTCAGCACTGGCAGGGGTCTCCATGCGGCTGCTCCAGCACCCAGGCTGCATCAGGGTAGGTCCATGTGGCTTCTCCTCAGGGATGTCCTGCAGGAAGTTAGCCTTGCAAGCTGAAGCAGGGAACTGGCTAGGGAAGCTGAACCCTGGTCTGACCATTAGAAAGCAAGAGACCTGAGAACCAGAAAGGTGAGAATCATGGGGCCATATATCTTAGTTAGTCCCGCATGTGTTTGTCAGCCAGGTTGGCACAATAAACCCTAAGGATCTCAGATGTTTAAGTTATAAGAATTATTATATTAATTGGTCTTCTTTGTAGTCCTGTGGATAGTATCCTAACATAGACAGCTTTGTATTTCATATAATTGTCTGATTCAAAATGGCTAATGCTAGTCCAGTTAAACTCACAAGTGCTTAAGGGTTCAATTTTATTTTTGACAACTTCCAATTTTCCTAGACTCATACTTTATACATTCTATGTTTCCATTATTAATGGATGATAGCAGCTTTTTCTTTTGTTGAATGTTGCCTGGAGTAGTTAGATTTTATATCAACTTGATGATACCTCTGAGGAGGTAGGGGTAGAATCCAGCCTGTCAATCAAGTTGTAGCCTGATGATGCCTCTTTGAGTATATGGCTCTTTAATAAAGGAGAACCTGGGAAGTTTTCTCCCCCTCTATGCCCCTTTGCCTTCCTGGGATTCTTGCTGAGATGCTGTGTCTGCATCCAGGGATAGCCCCATGTGACTAACCTGAAAGCTGTTGGAGTACTGCTATGTTTCCACTGATGTTGGCCTGGGATCTCCTGCACTTGACTTCACCCTTCAGTGCCATTAGCCTGCAGCTTTATGAGTCTAAAGAGGGGCCTGGCTAGCATTGGAGTGATGGACTTGAGGTGGACTGGGCTGGTCTTCTCGATGTCAAAATTTCTTCTTGATATAAAGTTCTTTCTTGTACATACATGAGTGTAACTAATTTGTTTCTCTAGACACAAATATAACAGTATAACACATTTGGTACCAGATGAGTGAGGTACTAGAAAAACAAATCATGAAAGTAGAAACTGGAGGCTTGTGTGACCTCTGCCTTATGGTTCATCTTCTGTCATTCTATCAGACAATGTTCCACTGCTGTTCTTAAGGTTTTCAGCGGTGGGTTTTTCAGAAGTGGTCCTTGTTTCTCCTAGTCTGTTTTAATTTGGAAGCTCTGTTCATTATGTATGACCCTGTTGGTATTTGAAATATTGCTGGCATGGCTTTCAGCATCATGGCAGCACACAAGCCACCACAATACAACAAACTGATGATGAATAATATGTAAATAGTGGAACATAGAAGCAACCCTGCGGCATAGTAGATTATGCTTCATGCTGACGTGTGGCTTTCACTTCCTGTAAAGAGTTACAGTCTCTGAAACATGCATGGGCAGTTCCATCCTGCTTTATAGGTTCTTTATGAGTCATAATTGGCTTGATGGCAGAGAGAACATACAGTGAGCAAGTTATTAATACAAACTTCTTAGACATAACTGAATGCCTTGAGATGGGTTACTGGAAGCGGGCACTCAAGCCTATCATCTCAGGGGACACAGGACAATTTGTGAACATGGTTCGCAAAGACCATGAGATTAGCAGCTGGGGTCTTAGAAGTGTGTGAGTGGTCACCTAAAGGGCAGTTATTGGAAGGAAACAATTAGTCCTGAGAAACAATGGGTCCTACGAGCTCCAACGCCAATGACCCTGAGATCAGGACTTGTCTGACTACCATGGCTTAAAATTCTGAAAAAAGATCATAATAGTAGGTTCTGAATTAAGTGGGTGGAAAAGGTAGAACAAAAGTCAAAATAATAAAAAAGGCAGGTTTACTAGTCTTGACAGGGACTGATTGGCCCATTAAGATGATGACCCTGAAAAAAATCTTTCAAGCCTTGAAGTTGAGCCAGGAGTTCAGTTCACAGCACTGTTCACAGCAGCAAAGACATGGAAACAATTTAAGTGCTCATCAATATTTGAATGGATAAACAAGCCATGGTAATAAAATAAGGTACTTTGCAACACCAAAGAATACAATTAAATCTGCAAAACACCTCATCACATGAGTGAACCTGGAGGACATTATGCTGAGTGAAATTCATCATTCACAAAATGACAAGTGGTATATGACACAACTATTATAGGCAGTCCAGAAGAAGGCTAACAGACAAAAGAGCATTCTTTGAAGGTCACCAGGTATGGGAGAGGAAGTGAGGGTAAATCAATAACTGGAAGGTAGACATATGTTAACTTGGGAGGAGGTAAAGGCTATATGGGAAAGGGGGGGTAGCACAAAACTATCAAGATAAAGACACTGGGAGAACACAAGGGTTAAAGACAACAAAAGTAAATACTATTATATACACAATCTTGAAATCAAAGTAATAAAAATAATAGCATTCCAAGAGTGGTTACACAGATTGACACTCGAGCTGAACAGAGGTGGGAAGATGAACGACACTACACCCACAGATATATACATAGGTTTGGCAGAGACTATTTCTACATATGTATTTATTTGTGCTGACAATACACCCATGAACATAATAGAACATACAAGGGCAAAGTATGAAAACTTCTTACCTATACCCAAACATACCATGAGGTGCGGGAGCTGGGGGCTACAGATCATGGTCTTGGAGGGTACCAATGTTCATTGGCATAACATAGTTCACAAAGGAAATATTCCACATTCTACTTGCTGAATAGGTTCAGGGTTCTCGAAAGCTTGCAAGTAGACTTTTGGTGTCTCTAAGTGAAACTTTTGGTTTCTCCATGTCTGAAGTGAAGAAAATTAAAGACAGAAGGAAATAATTCATCCAAACAGCTACCATACCCAGGGAACAAAGAGCTAACACGTCAGGGGAACTCAGCCACCCTAAGACCAGAAGCACTATGTTGCCTTGCTAACTCTGCTAACCAATCTGAAAGGGATCACCTTAGAAAGTCCTGTATAAAATGGCTAAAAGTTGGCCAACATACTCACCCACAGACCTGGCCTCACAGTCTCTCTGCTGCAGAGAAAACAGACCTGGGAACCTCCATGTCCCTCTCCACAGCCCTGCATCTCTAGCCTCATGTGCTCAATAGAGGTGATTGGCTGGGGAAGGGTGGGTTGCCTGTGGTAGGCCAGAGAGTCAGGAGGGAGGGAGTGATGAGATTCTTTGTCTGAGAAAGGCATGAGCCTGCAAGCCTGGGAGAAGCATGTCATTTTACTGGAAATGCAATCTTCCCTAACAAGTGCGGAGTTATACATGACATGTTGAAAAGTGTATCTCTTTGAGAAGCTGCTCTGTATCTCAGAGGCATTGTCAGTACAGAGCCATGTAATGTGGCAGTTGCCATGGCAATGCCTTGTTTTCCACAGACAGGAAAATCAGAGTGGCTAACTCGATCAAGAAGTTCCAAATAATATCTTCCAACCGGGCTGCAATGTGACACGGGCTTTGATGGGCCCGGGGTAGCACGCAGGGTTCCAAGGACCCCCTCTATGTGCTTCATGGAACAGAACCAAGCTCGCATTGGGTTCCCGCTCCCCATTTACGAGAGGCTCAGACATCACAGGGCTTGGCTCAGGCCATCTAGAAGAACAGTGATATGGGCAGCGACTATGACCCCACCTCCAAGGGCAGGCGATGCTTAAGTTAGGTAATAGTGACCCCTCCTGCTCATTCATACGTACTCCCTTTAGGTCACCTTTTCTACTTTTCCTAGTTGTCCTGAGGACAGGTATTTTCTCTGAGGTCCAGGAAGCACAAGATGAATTAGGAAAACAATGTTCCCCACACAATGTAGCCTCCCACACGCACAGCCTATTCACTCAGTGCACGCTTCCTAAGGACTCAGAGGGGACTACACAGAGCAAGTAATTGCAAGCATCCCATAGGGACCCCAAGCACAGGGGTCATGGCTCATTCACTCCCGTTCTGAATAGTGTCTTGCCAAGGGGTAAATATACATGATGAGGATGTACATGATGAACTTGACACTCTGAGCTCAACCACCATACCCTGCAGCCAAAGATTTGCCTTCCATCCCGCAGTGTTCTATCCCTTAGTGCAGTGCTCTGTGATTAGTATGATTGGAGGCAGGATACTCCTAGGGAACCAAATGTAAAGTTCAAGAAATAGAGCACCCTTACCTCCAGGACTCCTGAATCAGGACAGATTGGCCCAGTGGTCCTCCCCTTCTTCCAGCTTCCACTGTGTCAATTGGCACTCAGGGCTCCCTAAGGAATCTGTTGATTGTGTGTTTCTTCTTTCTCCTTCCTCCCAGGAGATGACTTACTGCTGAGAAGGAGCAAGAACAAGAACAGCATCCATCCTGCTCCTCAATCTCCAAAGATAAGTTAGCATGGGGGTTGGGTAGTTAGGGAGAAGGGAGAGGCACATACCCGCCCTCAACTTCCCAGAGGAAAAATGTTTTATAACTGTCAGAGATGTAATGAGGCTGTCAAAAGTACAGGAAATCAGCTACACAGATGACAAAAACATATGTCAGGGGCCTTTTGGTTTCACGACAGTGTGAATATCACAATTTTCCCATCAGCTAGAAAGTAGAAACAGGAAAACCAGAAGCACTTTGTCATCCCTCAGCTGGCAATGGTGTTACCCACCGCTTTGTGCGGAGACCTCCAGAGACAGATGCAGGTGTTGCCTCCACCCCATATCCATCCAGGCCCTCACCCCCAAGGCTGGAGAAGGCAGAGCTGCATGCCTTCCTGCTGCGCTGCCAGCTTCCTTCCGAAAACCTCTACTCCGCTTGTGAGTATCCTCCAGTGGCAGGAGGCAGTGAGGAGGTCACAGGTGGGTCTTAAACCTAGTTCTTCTTCCTTTCCTCTTTCCAACCCCTAGGACAACCAACGTGTGTGCTCCTTGGCAGTGGAGAGGTAGACAGGTGAGGCAGAGGGACATGAGTAGGGCTATTGTGCCCACGCTTCTGTCTACGTCTCAGCCACCATGTGCACGGGCGCTCCTACGGTCAGCCAGCTTAGAGAACGTTCTACAGTTGTAATCAGGGCTCTAGTGGGGCCGACTTATTGCCGGCTCAAACCAGGACTAGGAGACAGAGTTGGCTTCTTGAGCAGCACATGGTCAGAACAAAAACATTTTGCTGTTAGTTGTTGTTGACTTGGCTCCAACTCAAGATAAGTCCATGAACAGTCCATACGCCATGTTTAAGATTTTGTGATGCTCAGATTCATGATGATGGCCAGTGTATTTTTAGTGCCTTCTGACTTTGTGGGCTCATCCTCCAGCACAATAGTTCACACTATTTTTGTGATCATAGGGTTGCATGGGCTGATTTTTGGAACTAGACTACCAGGCCATTCTCACTAGACTGGCTTCATCTGGAAGGGCCCCTGAAACCGGTTCTACTCTAGATGCTGTTGCTGGTATTTGAAATATGCCTGGTGTAGTTTCGAATATTAAAGCAACATTTTCGACACAACAGTTTGACAAAGTGACAGGAAGTAGTAGTGAGGCACCTGAGAAGATTGGGAAATGCTGAGGTGCATTTTCTGTCAGAGAGACATGGGTTTGAATCCCAGGCCTGAATCTGAGTGTCCTTAACCAAGGTACTCGACATCTCTGAGTCCAGAGAGCCTCATGAAATTATAAACATGTGCCGAGAGTCCCTGAGTAGTATAAGCTTTGAACATGCTTGGATGTTAACTGAAAGGATAGAGATTCAAATCCCCTGAGAACCACCTCATCACAAAGGTTTGGGTGATGTAGTCACTTCTGAAATACATTAGGTTACCTTCAGAAGGAATTGACTAGATGACAACTGGTTATGGTGTGCATTCAGATTTCCAGAAAGTGCTTGCTCCAACGCCTAAGCTGTCCAACAGCAATGGGCAAGGGCATACACCTTTGCATGGAATGATGCAATTTAAAAATCATATTACATCTAAAACTCAGCTGAGCATTTGTACTCCCATCTTCAAAATGAAAAGCATGACACCATCACACTCTGAAGACAGACAAACCCCCACCTTCTTCAGTCTTTCAAGTTCTGACTGCTGGTGTTAGTCTGGGTCTTCTGAGAAGATGTATGATGAATTTATGAGGAAAATGCTGATGGAAGAGGACATGGGAAGGGAGCTAGGGGAGGTTGGGAAAGGCTGAGAGCCATCAGACTACAATGTCTGATCTGATCACAGTGAAAGAGAAATGGAAGAAGGGTCATGGCATCTAAAGAAGTTCTGGCAAAGCCATCAGCAATACTCAGACCAAAGTTCAAGGTCAACGTTGACCTCCTATCTGGGAAAGGGACCTATTTAGTATCTTGGCTGTACTGGAAACAAGCCCAGTCCTGGATTCAGAACCCAGTTGCTGGAGTCCTGGGCTGAGTGTGAATGGTTCTCAAGGCATATCTCAGTGCCACACCATCTCTTCATCCCAGTGTCTTTCTTCTTCACTTAACTTTCTTGGACATTCTTTGACAGGCTCAGGCCAGGTCATCTAGTAAGTCTTTGAGAAGAAACCCTTTATTCTAGGCCAGTGGTTCACAACATGTGGGTGGTGACCCCTTTGGGGATTGAACGATCCTTTCACAGGGGTGGCCTGATTCATAACAGTAGCAAAATTACAGTTATGAAGTAGCATTGAAAATAATGGTATGGTCGGGGTCTCCACCACTGGAGGAACTGTATGAAATGGCCGTGGCTTTAGAAAGGTTGAGAACCACTGCTCTAGGCAGCATCCCACCCACCCCCCTGCTGCCGTCCTTTTCCAGCTTTCAATACTCTTGCTTTATGCTGGCACTTCTTGGAGAAACCTGGTTTTGTTTGTTATACTTGGTGTCCTATTCACAGTTATGCACCTGTCTCTCCCATGCCTGGCACTGTGCCAAAGCTCAAGTGTGTTGCTGAGTACTGAGGACATAAACAATTAAGGCCTGTTGATGGTATTTGAATTTGGAGTGCTGGTTCCAGATCCCCTCACCTGTCCCATTCAGAAGCCCTTGTAAGGAAGAGATGCAAATAATTAGTAATGGAATAGCACATATAATGACCAATCAGGTGGCAATAAACACTGGTTATCAGCCAAGCCTGATCCCAAATCCAGGATGGTGGATTCTCTCAGTCATGTATCTGGAGATAGACAGTACTTTGAGCCATTTGGGATCTGGTTCAAGAAGCATCTAGGAAACAGATGTCCCATGGAGGAGTTGAGAGGTACTTAAAATCTTCCTCAAGAGGAACATTTGCATTTACTTGCTCTAGAGCTCCTATTGTGCAACTGATTCGGTTACCAGTCGTTCAGCTGAGGCGTTGATTCCCTTCATTATTTTTATGGTCAGACCCGCTCCTGGTCCTGGGATAGCCAGAGCTCTGTCAAGCTCACCACTCTTGGTTGTATGGAGTTTCTCTGTTGACCCCAGGGTGCTGTGTAGTCTTTATCCTTCTTTATGTGTGTTATAATGCATTGATGGTTCAGTAGTAAAATTCACCTCATGAAATTCCCACCCATCTGTCAATGAAATGTATTGCTATGGTGTTGAACAAGTTACAGTGGCATTTCTAAGCTAAGGCAGACTAGGAGTAAAGGTATGGCAATCCACTTTTGGCACTCAGCCAACATGAAGATGGTGCAGGATGGGTCGGTGCATCTGGGCCTGATTTGCTAGTGTTAATACAAGGCATGGCATTATAAAAAGGTCAACAAGTACTGATTCTATTTCCCACCAACTATAAAGAAGATGAAACTAAGACCCAAGGAGAGAAGGAATGTTTACTTTTGATTCCGGGAATGAAGATGTTTGGGCTCTCATTCCAGGTGCCCATTGAGCCCTTAGCTTTGATCCTCCAAGGCCACCCCCACCTCCCATCCAATGCACTGTCAATTCCTAAGTGCCATCCAGACCTGCACCTCACCCCCCACCAAGATATCCACTACACCCCCCCCCAGTGGTCCCCACTGACAGCCTCTATTTTGAGTGAGCTTGTCTCTCTGGCAGCTCTCTCCACCTTCTCCTGTTCCCCTATCAGGGAAGGCATCAGTCCAGGGTAAGATGTTCAGCTAATAAATATGTATGCAGGCTTTTTATTACTTAATAGTTGTAAGGTTAATCGTCATGGTGAACGCCTATATTTAATGTGTCAATGGAGCTGCAAAATGCCAAACTGAATAGCCGTAGCACACATTAGTTATACTTGTGAATCTACAAATAGGAACCTTGTCAGAAAAGTATTCAAACCAAGATCAGTATTGATTTTGGTCCTTGGGAAAGGCACTGGCCTGTGACAGTTTAAAATGATAAATGTCTAGAGAATGATTTGCCCGAATTGATAAAAAGAAGCAGCTATAAAGCTGACAGTCTTGGAGGTGTCACCACTGAGTGAGGGCAGCACATCTAATATTGTTAGGGGCTCAAAGCTAATCTCCTCTTTGATAGAGAGAGGATCCAATTCTGACCCTACCCTAATACTCTGGTTTGTATTACACAGGAGGGGGCTCTTTAAGTATGCTCAGTTTGCTCTTTGGCACATACTAGCCCCACCAAATTCTTCCCAAGATAGTCTTGTGTGTCCCAAAGGGAGCATTCTATAGGTAAGCGCCCTGAGCATCTTATTTTGTTATACTGCCTCTGCTTATCAACCTCCTGTGACTCAGAAAGCAAGATTGCGACACAATTGTGCCACCCTTTTCCAACACATCACTATAAACTCCGCCTCAAAAAACCTGAGCCAACAAGACTGATGGGGCGCAGCTCTTATGAACTCCATTCCGAGGCTTTTTCTCTCCTGCAGTTCACTGCCATTTACGTTCATGGTCTGAGTGCAATACTCAGGTTAACTCGTTCACTTCAAGTAGCTGTTTCATGGTGAGCACTGGCCAGTTATTTTAGAACTAGAACACCAACTTCCTCTTCCCATTCTGCCATTGACTGGAAGATCCACTGAAATTTGTCTTCCAGGGTGACCTTGCTGGTATTTAAAATACCAGTGACGTAATTCCCACCACTACAGTACAACAAACTAAAAGACAGGGGGAAAAAAGCAAAAGTCCTCAAAGCTGTACCAATTAGCAACATCATGACACATAAAATATTTAATGATTTCATTTTACATAGGGCATGATCAATATCCATGGAGGCAGCAATTAAAAATTTAGTGATCTATTTCATTGGACAACTCTACGGCAAAAACCTCTTTAAAGTATTTAAAGCAAAGATATCACTTTGATAAGAGGTATGCTTGGCCTATAGGATTTTCAATTGCCTTGTATTCATATGAAAGCAAGAGAATGAGTAAGAGAGACCAAGCAAAAATGGAAGCATTTTAATTATGGTGTGGTGCAGACAGAACCTGGGAGTACTGCATGGTTTAAAATCAAGAAAGGTGTGGGACGTGGTTGAATTCTCTCACCATACTTATTTAATCTGTATGCTGGATTATATGAAGAAGAATGTGGTATCAGGATTGGAGGAAGGCTTATCAACAATCTGCAATATGAAGATGACACAGCCTTGCTTCCTGAAATCAAGGAGGACTAGAAGCATTTGCTGATGAAGATGAAGGATTTCACCTTCAGGATGGATTGCAACTTGATATAAAGACCAAAATCCTTACAACTGGACCAATGAGAAGCATCATAATAAATGGAGAAAAAGTTGAAATTGTCAAGAATTTTGTCTCACTTGGATCCCTAATCAATAGTCACAAAACCAGCAGTAGAGAGATGAAAAGATTAGTTGTATTAGGTAAAATCTGCTACATAAGACCTCTTTAGAATATTGAAAAGCAAGGATGGTACTTTGAGTACTAATTTTCATCTGACTCAAACCATGGTATTTTTAATTGCCTCATATGCATGAAAGTTCGGCATTGAAAAGAGAAGGCCAAAGAAGAATCTGTCTTTGCTTTGTGATGCTGAAGAAGAATATTGGAAGTACCATGAAAGACAAACCAATGTATTTTGGAAGAATTAAGTCCAGAGTTCTTTTTTAGAGGCAAGGATGGAAAAACTTCATTTTACACACTTTGGATATGTTGTCAGGAGAGGCAAGCCTTTGGAGAAGGACATCTGTCTAGTAAAATAGACAGGCAGGGAAAAGAGAAAGATCCTCGGGAAGATGGACTGACACCATGGCTGCGACAATGCGCTCAAGCATAGGAACAATTGCGGAGACAGCACATCCGGTTGTGAGTAGGGCCATTGTAGGTCAGAATTGGCTGGATGGCACCAAATAGCAACAACAATTATGGTGTTGGTAAAGGATATTGAATATACCTATAACTGCCAGATGAACTAACAAATGTGTCTTTGAATAAGTCCATTCAAAACAATCCTTATAAGCAAGAACGACCATATTGTCAGGAAGGACCGGACCCTGAAGAAGAACAAAACTTGGGAGAGAGCCAGCACAAATGAGGGCGACCCGTAATGAGATGGATTGAAACAGATGGGCTCAACCATCGCAATGGATGTGAGGAAAGCCAAGAATGTACAGCATGTCACTCTGTTGTACATAGGGAGACAAGTCCAAACTGACTCAACGCTACCTGTCATGGATTGAACTGTGTTCCCCCCAAATATGTGTCAATTTGACTGGGTGGTGACTCACTTGTTTGGTGATTATGCAATAATACAATGTGGCGATTATGTAATGATTCCAATGATAAGATCTGGTGTGATAAATCAGTTGTAAAAGGATTAACTGTGAGGTGCAACATCCTGAATCCCATCACAGCTCTGATCTGAGGTGAACAGTTTCTCCGG
This sequence comes from Tenrec ecaudatus, assembly GCF_050624435.1. NCBI lineage: Eukaryota > Metazoa > Chordata > Mammalia > Afrosoricida > Tenrecidae > Tenrec > Tenrec ecaudatus. The sequence continues at coordinate 80,773,165 of NC_134541.1, read as the reverse complement.
GTGTGGCCTGCAACATCTTTTATTTTATAAGATCGGAGGGAAAAGTGAGCAGAGAGACAGGGATCTACTACCATCAAAAATGAAGAGCTGGGAGAAGATAATGAAGTTCCTCTTCTGGGAATTTCCTGTAATCATGGGACCCAGACAAAGAAGGTCTACCTTTAGGACTCTGCGTTTGGATTTATGGCCTCCTGAACTGTGAGAGAATACACTTATATTTGTTGAAGTTCGCTTGTGGTGTTCTTGCTATAGTAGCACTAGATAGATTCAACAGCGCCCAACACTGACAACCCTCCTCCAGTGCAGCTTCTCTGAGAGGATGCTCCCTACAATAGCTCATGCTATCTTCTTACTTTATGATATTTTCTTCAGCACCTATACAGCTATGTTTATATGTTCATTAGCTTTCGTATGTCTCTTTACCTCAAAAGCACGTATCACAGGGCAGACATGTATCTATTTTGTTCATCGTGGAAAAAAAGCATCTGGCATATTGAATGTGCTAGGATAGTATTTTCTCAATAGTTGAATGGATATTTCAAGAAGGTTGCCAGACTATTCCAGGGATATTCTTTTTAGAGTGACTCAGAACCCTGTTCAAGGACATTCCTTGAAGATTCACTCATCTCCATCATGTCTTACTTGTCCTGGTTGGTGCCAACAAGAATATGTAGGATTTTGATCAATGTCATGTCTGCTCTCAGAAATGCCTCCAGCCCATTCCTCATCAAGAAGGGACTATGGGCACTCATCCCAAGTAATTCCCCAAGAAGAACTGTGAGGTAATGGTTCAGGTCATGAAGAGCCTCGTGACCCTAGGTGGGGCTGCTAGGGACAGGCAGTGAGTAGACCCAGAGTCATACTCACTCCAAGGTCTCCACGATGAAGGAAGCAGGAAACGGAGGAGCATCCTGGATCTTGTGAGATTTGAGCAGCTGGCCTCAGTCTTGCTCCTCATGTCATGTCTACCACTGAAAGCCGTCTCCCAGTGCCTTGGAAGAAAGCAGATTTACCTAGAGAGAAGGACCCTGGTGCGACCTTTGGAGACCCCAGAGACCACTTGATCCTTGTTTAACTTTGAGTGCTAAAGCCCACAAAGGGCTAGCTGCTCACCAACAGGGGTTAGCTTATCTGAGACCACAGTTAGGCCACTTGCCTCCTAGGAAGTTATTCTTCCTAGGACCTTCGGGCCTCACAGGAGTCTATTTGTGTTTGTCTATTACTGTCCCACTTCCAAAACCACAACAAGCTAATACAGCCAAGCTCTGGCTATTACAATAGCTTAGGAACACACAGCTTCAACAAGTGTAAGGAAGACTATCCTGGGAGTCAAGAGACCTGGGCTCCGGGGCCAGCTCAGGTGCTTCCCCATCCAGGCCTCCAGGACCTTAGAATTATGATTTTCTCAATTAGAAGTGGATGCAGGGGAGGAGGTAGGGTGGGGGTGGGTGGAAAATGACTAGTCAAAGGTAATGAGTTAGTGGGGGTGCTCTGGGTGAGGGGGACAGAGTAAGAAAGGAGCCCAGAATTCCTACTGTTACTCTGACACAAGCAGTGCTTCTTTCAAATGTTTTTCATTTGGGCATTTTCCTTATAGCTACATGGAAAAAATAGTTCACAATGTGATCATCCCCATGCATTCTGTGCAACTGGGTATTGCTGAGCTACAAAGGTTGAAGGTCTGTGTCCATCCAGAACTCCCTCAGAAGAAAATCTGGCAAGCTACCTTGGAAGAAAGAAGTCACTGAAAACCCTATGGATCAGAGTTCTACTGAGGTCACCACCAATATGATCAGCTTGATGACAACAGTGGCTAAAAGAGAATAACGTTACCTGGGCACAGGACTCCTCCTCTCTTGATTCAGTCTATCTGCAGTTTCTAAAACTATCCACAGGCTAAGACAAATATCAAGAACTTGTAGACAGCCAGTGCTTGGTACAGGCACTGCCTGGGCTTAGGAGGAGATTGTGGATACTTTCTGAAATTGAGGGAGTGCAGCTAGGAAAGCAGCACCAGCATTTTTTTCTCTAAATGGCCACATCCAGAGCCTTTGACCTTTCCAGAAACTGCTGCAAGGCATTCTGGGAGGTGCTGAGAAGTTGACTGCGCTGGATGGGCGAGGGTCCAACAGAGACTAAAACGATGAATCTAGTCAGGATTTCTGTGTGTGTAAGGAACACTGGGAAATGAGAGCTATATAGCCAGACTCACTCTGCCCTTCCTCACCTCCTGCCTGGTACCTGGGCCAGGATATCAGGCAGTCAAAAGTTTCAAACACCTAAAATGGAATTAAGAAGTCCCTGGAGTTTGAAATGTCTGCCATATTAGGGGAAGGAGAGATGGAATATTGTGTAAGTATACCTCATTTTACTGTACTTTGCCGTGCTTCAGCGAGACTACCCTTTTTACAAATATGTTTGTGGCACACCTGCAGCAAACAAGTCTATCAGCATTCTCTGTCCAACGGTGTGTGCTCACTGTATGTCTCTGTGCCACATTTTGATAACTCTCGTAATGTGTTAAACTTTTATAATGTCAGTGCACACTTAATAGACTATGATATAATGTAAACATAACTCTTACTATATGAAATGGGAAGCAAAAATGTGTGAGTTGCTTTATTGCGATATATTATGCCCTATGCCCTTAGCATGGAAGCTCCTCTCACGGAAGAGGAGACTACAGTGAAATCAGAGCAGGGAGTGCTCATGTGATTGGAGAACATGAGTGGGCAGTACTAGTTTCTGGTTTCCGTGGATAGTTAGGGCCATGAATCAATGCCAGAAGATGACTAAACACCCAAATGGGCCAGAGGCAGGAAGTGAACACTCATTTAGAGCTGACAACCAAGGGTACCCTGGAAGAAGTCAGTCCAGCTGGCCCAGCCTAGGAAAACAGCCGTCTGAACCGCAGCCCATTTCCCCAGAACATTCCTGGTGAAAGAGAGTGGTAATGAGATGGAGAGGCAGGCTTTGATTTGCTTACCCTCAGACCACTCCTTGCTTTAGGTTTGTACCTGCTACATCAGACTCCAGGCATTTTTTAATCTCTCCTCCTCATACCCTCTCAAGTCTCACTCTCTATCCTCTCTTTCTCTTGCTCTGCATAGACTCAACTTTTTGTTCTGAAGGAGTCAATGAATTCTGTATTACAAAGTGGGTTGCAGAAGTGTGCCCCAATTTGGGTTTCTGCATACAGTGCCATTGCAATAGACAGCCTGTGAGATGGAGGAGCCCAGGGATAATCTTACCTAGAGCTTTGGATATACAACCAATCAAAGCATAGCTGCCCTGGTTGAGCGGAGAAAGTAGTCCCCGACTCCTGCCTAGCCTTTCCCTGTTCCCCATTCCTACAGTGGAGGACCGCAGCTTCCCATGGAATATAGCTTGAAAACCAAGATCGTGTCTAAGATTTTCATTTTCCAGATAGAAAAATGGACTCAGAGAGACAGAAAAAAAATCGTAATAAAGTCCTCAGAGCCAATTGAATATGTGGGAATGTAGGACACAATGGAAGGGAAGAGTTTGGGGAATCCTTTTTCTAGGATCCTAACATTAGGACCAGCCCAGTCTGTGAACAGAGGAACAGTCTGGCACAAGGCTCGCTCCTGTCTTGGAAAAGCTGCCCCTCCGTCCAGTAAAAAGAAAGTGCTCTCACTGCTGAAAGAGCCATGTTTCTCCCTTGAGGGTTCCCCTTACTGTGTGTTTCTCTCCCTTCCTTTCACAGCCAGAGCAGATGCAGCCCAGTGGCTCAGAACAGTTACCAGAAACCGTGCCCTGTGTCCTTACTCCCTGCCTGTAATTACCCGGTGATAGATGATGACATTCTTGCTAAAGGTATCTCTGTACGGGTTTTATGGTCATTTCCCAACAGCCCAGACCTCTTAAACGGTCTTGTGGGAGCAGGTTAAGGTGATTATGCAGATGAATGGACCCTGCTGCAATGTTATGTCAGCTCTGGAGATGTAGGATGTTTGCCAGCATGAGGAGACTACCCCAACCCATGCAAGACCAAGAGAAGGTGAACGAACTCAGGACTCTGTGGCAGCCTCAGAACTCCACACACATCCACTGAGTCCTCCCCAGCCTCTCTAGCTTATTGTCTGGCTTCAGTCTACTTCTGTTCCCAAAGAAGCCCAAATTCTTAATATTCCAAGAAGGCACATGCCAGCTAGGAGAATAAATAGCCTGAACCCAAGGAAAACCTTCTTCTAAGCCTTCTTGACAGGGATGGTGAGAATTCAATCACATGCCAAATGGAGAGCCACAGAATAGCCAAGGGGAGTGATCCCAAGGGACTAACACACAGTGGACATAGAGACACTAATGTAAACTCTTCTCTCTCTTCCTTCTCCTTCTTTTTCTTCTTCTTCTTCTTCTTCTTTTTCTTCTTCTTCTTCTTCTTCTTCTTCTTCTTCTTCTTCTTCTTCTTCTTCTTCTTCTTCTTCTTCTTCTCATAGTCAGCTTACTTTTCCTAATTATAGGGATAAGAGAAATACCACTCAACATTTCCCTTGATACTGTCCTTTCTACAATAAGATAAAAGACTTTGCTTTTGTTTTTTTAATTGTTGCTTCTTAGAGCTAGTCTTTCTGCATATACCAATGCCCTGGTTCCAAACAAGCTGAGCAAGGCAATTCTTCCCAGGCCTCAAGTATACAGCCAAGCATATAATTGTCTAACCTGTAATAAAAGTAAAGCCAGCATTTCCTGAGGATTGAGTGGACAACACAAATGTCTGGCAAACCTCCAGAAATGGAGTTCTTGTCTTCAGACAGTTTAGAATGGCCCCTCTGTCAGAAATCAGCAAAGCAGGCATTCCGTGTTCCAATTAGGCTAGAGTATACACTTTGACATCAACCAAGCAGAAAGTATAGATTATGTGTACAAAGCATCTGCCACATAGCAGAGCGCAAAACAGCTATAATTATTCACAGCAAAAGAAGCAGGTACAATCCCGCTACCAGTTCTCACCCTAGCTTTGATCTTTGTAATGACTCTTTAGACCACCTGTGAGTAAGGTTAAGCTAGTTGCTATGTTGAAAAATCCATGTCTGGGCTGGCCTGGATCTGAGCAGAATTAGCCAGGGAGCGGCAGGTACAAAGGCATAAGAAGGAGTAAATTGGGTGCTAATTTTTCCAGTTGGATCCAGTTGTCCTGTGTCTGAGCGTAGGGGATTACATCCAAACCTCTTTCTTTGAAGCCAGGCACTGAAAACAGTCGGAGAAATGGATTATTTCTTAGAGCAGGAAGCATAGCCCCAATACGAACTCATATCACCATCTACTATGGTTGGAACACTCAAGTTCAGGCACAAAGAAATTGTGCTCATTATCTCCAGTCCTTACCATAAAGTCTACAAGGGAGATGTAGCTCCTCTAATTTAAATGTGGGAATACTTATGCTTAGAGAAATTGTATAACTTCCCAGGGTCACTCAGGGAGGAAGAGCTCAGGCCCAAGAAGTCAGGTCAAGCATGCATACGTGTCCAGCAGACAAAAAAGAAGGGTCATCAAGCATTCCAACCTTTGGAACCAAACACAGGTGAATTTGAATCCCAGTGCAGCTTCCTTCTTGGTGTGGTCTAGGTCAAGTGGTTAACTTCTCTGAGCCTCAGGTTCCTGTCAGGCTCTTTACCAGTTGTTTTTAAGTTGACTCTCATTAATGGAAATCCCATATGTGTCAAAAGAGAACACTTGCTGTGATCTTTCAATAGTAGACAATCAAGGGTTTCTCTCAAAGTGTTACTGGGTGGATTTGAACCTCCAAGTTACAATTAAACTTAGTGCTTAATCATGTATGCCATCCAGGGACTCCCATATCATCTCTAAGTTGGTATTAATTATCCCTGCTATAGTTTATTGTGCCAGCCTGGCCGATAAACACAAGTAGGAGTAACTGAAGGGCAGAGGGATAAATGGCTCGATGAGCTTCACCTTGGTTGTTCTGTGCCTCAGTTAAAAGGGGTACACTACCTGTGGGATGCCTAGCCTGTGGACTGTGTCGCTGTAAGTTGAGGTCTCTTTAAGCCCACAAGATTGGAATGTTCATCTCTGGAGCTGGGGACTGACAGTTGATGACAGTTGGGGACCTGCCTTGCTGTTTGCTGCCTGGGTATAGATAGCCCAGCTCTCTCTACAGAAGGGGACTGGTAACTGGCAGCTCTCAAAACTTGAAGGACTGCTAGTGTCTCACTGCTTTATAATTTAACTGTTAATTTCTTGTATTATCTATCTGTATATTATTTAATGGTTTATTTCTTGAATTATATATCTATCTTTATAAACATATTTATATATAATTGCTAGCAATCTGGTTTGTCTCTCTAGAGAACCCTGTCCAATACAATCCCCAAATCAAAGAGTCCTTGTCAAGACTAATGAGACAGTGTCTAAATTCACCTAGTAAATGGTAAGTGCTGAATAAGTAGAATACAGGATACAATCCTGAGATGGTAGGAGCTAGTCTGTTTTGTGGACCCTGTACTTGAGGGTTCTCAAAAGGCTTGGTGCAAGACAGAAACAGAATAAATAGTTGTATAATGATTAGGCCCTTTTTCTACTGAAAAGCAACAGATGCTCTTAGAATATTTGAGAAATGTCTTGTGCCTACAAAAATAGTTACTCTTTTGCTTTCGCTTTTATGCAAATTGTTCAGATCCTATGAAGTCTGCCTCTTCTGGCCACAATTTCTCCACTTGAATTTTGTCAAAGATACCCTTCTGCAACCCCCCGTTGGACTCTAGATGGACTCATGCGTTGTCTTGGAACTTGAACCTCCTCCTGAGAAAGGAGACCTTCCCCTCATCCTGCCTAGTGCCTTGCACCCGGAATCCCTTGAACATGCTATCATTAATTCATTAATACAGCAAGGCATCTCTCAGGAATGCTGGCCATTCAGTTTTCAGGGCTTTAGATCTGCTACTAACCACTGTGAAAATGTTTTGGTGCCTCCTTAAAAAGTTAGACATAGAAATATATGTATATTAATCATTTTATTGATGGCTCTTACAATAATCTATATGTCATTTGTATTAAGCACATTTGTACATATGTTGCCATCATCATTTTCTAAACATTTTCTTTCTGTTTGAGCCCTTGGTATTAGCTTCTCTTTTTTCCCTCCTCTTCCCACCCTCCCACCCTCATGAACCCATGATAAAATATTATTATTTTCATATCTTACACTGACCTGTCTCCTGTCACATAGTTTCTGTTGTTCTTCCCTTCTGGTGTGTGTGTGTGTGTGTGTGTGTGTGTGTTACATGAATCATTGCAATTGGTTCCCTCTTTTCTCCTCCTTCTCCCCGACCTTCCCCCTACCCTCCTGGTATCGCTATTCCCATTTCTGTTCCTGAAGGATTTATCTGTCCTGGATTATGTGTGTCAAGAACTCTTGTTTGTACCAGTATACATGCTCATGCTCCAGTCTAGCTGAGTTTGTAAGGTAGAGTTGGGGTCATGATATTGGAGGTGAGGAAGCCTCAAGGAGCCAGAGGAATATTGTGTGTTTCATTGGTGCTATACTGCACCATGACTGACTCATCACTTCCTTGTGACCCTTCTGTGATAGGATGTCCAATTATCTACAGATGAGTTTTGGGTCTGTTCTGACTTCCCTTGTTCTCAACAATATGATTATGCCTGTTACCTTGTTCCATGGGCATCTCATGATCGTAAAGGCTGAAATGCTTCTTCCATATGGGCTTGTTGCTTCTCTGCTAGATGATTGCTTGTTTAACTTCAAGCCATTAAGACCCCAGATGCTTTATCTTGTAATAGCCAGGCACCATCCACTTTCTTCACCACATTTGCTTATGCACCCATTTTGTCTTCAGCAATCATGTTGGGAGGCTGAGCATCGTAGAATGCCAGGTTAATACAACAAAGTGTTCTTGCATGGAGGGAGGGCTTAAGTAGAGGCCCAAATTCTGTCTACTTCCTCCATATATTGCCATATAAATATATGTACTCATGGCAATACCTCCATTTTTAGGACTTAATATATTTATAAATGTGCACCACTAAGATTCTACCTGTATCAATGGTTTTGCTTCCTAGATCTTTTCTCTGTTTCCTTTTACCTTCCTCCTGCCCCACTCTCACACTCACCCTTCATTTGCCTCTCAGTAATTCCTCTCAGCATGTTTCCACTTGATGCTTTTTTCCCTGGTCAGTCAGAAACCGAGGCACACATTTTACAGGAACCCTTCTCATTCCCAAATCTTCTATTAAAATCTGCTGGACTGAGTTCCAAGATAGTCCAGATAACGGCCTCATCTTTTTAATGGCCCATCGTCAGTCTTCAAGCACAGTGCATGAATTTTGTCAACATTTTTATCTGTTCGGGAAGTTGACTGACTTCCAGAAGGAGGTTTGTCATCAATTGACATTTGCCTTGAGTTTTTCCCATAGTGCTGTTCTTGTAACCTGTGTTCAACATCACACCAGTTTCTGCGGCATAACTCCCGAGCAGAAATCAAAATTTCACAGCCACACACTGTTCTCTTAAATGGGTCATCAAAAAAAAAAAAGGCTCAGGCAAAAATTTTATGTAAAAAAATTCACTGTGACTAGAGAGGACCTTCCCAGACAATGCCACTGGGTGCATCAGCTCAGAACAAGTTGCTTGATGTTTGCCTATGAGGAAAAATGGGAACAATGAAAGCTCTGTCCAGCATAGCATTTTTCTGGCGGGATGGGGATGGGAGGTCCCCCTCGCATGTCAGTGTCAACTCCACACTGAGAGTGCTGGGCTTCCCACAGAACTTATCCTGATCAACTTCCCTTTCCGCATCTGATCTTCCACGTAGGAGACTTTGGAGAAGGAACGAGGGACTGCTGAGGTCTTTGTCCTTGTGGGATGACGCAGAATTAATGGACAGAGAATGGTTGCCTCTCAAAAGTCAAGTAAGAAAATGCCTTCAGGTGATCATTTGTACAAATAGGAGTCCTTGGCCTCTCAACCCCAGCTGGATGCTAGTTGAGAGTACAAGCGTTCTGCTGGGGAGTTTTTTTTTGTTGTTGTTGTTTTTTAACACACTCACTGCCATGCCAACTCATAACCACTCTTTAGGACAGAGTAGAACTGTCCCTGTGAGTTTCTGATAATGTAGTTATAGGAAGTCTTTTAGAGGGCTGAAAGTAGATCCGAGTATGAACTCAGCAAGAACACAGAGACGAATGTGAACACAGAAAGAATATAATCTGACAATTTCTGCAGGAAGGGTTCCACCATGCAAGATGAGAAAGGACCAGGACTTAGAGGGCTGGGAAAAAGATGGAGTACTACTGCCAACATGATATTGGTTTTCCAACATCCAAAAGATTATAGAGAGATCCTCAGGGATCAATGAAAGAACACATAAGTTAAAAGAGAGGACGGGAGTCATGGACAATACAAGTGGCTGCTGGCTAGATGTGCCCAGGTTGGAAGATGGAAACATGGAGCTCTATTGGCATTGTAGGAAGTCTTGATGACTCTTACTGTGGACACTTTTGGGGCTAAAGGGTCCAGGGAGAAGGATACAGGCCCCTGAGAAATTCAGACTCACCTATACAGAGACCACCACTGTTGAGGAGGACACTAACAGCAATGTTGCTGTTGGTAGTTGCTGTCAGTCATTCCCTGATACATGATGACCCCATGCACAAGGAAATGAAATATGCCCACCCCTGTGCTCTACCTAGGGCTTCTCAAGTCACAGTGGGCCAACTATTTCAGTTTTGATGGCTGCCAATTTCCTTAGATTTATACATCTTACATTCCAAGTTCTGATTATTAATTGATGTTTGAAGTTGTTTCTTTTCATTTTGAGTCATGTGCTACCAGCATGTCAAGATCCTGAAGGCTTTACTTCCATAGGATTTACATCATTCAGGCCACCATGGTCAATATTACTTTTGAAATTGTTCTGTTTCCCTTCATTAGGTCTTCAGTATTTGACAATGTTTTGATTCTATGCATAAGGTTTTCATTGGCTACTTCCTCTAAAGTGGGCAGCTGATTTCTTCATCACAGTCTGCGAGTCTGAAGACTCTGCGGAAACCTGTTCACATTGGGTGACTCTGCAGGCATTTGAAATACCAATGGAATAGCTTCCAGTATCCCAGCAGCACACAAACCACACCACCACAGTACAACAAAATGACAGACAAGTGCTTGGTTTCCTATTAATCAGCTTGATTAAATCAGCCTGGTTGCTCAAAGGGCAGCATCACACAAGGGAAACTAATAATAATAATTTCTAATTATCTCAAAGCTGGAGTCACTCTCATCACCCTGGGACAAAAGAAAGCAATTAAAAGCCCTCCAAATTCTGGGACCCAGGTTCTCCCTTTCCTCCCATCAGGCCTGCTTTAGGGAGTACAGGTAAGAGGGGTGCTCTGCTGAGGACCAGAGGGACAGAACACAGTGCAGGGTGGCAGGGGTGGCTGCCTGCTATGCCCTGATTGGACTAATTATGGAAGGATGTAAGAGAAAGAATGGATGCTGCTACTGAAGCTCAGCCTGCAGTTTCTTTTATCTCGGACTCCTCCTTTGTTCCACCTCCTCCAGAAAGCTTCTGGTTGCTTCCTGAGAGGAAGGGCGGAACACACAGGTATGATCCTTCAGATTGAGAATCCTCCATTCCCAGGGATGAGGGTGCCTGCTAGCCCCATTTTAATCCTATTTTACTTACTTAACTCTATTTTACAGGTGAAGAATCTGAGCCACAGAAAGGTATAGTGCTTTACCCAGTGAGACAGCAAGATTAAGCCCTTGAAGTATGCAGAGGGGGGTATGTAGCAACATAGTTGTTATTTTAAAATATTTTCTTCCAGATGTCATCTTTTCAACTATTTTTAAGGTAGTAATTTGGCAAGGCAGTTGTGTTGATTGTGGTAAGAAGTCATTAAAGAAAACAATGTGAAAATAAAACAAGCAGGCAAAGGCTGATGATTTATACAAGTGCTCTTGACTTGTCCCAGTCATTAACATTTGGCTCCACCCAGGGCTACTTCTCTTTTGATACACTACCCCATTGCCATCCAGTCAAGTCTAACTTACAGAGACCCAATAGAAGAGCGGATAGAGTTGGCCCTTAGGGTTTCCAGTGCTGCCATCTTTATGAACGAGCCCTGATGGGGCAGTGGCTACGTGTTCACTTGCTAACTGCAAGGTCTAACAGCCGTACACAATGGCAGGAAAGGAGGCAGTCTGCTTCTGTAAAGATTGATAGCTTTGGGAACCTGATGGGGCTGTGTTTCTCTGTCCCATAGGATTGATATGAGTCAGAATAGACTCAGTGATAGGGGGAGTCTCTGAAGAAGCAGGCTGTCACACCTTTCTCCCACAGAGCAGGTGGTAGGTTCGAACTGCCAGCCTTGAGATTAGCAACTAAGCACGTAACCACTGCTCCAGCAGGGCTCCTTTCGGCTCGGAGGCCCCTAAGTTCCTATTACTGGCTCCAGACCCACTTATGTGAGACTCGACAGCACAGTCGTCTAGACAACCGACTCCTAAAGTCTTAATTGCTCTTTCATCAGCAGAAAAGGGCTGCTCTTGCTTAAGCAGCGGACCACTCATCAAGTCCTTGTCAAGCGCCTAGGGACATAGGCTTCATGGGGGATTCTGAGATGTCTGTTGGTTTGATGGATCATCCAGGGTCAGAGGAGGACAGTGAAAATGCTGCCTGGGCTGGGCTTCATGCCAAATATGAGGCTGCAGACAGAGGGGGGATAGCTCCAGCTCTCTGTGTGTCCTGCCAGCTCCCCAGAGAAGGTGGGCAGGGAGAGGAGTTTGGGCCATGATGGTCACTCCTCATTGCCTGTCCATAACCTGCTCCTAACATGCAAGGCCCCAGGGGGCTCCAGACAACATCTCCGGACTCCCCACCCTCACTCTTCTGTTACTGAGTGCTTCCTATTTGCTGGGCAGAGGAGAGTGAACACATTCCCGATCCTCCTGGATTTATTCTCAAATGGTCTATTACCAGAGTCTGCGGCCAGCCTCAGTCTCTCCCAGCCCTTCCTTGTGATGGACAGTAATTTAGGGTAGGTCGTGGTAGGTGTTGGTAGGTGAGGATGGCTTCGTGGGTGCACTTCCCACTGGGTGCCTGCTTTCACTCTGACTCCGCCTATAGATGGCTTTGTTCAGCCTGCCCCTTGACTGATGCCAAAGGTTAACATGCTCAATTGCTTACCAAAGGATTACAGACTTGAGTCTACTTGGAAGCCTGGCAATTTACTTCTTAAAAAGCAACCATTTAAAAACCCTAAGAAAGAGTTCTTCTCTGACACACCTGGGGTCACTGTGAGTGAGAGTTGACTTCATGGCAGCTGATGGTTTTCATAGCGGTAGGCCACACCACCCCACACCACAACAGAGCACAGAGTACCACGCCATGCCACACCACACTACACCACCCCACACTACCCCACCCCACCCCAGACCACCCTACCCCACACCACCCCACCCCACGCCAGCCCACCCCACCCCACAGCACCCCAGACCATAGCGCGCCACACCACACCACGCCAGACTACACCTCACCACCCCACCCCACACCACCCCACCCCACACCACAACACCCCACCCCACCCCACAGTACACCACCCCACATCACAACACCCCACACCACAACACCCCACCCCACCCCACAGTACACCACCCCACACCACACCACCCCATACCACGCCATACCACAGTGCACCACACCACGCCATGCCACACTACACCACACCACAGTACACCACCCCACCCTACACCACACCATTCCCACCTCACTCCAGACCACACCACCCCACGCCACGCCTTGCCATGCCACACCACACCACCCCACCCCACCCCACACCACCCCACCCCACCCCACACCACGCCACACCAGTTCTGCCTTTTTTGTCTCCGTCCCTGTTCCCCTGCCCCAACATGAGTTGATTCTTGCCATCTTGTTCCCTGAGCTCACAGACCGTCCCATGTTTCCTGAGGACCACTTGGGCGGGGGTTGCAGAAGGCCCTGTTGTGGTTCTCCAAACGATGGTCCTTCAGGCTCAGGGGAACACAGATGCTCCTCTTAGACTCAGGGTAAAAATGAACAGCCTTTCTTGTCATCATCCAGATGAGAATGGCTCCCTCAGAGAAAGCCATCAAGTGATCACAAACAGGGTTGCCAAACTGAGAGCCATTTATTCTTCTCACAATTGCCTAAGTGCCTCTGATTTTTATTTTTTCAAATTATCGATTGTGCACAGTGTGCCTGCCCTATCTATCACTCACTTCCACCTTAAGATCTCAGCACAGCCCTCTTTGGAGAGGAACACGGGGCTCAGAGAAGCAATGGGACTTTCCCAGCTCACCCAACACACCAGGGGATTTGGAATCTAGGACGCCTGGGCCCCTCTGCTAACAGATCCCCAGCTTCTCTGGGCAGGGAGGACATGCATTTTGCTGCAGGAATCCAGGGACTACACTGAGACATCCTTACTCTCACTCCCTACCAGCTGGCACTGTGACAGTGTCTGCAGTCAGAATTAAGTAGAGCTACAGAAAACACAGCAGAGCAGCGGCTGTAAACCATCTATCTGCGAGGAAGCACCTAGAGCTTCTCATGAGAGCAGGGCAACAGTCTCAGGACACGGAACTGAGCTGGGAGAGGAGGGGCAGGGTGTGTGCCCTGAGAGTGCATAGGGCAGCTTGGGCAGGTTCTGGAGGGGGCAGGGTGGCTCTGGGTGAAGCGGCCACTAGTTCTCTATGTCTGGTGGGGATGCCCGGAACCTTCCCATTTCTGTCTCCAGTGGAGACCTCTGGCATTTACAGAATTTTTGTAGGAGAGTCTAGTGGTGGCCTCACAAAAGGAACATTGGGATATAGCTGTGCTGATCATTCCATAAAATCGCCCCTAAAGGGAGACGTTGTGCTTTCCAGAGTTGAGAACAATGGGCATCCAGCTGAAAGCATGGTGTGTGTGTGAGTGTGTGTGTGTGTGTGTGCGTGTGTGTTCATGTGAGCATTCGCATTCTTCCAGACACTGCCAAGGAAGAGATCAATTTAATGAATTAGAGGCCAGCCCACTTTACATGGTTCCTAGGAGGCATATGCAGTAAATAAGGATTCAAGAAAAGAAATGTTTCATCATTCAATTAATTTTAGCCTTGAATTGCATTGGCTGGGGTAGGGGGATGGTAAAGGGAGTGTAATCAATACCAAGCATTCAGCTTGCTAACAAGAAGCACATTTCATACGAAGCTGGCCATTTTTCTCCTTGTCATACAGAATTATCTTAATTAGTGTTTCGAGGAGCAGCCTTATACAGCATCATCTGCTAGTCCAGGAGGTGGTTCAGAAACTCCTCACTGGAATAATGTATGATTCTTCTGTCTAACATCTTGGTCTTGTTTGATATGCTTGCCATTTTTCCCTGACAGGGAGGTCGATTAAATCACATTTATATTGTAAACGTATGCATTGCTTTTTACCCAAGGCGCTGGATGAAGAGATACAGGGGCCCCAAGGGAGGGAGAAGCCAATCCACTTTCATATTGCAAATTTCTGCTGTTCGGAAGAAATGAATGGTTGCCAGGGAGAGCTGGGAATTACTTGAGGATGGAGAATGTTATTTTAGAATCCTTTGGAGAGGGTTTTCTCCCTCCCCCCCCCCCCCTTCAGCATTGTCCCTTTCCAGGCTGCTGACGGGGGCCAGCTTGGGCTCCATGCACACAGCACAGCAATGCTCTTTTTGCACATTCTTCAGGGGATCTGCCTGAGCCAAACTGTGCCCTGCCTGACCTGAATCAGGCTTCCTATTGGCCTGAAAGCAGGGCGAGAGTCACACAAGGGGGATGGGGGGGAAGGAGCTATTCACATTTTGCAAGACATCCCACACTCATATCTGAGGCTGGACAGGCCACTCCAAGCAGGTTGCTGGGTTTGGTGAAGAGATTTCTAAATATCAAACCTTGATGGAAATGTAGAAAGGAAAGGTCATTATCAGAGCCCAGGAAGCAATGGCGCTGTGCCATCATTAACCTAAGCAAACTAATTAGGAAACATCCAAGTTGTATAAATTATGCAAGATGCTCAATTTATACTTTTTCAAATTCCTACCATATCATAGATAATGAGGGAACATTTACAGTACCAGCGTAACCTAATCAAGGAACCCTTTCATTAACATGAAATCTCCAACGCGATGTTTGTGAATGCAGCAAATGGAATTATAGATGTCAGCAAAGGTGAAGGGGGGCATCTGGATGGAAGGAGGGGTGGGAAGGGGATTGATTTCACACTTGGCACCACCTGCCGAAGCCGCTAGCCGCCTGAGGCTCAAAGAAACCTTTTTCTCCTAGTGGCCAGGAAATGGAGTTCTCCAGGGCTCAGTTATAGGGCGGGGCCACAAGAACTTAAAAGTTCCCTAAATCCCAGCCCACTTGAAGGTGTAAATTACAACTGCCTTCTTTGTCTTGACCCGTGAATTCTGGAAGACTGATAGCCACAGAACAGCCTGGCCCTTTCTAGGCCAAAAGTACTCCCAGAAGTCATGAGTCTAGTCCCTCCCTAAATATTAGATATCTACCTTAAGTTTCAGTCATGTTGCTTGGTGGTATGATGCTCACTGCTAAATGGAGAGGAAGCAATAACAGCAGTCCAACACCACTAGCTGCAGCATAGAGCTCAAAGGAATCCCACCACATGATCTGAGATCAAAGAAAGAGATGTCTCTGGTAAGCTTTCACTGTCTTCTAGGGAAATAGCTTCCTTGAGAAGTAGCTGTAACCCCACTCGAAGGCTCTGGTTGGGAAGTGGGGAAGAGCACAGGCGTTCACTGACCCACGGACAGTGAGTGGACTGGCACACCCTTCTCAGTGGAGTCCATCCAGAGCCTGTGCAGTGGCCTGAGGAGAGAAAGAGGTGTTGGCAGCTGCCACAGTAAAGAGCCTTAAAATGAGATAGCGGGGATATCGGTGGTTGTAGTTCGTTGCCAACAACTTGTCCTCTAACTAGTGATAGCCCTGTGCACAACAAAACGTAATGCTGCCTGGACTGGTGCTGCCCCAGTGATGATCAGATCATTATAATGCATAGGCATTTCATTGACTGCTGCTTGTTCACCAGACTTTTCTTTCTTGTTTGTCTTAGTCTGGAAGTTCTGCTGAATCTATTCATCATCATATCAAGACACACACTACCACTGACGGCGGCTTTGTAAGACATGAATTAGTGGGGAATCTTCCCACATGCAAGGTAAAACACTTTGCCACTGAACAACCGTGCCCCTAAATTCAAACCACAACAGAAGCAAAAGCAATATGAAGATAGACGCGCAGAGATTGGAACCATACATCTCTAAACCAAGGACGGCCCAGGTTACCTGCAGCCACAAGAATCTGGAAGATGGAAGGAAAGATGTTTCCCTAGAATTCTTCAGAGGGACTATGACCCTGCCAGTATCATGACTGCAGACCAGTGAAATTGATTTCAGTCATCTGTCCTTCGGAAATGGGAGAGGAGAATTTTAATTTGAACTACATAAAGGGTGGTCATTTGCTACCTCCATGCTTGGAAACAAATACACTCCTTAAGCAAGATGTCCACCATCTGAAATAATATAATATCAGTATTTGGCACAACCTAGTGCACAATAAGTGTAAGCAATTGATATGAGCTGAAGTCAATGTCTGCTCTTCATGAGCTCCATTCATTCGTTCTGCCCATTTAGAACGTAGGAGAAAAAAAAAAAGAACGTAGGAGAAAGGCTTTCTCGTTCTTTTAACTTATGAAAACAGAAGACAGAGGTCTTTTACTCCAATAGCTAACTGTCCCCTTTCTCCTCTTGCCTTCTGCACTGCATCGGTGGATATCACCTCATAATTCTGGTTGCTGTCTTCTGAGAAGACAAAGAACACACTATGTGATAAACATCGGCAAAATTCAATAGAATTATCATTTTACTTATTCTGCATGCAATATAGCCACTCATCCTTAGTTCATTCATCTATTCAGTCAGTCACTGAAGAAAAATATGTTAAGGATCTAAGAACCAGACCTATGATTGGACATATAGATGCAATAATGGAAAGATAATCTTTGCTTCATGGGGTTCCACGCTAGCATGAACTCCACTTCAGCCCAGTCCACCAACACACGGTTGTGCGAGGGAGACAAGAGCTCAAGAACAACTCCTATATTCGGAGTGAGTTCCTAAGGCTCGGGAACTTTGTCCAAGTCCAAACCCAGAGCTCTGTAGCTCATTCTCATTCATTAAAGTCTGACTTTCCAGTTCAGTGGGGACATTTGAAATGTTGTCATGGAGATTACCTTTGCTACTCAGAGTGTAAGCTTCAATTACCCAAACTTGGATTCGCTGGTGCAGGGAAAACTACTTCAGTTCTAGGGAAGGTTCTTTCCTTCATCATTACCCAGGTTTCTATTCTCCCTGTAGACGGTAAATTCTGCCAGAAGTTTAACCAGGAAACATGATGGGGGCCTCATGAAAGGATTGATCTTAGGTTCTCTTCCCCTCTCACCCCACTACTTGCACACAAAAAAGAAGCAAAATATTTCTGAAATTATTCCTAATTTTTCCTCTAAAATCTTAGGCTGTCCCTGGATCCCAGTGAGCAGTTCATTCAGTGACAATTTCACAGACTTAAGTCAGTGAACAGGAATATCTTTTTTTTTGGGGGGGGGGGAATTACACCCAGGTTTTGGTAAGTGCTTCTGCAGATGTCCCCACACATCTAGCTGTTTGGTCACCAAACAGCACATCTGACTTGTAAGCTAATGGCTTAATATCCAGAGGCTGGGTATAAGGCCAAGACAGTGCCAAAGAGTAGTTAGGAGAATTCTGCCTGAAGGCATTTCCTTGTGGTAGATAAAATACAGCATCAAAGACCCATGGCAGTCCAGTTCCTCAAAGACCACAGAGCTAGTCGGTGAAAAGTGGTCTCTTCATTTATTTTATAGATTAGGCCACTGAGGCCACCCATGGGCTGGAGTGTGGAATGAGTAGATGGTTTGATTAGATTACAGGCAGTTCATAGACTTGCATGCTAGCAGCAAGTTTGCAGGTTGAAATCCACTGAAATGTGCCTCAGAAAAACCACCTGGTCATTATTGACTTCTAAAACTCAGTCATTGAAGACTTTTTGGAGCAAAATTCTACTTTGACACACATGCAGTTATCAGAAGTCAGAATAAACCCTTTGGAAACTGTTTTTGGTTGGTTTATTAGATTATTTTTGGAGCTCAAAGGGAAAATTCAAAACCCGTGACTAATCATCTCCATGAGCAGAACGCTTTTCCATCCTGTGGCAAGGAAAAGAGAGGCCTGAAGAGTGATTTAGGATGCTCATGTCCTAACGAAGCAGTGTAGAAAGAGAAGGCATTCAGATTCCACTCTCCAACAGTATCTTCATCCACAAGGCTACTCTGCGCTTCAAGGAGTTGTATATACTTCAATTGCATTATGCTTGTGTCTAAATTCTAATTAGAACAAGAAGTGAAAGTAGGGGTGGATGGAAATATAAGTGAGGTTGCCTCTTGAAGCCTAAGTAAGATTCAGGCTGTAGAAAGCGCACCAAGGACTGAAGATTAAGATTAGTAAACATAGTCCAGACTCTACCATTTATGATAGTAGTTCTCAACCTGTGGGTCACAACTCCTTTAAGGGTCGAATGACCCTTTCACAGGGGTCACCCAATTCACAGCAGTAGCAAAATTACAGTTATGAAGTAGCAACCAAAATAATTGTATGGTTGGGGGATCACCACCACATGAGGAACTGTATGAAAGGGTCGTGGCATTAGGATGGTTGAGAACCGCGGATTTATGAGCTAATCTTTAAAATCTCTGAGTCTTAGTTTTTCATCTGTAAAATGAATATAATTATCACAACTACTATGAGTCAGGATTGAATTAATGGCCATGATACGTTTGCGGATATTGGGTCTCGTGAAGCATAAAATGTAATAGCGTAAGCAAACAGCAAAGCGCAGTGACTAGTGAACTGTAAACATTCAGCTATCTTCCACCAGTATTTAAAGGCTGCTGCTAGAAAGGGTAAGGAGACTTATTTGCACTATCAGATGAGCATTGGATTACTAAATCCAAAGTCAGAGGTTCAAGCCCACCCCACTTCACACAACAAAGATGAGGCTACAGATCCTGTAAAGATTTCCAGCCTCCGAAAACCAATACAGGGTTGCTAGGAATTGGAACCAACGTGATGGCAGAGAGACGACTAAAAATAAGTGGCTCATGGGAGAATTGGTCGCTAAAGCAGAGGCTCACATAGGAAATTATGACTCATAAGACTGTCCATGTCACGTTGTGGTAGTTATATAATCTGTTGTCAATTTGAGAGGAGTAAGAGTAAAGAGATGGAGTTTAGCCTGTCAATCAGGTTGTAGTTGGATGACCTCATTTGGAGGCCCTAAGGCAGTGGTTCCAACCTTCCTAATGCCACGACCCTTAAGTACATTTCCCTATATTGTGGTTAACACTGCCCCCCAACCATGAAATTACTTTCGTTGCTACTTCATAAGTGTAATTTTGGTACACTTAATTACCCCTGTGAAAGGGTAATTCGACCCCCAAAGGGGTCATGACCCACAAGTTGAGAACTGCTGCCCTAAGGAACTAAATAGCCCACTGGAGGCAGGGCACAGGCAGACTCCCTGGAAGACATTCCAGCTGAGAAGAGAGATGGAGCTACACTAGTGCCCTGCTAGTGCCCTGAGTTAGAGGAGCCTAGTGGAGACCCAGCCGGGGCTGAGATGCTTAAAATGCCACTGGTTCCATGAGACTTCCTACCCACTGGTCTGTGATCTTCCTGCATTCTACATCATTGCACGTGCTTCAGGAGTCTGAAGAGGACTTTATAGATTGGTGTCAGACATATGGGCTAATATCGGACTTATGGACTTGATCTTGAGTGGTCTGGGATATTTTCTCAATATTCAATTCATCTTGTATATAAATCTCTTTCTTATACGCATATGAGGGTCCATGAATTTGCTTCTCTAGTCTGCCCGGACTAACACACATGTCTTGCAATGTATCAAATTTGATCTTGATATAGCAGGTAGACATAATGTGTGGATTAGGTATATGACAATATTGAGCTACTTCTGATGCAATGGAGAAGACCAGGCACACTTTAGTTGTCAAAGTATCATCCTTCCTCTTCAATACTTTTAACAGGTCTTGTGCAGAAAATTTACTTAATGCAACACGTCTTTTGATCTCTTGACTGATGCTTCCATGAACATTGTGGTTCCAAGACAGTCAAAAATCCTGGACAACTTCAATCTTTTCTCTGCTGATCGTAAAGTTACCTATTGGTCCAGCTGTGAGGATTTTGATCTTCCTTACATTGGGATGTAATCTGTACTGAAGGCTACAATCCTGGATCCTCGTCAGACAGTGCTTCATTTCCTCCTCACTTTGAGCAAGAAAAGTTGTGTCATCTGTATACTGAAGGTTGTTAGTAAGCCTTCCTCCAATCCTGATGCCACCTTTTCTTCATATAATCCAGCTTTCCTGATAATTTGCTTAGCATACAAATGTTTTATTTTGTTTTGTTAGTCATGCCTTTTATATTTTAATGTATTATTAATTGGGATGTAATACATATATCATTCCTTAGTTCAATCACATCAAGCAGTTACATCAAACATTCTTTTTCTTTATGGCCTCCTTGACATCGTCTCCTTTTTTACACCCCACCCCCTCCACCACCACCACAGTACTCCTGCCCCTGAAATCCCCATTCTACCTGCTGTCCCCATAGGTTCATCAATCCCGAGTTTCCTATACTGAACAACTGAAAGACATAGAACACAACTTTAAGATGGCGACTGCCAATGACATAAAACCTGTGGCATAAACCCTAATGTGAACAAACAACAAAAAAATACAGAAAATATTGAAAACAAGATCAGGTCCAGCATGCATCAGAGGGGGGGATCAATTGAAAAAGTTTTAACTGCTAAAGTCAGGTTTATCCCTTGAATGTTCTATGCTCACCTGTCCAATGCACTCTCTTTAGTAACCATTTTCCTCACAGGCCGTAATTATAGATAGAGGGGTATCACCAGAGGCTTATATCCTATGTAGTTCCCACAAATATATCTTGGACTCTCAATGTCATCCATAGCCTTCTGCAAACCAGATTCTCATACTTTAAATTATGATGCTAATCCATCAGATTATAAGATTTACAATCCTTCAGTGACTGATGATGATGTGCCTATTTCATATGGATTTAGTTGAAATCTCACTTAGATGGCTGCAAGACTAGCGTTTAAGGCTAGTTACTTTATCTGATAGCCAGGCACCATCTAATTTCTTCCCCACATTTGTTATAGCAGCCATATCTTTTTTGTTCCTTTCCTGAATGCAAGTAGTGAGCAGGACCATGATGTAACAACTAATTGTTACTCATTTGGAACTAGGATTTAGTGCAAGCCCCAAATCCCTTCCTGGAACTGTTTTTTGTTTCTTTGTTTTTTAGCTGCCTTTGACTCTCTTTCCAAACCTCTTTTTAAATTTATAGTAGAGAGTCTTACCAAGCATCCCCCAGGGGCATAATGATATTGTCTTTGATTGGCCCCTGGTACCAATTTTTAATGCCCTGTTGAGACAGAGAGATTAGGCCAACAAAATATAACTCCATATTACAGTACCTGCATTATTAATTTGTAAACCCAATCCTTTCATGGCTGGACACTATTTGCACAAATAAAGAGTGCTACCTTTCAGAGAAATTGACAATAATACTCACTGAGAATGTCCATCATGGGTTTGCCAGAATAACACATATCTTAATGTAGCATATAGGGCATAGACGAAGCAAGATGGTGTTTGTATGCTTACTAACAGTTCAGCGATCTTGGTACAGCTGCCATCTGTTTCTTTGGACATCATTTAGTCTCCACCTTAAGTTCTTAGGTTACAAGTGTGTCTGAGGTGGAGCCCAGTTCACTCAGTGGATTTTCCACATTGGATCTCACTGTTACAGCCTCTGGTGCATGCTGTTCACCTTGAAGATCCAAGATGCAGAGTCCCAGCTTTCCATGGCACCCTTCCTGGACCCCCAGAATGCATCAAGAAGCCTGAGTCAGTGTGGTTCATTCAGTGCACACCACCCCAAACACTGTCCAATCACTTCCAGTCCCCCAAATCACTTCCAGTCACCTTCCCGCGCAGCTAGAGGTCAGTCTTATCTCTTTTCCTACTAACAGTCATGGATTTGTGTTTCCCTAGATGTGTTTACTCCCTATCCCCTCTCCTGACTTGTTTTTCCCATCAGTATACCTCATCCTGCTGATAGGAGGACCTCATCATAGGTTTACATGGAAGCCACTCAGTAGATAACATTCCATTAACCTCCCTTGACCATTTGACCCCAGATTATGTGAGGCACCCTTGGGCAAAGTGACCTTTAAAATACTTACCTAGAGCAGATGGTGTATGGTTCACTGGCACTGGTAAAGCTCTCTAACAAACTGTCCGCCCGCCCTGGCCAGCAGACTGGTTGCCCTACAAGCCTGAGAGTGTGCCCATTCTGCTGTTTTTCCTACAGCAGTGGGCTCATACAGTTTTTGTCCTTTTGTGACTAACTAACTTCACTCAGCTTAGTGTACACATCAAACAAGCATGGTGAAAGGATATAACCTTGACACACACCTTTCCTGATTTTTAACCGTGCAGTATTGCCTTGTTCTGTCCCCACAACTGCCTCTTGATCCAAGTATAAGTTCAAAATAAGTACAATGAAGTGTCCTGGAATTCCAATTCTTCTCAAGGTTATCCACAGTTGATTACGGTGCATGCAGTCCAAAGCCTTTGCATAGTCAATGAAACACAAGTAAACATTCTTCTAGTATTCTCTGTTTTGAGCTAAGATGCATCTCACATCATAAACGATATCCTTTGTTCCATGTCCTCTTCCGAGTCCGGCCTTAACTTCTGCCATTTCTCTTTCAATGTACTGCTACAACCACTGTTGGGTGATCGTAAGCAAAGATTTACTTGTGCGATATAAATTATATCATTCTATAGTTTGAGCATTCAGTTGCGTGCATTTTCCTTCGGAATGGGCACAGATCTCTTCCAGCAAGGTAGCTGTCTTACAAATTTCCTGGCATAGGTGAGTGAGTGCTTTCAGTGCTTCATCAACCTGTCCTGTGAATTCCCGGAACCTTGTTTTTGGCTAATGCATTCAGTGT
The DNA here is from genome assembly GCF_050624435.1 of Tenrec ecaudatus. Classification (NCBI taxonomy): domain Eukaryota; kingdom Metazoa; phylum Chordata; class Mammalia; order Afrosoricida; family Tenrecidae; genus Tenrec; species Tenrec ecaudatus. The sequence continues at coordinate 80,749,954 of NC_134541.1, read as the reverse complement.
AGTTTGAGCTTCTTCCTTCAGCACCATTGGTTCTTGATCATATATATATCCCCCCTCCTGGAATGGTGGGATGATGACTCTGTGTATTCTTCCCATCTTCTCTTGATGCTCCTACATCACTCAATATTTTGCCTATAGAATTTTTCTCTCTTTTTTAGAACTTTAGAATTTTTCAAAATTGCAATTTAAAATTTGATTTTTTTCTTTAGTTCTTTCAGTTTTTTGAGGTTTGCTGAGTATGTTTTCTCTTTGGGTTCTCTAATTCTAGTTCCGTTTGCATTTTATTATAATATTTGGCTTTGCCTTCTTGAGCTGCCCTTTGAAATTTTCTATTTAGTTCCTTGGCTTCATTGTTTCTTCCATTTGCTTTAGCTACTCTACAATTAAGAACAAATTTCAGAGTATTTTTTGACATTCACTTTGATCATTTCTTGCTTTCCTGTATTTTAAATGACCACTTGCTTTCTTCATGAATGATAGTCTTTATGTCCTCCCACAACTCATCATGACTTCTGTCATTAGTGTTCAATGCACCAATTTGCTCTTGAGATGTTCTCAAAATTCAGGTCATATTTTGACTCCATCATGTCTTCCCATAGATGTGGTCAACTTGAGTTCCATCTGGGAAAATCCATGTTTATCGTTGTCTTTTGTGTTGATGAAAACAAGGTGGTTGCTATGAACAAATCATTAGTTTTACAAAATTCTATCATGTGATCTCCAGCTTCATTTCTACCACTAATTCCATATTTTCCATCTACGGTTCCTTCCTCTTTGTTTCCAATCACCAATAACTAATCAATCATCTTAATTACATGTCTGATTAATTTCCAACTGAAGTCATTGGTCGAAGTCTTCAATTTCTTCATTTTTAGCTTTTGTGGTTGGTGCATAAAGTTGAATAATAGTTGTTACTGATAGGATTTCCTTGGAAGTGCATAGATGTAATCCCATCACAGAGAGCATTGTATTTCATGTTGGATTTAGGAAGATCTGTTCTGACAATGAATGCCATGACCTTCCTCTTGATTGTGTTATTTCCCGCAGAGTAAATCATACAATTTTTCTGATTCAAAATGGCCAATACCAGTTCATTTCAGCTTAATTCTTAGCATATCCATCTTCATTGATTCCATTTCATTTTTGACCACTTCCAATTTTCATAAATTCATACTTCGCTCATTCCACGTTGCTAGCATTAAATTTTCCAGCGTTTCTCTTTTCCTTGCGCTGTGTCCCATCAGTGAATGCTGATCCTGAAGGCTCCCCTCCCATGTGCTTCACGTGCAGCTCACGGTGGCCTGGTTGATTGTCCTCCACAAAATCAGCTCTTCCTCAGTCCCAGTTAAAGTGTCCTCAGCCCTGGGGTACCCATCTGTGTCTCTGACAAAATTCTTCTCATTTGCTTAGGCTTTCAGCATTTGAAATGTTTTGAAACTATGCATAATGTTTTCAGTAGTTTCATTCAAAGTGGGGAGATGAGCCCTTCCTCATTGTCTGTTCTAGTCTGGAAGCTCTGCTGAAATCTGTTCACTTTGGATGACCCACCATTTGAAATTCCAGTGATATAGCTTCCAGCATAACAGCAACACACAGTCTACCACAGACAAACTGACAGACAATTATCAGTTAACAGCAACTAGCTCAAAACAAGCACACCTGATGCTAAGGTGCAAGCTGTATCACCATGGGTGACACACTGAGCACAACTGAGCTTTTGTTATAGCCAGTGTGCAAACCCAGGTAGACTACAGAAACAACTTCATAGACACGCATATGTACATAAGAAAGAGGTTTATATACAAGAGCATTTAAATATTGAGGGAATATTTCAGTCCAGTACAGATCAAGTTCAGTAGTCCAATATAAACCCATATGTCTGATACCAATCTGTAAAGTACTCTTTTGACTCACAAAACACAAGCAATGATGCCAAATGCAGGAAGATCATAGGGCAGTGGGATGGAAGTCTAATGGGTCCAGTGGTGTTATAAGCATCTCAGCGCTGGTGTGTGTCTCCACACATGGCTTCTCCAGCCCCCAAGGCTGCATCAGGGTAGGTCCATGTGGCTTCTCCAGCTCAGGACAGTAGTATAGTTTCATGTGTTTTGTCAGCTGCAATGTCTCCCAGGGAGCGAACAGAAAGAGAGAGTGTGTCTTCCACCTCCAAGGAAGAAAATACAGGATTTCCCAGAATTCTCAGGTAAAGGCCATGTCCACACAGAGGCCTCATTGGCTACACAATGATTGACAGGCTAGACTCTACCCCTTCACTCCCAATCCTCAAATTGACAGCAGATTATGTAACTATCAAAACCAGGGACATCAAGGTAGAAAAACATAAAACCAAAATAGAAGTACAAGCAAAAGTCAATAGAGAAGCTGGCTAGGGGACTCAAGGAAGCTTCCAGAGGGGATGCCATGTAATCCGGACATTATTTGTAGAAAAGTGGGGGAAGGGGGGAAAGGGTTTTCCAGGTGGTAGGGACAGCATAGACAAAGGCCATCTTGTGCATCGGCAGAAAGTTGCTATATTTGATTGGTCTCAATCAGACTCCTCATTTACCACTTCTGTCCAGCTGGGCTTCTGGGGATATTGAGTTGGGGGACAGGGAAGAAATGCAGAATATTTCCTTTCAAATGTCCTGCTTTCCCTCTATCTATTAAAGGACGATGAGGTCACCAGATGTGATTATTGTATGAGGAGATACTTAGGAGAAGGAGCCCTCTCTGAAAACAAGGGGCATGTGGCTCAGAAAGGGCGCACAGCAGGATAATGAAACAGACATACCAAGAATCCATTTTCCTGACCCCAATACCTAGCATCTTCCACTGTAGACCCTTCTTGGGGCAGCGAGCCATGAATAACTTTTGATCCTCCAGTGAACTCCATAGAGAAGACTTCCAGGGTCTGACCTTTCATTCTTTTTCATACTGTGTACATGACAGGAAGATGAGCTACACAAGGTGGACAGAAGGTACCAAGGATATGGGTCAAATTTAAAACCCTGGGGATGGTTCTCTTCTCTCCACTTTTCTCCTTGTCCCCACAAAATCTTTTGATTGGTAGAAAAATAATTGCCCAGCCAACTGACTCCCGGCTCAGGATCTGAGGCTGGGTAGGAATCGAAGGCAGTTACGGAAGGCCTGGAATCAGTGGACGTTAGAAATGCAATTTCACAGTGGCGTTTGAGATGAGATGTGATAGGGGTGAACAGAGAGGAAAGAGATATCATTGTTGCAGGAGCACAAAGTGATTGGTGGAAGAGCCACTGAAGGCTGAGGACAGGCTCCACAGCCAGCAGGGCAGCTAAATCTCTCTCATGCCTGTTGGTGGCTCACAGAGATTTGCTTTTTGGGTGTGGAGTCTTTTCTACATCTTCCTTCTTTCTAAACTCAGCTTATCTACCCCAGGAGATGACCCCTTCCTTGACCCACAGAAAACCTACTTCCTCTCCTCCAGTCTTTTTATCTTCACTATATAACTAACCTTATCAACGGACACTGAGATTGAAAGCATATGTGTCTGAGTATGGAAATGTATGAATTAGTTTATGTGTGCATATGCATGCATGATTATGTGCATGTATATGTGTAAATATACATGTGTGTTTGTGTGTAAATGTGTGTTCATATATGTGTCTGTTCTCCACTGAACATGGACTGCTTGAAGGCAAACCTCTTATCTATGCCATTTCTGCATCTTCAGTACCTGCCCTCAGAACTGACACACAATAAAATCTCAACACGTCAAGTTTGAATGAATTAATGAATGAATTACTAACAAATAAACTATCTTTGGGACACAACTTGGAAGACAAGGACCTACTTGCTCCATTAGTCACTGTCCACCTTCAGAGATTTGCTGGTTTGAACACCACTGTAAGCCATGCAGCTAGGAAGGAAGTTTGAAACTTGGACATTGACATTTCGGGAAGACAGTGTTTTGTTGTCAGGGGAAGGGGTCTCTACCTACGCATCACTGGCCTTCACTCTGTAGATATCAGTAATACCTCATCCACCCACTGCCCAAAACCACACCCCCACACAAGTAATGACATAAAAAAAATCTTCAGAAATTATCAAATGTTCCCTGAAGTACAAAACCATTTCCAGTTGTAACCCCCCGGTCCAAAATAATGCTCATGACAGCCAGTCAGAACTGATTAATATTGCTGACAACCCAGCTAACAATTCAGCTAGCGATGGCCATCTTTGATAGGGTCTGTGTGGCCTCCAGTCCCTAAGGATTGGCACCTGGGTCAGTGCAGAAAGTGCCGGAAGAGCATGAGAGGAGAGAATACAGCAGGGATGCTCATGGACAAGCTGCAGAGTCCAGGCTTACTGCTTTGAGGGAGCTGCCAGCTTCACTAGTTGAGCAGAAGCCACCTCTAATGTCCCCACCCCTAGACCTGAGATCTTACTGATGTCACTTCCTGCTCTATTTACTTATAATCTGCATCCCGGACAGAGAATAAACACCCCTAATAACTTCTGTGAGGCACCCTGGTGGTGTAGTGGCTGCATGCTGGGCTGCTCACTAGAAGGTCAGCAGTTTGAAACCACTGGCTGCTCCATGGAAGAAAGACGGGACTTTCCATTCCTGTAAAAAGTTACCATCTCACGTCACAGGGATCAAGTATAAGGCATCATCAGAAAAAAAAAAATCTTACCATAGTGAATGAAGGGGGAAGTGCAGAGTGGAGACCCAAAGCCCATCTGTCAGGCACTGGATAACCCCTTGCAGAGGGGTCAAGGGGAAGAGATGAGTCAGTCAGGGTGCGATGTAGCACCGATGGAGAATACAACTTTCCTCCAGCTCCTAAATGCTCCTTCCCCCCAACTATCATGATCCAAATTCTACTTTGCAAGTCTGGATAGAGCAGAGGATGCACACTGGTGCAGATAGGAGCTGGAGGCACAGGGAGTCCAGGGTGGATGATACCTTCAAGACCAAAAGTGTGAGGGGCGATACTGGGAGGGTAGAGGGTGAGTGGGTTGCAAAGAGGGAACTGATTACAAGGGTCTACATGTGTCCTCCTCCCTGGGGGACAAACAACAGGAAAGGGGGTAAAGGGCGACGTCGGACAGGGTAAGATATGACAAAACAATAATTTATAAATTATCAAGGGCTCATGAGGGAGAGGGAAGCGGGGAGGGAGGGGAAAAAAGAGGACCTGATGCAAAGGGCTTAAGTGGAGAGCAAATGCTTTGAAAAATGATGTGGGCAAAGAATGTACAGATGTGCTTTACACAATTGATGTATGTATGGATTGTGATAAGAGTTGTATGAGTCCCTAATAAAATGTTGTTTTTTTTAAGTTACCATCTCGGAAACTCATGAGAGCAGTGCTACTCTGTCCTATAGAGTCACTCTGAGAGCAATGACCTGATGTCAGTGAGTCTGGAGTTTTAAATGAATTCTCCGAAGGAGCCTTGGGGGTGCCGGGAGTCATGCCTCGGGCTGCTACACCACAGGTCTGCTCCTGGAAATGTTGACAGCCTCAGACACGCACATGGGCAGTTCGACTATGGCCAATAGGGGCACTATGAGTTGGAATTGACTGGATGAGAGTGTGTTTGAATTGGAATGGTTCTTTAAAGGCTGATTTCTCCAAACATGCCTGCGCTAATAACCAATGCCTGTCTGAGTTCGAGTAATGTTAGCCAAATCTCTTTCCTTTTTCTCAAAATGCCTCTCTCTGAGACTAATATGGAAACACTGTCTCACAAAAAGGCTACCAAATTCCCAAGCTTTACAAATAGAGAGTGGTAAAGGGGCTTCCCTAAGATTTTTCATTTGGCCAGAGAATTGACAGCAGATCCTTTAAAAGCCACTGTCTTGACTGGATGATGTGTGTTTGTTTGCTTTTTATGAGGCTACCCTAATAAGACACACAGGTGTGTGTGTGTGTGTGTGTGTGTGTGTGTGTGTGAGAAAAATGCTGGGTCAGTTAAATTCAAGGCAAAGAGGTCAGCTCAGAATGTTATGGTAACTGTTTATTGAGATTTCAAATAGGTAATCTTTATATATTTTTTCTCAAAAGACACAACACATGCAATGACATGAAGTGCAGGAAGATCACAGACCAGTGGATGGAAAGTTGTGTCAATCCAGTGACAGTAGAAGAATCTTAGCACTGGTGTGGGTCTCCACATGGTTCCTCCAGCTCTAAGGCGCTAGCTGCCATCAGCATAGCTCCATGTGACTCATCACAGGAATGTCTCACAAGGAGTGTATCTAGCTTCCAGTGAGCTATTTATCTCCTTTGCGCCTCCAAGTGAGGTAATCAAGCTGTGACCTGATTTGCAGGCCAGACTCCACCCCTTCACAAGTGGACAGGAGATTATGTAACTGCCAATCTACCAAGCCTTCTCTCACCTCCTACCCTGATCACTCATTCCATACTAGATAGCCTGACTTGATATTTTCAGTCTTACCTCCTGTTCCAGGCTTGCCACCAATTCAGTATTTTGTACATAATATACACTCTTTCTCTAATCCAAAGAGGCCTGGTGTCACCATGATTTTAGGCATTGGGCTGAAAACCTAAATGGTTCAGTCCACTCACACTCTTCAACATAAAGGATATCTGCTCTGTAAAAATTGACATATTCAAACACTGTTTAGGATTGGTATGCATCAAAATTGACCTGATGGCAGTGGGTATTGACCTCCCAACTACTCAGTGGCCTTCTCTTCCCTGAGTCTTATACCTGTGACTGTGTGGGTGTGTAGTTCCTGGAAAGCTATTCACTACTGTCCCCTAATAGCACTCAGACTCAGCATTCTGCTCATCATTGGACAAGCAAAGGGATGGGAAACCATGTTCCTAGCTGATAACGATCCTATGTAAGCTAGGGGTCCAAGCAGTTCTAACAGTTCTACACTAACTTTGATAGATGATACCATGAGTCAGAATCAACTACAAAGAAATCAGTTTTTGTTCTGTTTGTTTGTTTGGTTTCTAAGATGATCTCAGAAGGGCAAAAGAGCCTCTATGTGGTACAAATGATTAAGTAAAAAAACTCAACTCACTACCATGACCAAGTAGGATTCATACTAGGGATACAGGGGTGGTTCAACATATGAAAGACCATTAGTATTATTTGTCACATTAACATGAAAAACTATAAGGACCACATGATAATATCAATAGATGAAGAAAAGCATTAGAAAACATCCAACACCAATTCCCGTTTAAGACACTTGAGAAGATAGGAATGGAAAGAAAATTCCTCAAGACAATACAATCTATATATGAAAAACCAACAGTCAATGTGGTAGTCAATAGTTAAAGGACTAACACAATCCTACTAAAAAAAAAAGGGAGCAGACAAGGATGCCCCTTGTCCCCACTCTTATTTAGTATCGTGCTGGAGGTTTTAGCTAACAGCATAAGGCAAAGAAAAGACATCAAAGGAATTCATTTGGGGAAGGAAGAGGTAAAACTATCATTATTTGAAGATGATATAATTATATATATGGAAAATCCCAAAAGCTCCACAAGGGGTGTACTGGAAGCAATAAAGGAGTTTGGCAGAGTGGAAGGATACAAGATCAACAAACAAAAGTCCATTTGACTGTTATACACATCGGATAAGACCACAGAAGAGGAGACCAAAAAGGTGGTACCCTTCACAATAGGCAAACACAAATGGAAACATCTAGGGATATACCTGACTAAAAGAACAAACAATCTATAAGAGGAATACTACAGAACACTATTACAAGAAACCAAGAGTGACCTCAACAAATGGAAGACTATCCCATGCTCATGGACTGAAAAGCTCAATATAGTCAAGATGTCATTTCTGGAAAAGGCACTATATAAATTTAATGCAATCCTGATACAACTAACCTCATCTTTCTTCAAAGAAATGGAAAACTGATGACCAACTTCATATGGAGATGGAAGAAGCCCAAAACTCTCATCCACTTCTGGTGGAAATCTAAGTATGTACAGCCACTATGGAAATTAATCTGGTCATATCTAAAACAGATGGAAATCGAGTTACCATACGACCCAGCAATCCCCCTACTGGGCATATACACAGAACAGGAAAGAAACAAACCATGGCCAGACACCTGTGCTCCAATGTTCATTGCGACACAGTTCACAATTGCAAGGAGTTGGAAACAACTCAAATTTCCATCAACTGACAAGTGGATTATAAAACTGTGGTACATACATACAATGGAGTACTATGCATTGCAAAAAAGCAGTAATGGACGCATGAAGCACACCACTGCATGGAAAGAACTGCAGGAAATCATGCTAAGTGAAGTAAGCCAAGCACAAAAGGACAAGTACAAGAGTCCACTGAGGTCAGCTTTAAAAAAGAAAAGGCAAAAGGGCCTTTGGAAAAAGCTACTGTATACAAAAACATTCCTGGGGTGAGTACCAGGTAATATGGCAGGGACCAGACCAAACACAGGGGTACATATCGTAGACAAATAAAAATGGAGGTGGGGAATGGGAAAAATAATAATAAAAAAGAAATGGGTACCTTGGGGCACAGGGAACAGATTCATCCAAGGGGAGGGCATTGTTTATATCTCCACCGGGAAAGAGGGACCAGATTTTACTCCAGTGCTCTAAGATGTGAATGTAACATGCCGGCGTGGAGTGGGGAACCAGTGGAGAGGTTTGGGGGGGCTGGCCCCAATCCCAACTACTATGTGGACAACTACCCCTCCGCCAAGAAGAATTTCTTTCAAAGGACAATGCTGAATCTGCAGCTCTAGGAGAGGGACATATTTGATTGGAGCACACGGGAGCAGATGAAGGGAGAGGAGTATAGAGTGGAGCACATCCTGGCCCACCAGGCCTTGAGGACAATGTTCCCAAATAGAGAAACCAGTCCACAGAGAGGACCACATGGCTGGCCGCACTATGAGACATGACGTCCCTCACTGACCCATAGCCCTACAGGGGACAACATTGGAGCCACAGTGGGGGAATTGCGCTTGATCTGATCCTGCCACACAGAGGCAAAACACTAAGGGGGGTGCCACAAAACAGCAAGGGAATGGAGCAGTGAGGTCCCCAAGGAGTGCTGAAGGTGGACATTGGGGCCAAAGCATGCTGTCCCAAAAGACTGCACTGGAAAACACACCTAAAGGCCCACAAACAGTCCTTGAACAAACTATAAGCTTTTCTTTCGTGCTGTGTGTGTGTGTGTTTTTTTTTTTTCTGTCATTGGTTTGTTGTTGTTTTGTTCTATATTGTTACTTGGTTTGCTCTGTCTTGTTTTGTGCATGTTATTAACTCTGCAGGTCTGTCAAAATAAGATAGGCTGGATGAACAATCTGGAGGAGAAAACAACAGGACCAACAGTTCTGGGGGGACAAAGGAGAGGTGCAAGTGGGGGGAAAGGTAGTGGTGTCAACCAACCCAGGGACAATGGAAAAACAAGTGATCCAAATCAGTGGTGAGGTGGGTACAGGAGGCTTGGTAGGATGTAATCAAGGGTAATGTAACCAAGAGGAACTATTGAAACCCAAATAAAGACTGAGCATGATAGTTGGACAAGAGGAAAGACAAAGGAAATAGAGCTAAAAGGCAAAGGGCATTTATACAGGTCTAAATAAAGGCAGGTACATATGCAAATATATTTAAATATGAGGATGGGGAAATAGATCTATGGGCATATATTTATAGGTTTAGTATTAAAATTGCAGATGAACATTGGGTCTCCACTCAAGTATTCCCTCAATGCAAGAATATCTTCTATTAAATTGTCATTCTATCATGCTCATCTTCCTAATACAACTGCTGAAAAACAAATGGGTGCTTAAGCAAATGTGGAGAAGAAAGCTGATGGTGCCCGGCTATCAAAAGATATAGGATCTGGGGTCTTAAAAGCTTGAAGGTAAACAAGTGGCCATCTAGCTCTGAAGCACCAAAGCCCACATGGAAGAAGCATAACAGCCTGTGCGATCACTAGATGTCAAAGGGATCAGGTATCAGACATCATCAGAACAAAAGATCATATCATAGTGAATGAGGTGGGGAGTGCGGAGTGGAAACCAAAAGCCCATTTGTCAGCCACTGGAGCTCTCCTTACAGAAGGGTCTTGGGAAGGAGATGAGCCAGTCAGGGTGCAAAGTAGCAAATATAAAAAATACACCTTTCCTCTAGTTCCTAAATACTTCCTCCTCCCCCACTATCATGATCCCAATTCTACCTTACAAATCTGGCTAGACCAGAGGATGAACACTGTTATAGAAAGGAACTGGAAACACAGGGAACCCAGGGCAAATGATCCCTTCAGGACCAGTGGTGTGAATTGCGATACTGGGTGGGTGGAGGGAGGGTGAATTTGAAAGGGGGAACCGATTACAAGGATCTACATGTGACCTCCTCCCTGGGGGACGAAAAACAAAAGAGTGGGTGAGGGGAGACAAGGGACAGGTCAATATATGAAAAAATAATAATTTATAAATTATCAAGGGTTCATGAGGGAAGAGGGAACAGGGAGGGAGGGTAAAAATGAGGAGTTGATGTCAGGGGCTTAGGTAGAGAATAAATGTTTTGAGAATGATGAGCGCAATGAATGTACAAATGTACTTTACACAATTGATGTATGTATGGATTGTGATAAGAGTTGTACGAGCCCCCAATAAAATGATAAAAAAGAAGATTAAAGTAGGACACAGCCCCTGGCCTGTAATTGCTTTCATTCAAAGAATGTAGCTAGCATGCTATTAAATATGTAAATAATATTAAATCCTGAAGAAAATTAATATTTTATATAATAAAATCCAGATGAATTCTCCTGTGTCTAATTTTCTGTTTTTAAATACAAAATGCACTGTGGAGGCCAAATTGATTCATGATACTTTATATTGGTTAAAGACATTCGGGGTTTCTGTGAAGTCACTTCCTAACTGATTAACCTGAATATTATTATTACAAAACAGACTTGTTTGTGTAAAAATTAATTCTTTAGTAAACGAGAATGAAAAGTATGGAATTCTTTACTGATGGGCCAATTTTAAGTGGTGAAAAGGAACTGAAATAGGGATTGCGAAGTCAAATGCCTCCCCAGGCCTGGGAGGTAAATGAATGGGGCAAGCTGGGTGACAAATAGGGAGCAATAAGGGCTGTGGCCAACTGAGAGTGTATTTCACACCAGGCGGGGAAGAGCAATGGTTACCCTTCAGAAACAAGAGCCAGAGATTTAGATTTTTATGTGAATTTTTAAAAATCTTTTTATTGGGGCTCATAACTCTCTTATCACAATCTGTACATACATCAATTGAGCAAAGCACCCTTATACATTCGTTGCACTCGTCATTCTCATAATTCACCTTCCACTTGGGTTCCTGGAATCAGCTCGGTTTCCCTTTTTTCCCCCCTCCCCCCCTCCCCGATCCCACCCGTGGTCCTGTGATAGTTTATAAATAATTATTATATCTTATCTTACACTCCCTGGCGTGAATATTTTATGACATCTTTCTTCTAAATTCAAATGTCTTAAAACTCCCTGGATTCTAAAGAAGATAATAGTCTATAGACCATTTACATCGCCCCACAAAGATATGTGGTTTGAGATACAATTACCACCAAATGCAGATTCTTCTGTTCCTACTGCAGTGGAGCAGCTTTCTCTCACCGTAAGGAGTTGAGAACCTGGTGAGAATGAAATCTGGTTAGTCATTCTTTTTGGAGGACAATTTGAAAAGACATGATAACATACAAATCCTTCACCTCGGCAGTTCAACTTCAGTTTTACTTCTAAACATTATCGCATAGAGATAATTAATTCTTAGCAAAAGATTTCACCAAAATGATGCTCATCAGAACACTGTTTATAATAGCAAAATAAAGAAGTCGTTATTAAGGTCCAGTAGTCATGTGATTATGGAATTATATTGTGGTACATATAAAATCATTACTAGTGTGCCATCTTTGATCAATATGAATAAGCATTTATAAACAGAGTATAAAAGAGCGTGGATAAAATACATTCATAATATAATCATAGTATTGTGATGGGGTAGGGGGAAGGATATGCATTTATCTGCTCAGCGATAAGGCACAAAGGTGTTATATCAAGCAATCAGCAATGGTTATCTCTAAGTAGTGCCATTGCCATGTGAATTCCACCTTTTTCTCTTCTTGTGCATTAGAAGAATGTCAAATGAACTTAAATTTCTTTTGTATAAAGCCAATGAAAGAAAACCAATATTGTATGGTTCAACATAAATACCATTATTTGGGTTATAAATGTGCTGGGTTCAGATACTAGTCTTCACTCGGATTATTCATCATGTGAGCTGATCACGGCTTTCACATGCCTGAGCCTCACATTTCTCATCTGGTACATGAACGGCCGTGCTACATAATTTCTAATATCTATCTTAGACTTGGTTATTAAAAGGGACATTCGGGTTCAGACCACAAATGACAAGGCTATTCACCCACCTTCTCAAAAGTTATTGATTTCTAGATGCATGTCAAGCTTTGTGGTAACATCTGGGCCTTGAAGTAACCTTCAAAAAAACCTGGATGAGAGGCAGAGACACAAAAGTAAGAGGTATTGACCCCTGAATATCACACCAGGTTTACATTAGGTTTCGGTAAGAGCATGAAGAAGGTTCCTAAATATAAAGACTAGTTAATGAAGACTTCTTGAGATGGCTAGGTTTTGTGTCAACCTGGCTGGACTTGGGTCTCAATGACAATAATCCCCCATGAAGCGATGAGGTCTAATACAATGTAGTCAATTCCATGATAGGATCAAACATGATATAATCAACTTTGTAAGCAGCCAGCAGCTGTGCTGTAGTGCAGCCTCCTTGATTAGGTCACACCCTTGGTGCAATTGGCAAAAAGACTCCTAGGGGTATAACCTGGTCCTTTTTAAGCAGATTCCAAGATAACGCTGGATCTGGATCCTGACGCAGTATCGGTTTCATTGACCTATTACCATATTACTTGCCAAGCCATAAGCCTACTGACCTTGGATTCATTCAACTCTGTATCTATCAGCCTATGATATTCATGCTTTATCTTGTACCCTGGTTTTTCAGTCCCTGCAGCTACACCAGTCATGAAGAGACTCTAACTTACTATCTAACTCATAAAATTGAACCCAACTGGACTTTCCCACTTTCACAACTGTGTAAGCCATTCTTTGGTATCAATCTCATTCTACATACATACTCATATTAGTATTACTGGTATTGCTTCTCTAGAAAAACCAGCCCAGTATATTTGATACCATGAGTGGTTTCTTTAGAAACAAAATTATACAGATAAGTTTTCTAAATTGGTCCCCAAGCCTGATTAGACCTAAAGGCACTGAGAACTTGGCCTCTGCATCCATTAGTACAGACACATCTGCCACTATTAGGAAGAGGGTGCTGGTCATCCATGGGGCAAGGGTGACAAAGTTAATACCCAAAATGGCACTGCCAGTATATAAAGGGTAAATGACAAGTGAGGCTCAGAGTGATCGTGTCTTTGATACCTTTCTACAATTTTGAGATTTACATCATGAGAAGTCTAGGGAAGCTGGTTGGTTAGAACCACTTCCACAAAATTCTATACAGGTTGTGGCAGTTACATAATCTGTTGTTAATTTGAGAGTGTTAAGAGTGAAGGGATGGAGGTTAGCCTGTCAATCAGGTCACAGTTCAATCACCTTATTTGGAGGTGTGGAGATAGATGGCTCACTGGAGGCGGGACACTCACTCACTCCCTTTGAGACACTCCTGTTGACAAGCCACATGGAGTTATGCTAATGGCAGCCAGAACCTTGGAGCTAGAGGAGCCACATGGAGACCCATGCCAGTGCTAAGATGCTTCCACCGCCACTGGATCCACAAGACTTTCCACCCGCTGGCCTTTGCTCTTCTTGGACTTGGCATCATTGCATATATTGCATGAGTCTGAAGAGGAATTTACAGACTAGTAGTGGATATATGGGATAATATCAAATTTATGGACTTGATCTGGACTAGGCTGGGATATTTTCTTAAAACACAATTGCTCTTTAGATAAAGCTCTTTTTTATACATATATGAGTGTCTGTGAATTTGTTTCTCCAGTCTACCCCGACTAATACACTGGTCCATTACACTGATGATATTATATTGATTGGACCTGGTAGGGAAGAAGTATCAATGATTTTTTGACTTATTTAGTAAAACCACTGCATGTTAAAGGAAGTAAAGTAACCCAGTAAAATTCAAGTCCTCTCCATTTCAGTGAAACTTCCAGGAACCCAGTGCTGTGTGGCATATCCAGATATTCCCACTAAAGTGAAGGGTACGTTATTGCATCTGGACCTTCCCATAACTCCTTTGGAGTTGGGTGGCAACATATCCCTCATTTGGGTAAGCTATTCCAGCCTATTTATCAAGTGATTTGAAAAGCTGCTAGTTCTGAGTGGGTCCCAGAAAAAGAGAACACTGCAGCAGGTTTAGTCTGACATACAAGCTTCTCCCCTATTTGGACCATATAATCCAGCTAATTCAATGGTGTTTCAGGTGTCAATAGCAGTTAGAGGTGTAGTTTGGTATCTTTGGCAGATACTTAGGATAGCTCTGTCATGATCTGCAGACAGCTATTGCCCTTCTGAAAGCAGCTTTGGGTTTATTACTGGGCCTAGTGCTTATACCTTGAGGTGCTAACTGCGAAGCCAGTAGTTTGAAAACAGCAGCCAGTTCTGAGGGAGAAAGATAGAGCTTTTGACTACCATTAAGGGTTACAGTCCCAGAAACTCACAGGAACAGCTCTATCCTGTCTTATAGGGTCACTGTGAGTCAGAATTGACTCAATTGTAGTGAGTTTGTTGGTTGGTTGGTTAGTTGGTTGGTTGGTTGGCTGGCTGGCTGGCATTGGCTGGGTGGTTGAGTGGAGACCGAACACTTCACCATGGGCCATCAATTCATTCATGAAGTGAGGGTGGTCTGGATGACAGTTATAGAGTTTGATGCCAACATTAGCACTCCATAATTAAATGGAAATAGTGTATATGACATTGAGTTAGAGTGGACCTGAAGTTACAAGTAAACTGCATGAAAAAGTGGTTCAAAATTTTATGATTTCTACTTTTGTCTCAATATCATCTTTCCTTCAGTCTACACCTATGTCTTCATGGAGAATTCCTTATGATCAGTTAGTTGTCTTAGAAAGTGAAACCTCAAGCTTGATTTACTGGATCTACATGAGATGGGTAGTACTACAATGTGAACAGCAGCAGCAGCACGATAGCCACGGCAAATCCTTCCAATAGGCAGGAGGTTTGCTGGTACATCTAATTGTTCCATTGATTCAGACGGAGAAATGGTCAAATTTAAGAGTATACTGACTCATAGGCTGTGTCAAATGGTTTGACTGGATGATCAGTGACTTGAAAGGAGCATGATTGGAAAATTAGTGACAAAGAGTTATGGGGAAGAGGTATGTAGCTAGACCTCTATGAATGGGCCAAAAAATGAAGATATTTGTATCTTAGGTGAATGCTCACTAAAGTGTAACCTCTGAAGTTGAGGATTTTAACAACCAAGTGGATTGTATGACATGTTTTGTGCAAAGTAGTCATCCTCTTTTCCCAGCCACCTCTGTCATTGCCAAATGGTTGCCATGATATCAGCGGGAGGTTATGCTTGACAGAATGATCAGACAGACGTCTAAATGCACAATTATAGCACTAGCTGGGTGGCAACACCTTGTAAGATTGGGTAAATATCCTCCATGAGATTGTATAAGCTCTAAATTCACGATCAATGTGTGGTGCTGTTCTCCCAATAACCAAGATTCCAAGTCCAGGAACCAAGGGTGGAAATGGGAATGACACCACTTACTACCCTACTAACCCACTCACAACATTTTTGCTTCATACACCTGTTAGCCCATGCTTTGGGGGTCTGGAAGTCAGAGGTCTAAAGAGAAAAATGCTCCCACCTGGGAGCACTCATGGGACACAGCTCATGAATCAGTATACAGTCACACGCATAGCCATTTCTTCTGGAGACACGGCAAAGCTTCCATTGAATGAGAAGATTAGTTCACTCATTTTGGGCCTTTCATGTCTCTAGATAAACAGATAAGAAAGAGTATTACTGTATTGGGTGCTTTGATTAGTCTTGATTACTAAGGGGAAATTGGATTGGTATGACAAAATAGAAGAAAAGAAGAAAATGTTGGGAATATAGGAGATTCCATAGGTTGTCTCTTAATAGTATCATGCCCTATGATTAAAGTAAATGGTAAATTATAGCAACCCAGAGATAACATGACTACTAATGGCCCAGGCTCTTCAGGAATGAATTTTAGTCAAAGACCCATGACCAACTGAGCTACTTGCTGAAGGTCACGGAAATATGGAGTGGGGAGGAAGAAGGTAGTTTGAATACCAGCTACAGACAGGTAACCAGTTGCAGAAATTAAAACTGTAATTGTTATGAATGTTATCTTTTTGTATGTATGCATCAAATACTTTTGTTACCTTAAAAATGTAAAAAAAATGCAAAGAGAGTGTGATTTGGGTCATATGTTTGTTAATTGTTTCATGTTAGACACTAATATAACTGTATTATTGTCTTTGAAGATTATACATGATTTTAAAAGATGTGTATAAGTGTCAGGTTAATAAGGGGTGGACTGTGATAGGTACATTTTATGTTCACTTGCCTTGGCCAGGGTTCTCCTATGATATGATCTAAGATAATGAGTTCAACTCCATGATTGGATTGTCTGCTGAACAATCAAGCAGTTGTGGGAAGAACAGGGTAGAGCACTACTCCTTGATCTGGTCACAGACTTGATACAACTTTAGGAGGTTTCATTTGGAGTGTACACTTAGTATAGATTGACACTGTGCAGAACTTATCTAACTTTTTTCTGCTGGATCTGCATCTTGCATCTGGTTCACTGACTGCCTGTCAAATCACCTGCCAATCCCAGGAATCATCAGAGGACTGCCAAATTTGTATTCATTCAGCCCACTTCTGATTCATCCAGCTCTGCATCCATCAGTCTGTGGTGAAGAGTTGAGCTGGAAATTCTAGCACCAGGGAGGATAAAAGCAGTAAAAGCCAACGATATCAAAGTCTGCCTGTATTTATTTATTTATTTGTTTATTATTTAGTCTTTAAATGTCTTTCTCTTTTTTTTAGCATTTTATTAGGGGCTCATACAACTCTTATCACAATCCATACATATACATACATCAATTGTGTAAAGCACATCCGTACATTCTTTTCCCTAATCATTTTCAAAGCACTTGCTCTCCACTTAAGCCCTTTGCATCAGGTCCTCTTTTTTTCCCCTCCCTCCCCGCTACTCCCTCCCTCATGCGCCCTTGAGAATTTACAGATTGTTATTTTGTCATATATTTCCCTATCCAGAGTCTCCCTTCACCCCCTTCTCTGCCATCCGTCTCCCAGGGAGGAGGCCACATGTGGATCCTTGTAGTCGGTTCCCCCTTTCCAACCCACTCACCCTCTACTCTCCCAGTATCGCCCCTCACACCCCTGGTCTTGAAGGTATCATCCACCCTGGATTCCCTGTGCCTCCAGCTCCCCTATGCACCAGTGTACAACCTCTGCCCTATCCAGTCCTGCAAGGTAGAATTCAGATCATGGTAGTTGGGGGGAGAAAGCATCCAGGATCTGGGGGAAAGCTGTGTTCTTCATCGGTGCTACATTGCACCCTGACTGACCCATCTCCTCCCCTAAACCCCTCTATGAGGGGATCTCCAGTGGCCGACAAATGGGCTTTGGGTCACCACTCTGCGCTTCCCCCTTCATATATATATGATGATGCCTTATACCTGGTCCCTTTGGCACATCGTGATCGCACAGGCTGGTGTGCTTCTTGGAGGTCTTGACCTTAGTTTTATTTTTCTGTGACATTTTGGTTTCTTAGCATTTGGGGGTCAGTTTCAGATGCTAGAGGGAAAAGACTAGAAGGTAGCTTTTATAGCGCAGCTGTATGGTTGAAGGATGTTGTTAGCAGCCTTGGAGTTGGTTTCTGATTCATAATGACCCTTATGAACAATGGAAAGAAAATACTTACCAGTTCTGTGATATCCCTACAATCAGTTGTGGATTGGACTATTGTAAGTCATATGGTTTTCATGGGCTGATTTCCAGAAGTTGATCAGCAGGTCTTTCTTCCTAGTCCATCATAGTCTGGAAACTCTGCTGCAGACTGGTTGGCATCATAGCAACATGCAAGCCTTCAGTGATAGATGGGTGATGGCTGTTGACTAGATACAGTATCAGAAATATAACTGTGATAAGCTTCCTTTATTTTAGTCCACCTTCTCCTTTTGGGGCCTCATGGGACCTCTACAGTACCAATGGTGAATCAAATATTACATATGGTTTACTACATCTAGCTCTTGTCCTAATTTTCAGGGAGCTTGAGCCCGTGTGGCTTCTCAAATGTGTTATTTGGGGCACCAAATAAATATTTGATGAATATATTTTTGAACAATCAGCTTTCATGATAGGATGAGGCCCCTCCCTGTCTATTTTATTGGCATGCTTGTGCATGTTTGCATTGTAAATTCCTATAAATTGTTTCTTTTTCTAAGGACAGTCATATAACCTATGACTAGAATGAGAAAGAGTTAGAATTGACAAGAGAGGAGTTCCAGACCATGGACACCCAGCCTGGCAGGTGTCTCGAGGGTGCTGCTCACACTAGGAGTGTCCCATTCCTTAGAGATTATTCTACCAAATAAAGCTAATAGTTGTGTGAACTATGAAGATGCTAGGCTGCTTACTGAAAGGTTAGAGGTTTGACCCACGCAGTGGTGCCTTGAAAAAAAACCGTTGCTGTCCTTCCCCAAAATCAGCCCTTGCGACCCCCGTGGAGCACAGTTCTCTTCTGACACACATGGTATCTCCATGAGTCAGCGTTAACTCCATGGAAGATCAGGCAAAACCCGTCAGCTGACCCTCGCAAGTTCTGGTCCCTCAGTGTTTGCTCAACGGCAGGGTGCAGGTGGAAGAAGCAATTATGAGTGCTGAGCAGACACATTTTTAAAGGTAACACCCTTGCTGGTAATTGATGGTCACTAGAGACCATTACCCATACTGTTATTGGTTTAATGATAACAAAGATATGACCAAACAGTCACAGGCGAAGCCAGAACAAAACAAAGGATCCCAGAAGGCTGCCACCACCTGGAGTTCTAAGGCACTGAGGTCATCCAGGGTGGAGGCAGGACCCCGGGCACCTCACCAGGCTGGGTGGAGGCCACTGTAGAATCTGACAGGAGCAGCCTTGGCAAAGGCTTTGCTCAGTGCTGTCTCTGGGTCTCCTTTTCCTAAGTGTACAGCCTTGGGCTGAGGGCTCTCAACTGTGTCATTTGCAGAAAGATGAGTGCCAAGAGAGGTCTGCTGAGGTGAAAGGGGGTCAGGGGCCTGGCTGTGAATTCAGGGTCTGGCAAAAACAAGGTTCTCCCCAGATGGTCCCAATGAACAGTCAGCGTCACGGCGTGGGCAGTGCTCGAGGAACTAATACTGTGGGGTGCCATGCCTGTTTCCAGAGACCCTTCCAGGCTGGATTCATCCAGGAGAGACAACAGCCACTGCCAGGGAGGTGTCCTGAGTCAGAAGGGAGTGGGGAAAAATGCCTCTCCCGCCCGCCCTTCTTGTCCTCTGGCTCCTGCCAAGCTCATGTGCTTAGTAAGAACTGCTGCCCAGACCAAAGCAGGGCAGGGGAAGGTGGGGAATGAAAGACCAACAGGGTGAGCAGAAAATAAGCCACCCCTCTCTTCTTTCTGGACAAGGAGGACAATTATTCTTGCCTCAGCAAGCTTGGGGGCGGAATTAGCTATAACGCCATGAGATTTCTAGCCCTGGCATATAACAATCATAGACTTTCATCCCAAAACAACAGTAAAAATAAATCTATTCCCATGGAGTTGGTATCAAACCAAGAATGGCTCCATGTGCTACAAAGTAGAACTGGAATCCCTAGAGTTTGGGATTTTTGTTTGTTTGTTTTTCTGTTATCTTTATGGAAGATCACCTGGCCTTTCTCCCACTGATGGTTTGGTTTAAATTGCTAACCTTCAGGTCAGTAGTTCTGGTAGTTAGATTTTATGTCAACTTGAATTTGTATGAAAGTGTAGGGATGGAGTCCAACCTGTCAATCAGGTCACAGCATGGTGGTGCTTCTTGAAAGGTGGAGCCTTTTTATTAGAGAGAAACTGGGGAACCCTCCCCTCTTTTGCCCTTTGCCTTTTTCCATGCTAGGACTCTGCCTGCCTCCCAGCCAGCCCCCTGGGGCTGACCAACCATGAGAGCTGTTAGCACCCTGCCACGTTCCACTGACCGTGGAATCACACGACTGCACCCAGCAGCCTGTAATCTGCCTGCATAGGGCCCCAACTAGCATCAAACTCATGGACTTAAGTTAGACTGGGTTGGGATGATATCATGATATATAATTATTTCTTGATATAAAGCACTTTCATATACATGCATGAGTGCCACTGGTTTAGTTTCTTTAGACAACCCAGCCTAGCACAGTAGTGCACTCTGAGATCTTAAAAGGCTCTGACAGTAGTTTAAAATCTCAACTTCTCTCTGTCTCTCCTTCTGTGTACCTTTATATGTCTTTATTTCTTGTATTTTCGTTCTCTCTCTCTCTCTCTCTCTCTCTCTCTCTCTCACACACACACACACACACACACACACACAATTCCTCAAGTCATAAAAAAGTGAAAATATGTCCTATGAGGGCCAAGAGTGAGCCTGATATCAGAATTATGTGGGTACTGGGAGAGTCAAGCTCCAAAGGCACTGGATCTGTGGAGCAATGTGATCTGGGAACATGTGCATCCCATGCATGAGGACCTGTTAGATATTTATACATATCTGCTTCCTTAATCCTCATCCATCTCTCAAGGTAATTGATTGTAACTTCCAATTTTTTTTCAGATGAGATTTCTGGGCTCAGAAGGCTGGGGTCACTGGCCCAGGGCTTCCTTGGAGCCTAGAAGAGTTTATCAGAGTAGACTAGATTTTGCTACTGTACGAGCTCAGATGTAACAAAGCCCACATGGAAGAAGCACACCAGCCTGGGTGATCATGAGGTGTTGAAGGGATCAGGTATCAAAAGTCAAAGAACAAAAAATCATACCATTCTGTGCTCACCTTCCCAATACAACTGCTGAAGACAACTGGGTGCATAAGCAAAACTGGTGAAGAAAGTTGATGGTGCCCAGCTATCAAAAGATATAGTGTCTGGGGTCTTAAAGGCTTGAAGGTAAACAAATGGCCATCTAGCTCAGGAGCAAGAAAGCCCTCATGGAAGAAGCACACCAGCCTGTGTGATCACAAGGTGTCAAAGGGATCAGGTATCAGGGATCAAAGAACAAAAATACCAAATCATTGTGAATGAGGGGGAGTGCAGACTAGGGAACCAAGACCCATCTGTAGGCAACTGGACATCCCCTTACAGAAGGGTCTCAGGGAGGAGATGAGCCAGTCAGGGTGCAGTCTAGCAACGATGAAACAGACAACTTTCCTCTAGTTCTGAAATGCTTCCATCCACCACCACCACAACCACCACTATCATAATCCCAATCCTATCTTACAAATCTGACTAGACCAGAGGATGTACATTGGTACAGATAGGAACTAGAAACACAGGGAATCCAGGATGGATGATCCCTTCAGGACCAGTGGTGAGAATGGTGATACCGGGAGACTAGAGGGAGGATGGGGTGGAAAGGGAGAACTGATTACAGGGATCTACATATAACCTCCTTTATGGGGGGTGGACAACAGAAAAGTGGGTGAAGGGAGATGTGGTTAGTGTAAGATATGACATAATAATAACAGTGTATAAATTATCAAGGGTTCATGAGGGAGAGGGGAACAGGGAGGGAGGGGGAAAATGAGGAGCTGATACCAAGGGCTCAAGCAGAAAGCAAATTTTTTGAGACTGGTGGTGGCAACAAATGTACAAATGTGCTTGACACAATTGATGTATGTATGGATTGTGATAAGAGTTGTACGAGCACCCAATAAAATTATTAAAAGTAAAATCCAAACCCATTACTGTTTAGTGGATATCAACCCATAGTGAGCCCCTAGGACAAAGTAGAACTGCATCATGAGATTTTCAAGGTTATAAACCTTCATGGAGGCACCTTGTCATGTCTTTTTCTAAGGGTTTAAACTGGCGATCTTTCCATTAGCAGATGAGCACCTTAACCATGGCACCACTAGAGCCCCTCGCCCTGCTATAGCAGCCCCTAAATCTCAGTGGCTGAGAACAACAAAGAGGTCGTTTCTGGACATATGCATTCATCAGTGGTTGCCTGGGATGGGGGCTTGGGTGGAAGTGAGGGGTGGAGCTTGCTTCTCACTGTCCTTGCTCTAGAGCATCAGAAGGGCCAGGACCAATGCACTGATGGTTACTGGAGCAAAGCCAAAGACCAGAGGAAGGTCTTGGACTGGACATAAACCGATTGGCCTGGAAATAGCACACATCACTTGTACTTACAACTCATTAGCTCAAAGTGGTCATTTGTTCCATCCAACCACACGAAAGTAGGTCTGTATGATTTGAGCCTAGAGGCCTAGAACTATTTGGTGAACAGTCGTACTGACTACTAGAACAATCAGGTCTTCATTTCAGGTCTAGTAAACTCTAAGTGACCACTCTTTCTACTGCTCCATACTAGAGCCTGTTCTAGCAGAGATGCAGGAGCATCATAAGGCTGGAGAGGCAGCCTTCTCAGCTTCTTGGCAGGAGAGTCATTGTTCAGACAGAATGGCTAGTCAGTCAACAGTTGTTGGAAAAGATGTCCCTGGATGATCAGAGCAGGTTCTGGAGATGAAACGGAGAACAATGAGTGAGGAGTTTATCTCCACATTGACCTCAAGGACCTTGGGTATTTGCCTTTCTGCTCTTCGACGTGCTTCTTGTATAGGGGATGCCCTCTTGCTTTTATAGATGAGATCCCCTCCCAGGACTGTCTTTCCAGCTGTGAGTGCTCTGGGCAAAGCTGGGAAGTATGTGCGGGAGGCCAAGATGAGAAGTCAGAGTTTGACACATGTTGCTAGAAAACTGCCATCACAGCCTCTGCTTCTCTGACTCGTGACAGAATCTAAAGGAAGGCCGGCACAGCTGTCTCCGCTCAATTGCACACATTCAGGAAATACAGAAGTGTGGTTAGACATACGGAAGTTGGCACAGAGAAAAAGCAAGTCAACTTTGCTGGAAACTGGACACCACGGTTGTTAGTTGCTTCCAATACATTATTATCTCCTGTTCCACAAGCCTACACAACCATTTCCACACAAGGGGGAAGGGACTATCTGCCTACCGGCCATCACCCGATTTATGTACAATTCTAACGAACTGCCTCTAAAGAGGAGTCTTCACAATGACTGAGATGACTCCTTCAAGGAGGAAAAAGATCATCCACTTGATGCAACAAATCAACAGACTCTCCACAGGAATGAGAGGAGAACCTTTCTGAAAAACCTAGTTAAGACCGGGAGGTGGGGGGGGGGGGGTAGGAAGCTGTATATATATATATATAATTTTGTTGGTGGGTATGGTGGGTAAGTGGGGAGGAACAACCTCACATCAGGAAGGGATGCTAAACAATCATTGTAGGGAGTCTTAGGGGGAATAAACCTAGTTCTAAGTTACTATGTAGAGACTATGAATATGTTTCCATCCAACCCTTGGTGAACATGCCCTGGACTAAGCACTATGATGACCTTACATGCTGGCATTACTTGAAGCATCGTATTTCCCCAGGGCCACATGAGAAGGACTGGATGTCAAAGTCAGACTGAATGAATGGGGCCCTACCTCAAAACTGCCTCTACCCTTGGGCTTATACTGAAATGCCCTGATGGAAGAGGAAGCAAAGGAGGGTCACCCCAAGACTGTGGAACTTGTGGATGTTGGGCCTTGGGTGGAATCCTTAGCTTAATAACTGTCTAATGAAAGAGGACCTAGAACCGCACATATTTATTACCTCAATACTCCTCTTGAATTAATATGACAGGTATTAATCGGGTAGACAAGGATCTGCCCTTTTAAGAAATGGTACAGAGAATTTTCCCTTAGCCCCAACCCTCATGCTTAATGTAAATAGAGCTCAGTCTTTTAAGAAATCAATCTGTGCAAACCAAAAGTTCACAGATTGCAGCTTGCAGTTGGACTATACCAGCATAAACTCCTCATGTCAGCAGTGCCTTAAATTCTATGCCATTGAATAAACTATTGACAATATCAATGCAATCAACTTATACCCCAGGGGGATGATTGACAATGTTTTTCTTTTTTGTTTCTTTTTGTTTGCTTTTTCTTATTAATCATTTTATTGGCATCTCCTATAAATCTTATAATAATCCATCATTCAACCTATGCTTGAACAAATTGTTGTGGCCATGGAGTCAATCCATCTCCTTGAGGCCTTCCTCTCATTCGCCCCCTCTACTTTGCCAAGCATGATGTCCTTCTCCAGTGGCTAATCTCTTCTGACACATATTCATCATGTAGGAGAAAGTCTCTCTGTCCTTTCCTCTCAGGAGCACTTTGGCATTACTTCTTCCAAGACAGATGCTTGTCCTTTTAGCAGTCCACGGTACTTTTCAATATTCTTCTCCAGCACCACAACTCAAATGCATCAATTCTTCCTTGCTCTTCTTTATTCAATGTCCAACTTTCCCATACGTACGAGGCAATTGCAAAGTATCATGGGTTGGGTCAGGTTCACCTTAGTCCTCAAAGAAACATCCTTCCTTTTCAATACTCTAAGGAAGTCTTGTGCAGCAGATTTACCTAATGCAGCACAACAATTTTTATCTCCTGGCTGCTGCTTCTGTAGGCATTGCTTAAGGATCCAAGCCCTACAGCATCCTTGACACCCTCAACCTTTTCTCCATTTATCATGATGTTACATTGGTCCAATTGTGAGGGTTTGGGTCTTCTTGACATTGAGTCACAATCCATCCCGAAGGCTGCAATCCTTGATCTTCATCAGCAAGGGTTTCAAGCCCTCTTCACTTTCAGCAAGTGTGTGTCATCTGCATATCACAGGTTGTTAATAAGCCTTCCTAAATCCTATCCTCTTATTTGCTCAGCATTCAGACTGAATTAAAAAAATACAGATTGATAAAATCCTTATGTACACCGTTCTCAATTTTAAACCATGCAGAATTTGCTTGTTCTGCTTTCACAGCTCCCTCAATTCATGGAAAAGTTCTGCCCAAGCACAATGAAGTGTGCTCGAGTTCCCGTTATTCCCATAGTTTGTTATCATCCATAGAGTGAAACGTCTTTGCATAGTAAATAAGATACAAGCAAACATCTCTCTGGTGTTCTCTGCCAAGATCCATTTTAGCCACGGTTCATCTGACATCAGCAATGATATTCCTTATGCCACATCCTTTTATAAATCTTGACTGAACCTCTGGCTGCTCCTTGTCAATGTACTGCTGCAACCATTGTTGGATAATCTTAAGCAAAATTTTACTTGCATGTGATATCAATGATATTGCGCCATAATTCGAGCACTTGTTTGGGTCATCTTTCTTTGGAATGGGTACAAACAAGGATCTCTTCAAGTCAGTTGACCATGTAGGTGTCTTCCAAATTTCCTGCCATGGATAAGTAAATGCTTCCAGTGCTTCACCAGCTTATTGGAGCATTTCAGTTGGTATCCCATGCATTCCTGGAGCCTTGTTTTCTGCTAATACTTTCACTGCAGCTTGAACCTCAGCACCTTTCATTCTTGCTCATGTGCTACTTCCTAAAATAGTGGAATGTCACCTCGTTCTTTTTGTACAGTGACTTGATGCGGCCTTTCCCTCTTGTTTGTATGATTCATGCAACATTCAGTATTTGCCCATAGACTCTTTCAATATTTGCAACTTGTGGCTTGAAATTGTTATTGAATTTTTTCAATTTAAGATATGCTGAGTGGTCTTATTCTTTGGCTTTCTAACTCTAGAGCTTTGCTTATTTCATTATTATATTTGACTTTGTCTTCTTCAGCTGCATTTGAAACTTTCTATTAAGCTCTTTGGCTGTATTTTCAATTTGCTTTAGCTACTCTGTGATTAAGAGCACGTTTTGGAGTTTCTTCTGACATCTACTTTGATTTTTTCAAAATACTTTTCTTGGGAGCACTTACATCTCTTTTATTTTTTTAAATCATTTTATTGCAGGCTTGTACAACTCTTATCACAATTCTTACATCCATCCATTGTATGTTATGCACGTTTGTTGTCATCATCATTCTCAAAACATTTGCTTTCTACTTGAGCCATTGGTATTGGCTCCTCACTTTCCCCTTCCCCCCATGAACCCTTTATAATTTATAAATAATTATTATTTTGTCATGTCTTACACTGTCCAATGTCTCCCTTCACCCACTTTTCTGTTGTCCATCCCCCAGGGAGGAAGTTATATGTAGATCCTTGTAATTGGTTCCCCCTTTCTACCCCTCCTTCCCTCCAACCTCCCAGTGTCGCCACTCTCACCACTGGTCCTGAAAGGTTCACATGTCCTGTATTTCCTGTGTTTCCAGTTCCTCTCTATCCCAGTATACATACACTGGTCTAGCTGTATTTGAAATGTAGAATTGTGATCATGATGGGGTGGGAGAGAAGCATTTAAAAACTAGAGGGAAGTTGTATGTTTCAACATTGCTACTCTGCACCCTGACTGATTCATCTCCTCCCTAAAACCCTTCTGTAAGGGGATGGCCAGTTCCCTACAGATGGGCTTTGGGTCCCCACTCTGCATTCCTCCTCATTCACAATGTCATGATTTTTTGTTCTTTGATACCTTATCCCTGATCCCTTCGACACCTCGTGATCACACAGGCTGGTGTGCTTCTTTGTTTCTGAGTTAGGTGGCTGCTTGTTTACCTTCAAGCCTTTAATACTCCAGGTGCCATATCTTTTGATAGCTGGCACCATCAGCTTTCTTCACCACATTTTCTTCTGCATACATTTGTCTTCAGTGATCATGCAGGGAAGGTAAGCATCATGGAATGACAGTTTAATAGAACAAAGTTTTCTTGCATTGAGGGAGTACTTGAGTGGAGGCCCAATGTCCATCTGCTGCCTTAATACTAAAACTATAAATATAGACACTTAGATATATTTCCCCATCATCATATATAATATAGATTTGCATATGTACATGCCTGTATTTAGACCTCTATAAATGTCCTTTGCCTCCTAGTTTCCGTTCCTGTCTTTTTAATGACATTTTGCTTTCTTTATGAATGATGTTCTTGATGAATTACCACAGTTCATCAGATCTTCTGTAATTAATGTTCAATATATCAAATCTCTTATTGGGAATTTTTCAAAATTCATGTGGGATAGACTCATGGTCGCATTTTCGCTCTTGTGGATTTAAAAAAATTATCTTCAACTTAAACCTTAACTTAAATATCCACAATTGATGGTCTGTTCCACATTCAGCCTCTGGCTTGGTTATAGCTGTCTATGTTAAGCTTCTCCAGAGTCTTCCCACAGTTGTAGTCTATTTGATTCCTTTTCTTTTTTCTCATCTGGGAATGTATACAATTCCCTTTTGTGTTGTTGGAAAAAATATATTTGCCATAAATAAATCATTGGTCTTGAAAAACCTATAATGCAATATCCAACTTAATTTCTATCACCAAGACCATATTTTCCAAATACTGTTCCTTCTTCTCTATTTCCAACCTTTGCATTACAATTGCCAATAATTTTCAATGCATTTTTATGGAATATTTAATCAATTTGTGCTTGGAGTCGTTGGTAGAATTCTTTGATTTATTCCTCCTTAGTTTTGTGGCTGCTGTATAAAAAAGTAGGCTTTAGCATTATCCCCATTTTACACTTTAGAAACTAAGACAATTCAGAGAAGAAACAAGCCAAAAAAAGTTTTAATAATATAGGAGGACCATCCTTTTCATGAAAGCGCGTCTTTCAAAAATGTGGCCACAGAAATCCAGGTAGTGGGTTTCTATGGATGAGTCTGAAGTGTGCCAAGTCCCCAAGAGCTATTTGGAAGGGGTGGTAATGCAGGTGGGTGTGGTGAGCACCATGCTACAGATCTGGCTCAAGGAAGCAATCCTGTGGTAACTATCGAGCCAGAAAACAAGCAATGAAGAGAAGGGGCTTCTCCTGTGCCATGGGTCTGCAGGTGGAGTTCCCCAACTCCAGAGGTCCATGAAAAAGGATGGAGTTCTGAAGTGGATGGGTCCTGCTCCTACAGCTGGCAGCTAGAGGAAAAATCATGTTTGTCCTCATAAGTCAACCAACCACCACCATGAGAGGTTGGTTATCTTTGCTTCACCTTCTATGTTCAGGAGAGTTAGAACTTCAAGTTCATACTGCTGTTGCCAATTTGGCTGAAGGGTATGGAAAGTTCAGAGGCAGAGATGGTGAGCAGGAAACAAACACCCCGAGGTCTCCTCTAGGAGCAATTGTGAAGCCGTGAAATTTTTCCATCCCTCGGCTACTTCTCAGGACACAATGGTAGTGCACCTTCTCAGTTATCCGTAGCCACTCTGTGGCAGCTCCTCCAAGAGGAGATCCCTCACCTGGAGACTAGACTCATTCTTGAATATTTCCCAACATTAAATATAAAGCTTCTAATTCAATTTCATGTATCAGAAAGCAACTGGGTGATATGGGCACACATAGTCAAGTGTCTCTTAAATATTCAAATATGAGCTGTTGGTGCAGGGAAAGAACTGTTTATGGGTCAGATTTTTATTGAACATCTGGTGCATACAAGACACTGGGAGCTACCCTTGTCTCCTTTGTGTGAAATTAAACCAGAAAGAACCTAAGTGTCCCTTCCACCTATCAGACTGGCTTCTGCTCAGAACTAAGTGTTATTTTCCTAGAACAATGGCCCGCCCACGCATGTTTGAATTTCCCTATGGCACTAAACATGCTTTTTGAAAAAGCATCAAGGTTTTCGGAAGAAAGCTTTTGTACTTCCAACATGGACAATGTGTTGCATTGTCTTGGATTTCTAGCTGGTGCTTGAATCACTGCCGTTCTCCTATCTTGTGCAAAACATTCTAACTTGCCAGGTACATAGTGACTGCTTGCCCCACACAGAATGGTGCCGTGGTGCCTTTGTTCCTTCGGTCTCCTCTCTTGTTAGCTTTACCACGCACTTTTATTATGGCAAGTTCTCCGACACCTCATCTAGGAACCAAAATGCACGACCTCAACTGCTGTTGCGAATTGCCCTTGATTCGGTTCTGACTCATGGTGAGCCCATATATAACAGCATGAACTCTTGCTAGTCTGGCGATCATTTGTAATCATTGGGGTGTTTGAGTGCGTTGCTATACAACTGTGCATCTGGAAAGTGTTCCGATACAGGGAGCTCATCTTCCAGCACTACAACAGATGATATTCTGATATCCATAGGCTTTTCAAGTGGCCAATTAGCAGTAGATCATCAGGCTTTTCTTCCTAGTCTGTTGCAGCCTAGAAACTGTTAAAAACTGTCCAAGATGGGTGAACCTACTTGTATTCGAATTATCAGTGGCATAGCTTCCAGCATCAAAGTAACAGAGTATGACAAAGCTACCACAGTATGACAAAATGACAGATGGGTGGTGGTGACCCTTTGGTGTCTTCTTATTATTCAAGTGTTGTACTCATTAATTTATCCATTCAACAAAGACTCTCTGAGCACCTGCTCTGTGCCTGCCCCTTGTCTCTGTCACATTTGCTGGCCTAGGACAAAGCCATTCCATTCTCCAGCCCTCAGACTCTTTCTCCACGAAGGTGAGGGACTGGAACTAACGCAAACCTTGATGACAAAAGAGTTGAACGGTCAGTAAATTGTAACCCGCTAGCCAAATCCAAACTTCCACTTGGTTTTTACAGTCTCTAAGTATAAAATGGTCTTTATGATTTTAAATGGCAAAAAATAAAAATGCTGATGTTTTGTGACACTTGGATATTATATAAATTTCAGTATCCATAAATAGCATTTGATGTAACAAAGCGATGCCCCATCACTGTGGGTAGTGAGGCAATGGCAGGGTTTACAAGTTACCACAGAACACCCATGGCTCACAAAGCTGATATGATTGATTCTCTGGTACTTTTCTTCTGAAAGAAAAAGTTTGCATACCCTTCCTGCAGTCTCACCTATGATTTACTCATCACCACCTTATTCCAAAGCCCCTTCCAAAGTTCCAACCCACTCCATAGGAACAAAGTTTGTCCAAGAAACCAAGCAAGTAAGCTACCAGGCCAGCAGTCTTCGGGGACAGGCCCAGAGACTCCGCGGACTGGCTTCCACAGATACTTTTCTGTATTGCTGAGATCATCCCTATTCCTTGAAGTTGCAGCCTACCCCCACAACCAAGCTATGCGTTTGTCTGGCTTGTCCACTGGCTCAGTCCATGTTCTTCTCCAAGATCTCTGCTCCACCACTACCTGGTACAGCCTCAGCTCCCAGGGCACCTCAGCTGCCATCATTATCCTATTTCCCCTTGTATAAATCTCCACATGTCCAACTTTGCCCTACTTAGAAACAAAACCAACCCTGTACTACCGAACAATTGAGACATGCGTCCATATTACTGTGGATGGCCACAGCCATAAGCTCCTCAGGCTTCCTCTAAGGCAGTGGTTCTCAACCCTTTGGGGGCCAAAAGACCCTTTCACAGGGGTCACCCAATTCATAACAGTAGCAAAGTTACAGTTATGAAGTAGCAACAAAAATAATTTTATGGTTGGAGGTAACCACAACATGAACTGCATTACAGGGTCACGGCATTAGGAAGGTTGGGAACCACAGCTGTAGGGGTTTGGGACCACAGGTCCTTCTTCATGGTGCACCATAGCTGGGCACAGGAGGCAACCCCTGTGGAACAAGGCAATATAACGTGTCTTGTACCAAAATGTGGTCCTGGAACACAGGTCCTGCCTCCGTAAAGTGGAGACCTTTCTTCCTTCCATGCCTAGGAGCCCTGGTGGCATAGTGGTTAGCCTCATAGTGGCTGCTAACCTCAATTCAGCAGTTTGAAACCACCATGCTCCAGGGAAGAAATACCAAGCTGTCTACTCCCATAAATAATTACAGCCTCAGAAATAGGGTCTCTATCACTCAGAATCAACTCTATGACAGTGAGAATGAACGTACCCTGAGAGAGAGTCCCTGGGTGAGTGTGTGCCTACTAACAGTGAGGTTGGCAGCTCAAATTTACACAGAGGTGCCCCAGAAGAAAGGCCTGGCAGTTTAATTCCCTTACATCACAGTCATTAAAAACCCTATGGGATGAAACTCTACTCTGAAAAACATGGGTTTGCCATAAGTCAAAATCGATTCAATGGCAACTGGTTTGTGTTTTTGTATTTAGTACTCTGACAAAGAGGGCTAGATTGGAATCTTAGGGTCTCTGAGACCTGGTGGAATAGGTGTTAATAACAGCAGTTAAAAACCACCTGCTGCTCACTCCTTAGGAGAAAGATAGAGCTTTCTACTCTCATAAAGAATCATAAAACTAGACAGACTTCCGGGAAGATGGCTACAGAGTAACACATACCAGAGGGACTCCGCAGAATCCAGCCCAGGAGAGTTGCTCAGAGGGAAATTCAACACCACTGGATCACAGGAGGCGCATCATAAAGATAAGTAGGCTCAGATCCACGGGGTTTTGAGGGGCTGGGGGCTTTTGGCTTACCTCAGTGGAAGCCGGCTGGGGCTTGACCCTAGCCTAGCCGCTGTGTCTGCCCAAGCCAGGACCATTTGGAGCCTGTAGCAGGGCTTGGCCTCGGCGCAGCCACAGTTTTCCCCTGCCTGCCTCAGGGCAGGGACAGGGCCCTTGAGGCTCCACCGGGAGGGATTGGTGTTCAGCTGCATTTTTGCTTCTGTTTGAGTCTCTGCTCTATATTCCTATGCAGCCTTGGAGGGCTGCGCAGGGGCTTTTTCGGGGCACAGCCACAGCTTGCCGTGCCGCGTGGGCTGAGCAGGGACTGAACCCAACCCACCACAGCTCCATAGGCAGGGATCAAGCTTCAGCTACACTGCAGTGCCGGTTAACATCTCTGCTCTCTGTACCCCCACTTCTCGGGGGGCTGCTCAGCAGCTTTCTTGTGACTCTTCTTGGGGCTCAGCTGCGGATTGCCGCTGGGGCTTGGGGCAGGGAGTGGGCCCCTGCAGGTCCACAGGCAGGGAGTGGGACTCAGCTGCATAGTTGCTTTTCTTTCCCTCACTTCCCTGTACCCCGGCACAGTCCGGTCTCACTGTTTAATTTTGCTTCCCCTCTTGTTCCTGAACTGCTCTCTCACACTCCATTGCAGACTTTCGGGACACTCCCATTGCCCTAGGGCATTTGCGCCTGGGCCACACCCAGCTAGGTGAGCTCCACCCTGCACAGATAGCCCAAGGTTAGGGAAAGGCCTGCTTGCTCTCCAGGGGATACTCCTCTGACTCCTCACCAGGGAGTTCCTGCCTGTGTACCTGGGGACATAAGGCAGCTCAGCCAACACTTATCAATATTCAAACCAATAGCAGGAACTTCAGCCCAGCCCCTGCAACACTGGGGCAGGCAGCCGACCTGCCATCTGGGACACTCCCCTGATAGGGAAGCCACAGGAAGATAAAGTGGTAGGTTAATAACCTAGCAAAATCAGCTGTAGGCAGTTTGAAGAAGCATTCCTATAAGTCTTCCAGAGAGAGACTAGAAAATGGCACCTGGTCCCTCAAAAACAATTCAACGCAAAAAGCCATCAGCCCCAACTACCTCAACGAAAAAACAGGAGAAACAAAAGACAAAGGCAGAAGATGTGCTGAACATAGCAACATACATAGAAGAAGCAGACATTGAGAAGCCATACAAAGAAACTCTCAGAATGCTGCTTGGAGTCATGCAGGATATGAAGGAAACAATACAGAAAAAGGATGAAACGATAGAGGAGATAAAAGCCATACACCAAAGGGAAATACAGGAGCTTAGGGAGGAAATAACGAAAAACAATAGCAAAATCATGTTCCTTGAGAATCGACTGGAGGAATCAGAGAACCCCATCAGTGTCTTGGAGGACAACCAAGCAGAGTTTAATAAACGTGAACAAAAATCTAATAAGAGCATCAGAGAAGCCGAAGAAAACCTAAGAGTTATGTCTGATGCTATGAAGAGGAACAACATTAGAATTATTGGCCTACCGGAGGAGGAAGACACAACAAAGAAGTCATCTGCAACAGTAGCGAGAGAATTCTTGGAGGAAAAACTTCCCCAGCCTAATGAATGAAAATCAAGCAACCATCCAGGAGGCTGAAAGAACACCAGCACGACGGGACCCCAAGAAGAAATCACCAAGGCACATAATAGTTAAACTATCCAACTTTGAGGAAAAGGAGAAAATCATGAGAGCAGCTAGGGCAAAAAAAGCAATCACATATAAAGGTCAACACATAAGGATATGTTCAGACCTATCAGCAGAAACTATGAAAAAAAGGAGAGAGTGGAGTAACATATTCCAAAATTGAAGGAAAACAACGCAAATCCAAGAATACTCTACCCATCCAAATTATCGATCAAGATCGATGGAGAAGTAAAAGTCTTCCCAGACAAGGAAAAACTCAAAAAATACGTTACAACAAACCCAGCCTTACAAAAGATCCTCGCCGACTCAGTATGGGCAGAAGAACAACACTCACCAAGCACAAATAAGAGACCAACACATAGAACAACTTCACCCAGACCACAAAAAAGAGAAAACAGGCCCCAAGATAGCAATGGCTTAAGGATGGAAAGAAGTCAAGAATGAAACACACACAAAACACATACTAATGATAAAAGAAAGTAGGAAAACTCCCAACACAAAAGGTATAAAATGGCATCACAGAGTCCGCACATTGAGATAATAACCCTGAATATCAATGGCCTGAACTCAGGCATTAAAAGACTGAGACTAGCAGAATGGCTTAGAAAACACAACCCATCAATTTGCTGCCTACAGGAGACACATCTCAAGGCTACAGACAAAAATAGGCTGAGAATCAAAGGCTAGAGAAGGACCTACCAAGCAAACAGCAATACAAAAAAAGCAGGGGTTGCAATCCTTATCTCGGATAAAATTGACCTCAAAGTACAAACCATAAAAAGAGATAAGGAGGGACACTATATAATGCTCAAGGGAATCATAGACAATGAACCACTAAACATTGTAAACATATATTCCCCGAATGAGAGACCAGCTCAATACGTCAACCAAACACTCCAAAAGATTAAGAAAGAAATCACAGACTCGACAATTATAGTGGGCGACTTCAACACACCACTCACTGAGAAAGATAGATCACAGGGAAAGAAACTCAACAAGGAGACTAGGGAGCTAATCTCCACAATTAGACAATTTGACCTAATAGATATTTACAGAGCTTTTCATCCAAATAAAAAAAAATTTCACATTCTTTTCAAGTCCCCATGGCACATATTCGAAGATAGACCACATGCTGGGGCATAAGGCAAATCTACATAAATTTAAGCACATTGAAATAATACAGACCTCTCTCTCTGACCACTGTGCCATAAGACTGGAAATCAACAAAAAGAAGACACAGGAAATAAGAGCAAATAATTGGAGAATGAATAACTCTCTACTGCAAAAGGAGTGCATACTGGTGCAGATCAGAGATGAAATCAGGAAATTTCTAGAAACCAACGAAAATGAGCACACGATGTACCAAAACTTATGGGACACAGCAAAGGCAGTCATCAGAGGAAGGTTCATAGCAATACAAGCACACCTAAGAAAGGAAGAGAGAATCATGATGGATACGCTGACACAAAATTTACAAAAACTAGAGCAGAGTCAGCAGGACAACCCTACTAATAGCAAAAGAAAAGAAATTATAAAAATCAGGGCTGAGATTCAGGAGAGGGAAAATAAAAAGACTATGGAAAAAATTAATATCGCTAAAAGTTGGTTCTTTGAAAGGATAAACAGGATCGATAGACCATTGGCAAACCTAACCAAAGAAAGGAGGGAACAAATCTCAATAGCAAGAATAAGGGATGAAAGAGGGGTCATTACAACAGACCCTAATGAAATCAAAAGGATAGTTACACAGTACTATGAAGGATTGTACTCCAATGAATTCAACAATTTGGAAGACAGGGACAAATTCCTGGAAAAACAATCCCTCCCTAGACTATCCTCGGTGGACATCAACAATCTCAACAGACCCATAGCAATAGAAGAAATAGAAAAGGTTATCAAGGGATTACCAACAAAAAAATCCCCTGGACCAGATGGATACACTGGAGAATTCCACCAAGCATTCAGGGAAGAACTAATACCAATCCTACACAAACTTTTCCAGAACATAGAAAAAGATGGCAAACTCCCAAACTCCTTCTATGAAGCTAGTACAACTCTGATACCCAAACCGGGTAAGGATCCCACAAGAATCGAGAACTACAGACCAATATCCCTAACGAACATTGATGCAAAAATCCTTAACAAAATATTAGCCAACAGAATACAAAAGTATATAAAACAAATAATTCACCATGACCAAGTGGGATTCATACCAGGGATGCAGGGATGGTTCAACATACGAAAGACCATTAGTATTATTCATCACATTGACATGAAAAAGTATAAGAATCACATGATAATATCAATAGATGCCGAAAAAGCATTCGACAACATCCAACACCAATTCCTGTTTAAGACACTAGCGAAAATAGGAATGGAAGGAAAGTTCCTCAAGACAATACAAGCTATATATGAAAAACCAACAGCCAAAGTGGTAGTCAATGGACGACATTGACTCTGCAGCTCCGGGAGATGAACATATCTGATCAGAGCACACAGGAGAAGATGAAGGGGCAGGAGGAGAGAGTGGAGCACAGGCCGTGATGATGATGTTCCTGAGTAGAGCAGCCAAGCCACAGAGAGAACAACATGGCTGGCCCCACTATGAGAAATTATGCCAATCAGTGACTAAGGGCGATACAGGGGACTGCACCGGAGACACAGAGTGGGAATTGCACCTGACCTGATCCCACCACACCGAGGCAAATCACTGGGGGAGTGCAGCGGAACAGCAAGGGAATGGAGTGGCAAGGTCCCCAGGGAATGCTGAAAGTGGACTTTGGGGCTAGGGCGTGGTGCCCCAACAGACTGGACCGGAAAATGCTCCTAAGGGCCAGCAAACGATCCTTGAACGAACTACAAGCCTTTCTTTTGTGAAGTGTTTTGTTTTGTTCTTTGTCAGTGGTTTGTTTTTGTTGTTTTATTGTCTGATTGTATACTGTTGCTTTGTTTTCCTCTGTCTTGTTTTTGTGCATGTTAGTGTTTCCACAGGTCTGTCTGAATAGGACAGGCTGGATGAACTATCTGGAGGAAAAACAATAGGACAGACAGTTCCGGGGGGACAGACAGATCCGGGTGGGGGAGGGGGAGGAGGGTAAGGAAGTGGTGTTAATAAACACAGGGACAAGGGAACAACATGGGACCCAAAATGGTAGTGAGGGGGGAGTGACAGGCCTGATGGGGAATGATCAAGGGTAAGGTTGTGTAGAGAAGAGGTATAGCTGTAGCCCAGGTGGGGACGGAGCATGGTGGTGGGGCAGGAGGAAAGTCAAGGGAGAGGGAGGAAGGAGCTGGGAGTCAAGGGGCATTTATGGAGGTCTAGACAAAGACGTGTACATGCAAACATATATATGAGGTTGGGGAAATAGATCTAATTGTCTACATATATAGGTTTAATATAAGGTGGAGGAAGGACCTTGGGCCTCTACTCAAGCACTCCCTCAATGCATGAATACTTTCGTTTATTAAATTGGTACTCTAGGATGCTCACTCTCCCGAGACAACTGCTGAAGCCAAAGTGGGTGAACAAGTAAATGTGGTGAAGAAAGCTGATGGTGCCCGGCTATCAAAAGAGATAGTGACTGGGGTCTTAAAGGCTTGAAGATAAACAAGCGGTCATCTAGCTCAGAAGCAGCAAAGTCTACATGGAAGAACACACCAGCCTGAGTGAGCGAGTGATCCCTAAGGGATCAGTTATCAGGCAACAAAGAACAAAAAATCATCATATCATTGGCTGCACACCTCCATGATAGGATCGCTGAAGACAAATGGGTGCATAAGCAAATGTGGCGAAGAAAGCTGATGATGCCCGGCTATCAAAAGAGATAGTGTCTGGGGTCTTAAAGGCTTGAAGATAAACAAGCGGCCATCTAGCTCAGAAGCAAAAAAGCCCACATGGAAGAAGCACACCAGCCAGTGCGATCAGAGGTGCCAAAGGGACCATGTATAAGGCATCATGCAAAAAAAAAAAAAAGAATGTGTGTGTGTGTGTGTGTGTGTGTATCACATTGAATGAAGGGGGAAGTGCAGAATGGAGACCCAAGGCCCAAGTGTCGGCCAATGGAGATCCCCTCATAGAGGGGTTTAGGAGAGGAGATGGGTCAGTCAGGGTGCAAGGTAGTACCGACGCAGAGCACAGCTTTCCCCCAGATCCTGGATGCTTCCTCCCCCCAACTACCATGATCCGAATTCTACCTTGCAGGGCTGGATAGGGCAGAGTTTGTACACTGGTACATATGAGGGCTGGAGGCACAGGGAATCCAGGGTGGATGATACCTTCAGGACCAAGGGTGTGAGGGGCGATGCTGGGAGAGTGTAGGGTGAGTGGGTTGGAAAGGGGGAACTGATTACAGGGATCCACATGTGACCTCCTCCCTGGGAGAGGGACGGCAGAGAAGGAGGGGAAGGGAAACTCCGGATAGAGCAAGATATGACAAAATAACGATGTATAAATTACAAAGGGCACATGAGCGAGGGGGGAGCGGGGAGGGAGGGGAAAAAAAAGAGGACCTGATGCAAAGGGCTTAAGTGGAGAGCAAATGCTTTGAGAATGATTGGGACAGGGAATGCATGGATGTGCTTTATACAATTGATGTATGTATATGTATGGATTGTGATAAGAGTTGTATGAGTCCCTAATAAAATGTAAAAAAAGAAAAGGGAAAAAAAAGAAAGAAAAGAAAATGATTAGGGCAAAGAATGTACAGATGTGCTTTATACAATTGATGTATGTATATGTATGGACTGTGATAAGAGTTGTATGAGCCCCTAATAAAACGTTGAAAAAAAAAAAAGAATCATAAAACTGTGGGGGCAGTTTTACCCTGTCCTATCAGCTTGCTATGAGACATCAACTTGATGGCAGTGAATTTTCTTTCTGTTTTGGATGCCACCTATCTGTTTAAAATTTCAAGCATCCGAAACCCTTCATTCATGTATTGAGAAGAGGAGTGAATTAACTAGCTTTTGGCTTCTTGTTATATTTATGCCTACATACACACAGGCACAGAAGAGAGCAGTGGTGTAGATGAATAGGACCTTATTCTTTTAAAATAACAACAAAGTTGAGAGGCAGGTGGTGCTTGGTGTGGTCTCAGCTTCCTGCCGGTGTCATCTAGAACTCATATTTTTCATATTCTTCCCTGCCTTCTTTGGATATGCTGGCTTTCAAGTTCTAGTTTTGTTGTTTGTGCTCTGTGGTTACAAGGCAGCTGTCATAGCTTCAGACACCACAATCACATTCCTAACATGCTGATTGAAGAGAGAGGCATTTTCCCCTTATGCTCACCTTTCACTGGTGAGTAAAATTGTATCCCATAGATATTCACAGAAAGCTTCCCCTTTTGCCTAATTGGCTAGCATGAGGCCACATGTCACCTGAGATTAATGCCTGAGCCCATCTTCTGGAGATCAAATGCTCTCTCACCATCTATGATGACCCGAAATCTGTTCAGAGAAATAGAAAGAGTTAATGCCTGTTGGGTAATCATTGTGGCTGCCACAAAACAGTTAAGAGTGGGAGGGGAGCTTTCTACATATAAGACCCATATAAGACCCACCCTTACCTACCAGGGCTGAAAGACAAATTGAAATTCATCCATGAATGCAAAAAATAGTTGGGGTACCCCTTCTATTCCATGCAATGTTCTGGATGAAAAGATAGGCCATATATCAGCTTCTGCAAACCTTACAGTAGCAGCTTAATTATAGAGTATTTCTTTTACTGCCAGGCCCTGGGCTTAACAGGTTACATGTATAAGGGGTTTCAAAAAGTTCGTGGAAATATAAAAAATTCCCACCTTTTTTTGTTTATTTATTTTTAATCCTTTTATTAGGGGCTCATACAACTCTTATCACAATCCATACATACCTCAATTGTGTAAATCACATCTGTACATTCATTGCTCTCATCATTCTCAAAACATTTGCTCTCCACTTAGGCCCCTGGCATCAGGTCCTCTTTTTTTCCCCTCCCTCCCCGCTCCCCTCTCCCTCATGAGCCCTTGATAATTTATAAATTATTATTTTGTCATATATTGCCTTGTTTGATGTCTCCCTTCACCCACTTTTCTGTTGTCCGTCCCCCAGGGAGGAGGTCACATGTAGATCCTTGTAATCGGTTCCCCCTTTCCAACCCATTCTTCCTCTACCCTCCCATTATCACCACTCACATATATTTTTAAGCTATCTTGTATTACCTCCTTTAATCCTTACAGCAATCATATGAGAATGGATACTAGTATTATTCTTGTTTTATAGATGTGGAAACTGGAAGCACCTCCATTAAAAAAAAAAAAACCTGCCCAAATAAACACAGATAGTAAGTGGCAGATCTGGGAATTGAACCTGCCTGACACTGTACCTTTTAATCACTTACAGGGTAGTCAGGGGAAAAAATCATAAATAAATAAATGACAAGGTAATTTCAGGTAGGGACCAGTGCTGAGACTGCGAAGGAAATAACTAAAGCTATGTGATT
This sequence comes from Tenrec ecaudatus, assembly GCF_050624435.1. Classification (NCBI taxonomy): domain Eukaryota; kingdom Metazoa; phylum Chordata; class Mammalia; order Afrosoricida; family Tenrecidae; genus Tenrec; species Tenrec ecaudatus. The sequence goes on along the minus strand of NC_134541.1, from coordinate 80,710,151 downwards.
GCATGGGAAGTACTATATTAAATCGAATCATCAGCTATGACATTTAAGCAGAGGAGCTAGCTTTGCTTACATGTGGGGAAAACACATTGCTGACAGGAGTAGCATGTGCAAAGCAATCTACAGAGGAGAGAATATTCATTATTCTTATCTGTTGCACCTTTACGAGCTAGGATACACCTGTTTTCATAGGTCAGTGTGGTAGTTACATAATTTTATATCAACTTGATAGATAGAGTGAAGGGGTGGAGTCTAGCCTGTCAATCAGGTCACAGCCTGATGATGCCTCCTTGTGGCTGTGGCCTTCTCATGAGGATTCTGGGAACTTCCTCTCTTTTGACCTTGAGGCAGACCAACACTCTCTGATGCATGTTCTTGCTGTGAGACACTCAGAACTGGAGGAGCCAGCACTGAGATGCATCCATCAGCATTGCATTTGGCATCATTGCATGTGCTGAGTCCGAAGAGGAAATTATGGATTAGTATCGGGCATATGGGCTAATATTGGATTTGTGCACTGGATCTGACCTGGCCTGGTATGTTTTGTTAATATACAGTTACTCTTTGATAAAAAGCTCTTTCCTTCTTTTTTATTACTTTTATTGGGTGTTCTTTCTTATACATATATGAGTGTTCCTGAATTTATTTCCTTAGTCAACCCAGACTAATCAGTCAAAAAGTGCCAGATTTGTCAGGCTTTCTTGAAACTACATTATGAGTCCACATATAGACTTTCAGCCATCTCTGCTGGCATCAGATTTTAAATTAGAAGTTTCTAACCCCAAAAGCAGGGTCTCTGCACATTACAGACCAGAGGGTGGCCCCAGTGCAATAACTACATTAGTCTCTAGGGGCAGCTGAGTCCATGACTCCATATCCAGGCCTTGCTCTTTTTGTAGAGATGAACACAAGATTTGTGCCAGGGTGGGATTCAAATAATTTAACAACTGGTTCACTGGTCTAGGGTTCACTGCCCTAAAAACTGTTTTGAGAATAAAACTGATATACTGAAAGGTAGCTTATTATTTTATACAGTTGATACTTAAATAAGAACAATTAAAGAAGTATACCAACTAGATTATGTTGTGAGTTTTAAAACACGAATAAACAAACTTTACATAATATTTGACAAAAAACAATAGAATTGTTATTTTATTATATTTTTTGTTGTAGTTCCGTAATTTCATGTTAACATGAAGATATATAAAAGCATAGAAGTGGAGTCTAGCCTATCAATCATGTCACAGCCTGGTGGTGGCTCATTGTGGGCATGGCCTTCTCATAAGGTGGGTCCTGGGAACCTCCCCCTCTCTCCAGCCTTCACCTTCCTGCTGGCTGACCCTGCTGGCTGTGAGCCCTGTAATGCATCCACTACCATTGGATCCACATGACTTTTCACCCACCAACCTGTGATCTTCCTGCATTTTGCATCAGTACATGTGGCTCCATGAGTCTGAAAAGGAACTAATGGACTAGTATCAGACTTATGGACTAGAATCAGACTTATGGACTCATATCAGACTTACGGACTTGAGTTGGACTGGCTGGGCTATTTTCTCAATAATTACTTCTTGTTAAAATTTTTATTATTAATTAGGGTTAATACATATATCATCATTCCATAGTTCAATCACATAAAGCAGTATTGTACAGTTACTACTACAATCAGTTTCCAAACATTCTTTTCCTTCCTGGATTCCTTGACATCATCTCCTTTTTTCCCACCCCCACCTCCCTCCACCATTATACAGTCACCCTCCACCCTGAAACCTTTATTCTACTTGCTTTCCCTATAGGTTCATCAATCCTGGGCTTCCTATACTGAAAAACATACAACACAACTTCAAGAGGGTGACCCCAATGACATAACACCACTGAGATAAAATTTAGTATGAATAAACAAAAAACAAAACAAAAATACAGTTAATGTTGAAAACCAGATCAGGTGCATTGTATATCAGAGGTGGGGGATCAACTGACAAAGTTTTAACCGTTCAAGTCAGGTTTATTACTTCTTGATATAAAGCTCTTTCTTAGATATATGTCACTGTATTTGTTTCTCTAGTAAATCTGGCCTAACACAATTTCCATATTGCTTCTTGATTGGCATACTCACTTGTAATATTCTTCATTTGTTTCCAATTATCATCGGCTGTGTGATTTATCTTTAAGCATCTTTTCATTACATGAGTAGGATCCCATTCCTTTAAAGGGAGGACAATTGGACAACAGTCATTGTATCTGATATATTAGAAATAGCCAACATCTTTTCCTGAACATATTATATTCATCTTTGAAAAAACCTTTTCCAGACATTGAGTTTATGATAATGGTGGTGAAAATATTTTGAAAAGTATATTAGTAATGGTGATACAACACAAAGAGTATAGTCAAAGGCACTGAATTATAATTCAGAAGTTGTTGGGATTTTAGTGTGTTTTGTTGTGTGTATTTTTGCCACAACCAGAAAAAAATAATTACATAAATAACAAGGAGCATAAGGAAGAAAAAAATGTTCTAGAATTGAATATAATAATAGTATAATTCTTCTTGATATGATTGCATTGTTGAATTGTATGACATGTGGATGAAGGGATAATAAAACTGTTTAAAAAGAAAAGCCCCTTTCTGATTCTGCTGAACGTACAGCAATTGCTCTGACAAGATTTTTAACTCTTTGAACACTTTCAGGAATTGCACAATTCACTCACAATATCTCCTAGGTATTCATGGTGTAACACAAAGCTAAAATGAATGACAGCATGTCGCTTTCTGATTGTTTGACACTTCTTTCTTTATGTTGTATGTTTGTTTACTGAAGAAACAAACACAAAGGAATGAAAATATAATATTTCATCAAAAGTATAATGAGTTTTATGGAGTAAATAAACATTACAAGTATAATTCCATCTAATTTTGTATACCTGTATATGGAATGAACATTACAATGGGCACGTAGAAAATGCTATTGCACTGCTAGACATTTAAAAGGATAAGGAATGTAAACTCACGATTTCCACATTGAGCGTTGCCCACCTTGGAGAGAATTCTGATTGTAAGTGCCATTTTAGCAACCACTTCACTGAACTCCATAAAAAATAAGGTATCTACTGAACTGGTGCTAACTGACTGAATCCCACCACTGGTTTGTATCCAGAGGCATTCCATGGGTGTCTTCACAAACTCAACTCTACAACATGATTTGGGGATTGCTTTATTTCTAAAGAGCCGCCAAGATTATCTCCAGGAGATCCACTTAATATCATAATATTTTATTAATTTTCTGTTTAAAACACCTGTTTTAGTCATTTTCAGTTGCTTCCTACTCTAATTTATTAATCCTGCAGATGAATATGGCAGAAACAATAACTTGCTACCAAAGATTCATGTCCTCTCCTCCATTGCTCAGCCTCCTCTACATGTAGGTTGACTATAAAATAGCTATAGTGATATATCTAGGAGTCCTGGGGTTAATGGTTGTGCATTGGGTTGCAATCCACATGGTTAGTAGTTAGAAACCACCAGCAGCTCCATGGAAGAAAGACTGGGCTTTCTACTATCATAAACAGTAATCGTCTCAGACACTCAGAAGGGGGTGCTATGACTCAGCATTGACTCAATAACAATGAGTATAATACAGCTATGAGTTGGAATCAGCTCAATAAATGAAACACAACAACAATTCTAGCCAATAGGCTGTGAGCAAGTGACAAGGGTCACATTTTTGCCAAACAAATTTCCCACCATACAGAAATGACAATGTGGGGCACGTGTGTATAACTGCTAGAATCAGCAGAGTAAAAGTTAAAACAGGCTGTATGAAAGTCGGGGTTTGAGATAGTCCTAGGTTTCGGTTTCGGTTTGAGTTTCAAGTTCCTGGTCACTGATGCAACACATCACATGATCCACCTAACCAATGGGACTCATTGCCTGATGATGCCTTAGCCAATAGGGTTCAAGTGACAGCACACCAGTGACCGACCAATCAGGAAAGTATGTGCGAACCTACTCACCAATCACTGCTGGAGCCAGAAGTTTTCTCCAATAAGTTTAAAGAACAGCAACCCTGGACTGCCCCTTGTCCCACCCCTTGTCCCTGGCCCTATAAATACCTGGAGAACAAAGAGCTCAGGGCTGATTCCCTTTGGACGCTGGGTCCCCGCTGCACTAGGCAGCGGAGGGAAGAAGGCCTAGCTTGAGCTAGCAAATAAATTCCTTTTGCTGCTTTTTCATCTCAACTGGTCATATTCTTCCATGTGCCCAAGTAAGCTCGCCTTCCTTCTCTGTATCTAACAACAACAACACCAAGAAATGGAGGGAGACTGGATCCCCGAGTCATCAGATAGAAGACGAGTCAAATCACATCAGATAATGCAAAAAGAAAGAATTTTATTTCAAGAAAATGGCTCACATAGTTGTAGAAGCAGTTAAAGCCAGTCCAGTTCAAGCTCTGAGGAAGATGATAAGCTGAATCCCTTTCCTGACTCATGTAGTTGAACAGGCTGATGAGCCATGAAGCAAGAAGATCAGAGGCTGGTGGATGGAGAAGCGGATGAATCCAAATCTGCAAGTTAGGCTCCTGGCTGCAAAGTTGAATGAATCCAAGATTTTCAGACAACATGACAGACCACTGAAAGATCCCAGGGTCCACAGGCAATATGTTGGGTGATGAACCAGATGTAGGATATCAACCAGCAAGAGAGAGAAGAGCCTTCCAACATAATCTGCTTAAAATAATAGGCTACATTCCTAAGGTATAGAACAGAAAGAAGAAAAAGATCAAAGTGGATACCAGAAGAGACTCTGAAACTTGTCCTTAACCATAGAGTAGCTAAGGCAAATGAAGAAGTGAAGAGCACAAATGGACTATGATAAATAGCGAAGCTAATTAAATTGTCAAGAATTTCATCTTGCTTGGATCCAACAATCAATGGTCCTGGAAGCAGCAGTCAAGAGATCAAATGATACACTGCATTGGCTAAACTGCATAAAACTTCTTTTAAAAAGTGTTGAAAAGCAAGGATTTTACTTTGAAAACTAAGGTACAACTGAGCCAAGCTGTGGTATTTGTAATCACTTCGTATGCATGTTAAAGTTGGACATTGAATAAGGAAGACCAAAGGAAAATTGATGCATTTGAATTATGGTATTGGTAAAGAATATTGAAAAGTACCATGGACCACCAAAAGAACAAGCAGATCTGTCTCAGAACAAGTACAATAGAGTGCTCTTTAGAGACAAGGATGGTTCTGTACTTTGGACATGTAACCAGGAGACTAATCTTTGGACAATGGCATTAAGATTGCTAAGGGACAGGGAAAAGAGGAAGCCTCCTCTTGATGAGAAGGATTGGTGTGGTGGCTACAACGATAGGCTCAAACATGAGAACAACTGTGGGGATGGAGCAGGAACAGGTAGTATTTTGTTCTATTATACATGGGGTTACCATGAAGAAAACCAACTCACTGACACCTAACAACGACACCCCCAAGGAAACTTCCTTTCAATTGCCATCCGATTGAGGGGTTAGCACTCCACCTCAATGTTTCCACAACTGCTTGGGTGTATACAGAAGATTTCCTCATGGGTTTGATTACATTATGTTAGACCATGTCATGGGAGAGGCCTCAGCTGACACCCATTGAGAATTCTGATCCAGCCATGTTGATACAAAACCTATCTATCACAGGATTACTCTGAACTTTCGTAAATCCCTGTAGCAAGGATATTAATTTGAAGATCAAGGTGTGCCTGAACTCAAGCCATGGTATTTTCAATTGCTACACCTGCACATGAAACTTGGACATTGAATAAGGAAGACTGAAGAATTGATGGATTGGCATTATGGTGTTGGTAAAGGATATTGAACGTACAATAGACTGCCAAAAGAATAAACAAATCTGTCTGGAAAGAAGTTCAGCCAGACTGCTCCTTAGAGGCAAAGCTGGTGAGACTTGTCTCATGTACTTTGGACATGTTGTCAGACCAGTTTCTGTAGAAGAACATCGTGCTTGGTAAGCGGCAGGGCAGTGAAAAAGAGGAAGGCACTTGACCAGATGGATTGACACAGTTATTGGAGCAGTTGGCTAAAACATAAGAATAATTGTGAGGATGACATAGGCCTGGGTAGTCTTTTGATCTTTTATACATAATGTTGCTATGAGTCAGAACCAATTAGACAGCACTTACTAAAAACCACTTGTAGCCTTTTTCAAAGTTCCCAGTGATGCAACCTACTTTGTGGTTTAAACCGCTCAGTAACATCTCAAAAGAAAGGCCTGGAAACCTAGCTTTATAAAGATTATAGCAAACACACACAGAGATCTATGGAGCAGTTCTACTCTGTGACAACTCACCACGAATTAACAATATATTTGGTTTGGGTTGGGTAGCTTCTCTATTAATAAAGCCCAGTAAGTAGAAAACTCTTCACAGAGTTTAATGTCCCACATATACTCTGCTAAATTGCAAAGCCACTAGAAATGTACCTCTCAAGGCATTTCCCTGGCAGAAGTGGACCCTGAGAGAAGAGTAAGGCTCGGAATTATCTCTATATACTCGGCACAGAATGTAAACACTTCACAATATGACGTGTGAGTGGTGTGTTCACTGGATTTGTTCCATCTTCATCCTCCCGCTAGGTCCCCCAGCAAAAACATCAGAGGTATTTGAATCTCTGGACCCAACTCATGTCTTTAAACTGGTTCATTCCAATTCATCCTCCTGATCATTTGTATTTCCACCCAGAATTGAGTATACTGGGGTTAGAAATGCAAATTCTCCATAGGAGATTGAACTAGAATGAACTAGTTCAAAGCCCAGGCCTAGGTTCTTCTGTCTTCCTTGGACCATGACCCAGGCTAACCTTCAGCTTCATGAGCTGATATAGGAGGAATTTATTGTAAAGCTCATTATCCCTGTGAATCATGTCCAGTTTGATCTGGGGCTTAACAAGGAGCCAAGGAGTAGTCCTTCAAGTAGCTGTGCCCGAGGCCCAGTGAGAATTCAGGCCATGGTAAACAGGGCCATGAGGGCAGGCAGCAACAGTGGATGGAGGCTGACTTTTGTGAGTCCTGGATTTTGTTCTGGCTTTAGCAATTCTAAGACATGCTCAAACTCTGGAAAAATTCCAACACAGAGGCCCTAAATGTAGGATTTGTCTGAGAAGTCATGCCATAATAGGTTATGGGCTGCAAACAGCAAAGTCAGCAATTTACACACCCACAAAACCCAACCACTCAAAAGGAGAAAGATGAGGCTTTCTACTCCCTTAAAGAGTTGCAGCCTTATAAATCTACAGCAGCAGTTTTATTCTGTCCTCGAGTCCCTATGGATAGTCCCTAGGTCCACGAATAGACACCTACTCTGGATATGGATTTGCCTTCCCTGCACGCAATGCTTTTGCCAAAACTACTATCCGTGAACTTCCAGAATGCCTCATCCACTGGCATGGCATCACACATAGCATTGCTTCAGATCAAGGAACTCACTTTACAGCAAATACAGTGCGGCAATGGGCCCATTCCCATGGAATCCACTGGTTGTATCATGTTCCTCATCATCCTGAAGCTGCTGGCTTGATAGAACGATGGAATGGGTTCCTAAAGAAACAATTACAGCACCAACTAGGTGGCAGCAATTTGTGGGGCTGGGGGAATGTTCTCCAGGAAACTATGTACACTCTAAACCATTGGCCAATATATGGTGCTGTGTCTCCAATAGCCAGAATTCATGGGTCCAGAAACCAAGGAGTGGAAGCTGGAGTGGCACCACTCACTATTACTCCTAATGATCCACTTGCAGCATTTTTGCTTCCTGTCCCAGCAACCCTGTGTTCCTCAGGCCTGGAGGTCCTGGTCCCGAAGGAAGGAACTCTCCCACCTGGAAACACAGCACGGATTCCACTGAACTGGCAGCTGAAAATACCCCCTGGCCACTTTTGAACTTCTCATGCCTTGGGATCAACAGGTCAGAAAGGGTGTCACTGTACTAAATGGTGTGATTGATCCTGATTACCAAGGAGAAATTGAACTGGTATTACATAATGGAGGTAAAGAAGAATATGTTTGGAAACCAGAAGACCCATAGGCTGACTCTTAGTGCTACCATGTCCTGATTAAAGTAAGTGGTAAATTACAGCAACCCAATCCTGACAGGACTTATAATGACCCGGACCCCTCAGGAATGAAGATCTGGATCACCCCACCAGGCAAAAAAACCCACAGCCAGCTGAGGTGCTTGCTGAGGGCAAAGGTAATACAGAGTAGGTAGTAGTAAAAGGTAGTTCTACCTCTCAATTATGACCATGTGATCAATTGAAAAAGTGAGGTTTGCAATTGTCAATGTACTTTCTTATTATGTGCTTATTGCATATCTTTCCCTTGTTCAGGTATCATATATCAGATACACTTGGACTCAGTGTGTTTTCATTTATATGTATGATAGATGATTGATAAGTATAAGTGTGATTTCATCAATGTCTGGAAATTATATAAGTATATATGACTAAAGAATTGTGTACAGGTGCCAGGTTGGCAAGGGTGGATTGAGATAGTTTTATTGTGCTAGCCTGGCTGATAAACAAAAGTGGGATTAATTGAAGGGCAGAAAAATAAATGGCTCAGTGAGCCTCGCCTTTCTTGTCTCTCACTCTTTGATTATCTGACCAGTGTGCAGCTGCCTTGCTTGTTCTGTGTCTCAATTTACAGGTTACACTACCTGTGGTATGCCTAGCCTATGGGCTGTGTTGTTGCTGTAAGTTGAGGTCCCTTTAAGACCACACGATTAGAATTTACATCTCTTGAGCTGGCTGGCAGTTTCCTGCCTGTGCTGGGATAGCCTAGCTCTCACTACAGAGGACTATCTGGTGGCCCTCAAGACTTGAAGGACTGCCACGGTCTCACAATTCTCTCTCAGAAGTGAGTTGCTCTGAGCCATTTGTACTGTTTTAAAAGTTAATTGTTCATTTCTTGTATTATATATCTATCTATATATAATTTAACAGTTCATTTCTTATGTTATATATCTATCTTTATATATATATGTAAAATTAGCAATCTGGTTTTGTCTCTCTAGAGAACCCTGTCTAACACAGAATCAATTCAGTAGCAGTGTTTCGTTGGTCTGGTCTGAGTACAAAATGTACCTGGGAACTTCCTGTTTTTCGCTGACTCTATTTTATCAAGCATGATGTCCTTTTCCAGGGATTGGTCCCTCCTGTTGACATGTCCAAAGTTCATGGACAAAGTCTCACCACCCTCACTTCCAAGGAGTATTCTAGTTGTACTTCTTCCAAGACAGACGTGTTAGTTCTCTTGGCAGTTCTTTTGGTGTTTTAAAGTTCTAAACCAGCACCATAATTTGATGACATTCATTCTCCTTCAGTCTCTTATTCATTGTCCAAAGCTTGCATGCACAGCAGGCCATTGAAAACACCATGCCTTAGGTTAGGCACACCCCATTCCTCATGATGACATCTTTGCTGTTCAATACTTTAAAAAGGTCTTTTACAATAGACTTTCCAAATGCAATGTGTCCTTTGAGTTTTTGTCCTTTGAGTTCTTGACTGCTAAATCCATGGATATTGATAATGGAGACAGGTAAAAAGAAATTATTGACAACTTCAATCTATTTATCTGTTTAGCAAGTTATTTTTAAAAAAGCATTTTATTGGGGGTTCTTAGGGCTCTTATCAAAATCCATGCATACATTCATTGTGTCAATCACATTTGTCCATATATTGCCATCATCGTTTTCAAAACATTTTCTTTCTACTTGAGCCCTTGGTATCAGCTCCCTCATGAACCTTGATAATTTATAAATTATTATTACTTATGTCTTACCCCAACCACCGTCTCCGTTTAAATTTTGTGGGTTTTTTTTTTCTCTTCATGTTGAGGTATAATTCATACTGAAGGCTGTAGTCTTTTATCTTCATCAGTAAGTACTTCAAATCCTCTTCACTTTCAGCAAGCATGCTTGAGCAATCTGCATATTACAAGGGGTTAATGATTCTTCTTCCAATCCTGATGTTGTATTTTACTTCCTATAGGCCAACTTCTCAAATTATTTGGTTAACATGCAAATTGAAAAAGTATGGTGAAAGGATGCAATCATTTTGGAACTTAGTTTGACTAATGGAGTATGGCAATAGTGATGGTATGCTACTTCTACCTCACACCCTCAAAAGACTGAATTTCCCCCTCTTCTATTGAAAGCAATCATGGTCCAAGTGCGTAACTCTGGGTTAATTTTCTGGAGAATGAGAGACCAGTGAATTATACAAAAGTCATCCTAATGAGTTTCTGAGCCAGGAGGTTAAGGCATGTTAGACACCAAGGACAATTAGTGTAACATTACAGAATGACAATATTCTACATGCTACTTTGGTGAGTGTGACCTAGGTCTTCAAGTCTGTTGACCATCTATTGGTCTCTCACTGTCCAGAGTAATGGAGAGTGAAGTAAATCAAAGACACAAGAAACAATCAGTCCAGTGGCCGAATGGGCTATGCAAACATCAGTTACCAGCGCTCTAAAACCAGACCAGAAGAACTAGATGATGCCTCACTACCATTACCAACTGCTTTGAAAGGTCCTGGATAGAGTAGGAGAAAAATGTGGAACAAAACTCAAAATTACCATACATGCTCAAGTATAAGCTGTCCCAAATATCAGCTGAGGCACCTAATTTTACCACAAAACCTGCATTTAAAATGTGCTGAAAAACTTGGCTTATACTTGAGTATGTACGATATAAAAAAAGTCCAGACTTGGGGTAGGGGCAGGAATCCATTTAATTTTTGGTGCTGGGGCCAGCCTCCCAGACTTCTCCACTGGTTCCTTACTCCACGCCGGAATGTTGTATTCACACCTTGCGGCACTGGGTTGAAGTCTGGTCCCTCTTTCCCTGTGGAAATATAAACAATACCCTCCCCTTGGGTGGGTTAGTGCCTCATGCCCTTGCTCCCCTTTTCTTCCTTATATACGTCCTTTTATTTTCCTTTCCCCACCTCCTTCCCAGGACAACATTGATTCTGCCGCTCCGGGAGAGGGACATATCTGATCAGAGCACACGGGAGCAGATGAAGGGGGAGGAGGAGAAAGTGGAGCACAGCCTGGCCCACCAGGCCATGAGGATGATGTTCCTGATTAGAGCAGCCAGTCCACAGAGAGGACAACATGGCTGGCCCCATTATGAGACATGATACCCCTCAGTGACAAATGGCGCTACAGGGGACAGCACCGGAGACACAGTGTGTGTATTGCACTGACCTGATCCCACCACACCGAGGCAAAGCACTGGGGGAGTGCAGCAGAACAGCAAGGGAATGGAGCGGCAAGTTTCCCAGGGAATACTGAAAGTGAATTTTGGGGCCAGGGCGTGTTGCCCCAACAGACTGGACTGGAAAACACTCCTAAATGCCAACAAATGATCCTTGAGCTAACTACAAGCTTTTCTTTCTTGATGTGTTTTGTTTTGTTCTTTGTCAGTGGTTTGTTGTTGCTGTTTTGTTGTCTGGTTGTATACTGTTGCTTTGTTTTCCTCTGTCTTGTTTTTGTGCATGTTATTATCTCCACACGTCTGTCTAAATAAGACAGGCTGGATGAACTATCTGGAGGAAAAACAACTGGACCGACAGTTCCGAGGAGAATTGGGATAGGTGGAGGTGGGGGTGGGGTGGGGTAAGGAAGTGGTGTTAACAAACCCAGGGACAAGGGAACAACATGGGATCTAAATTGGTGGTGAGGGGGGAGTGGCAGGCCTAGTAGGGAATGATCAAGGGTAATGTTACGTAAAGAAGAGGTATAGATGTAACCCAGGTGGGAACGGAGCATGATAGTGGGGCAGGAGGAAAGTCAAGGGAAATAGAGGAAAGAGCTAGGAGGCAAAGGGAATTTATAGAGGTCTAGACAAAGACATGTACATGCAAATATATATGAGGATGGGGAAATAGATCTCTGTGTCTATATTTATAGGTTTAGTATTAAGGTGGCAGAAGGACCTTGGGCCTCTACCCAAGCACTCCATCAAAGCATGAATATTTCTTTTATTAAATTGGCATTCTATGATGCTCACCCTTCCGACACAACTGCTGAAGCCAAAGCGCGTGAACAAGTAAATGTGAAGAAAGCTGATGGTGCCCGGCTATCAAAAAGATAGTGTCTGGGGTCTTAAAGGCTTGAAGATAAACAAGCGGTCATCTAGCTCAGAAGCAACAAAGCCCACATGGGAGAACACACCAGCCTGTGTGATCACGTGGTCCTGAAGGGATCAGTTATCAGGCATTAAAGAACAAAAAATCATATCATTGGCTGCACACCTCCATGATATAATCGCCGAGGAAAAACGGGTGCATAAGCAAATGTGGCGAAGAAAGCTGATAGTGCCCAGCTATCAAAAGAGATAGTGTCTGGGGTCTTAAAGGCTTGAAGGTGAACAAGTAGCCATCTATCTCAGAAGCAACAAAGCCCACATGGAAGAAGCACACCAGCCTGTGTGATCATGAGGTGCCAAAGGGATCAAGTATAAGGCATAATAAAAAAAATCTTACCATAGTGAATGAAGGGGGAAGTGCAGAGTGGAGACTCAAAGCCCATTTGTCAGCCACTGGAGATCCCCTCACAGAGGGGTCTAGCAGAAGAGATGAGTCAGTCAGGGTGCGATATAGCACAGATGAAGAATACAGCTAGCTTTCCCCCAGATCCTGGATGCTTCCTCACCCCCAGCTTCCATGATCCGAATTCTACCTTGCAAGTCTGGATAGAGCAGAGGTTGTACACTGGTGCAGATAGAAGCTGGAGGCACAGGGAATCCAGGGTGGATGATACCTTCAGGACCAGGTGTGTGTGGGGCAATACTGGAAGAATAGAGGGTGAATAGGTTCTAAAGGGGGAACCGATTAGAAGGATCTACATGTGACCTCCTCCCTGGGGGACAGACAACAGAGAAAGGGGTGAAGGGAGATGCTGGATAGGGCAAGACATGACAAAATAATAATCTCTAAATTATCAAGGGCTCATGAGGGAGCGGGGAGCGGGGAGGGAGGGGAATTAAAAGAGGACCTGATGCCAAGGGCTTCAGTGGAGAGTAAATGCTTTGAAAATGATTAGGGCAAAGAATGTACAAATGTGCTTTATACAATTGATGTATATACACGTATAGATTGTGATAAGAGTTGTATGAGCCCCTAATAAAATTTTTAAAAATAAATAAATAAATCGGCAAAATAGCTGTAAAAAAAACAAACAAAAAAGACCAGACTTACGGGTTAGATATACATGTGGAATATCCAAAACTATGGCCTTTAAACAGGACAGAAAGTGAATGGCTCAATTTTTGGTCAAACAATAGACAGGTTTCTAAGTGCTGTGCATTAGAATCTCCTTGCCCCTTTCATTGTGTCAATCAGCACTCACAACACTGAAGAAGACGAATGTTCAGGCACCTAAAAGTACAGAATTATCTGGATAAATTCTTAGAAATGATGACAATCTTCACAATTTCTTTCAGCTTCCACTTGCCAAGTTCACCCCAATTAAGTCTACAGCAGCAATTTTAGGATAAAAACATCTTTAAAAAATCCAGCTCTCCCCATTTTACAGATTGAAAACCTACTCCCGTAACACTGGCAGTGCATGGGGGTGATGGGGGAACAGTAAAGAACTTGGAAAAAAACAGACAAAATCTGAGGATAGGTTTGGGTAAGATACTAGCTCCTCTGAGAATTCCAATTTATAGAAATCTACACATATATAGGCCAGTAACCTTGGTCGTGCTGTTAGATAAGCATTGGGCTGCTAACCACAGGTTGGATACTCAAACCCACCATTGGCTCCCAGGAGGAGAGATCATCTGCTCTCATAAAGATTTAAAAGCCTCTGTATGGCCACTGAGAATTGAAATAAAGTCAGTGGCAAAAGAGTTGGTTTACTTTGGGTATGTAGGCATCAGTGCAGTTTCTGCTCTAGCAGGAAGATCTTCTTTACTACCGCCCCCCGCCCCCTATGTCTGAAGAGTCTCAGGGCTGCCATGATTTTTTCACTGAGAAAGCTTATACATTCTTATGAATGGCAAGTGTACAATTAAAATACTGATGACTTCCAGGATTATATCTCCAGCCCAACTCTTACCCAGGCTGCAATTCCATAAATCGAAAACCAAGCACACAGTCATTCAATTAATTCTGATTTATAAGGGCACTGTGTTGTAGTGGTTAACTGTTGGACTGTGATCAGTATGATCAGCAGTTCAAACCCACCAGCAGCTCGATGGGAGAAAGATTGGAGTTTCTGCTCCCATAAATAGTTACAATCTCAGAAACCCCCAGGGGGTCACTACGAGTCAGCATTGACTCTATAGCAGTGAGTAGGGAACAATAGAGCTGTCCTGTGTGTTTCCTAGGCTGTAAATCTTTACAGGAACAGAAAGTCATATTTCTCCTACAGAGCAGAGTTTCTGGTGGGTTTGACTGCTGAATTTGGGATTAGCAACCAATATTTGAACCAATACATCAACCATACAGCCTTGTGATTATTTCTGTGTATTACCTACAGGATGCCCCAAGCACCCTAATTCAAAATCATTGTCCTTTCCTCTAAAACAGTCCAAATCACTATCAGATGACTTCAACATCACCAAGTCACCAAACCTAAGGTTTTCCTATCCACCAGCTTTATTTCCATGCCGAGCTCCCCTTTCATCTCTTGGCCTCTGGTCTTCCAGAGGGAGCTCCATAGTAGCACATCTGTCATGAGAGTTACTTTTCTAAAACACTTCACTTTCTTCATGTGATTCATAAGATAAACCCCCACATTCCTTGGTCTAGCATTCAAGAACCCCCTAAACTGATTCTTGCTGATAATCTTCAATAGTATCCCTATTTTCCTGTAACTCAAAATTTTCAATAGCTACAATGAAATGCCTAAGATGCTCAGAGCTATCAGATACCTTTATACCTTTACCCACCATATTATTTCTTCATTGCCCTGTACATAATTTTATCTGGATTCAGTGCCCTTTCTATGAATTGTCACAACACAGTATTCCCAGAATCTCATATTATTATCATCTCTGTCTATGTCTTCCTATTAATTTGGGATATCCGCCAAAGCTGAGGTTATTCCATCAAATTCATTTTTATGTTTCCAATCTCCACTCCTAGTTCCCACTTGGAGTAAACGCCAATAAATTATTGTTAAATAGAAACAAGAGCTCTTCCAGGAATCCATTGAAAATAGTATGTTCACTCCAGCCTGTGTGATCACGAGGTGTCCATAGGATCAGGGATAAGGCATCAAAGCACAGAAAATCCTATCAGAAAATTCCCTATCAACAGAATGAAGGGGAGTGCAGAGTGGAGACCCAAAGCCCATCTGTAGGCAACTGGACACCCTCTTACAGAAGGTTCGTGGGGAGGAGGAGACGAGCCAGTCAGGGTGCAGTGAAGCAACGATGAAACAAATAACTTTCCTCTAGTTCTTAAATGCTTCCTCCCCGCCACTATTATGATCCCAATTCTACCTTACAAATCTGGCTAGATCAGAGGATGTACACTGATACAGATAGGAACTGGAAACACAGGGAATCCAGGACAGATGATCCCTTCAGGACCAGTGGTGAGAGTGGCAATACCGGGAGGGTGGAGAGAAGGTTGAGTAGAAAGGGAGAACCGTTTATAAAGATCTACATATAACCTCCCTGAGGGATGGACAACAGAAAAGTGGGTGAAGGGAGACATCGGGCAGTTTAAGATATGACAAAATAATAATAATTTATAAACCATCAAGAGTTCATGAGGGAGGGGGAGTGGGGAGGGAGGGGGGAAATGAGGAGTTGATATCAAGGGCTAAAGTATCAAGAAAATATTTTGAGAATGATGATGACAACAAATGTACAAATGCACTTTACACAATTGATGTCTGTATGGATTGTGATAAGAGTTGTACCAGACCCTAATAAAGTGATTTATTTTTTTTTAAAAAAAAAGAATTTTTACTGCAAGAGAAGCAGCTGTTACATTTCTAACAAACAAAACCTTAAATTGTTATATTTATAGTATTGTAATTACCAGAAAGCTAATTCTTTCATCCTCTA
Organism: Tenrec ecaudatus; assembly: GCF_050624435.1. Taxonomy (NCBI): domain Eukaryota; kingdom Metazoa; phylum Chordata; class Mammalia; order Afrosoricida; family Tenrecidae; genus Tenrec; species Tenrec ecaudatus. The sequence goes on along the minus strand of NC_134541.1, from coordinate 80,694,059 downwards.
TCATTTCCAAAACTCATTGGACCATGAAGCCAACTTATTTCCCTCAAGAGTCTGCCCAGACTAGTGATTAGCAAAGCACAGTATGCCAAACAGTGACTCCTGGAAGCCATCCCTCAGTGACCTGACTGCCCCTGTCTTCCATGTGGTCGAGTCCTACAGTGAAAGCTTTCTTTTCCTACACTGTTGCCGCTCAAGTCAGCCTTCATTACTTGGAACAAAAGAACCCTAAATGAACCACGTCCTCCTTGACCCCCCCCCCCCCCCAGTAAAGTCAAATTCTGGAGTTGGGAGGCATTACATTCTGGGGTGAAGTGTTTGGTAGGCCCCAACCTCTCAGATGTGCTTATGAAAGGATTCTCCTGAGACCCACCACCCAGGGGTCATCCACAAAAAGCTCATGCTAATCCTCCAATGGCTCTTGTTGTTTGTTTGTTTGTTTTAAATTTCCCTTCCTGTGGAGAATTTTGGCATTTTACAAAAATAGAACTATGAGCTACTTTTTTGAATTCCTGTGGCTGATTCCATATATTTGAACAGTATTATACTATTTCTGGATATTCATTTCTAAGAGTTGCACTCTCTCGGGGGAGCCAAAGGAAGGCATCATATATTCCCTTCCCCCTGATTTTGACACTTTAAAGTTGTTTGAGTTTTTAATATTTTCTGCTTTCTTTTGAATTGAGACTTTTGTCTGTTTTCTTTTGTCATTGTTGCTAGGTTTTTTTTTTGTTTCTTCTTTTTGATTTGTATGATTTTCTGTATATAAAATCCAGGATAAATCTATAGAGATAGCAACTGGATTGCTAATTATCTAGGGTCATGACAGGGAATGTTGGGGGGAATGGGGAGCTAAAAATAATTAAGTATCCTTATATTGATTATCTGGATGATTGCACCACTCTTCTTAATATTATTAACTATTAAGTTGTTTGATATGTGAATTATATACCAATAAAATGATGAAAAATAAAGTAATTTTTCAAAATAGGTCCTCAGAAGTTTGACTAGGAAGCTACAAAGATAAACATAATTCTAAAAAATGCCTCTACTGTTCTCAATTAGTACATTGCATGGCCATTGTCAAGAGAAATAGTGCCTTGGAGATAGAGGAAAATCCGGTTGCCCTACCTCATAGGAGAATAGTATCCAGTGAAGGCTACTTTTTCTCACACTTCCCTGGGCACAGGGAAACAATGGGTCCATGTCTATCATTCTTTGCTACGACCAACCAATGTATGTGGAGTACCCCTGTTCCTTGAGGATCACACTACCCAACTATGGCTCCCACCCCTACTCTAACTATGTCCTCCAGCAGCCCTTCCCCCATGTCACCAAAGACTTTGTCACAGGATTCTCACCTTTCATTTCCACCCTGACCTCATTCTGAGTGAATTCTGTTTCCACATCAATGCTCCATCCAACTCCCTGAATGATCAGTAATGATCTTCTCCACTCCATTCCAGCAACCAACATCTTTGGTCACACTCTTGACCATCATTACCCAGAACTGATCTGCTTCTGAAATCATACACGCAAACTAGCCCATTCTTTAATGACCACCTTCAATTCTTCATTAATCTCACTTACAAACACTCTGGAAGTAGTTTTGACCTCTTAGCTACCTATTCTCTCTCTTCTCTCTTCTCTCTCTCTCTCTCTCTCTCTCTCTCTCTCTCTCTCTCTCTCTCTCTCTCTCTCTCTCTCAATCTCCCTCTCCCTCTCTTCTTTGTTTTAAAGGACTTTATTCAATAATGTAAATAGTGACTACACACATGGATCTTGCCAGATGAAATAAACTGTAATCAAATAGGTTACAATCTCTTGGTTCATCTACATTCTCTCAAACCCTCTTGTCTTATACCTTTCTCTACTCAACGACACACCTATGGTTTATTATTTCAATCATTCTCTTGCCAATACCAGTATGCTTTGTCTTTTTCCTCTTCCTAATATAGCCCCAATTCTAGATGCTTTTACATTCTCAATATGATTCATCATACACTGAAGCTACTGAACATGATGAGAAAAAAATTTTAAATTTTGATTATGGATGTCATCACAGATGTGTGGGCTTTAACTCTGAGTATGACTGGCTCATCCTTATCCTAGTAATGCCCTTCTTCTTCTCCTCCCATTTTTTTGTATCAAAATGCATACCCTGTCTATAAACATCCTACCCACCAGAGGATTTAATTTCCTTCATCAACAAGAACATCAAAACTATCAAACACTCCCCTTCGTGTCACATTCAGCACCATATAACTCAATCTTTGCATTCTTCTTGCATCCAATGAATGAGATATTCACCTCTCCTGCTCAAACTAATCCCACCTCCATGCTTTTTATCTTAGCCCCTTTTGTCTACACACACACACACACACACACACACACACACACACACACACACACACGTGCACGTGCCTTGATGATTGTATTAGGCCAGGTTGTCTAGAGAAACAAATTCAGTAATCCTCATGTATGTATAAGAAAGAGCTTTATATCAAGAAGTAATCTTTCAGCAGACATCCTAGCCCAGTACAACTCAAGTGTGTAAGTTCAAAGCAAGCCAAATCAGACTCACATAACTGCAGGCTGATGACGCAAATAGATGAAACAGGGAGGTCCCAGACTAGCGGGCACAGAATTGCTTTAGTCCGAAGTCAGTGGAAACATAGCAGGGTGCCAACAACTCTCAGGGTCAAGTGGTCCACACGGTTCTGCCCTTGAAGGAAAGCAGAATCCCAGAAAGCAGGAAGGTGAAGGAGCAGCAAGAATGTTCCTAGTGTCTCTCATTCTTTTTTTTATAGTTTTTTTTTTTACATTTTATTAGGGACTCATACAACTCTTATCACAATCCATACATATACATACATCAATTGTATAAATCACAACCATACATTCCCAGCCCCAATCATTCTCAAAGCATTTGCTCATGTCTCTCATTCTTACACATAAAAGACACAAGACACCAAAGAGGTGCCATTAGACTGCAACTCAGTTGATAGGTTTGGCCCCACCCCTGCACTTACCCAGGAATGTTAAATTGACATACTTACTAACCATCACGATGATCCACATGGTAGCAATACTGCAAAACTGCCATATCCCCTCCACCAATAAACCACCCCTCCTGGTATTTGCACCATAATATATCTCCATCCCATTAAATTTATGCTGGTCATGTGTAACAAGAGAATATAGTGAAAGTAATTCTGCCTGAATTTCAAATTCTGCCTGAATTTTATTCTATGTATAAGAATCTTGAAACTTATTATACTCCTGAATACTTACTCGTGGGAATCCTGAGCCATCATATAAGATTATTACCTTGATAACACCATGTTTTATGGAAGTTCAAGCTAGTCATGCAGGAAAGTCACATGGAGAGTGAGGGATGACAGACATTCCTCTGTGGTCCAGCCATCCAGCTCATGTGTCAGACTGGGAACTTGAGAGGGAGGCATCATATATATCAAGAAAAACTAAGCTCAAGGTGTTCCACATCTCCAACTATTGAAGCCACCCTAGAAACCTAGACACCATTGAGCCAAGACAACTTGTCCATGCTGTGCTCTATCAGAATTACAGACTCAAATAATCATACACCTAATAAAATTAGTTTTTTTCATATCTCCGAGTTTAAGTGGATATGTTAATAGCAATAGATAACCAAAACAGCTCTCCCAAATTCCTACACTTACTACCTCTTCCTCTTGTCTAGATCCCATATCCAAGTAATCATGCTCAAATAACTTCCATTTCAAATTTATACATTATCAAGGGTTCATGAAAGAGGGGATAACGGGGAGGGTGGGGTAAAAATGAGGAGCTGATACCAAGGGCTCAAGTAGAAAGCAAATGTTTTGAGAATAATGTGGGCAACAAATATACAAATGTGCTTGACACAGTGGATGTATATATGGATTGTGATAAAAGTTGTAAGAGCTCCAATAAAATGATTTATATGAAAAAGCTACTGCAATCATTTTTTCCCTTTAATGGCTATGTTGTTTAAAAATATATTCTCTATATAAGTATATACTTTCCATCCCCTCTTAAACCCTGCATTCTGAGTCATAAACACCTGATTACACAAGCCTCTACAATTACATACACTTACATACTCTAAATTGAATCCTTTTTGTACAAGGCTGCTATTGACTTCCTTATAAACAAAATCCTCCACATCCTTGTCTAAATTCTTGATCTTAAACCACTCCATACCACTACCTCCTTCATAAAATGTCTTTATTGGTTGGTTTTCCCAACGCAACTCTCTCTTAAGTCTTTGAATAATATCAGTCTCCTTCCTGCACTTTTTCTTGTGCTCATTCTTTTTATTATTTGTGTTTGGGAGATCATATATTTTCAAATTTCAAAAACGTATACAATGAAAAGTTTCCTTTCTCAACCCTGTCTCTCAATCATGAAGTACCCTTTCCAAAAGCAACCAATAGTATCAGTTTCTTGCCTCATCTACTATATGCATACTATCTATAAATGGTATGTGTATGCATATATTTACATATTATCACACTTACTTTTTTAACTCTTTTCTATCTACACTAAAGAGTATTTTTCCTGTATCACACAATATTTCTTGGATATATTTCCATATCAGCACACCAGAAACTCCATCATTTCTCCATTCTACGTAGTATATGAATGTACTTGTTTTATCTTATCATCCCTCTCCTTGGTGCCTATTTAGATTGATGTTACTCTTCTGATTTTGAAAACAATACTGTAACGACTATATTCACATGCATCATTTTCCATGGGGATTTTTTTTCCTTAGGATAAATTCTTAGGAGTGGAATTATTGGGTCAAAACCATTAGCAAAGCCATACATATTGCAAACTTTCCCTTCATCGAGCTATCCAATTTACACTCTCATCAACTGCACGTGAACATCTGTTTCTGAATACCCTTGCCCACATTGTGTGTTAGCAAATGCTTATATTAGCCAAATTGAGGGATTAAATGGATGTCTCAGTGGAATTTTCATTTTTCTCAGCATGAATGAGAGTGCTTCTTTCTTGGGTTTCGACCATCTATATTTACCTTTCCTTAAACTCTTCATAACTTGTCCATTTCTCTGTGGTGTTGTTGATTTGTTTTATAATGATTTATGTAAACTCTTTATATAATAGGGGAATAAGTTATTTATCAGTGATATGAGTTACAAAAACTTCCAAGTTCACTTTGACTTTGTGTACATTGGGCTTTTCCAAAAGTACGTATTTGTGTTTTGATACGTACAATGATCAATTGTTTCTGTTATAGCTCCTCAGTTATGTCTCTTGCGGAGAATGCACTTTCCCATTCTGAAGGTTTAAGAATCCTCCCATGGTTTCTGTAGATCATTTTGTCTTATTTACCTGTTGGATGAATATGGAATTTATTCCTGTCAAAGATACTCATATGACTTATATGTACAACTTTTTTCCAGAAGGTTCCCCAGTTTCCCCATTCCCATTTTAAGCTAATGTATTATCCTACTAAGCTATAAAACTACAATTAGCTTAAACTAAATTCCCATGTATAACTTTTAATTTGTTTTATTGAGTTGTCCAGTTTCTATTATTTTAGATAGTAAACCTTTATAATATGTTTAAACATCTGATAAGTTTAGTCCCATCAAATCTACTCCACATCTCATTACTTATCTGTTTCCTATCCTAACTGTTCTCGTCAAGAACTTGCAAGGAACTTTGCTTGCAAATTAAAAGTTAAGTCTCCCACCATTTCCTGGATACTAGCAAAATACACGGAACTTCTGACTCAGAAGCAAAAGACTTTATACTCAGAATAAGTAACCAGAATATCAGCATTTGTTCTAGTTCCATAAGCCTCAGTTCCCACAGGACTACACGAAGTCCAGGGGACTGCTGTGCATGCAGTAGGTGTGTTGCTGGAGAGGAACCTTGAAGATAGATTGCAAGCCTCTCTGACTTTGACCCCAGAGAGAGAAATGGTCTGGTTAATTGGACAGTGAACAAATGTGTCTTGTGCTTTACAGAGAGACATTCTTTTTAAGTGTGTCCATTATAAAAATACCTTTGAAAAGACAATCTGGAACAAAGGCATGTTTCTCAGGCAGAACATGGGAAACACTTGAAGAATGTCTCTCAATGCTTATTTTGCTATATGAACTTTACAATTGCTGTCTAAGCAATGACAAAGTTTCATTTTCATCAAGGATCTTGTTAAAATCTAAATTATCTCACAAAGAACAGACACTGTTTTGATGTCGTTCTTTTCCTTATCTAAGAACATGGCCAGCATTTTAATTTATACAAGTAGATTTTTCATATTTTTGTTATGTGTATTCCTAGGTATTTCACCGCTTTTGTTGTTACTTTGTTTTCTTTTCCCTTTTATCTTTTTAATGGGTTGTCATCCATGCCTGGTCTTTAAATGAATAGTACTCCTCCAGAATTTCTCCTCTACATCTTCTCTTCTTACTGGAGTTTTCCTGTATAATTTCATCTCTCTCCAAACAATGAGCATCTATCAGTTGCCGCCTCTCTGAGCCTGGTTTCTTTCAGGAGCTTCTGCCACATAGGCTGCGATTGCTCCACTAGCACTTCATGTTCAATCAAGCTTGAAACTTGTCCTCTTTCTCCTCAAAGTAGTTCTTCCTCTTGTATCCCAGGCTCCATCAATGATACCACCATTTATCCAGGTGCCCCGCAGCGAATAAGAGGTGTGTGTGGGGGGGGGGGAGGGTGTTGGTTGTCTTCACCTCACTCTCTTTTCCTATCATACATCAAGTCCTGATGATTCTTTTCCATTAAATGCCTCTTTGAGATGTACCTTTATAGCTATCCTTACTTCCATAACCTCCATTCCACTGAAGGAATTCAAAGGTACTTATTCAATCTTTCTAGCTCTTTCCTTTCTTTTCCTATCTGTGGCCTGAGCTTCCCGCCTTAGGGTCCTAGAATAAAAATAGGCCACCCCCAGCATGGTATCTACAGCCTTTGATAAATGTATCCCTCCATCCTTCTTTAATTTCAAGTCTTCAACTTTCTGTAATCCTGCACCCAAATTTGTATAATTCTCTGAACCTCTCTAGACCTACATATGGGATGGCTTAACTCATCACGGTTTCCTTACCTGGTTTTTAAATTATTTGTTGTTGTTTGTGTTGTTAGGTGCCAATGAGTTGGTTCTGGCCCAACTCACAATAAAAGGCACATGGCCAGGTCCTGCATCATCCTCATAATTGTCCCTATGGCTGAGCACATTGTTGCAGTCACTGTGTCAATCCATCTACTTGAGGGCTTTCCTCATTTTCACTGCCCCTCCACTTTACTAATCATGCATTCCTACTCTAGGGACTGATATCTCCTGAAAAGATGTCCTAAGTATGTAAAATAAAGTTTTGCCATCCTTCTCTCAATGAAAGAACACTTTGTTCTTTTAAACTGGCATTCCATGATGCTCATCTTCCCAACATGATCGCTGCAGACGAATGGGTGCATAAGCAAATGTGGTGAAGAAAGCTGATGGTGCCTGGCTATCAAAAGATATAGTGTCTGGGGTCTTAAAGTCTTGAAGATAGACAAATGGCCATCTAACTCAGAAGAAACAAAGCCCACATGGAAGCACACCATGTGATTACGAGGTGTCTATAGGATCAGGTATCAGACATCAAAGAACAGAATATCATAACATTTTGAAGAGGGGAAGTATGGAATGGAGACCCAAAGTCCATCTGTAGGCAACTGGACATCATCCCCTTACAGAAGAATCACGGGGAGGAGATGAGTCAGCCAGAGTGCAGTATAACACCAATGAAACATACAACTTTCCTCTAGTTCTTTAATGCTCTCCCCTCCACCTCCCCAAATAGCATGATCGCAATTCTATGTTAAAAATCTGGCTAGACCAGAGCATGTACACAGGTACATTTAAGAGCTGGAAACACAGGGAATCCAGGACAGATAAATCTCTCAGAACCAATAATGAGGGAAGCAATTCCAGGAGGGGAAGGGAAAGGTAGGGGAGAAGGGAAAAAACAATCACGATGATCTACATATAACCCCCTCCCTGAAGGACAGACAAGAGAAAAGTGAGTGAAGAGAGACATTGACAGTGTAAGACATGACCAAAAATATTAATTTATAAATTATTAAGGGTTCATGAGGGAAGGAGGGAGGGAGGGAGGGAGGGAGGGAGGAGAAAAACGAGGAGCTGATACTAAAGGCACAAGTAGAAAGAAAATGTTTTGAGAATGATGATGGCAACAAATGTATGAATGTGCTTGACACAAAGGATGTGTGTATGGATTGTGATAAGAGTTGTATGAACCCCTAATAAAATGATTTTTTTTAAGTTTTACCATCCTTGACTTTAAGGAGCACTCTAGCCATACTTCTTTCAAGACAGACTTGTTTGTCCTTTTGGCAGACTGTGGCACTTTCAATATTTTCTCTTTTTTTTGTTTGTTTGTTTGTTTGTTTTTTGAACTTTCAATATTTTCAACCAGCACCGCAGTTCAAATGAATCCATTCTTCTTTGGGCTTTGTTATTCAATGTCCAACTTTCATATGCATATGAGGTAATAACAAATACCATGGCCTGGGTCAGGAGCATCTTTGTCCTCAAAGTAACCTCTCTGTTTTTTTAACACTCTAAAGAGGTTTTGTACAGTAAGTAGATTTGTCCAATGCAATGTGTCTTTAATCTCATGACTGCTGCTTCCATAAGCATTGATTGTGGATCCAAACAAGACAAAATCATTGACAACTTCAATCTTTTCCCCATTTATCATGATGTATCTATTAGTATACTTGCAAGGATTTTGATCTTCTCTACACTAAGTTGTAATCCATACTGAAGGCTGCAATCCTGGATCATTTATCCGCAAGTGCTTCAAGACCTGGATCATTTATCCGCAAGTGCTTCAAGACCTGGATCATTTATCAGCAAGTGCTTCAAGACCTCCTCAATTTAAGCAAACAAGACTGTGTCATCTGCACATGGAAAGTGGTTAATAAGCCTTCCTCAACTCTTGATGCCACATTCTTCTTTGTATAATCCAGCTGATCTGATTATTTGCTCAGCATACTGATATAGCAAACATGGTGAGAGACTGCAACCCTAACACACACCTTTCCTGATTTTAAACCATGTGGTATACCCTTGTTCTATTCCCACAACTATTCTTGAACTTTGTACAAGTTTAACATGAGCACAATGCAGTGTTCTGGAATCCCCATTGGTTTAAAGACTATCAGTAGTTTATGATGGCCCACATTGTTGAAAGCCTGTGCATAGTCAATGAAACACAAGTAAACAAGCATTAAGGGACAACCATTGAGTCAAACAGTCTAGCAGTTCCTCTGAAGGTATTATAAACAGGCCCACTGGAAGCTCCTGCAGTGCACGATTGTTTAGGGTTTCCAAGACTATAAATCCTTAGAGAAGTGAATAGTCCCATATGTCTTTCATAGAGCAGCTGGCAAATCCCAAACGTAACTCACGGTGCCACCAAGACTCCTAGGATCACTAGATTTACCATAAAACCTAACAATTACCCTCCTAGGTATTTGCCTTAAAAACCGGGACTTAGATATGCAAGTACACCAATGCTCACTGCAGCACTTTCCACAATATCCAAAAAGTGGAAACAATCCGTGTCCATCAAAACGTAAATGGGTAAACAAAATGTCATATATCTGTACAACAGAATAGCATACAATCATTAAGAACAATACATTTGCTAGAGCTTTTCAATGCCTGCTATGCATGGAGCTAGCTTGTTTGGATGTTATTAGTAGGTACCATTGAGCTAGTTCTGAATCTGAATGGCCCTATGGACAATAGAACAAAACATTGCCCAGTCCTGTGGCATCTTAATAACTCTTCTTATGTTTGAGTCCATCATTTCAACCACTGTGTCAATCAATTTTGTCAGGCTTTTCCTTTTTTTCACTGATCTTCTACTTTAGCAAGTATGAGGTCCTTTTCCAATAACATGTCCAACGAGCATGAAGTAGAGTCTCACCATCCATGCTTCTAAGGAGGCTTCTGTCTGTACTTCCTCCAAGACAAAATTGTTTGTTCTTCTGGTAATCCATGGTACTTTAAATATTCTTCATCAGCATCATCATTCAAATGCATTGATTCTTCTTTGGTCTTCCTTATTCAGTGTCCAACATTCACATGCATGAGTCGATTGGAAGTGCCATGGCTTGGGACAGGCACAACGTAATCTTCAAAGTAAATCCTTGCTTTTCAACACTTTAAAGAGATATTGTACAGCGGTTTTACACAAATCTAATGGGATATTTAACCCCTTGACTGCTGCTTTCTACACCATTGTGGATCCAAGCAATATGAAGTCATTGACAACTTAAATCTTTTTATGATTTCTCATGATGTTATTTCTTGATGCAATTGTGAGGACTTTTGTTTCCTTTTTTTCCCAAAAGTTTTATTGGCACATAATTTAAATATCATACATTTCAATAGTTCAATTATTCAATCAAATCAAGGTGCCTTGTATGCTCACCACCAAATCAATCTTACAGCACCTCCCCGCCCATTGGATAAATCACCTTTACTTTTTTAAAATTAAATCATTTTATTGGGGTTTTTTCAAGCTCTTATCACAATACATACATATATCCCTTGTGTCAAGCATATTTGTACATACATTGTCATCATTCTGAAAATATTTTCTTTTGTTCTTTTTTAAAAAATTATTTTATTGAGGGCTTATCCAAACTCTTATCACAATCCATACATGCATCAATTGTGTAAAGTAAATTTGTACATTCGTTGCCCACATCATTCTCAAAACATTTGCTTTCCACTTAAGCCCCTGGCATCAGCTCCTCCTTTTCCCCCTCCCTGCTCCACCCTCCCTCATGAACACTTAATAATTTATAAATTATTATTTTGTGACATCTTACACTGTCTGATGTCTCCCTTAATCCACTCTTCTGTTGTCTGTCCCCGAGGGAGGAGGTCATATGTAGATCCCTGTAATCAGTTCCCCCTTTCTATCGCACCCTTCCTCCACCCTCCCGGTATCGCCACTCTCACCACTGGTCCTAAAGGGAACATCCATCCTGGATCCCCTGTATTTACAGTTCCTATCTGTACCAGTGTGCATCCTATGGTCTTGCCAGATTTGTAAGGTAGAAGTGGAATCACAATAGTGGGGGGCTGGGGGAGGAAGTATTTAGGAACTAGAGGAAAGTTGTATATTTCACCGTTGCTACACTGCACCCTGATTGGATCATCTCCTCCCCGCAATGCTTTTTTAAGGGGATATACAGTTGCCCACAGATGGGCTTTGAGACCCCACTCTGCACTCCCCCTCATTCACAATGATATTAGTTTTTTGATGCCTGATATCTGATCCCTTCAACACCTCGTGATCAAACAGGCTGGTGTGCTTCTTCCATGTGGGCTTTGCTGCTTCTGAGTTAGATGACCACTTGTTTACCTTCAAGCCTTTAAGACCCTAGCCCTAGACACTAAGTCTTTTGATAGCTGGGCACCAGCGCTTTCTTCACCACATTTGTTTATGCACACATTTGTCTTCAGCAATGTTAATGTGGAGGTGAGCACACAATGATATGATTTTTTGTTCTTTGATGCCTGATAATTGATTCCCTTCGGCACGTGATCACAAAGGTTGGTATGCTTCCTCCATGTGGGCTTTGTTGCTTCTCAGCTAAATGACTGCTAGTTTGACTTCAAGTCTTTAAGACTCTAGCCCTAGATACTATGTCTTTTGATAGCCAGGCGCCATCAGCTTTCTTCACCACATTTGTTTATGCACCAGCTTTGTCTTCGGTGATTGTGTCAGTAAGGTGAGCATCATGGAATGCCAGTTTAATAGAACAAAGTATTCTTGCATTAAGGGAGTACTTGAGTGGAGGCCCTATGTCCTTCTGCTACCTTAATACTAAACCTATAAATAGATGCACATAGATCCCCATCTTCATATATAAATATATTTACATATGTACATGACTTTATTTAGACCTCCATTTCCCCCTAGCTCTTTCCTCTATTTCCTTTTACTTTCCTCATCTTCCACTATCATACTCAGCCTTCATTGGGGTTTCAGTAATTCCTCTCGGTAGTATTACATTTGATTACACCCTCCTCACTACAGATTTGGATCACTTGTTGTTCCCTTGCCCCTAGGTTGTTAACACTACTTCCTTCCCCCCATCTCCCACCCTCCCATGTCCCCCCGGAATTGTCAGTCCCACTGTTTTCTCATCCAGATTGTTCATCCAGCCTTAGACCGACCTATGGAGAAAATAACATGCACAAAACCCAGACAGAGCAAAATCAAACAAAAGGAATAAAAAATAAACAACAAAAAGCCAGTTACAAAACAACAACACAACAGTTACAAAAAAGAAAAGCTTGTAGTTAGTTCAATGACTGTTTGTTGGCATTTAGGAGTGTTTTGGGGTCGAGTCTGATGGGGTGCCAAGCCCTGGCCCCAAAGTCTAATTTTGGTATTCCCTGGGGACTTTTTTGCTCTGTTCCCCTTGCTATTCTGTTGCACCACCTTAGTGTTTTGCCTCATTGTGGTGGGAACAGATCAGGTGGAATTCTGACACTGTGTCTCCAATGTTGCCCCTGTAGGGCTATGAGTCAGTAAGGGATGTCATGTCTCATAGTGGGTTAGCCATATGATCTTCTCTGTGGATTGGCTGCTCTGAGCGGGAATATCATCTTCAAGGCTTGGTGGGCCTGGATGTGCCCCATATTCTCTTCCTCCCCGCTTCATTTGCTCTCATGTGCTCTGATCAGACATGTCCCTCTCCCTGAGCTGCAACTTCAGTGCTGTCCTCTGAAATAAATTCTTCTGGGGGGAGGGGCGGGCGTACACATAGTTGGGATTGGGGCTGGCCCCTCGGACCTCTCCACTGGTTTCCTACTCCAGGCCAACATGTTGCAATCACATCTTGGAGCACCAGATTGAAATCTGGTCCCTTTCTCCCTGTGGAGGGTTAGTGCCCTGTTCTGCTGCTATCCATTTCTTTTTTACCTTTTCTCCCATCTTTTTAGTTGGCTACCATATGTATATATGGAGTTGGTCTGGCCCCTGCCATACTACCAGGAATGTTTGTATACAGTAGCTTTTTCCCTATGCCCCTTTTGCATTTTTTTTAAAGGTTACCTCCGCAGACTCATGTTGTACTTGTCCTTTTGTGCTTGGCTTACTTCGCTTAGCATGATTTCCTCTAGTTCTTCCCATGTGGCGATGTGCTTCATGCGCTCATCACTCCATTGTATGTATGTACCACATCTTTTTAATCCACTCGTCAGTTGATGGAAATTTGGGTTGTTTCCAACTCCGTGCAATTGTAAACTGTGCCATGATGAACATTGTAGCACCGATGTCTGGCCGTGGTTTGTTTCTTGCCTGTTAGTGTATATGCCCAGTAGGAGTGTTGCTGGGTCGTATGGTCGCTCAATTTCCATCTGTGTTAGATATTGCCAGACCGATTTCCATAGTGGCTGTACATACCTACAGGTCCACCAGCAGTGGATGAGAGTTCCTGTCTCCCCACAGCCCCTCCAACACGTGTTGCTTTCTAATTTTATGAACTGGGCTATCTTTGAGGGTGTTAGGTGGTATCTCATTGTTGTTTTAATTTGCATTTTTCTTAGGGCTAAAGATTGGGAACATTTTCTCATATATTTATTGGCCATTTGGGTTTCTGCCCTGTGAAACTTCTGTTCAGGTCTTTTTCCCACCTCCTCAATGGGCAATTAGTTGGTTTTTTTTTTTCTTTTTGGAAGCAAGCAGAGTATTGTAGATTTTAGTAATAAGACCTTTGTCTGAAGTGTCATTGCTAAAGATGTTTTCCCAGTCGGTGGGCTCTCTTATTACTCTCTTGGTGAATTCATTTGATGTACACAGGTGTTTTATCTTCAGTATATCCCACTTGTCATTTTGTGCCTCCTCTGTGTGTGTGTCCTTCCCTATTTCTGATAGACTATGTATTCCCAATGCAAAAATTCTCAAATTGATACCAATTCCCTCATTGATGGCCCTAATTATTTGGGCTTTTACTTCAATGTCTGTGATCCACCTTGAGTTTGTTCTTGTGCATGAAGTGAGATAAGGGTCTTGTGTCATGTTTCTGTAGGAAGATATGGATTTTTTCCAACACCATTTGTTGAAGAGGACATCTGCTTCCCATTGGATATTTTGGGGCCCTTATCAAATATCAGTTGTATGTATGCTGATGATTTTATTTCCGGGTTTTCAGTTCTTTTCCATTGGTTTGAGTATCTGTCATTGTACCAACACCATGAGGTTTTGACAACCGTGGCTGTATAATACGTGCTAAAATCAGGTAAATCAAGCCCTCCCATTGTGTCCTTCTTCTTGAGGAGTTCTCTGCTAATTCTGGGCTTCTTCCCTCTCCATATGAAGTTGGTAATCATTTTCTCATTTCTTTGAAGAAAGATGAGGGTAATTGTATCGGGATGGCATTAAACTTATATAGTGCCTTAGGTGGAACTGATATCTTTACTATATTGAGTCTTCCCATCCACGAGCATGGGATATTCTTCCATTTGTTGAGGTCGCTCTTGGTTTCTTGTAATGGTGTTCTGTAGTTTTCCTCATATACATCTTTTGGTCTTTTAGTCAGGTGTATCCCTAGATATTTCAATTTGGGCTTGGCTATTTCAAGGGTACCACATTTATGATCTCCTCTTCTGTGGTCTTCTCTGATGTGTGTAGCAGTCTGTTGGACATCTGTTTGTTGATCATGTATCCTGCCACTGTCGAACTGCTCTATTGTCTCCAATACACCCCCTTCTGGAACTTTTGGGATATTCCATATATAAAATCATATCATCTGAAATAACGATAGTTTCACCTCTTCCTTCCCCAGATGAATACCGTTGATGTCTTTTCTTTGTCTTATGCTGTTAGCTAAAACACCCAGTACAATATTAAATAAGAGTGGGGACAAAGGGCATCCTTATCTGGTCTCCTTATTCAGTGGGATTGTGTTTGACTTTTCTCCATTGACTACCACGTAGTATAGCTTGTATTGTCTTGAGGAATTTTCTATCCATTCCTGTCTTCTAAAGTGTCTTAAACAGGAATTGGTGTTGGATGTTTCAAATGCTTTTTCCGCATCTATCGATATTATCATGTGGTTCTTACACTTTTTCATGTTAATGTGGCAAATAATACTAATAGTCTACCATATGTTGTACCTTCCTGCATCCCTGGTATGAATCCCACTTGGTTATGGTGAACTATTTGTTTTATATACTTGTGTGTTCTATTGGCCAGTATTTTGTTAAGGATTTTTCATGGATATTCATTAGGGATATTGGTCTGTAGTTCTCGATTCTTGTGGGATCCTTGCCCGGTTTTGGTATCAGAGTTATACTAGCTTCATAAAAGGAGTTTGGGAGTTCAAGAACCAGAAGAAGGTTGTGAGCTTCATCATTGCAACACTGAACCCTGAGTGACTCATCTCCCCACTACCTCTTTCAAAGAGATGTCCAGTTGTCTACAGATGGGCATTGGGTCCCCATCACGCGCTCCCCTCATTCACGATGATATAAATCACACGCCCCTGCCTTTGGTGCTTGATACCTGGTCCCCTAGGCCCTTCATGATCACACATGTTGGTGTGCTGCTTCCATGTGGGCTTTGCTACTTCTGGGCTAGATGGCCGCTTGTTTACTTTCAAGCCTTTAAGACCCCAGACGCTATATCTCTTGATAGCCGGGCACCATCAGCCTTCTTCACCAGACTTACTTATACATACATTCATCTTCAGCATTTATATGGGGAAGGTGAACATACAATGAAGGTTTTTGTTCTTTGGTGTCTGCTACCTGATCCCTTCAACACCTTGTGATCACCCAGGTTTGTGTGCTTCTTCTCTGTGGGCTTTGTTGCTTCCAAGGTAGATGACCGCTTGTTTACCTTCAAGCCTTTAAGACCCCAGACGCTATATCCTTTGATAGCCAGGCACCACCAGCTTTCTTCACCACAGTTGCTTATGCACACGTTTTTCTTCCGTGATCATGTTAGGAGGGTATCACAGAATGACCATTTAGCTGAGCAAAGTACTATTGTATTAAGGGAATGCATGCAAGGAGGCCCAATGTCCACCTGCTACCCTACTACTAAACCAATAAATGTATGCACATAGGTTTATTTCCCCCATAATCATAAATATATTTACATGTGTACATGTCTGTATTTAGGCCTCTATGTGTGCCCTTTGCCTCCTGCTTCTTTCCTCTATTTCCTTGTGCTTTCCTCCTGTCCCATTACCATGTTCAGCCTTCCTTCTGGTCTCAGTAATTCCTCTCAGTTACATTGCCTTTGGTCACTCCCTACCAGTCCTCCCATCCCCTCCCTGCCACTGGATTTGAACCACTCATTGTTCCTTTGTCCTTGGGTTGGCCAACACCTCCTCCCTTCCCCCACCTCTCACACTCTCATGTCCCTCTGGGACCATTGGTCCCGTTATTTTCTTCTCATATTGTTTATCCAGACTATCTTATCTAGATGAACCTGAAGAGATAATAATACGTGCATAAAATTGTGTATGGTTTCGACAACACCAAACAAAGTGGCACATAAGAACATGGTGACGATGGCAGCAACACCAACAAGCTAACAAAAAAAGCCACTGACATACAAAATTTTAAAGAAGAGAAAAGAAGAAAAAAACAAAAATAAACCCCCCCACTCCCCCACCCCCCAAAAAAGAAAGAAAGCAAAGCCTGTTAATGGTTTAAGGTCTGTTTGTTGACCTTTAGGAGTGTTTTCGGGACGAGTCTGATCAGGTGCCACATCCTGGCCCCAAAGTTCATTCTTGAACTCCCTTGGGACCTCCTTGCTCTGCTTCCCCCACTGCTCAATTGCACACCCCCATTGTTTTGCCTCAGTGTGGTGGGGTCAGCTCAATCACACATCCCACACAGTGTCTCCAGTGTTGTCTTGTGTAGGGCCACGGGTCAGTGCAGGATGTCGCATCTCCCAGTGGGCTCGCCATATGGTCCTCTCTGTGCATTGGACCTCCGAACCGGACTATCGTCCTGTCAGCTTGCTGTGCCCAGGTGTGCTTCACTCCCTTCCTGCTCCTTCATTTGCCTCAGCTTCCTCCTGGGTATTGTAGGTCAGTTCCTTTCCTGCACTAGACGATCTATTTTCATTTTCTTCCATGGTGGGGGTCGGGCTGATTCTGGTTAGGGCCGGGCATATGGTCCAGTCTTTTTGTGGATTCCTCAGTGCGTTACGTTGCCCTCCAGGTTTGGCGTGTCATGGTGGGGTCTGTATGCACATTCCAGTTCTGTGGGGGCACAACCAATACTCTCCCCTTGGGTGGGTTAGTGCCCTGTTCCCCCACGTGCCATCATCTAAGTTTCTCCCCACCCCGATTCTCCCTGAACCTGCCCCCCTTCCCCTTCTTTATGTTAGACTCTCATGTACCTCCATGGATGTGATCTGCCTTCCCCTCAACTATCTATGCTTCCACTTGTTTATTATGAGATAAGTGTCTATTCTTCTATTCCTGCCATGCTGATTGTACTTACCTCAGGGGACTCATATTATATCTGTACTTTTGAGTTTGGCTTACCTCCTTTAACATGATTCCTTCCAGCTCTTCCCACATTGTACTCCATTGTGTAGATGTGCTAGGGTTTACTAATCCACTAGGCTATCGATGGTAACTTAGGCTGTTTACAAGGCTTTGCAATTGTGAATTGCACCACAATAAACATTGGGGCACAGATGACTGGTCATGTTTTATTTGTTACCTCCACTGAGTTTATGCCCAGTAAAAGTATGACTGGATCATAAGGTAGATCAATTTCCATTTTCTTTAAGAATCGCCAGATTGCTTTCCACAGCAGCTGTACAAATCTACACGACCACCAGGAATGGAGGAGGGTTTCACTTCACCACAGCCCCTCCAGCACTTATTGCTCTCTGATTTGCTGATGTGGG
Source organism: Tenrec ecaudatus (assembly GCF_050624435.1). Lineage (NCBI taxonomy): Eukaryota > Metazoa > Chordata > Mammalia > Afrosoricida > Tenrecidae > Tenrec > Tenrec ecaudatus. The sequence goes on along the minus strand of NC_134541.1, from coordinate 80,676,066 downwards.
CTAGTCTCGGGGGTATTGGGTGGTATCTCATGGTTGTTTTAATTTGTATTTCACTTATGGCTAATGACCAGGATCACTTTCTCGTATCCTTGTTGGCCATAATGGTCTCCTCCCTAGTGAAAGTTATTTTCATTTATTCTGCCTACTTCCTTAGGGGAAGTTTTCTCCTTTTTTGCAGGTCATGAGGGTGTTGTAGACTTTAGTAATGAGCCCTTTGCCCAATGTGTCATTAATAAAAAACCCAGTCCGTGGGATGCTTTGTCACACTCTTGGTGAAGTCTTTTGAGGTGCACAGGTATCTTATTCTTATTAAAGCTGGCCCTTATGGGCTTTTTTCTTCTCGATGTGGTAAATTTTGATGGACTTTCTGATGTTAAACCATCCCTGCATTCCTGGGATAAATCCTGCCTGATCGTGGTGGATATGTTTTATATACTTTTGTATTCTATTGACCAATATTTTGTTAAGGATTTTTGCATCTATGTTCATTAGAGATATTGGTCTGTAATTATCTATACCTATAGGGTCTTTGCCCTGTTTGGGTATCAAAGGTATTATGACTTTGTAGAATGAGTTTGGGAGTTTTCCATCCTCTTCTATGTTATGGAAAACTTTGTGGAGGATCGGTGTCAACTCTTCCCTGAATGCCTGGTAGAATTCTGCTGTGAAGCCATCTGGCACTGGGGCTTTGTTTGTTGGTAGGTTCTTGACCTTCTCTATTTCTTCTTTCGCTTTGGGTTTGTTGAAGTTCTTGATCTCTGTCTGAGATAATCTAGGGAGAGACTGTTTTTCGAAATATTTATCCATTTCTTCCATGTTTCTGAATTCATTAGAATACAGACTTTCATAGTACTTTGTGATTATCTTTTTAATCTCAATAGGTTCTGTTGTTATTGCCCCTGTTTCATCCCTCATCCTGGTTATTGATGTTTACTCCTTTCTATCCTTGGTAAGCTTTGCAGGTGGTCTGTTTTCCTTTCGTGTGTGGCCTTTATCTCCCCTATCATTCCATCTGTTTTCTGTATTGTTTCCCTCATATCCTGTGTAACTCCAAAAAGCATTCTGAAAATTTTTTTCTGTGGCAGCTCAATATCTGCTTCTTCTATGCATGTCATTATGTTCCATACATCATCTGTCATTGCCTTTTGTTTCTCCTGTTTCTTCATTGAGGCTGTTGGTGCTGATTGCTGTTTGCATTGCATTGTTTTAGAGGAGCCAGGTGCCATTGTCCAGGGAGTCAAAGAGCACTGGCTCTCTCTGGGAGACTCATAGGAATGCTTCTTTGAATTTCCTACAGTTAGTTTCATTATGGAATTAGCCTACCACTTTATCCTCCTATGGATTCATTCTTAAGGGGTGTACCCCAGAATGCTGGTGAGTTGCCTGCTTGGGTGTAGAACACCACGAATGATGGTTGGAATTTCCTTGGCCAAGTAGACCACTGCAGAAGTTTGGTAGAGATTCCTATAGCAGCTTGGAACGAGTGCTGACCAAGCTACCTTAGGCCATGTGAAGCACTAAAGTAGGTAGGAGGTAATTACCTCAGTCACGTGGGCCCACAGAGGAAAAATAGGAGCTCCCCCGGCCACACAGGAAGGAATTCCTCAGCATGGCAGGCACCTGAACCCTGCAGACTCCTTCAGTGGGCTGTGCAAGATCAGAAAATCATCTCTCTTGTTCTTCAAGCTTCCAAAACTCCATCTCCAAGAGTTGATTTCCAGTGTAGAAGTGCTAGTAATTGGGCACGGAATATCCCCAGGTGGAGGGCAGTTGGGCTTTCCTAAGTCTCGGGCTACACTGCACAGGGTGTAGCTCCCCTAACTGGGTGGAGGGCAGGTATAATTGCCCTAGGCTAAGGGGAGTGTTTTGGAGGTCTGCACTTGCATGTAAGACAACAGAGAATAAACCAAGAGGAAAAAAATTATGCCCGCTGAAACTGTGAGGGGATAGAGAAAAGAGAAGGAAGCAAGAGTAACAATATAGCTGAGCCCTGAACCCTGCTCATGGGGCTGCACGGGTTTAATTCCTCCCCCAAGGAAGTGGCAAGCCAGGGCTGTGTTGAGATAAAGTCCCTGCACCGGCTGCAGATGACCCTGGCTCCAGCCAAGGCAGTGGTGGGACTAAGGTCAAATCCTAGCTGGCCTCCACTGTGGTAAGCCAAAAGCCCCAGCTGCTAAAAATCTAGTGGATCTGTGCCTACTTATCTTTATGGTGCTCCTCCTGCGACTCAGCAGTGTGCAATTTCACTCTTAGTAACTCTCCTGGGCTGATTTCTGCGGAGTCCCTCTAGTATGTGTTATGCAATCGTCATCTTCCTGGAACTCCCCCAGATTTTTGTTTTCTTTACATTGCATCATAACCCACACTGAAGGCTGTAATCCTTGATCTTTATCAAGAAATACTTCAAGAAATAACATTGGGGACTCACTTTCTAAATTTAGTAAAATACACAAATTTACATATACAAAATGAAAAATAAAGAAGTATGGAATTGTTATGTAATGGCCTCTGGCAGAATTAAGGTGATAGCCCAGCTGAATGCAGACAGCAATGAAAGAGCAGGATGAGGGGCTCTTGACATGCTGAACTAGGTAGTGATGAAGGCATAGTGATCTTTGGCTTATCTCTACTAGTCAAATAGTTAACTTACTCAGCTGTTAAGTAAGAGATTGGAGGTTTGGGTCCAGCCTCAGACACCTTGCAGCAAAAGACTGGTGATCTACTTCTTTTAAACATCAGCCATTGATTCATCTATCCTCCATGCCTTTGTCCACCTTGGCTAAGAGGGTTGACTTCAGTGAAGTGGGAAATAATGTTCCACAGAAGGAGAAGATAATCAAAGGAGGGAAATAGGGTAAACTATATGGGGTGGTGAGCTGATCAGTAGTTTAAATTTTGAATACAAAACTAATTATCTGAAATGCAAACCCCATCTAAACTCCATTTTAACTGTTTAAAAAATAAAATGAAAAACCTTTGAAAATAAAGAAAAGGGAACAGGGATAAATTAAGTAACAAAGGGAGAGGTTAACTGGAGATGGTGCTCTTAACTTACTTTAAGTATTATTATAAATAAATCATTGGTGTAAGAATAATTTTTTAAAACAGTCATTAGAGCCCTACATAACACAGTTATACTCTAACAGGCATAGCGTTACCATGAGCTAGAGTTGACTCAAGAGCAACTGGATTTTAGAGGGAGGGAAACTTAAAAATGCAAGCTAGTATAGCCAAAAGGCTACCTAATTATATTAAAATGGAGTACCAAATTAATCACTCTGGCTTCAGTGTGAATTTTAAGGGGAAAGGGTAAAAGAAGAAAGACATATCAGTGTGTTCATATGAATGATAATGTAGGTTTGGACTAGGATGGGAGGAACAGAGATCATGGGAAATAGGCAGATTCTGGACATAGTCTGAAGGCAGGATTAAAAGGACTTGTTGAGATTATATTATGGGAGAAAGAACCAAAGATGGCCGACTCTAAATCATATGATCTAAACTACAAGGATGGAATTACAAGGAGTAAAATTTTTTCTCCTTTCCCTGGCCCCCTTTTCTGCAGTTTTGGAGACCTGCTCCTATATTGGAACCTGTACTGTGCTGGTGGCCAGGTGAGGAAGGAAAGCATGGCAGCCCCCTGAACCCTGCAGACTCCTTCAGTGAGTTGTGCAAGATCCGAAAATCATCTCTCTTGTTCTTCAAGCTTCCAAATCCCCATCTCCAAGAGTTGATTTCCAGTGTAGAAGTGCTAGTAATTGTTAATATTTCACAGAAACTGAAGACGTCTCAGCCTCAGCCTCTGGAAACAAATTAGAAATGAGGATGAAGTTTAGAAATGAAAAACAGTCTTCCTTTTAAATAACACTTCAAATAAGATTACAGAAGGAAAAAAAACTGTTATTGCCAAGAGGGCAGTGTCTTCCTAGAGAAAATTAAACTAACTAATATCAGAGTAAAGTGGAAATCTTGATTTTAGGAATCTGGATCTAGAATAGGACTGGCACTGACATGCTCCAATTACACAGTAAATTTTCAGCAACCTGTTTGAGCCTTCGTTTCCATGCCTGCTATCAGTCTGTTAAATGGGAAAAGGCTGTATGAGTAAACACTGGGGCTGCATACTCATTTATGTTCTGTATAAAATCTGTATATTATGTATATTTCATTCTGTATAAGGTTGTTTTAGCAGCCAGACATCCGGTGAGCTCATACAGCTAGGACTCATAGATCTCAAAGTAACAGCAGAGAGTCATGACTTGGAAGTTTGTCCCTTATTACAGAAACCAAAGTCAAGCAAATGTAGTACATATTGCATCAGACAAATCTGCGACACAAAACTTCTTTAAAATGTTGAAGAACAAAGATGTCACCTTGAGGACTAAGGTGCACCGGACACAAGCTATGTGGTATTTTCAATTGCCTCATAGCATGCAAAAGTTACATGGTGAATAATTAAAACTAGAGAGGAATTCATGCATTTGAATTATGATTGACCAAGGGTGCTGAAAGTGCCATGGACTTCCAGAACAAACCAATCGAATTTAGAAGTATGGCCAGAATGCTTCTTAGAAGTTAGGATGGAGATAGTTAGTCTCATATCTTTGGAGTTATCACGGGAGACACATAACTCATCCTGAACCTATAGAGCAGAATAGAACTGCCCCGCCGAGTTTCCAACACTGTGAATCCTTATGAGAGTAGAAAGCCCCGTGTTTCTCAGGAAACATGGTTGATGAAAGGAACCCCAGTGGCACCTGGGTTTGAGCACTGGGCTGCTAACCACAAGGCCAGAGGGGTTCAAACCTGAGAGCTATGGAGCAGGAGAAAAGTGAGGCTGTCTGCTCAATACAAAGAACAGCCTTGGCATCTCTGTTCTACTGACGGTGTGGCTAAGAGTGACAATGCATTCAATGGCAGAGGGTCTGGTTCATCTTATTTTCTCTGAGGCCCAGTGTTACATTCTAAAGTCAATCTTTGCTGAGTGAGCCCATGGGAGTCCATAAGGGATGAGCCAGGGTCACGAGTGCTTTCCAAGTGTCATGTCTTTTGTCCCGCCCTCATGCGCAGAAAAGAGAAAGTGTACCCCACCTCACCCCAGAGACTGCCATGTGCATGCAAGCACAGTCAATAGCTGGTTTGTCCAAACCTGGGAGAGAAGCTGCCTCCGGATCTCATTGCCATCAAGTTGGCTCTGACTATAAAATCGCAAGTGAACAAAGTAATACTTAAACCTGACCAAAGCCATGATATCTTCAATCGCCTCATATGTATGTGAAAGTTGGACACTGAGTAAGGAAGGCTGAAGGAGAATTGATGTATTTGAATTATGGTGTTGGCAAAGAATACTGAAAAGAACATGGACTGCCGAAAGAACAAACAACTCTGTTTTGGAAGAGATGTGGCCAGAGTGCTCCTTAGAAGCCTTATAAGAGGGATAGAAAAAAGGGGGAAGACCTTTGACAAGATAGATTGACACAGTGGCTGAAACAATGGGCTCATGAGTCGGAACCTATTCGATGACAACAATAACAAGAAAACAAAAGCAAAAGCAAACCACACTGCTATGGCATTGATTTCAACTGTGGCATGATAGATGAGTTATTAACTGTAATGGTTGCTAACTGCAAGGTCGGCAGTTCGAAAACACCAGCTGTTCCTCAACTGGAAGATGATGCGTTCTGCTCTCGTAAAGATTTAGAGTCTTGTAAAAGCCCATAGGGATGATTCTCTTCTGCCTATAGGGTCACTATGAAGTAAAGTAATAGGTCTGAATAACTCGGTGCTAGATTTTTAAAAGAGTTTCAATACAAGATAAAAACATCTAGATACAAACAAAAACAACTCTATTGCTGATGAGTTGATGCCCATGTGTTTCATGGTAGAACTGTTTGGGTTCTCAATGGCTATGCTCTTATGGAAGTAGATTGTCAGACCTTGGTACATGTAGATGGATTTGAGCCTCTAGTCTTTCAGTAAGTCACAGACAACCTGAGATAAATTGCAACTGCACCTTTCCCTGCTGTACCACCTTAGAGAAATCACCACACCATGCAGAGAGGGATTTCTTTTTTTCTGAACCATGAAATGGATTATAAGAGTCCCTGACTCTCAAGTCATTGCGGCAGTAGGAGATAATTATGTACATAACAAGGCAATGTCCTGCCTGCCGCAAAGGTCAACCTGAACCCACCGCCATCCAGTTAAGTCAGACTCATAACAACCCTATCAGAGTAGAATTTCTCCCTAGTGTTTTAAAGTCTGTAAAACTTTACAGGAGCAGACAGCCTCAGCTTTTTCCCTCAGAATGACTGGTGAGTTTGAACTGCTGACCCTGTGGTTAGCAACCCAAAAGGTATCCCATTTCATCACTAGGGCTCTAGCCTATAGCAAGCACTTACCATTAATAAAAGTGTGAGAACTGACTCAATCTGTCGTCTATATACATTCAGTGCTGATTCAGTGCCATTCTGTGCAGGCTAGAGGGAGACAGTGGCATTAACAATCATGGAGGATCTTCTGGTCCAGGACGGCTAGATCATTGCATCTGATCTTGATACTATGCCTGAGCTGCCAAGTTCAATTGCTCAAGCTCTCCCATTTGTAGGTAAGGAACCTGATCCAAATCGGCTAGTATTTATTTTCAAACATGTTGCATGTGTAAAAAATCACCAGTTACACTTGAGTCAATTTCACCTCAGAGAAACCCTTTGTGTATCCTTGTATGACTGTGCTTCACAGGGTTTTCAATGGTCAATTTGTGATAAGCAAATCCCCAGGTCATACTTTCATTGTGGCTCTGTGTGGACTTCAACCTTCCAACTCTCAGTTAGCATCTGAGCATTTTAACCATTTGTACCACCCAGGGTGTCAATTTGGTTAAGTTCTCCCATTTATATGACAACCTGATGCTCAGGCAAGCCGAGGGTCTCTTTGAAACAGGCTGTACTTAGACTTGAGCTCAATTGATTTTTGTAGGGAAAAAATGCCAATCCTGGTATATCTGGTATGCCTGTCATGATGTCCATTAATGAACACATAACTCCTACTCTCTTGCTCTTTAGAAACGTATGTGAGGCAGAATTGTGGGAAGACCAGAGTAACAGTAGGCGGTGTAGCAGGAAGCTGGTAAAATGGAGGAGGTTGTTCACGCCCAGCCCAACAAGTTGAATCTTTCTTGGCAATGAGCAAGGCTGCCCAAAACCTCCTCATCTCAGGTCTGGGGCAGGTGGGGACAGGACCTGCACTGCCTGCCTGGAGTTGTGCACCTGATGTGATTGCGACAAGGACAGCACTTTTTTCTGCGCTGTGTGGAGACTGAAACTCAGAGGTTTCTCTGAGAGTTGACTAGGTCTTTATCCCACAATCAAGTTTGTGGCCTGCAGCACCTTGACTGTGTCTCCCCATCTTATGTTATCGTCATTATTTTACAACCATGACTTAGTGTCTCTCTTGTGTCTCCTCCAGGGCCTCCTAATGCATCTCCCTGGCTTCTCTGACCTGTTGAGGAAATCTGGGCATCTCTGTCCTGTGTCGTGGTGTCTGGCTGTGTTCGTCTCAGTGTTTCTGACTTGCATCCTGTGGATATTTATGAATGTTCTGCTGGATTGCTCCTCACATTCCTTAGTTTAAGATGTAGGCCTGTCTCCAGTTTTATTTCTTTAGTCAGTTCAGTATGGCTAAGCCTGCCTCAGTATCAGCCTGGAGGTAAGGAGTAGGGAGAGTCCTTCTCTGGGTCTTAAAAGCCCCTGCTTCTGACAAAAGGCCATCCTGGGGAATAAGCCAATCAAACTGTTAATGTGAATTTTTTGTTCTGCCCCCCGGGTCCTACTCCAACTGCACCACACACAGAGACATACCTGCTTCTCTAATATTTATGAAGGTGAATTTTCCATCCAGGAGACCTTGACCCTGCTAGACAACTTGTCACATCCCCCCTCTTTCAAATCAAGGACTGACTCTTCTACATGAAAACCAGATCTCAAATTCTGCTCTTACACTTACTTGTTGTATGACCTTAGACAAGTCACTTAACTTCTTTGTTCCTCCCAGAGAGGCTTTCTATGCAGCAGCACCATACCACCTGTTTGCCTTTCAACCTTTCCTGGTGGAGAGGATGTGGTTGTGTGCCAAGGAGTTGATTCTGACTCATGGGGCCTATGAGATCAAGTAGAACTTTACCAGAGAGTTTCTCAGGCTGAAATCACTACTGGAGCAGGTCACAAGGTTTTTTCTCCTGCGAAGCAGCTGGTAGGTTCAAACTGTCAACCTATCAGTTAGCAGCCAGAGGCTTGACAATTGTGTCACCAAGACTAATTGCCCACTTGGGGAAGCCTCACTATTAAAGTGAGGAGTCTAACTTGCCTGTGAGTCATCCCCTCCCCCTCCCTTCCCCACCCTTGTCCCAACACCAAGAGTTACCTCCTCGTTGCCACAGTATATGGAAATGAAACAGCATCCTCCAAAGGAGGTATGGGATCAGCCAACTAAGCTGGAGAAAAGCAGCCTGTCTTTTAGCTCCTAGCTAAACAAGAGGGGATGAACAAGGGAGGAGGACACGGAAAACTGAAATGGACTTGGAGTCTTCAGTGAAAAACAAGCTCATCCCAAAAACTGGGGGTGGGGGGGTGGGTGATGGGGTGATATATGTATGTTCCTTAAGAGGTTGTGGCTCCATGAAAATAATAAAAAAGCAAATGCAAACAAGAATAGAATGCGGGGAGTGGGAGGCGTATTAGATGATGATCATTTGGACTCTGTGCCTTGCCAAGGGCAGGAGGGAAGTGGAAACAGACTTATCTGATGCTGCCTGTCTACAGAGCACATGGAGAACAGCATACCCAAGGCCAGCCTCCTCTCTCCTTTCCTATGCCTTTACACACACACACACACACACACACACACATAGCCATTGAGTCCATTCCAACTGATCACGATCTCCAAGAGCAGGTGGAACTGTGCCCTGTGGTTTTCTGAGATGGTAGTTATTTATGGGAGTCAAAAGCCTAATCTTTCTCCCAAACACTTGGTGGTTTTGAACTTCGGACCTTGCTATTAGTAGCCCAATGTGGAACCCACTATTATACCCGGGCTCACTCCTTTCCAAAACTAGCACTGCCACTGAATATGTTCTAACTCCTAGTGAGTCTATAGGACAGAGTCAGACTGCCCTGTGGGCTTTTCCTGTAGGAGGTACTGAATACTTCCAAGTGACAGAAGTAGTTAAGAAGAAAGTGTCATCAATCTTCTCATGAGTGGGGGTGGAAAAGCAATGCAAGGTTGCTCCACAGATGTGATAAGCATTGCGCACAATGAGTTGGCATTCGTCGGGCAGATGAAGGAGGAAAGGGCATTCCAAAATAAAAGAACAGCCCGAGTGAAGAGCCAGAGTGAATGAACAGCATGGTTTGTGTGAAGAGACCGTTTATGGCTCAGGATTACGTGGATAAAATGTACATGGAAATTTTGGGTGGTGGGAGAGAAAATGCTGAAGAGATAGGTAGAGCCCAGATCACATCGGGCCCTAGTGATCAGTCTTCCTCCGGGAAGCAGCCCTGGTGGTGCAGGTGCTGAAATGCCAGCAGCTGGTTCCACCAGTTACTGCCAGAGAAAGAAGAGACTCTGTCGAACTGACTTCATGACGGTGAAGGGTCGGGGGCGGGGTGGCATGAGATCGTGAACAGACTGCAGTTTACTTCCTTCGAAAATGTTTCAAGTCCTGGAGGCTGATCAGGAGAAGGCAAGAGTCTGTTGGCATCTACAGGCCAACTTCTTCATGCCTCTAAAGTCTTTCATTTTCACCTCAATGTGCAGGCCCTCCCTCGGATACATACACACTGAAGTTAGAAAAAGATCAGCATGGTTTAGAGATAAAGATGATGATAATCAAAGGTATTTAGGAATGGAATGAGTGATGGTGAGCTTCCCACCATTGGAAGAATTTAAGCAGAGGCCAAAGGGCTGTCTGACAGGAATGTTGGCAGGAAATTCAACATCAGGTGAGGGCTGGGCTAGTATGATTGTCACCCATATCCCTGAAAATCTGATACTATTTTGTCATGTTTTAAAATAGATTCAAGGCACTCTTTGCCTTTGGCGGGGAAATAGTAATCAAAATGTAAATACCACAGGAAGAATAGATTCAACCTAATTATCAGCGATTACTCAGAATTTGTCATTTTTTCTGTACAATATATCCCAAAGTTCTGGAAAGCAAATCAAAGAAAGTACCATGACTGATGCCATTAATAGAAACAAAACACTTGAAGATGAGAATTTAATTTACTGAGTGAGTTCTTGAGGCACGTTTTTGTTGATGAATATTTATAAAAGTGGACCTGAATGATTGCAAACTATTTTAATGCTGTCCCCCTCATTAATTTACTTTTAATGACTGACTTGGTAAAGCATAACCATTTATATGTAATGATTTCATTAATGGTTATGGCATATGCAACTGTTTTTCACACATCTGAATGTCACTTAAATAAAATGATACCTTAAATTATACAGTATAATAGAGTATGTTTGTTGAAATGTGACAGGCTTCTGCCTCCTAGGACTCTACTACAAGAATCCCTCACATAGGAACTAGCCATAGTTTAAGAGGCCGCAGGTGATGGGTTTGTTTTTTGTGTTATTTTTTTTCTTTTTCTGAGATTCCTCACAAAATTTCTCTCCACTCTCTGAACCCTGGTCTTGAGGATCTGTGGCTGCATTGACCCCTCAGCATCCAGCTCTGTTCTCCTTTTCCCAGTCCGTGAAGTTTCCTTAAACCCTTTCCTCGGAGCAAAGGCCCAACCAGATCATCTTGGCTTAAGGGATAAAGGGACATGTAGGGGCCCAACCCGGTGCAGGACGTGTGCTTTTACTGGGTGAGGGTCAAAGCACAAAGTCGCTGGCCTTGGCTTTCCCTCTCAGGTCACTGCACTGTCTGGCTCTCCTCTACGCCCTCCAACTTTCCGAAGAGCTGCCATGTCAACACACTTTCTTACACTTTGTTTTTGAGAGTTGACAGGCCTCCTCTTATTTAATTATTTGATTATTCCCTTTTGTATTTCCTTGTCTGTTTCCCACCAAGTGCTTGTCTCAGTTTGTAATCATTTTATTTGTTATTGATTTAGTGCAGGACCCGTGTTTAATGCCACCCCTGGAATGTAGCAAGTGCTCAGAAAATACTGGTTCATAGAGACAGGAACAACTGTAACTAGGATGAGGAAGAATGAAAGGGGTAGGGAGAGAAGAAAGAAGTAGGAGGAACATGGATTGGCTTAGATTTGAAGCGTAAACAAAGCCACCAGTGCCACAAACAATAAAATGATGGGCTCAGCGTCACGGGCTCCGTTGTTGTTTGGTGCTGACTCACAGGGATCCTGTGTACAAGAAGACAAAACTCTGCTTGGTGTGGTACTAGCCCAATGTTGCAGCCACTCTGTCCGTCCATCTCATTGAGGAGCTTCTCGCCTCCACTATGAGACCTGATGTCTTTCTCCAGGGATGCCCTCCTGGTAACACTTCGAAAGGACTATGGATTTTTGTACTTACCTTTAAAATGTATTCTAGCCATACTGCTCTCAAGACATATTTGTCTGCTTTTCTGGAAGTCCATAATAGATTCAAGATTCTTTGCTAAAACTATAATTCAAATGCACCAGTTCTTCTTCAGTCTTCCTCATTCATTATACAGCTTTCGCATACCTGTGAGGAGACAGAGATGATCAGCGTTTGGGCCAGGTGCATCTTACCCTCAAAGTGACATCTTTCTTCTGTACCACATTTTGAAGAGATCTCCTGGAGCAGATTTGCTCAAGGCAGGAAACCATTTGATTTCTTGTCTGTTGCTTATGTGGTGATAATTGTGAATCCAAGTAAAATGAAAATCTTTGGCATTTTCAAAACAAATGTGCATTGTGAATTAGGTGATGGGTTTGCATTTTAGACCATCAGCTCTGCACTGAACAGTTCAAAGCAACCATCTTCCCTCCCCACCGTCACCACGGCCCTTGCATTCTAATCATCCACTCCTGTCACGATTTGTTTGTACTTTCTGTTGAACCTGTCTTCTAACCCATTGCTTCATCTTTACACTCTTACCCTCCCTCCTTGATAGCCTCCAAACCTTGCTGCCTTTGGTATGCCAGTCTTTGTCTGAGTTTTTATGCTTATAGTAGCTGCCTCATACAATATTTATCCTTTTGTAATTGACTAGCTTCACTCAGCATAATGTTCTCCAAGTCCATCCATGTCATGAGGTGTTCCGTGGTTTCATCATTTTTTTAAAGTGATACATAGTACTCCCTTGTGGGTGTGTACACAACTTTCTTTATCCATTCTTCTACTGATGGACATTCGGGCTGTTTCCAACTTCTTGCTCTTGTGAGCAGTGTCAAGATTAACATGGGTTGGCACATGTCTTTTGTTGTCATGGCTTTAATTTCTTTAGGGTGTATACCCAGCAGAAGGATTGCTGGCTAGTAATGAATTTCTATTCCTAATTGTTTTCAATCATATCATGGTTGGGCTTATTTACAGACCCACAAGTACTTTTTGAGAGTTCCTATTTCTTTACACCCTCTCTAGCATTTGTTGTGTTCTGCTTTTTTAATTGGGCTGTCACTGTGGGAGTAAGGTGATAGCTCATCATTGTTTGATTTACATCTCCTGCACTGTTAATGATTATGAGAATTTTTTCTTGTTTATTAGCCACTTGGATATCATTATTGGTGAATTGTTTATTCATGTACCTTGCCCACTTTTTAATTGGATCATTTGTCTTTTCATAATTTATCATGATTTTGCACATTGGTCCAGTTGTAAGAATTTTTGTTTTCTCGATGTTGAGATGTAATTCATAGAGAAGGTTCCATGCTTGATCTTCATCACTCACTGCTTCAAGGATTCTTTACTTTCAGCAAGTGAGGTTGTACCATCTGCACATCACAGGTTGTTAATGAGTCTTCCTCCAACCCTGACACTCTGTTCTTCTTCATATAGTCTAGCAACCCAGATTATTTGTTCAGGATACTAATTGAATAAATATAGTGAAAAAATATAACCCTGGCTCACACCTTTCCTGATTTTTAAACCACGAAGTATCCTCTTCTTCTGCTGGCAGCACAACCATTTAATCTGTGGCTCGTTGGCATGAGCACAGTCGACCCAAACTCACTGCCATTGAGTCAGTGCTGACTCAGTGATCACCACCACCCTCCCCCCACCCCGCTCCCTGTGGCTTTCCAAGACTGTAACTGTTTATGGGAGTAGAAAACCCAGTCTTCTCCAGAGCACAATCAAGTGTTCTAGAATTCCAATTCTTCTCAAAGCTGTCCACGGTTTGTTATGATCCACACAGCTGAATGCCTTTGCAGAGTCAAAACACAAGCAAGCATCTTTCTGTATTCTCTCGGCTCATTCTCTTTCAGCCAAGATGTCAGCAATGACACCCATTGTTCCATGTCCCCTTCTGAATTCAGCTTGAGTTTCTGGCCATTCTCAATCAATGTATAATTATAACAACTTTCGAATTATTTCCTGCAAAAAATTTACTTGCGTGTGATATTTATCAATAATTTCTGCATTTTGTTGGAGCCATTTCGCTCCCTGTCCTCCTCTCAACTCTGTCCTCTGGCTACTCATTCCCTCCTGGCGTCGTGGAAGTTGTCTTGTAAATAAATAATCTGCATAATCTAGAGAAGCAATATTCTTTTTTAGGTACACTATGTTGGGTGGTTAAACCCCCCCCCCCCTCTAGTTCCTGCCTGTCCTCTTTACAACATAGGGTTGTTTCTTTACTTACTTTTGTTTTTCAGAATCCCAGCAGAGCAAAACCTCTTGGCATTAAAGGCTCACTCTTAAGGTTACAAAACCAGGAAATGACTTAACCAAGACTTTAACACACCTTTTTTTAAGGTTGCAAAAGTCCTGGATTGTGCAGCTGAACTGCTTTTGATGTTTCATAGCCACTTCATAGGTTACTTCCCCCAAGAAGTTTTAAAACAGAACTGAGGAGAGAGAAATGTTTAATCCAAATGAGTATGTTTGAGATTATAAATTTACCATTCTACATCATGTGCACACAGGAGAGATTGGCACTGGGGCTGGAAGGAAGAGGTGATGTGGTCCCAGAAGATCTTTTCAATCTCTGACTTGTAGTCTCTTCTATTTATCAACCCAGTGATCTTGACTCACTTTTTTTGCCTATTCTGAGCTTTTTCCTAATTTGTGAGATGGGGATGATGACCGCTCCCCCCAAATTGATGCTAGATTGCTGTGTACAGAAACTGACAAATAGAAGGTGATCCCCAAATTTTAGCTCCATTACAAACAAAACAAAAAATCCAGAGCATCAAGTTGATTTCCACTCCACGTGGGTCAGAATAGAGCTGCTCCCCAGAGTTCATCCCTGTTCGGGCTTTCCTATAAGCAGATCTACAGGTCTTTCTTTTGTATCACCATTGGGGAAGTTTGAACCAAAGATCTTCAGGTTAGTAGTCAGGTGCAAACCATTTGCCACCCATGTACCTCATGTTACTGTCAAAGAGAAAAACCCAAGTCTGTTACTGTTCGGTTTGATGCCAACTCATGGAATTAGACTCCATGCGTTAGAGAGCAGGACTCTCCCATATGGTTTTCTTAGTTGTAATTTTTTTTACAGAAAGTCCAGGACTTGCTTCTGAGGCACTGCTGAATGGTTTCAAACTGCCAATCTTAGGTTAGGAGTGGCAGGTCAAGCTCTTTTGTCACTCAGGGACCTAATCAAGGGGGCAAAAGGAACAAAGCCCACCTGCAACCGACCTGGACAGGAATCAGAGGTGCTGGTTCTCACCCCAGTTTTGAAGGGAGAAGGAAGTGAAGACAGGAAAGGGCAAGCCCAGCTTGGCTGTCCAAGGTGCGCCCGTGTGCTGAGCTCTGGGCTGCAATCGCCTTCTCCTGTCCTGGTTACTCGGCTATTAAGATCCAGCTCGGAGTTTACGGGCTGAGCTATCTGTGACGACACTCAGCCCTCCTCTCTTCCAACTCTTCCCCCACATCCTCAGCAAAGATTTATGGCAAGATTAGGGGGTCTTTTTTTCAATATCTATTAATATTCATGGCAGTCTTCACAGCCATCTGCTTTTAACGATTTTGTTTGCAAAGACCTGAGATTAAAATATGGCCTGCTGGTGCTCCAAAGCATCTGAACCGAAGGCAATCAAACAAAGGGCCTTTTCAGGAGCACAGAGCCAGCTTGTCACTCTACCTGCAGAGGGGAGACTAATGACTGCTAGAAGGGAGGAGGTGCTGAGGGGGAGCCCAGAGCTGTCTGAGATTAGACCTGGGGCTGGCACTTCCTTAAGCCTGGCGGGGTTGATTGGGGGGCAGACAGCTCTGCCCTGCACAGGGGCTATGCAGAGGGTCTGGGGACAAGGGGGCCTTGCTATGGGGTAAGGAAGGCACTGCCTATAGCAGAGAACAGCTGTCGAATGCACTGAGGGCTCTACAAAGATCAAGGGTCTGGAGAAGGCAAGAAGAGGCCCCCACTGGGCATTGTACCTATACATATACACGACTGTTACTCTTTTATGCATAAAAAACTTGTCCCTCAGCCAGCTCAACTCCTGGCAACAGTATATGTCTCAGAGGAGAGCTATGCTTCATTAAATTTTCAATGACTATAGTCCGCCGGATATAAATTACCAGGCCTTTCTTCCTTAGTACCTCTCATGGGCTTGAGCCACTGACTTCTCCATAAGAAACCACTGAGCATTTAACCCTTTGTGCTACACAAGGATCCCTGGTGATGTAGAGGTAATGAGTTGGGCTGTGATCCTCATAGTTGGCAATTCAAAACCACCAGCAGCTCCTCAGGAGGGAGGTTGGGCCTTTCTACTGCTGTAAACAGTTACAGTCTCAGAAACCTACAGAGGGTCACTATGAGACAGCATTGGCTCAGTAGTAGTGAGTTTATGGGGTTTCTGGTGCCGTACAAAGACTCCTTCTAAATACATGTGCAAGTCAATATAAAGGCCAGCAGCTCTTTCTTTCCAGACACCCACAACAATCACCTTACTATTTTCCCCAGAGGAGAAATACTTGGTTCCTTATAAAGGCAGAGAGCCAAACATGATGTCTCATGTGCCTGGGCTAGGTTCTTTCCAGTGTCTCCAGGGTCACCTTTTTGTCCAAGCTTCAAACTCATTGTCCCAAGTGTCCCACTGTCCAGGTGTATAAAATTGCCATCTTTGTCTACCTGCCTGCTCTCTAAACTGGACCTGGCATAGAAATAACAGGAAGTGGCCCCTTGCCTATAAACACATTTGTCCAGTTGTTCCTGACTTACAGTGACCCTTTGCAACAGAATGAAACGTCCCCTGCATACTTCTTAAACTATAAATATGCATGGGACTAGAATGCTTCATATTTCTCCTGAGAAGCAGCTGGTGGTTTCAAACAACTGACCTTGTAGTTAATAGCCCAACTGAATGCCACAAGGGTTCCATAGTGCCCTGATCTTAGGAAAGAATAATTTTACAACAGGATCTTTTTGCATCCCTTGAACTACCTCTCAGCCCACTCATGAAGTCTACATATGCCTCTCAAGTTGGGCAGCCTTTCTAAACCCAGTAGAACCAGCCTCCCCGCTGGGTTCCACATCACCTGTACCCAGAATGATTCTCTTCTCTCTTGCTTTGAAGGCCAGAATGCAGGAGAGACCAAGGCCAGGCCCTACTATCTTCCTTGAGGATCACTCTGTACCCACAGTCTTGACGAGGGATTGACTATACCCTATGGAACCAGATCCCATAACTAGTCATACATTATGGGACCCAGAGGATTCCTGGACAGATGCTCTCCCCAAGGAGCTCATATATGGAGTCTGAGAACTCTGGTCCTTTGGTCCAGGTTGGTCTTGGTCATAGCAAACTGAAATGGGACAGCCATTCTCCTTCTTGAGCCAGGGAGCCCCAGAAAGAAAGGAGAGTATGAAGTATGCCATTGGAAAACCAGAGGTAACAGAAGGAACCCTCTCTGGAATGACTCAACAACCCGCAGTAGTTCACCCCTGGTCACTTACTCCTGAACCAACTCCAAGTGTTGCCTTTGGCAATCCTGTAGAATTTGTCTGTGCCTCACTGTCTCTCTGAAGTAACCTTGACTGTGTTTCCATTTCTTGTTGTTACTACCAGTTCTCAGCTAGTTGGACCGTGACTTTCGGAAACCCTATGCACAAGGGAACAAAATGCTTCTAGTGCTATACCACCCCATTATAATTCTCCCCCAGTGTATATCTCAGATATAGTTTAGGCCTTTCTTCCTAGTTCATCTGGTCTTGAAGCTCCACTGAAACTTACTCAGCATGATAGCTACATGTAAGTCTCTAAGGAGAGATGGGAGAGGGCTATGCATGAGGTGCATTGACAGCCTCAAATGGAGACTGGGTCTCCCATAGGGAAGCAACTATACAACCATTAAGCCACCTTTGTGCCTTTTATTCTTGAAAACCAACACCAATACTTTACCCCGTGGGAGTTGGGTTCCAGGCAGTCAAGACTTGGAGTGGAGGAGGGTGGGGGAGGGGTGTGGGGTGGGTAGGGCACATCTTGTGCATCCTCCAAGTACCCTTGCTGGAGATACCCTGCCTTCACTCCACCTCATTTTCTCTTAAAGGTCTGGCTCGGTCCACACCAACCAACCCTCTGGCGAGGCAGCCACCTCTTCCTGTTCCACACCTGAGACCTTGGCAGTGCCTACAATAGACAGTATCTTTCTGCCTGGTCTGTCCACTCCAAAAGGACAGTCAGGACACTTCCTCTCCTGCTGTCTCTTTTCTACCACAGGTGCAAATCCCTTGTACTCTAGATATACTCTTGGCACACAGATGATTTTTATCCCACATCTTGGCTTCCTTCCACTTTGAAAGCAGTCCACAGCCCATTGTTTACATTGCTGGCATGAGCATGAATTCCTTAGGAAGACCCTCAAACAGAATCACAACGTGACTCCTTAAGGAGCAGGCTCAATTGGGGAGACTGAAACCAGGTCTCCTGATAACCCCACAGAGCCTGAATCTCTGCCAGCCCATGCTTCACTGTCTCTTTCACAGAGCAGAGACACCCCCTGGGTCATATTTGGGTAATGTCTGCCATTTGCCACATCTTGACCAACCCACTACCAGATAATTAAGGCATCCAACACCACTGCAGAGAAACAGAACTGAACATCAAAATTCTATTTAGCAGTGTGGGTTCCGAGGCAAAAGAAAAGAGGGCATGGGCATGCGAGTGAGTGCAAAGTGCATGAGTGTGTCTAAATGAGCGTGAGAATTTGCATGTGAGCATTCTATGGGTCAGTGAGTGTTTGTGTCAATGAGTGAGTGTATGCAAGTATTAATAGGCTGGGAGAGGGGGGATAACCCAATACCAACTGCCAGGACCGCTTCCCCAGCTTCCTCCTGGGTCTCCCAGCTTCTCCATGGCTGCCCTCCATTTTGAAAGGATTGCTTACCTGTCTGCAGCCTGTCAGTGGTGCTGGCCATTTACTGGATGACTCCATCCTTCTCAGAATGAAACAAGACCTGGCACCAGCAGTCTTGCCTTCCTTTCCAAAACCTCCCACCTAATGTTTTCTCGGAGGCCTCCAGTCATGCCAAACAGCCACCATTCTTGGGCCATGCAGGTCCTATTGCGTGTCTAAGCCTTTACACTTGCTATCCACTTTGCTTGCAATGAGCTCTTCTTTTCTGCCAACCTTCAAGGCTCTAAGTTCAAATATCACCCCTTCTACAAAGCCTTCCCCTAAACTCCAGGCCACTCCTCTTCAAGCACAGTCAGCCACTCTCTGCATCTATAGATAACAGTCAAGAAAAGAGATTGCACCTGTGCCGCCTCGTTGATGCCTCACATGTCCCTGTGAAGTACGTTCTAGCATCAACCCCATTTTACAGCTAAGGATCTTGCAGCATAGACAGGTTGAATGATCTGCCCAAGGTCACACAGCTAGTTGTCCAGACTCAAACCCAGGCAGTCTGGTCTCAGCGCCTGGACTTTCAGCCACTCCTCTGGGCTACATGTCTACAGCACACATGACATCAATACAGGGTGACACAAATGACCAAAGAAGACAGGCTACTGATTCACAGTCATGTTCTCCTGGCTACCCTGAGTAGAACTTCTTCCTGCCTTCTCATTAGCTCCAGCACCTAGCATGGATCCTGGCAATGAGTATGAGTATAAACAATCAAATGAAGGAAGAAACATGTGCTTAAGTCTGTGTGTGCATCCATATGTTACATGCAAAGGTTAGTATAAGAGTGTGCAAAGTGTTTTCACATGTGTGCTAAAGGGTGCTATGGATAGAATTATTTCCCCCTAAAATGTGTGTCGAATTCTTGGTCCTTATACCTATAGATATGATCCTCTTTGGAAATAGGAATTTTCATTTGTTATGTTGATGAGGTCAGACCACAGTAGGTGTCTCCTAAACTTAATCACTGTCAAGCTATAAAGAGCAGACTAGATACAGAAATGTACAAAAGGGGAAGACAAACTACCAAAACACCGAAGAGTACCAAGAAACGCTGAAGATTAAAAAAAAATAGGAGAGACTCACAAAAGGAATCAACTCGGCCAAGACCCAGATTTGGATTTTAGGCTCGAAAACAGTGAGAAATTTAAGTTCTCTTCAATCACTTGTCTGGTGGTCTTTTGGTTATGGCGATACGAGGTAACTAAGACAACGGGTGTGTCTGTGAGAGAGTTTGTGTCATGGGGCGTGAGTATGGATATGTGATGCTACCGTATAGTGTGCGATGGCGTTTTGTGGTGTGTGTGTGTGTGTGTGTGTATAAAAAATAAGGTGCTGAGTGTGAGAAAGAGGGTGCATATGGGGATGAATCCACTAGTATGGTATGCAATGGTGTTTGTAGCATGTAAAGGCCTTTGTGTGTGAGAAGGATGATTCAGGACTGTGTGTAGACGGTGTGACACAGAGAAAAGATTGTGTGGTAGGTGCTAAATGAAAGAATATAAATGACAATGTGCATGGTGGCAAAGTAGAGAAAGTATATGGGCAGTGTGTGTGTGTGAGTGTGTGTGTGTGTGTGTGTGTGTGTGTGTGTGTGTGAAATATGTGTGATGGATAGAGGCCTGATCTCAGCTACACGAATAGTTAAAGCCCTTAATCCATGTCGTTTCATCATTGATATTTTTACAAAGTTGTCAAAGAGAAATATCATTTTTCTTCCTCTGTTATTTCATTTCCTTTGGAATATAGTAATTAACAAAAGCCGTTAGATGCCAGCAAAACTGTTTCTTTTGAAGTTTCTACATGGCTGTCACCCGGGAGATAAAGGCAGATTATTCAATCTTGACATTCTAATTGTGGATGCCAGATAAAAGCCTGGATTAGACACTTCACAGCCCCACTCAGAGGGGAGATGAGATCACCATGAGGCACGGCCTCCTCCAGCAGGGAGGGCAGAGAACAAGTGTGGCAACAGATCCTCGGAAAGGGGGTGGGGGAGGACCGGCTGGCCTCATGCTTGCCTCCTTTCATTTTGAGTTGAATGGTCCCCAAATTGCAAAATGTTAGGTGAAAAGGAAGCATAAGCCATGTTGAAGAGTCCAGAGCTAACCTCCCAAAGCTGAGTTAGCTCTCTCTCCAAGAGACTGTCACAAGCCCTATCCCCTTCCCCTTTTATAGTGATACAAACTGACTTGACTAGTGGGGTTCTGACTATTTCTCCCCACTAGCTATTGAGGTCTTTGAAAGGAGGGCCTGCACTTTCTCAGCACAATATAGCACATAGTAGGCACGTTATCTATACCTGCTGAAGGAATGGGTTCTGGGTTCTCATCCTGAGCTGGGCTCCCTTGTTGTGGCCCGGGCTTTGGTTTATCTGCACATTGTGGAGAAAGCAGGAGAGGTGAAAGTAAGGGTCAAGGTGAGAGGGAACCTGTCGGCATGATGTCCACTCCAAGCCCTGCTCCCAGGCCATTTGAGAGCCGTGCTACCTCGTGACCAGGAAAGAATGTCAATCGGGAAGTACCAGGGCAGCCGCAGAAGAAGGCCCGGGATTCCGAGTGTGAGGCCAGCTTTATACAGGGACAGAAGGGTCAGAATTCAGATGTCCTGAAGAGAGTGTTCAACCATAAGATGAGGAGCTGTCTAAAACTGCAGCAACTTACACTGATTTTCTGAACTAAGTCATAACCAACTCACCCAGCCCTGTCACGAGCTGATGTTTTCCACGTCCCATCCAGTCCACAGACACACTTAGCTCAAACATTCTTGGGGTGAGGACCGTGGAGTATGGCAGAGACATGGTAGACAACTGGGGAGGAGGTGGGGAAAGGAAAAAAAAAGAATGAATATAAGGAAGAAAAGGGGAGCGGGGGCATGGGGCACTAACCCACCCAAGGGGAGGGTATTGTTTATATCTCCACAGGGAAAGAGGGACCAGACTTCAACCCAGTGCCTCAAGGTGCGAATGCAACATTCCAGCGTGGAGTAGGGAACCAGTGGAGAGGTCTGAGGGGCTGGGCCCAGCCCAAATATTAAGTGGATTCCTGCCCCTCCCCCCAGAAGAATTTGTTTCAAAGGTCAACATTGAATCTGCAGCTCAGGAGAGGGACATATCTGATCGGAGCACATGGGAGCAGATGAATGGGGAGTTAGAGAGAGTGGAGCACATCCTGGCCCACCAGGCCCTGAGGATGATGACCCCAATTAGAGGAGCCAGTCCACAGAGAGGACCACATGGCCAGCCCCACTATGATATATGACGTCCCTCACTGACCCATGGCCCTGCAGGGAACAGCACCGGAGACACAGTGTGGGAATTGTGCCCGACTGATCCAACCACGCCGAGGCAAAGCAATGGGGAAGTGCAGCAGAACAGCAAGGGAATGGAGCAGCAAGGTCCCGAGGGAATGCTGAAAGTGGACTTTGGGGCCAGGGCGGGGTGCCCCAACAGACTGGGCTAAAAAACACTCCTAAAGGCCAACAAACGATCCTTGAACTAACTACAAGCTTTCTTTCTTGAGGTGTTTTGTTTTGTTCTGTTCTTTGTCAGTGGTTTGTTGTTGCTGTTTTATTGTCTGGTTGTATACTGTTGCTTTGTTTTCCTCTGTCTTGTTTTTTGTGCATGTTATTATCTCCACAGGTCTGTCTAAATAAGACAGGCTGGATGAACTATCTGGAGGAAAAACAATGGGACCGACAGTTCCAGGGGGACATGGGATAGAGGGAGGTGGGGGGTAAGGAAGTGGTGTTAACAAACACAGGGACAAGGGTACAACAAGGAATCCAAATTGGTGGTGAGGTGGGTGTGGCCTGGTAGGGAATGATCAATGGTAAGGTAACGAAGAGGTACAGCTGAAACCCAGGTGGGGACAGATAATGATAGTGGGACAGGAGGCAAGTCAAGGGAAATAGAGGACAGAGTTAGGAGGCAAAGGGCATTTATAGAGGCCTAGTCAAAGACATGTACATATGTAAATATATATATGAGGATGGGGAAATAAATCTATGTGCCTATATTTATAGGTTTAGTATTAAGGTGGCAGAAGGACCTTGGGCCTCTACTCAAGCACTCCCTCAATGCATGAATACTTTTTTCTATTAAATTGGCATTCTATGATGCTCACCCTCCCAACACAACTGCTGAAGCCAAAGCGGGTGAACAAGCAAATATGGTGAAGAAAGCTGATGTTGCCCGGCTATCAAAAGAGATTGCGTCTGGGGTCTTAAAGGCTTGAAGATAAACAAACAGCCATCTGGCTCAGAAGCAACAAAGCCCACATGGGAGAACACACCAGCCTGTGTGATCATGTGGTTCCGAAGGGATCAGTTATCAGGCATCAAAGAACAAAAAAATCATATCATTGGGTGCACACCTCCATAACATGATTGCCAAGGACAAATGGGTGCATAAGCGAATGTGGTGAAGAAAGCTGATGGTGCCCGGCTGTCAAAAGAGATAGTGTCTGGGGTCTGGGTTCTTAAAGGCTTGAAGGTGAACAAGCAGCCATCTAGCTCAGAAGCAACAAAGGTCACATGGAAGAAGCACAGCAGCCTGTGCAATCACGAGCTGTCGAAGGGATCAGTTATAAGGCATGATCAGAAAAAAAAAAATCTTACCATAGTGAATGAAGGAGGAAGTGCAGAGTGGAGACCCAAAGCCCATTTGTCGGCCACTGGAGATCCCCTAACAAAGGGGTCTAGGGGAGGAGATGAGTCAGTCAGGGTGCAATGCAGCACCGATGAAGAATACAGCTTTCCTCCAGTTCCTAAATGCTTCCCCCCCCTGCCCCGCCCAATTATCATGATCCGAATTCTACCTTGCAAGTCTGGATAGAGGGGAGGTTGTACACTGGTGCAGATAGGACCTGGAGGCACAGGGAATCCAGGGTGGATGATACCTTCAGAACCAGGGGGTGGGGGGCGATACTGGGAGAGTAGAGGGTGAGTGGTTTGGAAAGGGGGAGCTGATTACAAGGATCTACATGTGACCTCCTCCCTGGGGGACGGACAACAGAGAAGGGGGTGAAGGGAGACACCGGATAGGGCAAGATATGACAAAACAATAATTTATAAATTATCAAGGGCTCATGAGGGAGGGGGGAGTGGGGAGGGAGGGGAAAAAAGAGAACCTGATGCAAGGGGCTTAAGTGGAGAGCAAATGCTTTGAAAATGATGGGGGCAAAGAATGTACAGATGTGCTTTACACAATTGATATATGTATGGATTGTAGTAAGAGTTGTATGAGTCCCTAATAAAAATTTTAAAAAATAAGAATGATGATAATGATACACTTGATTCATTCTGTCATTTTAACTCGTGGTAGAAGAGAGATGCACTCCAAAAGATTTTTGATGTCTGAAACGTTTAGAATTAGATTGCAGGCCTTTCTTTAGAGGCGCCTCTGAATGGATTAGAATCACCAGTCTTTCAGTTAGTGGCCAAGTTCTTAATATTTTACATCATTGAGGGATACCAAGAAACTATCAACTACTCTAAGTGTTTAAAACAGAAGGAATTTGACACAAAGACTACTTTCACAGGTAATAAAAGATCAGCAAGGCAAGAGGAAATTAGAAGCAACAGCAGCAGCAGGTACTAAAGATGAGAGGGGAGCCAGGGGCTAGGAAACCTGGTCAACTTTTAGAATCTTGATGGGCCACAAAGGAGATAGAGCCATTGCCCAGATGGATCCTGATCCAGAAACCAAAGGAAGGTTCCTCCCTGAGATCTGGGATAACCTCCTCACCCTCAAATACAAGTTAAAATGGGGAAAATGAGGAGGGGGCAGTTAAGCCTGGTTTGCCACTCATGTGCTGGGTGGCAGTGGCAAAATCCCAGCTGTCCTCTTGGGGACTTCTCTCCTCCAGGCTAGAGTACTCCTGCCTGGACAGAAATGGGAGGGTATCATCCCCTGTAGGAGCCAGCAAGTGCATAAGGTCCTTAGAAAGGCAGATTGAGAGGGAGTCACTGGGAACCATAAATCTGCCAGTGTGGCTCTCTCAGAAAGAGTTTTAATTAATTGTTTTTATATGACATCAGAGTAACTCGTTACTGACCATCTTTGATTTGTGAAACCTGAATTATAGATGAGCTTTAAATGAACAGCTTCCCAATAAAACGTGTCAGTAGAGAGGTGAGAGTGCCCAGAGAAGTATAAAAGAATAATAATACGAACACAAACAAACACCAGTCCAGCCTAACAAAGGAGGTTTAAGAATCAGTTTTGTAATTAATTAAGACTGCCAGTGGTAGCCGGGGCCCTGAGGCCACCAGAGGTGTGGGATTTGGGTTCAGGCTGACAGGAGGAGGGGACACATCTGAGACTTAGAGAGAGATGCCTGAAGCATGAAAGACGCTCTTTAAGGGGAGGGAAGCAAGAGGCCAGTATATGCTGATGAGAATCCTTTCCTTGTCTGCTCTCCTGGATCTCCCATTGATCCCTTCATGGAGCTCGCACCGCAGCACTGCTTCCCAGACTTCCTCGTGCCGTGACCCTTTAGTGCAGGTCCTTGTGTGGTGGGGACCCCAACCAGAAAGTTATTTTCATCACTACTTCATAACTGTCATTTTGCTACTGTTATGAATCATAATGTAAATATATGATATGCAGGAAGTATTTTCATTGTCACAAATTGAACATAATTAAAGCATGGTGATTAGTCACAAAAGCAATATGTAATTCTATAGTGTGAATATTTATTTTTAATTATGAATAAATGAAATTTTGTCTTGAAACATGGTGTGGCATGGGTAAGTCTTCACTCCCAGTACTCATATGTGGGCATATCTGCATGTGGGTGGACCCGCCTGCAGAATAGAGGAGCGGTGTCTCCATTCCTAAGACCATCGGAAATTTGTGTTTTCCGATGGTCTTAGGCAACCCCTGTGAAAGGGTCATTCAACTCCCAAAGGGGTCTTGACTCACAGGTTAAAAACCGCTGAAGGATCCAGGCAGCATGATGAGCTGAGATTATGCTCCAAGGGGAGAGGGTGTGGCATGTTGGTGATGCTGAGGGCCCTGCCTGTCTGGTCCAGAAAAGAGTCAAGCACAAAGTAGTAAAGAACACCAGAAAAGTAGGCAGGGCTAGACTATGGAAGTACCTGAGAAATGTAGGTTAGCTTCTGGGTTTTATTTTGCCAAGTTACTGGGATCATTTCAGGTAAACAAGGCATACCTTAAGATTTTTCATTTTAGGTAGATGCCTCTAAATTCAGAATGAATAAAACAGTAAAGGGGTAGGGGTGGGAGGATCAAGTTGACAGTAACTTGTGGCAATCCCACAGTATAATTATGCTCCAAAGAGTTTTCAATGACTAATATTTGGAAATAGATTACCAGGCCTTTCTTCCTATGCATCTCTGGATAGACTCGAATAAGCAACCTTTCAGTTAGTAACCAAACATATCAACCATTTACACCACCAGAAACTCCATCTTTAACTTCCGGCAAAGATATCATTACATTCAATTGATTGTTTCCTCCCTTGTCTCCTTGAGTGTACTCTCCTCGGCTGCATTTGGGTTTGGGAATGAAGAAGGAACTAGAGTTCCACTGGAGACATCATAGCTGTTTACTGCAAACTACCGGAATGTCCACATAGCCTGTGGGCCATCGTGGCTTTTGTCCTCTTCGTGCTGTCCCAGGGCCCTCTATGAATAAGGCCCCAGGATTGGAACTTGGAGAGCTCTGGTCTCCTGGTTTGACAAGTGTGCGAGGGAGACTGGTACCACCGCTCATATGTATAGAGAAGGATGAGGTGCGACAAATGTGTCTGAATGGATTGTCTAAGCAGGGTTGTCTTTTAGAAAATGTGGGTGCTGAGACTTAAGGAGAGTTAAAATCTACAAGTGGAGTCAGCATGGCAGAACTTTGATGTGTATGTGGGGTGAGGTGGGGTGGGGTGATATAGTGTGGTATGATTGGGTCAGAGCTGGACCTCTACTCAGAACTGTGGAGGGTTAGGGGGTCAAGGTGAGGGTTAGAGTGGCTAAAGTGTCTCCCACTAGCAGCATACCAGGCAGACCATCACTGTTGTGGTACTGAGATTAAGTACATGAGTACTTCAAACAGGAGAGAGATGGCCTACAAGGCTTACCTCCTAGGTAAGGCAATGTATGGACTGTACCTGGAAGTATGGGATGCTGAGAGAGTGGGAGGTTCACAGCGATGCCACCACTTCCTTCCTCTGAAAAACCTCCAGTTGGGAGGAAGCTTCTCACATGGTAACACTTCTTCCCACCCCAAGTCACAGAATCAGCCATCAGTGTCACAGATATTAAGTGTCAGAACAGAAATGGACCATGGAGTCTCAACTGTCCATTTTAGAGATGATGAAACAGGTCCAGGGGGAGAAGTAAAAACCATCCTTCACATTTGAACTGAAATTGACTACTTGCAACAAGAAGTTATCTGTATATGTTATCTCATCCATTTAATAAATGGGAAAGTGGAAGCCCAGAGCAATTAAGGCCTGTGGAGATGACACCGTGGCTGACAGGACTAGCACTCAAACCCAGGCCAGTCTGACTCCAAGTCTTTGGGTGAATTTTTCTGTCTTTGCTTCTGATTATTTGGAGGCTCAGAAAGAATAACTAGAAGTTGATGCTAAAATGTATATATAACTGTTAGGATTGACAGTGTGAATTCAGTGATGTATAAACACAGAATCATTCTATTTTTTTCAGTAAGGGATGCAAACTTTGCTCTTCCAGTCTCCACCCGCACAATTGGTGGTTGAGTGGGAACAGGAAGAATGGAAGGCAACAAATGTCAAATGAATGGCATCTTCTCTGCTCTGGCAGTTGTCCAGGTTTCATATTTGCAGTTCGTGTTTTCTGATTATGAAAAAAGAGTCATTATCCAGCTCAAAGTCACTTCTTATGTAACCCCCACGATCCCAGCAGAGGGGTGGTCATACGCTATGTGTGAGCAACCGATGGCCAAGATGGGGTTTGGATCCTACACTGCTGACGCTGACCACTGGTGTTCTCACTCATGTGGCCCTTTAGCCCTGGGGAAGCCATGAGCCAGCTCTGGTGATCATCTCATATGAGGGAAGGTGTGGATTGGCCCCCCTCTCAACCATCATTTTACATAGGGAACTCAAGTAGGCAAGACTGCTTCCTCTCCCCACCCCTGGCAAAGCTGGTGAGACTATTGCTATATACTGCTTTGACTAAAATGCCTGCCCTCCCTCCCCTGCCCCCTTAGCAAACCATGGAGTGGATAGCGTTGTGTCAGTCACTCACTCATCATCAAAATTCAATCTTCCCTAACAAATGAAGCAAAGCCGAAGGTGACCAGTCCAGGGTTCAACAAACTATGACCATAGGCAAGATAAGGTATACTGGATATTTGTATGTGATCCATAACTAAGGGGTATTTGTACATTTTCAAATGATTGGTGGAGCAAATAAAAGGTGAAGATTCTTCCTGGGTAACAAATTTCATAAGTATAGTTGTATTGGCACATACCAGCACCCACTCTGGTGCATATTGTTTACAACTGTTTGTTTTTGTTGTTGTTGTTTTTTTTTGCCAAGAAGGTGGAGGTAAGCACCTGAAACAAAGATAATTTGGTCAGTAAATCTAAGAATATTTCTTATTTGGCTTTTTCCAGAAAAACGAAAACATGCAATCCCCTGATCAAGACTGTTTTCCAGTCTCCTTTGTAGTTTTGTAATACTCATGTGGCATAACAGGTGTGCCCTTCTACACAATCTTTGACTGGCGGCAAGCATGGGAGTCCCCTGCTCTAACCACTCAGAACATAACAAAGTTGCCAGGGTACGGTAGCAGTGGCTTGGAGGACCCTAGTCCTGAAGCTGCTCTGGCAACCTGAACCCTTTACTTTACAACTTGTGAGGTGAAAAAGAAGCAAAAATTTACATCACTGAATTTTTGTGTTCTAATAGTCCATTCTTATCCTTACTTGTGCAGATATTCAACTGTCTCCACAGTACTGCACCTATAGTTGCCAGTTGTCTTATTTTAGAACAGTGTTCTTAGGCAGAAGGTCAGCATGCAAGATAGGATTAAGCCCCAACTTCCAATGGTGGCATACTACAAACCTGATTAGAAAATTGTTGGTCTTAGAGTTCCTTTGCTCATCAGGAAGAGAACTATTAGCCCCATGAGAGAGACTAAAGTCTTTCAATAAAGAGATTAGTTCAGAATAAAGCAAGTCCCATTAGAATCCAAAATTAGAAGGCCCAAAGTGGCCAGACACCATTGGGATCAGCACTTTGAGGCTGTTGCTGTTGTGAACTGAGGTGGTCCTGCAAGGCCAGTGGTCTCTCTCATGTCATCTATGTACCTTTATGCCCTCCTCAATCATCTGAGGTTTGTAACGTGTAAACACAGGTCACAAGGACAGGTGCTGTCCACACAGAGTAGCCCTTCAAAGAGGAATTTCCTTTAGCAAGAATTCAAACTCTGTAAGGGGTCAGGGAGTTTAAGATCCAACAACGTGGATTCTGAAGCTAGAATAGATGGGGCAGCTCTGCTTCCTGCTTGTTGTGTGAGCATGTGCAAGATAGCGCCTTGGTTTTTACATATATAAAATGGGAGCAACGATAAAAATATTTTCATGGACGGTTGTCAAGAGAATGAAATGAATAAAAAGAGTGCACATAAGTCACTTAGCACAGTCTCTGTCAACACATAGCAAGCTTTCAGGAAAGGTGAGGAATATGAGTTACTGTTGTTATCTCAAAAATAAGAAAGAAATGTCATGTCAGAGTTCTATCCTTGTGTTATAAAACCTCTCAAACAAGCTTGAGAAAAACTCCTAACTTGGCTACAGATGTTTCTTCTAAGTAGCTCAGGGACACAATTCCTACTGTATATTGAAGACTTACTTGATGCCAGGTCTGCGCTTAATCCTCTACATGCATTCACCCCCTCAACTCTCACCAGGGTGGCCATGAGCATGAGGCTCCATGAAGACCAGCAATGTGCCCAAATTCACACCTTAGGAAGGATTCCACTTTACTGTATATTTACATCAGCATGGAAACCTAAACAGTTCACTGCAGGCTAATTGCCAAGACAAGAAAAGGGTTTCTAGACTACAGTATGCCAGGACCCTCACTGGCAGAAGAAGGATAGAGCCATGTGGATGTGATGGTAGGAGGCCCAGACATAGGAAAAGAAAAACAGTGTAATCTCAGGAAAATGCAACAGGATTGGGACAGTCAAACCTCTAGTGGACTGGTCCAAGGGTACACAGCACAGTCACGATATAGCAGAGAGAGCCCCAGCCAAGAGCAAGGTCAGACTCCATCAGTGCTATTCTAACTCTGCCTTTGTATCTCAACTTAACCTTGCAAGCAAGGCTCTGCTCCTAACCCTGCTGAAGCCACAGTAGCCAAATCTGGTCAAAGACAGGGCCCGACAGTCCTCTTACCTCCCACTCACCAATAGCAAATTCCTAGAAAGAGCCTTGTGGATGCAGTGGGTTACACATCGGCCTGCAAACCACAGGTCAGCAGTTTGAAACTACCAGCTGCACCAAAAAGAATGATGAAGCTTTCCACTCTCAGGAATATTTGCTGCGGACGGGGCAAAATCTACTCTGATTTATAGGATCAGTGTGAGTCAGAATCAACTCAGTGGCAGTGAGGGGTTTTGCGGGGAGGTTGTTGTATTCTTAGAGCAGTTCCAGAGCAGGCCCTCAAGAATATATGTATATTCCTAAAACTCCCAGTAGGTTCCCTAGTGACTACTCTACTAATTAGTAGCAGCTGTTAATAAAGTGTGTGGTACAAGCTTTGCCTCATCAATTAATTCATACATAATGCTTCTGGAATGCAGTAATATTTAAAGGGGGAATCAATACCTAATGGGCTGGACTTAAGAGGTTTATCCCGGTTGGCAGGGAAGACGGAGTATTTCAAGGGATCTGTAACTAAAATAGCTTCTGCAGAGAGCACACTGCAGGGGAGCAGAATCCAAGTCAGCTCAAGGGGCACAGAGATCCACGTACGTCTCCAGGGTGTGGGCTGTAGGTGCTGGGCATTTGGAGCGAGTAGGCCTCTGTTCCCTCCTTGAGCAAGCAGAGAATTCTGTGCCAGGCCTGCGAAGGGCATAAAGGAAGCTCTCTAGCTTCTTTTCCATCCTTGATGTCAGAAAACCCACTTAACATTCCTGCTGGGTGGAGGAAATGGAAGGGCTTAAAATTATCTCCTCTTGGCAGATGTGGAGATCAGGCTCAGAGTGAGACATGTCTTCCCCAGTGTTGCAAAGCAAATGAAAGTAGTAACTGCTTTCTTGGCCTGAAATGTGCTAAACACTTGACATGCA
The DNA here is from genome assembly GCF_050624435.1 of Tenrec ecaudatus. Classification (NCBI taxonomy): domain Eukaryota; kingdom Metazoa; phylum Chordata; class Mammalia; order Afrosoricida; family Tenrecidae; genus Tenrec; species Tenrec ecaudatus. The sequence continues at coordinate 80,645,261 of NC_134541.1, read as the reverse complement.
TCTTTTCATTTCATCTACACCCTCGTCCAATGAGATGAGAATTATTAACCTCCTTTTGGAGATTAAAAAAATACAGCATTGATAGGTTAAAAACATTTGCCTGAGGTAGAAAACCCGATAACTAGAAAGGATGATATTCAAACCCATATAATCTGATTAAAGTTTACATGCTTAACATAAATAAATTCTTAAGAATGGATGAGCCTACAGAATAAAATCTACACTCACTCCTTCCCATGATTTGCAAACATCTTGAACTCTGCCTGTAGTAGTGTCCTATTGTTTCTGTAACAAATTGTAGCAAACTTGATTGCTTAACACAACACAAATTTATCATCTTACATTTATGGAAGTCTGAAATGGGTCTTTATGGGCTAAAATAAGATTTGAACAAGGCATTAAAGTTTTAGCCCCTCTGCAGGCTCTGAAGGGAGAATTTGTATAGATATAGAACAATAGATTTAAAACATATTACATTAATTATATCTTACTTATTAATATGCTAGTATATATAAAGTAGATCTAGTATATATACATTGCCTCTGTTTGATGTTGAGAGCAAGGCTCTGCTCCTGTCGCAGCAACAGTATCCACCACATCTGATAAAATGACCCTAGGGCCCTCATGTCACTGCTTACAATGACAATTTCCTAGGAGTCCTCATGACATAGTGGCATATATATATATCACTGCTGTTGAATTGGTTCCAACTCATGTGGTTCCACCTCCCATGTGAGTATCAGAGAGAGAGAGAGAGAGAGAGAGAGAGAGAGAGAGAGAGAGAGAGAGAGAGAGAGTTTGTAGAAAGAGAGATTTATTATATAAAGAAATTTATTTCATTGACTTATATCTAGAAATTGGAAAGTTGTAGAAATTGGTAAATCCAGTCCAATTCAAATGCTTAGAATAGTTGTTAGATAGGGACTTTTCCTGATTCACATAACATCTATAGCTGAGGAACCAAGAAACAAGAGAAAACCAAGAAACAAGAAAACAAAGGAAGCAGGAAAAAAAGAGGAACAACCAAGGCTGGGGGTAGCAGAGGCAAATCAATCCAAAGATGGCCAGTCGGATGTTAGGCTCTGACAGCTAATAGGTTTGTTAGGCAATATGGCAAGCTGTTGATTCAAGTTAAAAAACAAAACAAAAACTGGAGGTCAGATACAAGATCCAGACCAACCAGAAGTGAAGCGGATAGCCTCAGAACTTATTTATATATGAGTAGTTTACTTCCCCAAGAAAATGTCCCTTCAATTGCACTATATCCTAAACAGCTGCTAGGCTGCTGACAGTAGATCCCATCATGGATTTAATTACACTGTGTTAAAACACATCGTGGGATATTACCAGGCCCAATTACCAAACCACTGAGAATATTGGCTGAACCAAGTTAACAAGGAACCTAACCATCACAGTCAACCCTATGTCAACCTGGAATCTCTGCACATTTCCCTACCCCATACACAATCTCCAGTAAATACAATAAGAATGTGATATGTGTGTCTAAATTTATACAACTAAAATTCAAACAACGAAAAAGACCCTAAACCATTTACAACTTATATTTCTAAATAAACAAAGCAGAATATATGATACTTACATACAAAAAGGAAATATTCAAAGAGGAGAACCCTCATTTCTGCAATGGTCATGTGGCAATAGCAGGTATTCCTGAAAAGTCTGGGTCTTAGTAGTTATGTCAGAATTGGTTCACTGCAATTTGCCATTTACTTTACTCATGCTCATGGTAGTACTAAGAGATGGCCTAAAAAATATCCAGGATTCCAGTAATATTCTTCTTTACCTTCATTATGTAATATCAATCGTTGGTAATCAGAAACAACCACCCACTCAGTACAGTAATGCCCTTCTTTGCATGTTGATCCAAAGGCAGGAGAAGCACAAAATGGTCAGAAGTCATTCTCTACTTCTAGTTAAATGAAATCCGTTGGGGTATTCCTCCCTTTGTCACTATGACTGCCAGACCCAAAGAGCATAGGGTTGTAGTGACAGGAATAAAAATGTTGTAAGTGGGTCACTAGGAATAACAGTAAGTGGTGACACATTTAATCCCAACCCATTTTAGCTGAACCTGTGCATCTTTACTATTGGAGAAGCAACACACATACTGGCCACTGGTTGAGAGTAAATACAGTCTCTTAAAGAACATTGTCCCAGTTCGGCAAGGTATTTGATGCACTAGTTGGCAACAAATTATGGGTCCCCTAGTTGGCACCATAATTGTGTCTTTAAGAGGTCATTTTAGCAAGTCAATTGCTTCAGGATGATGAGGAACATAGTCAAAACATTGGAATCCATGAGCATGGGCTCACTGTGGTACTTCAATTGCTGTGAAGAGAATCCCTTGACACAAGGTGATGCTGTACAACATAGGTTCTCAAACTTATTTTCCTAGTTTTAACGGGAGGAAAATTTTATTCGGCACCTCTAAGTAGTCAAAAATATTTGTACTTCAGCTTGTAATCCAGGGAAAGGGAAGTATCTGCTATTTCAGCCCCACCGGATCATTCCAGTACCCCTGGGAATCTTGACTATTGGAAAGGGGTCAGTATTGGCCACTTTGGAAAACAACTGAGTAGGATAGCAAGCCAGTAGATAAGGCATGTTGAAAATCCACAAATGATAATGTTTCCTGTTACACTGTGTACAGAGAAGGCAAATTCACATTCCAAGTAAATGTCTACTCCAGTAAGAATAAAACACTGCCCCTTCCATGATGGCAGCAATCTTTTGTTATCAATATATCCTGAGTTGCTGGTTGACCTCTCTCAATAATGGTCCCACACTTGGATTCAGTGTTCATCTCTTCTGACAGCAGATTGGGCAGTCAGAAGTTCTTGGTAATAGGCCAGAGTAGCACCCTCAAATGAGGGATATGTTGCCAAAGAGGCCTACAAGGTGTGGCATGCCTCCACTTTAGCTGTGGGAGTGGCTAGCTGCAATGACTGATCCTTCATTTTAATAGAACTATCTTGACATGCACCCTACCATGAGACTCCTAGAAACTTCACTGAAGTGGAAAGTGCCTGAATTTTTATCAAATTAATTTCCCATCCTCTAGCACAAGAGTTCTCAACCTGTGGGTCGTGACCATTTTGGGGGTAGAATGACTCAGAGGGGTTGACTGATTTATAACAGTAGCAAAATTGTAGTTATGAAGTAGCAACAAAAATAATTTTGTGGTTGGGGGTGACCACAACATGAGAAACTATATGAAAGGGTTGCGGCATGAGAAAGGTTGAGAACCACTTCTCTAGCATGTATACGTTTTACCAATAAAGCTGCGTTCATTGATATTCCTTCCTTTCTATTTTCAGTCAGCATAATGTTATCAATGTAACCAGTGTGACATTTTGTGGAAAGGAAAGTTTATCAAAATTTCTGTGGACTAAATTATGAGTGCTAGAGAGTGGATGTCACCTTGAGAAGAATGCCATTGCTGTCCTGGCCAGCTGAAAGCAGAACGCTTCTTGGGGTCTTCCAGCGCCAGGACTGAGCAAAGGGATTGGCTCTACGAATAGCTGCATTCCAGGTACTGAGAAAAATGTTAATTTGCTTAAACGACGAAACCAAATAGGGCATTGTAGCTACAATTGGAAGTCACCACCTGGTTATGTTTATGACAATCCATTGCCATGCTCAAGCTCTATCCATTTTATTGTTTAGGTTTGTCTTGCTTTTGTTTTTGCACAAACCAAAGTGGTGAATTAAATGGGGATGTGGTGGGTATCACCACCCCTGCATCCTTCAGGTCTTTGGGGATGGCACTGATCTCTGCAACCCCTCCAGCAATATGGTCTTAGTTTGGGATAATGTTTTCCTTGGTAGACATAATTCAGTGGCTTCCATTTGGCTTTTCCTACCATAACAGCCTTTATTCCACATCAGGGATCCAATACAGAGATCCAACCAGGTGTTGAGTATATTTATTCCAAATATGCCTTCTGGAACTGGGGGAATTACCACAGAATTGCTTTGAGGGTCCCCTGTGAAACAAACCTGACCTAAGCCTCCATTAATAACTTGACCTCCATATTCCCCAGTTTTAACTGATAAACCTTCAAAATGTTTGGGTCTCCTGGGATTGGTGGCACTTCGCGGCTGATGTCCATTAATCCTTGAAAAGTATTATTGTTTCCTTTTCACCTAATGAAAACTCACTCTTGTTTTTAAAAAAATGTCATAGGTCCTTTTGGGGAGGCTGGGAGAAACACTAGCAATATCAATTGTTGTCAGTGTAGTGGGGTCCTTCCTCAAAAAGATGCTTTTGCTTCATTCAAGGGCCTATACATTGGACCAGGTCTGGGAATTCATTGAAAGGTCTTAACTTTCTATTCTGGGTATTTGAGTTAGACAGCCATTTACCTAACCTAGAATTGTACCACTTATATAATCAAGTAAATATTTAGTGTATGTACCATCTATTTTACTCAGATGGACACCTTCTCTATTCAACACTGTAAGTCCATATGAGTCTGTCATTCTGAGTAACACCTGGACTCGGCTGTATATTACAATAATCACACCCACTTGGTCTCTGTCCAGTAACTGTTGATCTACCTCATAGAATCCCATCAGAACAGGTGTCTTAATTCAAGTAGAGTTGTTCACACTGTCAAACCTGGCTGATGTAAAATATCAATCACAGAAGTGTTCAAATATTCTATACCTCCCTTCAAAGGTTGTTTCTCACTACTATGGTAAAATGTCTGTCTTCAAGGCACTCCGTATGTGAGTTCCTGGGTCTATCCTAAATAATCCATTCAAATGTGTCAATTTTCCTAAGCTTTTGGATTTTTTTTCTTCAGTGCATCAATGTGGATCTTGTACTTTAACTTGATTTAGTATAGATCATCTTGCAACTCTCGCATCAAGGAATCAATCAAAGAAACTATTAGATCCTTTCCTAACCTCTCAATCACACATTAAATGAAGAATCTGTTCTTAGTGGGTCCATATCAAGAAATTGACACAGACACAAGCTTTTGCTCCTTACACCATTATCCTTCATCCTAATTTACCATTCTCACATACATTCTCCAGGTGTCGACATATTGGAAATATTTAGCAATTCCTTAGGACAGTGAATCCCTTCCTGTATCACTATCTGTACTTCACCGTTGGGGACTCTTTAGGACTTATGCCTAGTTATAGGTCTAGAGGCACTAATAGAGGGGGAAGGCGTTTCCTGGGAATTCTCAGCAATATTTTGTAAGGTAATACTCCAAATACAGTCCCAGGTATCGTATAAGTATGCACAATTGGATTAATCTCAAGGGTGAGTATAAGGGACAATGATTTTACTGATAATGGATCAATCTCTTCAGATGAGAGGAGTAGTGCTGTTGGCAGAAGTGTATGAAGGGAATACAGGGACTCAATTACCCCATCTGCCTGATTATCTACCCATATATCTTCATCCTGAATTTTAGGGGCCCATATATTCTCAATAAATGCCCTCACTGTAACATCAGACACATTTCTCAGCTGAGAATGCACTTGATTTGTAATTCAGCCACTCTTATAAGACTCTCAGTTTGGTTTTCATTCATAGCACATGTGGACATTTTGAGGTCTTTCATGTGGCACTTGAGCTGTATTTTTAAAATCCTGAGTTCATCTCTTTCCTTTACTGCTCTGTCTATTGTAAATAGTAAAAACAACCAAAAACCAGCTTCCCTATATTTCTCATCTGGACAAAATTGTTGAAAAATATCAAACATGATTAACCCACTTCCTCAATGCTCACCAAGAGTTCATCTACATGAGGTGATATTTTGGGTATTAACACTGCCATTTTACACAATGAATTAATAGTACTCTCTTAACTAAGAGTGGTGTGTGTGTGTGTGTGTGTGTGTATGTGTGTGTGTGTGTGTGTACCTCTTCTTAGATCATCATCTGTCATCTGTACTTTATTTGCGGGATCTCTTTCTCTTTCTACACACAGACCGGGGGGGTGGGGGGATTCAAATAGTTTAACAACTGGTTAACTGCCCTAATGACCATTTTAAATATTTAAAAAACAGATATACTGAAAGGTATCTTATTATTTCATATAGTAAATACTGAAATAAGAATATAAAAGATACACAAAGCTAGATTATAAGAGTTAAAAATATTAATGAAAAAATAAGTAATGCCTGACAAAACAATAAAACTATTATTTAAGATATTTTGATATTGCTTTTGATCAACATCCTCTACTGAAATATTCTTTACTTTTATTTGAGAATTTTAAGTTGTGTGGTTTATCCTTGTAAGGAACCTATGAAGGGAACAAATATGGTTCTCTGTTCCTGGGTAGAAACTTTAAATATGTTTCTACCCAATCCTTAGTGAACCAAGAATGGGCTAAGCATGATGATGATCTTAGACCTTACAGGAAACATGGTATCCCTCAAGGGCCATGCCAGATGGGCTCAACATGGAAACCCGATTGAATGAACTGGGTCTTACCTCAAAACTAATTGTAGCCTTTGGACTTAGGACTGAAATTTATTCATGGGAGGGGAAGCAAAAGATAGCCAGCCCAAGATGGTGGAAATGGCAGTCATTGACCCTTGGGTAAGATACCTGGCTTAGTATCTGTCCAATGAAATGGGACCCAGGACTACCATATATTTATTATCTCAATTCTCTCCTTGCCTTAGTATGACAGGTTTTATTCTGATAGGCAATCAGCTACACTTGGGAGAAATGTCACAGGAAATTTTCCACTACCAACAACCCTCATAATCAATGTAAACAGAGTTCAATCAATGAAGAAATCAATCTGTACAAAGCAACAACTCATGGATTGTACCTTGCAGTTGGACTATAATCATATGAACTCCTCATATCAAAATACCTTAAATTCAATGCCATCAGATAATTTATTGATGTAACCAATGCAATCTCCTTATGCCCCAGAGGAATAATTGACATTTCCTTTATTTTTTTGTTTCATTCAATTTATGTTTGCTTTTGTTTTTAGTTCTTATTAAGTTTTTGTTGTTGTTGTTTCATCATAATAAGACTGCCAAAGTAAACCAGAGTCATTTATAATCTGTGGACAAGCACATAGATTCTGGGTTCCCACTTAATTCTGGTCTCAATCCAAGAATAGCTAATTCTTATAAAATGGCCTTGATCAATATTTACCTTCATGAAGAGGTCACTGAAGATAAGGGTACTACAGCAAAGTGTGGTAATGAAAGCAGATGGTGCCCAGCTACCAATTGTGATAGTGTCTGGAGTCTAAAAGGTTTGTATTCAAACAAGCAACCATATAAGTGCAGCATCGACTAGAAGCACACCTGCCTGTGTGATCCAAAGATGATGATAACAAAATCCAAATATGATGAAAGAAAAAATATCAGAGCTTAAATTGTGAACACCCAATTTACAGAAGGATATGGATTACAGTGGTACCCAAAAACCCACCTGCAGAATATCTAGTCAAATTAGCCTCTGTCAAGTCCCTTCAGGCCACAGGTGAGAGGCATTAACAGTTTTACCATCAGAGAGAGATTATTGTAAACTTGATTATGGTGGATTGAACCATGGTATAATATGATACTCGGTCAGTTGACCTCTCTCCTGCCCCAACCTGAATTTGCTCAGGCTTAACTATTTCTTACTTGTTCCATGATAGAAATTTCTTCTTTAGCTTTTAAAATATTGATGGGGATTTTCCAGCCCCCCTTACTTTTTATTTTTATCTTCAAATTATCATTTTTTATTCCTTCTGTTTTTTTATTGTTTCTGTTAGGATTCCCAGTTCATGAAGCACAGGAGTGGATGCATAGAGGCAATAACTTATGCAATAGTTCATCAGGGATGGGGTGGGGGTGGGGAGTGGTCAGGATTATGGAAATAGAGAAGCAATAAATGCAGAAGGGGCAGGGAGCACTAAACATATTATGATGATGTATATATAACTCTTTTTTAAAGGATTTAACTATGAAAGTGCATGCTATGTGAATATTTATCAAGAAAACTACTTAAAACAAAGAAACCAAAGTTGTCCAATGGTTACCATGGTGAATGAAGAAGAATGTTTGCTAAGGAGGTATTGAGTTTTGGGTAACAGTGGTGAAATAATTTGGAAAAGGCTATCAGTAATAGTTGTACATGAAGAGGATAAGCAATGGCATTGAGTTATACATGTAGAAGTTGTTGAATTAGAGAATGTTTTGTTGTGTATATTTTTGCCACAATTAAAACATAATTACACTAATAACACTGAGTATAAGGAAGAAGAAATATTTTTAAATTGATTGTGTTAAGGATTGTACAACTGTTCTTAATATGATTGAACTACTGAATTGTATATGTAGTTGTATATTGAATTGTATATGAATTGCCACTAAGGCTTTTTTTTTAAACAATTTATTGGGGCTGATACAATTCTTTTCACAGTTCATACATATACATACATCAATTGTATAAAGCACATCTGTACAGTCTTTGCCCTAATCATTTTTTTTCTCTTTTCTTCTTTTACATTTTATTAGGGACTCATACAACTCTTACCACAATTCATACATATACATACATCAATTGTATAAAGCACATCCATACATTCCCTGCCCCAATCATTCTCAAGGCATTTGCTCTCCACTTAAGCCCCTTGCATCAGGTCCTCTTTTTTTCCCCCCTCCCTTCCCATTCCCCCCTCCCTCATATGCCCTTGGTAATTTATACATCGTTATTTTGTCATATCTTGCCCTATCCGGAGTCTCCCTTCCCTGGTTCTCTGCTGTCCCTCTCCCAGGGAAGAGGTCACATGTGGATCCTTGTAATCAGTTCCCCCTTTCCAACCCACTCACCCTCCACTCTCCCAGCATCGTCCCTCACACCCTTGGTCCTGAAGGTATCATCCACCCTGGATTCCCTGTACCTCCAACCCTCATATGTACCAGTGTACAGCCTCTGTCCTATCCAGCCCTGCAAGGTAGAATTCGGATCATGGTAGTTGGGGGGAGGAAGCATCCAGGATCTGGGGGAAAGCTGTGTTCTTCATCGATACTACCCCACACCCTAATTAACCCATCTCCTCTCCTAAACCCCTCTATGAGGGGATCTCCATTGACCGACACTTGGGCCTTGGGTCTCCACTCTGCACTTCCCCCTTCATTTGATATGATATATATATACATATATACACATACATATATACATATACACATATATACACATACATACACACACTTATATCTTTTTTTTTTTGCATGATGCCTTATACCTGGTCCCTTGGGCACCTTGTGATCGCACTGGCCGGTGTGCTTCTTCCATGTGGGCTATTTGCTTCTGAGCTAGATGGCCGCTTGTTCACCTTCAAGCCTTTAAGACCCCAGACACTATCTCTTTTGATAGCCGGGCACCATCAGCTTTCTTCAGCACATTTGCTTATGCAGCCACTAAGGCTTTTAAAAATAAAATTAAATACTACCATTGTATTTCCCTGTCCAGAGGGAAGAGTAATGAAAATGAAGCATTTAGGTCTGGAAATGTACTCACCCATGATTTAATTTTTAGGTAAACAGTAGACAGATATATAAGGGGAAAAAAAGCATTAGGAAAGGAGGTACACCTTAAATAATAAACCATTTCATATCAAAATGGCAACATTTACTCAAGGACGAAGTTCAGAAGGGGTCATAAAAAAGGGAGAATTAAATAAGCTACACATGGAGGAAATGGGCTATGTAATGTTACATTGTGATCAACGACATGAAATAAAATGTGTATGAACTCACTCTCATCAACATGAGTAATACTCATAGCGGCTCCATTAAAACAGGGTAAAACTGACACTGTGGGTTTTCAAATGGCAACTGTTTACCAGAGTGGAAAGCCTAGTCTTTCTTCCTTAGAGCAGCTAGTGGTTTTGAACTGCTGATCCTATGTTAACATTCCAGCACGCAACACACGACAGCACCAGTGATCCTTGTGTATGAGCTACAGAATGTAAAACTGATTATCTGCTTTTATGCCTTCACCTAAGTCACAATAAAAAAGTTTTCAAAAACAAAAGAAATAAAACAGATCTAGGACTTAATATAGGAAGGGAATTGAGCTAGACCACGAAGTATCTGAAATTGAATCATTTCTGATTCATAGTGACTCTGTAAGACAGAGTAAAATTGTCCCCGTTAGGTTTTCAATATTGCAAATCATTACAGGAGTCGAGCATATCATCTTTCTCCAGTGTGGGGATAGATGCCTCATCTATAGCAAATGGAAATGACTGATGAAATATAGCAATCCTCCAGTTCTAATTGCAAAAGAGTCTATGGGGAAAAAACAACTATTGCTCATATGAAAAACCAGGGCTTCATTTTCTTATCAATTTCTTATATGTAAGTTTAGGTTCAATGTGAAGAAAAAAATTTTAAATCCACAAAAGCTAAAAGATGACCTTGAGTTTATCCCTCGAATGTCAAGAATATCTCAGTAATACATGAAACATTGAATACTAAATATAGACGTTCTAATGAGCTGAGCAATGACATCAATGATATCATACTTGAAAGCAAAAAGATCACTAAAAACATGGGAAAGATGGAAAAGACCAGTGTAATGTCAGATGAGACTCTGAAAACTCATTCTTAATTGTAAAATAGTTAAGGCAAATGGGAAAAAAATATCAAGTGAGAGAAATTAGCAGAAATTTCCATCGGAAGCTCAAGAATTCAAAAACCAAATATTATAATCAAATGTGTGGGCCTAGGGTTAGAAAAACAAAGAGGAGAAATATATCTTAAAATGAAGAAAAGTTTGACATATTTTAAACTGAAGAAAAGTCAAGTCTCGGCTAGCAAAATTGAAATATTTAATGAATAAAATAGTGAACAACACAGGAAGCATCCAAAAGAATATGGAAACAACACATAGAATTACTGTACCAAAAGAATAAGTCAATGTTTAAACATTTCAAGAAGTAACATGATCAAGAACCAATGATACTGAACAAAGTTCAAAGCCACACTGAAACCATTAGTCAAGGCTCCAAGAAATGATGGAATACTAATAGTAATGTTTCAACAAGCTAATGAAACACTAAAAGTACTCATTTGTCTATGCCAAGAAATTGGGAAAATAGCAACCTGGCAAACCAACTGGAAGTGGTCCATATTTGTACCCATTCCAAAGAAGCTGTCCCAAATAATATAGAAATGGTCAAATATAATTCATATGATATTCAAGTAAAAGTTTGCTGAAGATAATTCAACGATGGTTGCCAGAGTTCATTTTTGCAGAGCTGCCAGAAATTCAAGGCACATTTAGAAGAGAACATGTGATGAGGAATATCATTGCTGATGTCAGGTGGATCTTGGCTGAAAGCAGTGGATACCAGAAATATATTCACTTGCATTTTATTGCCTATGCAAAGGAATTTGATTGTGTGGATCATAATAAACTATGATAGACTTGAGAAGAACAGGAATTCTTTAACACATAATTGTGCTCATGTGGAACTTGAAAGTGAATCAAATGGCAGTTGTGTGAAGAGAACAAGGGAATACTGGCTGTATGGTTTAAAATCAAGGATTAGTGCTGGACTTCCAGCAAGATGGCAACCGAGAAACACATATCAGAGGAATGCCACAGAAATAGGCACATGAGAGCAACTGAAAGGGAAATTCCATGATGCCGGGTCATAGGAAGCACACCATAAAGATAACTAGGTTCAGATCCACTGGGTTTTGAGGAGCTGTGGGCTTTGGACTTACCACCATGGAGACTGGAAAAGGCTTAACCTCAGCCCTGCCAATGTCTCAGCCAGAGCCAGACTCTTGTGGCCAGTCCAAGCGCTTTATTTCAACACAACCACAGCTTGCTGCCACGTTTGGGCAGGGTTTAAACCCTTCCAGTCTCACAATCAGACAATCAGGCCAGCTATATCCTTACTTGTATTTTTCTCTCTTCTCCCTTTCCCTCCACAATCTCAGTGGGCTCAGTTTTTTTCTCTTCTCTTTCCTCTCACACACCACTACCAGTCTCAGGGCCACTCCCCTTTGCCTAGGGAAATTACGCATGCTCTCCACCCAGTTGGGGGAGCTCTGCAGCATAATATGCAGCTTGGGAAATCCCAACATCCTTCCAACACTGGGTATCTCATGCCTACCCTTCAAGCGCCTTTAGGAATCTGAGTCTAGCCGACTAGAGCAATTCCGCCAACTATCCATGGTGCTCTGCAACAAAGTTGGCACACCAAACTGCCCTCCACAGCACTATCATTGAAGCATGCAACCCCAAACGCCCTCTGAGACACTTCAAGCCACCACGGGCCACACCACCATGCCTTCCTGTGAGATCACCTAGTGCAGAACCATCCTCAGAGGTCCTCAACCACCCAACCAGTGTCCCCTGAGAGGACCATCGAAATTGCCCTGCAAATAACAATGCTAATTGGTTATGGGAAAAGTGAAACCACAGGAGGATAAAGAGGTAGCCTGACCGCACTGTGCGATTAGCTGTAGGCAGTGTGAAGAAGCATACTAGGAGTCTCCCAAAAAGAGAGCTCAGAACTCTACAACTCTCTGGAGAATGGCACAGGCTCCTCTAAAATAACACAACGTAAACAGCAATCAGCTGCAACAACCTCAAAAAAAAACCAGAAAACAAAAGGCAATGTCAGAAGAAGTCCTGAAACAAACAACGTGCATAAAAGAAGCAGATATGTCTGTCAAAAAAGAAATCTTCTTCTTGCAGTCAAGCAGGATATGAAGGAAACAAGAGTAAAATGGTGAAATGATAGAGGAGATAAAGGTCACACACCAAAGAGAAATACAAGACCGATGGTAGGAGATAACAAAACCCAGTATCCAATTCACAGACGTTGCCAACAGATTTGAGGAGGGAGAGAATCACACTGGTGACCTAGAGGGTAACCAGCTAGACTTCACCAAACAGGAAAGGTAGTCGAATAAGATAATCAGAGAAGCTGACGAAAACCTGAAAGCCATGTCTGATGCTATGAAGAGGAACATTTGAATAATTGGACTACCTGAATAAGACACAATGAAGAAGTCAATGTCACAAAAAGTGAGAAACTACTTAGAGGAGAACTTCCCAGCTTAATAAATGAAAACGATGCAACCATTCAAAAGGATGAAAGAACACCAGCTAAACTGAATCCCAAGAAGTCGGGAAGTCATATAATAGTTAAACTATCCAACTTTGAGCAAAGGGAGAAAATCATGAGAGCAGCTAGTGAAAAACAAGTAGTCACCTATAAAGATACCCAAAGAAGAATATGCTCAGACTTATTAACAGACATTAGGAAGAAGAGGAAATAGCATAAACACAAGAATGCTCTATCCAGTCAAATTATCGATCAAGATAGATGGAGAAGAGTCTTCCTTGACAAGGAAAAACTCAAATAATACATTAAAAGAAGTCCAGTCCTACAATAGATCCTTGCTGACCCAGTACAGGCAGCAGAGCAGTACTCACTGAGCACAAATAAAAGATAGCCACATAGAAAAATCTCTCCCATAGCATAACAAAGAGAAAAGAGCCCCCAAGATAGCATTGGCTCAGGGGTGGAAAGAAGGTAAGAAGAAACCAGAAACACACACACACACGCGCGCGCGCGCCGAACACAATGATAAGAAAGAGAGGTAGGAAAACATCCAACACAAAGGTAGAAGATGACATCACAGAATCCACAGATGGATGTAATAACCCTAAATATCAATGACCTGAACTCAGACATTAAAAGCCAGAGGCTAGCAGACTGATTTAGAAAATACAACCCATCAATCTGCTGCCTACAAGAGACATGTCTCAAGATTACACATAAAATTAGGCTGAAATCAAAGGCTGGAGAAAAATGTAGCAAGCAAATGGCAATTCAAAACAGGTAGGAGTTGCAATCCTAATCTCGGATAAAATTGATCTCAAGGTGCAAGGCATAACAGGAGATAAGGAGGGGCACTAGATCATTCTCAAGGGAACAGTAGACTAAGAACTTGTGAGCATAATAAATAAATTCACAACCAAGGGGAGAGCTGTGAAATTCATCAATCAGACACTCCAAAAAATGAAAACAGAAATTACAGGCTCAACAATTATAGTAGGTTACATTAATACATCACTCTCTGAGAAAGATAGCTCACAGGAAAAGAAGTTTAACAAGGAGGATACAAATCTAAACATTATAATTAGACGACTGGACCTGATAGATATTTTCAGAGCTCTCCAAACAAATACAAACAAATTCACATTATTTTCAAGCCCACGTGGCACATATTCAAAGATAGACCATACACTGGGCCACAAGTCAAATCTTTGTAAATTCAAGCACACAGAGATCATATAGAGTTCTCTCTACAACCACTATGCCAAATGGCTGGAAGAAAGATGAAACCCTGAGGACCAGTGGTGAGAGTGGCAATACCAGGAGCATGGATGGAAGGTGAGGGACAAAGGAGGAACTGATTACAAGGATCTACATAGAGCCTCCTCTCTGGGGGACGGATTGTGGAGAAGTGGGTGAAGGGAGACATCAGACAGTGTAAGAATGACAAAATAATAATAATTTATAAATTATCAAGGGTTTGTGGGTTAGGGGGGAGTGGGGAGGGAAGGGAAAAATGAGGAGCTGACACCAAGGGCTCAAGTAGAAAGCAAATGTTTTGAGAATGATGAAGGAAACAAATGTACAAAAGTGCTTGATACAATGGCTGTGTGTATGGATTGTGATAAGAGTTGTATGAGCCCCCAATAAAATGAGTTTAAAATGAAAACAAGAGCAATCAATTGGAGGATGAATAACTCTCTATTGAAAAAGGATTGGGTACTGGACCAGATCAAAGATTAAATTAGGAAGTTTCTAGAAACCAATGTGAATGAGAATGAAACATACCAAGACTTGTGGGACACAGCAATGGTAGTTATCAGAGTAAGTTTCATAGCAATACATGCACACATGAAAATGGAATGAGATTTATGACTGATATGCTGGCACAAATTTTACAGCAACTATAGCTGAGTCAACAGGACAATCCTACTAATCGCAAAAGAAAAGAAATAATAAAAATCAAGGCTGAGATTCGTGAAAGGGTAAAGAAGAAAACTATGGGGAAAATTAATGTAGTTAAATGTTGGTTCTGTGAAAAGATTAACAGACGGCTGACAAACCTAATCTAGGAAAGGAAGGAAAAATCTCAATAACAAGGATGAGGTATGAAACAGGGGACATTACACCAGACCCTAATGAACTCAAGAATAATTATACGGTACTATGAAGGCCTGTACGCCAATGAATTCAACAACCAGGAAGACATTGACAAATACTTGGAAACACAATCCCTCCCTAGACTATCCAAAATGAACGTCAACAATTTCAACAGACCCATAGCAATAGAAGAAATAGATGAGGTCATCAAGGATTACCAACAAAAAGATCCCCTGGACCAGATGACTTCACAGGAGAATTCTACTAAGCATTCAGGGAAGAACTGACACCAATCCTATACAAACTCTTCCAGAACACTAAAAAGACAACAAACTCCTGGACTCCTTCTATGAAGCTAGTATGACTCTGATACCAAAACCAGGAAAGGATCTCACAATAATTGAGAACTACACACTAGTATCACTAATGAACATTGATGCAAAAATCCTTAGCAAAATAGTGACCAATAGAATATAAAAGTATATAAAACAAATAATTCACCATGACCATGTGGGATTCATACCAGGGATGCAGAGATGGTTCAACTTATGAAATAACATTAGTATCATTCACCACATTCACATGAAAAATGATAAGAAACACATGATAATATCTATAGGTGCGGAAAAACAATTCAGCAACACCCAATTCCAATTCCTGTTTAAGACAACCAAGAAGACAGGAATGGAAGGAAATTCCCTCAATATAATACTAGTAATATATGAAAAATCAACAGCCTATATGGTAGTCAATGGAAAAAAGATTAAAACAATTCCACTTCCATCGAAAAAGGGGACCAGACAAGGATGCCCCTTGTCCTGACTCTTAATTAACATTGTACTGGAGGTCCTAGCTAACATCACAAAGCAAAGAAAAAACATCAAAGTTATTCGTTTGTGGAAGGAAGAAGTGAAATTATTGTTACTCCCAATGAAATAATTTTACATATGGAAAATCCCAAAAGTGCCACAAGGGGAGTATTGGAAGCAACATAGAAATATCGAGAGTGGCAGGAGACAAAGGAAGTCTAGCAGGCTGTTATACACATGGGACAAGGCCATGGAAGAGGGGATTAAAAAGGTAGCATCCTTCACAACAGCCAAGAACAAATTGAAATATCTAGGGATATACCTGACTACAAAAACAAAAGATTTATACAAGGAAAACTACAGAATGCTATTACAAGAGACCAAGAATGACCTCCACAAATGGAAGTATATCCCATGCTCGTGGATTGGAATAATCAATATAGTAAAAATATCAGTTTTGCCTAAGGCACTATATAAGTTTAATGCTATCCCAACACAAATACCATCATCTTCTTTCAAAGAATTGGAAAAACTGATTACCAATTTCATATAGAGGTGAAAGAAGCCCAGAATTAGTGGAGAACTCCTCAAGATCAGTGGGAGGACTTGCTTTACTAGACTTTAGGAGCTATTACACAACCACAGTGTTGTTGGCATAATGACATATACTCTGACCAATGAAAAAGCACTGAAAACCCAGAAATAAAATCATCAGCGTAAAGACAACTGATCTTTGATAAATGCCCCAAAACATAGCAAATGAGAAGCAGAGGCCCTCTTCAACAGTGATACTGGAAAACTAGGTATCTACATGCAGAAAAATGAAGCAAGACCCTTACCTCACTCCATGCACAAGAATAAACTCAAAGTGGATAATAAAATGTGATAGAAAACCCCAAAGTAGTAGGGCCATCAATGAGGGATTGGGAGAAACTTAGAGCTTTTACGCATGGAACACACAGGCTATTGGATATAGTGAAAGAATAAAATACAGAAGAGGCACATATTGACAAGTGGCATATACTGAAGATAAAACACCTGTGTACATTGAAAGAATTTACCAAGAGTGTAATAAGAGAACCCACACACTGGGAAAACATCTTTAACCATGACACATCAGACAAAGGCCTTATTACTGAAATCTACAATCCTATGCTAGCTTACAAACACGAAGAAAACTAATTGCCCACTAAGGAAATGGGCAAAGGACCTTGTGTTAGTCTGAGCACTTTAGAGGAACAAATCCACAGAAACTCATGTATATGAGAGAGTTTTATATAAAGGTTAAGTGCGCACCAACTAAACATCCCAACCCAGTGCTGCCCAAACCCACAAGTCCAACATTAACCCATTAACCCATATGTCCAACACCAATCCACAAAGTCCTCCTCCAATGATGCCGAATACAAGAGGAAAGCTGAGGGAGTGAATGTGTAAACATCTCAGTGCTGGCAGGGGTGTCCACACAGGTGCTCCAGCACCCAGTGCTGCATCAGGGTAGGTCCATGTGGCTTCTCCTCAAAGATGTCTTGCAGGAAGTGAGCCTTGCTATCTAAGGCAGCTGCACCCTGGTCTGACTATCACAAAGCAAGAGGCCTGAGAACTAGAAAGATGAGGCTCACTGAGCTATTTATCCTTCTGCCCTTCAATTAACCCCACATGTGTTTACCGGCCAGGTTGGTACAATACACTAAATATCTCAGACCTCAACAGAAGTTTCATAAGGGCAGAAATCAGAATGGCCAGTAAACCTATGAAGAAATATTCCCGGTCATTAACCATTAGATAAATGCAAATAAAACAATTATGAGATACCACCTAACACCCTCAAAGATAGCCCAATTTAAAAAGTCAGAAAGTAACAAGTGTTGGAGGGGCTGTGGTGAGATAGGAACTCTCATTCACTGTTGGTGGACTTAAAGAAATGAACAGCCACTATGGAAATCAATTTGGCAATATCTAATACAGATGGAAATTGAGCTACCATATGACCCAGAAATCTTCATACTGGGCAGAAGCAAGAAACAAACCATGGACCGACATCTGTGTTCTAATGTTCATCGAAACAGAGTTCACAATTGCAAAGAGTTAGAAACAACCCAAATGTCCTTCAATGGATGAATGGATTCAAAACTGTGGTACATAATACAATGGAGTACTGCACATCCCTAAAAAGCAGTGATGATCGCATGAAACATATTGTCACATGGAAAGAACGAGAGGAAATTATGCTAAGTGAAGTATGCCAAGCACAAAAGGACAAGGACAACATGAGTGTACTGAGGTAAGCTTAAAAATGCAAAAGGGGCATAGGGGAAAAACTACTGTATACATACATTCCTGGGTTGTGGTCCAGGTAATATGGCAGCCCACTAAAAAGGAGGGGGGAAAGGAAGGAAGTCAGGAAGGAAGGAAGGAAGGAAGGAAGGAAGGAAGGAAGGAAGGAAGGAAGGAAGGAAGGAAGGAAAAAAAGACATGGGTAGCGAGGGAACAGGGCACTAACACACCCAAGGGGGGAGGGGCTGTTTTTTATATCTCTATGAGAGAGGGAGAGAGGGAGCAGACATCAACCAGTTATGCCAAGATGTGAATGCAAAATACTGGCATGAAACGGGGAACCAACAGAGAGGTCTGCGGGGCCAACCGCAATCCCAACTATGTGGACAGCACCCCTGCCTCCAAGAAGTATTCACTTCAGAGGACAGCACGTAAGCTACAGTTCAGGGAGAGATGCACATCTGATCAAAGCACATAGGAGCAATCGAAGAGGGAAGGAGAGAGAGTAAAACACATCCTGGCCAACCAAACCCCTAGGACAGTGTTCCTGCTCAGAGCTGTCAATGCACAGAGAGGACTATAAGGTCGTCCACACCAGAAGACATGATGCTCCTCCCTGAGCCTTATTGCCACAGGGAACACTGGAGGCACAGTGAGGGAACTGTGCCCGATCAGACCCCACCATACTGGGGCAAAATGCTAAGGCCATGCAACAGAGAAGCAAAGGGAGCTAAGTAATGAAGTCCCCCGGGAATATAAAAAACAGACTTTGGGCCCAGGTCATGGCACCCCAACAGACTGGGCCAGAAAACACTTCTAAATGTCAACAACTACATATAGGAACTATATATAGGCTCTTTTTTATTTGTCATTGGTTTTACTTTCGTTGCTGTTCTTGTTTTTTTTTTTCTTTTGTTGTTTTGATTTGCTTTGTCTTGTTTTTGTGCTTATTATTGTCTCTGGATGTCTATGTAGATAAAATAGGCAGAATAAACAATCCTGAGGCGAAAACAATGGGACCAACAGTTCTGGGGGACATGGGAAAGGGAGAGACAGTGGATAGGAAGCGGGTATTAACCAGCCCAGAGACAAAGGAACAACAAGTGATCTAAAACCGATGGTGAAGATGGCATAGGATGTCTGATATGACTTGATTAAAGGCAATGAAACTGAGAGGAATTACTGAAACCCAAATGAAGGACAAACATGACAGTGGAACAAGAGGAAAGTAAAAGTAAATAAAGGAAAGGACTAGGAGTCAAAGGACATTTATAGAGGTCTAAATAAAGGCATGTCTATATGTAAATATATCCACATATATAATGATAGGTAAATAGACTGATGTGCATATATTTATATTATAAGTATAAACATATGGACATTGGGCCTCTACTCAAGTACTCCCTCAATGCAAGAACACTTTGTTCTAATAACCTGAAATTCTGTGATGCTTACCTTCCTGACACGATGGCTAAAGACAAAGCAGAATCCAGGACAGACAAACCCCTCACGACCAATAATGAGAGTAGCAATACCAGCAGGGGAAGGTGGTGGAGTGGGGAGCAAGAGGGAACCAATCACAATGATCTACATAACAGTGAGAAATTGAAATCATTTTCTCTTCGAACTCAAAATAGACAAGGTTATTCTTTATCGTCAATTTTATCCCGGAAGTTTTAGCTAGAGGCATAAGACATCACAAAGATATTATATGTATTTATCCAAGCCTAGAAGATATAAAAATCTATTTATTTGCAGATAACATAATTCTTTTTGTAGAAAACCTCAAAAATTCAATTAAATAGTTGCTCAAAGTAATTGAAAATTTTCACAGCGTAGCAGGCTATAAGATCAATATACAGAACTCAGTTGGATTCTTTTATGTTAAGGATGATGATACCAAAATAATATCAAAAGAAGAACAATACCATGTACAATAAACAACATAAAATTTGAAATATTTGGAGTAAATTATTAGAGAAAACAAAAGACTTATTCAAGGAAAATTACAAAACACTCCAAGAAACTGAAAGAAATTTAAACAAATGGAATATGTTACCATGTTTCTGGTTAGGTAGAATAAGCATTGAAAATATCAATACTACTAAAATACTTTACAAATTCTGTGCAACTCTAATCCATGCAATTCTCATCAAAATCCCACCATAATTCTTCCAAAAAATTGAAACACAAATCACCAATTTTATGTGGAAAGGATAAAAAACAGACTTTGGACCCAGCGCATGACACCCCACCAGGTTGGACCAGAAAACACTCTGAAAGGTCAAGAAACTCACCTGGAACTATTTATAGTTTTTTTTTGTCATTGGTTTTATTGCAGTTGCTGTTCTTGTTTTTGTTGTTGTTATTGCTGTTGTTTTGTTTTGCTTTGCCTTGTTTTAGTGCCTATTATCGTCTCTGCATATCTATGTAGATAAGAGGCAAAATAAACAATACTGAGGAGAAAACAATGGGACCGACAGTTCCAGGGGACATGGGAGAGGGGGAGGGGTGGATAGGAAGTGGGTATTAACCAACCTAGAGACAAGGGAACAACAAGTGATCTAAAACCGATGGTGAAGAGGGCATAGGAAGGCTGGCAGGGCTTGATCAAGGGCAATGAAACGGAGAGGAATTACTGAAACCCAAATGAAGGGCAAACGTGACAGTGGAACAAGAGGAAAATAAAAGGAAATAGAAGAAAGAACTAGGAGGCAAAAGACATTTATAAAGATCTAAATACAGGCATGTTTATATGAAAATATATTCACATATATAATGATAGGTAAATAGATCTATGTGCATATATTTATATGTTAAGTATTAACATATGGACATTGGGTCTCTACTCAAGTACTCCCTCAATTAGAACAGTTTGTTCTAATAACTTGGCATTCTCTGATGCTCACCTTCCTGATATGATGGCTGAAAACAAAGTAGTGCATAAAAAATGTGGTGAAGAAAGCTGATGGTGTCCGGCTATCTAAAGATATAATGTCTGAGGTCTTAAAGGCTTGAAGATAAACAAGCGGCCATCTAACTAAGAAGCCACAAAGTCCACATGGAATAAGCACACCAGCCTGTGTGATCATGAGGTGTCAATAGGATCAGGTATCAGTCATCAAAGACCCAGAGCGAAAAATCATATCAATGTGAATTAGGAAGAGGGCAGAGTGGAAATCCAAATCCCATCTATATATAATAGGGCACAGTATAGCGCCTATGAAACCCACAACTTTCCTCTAGTTCTTTAATGCTTCTTATTTTTTTTACTCATTTGTTTCAAAGAATATTTTGATTGCGTTCTTTATTTCCTCAGTTATCCAATGGTTTTAAAGTATTTTTCAATTTCCATTTATTTGATTTAGGGGAATTAATCATTCTATAGTTGATTTTGAATTTTACATCATTGTGATCTGAAAAAATAGTTTGCATTGTGTCAATGTTTTTTTTTTTAATTTATTGATGCTTGCTTTAGGACTTAAAAATATGATCTATTCTAGAATATCTACTGTGGGCACTAGGGAAGAAAATGAATGAAAAGAAATGAATTTTTGTTGTGTGAAATGTCTATATATCTATGAGATAAAGTTGATTGTTATTACCTAGTGTTTTTAAATAATATTTACTGTTTTTCTTTCTACTTGATTGATCTTTAGCTTAAAGTGATGTATTGAAATTTTCTATTATTATCATATGGTAATTTGTTTAATGTATTTTGATGGTCTTTCATTTGGAGCATTCATATTAATTTTCTTTCTTGTTCAATTATAAAGCGTTATGATTATGACCTTCTTTGCCTCTCACTCTCAGTAACTTAAATTTCTATTTTATCTGAGATTAATATTGCCATTCTATCTGTCTTTTGGTTGCTGTTAGCTTGATATATTTCCCCCACACTTTGATATTTAGTCTTTTTATCTTTATATCTAAGGTGCGTTTCTTGTAAGCAGGATATTTAAGGTTCCCTTTTCATCCATTTGTTTAGGCTGTCTTTTAACTGATGAATTCAGTCAGTTTGAATTCAGTGCTGTTATTGATAATAAGGTTTTTTTGATGTCAGTTTGCTTTATGTTTTTTATGGTGTTGCTGGTTTAAATTTTTATAATGATTTTTCATTGTGTTCCGGTTGGTTTTGGTTGTTTTCTTGATACTCTTTTTTGTTTGTTTGTTTGTTTGTTTGTTGACATAATTTTATTGGGGGCTCTTACAGTTCTTATAACATTCCATACATCAATTTTACCAAGCATATTTATACATATGTTGCCATCATTATTTCCAAAACGTTTTCTATTTGAGCCCTTGGTATAAGCTCCTCTTTTTCCCACTCCCTCCCTGAGCCTTCCACCCTTGTGAATCCTTGATCAATGAATATTATTATTATTTCATATCTTATTCCATCCATTGTCTCCCTTCACCCACATTTCTCTTATCTGTCTCCTTAGGGGGAGGACCTATATATCCAACCTTGTGATGAGTTTCCATTCACCCTCTTCCTCCTCCTTGGCCATCCTCCTATCCTCATAATATCGCTACTCCCACTACTGTTCTTGAGGGGTTTATCTATCCTGGATTCCATATGTCGAGAGCTCTTATCTGTACCAATGTGTGCTTTCTAGTCTAGCCAGGTAAGGTAGAACTGGGTCACACTAGGGGGTTGGTGCGTGTGGGGAAGAAGCAAATAAGCCCACATGGAAGAAGTATACCAGTCTGTGTGTTCATGAGATGTCAGCAGGATCAGGTATCTGGTATTCAAAGATCCAAAACAAACAACTGTAATGATGTAAATGAGGGTATTTAGAGTGGAGATCCAAAGCCCATCTGTAGACAACTGGATATCACCCCACAAAAGAGTTATACAGAAGGGATAATTCAACCAAGGTGCAGTAGAGTACCGAGGAAACACACATCATTCCTCTAGTTTTATTGTTTTTATTTTATTGTTGTCTTTCTTATATGGCTTTCATCTTGCTTGTTTTTCTGAAGTTTTCCATATTTCTTTATGTTATTTGTTTTTTGTGGTTTTCTTTTCAATTTCAGAGCAGTTTAATATTTTCTCTCTTTGAGTATTTATTGTCTGTTCTGTTCCCTCTGCTCTTGTTCATTTATATCTTCATAGTGGAATGTTGTCTATGCTTCCTCATTTTATTTTATTTAGTTCCATTTCACATTGGGTATTGCTTAAGGAGAATGTTTTCTCCATAATAATTAATTTTCTATAGCTTTAGATTGTTGTCTGTTGTTATAGATTTTTTGTGCCTAGAATTCCTTTGAATAGTTTTTGTACAGGTGGCCATATTTTCACAGATTACTCTTACTTTCATTATCTTTAAATTATTTTACTTCTCCTTCATATTAAGGGATAATTTTAATAGATATAGGATTCTTGATTGGCAATTTCTTTCTTTCAGTATTTTGAATATATCATTACATTTTTCATTTTGCCTGAATGGTTTCCCTGATTACTTGATCTTTATATGTAATTGTTCTTTTTCGCCATGTTTCTCTTGGAATTGATTCTTTATGTTTAGTATTAGAAAGTTGGCTATTATATGTTGAGATGATTTCTTTTTAGGGTCAGTTCTGTTTGGTGTTCTATGAACTTCCTGCAACGTTATTGGATGTTCTGTCATGATGTTATGGACTTCATCAACTATTTTCTTTTCTTTTTTTTGTAGAAATTTGTTCTTCATTTCTTTTTTTTTGGTGTTCTTTTTTTTTTATTTTAACAATTTATTAGGGGCTCATACAATTCTTATCACAGTTCATACATATACATACATCAATTGTATAAAGCACATCTGTACAGTCTTTGCCCTAATCATTTTTTTCTCCTCTTTTCTTTTTTTACATTTTATTAGGGACTCATACAACTCTTATCACCATCCATACATATACATACATCAATTGTATAAAGCACATCCATACATTCCCTGCCCCAATCATTCTCAAGGCATTTGCTCTCCACTTAAGCCTCTTGCATCAGGTCCTCTTTTTTTTTTTCCCCTCCTTCCCCTTTCCCCCTCCCTCATGTGCCCTTGGTAATTTATACCTCGTTATTTTGTCATATCTTGCCCTATCCGGAGTCTCCCTTCCCCCCTTCTCTGCTGTCTCTCTCCCAGGGAAGAGGTCACATGTGGATCCTTGTAATCAGTTCCCCCTATCCAACCCACTCACCCTCCACTCTCCCAGCATCATCCCTCACACCCTTGGTCCTAAAGGTATCATCCACCCTGGATTCCCTGTACCTCCAACCCTCATATGCACCAGTGTACAGCCTCAGTCCTATCCAGGCCTGCAAGGTAGAATTCGGATCATGGTAGTTGGGGAGGAAGCATCCAGAATCTGGGGGAAAGCTGTGTTCTTCATCGGTTCATCGACTATTTTCTTAGTAGTTATTGTTTCTTCTTTCCATTCTAGGCTATTTTTCAGGCATATGTTTTCCTTTTGATAGTACCCCATAGTATTCTTAGACTATCTTCAGGGTTTTTTTAATCATATTTATAACTCTCAGTCTTATATTTTGTTCTTGAGAAATTCATCTTCAGGATAACTGATTACAATGTTTATCTCTTGCTGTTTTAGTCTTTCACAGTGTTGTCCAAATCTAATATTTTGGTGTTTGCCTTTTGTATTTCTGTTCAAAGTTGTTGTATTATTCTTAATTTTTCATTTATTTTGTCAGCATGTTCTTTCAAAGAATACCTGAGTTCTTGAATTATGCCATGTGTTTCTTCTCTACCTATCTCTGGTTTGTTTTTATCCTCCCGTCACTTACACTAACTGGAGACTATTGCTCTAATCTCCCTCTTGGGAGGATCAGTAGGACTCTCCTCAAGGAGTTCCTCTGAGTCCACCTCTGTGTGTAATATAGTTACTTATCCTGTTTTCTCCTATTTCTCCAAGTATGCATAGATCAACTGCTGCTTTTGAGACACAGTGTTATTATTAGTTAATTTGTTTTTATGTTTGAGTATGAATACTGAGTTATCCCCTCATACCTGCAGTGAAACATGGGTAGTCAAGATTGTCCAGGCAATTTCTACCAAGTCTCACAAGGGGCTAAAGTCAAAAGATAATTAAATATAGGCTCTGTCAAAATCCTGATTTTGAGGCTGGTTCCCAACTTGCCAGGTGGTACCTGGTAATTATTGATCAAATCAGAGAGTTAAGAGCAGTTCAGCAATTAATTAAAATAGCCTTTAAAAAAGCCCACCTCTAGCTAGGCCTATATATCAGTGTTAGCCCAAATACTATTTGGACATGGGCTTGTGGGGCAGACAGGTGTTAGCACTTTTAATTCTGGTCCAAAGGAGAAACACTCACCCACTACTGAACCGATTGACTCCCTTAATATGTGTCCTCTTGATTCTGTACCAACTCAGAGATGGTCAGACCTGCAGATACTATGAGAAATTCTTCCATAATCCAAATGTCTCAAGGTCTGGCCATACTCTGGGAACCAGTTTACTACAGACTAAAGTCTCCCTAATCCAGCCAGTAGGCAATGAGCAAGTTGGTGCCCTCCCAGGCCTGGGGCACAGTGGCTCATGTATCCACTAGGTCAGTGGTTCTCAACCTTATGCCATGGCCCTTTAATACAATTCCTTATGTTGTGACCCCCAATCATAAAATTATTTTCATTGCTACTTCATAACTGTAATTTTCTACTGTTATGAATTGTAATGCAGATATATGATATGCAGGATGTATTTTCATTTTTACAAATTGAACATAACCACAGGTGAATATAAAAAAAACCGATCAGCATCCAGATTAAGTTCCCATGGTACAGGTTTTTGTTTTGCAAGAGTTAATGATTTTGCAGTACATGATTTTACATTTCCCCAGTAATAATAATTCATGAAGTGTTGTTTTACCTCCAATACTGCTGCTTTCAACATAGTAGCTGCTTTCAACAGAGTAGCTACTTTCAGCGCAGTAGCTGCTTTCTACACAGGAGCTGCTCTCTATACATGTGTGACTGGTCCACATAAGTACATTATGGTTCTAACCATGTCACATATACCTGTATTTGTACGGGGTGGATATGATGGGGTTGGTGTGATGATGTCATCACACCACGTACTTGTATGTGTGTGTATCTGCATGTGGGGGTACTCGCCTGGAGACTGATAGGGGAGCAGTGTCTTGGCTTCTAAAATCTTTGGAAATTGTGTTTTCTGATGGTCTTAGGTCATCCTTGTGAAACAGTCATTTGATAACCAAAGGGGTCTCTACCCACAAGTTGAGAACAGCTTCTCTAAGTTAAATTTCCACTCAGCCTCTCCCCAGTTTTGTTGGGGGAGTGGAGTTGATCAGTGGCGATAGAGGGGTAAGGTGGTATGTGCTCATCGTTGTGATCTGGAGCAGCTAGCACTTCAGCAGCATCCTACCAGTGCAGAACATTATCTATATCTAGCTTTCCTTTTTTGGGGTTTCTTTGTGCCAGTTTCGCACTGTGGCGCTTTTGGCAATTGGCTACTATTCTCAGAAGTTCATCTGGAACTCTATCTTTCTAAAAGTCCACAAGTTTTTCTTGAGAGAGGGATTAGGAGCAACTCTGCCTATTTGGCCAAGCTATTTCTCCTAAGTCATGGTATTTTCAGTCACCTCATACACATGTGAAAGTTGGAAACTAAATAAGGAAGACTGAATAAAAATCAATGCATTTGAATTAAAGTACTGGTGAAGAATATTGAAAGTACAAATGTGTCTTGGAAGAATTACAGCCAGAATGCTCCTGAAAGGCAAGGATGGTGAGATTTTGTCTTATATATTTTCACATGTTGTTAGGGCAGACCATTTCCTGGAGAAGGCATGATGTTTAGTAAAGTAGAGTGTCTGAAAACAAAGAGAAAGTGTCATAAGGAAACAGAATTACACATGGCTACAACAATGGGCTCAAGCACAGGAACGATTGTGAGGATGATGAAGGACGGGACAGTGTTCCATTCTTTTGGACATAGTGTAGCTATGAGTCTGAACTCATTCAATAGCACCTAGCAATAACAATCATCAATCATATTGAACACTATGGGAAGCACCATAATAAGAGTGAAGAGAAATACTGAGTCACTATACGATAAAGAACATTCAACCATTTGAGGAGATAGCATATGATGAAGAACCAATGGTTCTGAAGGACAAAGCTCAATCTGCACTGATGGCCTTAGCCTAAAGCCAGGCTCCAAGTATTGACAGAACACCAACGGAAATACTTCAGTAAGCTCGTGAAGCGCTGGAACCATTCACTAGTCCATGCCCCAAAATTTGGAAGACAGCTTCCTGGTCAGCAAACTGGAAGAGATCTATATTTGCACCTATTCCCAAGAAAGGCAAGTCAAAATGATGTGGAGATTATCACAAACAGTATTATTCATATCACATGCAAGTCAATTTTGCTAAAGATCATTCAACAATGGTTGCAGGAGTACATTGACAAGGAGCTGCCAGAAATTCAAAGCAGATTCAGAAGAGGATGTGGAACAAGGGGTATCATTACTGACAGTAGATGGATCTGGGCTCAAAGCAAGGAACCAGAAAAAAATATTCACTCGTGTCTTATTGATTATGCAAATGACTTCAATGTTATGGATCATAACCAATTATGGACAGCCTTGAGAAGAACTGGAGCTCCAGAACACTTAATTGCACTCACGTGGAACTTATACAGAGATCAAAAGGCTGTCATTTAGAGACAATAAAGGAATACTACCTGGTTAAAAATCAAGATGGATGTGTGTCAGGGCTGTTTCCTCTCACCATATTTATTCAATAGCTATGTTGAGAAAATCATCTGAGAAACTGGAGTAACGAAGAAGAACTCTATATTAGGATTGGAGGAATACTTACTAATAACCTTCAATATGGAGATGGCAGAATCTTGCTTGCTGAAAGTGAAGAGGACTAGAAGCATTTGCTAAAGATGATTTTTAAAATGTCAGCCTTTGATATGGATTACAACTCAATGTAAAGAAAACTAAATTCTACACAAGTGGATTAAGAGGTAACTCATGATAAATGGAGAAAAGATTGAAATTGTCAAGGATTTCATTTTGCTTGATCCACAATCAATGCTCGTGGAAAAATCAATCAAGATATCAAAATATGCATTTCCTTGGGTAAATCTGCTGCACCAGATCTCTTCAGAAGGTTGAAGAGCAAGTATAACACTTTGATAATTAAGATGTACCTGACCCAACCATCATATTTTCAGTTGTCCTGTGTGCATGTAAAAGTTGGATATTGAAAAAGAAGTACTGAAGAAGAATATATGTATTTGAACTGTGGTGCTGGCAAGAATATTGAAAGTACCATGAATTGTCAAAAAAATTAATGGACCTGTTTTGGAAGAAAAAGAGTCAGAATGCTTCTTGGAAATGAGGATGATGAGACATTGTCTCATGTATTATGGACATGTTATCAGGAGAGACCAGTCCCTGCAAAAGGACATCATGTCTGGTAAAGTAGATGGGGCTCGCCTCCCAACAAGATGGATTGACATGCTGACTGTAAAATGGACTTAAACACACCAGCAATAGTGTAGATGACACAGGAGTTAGTGGGGTTTCTTCTGATATATAGAGGGTCGCTATGAGTCACAACCAACAGGATGGCACCTCACAGCAAAATGACTAGGGTAACCTCTCAGGGGAAATTCCCTGGGGGAATGATGATTGAATAAATCAAATGGATTGATGGAAGAGGAGGCAGTAACTATGGGAAAGACTAAAGAGGCACCAATAGGTGTAATGGTCCTGTGTCTTGAGGAAGATTTGGAGAAAGGGAAAAATAAACCCAATGGGGAAAGTGTGGAAGGCCACTCAGTCCATAGAAGATCTATGGGGGGTTCAAATTTCATTCTAAAACTCCAGTTGGAAGTTTCTAGCAAGTTGTAAGGCTCTATGTAGGCATGTAAGAAATAAACTTCAAAAGAGGCAAAGATGGGAATAAGAGGTCCAGTTAATGTCATTGTTATTGTTATTAGTTGTGGTTGAGTAGGCTCCAACTCATGGCTACCTATACACAATGGAACAAAATATTGTCCAGTATTGCACGATTTCATAATCAAGGAGTCTATTGCCATAGCCATTGTGTATTTTTAGTTTCGTTCAACATAGAAGACTCCTTTTTCAGCACTGTGTTGAACAATATTATGTTGTGACCCATAGGTTCTCAAAGGCTCACTTTGGGGAACAGATCAGCAAGGCTTTCATCCTAGCCTGCCTTACTCTGGAAGTCGTATTGAAACCTGTCCATCATATACGGCCCTGCTAGTATTTATAATAATAGCAGCATAGTTGTTGTTGTTGTTAGATATCCACAAGTCGATTACAACTCATAGTCATCCTAAGCACAACAGATTGAAATACTCTGATTTGGCCCATCTTCATAATTGATATGTTGAGTTCATTATTTCAGTCACTGTGTGGAAGAACACTGAGCTCATGTATCTTTGCCATGCCATCTCACTGAGTGTCTTCCTGTTTTTTTGCTTACCCTCCGCTTTGCCAAGTATTCCGTCCTTTTCCAGGGACCCATCTTTCCTGATGCACATGTCCAAGATACAAGTATTCTGTCCTTTTCCAGGGAACAGTCTCTCCTGATACATAACATGTCCAAAATATATGAGAGGATGTTTCACCAGCCGCACATCTAAAAAGAATTGTGGCAACACTTCTTCCAAAATAGATTTTATTTTTTAATCTTCCAGTGGTCCAAGGTAGTTTCAATATTCTTGCCAACACCTTGACTCAAATACATCACTTCTTCTGCAGTGATTCTTATTCTTTGTCCAACTGTCACATGTATATGAGGTGATTGAAAAGACCATATCCTTGGCCTCCTGGTTCTTTTCCTCGATTTCCTTTTTACTTCCCTCTTGTCCCACCATCATGTTTGGCCTTCATTCGGGTTTAGTAATTCCTTGCTGCTACATTTCCCTTGATTCAGCCCCACTGGGCTTCCTATGACCTTCCTTCCACTGATTTTAGTTCACTTGTTCCCTTCTCGCTGGGTTGGCCTCCCCACCCCAGTTTCCTTTCTCCCACCTCCTTCTCCCATATCCCCCTGGAACCATCGGTCCCAATCTTTTCATCTCCGAATTATTTATCCCTCCTATCTTATCTAGATAGACATGCAGATACATTAATAAAGTGCAAAAAACAGACAAAGCCAAATGAAACAACAAAGGAAGTAAAAACCAACAAAACAATAACAACAGGAAAAAAACAAATACAAAACAAGAATAACAAAAAGAAATCCACTGACAAAAATGGAAAAGCCTCTAAGTATTTCAAGGTGTGTTTTGTTGGCCTTTACTAGTGTTTTCCATTCGAGTCTGATGGGTGTCACACTTTGACTCCAAAGTCTATTTTTGGTATTCCGTGGGGGTTTCATCAGTCTGCTCCCCCTGCTGCTCCGTTGCATGCCCTCAATACCTCGCCCCAGCGTGATGGGCCAGACAGTGTACTATTCCCGTACTGTGTCTCCAGTGCTGTCCCCTGCAGCTTCAGGGTTCAGTGAGGAATGACGTATCCTGTGGTGGGGCTGGCCCTAAATTCCCCCTGTGCATTGTCTGCTCTGAGCAGGAACATCATCCTCCCGGCTTTGTGGGCCAGGATGTCCTCTCCTCCCTCTCCATCCCTTTGTGTTTTTCCTGTGTGCTCTAATGCGATGCACCCCTCTCCCCAAGCTGTAGTCCCAGTGCTGTCCTCGGAAGTACATTCTTCTGAAGGAGGTGGGTATCAATATAGTTAGTTGGGACTGGAGCTGGCTCCACAGACCTCTATGGATTCCATGGGAGTACATACCGGCATGTTGTTTCAAGTCCTGGCGCATTGGGTTGAGGCCTGGTCTCTCTCTCTTTCTCCTGTGGAGATAAAAACAATCCCCTCCCGTTGGGTGGGTTAGTGTCCTGCCCCTGCCGATCCATATCTTTTTTTTTTTCCTCTTTCTTTCTCCCTCTTATTTAGTTGCCTGCTGTAAGTATCTCTGGATTGGGTTTGGCCCTGCCATAGTTGCTGGACCTCACCCCAAGGGTGTGTGTATACAGTAGCTTTGCCCCTATGCACTGTTTTTGTTTGTTTGTTTGTTTTTAATCTTACCTCAGTGGACTCATATTGGACTTGTCCTTTTGTGCTTGACTTACTTCACTTAGAATGATTTCCTCCAGTTCTTCCCATGTGGCAATGTGCTTCATGTGTTCATCACTGAATTTTAGGAACACGTAGTACTCCATTGTATGGATGTACCACAGTTTTTTGATGCATTCGTCTGTTGATGGAAATTTGGGTTGTTTCCAACTCCTTGCAATTGCAAACTGTACCACGATGAACATTGGACGACAGATGTCTGGTCATGGTTTGTTTCTTGCCCCTTTTGGGTATATGCCCAGTAGGAGGATTGCTGGGTTGTATGGTAGCTCAATTTCCATCTGTTTTATAAATTGACAAATCTATTTTTATAGTGCCTTTACATACCTACAGGACCACCAGCATAGGACGAGAGTTCCTTTGTCCCCACTGCCCCTCCAACACTTGTTACTTTCTGGTTTTTTGAATTGGGTTTTCTTAGAGGGTGTTAGGTGGTATCTCATAGTTGTTTTAATTTGCATTTCTCTTATGGCTAATGATCGGGAACATTTTCTCCTATGTTTATTGGCCATTTGGATTTCTGCCCTTGTGAAACTTCTGTTCAGGTCCTTTGTCTACCTTCTCAGTAGGCAGTTAGTTTTTTTCTTATTGTAAGCTTGCAAAGTATTGTAGATTTCAGTAATAAGGGCTTTGTCTGATGTGTCATTGCTAAAAATGATTTCCCAGTGTTTGTACTTTCTTGGTAGTCCATACTTATGTAAATATATATAATGAGAGGGGAATAGAACTATGTACTCACATCTATATGTTAAGAATTAAAGGTGCAGATGGATATTGGGCCTCAACCCAAGTATTCCCTTAACACAAGAACACTTTGTTCTAACAATCTGGCATTCTGTGATGCTCACCTTCCTGACACCATCGCTGAAGACAAAATGAGTGCATAAGCAAATGTGGTGAAGAAAGCTGATGGTGTCCAGCTATCAAAGGATATAGCCTCTGGGGTCTTAAAGGCTTGAAGGTCTTAAAGGCTGACCCCATCTAGCTCAGAAGCAACGAAAGCCACATGGAAAAAACACACCAGCCTTTGTGATTATGAGGTGTCAATGGGATAAGGTATCAGGCACTAAGTCCCAGAATAAAACCATACCCAATGTGAATGAGGAGTGGCATGGAATGGAGACCCAATGCATGTCTGTAGACAATTGGACATCCCCTCATAGAGGGGTCACAGGGAATAGATGAGCCAGTCAGGGTGCAGTATAGCACTGATGAAACACACAACTTTCCTTTAGCTCTTTGGTACATTCTTCACTCCACTCTCATAACCTCAATTCTTCCTTACAAATCGGATTAGACCAGAGCATGCACACTGCTACAGCTAAGAGCCTGCAACACAGGGAACTGAGGATAGATAAAACCCTTGGGGCCAACAATGAGAGTAGAGATACCAGGAGGATTAGGGGAGAGTGGAGGGAGAGATGGAGAATCGAACACAAGGATCAATCTAGAACCCCATCCAGGGGGACAGATAACAGACAAGTGGGTGAGAAGCAACAGAGAATGATGTAAGATATGGAAAGAATAATCTATAACTTATCAAGGGTTTGTGAGGGAGGGTGGGTGCGGGAGGGAGGGGGACAAAATGGGAAGCTGTTATCAGGGGTTCAAGTGGGAAACGAGTGCTTTGAAAATGATGATGGCAGCATATGTGCAAATGTACTTGACACATTTGAGGGATATATGGATTGTGTGAGATGTAACAGCCCCCAATAATAATATTTTTTAAAAAGAAATAAGAAAAGACCATGTGTTGGGTCAGGCACAGCTTATGCCTCCAAGTGACATCCTTGCATTTCAACATTTAAAGAGGTCTTGTGCACTAGATTTGCCCTGATCAATACACTGTTTGATTGCATGACTGCTCCTTTCATGAGCATTGAATGTGGACAGCGTATTGCATTGGGCTGTAATCTATTCTGAAGACTCCAGGTGTGTCATCTGCATATCACAAGTTGTTATGAGTTGTCCTATAATCCTGATGCTGCATCCTTTCTCATATAGTCTGTCTTCTCTGATTATTTGCTTAGAAAATAGATTGAATAAGTAATCTAAGAGGCTAGAAACCTGACACACACCTTTCCTAATTTTAAATGAAGGAACATTCCCTTGAATGAACAGAAGGAGCATTCTGTTCAAATAATTGCCTCTTAATCAATGTAGTGTTTCCACATGAGCACGATGAAGAGGTATGCAATTTCTATCCCTCTCAATGCTGTTCATAGTTTGTTAGGGTATACCCTCAAATGCCTTTGCATAGTAAATGAAGCACATGTAAACATCTTTCTAGTATTCTTTTCTTTTGGTCAAAATCCATCTAACATTAGCAGTGATGTTCCTCATCAGCTTGAATGTCTAGTAGGTTCCTACCATTGTAAGTAAAATGTATCAGAAGATAATTCAGCAATGGTTCCATGAGAATAGCATGAAGATTCTAGAAATTTAATCCAGCATCATAAGAACACACACACATCACTCTAATAAAATAGACAGATGGGTGATGGAAGAGATTATTAACATCATCTCAAGAGAGCTGATGGGCTTCCCCTGGGGAGGTGGCAGTCAAGAAGAGAAATGGAGGAACTTGTGAATTTCTGGAAGGTCTAACTGATAGGACCACAATGTGTCTATCAGTTTGTTGTACTGTGGTGGCTTGCTTGTTGCAGTGATGCTGGAAGCTCACAGGCATTTCAAATACCATCACAGTTATCCAAAGTGAATAGGTCTCAGCAGAGCTTCAAGAGTAGGAAGAAACCACTTCTAAGGAATTAGCCACTGAACGCTTATGGATAGCATCAAAACATTGTCAGATGTTGAAAACTTCATTGTCAGAGAGAGTGCCAGAATATGATCCCCATAAGTCAGAAGCCACTTAAAACTTGACTTACCAAGAGCTGCTTTCTCAAAGTAGAGGTATACATAATGATGTGGCTGAAGGAAAGCCAGAGGGACTAAAGCTTTAGGGACCTTCATTTGCTCAAGGGGCAAAACTCAAAGTGAGAAAGAAAGCTACAAACATCAGTTAGTCATTGGAAAGATGACTGTACATAATATGAATCTAGAAAGGATGGAAGTTGTCAAAAATGAAATGGAATACTTCAGGGTTGGAATTCTAGGTAAAAGCTGGAGTGAATGGCGATTGGTACTTTTAAATCAGAAAATTATAGATTTTACTATGCTGGTAATTACAGATTCAAGAGAATGATGTTGCATTTATTGCCAAAAGGGATATTTCAAGATGAATCTTGAAGTACTATGTTGTCTGTAATAGGATAATATCTATCTGTATATAAGGAAATCCATTTAAATACAACAATTATTCCAATTTTAGCACCAATCACGAAAGTCAGTTACAAAGATACTGAAAAATTCTATGAATAGTTTCAGTCTGAATTGATCAAATTTGCCTTCAAGATGCATTGATAGTTATTGGTGACTGAAATGTAAAACTTGGGGAAAAATGAAATAACAGTACTTGAAAAAGATGATCTTGGTGATAGAAATGAAGCTGAATATGGCATGATAGAATTTTGCAGGACCAATAACTTATTCATAGAAAATACCTTTTATCAACAAGACAAGTGGTAACTGTATATGTGGACTTCTCCAGATAAAATACACAGAAAACAAATTTACTATATCAGTGGGAAGAGACATTGGAAAAGTTCAATATCAGCAGCTAAAACAAAGCCAGAGGCTGACTGTGGAACAGGCCATACATTGCTCCTATGCAAGTTCAGATTGAAGCTGAAGAAAATTGAAACAAATCCATGAGAATGAAAATATGATGTTGAGGATATCCCCCTGGAATTTAAAGTATGGATTTACTTCATTGAACACCAATAACCAGAGACTTGATGAACTGTAGGAGGACATAAAGAATATCATTCATGAAGGAAGCAAAAAAACAAACAAACATTAAGACAAGAAAGAAAGGCTATAAGTGGAGGTCAGAAGAGACTCTGAAAATATTTCTCCATTCCCCCACCACACCTATTACCTTCCAACCTCCTCAGCCATACCCCCAAGAATCCATTAATCCAAGTACTGTCTCTAAAGATTCACACAGCCTGGATTTCATATACCGAAAAATATACTATAGCAAAGAAACAAAAGAGTTAATAACAATAACAAAATAAAATAGAGAAAGGCTTTAATCAGAAAGAAAGCCATGAATATTAAAAACTAGAACAACTTTAAAATGCATCAAAAAGGAGAGCAAATGATAAGGTGTCAAATTTTAACCTAACTACATCTTCCATAACCCACTTTCCAATGCACTCTGCTTGATAGCAAGGTATTCCTATCCCTGGTCTATGACAAGAGGGGATTCACAGGAGACTTAATTCACGTGTATTTCCCCTTCATTTAAAAAAATTTTAATAACTGATACAACATTTAAAAGAGTCAACAGAAAATCAAATAAGATGCTACATTTTAATGCAGCTGTATCTACTATAATTGTCTCTACAATACTCTCTCTGATAGCAAGGCTATTCAGATCCCTCAACAGTGGTAAGAGGGGGCTCACCAGGGGCTTAAATTTATACATAGATTTTAGACTTCCACTATTTTCCATAGCATCCTGCAAACCAAGTGTTCACAACTTAAGATCTCTTTTAGATTTTTGTTATATAATTTATAACCCATGGGTCACACAGATTGGTGTGCTTCTTCCATATGGACTTAGTTGTTGCCTCACTTACATGGTTGCTTGATTGAACACAAGCTTTGAAGAGCCCATATTCTATTTTTTCTGATAGCTGGGCCCAATCTGGTTTCTTCATCACACGGTGCTATAGCACCCATAACTTCAGTGATCTCTTCAGTAGGGCAAGTATCAAG
Source organism: Tenrec ecaudatus (assembly GCF_050624435.1). Lineage (NCBI taxonomy): Eukaryota > Metazoa > Chordata > Mammalia > Afrosoricida > Tenrecidae > Tenrec > Tenrec ecaudatus. The sequence continues at coordinate 80,608,980 of NC_134541.1, read as the reverse complement.
CAGGGCCATGCCATAAATACAAGTTGCTCTTAGATTGGAGCTAGAATAGAGTGTGACCCTAAGATCTATTCATATATCCATGGTTTATCTATGTTTCTGGTTCATCTTAGAGATATCATTGAAATTTTATGTTAAAGAACATAATTATCAAGGACAGATAAAACATGAGTCCCCTGGCGTAAGAACAATCAGCAGGGCAGGAATAGAAGAATAGACACTTATATCGCAATAAACGGATGGAAGCATAGGTAGTCAGGGGGTTGGCAGACCACACCCAGGGACATGCATGAAAGTCCAACATAAAGAAGGGGAAAAGGGGAAGAAGGAGGGAGAATTGGGGTGGGGAGAAGCTGAGATGATGACAGGGGGGAACAGGGCACTAATCCACCCAGGGAGAGAGTATTGGCTGTATCCCCACAGAACTGGAATGTGCATACAGACCCCACCATGACATGCCAAACCAGGAGGGCAATGTAACACGCAGAAGAATCCATAAAAAGACTGAACTATATGCCCGGCCCCAACCAGAATCAGTCTGACCCCCACCATGGAAAGGAGTGCCACAAAAAATGAAAATAGACCATCTGGTGAGGGAAAGGAACCAACCTACCATACCCAGAAGGAAGCTGAAGAAATGAAGGGGGAGGAAGGAAGCAGAGCACACCATGGCCCACCACGCTCAGAGGACAATAGCCCTACTTAGAGCAGCCAATGCACAGAGAGGACCATATGGCCGGCCCCACTGCGAGATGCGACATCCTGCACTGACCCATGGTCCTACATGGGACAGCACTGGAGACACCGTGGAATGTGTGGTCAAGCTGACCTCACCACACTGAGACAAAACACTAAAGGTGTGCAATAGAACGGCGGGGGGAACAGAACAAGGAGGTCCTGAGGGAGTATCAAAAGTAGACTTTGGGTCCAGGGCATGGCACCCCATCAGACTGGTCTGGACAACACTCCAGGCTTTTCTTTCTTTCTTTTTCTCTTTCCCTTTTTTCTTCTTTTAGATTTTGTATGTCATTGGCTTTTTTGTTTGTTAGTTTGTTATTGTTGCTGCCATCGTCGCCTTGTTTTTATGTGCCATTCTGTTTGGTGCTGTTGATGCCATCTGCAATTTTACGTGCATATTATTATCTCTGCAGGTCTATCTAGATAAGATAGGCTGGATAGACAATGTGGAGAAGAAAACAACTGGACTGATGGTTCCAGCGGGACATGGTAGAGTGGGAGATGTGGGAAAGGATGAGGTGGTAACTAACCCAGGGACAAGGGAACAACGAGTAATTCAAAATCTGTAGCAAGGAGTGGGTGGGAGGACTGGTAAGGAGTGATCAAGGGAAATGTAACCAAGAAGAATTACTGAAACCCAAATGAAAGCTGAGCATGACAGTGGGACAAGAGGAAAGCAAAAGGAAATAGAAGAAAGAAGTGAGAGGCAAAGGGCATGCATAGAGGTCTAAATACAGGCATGCACATATGTAACTATATTTATGATTATGGGGGAAATATATCTATGTGCATATATTTCTAGGTTTAGTAGTAGGGTAGCAGATGAACATTGGGCCTCCACTCACATACTCCTTCAATACAAGAACACTTTGCTCAACTAAACGGTCATTCCATGATACCCACCTTCCCAACACTATCACTGAAGACAAACGTGTGCATAAGCAACTGTGGTGAAGAAAGCTGATGGTTCCCAACTATCAAAAGATATAGCCTCTGGGGTCTTAAAGGCTTGAAAGTAAACAAGTGGCCATCTAGCTCAGAAGAAACGATGCCCACAAGGAAGAATCATACCAGCCTGTGTGATCAAGAGGTGTTGAAGGGATCAGGTAGCAGACACCAAAAAACGAAAACCATCATTGTGTGCTCACCTTCCCCATATAAACGCTGAAGATAAATGTGTGGATAAGTAAGTGTGGTCAAGAAGGCTGATGGTGCCCGGCTATTGAGAGATATAGCGTATTATTAGACAGGGTTCTTTAGAGAGATAAAACCAGATGCTGATAATTAGATAGATAGATATATAGATAGATAACACAAGAAATGAATTGTTAAATTATATGCAGATAGATATCTAATACAAGAAATGAACAGTTAAGTTATAAACTGATAGATATGTAATACAAGAAATGAACAGTACAAATGGCTCAGTGCAACTCACTCCCAGGAGAGAGTTGTAAGACACTAGCAGTCCTTCAAGTCTTGAGAGCTTCTAGGTAGTCCTCTGTAGAGAGGGAAAGCTAGGCTGTCCCAGCAGAGGCAGCAAACAGCATGGCAGGTCACCAACCGTCAGTCAGTCCCCAGCTCCGGAGATATAAATTTCAATCATGTGGTCTTAAAGGGACCTCACCTTACAGTGACGCAGTCCACAGGCTAGGTGTCCCACAGGTAGTGTACCCTTTAAATTGAGGCACAGAACAAACAAGGCAGCTGCACACTGGTCTGATGATTAAAGAGTGAGAGACAAGAAAGGCAAGGTTCACTGAGCCGTTTATCTCTCTGCCCTTCAATTAAACCTACTTGTGTTTATCGGCCAGGCTGACATAATAAACTATCTCATATAGCGTCTGGGGTTTTAAAGGCTTGAAGGTAAATAAGTGGCCATATAGCCCAAAAGAAACAAAGCCCACGTGGAAGAAGAACATGAGGGGTCAAAGGGACCAGGTATGAATCACCACAGAACAAAATATCATATCATTGTAAATGAGGGCAAGTACGGGATGGGGACCCAAGGCCCATCTGTAGACAATGGGACATCCCTTGGAGACGGGTAGTGCGGAGGAGTGCAATGTGCAGTGTAGCATAGATGAAACACACAATTTTCATCTAGTTCCTAAATGCTTCTTCCCCCACCCCACCCCCAACTATCAGGATCCCAATTCTACCTTAAAACCTGGTTAGACCAGAGGATGTACAATGGTGCAGATAGGAATTGGAAATACAGAGAATCCAGGACAGATGAACCCCTCAGGACTAGTGGTGAGAGTGTTGATACCAGGAGGGAGGAGGGAAGGGGATCTAGAAAGGGTGGGGGGACTGATTACAAGGATCTACATATAACCTCCTCCCTGGTGGATGGACAGCAGAGGGGTGGATGAAGGGAGATGTTGGCCAGAGCAAGATATGATAAAATAATAATTTATAAATTATCAAGGGTTCAGAAAACCAAACAGAAAGAACACTCAGCACATCTTAAACTAAATGAACTATAGAAAAACAAACCAATTCTCAAGTTGTAATATTGAAAGATTCTGTGGACAAAATATTGAATGATGAAGGAAGCATCAAAAGAAGATAGAAACAATATACAGAGTCAATATATCAAAAATAACTAGGTGGCATTCAACCATTTCAAGAGCTAGCAAAGAAGCAAGGACTAATGATATTGAAGGAAGAAATTCAGGCTGCACTGAAAGCATTAGCCAAAAAGCAAGGAATTGGTGGAATACTAATTGAAATGCTTCAACAAGCCAATGAGATACTGAAGGCACTCACTCACCCTTCTATGCCAAGAATACATTGGGTTAGAGGAGGCAAAGATTGTCAGGATAGAGTTCCTTACAATTCAGATCACAGGATCTATTTTTTTTGTTTCATTCTTATCCAGATTCTACTTTGCATCATAAGAAAGACAACTAGTTTGAAGAACAGTAAGGGAATAAAATGTGAAATTTCAACATTTTCATTTAAATTCTCTCTTTGTACTCTCTTGGCCACCAGGCCACCTCTGAAGTAATCACTGTAGCTGTAGGAACACTTTTGATTGATTGGCTGAGCCTAGTTATGTGCTCTAAAGTTGGCATCCAAGGATAGAGTCAGCTCCCCTAGCACAGGACTAAGAATGGGGAAACTGTTTCCTCCAAAGCAGGATCAAGGTATTGATACTATTGGAAAAGGAGTGGACACTAAGGGGCAAGGATAATAAACAATCAGTATCATCTTTCTTCGGGATATGTGGGAAGCAAAATTGAGTGATGGGTTCAGGTTTGGAAATATCTTGTTTGAGCTGCACCTGGAACATCAAGGGTAGTATGCCCCTTCTGAACTCCATCAACTTAAATGCTAAAAGAGATGCCTCTTGTGCCAACAGTAATTGTCTGGCATATGACAAATCTCCAGTGCTGAGCTCAGAGCCACGTATAGGAAAAGTTTTCACTTCATTATCTTCTACATGAGAGCTTCTTTGTGTGCACCAGAGGAGGACAGACCCAGACTGAGTCATACACAAGGGAAAGACAATATGTGAAGCTTTATCTACAAATCCCAAAGGATTTCCAGCATCCACTAAAATCTAGAAGGAGTCATAGATTCGTTTCTCTCTGAGACTTAGGAGGGATCAACACAGAGGAGATGCTAAGTGGACTTCTGGACTCCAATATTGTGAGACAATAGCTGTGTGTTCCACCCTGGCCCACCAAGCCCTGTGGATGGTATTCTCACCCAGAGCAGCTGAAGCACAGAGAGGAGCATGGTGCTGGCCCCATTAGGAGGAACAACATCCCTCCACTGACCCATAGCACTTCCAGGGACATCACTGGAGACACAGTGTGGAAATTGCACCCGATTTGACCCCTAGACAAAACACCAGGGGTGTGCAACAGAACAGCAAGGAGAAGAGAACAACGAAGTCCCCAGGGAATACAAAAAATAGACGTTGGGGCCAGGCATGGCACCCCATCAGACTCCACCAGAAAACACTCCTAAAGGCCAACAAACAGACCTAGAACTATTTACAGGCTTTTCCATTTTGTGTGCCTTCCTCCCTAGCACTACAGGCTGCTGGAAGAGCTGGCATCCTAGGAGAAGCTGAAGAAAAATTTCCCGCAGAAGCTGAAGAAGTATGGCAAGAAGGCTAGGAAGGTCTTCACCAAAGGGTGCCATTAATGGGGTCCTTGGCCTGCAGGAAGTCTCCCCAGTCTACTTTGCCCCCTTTGAAGTAGCCCCAGCATGATATCCTCTGTCTGTTAGTGGAAGCTGCTGGGCAGGAGCTCCAAGAATGGATGGAAGCCCCTGCTCTGGAAACACACCAAGACCAAGAATATTTGAGACTCAAACCTACAAAATACTTGGAAGAAAAAATTTTTTTTATTAATTAAACTGGTTAAGTGTTAGAAATAAATCATCCCTGCCCCATCTACTGAGTCATCTCTTTACGACTGTGCACAGGTGGACCAAGGCTATTTCCCAGTGGCTCAGGCCATGGGGAGGGGTGAGATAGATGTTGGTTTGCTAAAGCCCAATCCTTCTTATGAAGATGAGGTAGAGCAAGATAACAAATGAGAGCACATGGATGAGTAAGCAACCTATTGATTACAAAGGGGGACTTTGAGCTGGACCTGGCAAATTGGTCTATTTTCAATAAATCGCATGCTGGCACCTTCAGACCGTGACTGCCTTTGTCTGAAGACAGCAAAGGAGCTGCTTATTTCTAAAGTCATTCTCCCTCCACTCATCCCCCTCACTCCACTCCTCTGCCACCAGGAGCTTCATGACGGGCTTGAAAAGAAGTGTTAGTCTGGGTAGACTAGAGAAACAAATTCATAGAGACTCATGTGTATAAGAAAGAGGTTTATGGGACCCGAAATGGTAGAGAGGTGGGAGTGGCAGGCCTGATGCGGAATGATCAAAGGTAAGGTTGAGTAGAGAAGAGGTATAGCGGTAGCCCAGGTGGTGATGGAGCATGGCAGTAGGGCAGGAAAGGCAAGGGAGATGGAGGAAAGAGCTAGGAGTCAAAGGGCATTTATGGAGGTCTAGACAAAGACATGTACATGCAAATATATATAGGAGGATGGGGAAATAGATCTATGTGTCTATATTTATAGGTTTAAGTATTACGGTGGCGGAAGGACCTTGGGCCTCTACTCAAACACTCCCTCAATGCAAGAATACTTTCTTTTATTAAATTGGAACTCTATGATGCTCATTCTCCCGACATAACTGCTGAAGCCAAAGTGGGTGAACAAGTAAATGTGCTGAAGAAAGCTGATGGTGCCCGGCTATCAAAAGAGATAGTGACTGGGGTCTTAAAGGCTTAAAGATAAACAAGCGGCCATCTAGCTCAGAAGAGACAAAGCCCACATGGAAGAACACACCAGCCTGTGTGAAAGGGTTGTCCCGAAGGGATCAGTTATCAGGCATCAAAGAACAAAAAATCATATCATTGACTGCACACCTCCATGATAGGATCACTGAAGACAATGGATGCATAAGCAAATGTGGTGAAGAAAGCTGATGGTGCCCGGCTATCAAAAGAGATAGTGTCTGGGGTCTTAAAGGCTTGAAGGTAAACAAGCAGCCATCTAGCTCAGAAGCAAAAAAGCCCACATGGAAGAAGCACACCAGCCAGTGTGATCACAAGATGCCAAAGGGACCAAGTATAAGGCATCATGCAAAAAAATAGATATATATATATGTATATGTGTGTGTGTATGTGTGTTGAATGAAGGAGGAAGTGCAGAGTGGAGACCCAAGGCCCAAGTGTCGGCCAATGGAGATCCCCTCATAGAGGGTTTTAAGAGAGGAGATGGGTCAGTCAGGGTGCGAGGTAGTACCGATGAAGAACACAGCTTTCCCCCAGATCCTGGATGCTTCCTTCCCCCAACTACCATGATCCGAATTCTACCTTGCAGGGCTGGATAGGGCAGAGGTTGTACACTGGTACATATGGGGGCTGGAGGCACAGGGAATCCAGGGTGGATGATACCTTCAGGACCAAGGGTGTGAGGGGTGATGCTGGGAGAGTGGAGGGTGAGTGAGTTCGAAAGAGGGAACTGATTACAAGGATCCACATGTGACCTCCTCCCTGGGAGATGGACGGCAGAGAAGGGTGGGAAGGGAGATTCCGGATAGGGCACGATATGACAAAATAACAATGTATAAATTACCAAGGGCACATGAGGGAGTGAGGAGCGGGGAGGGAGGGGGGAAAAAAGAGGACCTGATGCAAAGGGCTTAAGTGGAGAGCAAATGCTTTGAGAATGATTGGGGCAGGGAATGTGCAGATGTGCTTTATACAATTGATGTATGTATATGTATGGATTGTGATAAGAGTTGTACGAGCCCCTAATAAAATGTAAAAAAAGAAAAGAGGAGAGAAAAAAAAGAAAATGATTAGGGCAAAGAATGTACAGATGTGCTTTATACAATTGATGTATGTATATGTATGGATTGTGATAAGAGTAGTATGAGCCCCTAATACAATGTTTTAAAAAAAAAAGAGGTTTATATTGAGAGTACATCCCAGCCCAGTCCATACCAAATCCACAAGTCTGATATTAGTCCATATACAGATACCAGTCTATAAAGTCTTCTTCATATTCACGAAACACATGCAATGACACTGAATGCAGGAAGATCACAGGCCAGTGGGCTGGAAGTCTTCTGGATCCATTGGCATTGTAAGCGTTTCAGCGCTGGCTGTCTGGCTGGGGCTCTACGTGGCTTCTCCACCTCTAGAAGACTGCTTGCATCAGGTGGCTTCACCAGCTCCCAGGGCGTAGTGCCATGTGTCTTGTCAGTAGAGCATCTCCAAAGGAGTGAGCAGAGAGGGAGCGAGATGTCTCACACCTCCAAGGAGGAAATCCCAGTGTTCCCAGAATCCTCAGGAGAAGGCCATGCCCATACAGAGGTCTCATTGGCTATGACCCGATTGACAGACTAGACTCCACCCCTACAACCCTTACTCCTCAAATTGACACCAGATTATGTAACTCCCACAAGAAGGAAGGAAGACAATGAATCCCTATGAAGGCTAGAATACGTTGAAGACTTTTGACATGGCTGCCATACTGCTGCAAGTAGATAAAAGCTCCTCATCGTCACCCAGCTCTGACATGAGGTGCCACTGGCAATGGGAACAGGAGTGATAGAACATGCAGATGCCCCTAGTTCTGGTTATTTGAGCGCCTGCTCTTAAGGGCTCTTGTGCCCAGCACACATGTGTGAGGCTGAATAACACCTCCTCCGCCCCCAAAACCAAATCCAGTGCCTACTGTGGTGCCAGCCGAGGCTTGGCCTTTGATCCTGCCCATGTGCCACTTCTCATGGCTGGTAGATGCTTCCCACAGGCCAAACCAATTTGTTAGAGTTTGGCTTTGAATGGAGAGGACAAGATAGAGAGATCAAGGCACAATGCCTGCAGATGAAAGTGAGTGATTCAGAGAGAGAAACAGAAAGTGGAGGACAGGTGATAAGGAAATAGACAGGAATTAAGAAGGATATTGGGATGTGGAAGTACAGGAACTGGATCTCTATTAGCAGTCTTAGAAAAGTTTGGCTGGGCCCTGCCTTTAATTCCAGGCAGGGCCCAGGGGTGGCTGGATAGCTAGAGACGAATGATGGCTGGTGCTCAGAATCATTCCAAAGCCCCTGGGCTCCATTGGCTGCCTTTGTCATTTGTACTTGACTTTCCTCTCCTACATCGCTCAGTTTGAGCTGCTCACACGTGAACTTGAAGATAAGATGGAAGCAGGTCCTGGGCCCACCACCATGGAGGATTGCCAAATGACCATTAGACAGGTAGGTAAAGGAAAAAGGAGGCCCTACCATAACCTTCTGCAAATTCGCATGAAAGGCCACCTGTTGTGAATTTGTTCCCACCATATCCAAATTCCAAAGTGGTTGCTGTTGATCTCCCTGCAGGATAGGTGGCACGCCTCCCTGTTGTCTCAGGAGGTTTCCCAGAACAGACAAGGGGAGCCTTGAGGCCCACACATTATTGATCAGGTGTACGGGGAAACAGAGAAGGTGAAATAACAGACAGAGATGGAAAGGGGACTCGGTGTGGGAGAGTTTGGTTGCTATGATGCTAGACTCTACTTTCTGGAGGCTTATGTTGAAGACAAATTTGGGCCCAATTCCTACAATGTTAAAATATGTGAGGAGAAGAAAATACAAATAATCTTATTTATGACCAATGATAAAAATTGGTAATGGCACATTTTCACACGTGTAAGATAATTACAGCTTGCCTGACAGCATTGGGCGTTAAGCAGAAGAAGAGATGTAAGCGGAAGAACAAAATCATAGCAATAAGAAGAGTCAGGGCTGGACCCTGCTGGTCACAGGAAATTAACCTGCTGTCACGGAGTTGACTCACAAGTTATTGCCACCTCGGGTGTAAAAGAATAAAGCTGTGCTCCATGGTTTTTCAGTGGCTGCTATTTCAGCAGCAGATGCCAGGCCTTTCTTCTGAGAGACTGTGAATGAACTTGAACCTTCGATCTTTTAGTTAGTGCTGGCAATACCCATGGACTCACCTTTGCTGTATTTGAAAGATGCCTTTCCACCCAGTGACACTGTTGGGCACTAGAGAAGCCTGTAAGTCTCTTTGCCTGGGAGTCTATTCAACAAAGATACTAGTCCCCACCCCCAAGTCCCACAAAAAGCATTAGTAAAACTGTAAGGCCAAGCACATTTGGGCCTGAAATTCTTGGAGTCTGATTAAAAAGTAACCCAGAGCTTTCACAAATCATTTTTTTTTCCTGGGATGTTGGGTTCACGGGCACACATCAGGCTTTCCAGACTGTCACTTGGGGGATCAGAGGGCAGGGCTTCTCTAACCACCGAGAATGGATGCTTTTCTCTCCACTTTTGTGTTTCGAGTTCTTTTGTAAGTAAATAAAAATGTTTCTTTCTGAAAAAAGAGAGATGGAAAGAATACACAAAGTCACTGTACCAAAAATAAGTCGTCAACACTCCACCATTTCAGAATGTAGCATATGAGTAAGAACCAAACATGATGAAGGGAAAAGTTGCCAAAGCCAAGGCCCCAGGAATTGATGGACCCAACTGGAATGTTTCAACAAGCTGATGAAACATGGAAAATACTCATCTACGCCAGGAAATGTGGAAGACGGCTACTTGGCCAACTGACTGGAAGGCACTTATATTTATTCCTATTCCCAAGAAACGGGACCCAACAGAAAGCTCAAACTAAAAAACAGTGTCATTGATACTGCATGCAAGTCAAATTTTGCTAAAGCTCATTCAACAATGATTGCAGCAGTACATCGAGCTGTCAGAAGTTCAAGCTGGATTCAGAAGATGACCTGGGTATCATTGCTGGTGTTAAATGGATCTTGGCTGAAAGCCGAAAATATCAGAAAGATATTTACTTGTGTTTTATCAACTATACCAATACATTAGACTGTGTGGATCATAGCAAACTATGGATGACCTTGAGAAGAATGAGAATTCCAGAACACTTCATTGTGCTCATTCAGAACTTGTACATTGGCCAAGAGGCAGCTGTGTGAAGAGAACAGGGGCATAATGCATGTTTTAAAATAAGCAATGATGTGTGTCAAGGTTGTATCCTCTCACCATATTTATTCAATCTGCATGCTGAACAAATAATCAGAGAAGCTAGTTTATATCAAAAAGCATGGGGCTTCAAGTTTGTAGGAAGACTTATCAACAACTTATGATATACAGATGACACAACCTTGCTGGCTGAAAGTAAGGAGGACTTGAAATACTCTCATGAAGACCAAAATTTGCAGTTTTCGGTATGGATTACAGCTCAATATAAAGAAAATCAAAATCATCACAACTACACCAATAGGTTAAAACATGATAAATGTAGAAAAGGTTGTAGTTGTTAAGGATTTTTGTCTAATTTGGATCCACAATCAATGCTCGTGGAAGCAGTAGTCAAGAGATGAAACGACAAGTTGCATAAGGTAAGTCTGCTGCATAAGACTGAAAAGCAAGGATGTTACTTTGATAACTAAGGTGTGCCTGATCCAAGTCATGGTATTTTCCATTGTCTCATATACCTATAAAAGTTGGATATTAAATAAGGAAGCCCGAAGAAGAATCAATGTGTTTGATTTGTGGTGCTAGAGAAGAATATTCAAAATAACATGAACTGCTGAAAGGAAAACAACCAACCTATCTGGGAAGAAGTACAGCTAGAGTGTGTCTTAGAGGCAAGGATGGCATGACTTCATCATACATAGTTTGGACATATTACCAGGGAAGACCAGTCCCTGAGAAGAACATATATGGGATATGTCCTTATATAGGGTATATAAGGACAGAGAAGAAGAGAAAGGCCCTCAAGGAGATGGATTAACACCATGGCTGCAACAATGGGGTCAAGTATAGGAACAATTGTTGGATTGTAGGACAGCACAGTATTTCCTTCTGTTGTGCCTAAGGACACGATGGGTCAGTCAGAATCAACTAGATGGCACCTAACAACAACACAACAACTGTGCGTAACCCTGGGAAAGAAAGAAAAAGGACCTAGTTAGATGCCTCATTGTCATCCTAATGACAGAACCTCTGGGAAATACATTAGTGATGTTGGATAGCAGAAGAGTTATCTGTGAAATGCTTTTAGCAAAATGCACCCTGTGTGTCTAGGACTGTTTGTGGTATGCAAACCTAGAATGCATGGATTAATGGAATATGGCTCCCAGAACATGTTGCTCAAGTTACATAACTATCAAAGAATAAAATAGCCCAATGTTCTCATTTGTTAAGGAATTATTTGTGGCATTGTAGACCAGTCTGGACCAAGATATAGCTTAATGTAATGAGAGTCTTAGATAGAGGTGATATTTATGATTTCACATATTACACTTAGCCTTCACCTCACAATTATTCACATCCTCCTAATTGCGAGTGAAGTTTAATACTGAGTAATAGCTCTAATTCCCTTTTCTTTACTTTTTGAACATTTGTGATATGGATTAAACTTACAGAGCAAATAACTTTCTCAACAACAATTTATACATATTTTGTTTCATGATATTATTTGAACTCTCCCACTTTTTCCCTGGATTCATCCACCTTTCCTGCCTTATTCTGCCTGCTGATCTTTGTTTTTGGACAGATGCTTGTCTTTTAATCTCGTATGGTCTACAGTTTTGAAGAGCACATTTCACACAGCTGACCTTGTCCAGTTGAATGATGATTTACAGGAGCGGGTTAAGAAGACTGTCTACTAGGCATGGCGTCTGGGCCTCGACCAGTCATGCTGTTGTTTCATTGTTTTAAACTGTGTGCTACACTTTTCACTGTGTAGGCTCTTTGGTTGTATCCTGATCAGAGAAATAAAAATGGTAGCCAGGTACCGTGTAGTTCTTCTGGCTTCAAGTTAGTGGTGACTGTGGTTCATGGGATCCTTTAGTTCTTGGGCTAATTGTTTCTCTGTCTCTGGATTTTCTTCTATCTTTTTGCTATGGAAAAGAAGACATCAATCGTTGTATCTTGGAAAACTGCTCACAAACTTCTAAGATCCTAGTACTGCTCACCAGAGCAGCTTAACATTCTTTGTGGACTGTGTTTGCCAATTGACCTACATACCCTTGTGACCATACTCCTAAGTCCTAAAGCACAGGAACTCAGTCCCTCAAAGTGCTTACTTTGGGCTAAGATGTTCGCAGTATTTTGTCCTTTGAATGCTCTATCATAGTTGGAGATACTTAAAAAAAAACACCAATAAAACTCCACTGGGCTGAGATTTTATAGTACGCATTTCCCCACTAACTTACTCTGAGTTAGTGCACACAGTGGCATCACCTGGGAAGGTTCTCTCTGGTGAGAGTGAATTTTTTCATAAAAGCAGTATCATTGGAACCTTGTTTCTTTTGATGACTGATTTAAGAGAATAGCATGCCATTGTGAAATTTTGTTTCCTACTCAGGAAAAATGCTTCATAAACTGCTGTGAAGTTTTGGGAATGAGAACGGTCACTGTGAAATTTGTGTGTTGGGTTCTGACTGACCAGGAAAAAGAGCATCGAGTGAAAACATGCCATGTTTTGAAAGAAGAGCTACAAAGTGACCCAGATTTTTTTTCCCAAGATCATTATTGGTTACGAGATGTGGTGCTATTTGCATAACCCTGAAAGCAGACATCAATCAAGCCAGTGGAAGACATCACTGTTACCTCACTCAAAAAAAGCTCGTCAAGTGAAATCAAAGATAAAGATGATACTCATTTGTTAGTTTGGAGTTCATTCCACCAGGTGAGTCTGTTAATCAAGCTTTCTATTTAGATGTTCTGAAAAGATTGTTTAACAGTGTGCCATCACAACATACCTGCTCTTGCAGCCATTTCAGTGGACCAGCTTTTAGGGGGGGAAAAAAAGAATGCCTCTCTTTCCCCATGCACCTTACTCATCTGACCCTGCTCCTTGTGACTTCCTTTTGTTTCCAAGAATAAAGAGGGACATGAAACGACAGCAATTTGATGACATAGAAGAGATGAAAAAAACAGACGAGGAAGGTGCTGTCAGCCATCCAAACAGAGGAGTTTGAAAAATGTTTCCAAGAATGGAATCACAGTGTGACAATTGTATTAAGTGTAATGGAGAGTACTTTGAAGGTGTTAAGGTCGTTTTGTAAAAATATAAATACATAGCTTTGGAAAAAATCCTCCAGTTTTTTTGGTTGTTGTTTTGGGGTTTTGGGTGGGGGGTACCCCCTTGTATACCAGGATATATTTGTAATACATATAAATACATGAAAATCTCTCCCAAGGATTTTAGCAGAGCTTTAAACATGATGGAGAACCATTGTATTAGAAATATCAAGATCACTCATGTTGGAAAGGAGCTTACCCTCTCTGAAATGAATCAACTAAAACAAGAGCCAGCAAATTATGACCCTCAGACCCACTCTGGTCCTATGCATGTTTTTGTAAATAAATATTTATTAGAACATAGTTACATCCATTCATTTGCATACTGTCTGTGTCTGCTTTTACATTAACATGATATAATTATGACAAAAAACTATAAAGGCTGGAAAACCAAAAATATTTGCTATCTGGCTCTTCTGAAAAAAGCTTGCCAGGTCTTGAAACAGAAGGTAATCTCTGAGGCCCAGAGATGTCTGATTTGGAGCCAGAATGGCCTAGTTCTTCCTCTCATTATCTGGTGCTCTCCCCCAACCCCCTACTCAGAATCCACTGCATTCCTTATAGAAAAAATCACTTACTTTGGGAGCCATTTGTCCTCATGGATAAAATCTTACCACAATTTTCAATCAAGGCACCCTTATCTCCTTGGCCATGTGAGTCCAGATGTACTCTTTCTAGAACTTGAGGAAAGAAGGCTGTAGTAGATACATAATCTGGCATCAATTTGCAAAGGGGTGAAGCCTAGCCTGTCAATCAGGTCACAGCTTGATGATCTCATTTGGAGGCGCCACAGAGATAAATAGCTGGCTGGCAGCCAGAGACACAGAGATACTCTGCTTGTCTTCCTGCTGACAAGCCACATAGAGGACCCTGATGGAACCAAAACCCTGAAACTGGAGGAGCCATGTGGAGTCCTACAACAGAACTGAGATGCTCCACCGCCACTGGATCCATGAGGCTTTCCACCCACTGGCCTGTGACCTTCCTACACTCAGCATCATTGCATGTGTTGCATGAGTCTGAAGAGGAATTTATGGGACTAGAATTGGACATGTGGGCTAATATTGGACTTACAGACTTGATCTGGACTAGGCTGCGATTGCTCTTGTATATAAAGTTCTTTCTCATCCACACATGAGTGTCTGTGTATTGTTTCTCTCGTCTACGCAGACCAACACAAAGACAACAGCTGACAGGTATTATATTTTCTAGCACACGGAGCCTGGAGAGTTGGCCGGGCCCCTGCTCCCAGGTCCAGGGAGCTGGTCTGCCCTCCTGGAAGGCCAGTTCTGCAGCCTTTTCTCTGATTCTGTATAAAACTCCATCTCCTCTCTCAAAAATATCCTTCTAGACAGAGTTTAATCAAGTTTCTTACACCTAATAAAGTGCAAATAATCTTGAATGGGAGGAAAGGGGAGGAGAAATGGACTAGGCCAAGAGACACTGATCTGTCCATTTCACAGATAGTGTTACTGTCATCTCTGGACCTCGGGTGGCTGAGGACAAGCTTTCATACCCATGCCTTCTGTTCTCACCACTCTTCCCATCGCAACACCACCAATTTTCTGTTATCACTCAAAGTCAATAGCTTCAGACAGCATCAATCTCCAAATGCTGAAATCCTTTAGAAATGTAATGCATAACAAGGAGCACTCCTCACATAGAGAGCAATAATGACAACTCTATAGAAAGAGCACTCTCCAGTGAGAGCATTTGTGTGTGTGTGTGTGTGTGTGCGTGCGTGTGCTATGTAATATCCAGAATCAAAAAGCACCAAAAGATCAAGAGGGAGGAACATTAAAAAGGAATGGAATGAAAGACATATTTCTGTGAACAGAGTAATGACTTTAATGACGTTTTTCACCAAAATCCCAACATTAAGAAGTATAAAAGCCAAGGAGGCTTATTTTTATACATAAATCATTTTATTGGGGCTCATACACTCTTATCACAATCCACACATACATCAATTGTGTAAAGCACACTTATACATTCATTTCCTTCATCATTCTCAAAACTCGCTTTCTGCTTGGGTTCCTGGAATCAGCTCCTCATTTTCCTTTGTCCCCATCCCCTTCCTCTCCACTGTACCCTCCCCCATGAACACTTGATAATTTGTAAGTTATTAGTTTATCTTACCTTACACTGCTCAGCATCTCCCTTCACCCATTTTTCTGTTGTCCATCCCCCAGGGAGGAGGTTATATGTAGATCCTTGTGATCGGTTCCCCCTTTCGACCTCCCTTCCCTCCCGGTATCGTGACTCTCACAGCTGGTCCTGAGGGGCTCATCTGCCTTGGACTCCCTGTATTTCCAGTTCCCATCTGTACCGCTGTGGATCCTCTGATCTCACCAGGTTTGCAAGGTAGAATTGGGATCATGATAGTTGGAGGGGAGGAAGCGTTTAAGAACAGAGGAAGGTTGTGAGTTTCATTATTGCTACACTGAACCCTGAGTGACTCATCTCCTCCCCACTGCACCTCTGCAAGGGATGTCCAGTTGTCTACAGATGGGCATTGGGTCCCCATCACATGCTCCCCTCATTCACAATGATGTGATCCTCACCCTTTGGTGCCTGAAACCTGGTCCCCTCGGCCCTTCATGATCATGCATGTTGGTGTGCTTCTTCTCTGTGGGCTCTGTTGCTTCTGAGCTAGATGGATGCTTATTTGCCTTCAAGCCTTTAAGACCCCAGATGCTATATCTTTTGATAGCCAGACACCATCAGCTTTCTTCACCAGGTTTGCTTATGCACACGTTTGTCTTCAGCGATCATGTCGGAAAGGTAGGTATCATAGAATGACCGTTTAGCTGAGCAAGGTGCTCTTGTATTAAGGGAGTGCACACGAGGAGGCCTAATGTCCACCTGCTGCCCTACTACTGAACCTATAAATATATGCACATAGGTCTATTTCCCCATAATCATAAACATATTTACATATGTATATGTCTGTATTTTAGGCCTCTATGTATGCCCTTTGCCTCCTATTCCTTTCCTCTGTTTCCTTATGATTTCATTCTGTCCCTCTACCATGTTCAGCCTTCATTCTGGTTTCACAAATTCCTCTCAGTTACCTTGCCCTTGGTCACTCCCTACCAGTCCTCCCATCCCCTCCCTGCCACTGTTTTGTAACCACTCATTGTTCCCTTGTCCTTGGGTTGGCCTCTCTTCCCCTACCTCCCACACTCTCATGTCCCACCGGGACTGTTGGTCTCATTATTTTCTTCTCACATTGTTTGTCCAGCCTATCTTATCTAGGTGGACCTGCAGAGATAATAATATGTGCATAAAATTGCAGATGGCTTTGACAGCACCAAACAAAGTGGCACATAGGAACATGGTGATGATGGCAGCAATATCAACAAGCTAACAAACAAGCCACTGACCTACAAAGTTTAAAAGACCAGAAAAAATAGAAACAGAAAGAAAAAGAAAAAGCCTGTTAATAGTTCGAGGTCTATTTGTTGACCTTTAGGAGTATTTTCCAGATGGGTCTAATTGGGTGCCACATCCTGGCCCCAATGTCCATCCTTTCTAGTCCCTAGGGCCCTCCTTGCTCTGCTTCCCCCACCACTTGATTGCAAATCCCCAGTGCTTTGCCTCAGTGTGATGGGGTCAGCTCAGTCACACATCCCACATGGTGTCTCCAGTGGTGTCCCATGGATGGCCATGGGTCAGTGCAGGTTATCGCATCTCGCAGTGGGGCTGGCTATATTGTCCTTTCTGTACGTTGGCTCCTCTGAGCCGGGCTATCGTCCTCTGAGCTTGGTGGGCCCAGGTGTGCTCCTCTCCATTCCTACTCCTTCCTTTGCTTCAGCTTCCTTCTGGGTATGGTAGGTCAGTTCCTTTCCCACACCAAACGATCTCTTTTCATTTTCTGTGGCACTCCTGTCCATGGTGGGGGTAAGGCTGATTCTGGTTAGAGCCGGTGAATGGTCCAGTCTATTTGTGGATTTCTCCACGTGTTACGTTGCCCTCCTGGTTTGGTGTGTTATGGTGGGGTCTCTATGCACATTCCAGTTCTGTGGGGACACAACCAAAACTCTCCCTCTGGATGGGTTAGTGCCCTTTTCCCCACTGTGCCATCAACTCAGTTTCTCTCCATCCCGATTCTCCCTCCACCTTCCCTCTTCCTCTTCTTTATGTTGGACTCACATGTACCTCCCTAGGTGTGGTCTGCCCTCCCCACAACTATCTATGCTTTCACCCATTTATTGCGAAATATATTTTTATTCTCCTATTCCTGGCGTGCTGATTGTACTTACCTCAGTGGACTCATGTTATACCTGTTCTTCTGAGTTTGGCTTACCTCACTTAACATGATTTCTTCCAGCTGTTACCACAAAAGGACGTGTTTCATGTTATTGCCATGCTCTTCAATGCTGCATAGTACTCCATTGTGCCTGGGTTTACAAATCCATTCATCTGTCGATGGAAACTTAGGCTGTTTCCAAGTCTTTGCCACAATAAACATTGCGGCAAGTGAATTGTGTCACAATAAATATTGGAGCGCAGATGACTGGTCATGTTTTATTTGTTGCTTCCACTGGGTATATGCCCATTTTCTTTAAGTATCTCCAGATTGCTTTCCACAGTGGCTGTACAAATCTACCTGACCACCGGCAGTGGAGGAGGGTTCTTACTTCACCACAACCCCTCCAATACTTGTTGCTCTCTGATTTGCTGATTTGGGCTAGCCTCAGGGGTGTTAGGTGGTATCTCATGGTTGTTTTGATTTGCATTTCTCTTCTGGCTAATGACCTGGAACACTTTCTCATATGCTTGTTGGCCATATGGGTTTCCTCCCTAGTGAAAGTTCTTTCAGTTCTTTTGCCCTTAGGGGTTAACAGTTTTCTTCATTTTGCAGGTCATGATGGTGTTGTAGATTTTAGTGATGAGACCTTTGTCCGATGTATCATTAATAAAAATCCTCTCCCAGTCTGTGGGTTGTCTTGTCACCCTCTTGCTGAAGTTTTTCGAGGTGCACAGGTGCTTTATCCTTATTAAATCACATTTTCCAGTTCACCTGTATTTGTACCCTTCCCTATTGCAGTGAGCCTATGAGCTCCCTGGGCCTGTGCTTTGAGGTTAGTCTCAATTCCCTCCTTGATGGTCCTGATGGTTTGGGGTTTAACTTCTAGGTCTGTGATCCACCTTGAGTTTATTCTTGTGCATGGGGTGAGGTAAACGTCTTGTTTCATCTTTCTACAAGTAGATATCCATTATTTCCAGCACCACTTGTTAAAAAGGGCATCCGCTTCCCACTTGATGTTTTTGGGACCCTTGTCGAAGATCAGTTGTCTATATGCTGATGGTTTTGTTCCTGGGCTTTCTATTCTTTTCAACTGGTCTGGGTGTCTGTCATTGTGCCAGTACCATACTGTTTTCACCAGTGTAGCTGTGTAATAGGCATTAAAACCAGGTAAGGCGAAACCTCCAACTGTGTCCTTCTTCTTGAGGAGCTCTCTGCTAATTCTGGGTTTCTTCCCTCTCTTTATGAAACTTGTGACCAGTTTTTCCAATTCTTTGAAGAAGGTTGATGGCATTTTAATTGATATAGCATTGAACATGTAAAGTGCTTTAGGTAAGATTGTCATCTTTACTATGTTCAGCTTTCCAATCCATGACCAGGTGATGTTTGTCCATTTGTGGAGGTCGCTTGTGGTTTCCTGTAGTAGGGTCTTATAGTTTTCTTTGTATAGGTCTTTAGTTTTCTTTGTCAAATATATTCCTAGGTATTTCAGTTTCTTCTTAGCTACTGTGAAGGGTACTTCCTGCTTAATCCCCTCTTCCATGATCCTGTCCAATGTGTATAGAAAACCTATTGACTTCTGTTTATTGATTTTGTATCCTGCCACTCTTCCATATTCCTCTATTGCTGTAAGTACTCCAGCTGTGGATCCTTTGGGGTTTTCAATGTACAGGATCATGTCGTCTGCAAATAGCAATAGTTTCTCCTCCTTCTCTACCATTTAGATGCCTTTGATGTCTTTCCACTGTCTTATGTTGTTAGCCAGAACCTCCAGACGATATTGAATAGAAGTGGGTACAGGGGGCATCCTTGTCTTGTACCGTTTTTCAGTGGGATTGTTTTTGTCTTTTCTCCATTGACTGTGATGTTGGCCGTTGGCCTTTCATAGATAGCTTATATCAGCTTGAGGAACTTACCTTCCCATATTATCTTCATGAGTGTCCTAATTAGGAATGGTTTTTGAATGTTGTCAAATGCTTTTTCTGCATCTACAGATATTATCATATGGTTTTTATCCTTTTTTTCTCTATGTGGTGTATATTATTGATGGATTTTCAGATGTTAAACCATCCCTGCATCACTGGGATGAATCCTACCTGGTCATGGTATATGATATGTTTTGTGTACGTTTGTATTCTATTGACCAATGTTTTGTTAAGGATATTTGCATCTATGTTCATTAGAGAAATTGGTCTATACTTTTCTATAGCTGTGGGATCTTTGCCCTGTTTGGGTATCAAAGTAATGCTGGGTTCATAGAATGATTTTGGGAGGATGATCCATGTGGATTTGAGCTGAATGTGAATATTTTTTCAGTTGGATGGAAAGCTCTATACATTTCTATCAGGTCCTGTTGCCTAATTACATTGTTTAACTGTATGGCCTCTTTGCTGAGCTTCTTTCTGAATGAGCTCTCTTCCTCTGACAGAGGAGTGTTAAAATCACCTACTATAATTATTTTCTGTGATTTCTTCTTTCATTGTTTTAATAGTTTGATGAAATTCACCACACCATTATTAGGAGCGTAAATATTCAATGTGCTAAGTGCTTCTTGGTTACTGAACTTTTGAGCATTAAGTAGTGTCCCTCTTTGCCTTTTTTTATGGTTTGGATCTTGAGGTCCATTTTGTCAGAGATTAAGATAGCCACCCCTGCCTTTTTTTAATTAACATTCGATTGGTAAACTTTCTGCCAGCCTTTTATTCTTAGCTTATTCTTGTCTGTGCGCTTAAGATGTGACTCTTGCAGGCAACAGATTGATGGATTGTTTTCTGAGCCAGTCTTCAAGTCTTTTTCTTTTAATGCACGAATTGAGTCCATTGGCTTTTAGAGTTATCATTATCTGTGGATTCATAGTTGTCATACCCCGTTTTGTGTTTTGCATCGTTACCTATCTCACTTCATATCAGTGCGCTGTGTTTGAGAGGAGAGTTTCTATCTTATCTTCTTTTCTATCTGAGACCCTGTTGTCCTGGTAATTGTTGCTGGCATGTTGGCTTCTAGATGGAGATGGGCTATATGGTTGTCTCCTGTTTGTTCTTGGTGGAGGTTGATCCTCTAGCCATAGTGAGTCAGCCAGTATCTTCCGCAAGGTCAGGTTTCTTGAAGCATATTCTTTGAGTCATTCCTTGTCCTGGAAGACCCTTATCTCACCATCTATCTTAATGGATAACTTGGCAGGACATAGGATTCTGGGGAAGCATTTTTTTTCTTTCAGCTTTTGGAAAATGTTGCTCCATCCTCTCCTCCTCTTCATGGTATCTGATGATAGATCTGAGCATACTCTTACCTGCACTCCTTTGTATGTGACTGTCTTCCTTTCTCTTGCTCTTCTTAAAATTTTATCTTTTTCCTCAAAGTTGGATATTTTTACTATGATATGTCTTGGCATGTTCTTCTTGGGGTCTAGTCTAGCTGGCATCCTCTCTGCTTCCTGTATGAGTTCTGAGTTCTCCCTTGTTAGTGTGGGAAAGTTTTCTTCCAGAAATTTCTTTGCTATCTTGGCTGTCACTTTGTGTGTTGTGTTGTGCTCCGGTACACCGATTATTTGAATATTATTCCTCTTCATATCATCTGTCATTGATCTCAGGTTATATTCTGCTTCTTTAGTTTTCCTATCTGTCTTTCTCACTTCCTTAGGTCTGTTTGAGTGTCCTCGAGATCACTGATACAGTTCTCTGCCTCCTCAAGCCTAATTGTAATTCTGTGTCCTTGTGTGTGGCTTCTGCTATCTCCTCTGTTAGGTTCTGCAGTTCCCTTTGGTGGGTGGACTTCATCCCCTCTTTTATGGGCTTCATCCCCTCTGTTGTGGACTTGATCTCCTCCATCATTACATCCTTATTCTGGGTTGCCTCCATCAGCTCCTGTATTACTGCGAGCAGACTTCTGAAGATTTCCTTCTGTGGCAGATCTGTATTTGTTTCTTCTATGATAAATGTTAGTTCTGCTACTATGTTTTTTCTCTCTGTTTTCTTTGTTGGGAGTTATGTGGTCTGTTGATTTTTCCTTGATCCTTTCTTAGGCCCCTTGTTCCTGGGAGGCCAGGGGATCCTTATTTGTGTTACTGCTAAGGATTCTTTCAGGCGGCTGCCTGTGGCCTACTATAAGGATGAGCCAGACTGCTGTGTAGGCAGAGTTCTCGGAAGGCTTTGTGACAAACCATGGTGAGATGTTTCAGCTACTGGATTGTGGAATGGAGCCTCTGTGAGTGCCTCCAAGCTGCTTAGACCTTAGCCTTAGCATCCCTTTTTAGTTTACTAAAAAGGCAGCCTTAGCATCCCTTTTTAGTTTACTAAAATTTTTTTTAATTAATTTTTTTCGGAGGAAAAAGAAAACAAAATGGGGAGAGAGAAAGAAGGAGAAGCTATAAAAGAGGAGAGAAAATAAGTGATAATAGTGAAAGTGGAAAAGAAAAAAAGATAGAAGGAAAACCTACAGAAAAGGGGCAGAAGAGAAGTAATAGTAGTAATGAAAAAGGTGGAATATAAAAAGATAAGAGAACACAGGAAGTAAAAGGAAAAAAAGAGAAAAACCAGCACAAGATACATCATATATATATATTTAAAGTTTTCCCACTTCTTTTCCCTCCAAGACCTAACGTTGCCTAATAGAAGGCGGACGTAGGAGATGCCTTGCTGTCATGGGATGTGGTGCTTATCTGGGCTCCGGAGCCGGGCTATGTGAAGGGAAAATGCTCCTCAGATCAGCAAGCCCTCCAAGCTCCCTGCAGGCCTGTAGAGTTAAGTCTGTGGGGAGAGGCTACACAGGCGGGAAAAGCACGGCAGGGGCGAGCCTCCTGCACCAGGCAGTGCCCGCCTCCTATGCTGGCTGGAAAGGCCTTGGGCAGGCAGGATTAGATGCTGGCGCTGGGGACCCTGCAAGGCACTGCAGTGGTGAGAGCCAACCAGAGTGCACAGACGGCTCTGGTGGGGATGCAAAGCTGTGTCCTAGGCTCCTTAGCAGGTGGGCGTTCATCGCTTGAACCGTCTGTCAGCTCTGTGAGCGGCACAGGCTCCACATCAATGTGGTCTGAGCTGGTTTGGAAAGCGGAGGCTCTGGTGGTAAACAGTGGGCAATGGCCCCTACCCTCCACCCTTGGAGGAACACACCACCGCAGGCTCAGAGCTCAGAGCCGCTGGCTGCTGGAGACCCCGCAGTTCTCCCGGGAGTGCACAACCATGTCGCTCACACTCCCAATAGGCAGGAGCGCCCACTCTTATGCTGGCACTGTAAGCGCTGGAAGTAGCACCCCGTGGCAGGCAGGTCTAGCACTCTGGGACAAGGCCATGGGTCTTCGCAGTGGCACAGGCCAGCCTGTGGTGGCTCCGTCAGGTACGCAGTGTCGTGGATAGAAGCGGGATGGGCACCGGCTGCAGGCTTGCACTGGTGGGAAGTGCGCAGCACAGGTTCCCGGGCGGGAGTGGACAGGGAGCTAAGCTGACCGGGGTGGGCGGCCGGACAAATGGAGTGCCAGTGGAGAGGTCCCAGGCAGCAATGGGGGATAGTCCCCAATGGGGGTCCCCAGAAAGCCCTCAGTAGATTTCATTCAGGTCAGTTACCCAGGCCTTGGATGGAGGGAGGGAGGTACGCACACCCAAAGGAAGATCGCTGCCATGTAGGGAGAGGGGAACCGTGGGAAAGGGAAGCTTCTCTCCTAGTGGGGTCCCACGAGTGGCCAACTGCTCCGCCACCACTGCACGTGTCTCGGCAGAGCAGGCAGCAACTCCCAGGGCAGGGCCCCAGTCTGGGGGTGGAGTGGGGCTATAGCTAGTCAAAGGTGTGGTGGCCGCAGCCTAATGACCCGAGATGTCCCAAGAATCAGATCCTGGATCACCGAGGGCCTGGCTCAGGACAAATGTGTGCGGTGGGGGTGGGGTGCTGTCCCGGGGGAATATTTCACTCACCAGACTTCTTCCACTCAGCTACCTCCACACCAAACCCGCCTTGTTCGAAAGAGCTCTCAGAGTATGCGGATCCCCTGATCCGCCATCTTCCCAGAAATCCCTCGTCAAGGAGGATTTTATAGGAGGAAAATGGAGAGTAACAAAGGAAGCTTTTGAATGAGTGGTTAGTAGGTAGGTTCAGATGAAAGAGGCAAGGGAAGAAAAAACTGGCAGTGTTGGGCTCTGGGACCTAACTTAAGTCACTGATTCCCAGGAAGTTCCCCATCGGCCCAGAGATAATAGGATCTTCTGGCCCTAGGGCAGCTGGCAGACCACAGAACACCTCAGAATCCTGTCACCCTAGAAGATGACCTGAGTCCAGTCCCAACCTATCTAAACAGAGCTAAGGTGAGTGCCTATAGGCTGAGTGTGCAATTGGTTAAGGTCCTTAATTTCTAAGCAATTTCCTGTGGGAATCTCATCACTCAAAGGCATTTTGGAAGAAAAACCTGGTAATCAAGTTATGGAGGGAAAAAATCAGCCTGAAAAGCCAAGGAGCAGTTTTACTCTGGCACTCATTGTGTCCCCATGAGTCAGGGTCACCTCTACAGTGGCTACTTGTTACCGGCTAGCAAGAGCAATGGTCACCTAAGACAGCCAGGTGCGAAGCTGAAGTCGCATGCTCTGGTGCTTGCCCAGTGGCTAGGAGAACTGACCTAGCATGAATTTTAAAGCAGACACACATAGGCCCCAATCTTGGGGCAACCATCTCCACTTTTATGTAGGGCCTGAGTTGATGATAACTCAAGCTACCTGGCTTATTATGTTATCCCTTCTTTGTGATGATATAAAGTTTCCACGTTGGTTGAGAAGATGTCCAATAACTCGATTCTTTGCCACTCCACCCTGTTGCTGTCCGCATAGTTGCTTTCTAGTAAGCAGTGTTACCGTTGATTGCAAGTCCATCATCTCGTGATATTCATGGGATCCATACCTGACAGAAAATGCTGGCATTATTCTTCATCCTGGACACAGAAACTTGAAGAGCAGCGTGTGAGGAATAAAGACATGCTTCTCCACCCATCATTTCCTGTGGAGAAGTGATGCTGGGGTCAGTCCAGGGAAGCACACATGCAACCCAGTCAAGAGGCTACAGCTCCTTAGAAATGGGCACATTCCAACTCTCTGCTTCCAATGCCATTGCCCTCTTCCTCCTCCATGGAAGATCCTCTGTCAGAATACCCAGGAGAGAACACTCATGGAGGTCTCTGCAGTGGTTCTTAGACAGGGCACAGAAAGGAGGTCTGTGGTACTTCAACATGGCTGAATTCCGAGGAGGAAGCAGATAACCCAGGAGACACAGACAGAAGTTTCCAAATTGCTTTGCACCATGAAGCCCACATGCTGGGGAGATACTGCCAGAAATAGTGATGCCCAAAACGAAATCGTCTCCAGTGTGAACCCAGAACTCTGCTTTCAGAACCCAGTAAATCAGACCTAAACCACAAGCATAGGAGACGGATACCATTATCCCCACAGACAAAATAAGTGCAAGTACAGCCAAATTAAGTAATGTGTACAAAGCCACAGCAATATTAAGTGGTGAGGCAGTACTCAAACCCAGATAATCTGGTTCTGGCATCCATGCTCTTAACACGGAAGGACTTTGTAGAAATAAAGCTATCAGAAAAGGAAACAGATTCAGAAGACGATAAACCAAACTCAAACTCATTGCTATTGAACTGATGCTGACTCATCGCATTCCTATAGGACAGGGTAGATTTGCCCTATAAGTTGCTGAGACTGTAACTCTTTATGAGAGTAAAAAGCCCTGTATTTCTCTGTGGAGCAGCTGGCGGTTTCTAATTTTAGACCTCGAGGTCATCAGCCCAACATGGTGTAACCACCACTCCACAGTCTACCAATAAAAACTGACTCTAAACTCATAGTGCATTTGGAGTTCATGAAGTTTTCTATTTAGAGCAGTGGTTCTCAACCTTCCTGATGCAGCAACCCTCGTGCTGTGGTGACCCCCCCCCCAATAAAATTTCTTTCATTGCGACTTCATCACTGTCATTTTGCTACTGTTATGAATCAGGCAACTCTGTGAAAGGGTCATTCAACCTCCAAGGGGTCGCAACCCACAGGTTTAGAACCGCTGCTCTAAAGTAAGAAGAGGCCTTGCTTTGCCATTCCAGATGAGAGGCTGAACAAGATTATAGACTCCTGGAACTCTTGCCAGAGTTTAGGGTTGGAGATGTTATTACCCTATTTCCCTTCAAATATTATCAAAGACTTGTATCTTGTCAAGGAAGGGAGAAATTATGGGGTAGTCAACAACTTCCCCTGCTGGCCACACAGCTACTGTGTATTAATTTTCTATAACCAAAGCCAAATCCATTGCTGTAAAGCCAATTCCAACTCATTGCAGCCCCATGGGTGTCTGAGTAGAATAGTATTTCATAGAGTCTTCAATAGCTAGTATCTTAACAGAAGTAGACCTGTAGTTTTTTCTTCCAACCTGCAGCTGGTAAACTCAAACCCCCATCTTGAGATTTTAAGTTGAGTTAGTGCTGGTATAAAAGGTAATGCCTTAGCAAATAAATTAAGCCTTAGCAAACAAATTGATTCTCTCAGAGTTTTGGAGGCTAGAAGTCTGACTTCCAGTTACCAGCTCTAGAAGAAGACTTTATCTCTCTTTGTGCTCTGACAGAAAGTTTTAATCATCAATTTTCCATGTGTCTAGGAAATTCCCAGCACAGGCACCCCAGGTCCAAATAATTCTGCTCCCAGAACATCTTTTTTGATGATAGTAGGTCCCTCTCATTTCTGCTTGATTGTTTAATCCTTTTATATTTAAAAAAATTTAATTCAAAATATCACATGATCCAAAAGATTGTATCGTACCTCATTAACAAAATAAAGGGTAGGGATTACAGAACATAAGATAAGTATATGACATTACAAACTGGAAGATAATTATATAATATTGAGAACCATCGGCTAAGCAAGTTGACACATATTTGTGGGGTGGAGGGGTGGGACTGGACGTGGGTAGAGATGAATCCATAACAGTACCTGAGCACAAACTCTACCACCAAGGACCTAAATGTCCCTTGAGGCACATTTTCTCCCAGTTCAGAACCACAAGTATAGACCCAGGAGTCCTTCAGTGGCATAGACACTTGAGCACTCAACTAGTAGCCAAAATATTAATATTTTGAACATACCAGAGGAACCTCAGAAGAAAGGCCAAATGATCTGCTTCTCACTGATCACAACTTTGATATCCCTGTGGGAAATTCCTACTCTGCACATAAGGAGCTACCACAACAGCTATATAAGCCAACAACTGGGCTAGTGCCACTAACTGAACAAGAGAAGCCAAATTTAATCTACTTGTCCAACGGTAATGTGCCTTCATGACATTATATGTTAGGCATTGGGCTGATAACCTGAAGGCTGGTAGTTCAAATCCACCCGCTTCTGAGAGAGAAAAACAAAGTGGTTGCTCCTGTAAAGATTGGCCAGCTTGGAAACTACAGGGGGCAGTTCCACTCAATCCTATTGTGTAGAGGATATAAGTATATGAGTCTACATCAAGTCAGTGGGTGGGCTTGGGGGTTTGTTGCCTTGGACAAGGAGGGCTCTGAGCCCCAGAAGGTGAGAAGTGCTGAAAGGAAGGAAGTAGAGATTCTGTGGCAAGTCCAGGATCACTCAGACAATCAATTACCAGGTATGGAGGCAACTTTAATATACCAAGTCAGGGTACAGAAGAATGAAGAAAATGATGTCTTCAACCAAGAGGAAAGAGAGAGGGACTGATATCAAATGCCGAGATAAAAGCAATGCACTCCCAGACTTGGGCTTGAGAACCGTTTAGAAAGCACAAATCCCCTTGGCATTCCCCAACAAGAAGGCCTTTGGCAGGTGGTCTTGCCGTAGACACCCTCCCATATCTCCGCTTTTAAGCCTGACCTGTGCTGTGTGGCCTGATACCTAGGAGGCCTGTGGACATGCGCAGATCCATTCTGAGGGATTAGCTTGTGGCATTACAGTTACATGACAACCTTGTCATTATTATACACACATGCTTACCCTCTGAGCTTCCAAATCCTGATTTGTTTATATTGGAAAACCTTCTACCAAGACACCAAGCTGGACTCTGAGAGATAGCACTGACTCAGCCATTTCCCTGTCCTCAGCATAAAAAGGTTTATAAAGAATAATTTAAGCTTCTCTGGAATGAGATCATTTAATGAATCTTCTTGATGCTAAGAGGTTTTATATGCCTGTTTAAAAGCCCTTCCCCAAGCACAAAGCTATGATATTACCTTGGAGAGCACAGAGATTAAGTGATACATGTATGCACAGCACACAGGGAAGGAGGAGATGGTTTCCTTGACAACAGCATCCAGGTTCTAACTTCCTTTGGCTAAATTGGAATATATTGAAATATTTACTTTGGGAACCTCTCTTATGAAGGAAAATGAGTGGTTTTCTATTCGGGCACTAAGAACCAGAGGCCTGCAGTAGGGGAGAGATGTTATATGAATCAGAGGCGTCTGAATGAGACAAGGCAGTTAGCAAGTTGGCAAGTCCTCAAACTTCGTGTGCAAAACCCAGCCATCCTTTCTGAAGCCAAGGGAAAATGAAAGTACCTAATACATATGGCTAAATTGCCCCATAGAAAAGACAGACTTCTTTTACCTCCAGTTTCTCTATGCCCACAGCTCTGCTTCTTTTCAATGGTACCCTTCTCAAGGTGACAAAGGTCTATACACACTTAAGTGGAGAGAAGTTCAAAAAATATATATAGCTACAGAAAAAATATCTTAATGCTCTGGTTCAAATCCTTGGCCACAGGGAGGCAGCTGCAGACCCACGGCACAATGCTTGGTCCAGAGTATGTTGTTAGCATATTTGTGGAACTGGGTATAGAGCTAAGCAGACCTGGAGTTTTGTTCTGGTTTAACTAGCAACTCACTGCAAGATTTTATACAGGTTCTGTGAGAAGCGCCTGATGTCGGTTTCCTCATCTATGACATAGAAATAAGTGTCTATATTTATAAAATTGCTGTGAAGGTTAAATAAAATGGCCTGCAAAGTTCCTAGCACAGAGAAGGCATTCAATTGTGCTTTCTTCTCACAAAGAAGCAAGTGGCATTCCTGTTTCCTTCCAATAGTTGAAATTTACAAAAGCATAGTGTTACAGGAGAGCATAAACAACACTACTCAAGAAATATGTCATTTTTTTCCCTTTTGCATATCTTTGTTCTCAGGATGATTTTGTAAAATTAAGATAGTTCAGGCTTGGAAGCATTCATATTGAGAACAAAAAGATCAATTCAGGCATAACCTGATTGGCCAGTAGTAAGCAACACAATAGCGACCAGCAACCTCCAAGGTCAAAACCAAAACAAGCAATTAGAAATAAACCTCACTACCATCGTGTCAATTCTGACCCATAATGACCCTAGAGGAGAGGTAAAACTTCTTCTTGTTTCTGAGACCATAGATCTTTCCATGAGCAGAAACACTCATCTTTCTTCTGAGGGCTGGCTAACTTGGCCAACAAGGCTTCCAGCAGGTTCCATGTGGGGGCTTACGGTTGCTAAAAGGTGGCAAGATGAGGCCTGCCAGGAATACTATAATCATTTGTCAAGGACAGAGTTTAGAATCAAACTCTATATTTAACTGTCATCCCTGAAGATGCCCCACTATTTTTTGGTCCCAACATCACATACTGTACATTCTAAAGGTCTTTCTGGAGCTTCAGCTAAAATAGTGTTTCAATGTAAATATATCAAAATCAAGGATTTCTCTTTAGAATCACAGACTTTGCTCCTAATTTCTAGATCGTTGCTCTTTTAAAAAAAATTTGAGGATATAGAGCTGAGTTTTAGCCTGTTTCTAATGCTTGCTGGTTGAGTGAACTTGGGTCTGTAGAATGCCCACCCCGACCTAAAGTGATAGAGGACAGTGGGACTTAGTGGTCGAATTCCTGCTTTGCAGGCTAGAGACCTGGATTTGATTGCTGCTCAGTGAACCTCAAGTGCAGTCAGTGGAAGTTTGTGCATTTGTAGAATGATGAACAGCTGTAGCAGAGTTTCCAGACTCCATTAAATTAGGAAGAAAAGTCTTGCAAACTACGTCCCCAAAAAGTTAACCAATGAAAGCCTATGGAAAACAATGGTCTAATTCCATTGTGCATAGGGTTGCCAGAAGTCAGAGGCCAACTTGAAAACAGCTAACAGCTACAATCTAAAGTGACAGGAAAACTGTGAAGATAAACTTAAAAGACGGGCAGCCAAGTGTTGTCTTGCGGTCTGCGGTTTTTATGTCTTGAAGCTATCTATGAAACAAAGATTGGTAAGGAGCTGAAGAATGTGCAGGCATAAGGTTATCTTCCCAAGGGAAGTTAATAGAAATTGAAAACACGATCATTCAAGGGTTTCTCTAGAAAAATAAGCTCCTACTGGTCATTAGTAAATTGCTGGGTGTAGGAGAA
Organism: Tenrec ecaudatus; assembly: GCF_050624435.1. Classification (NCBI taxonomy): domain Eukaryota; kingdom Metazoa; phylum Chordata; class Mammalia; order Afrosoricida; family Tenrecidae; genus Tenrec; species Tenrec ecaudatus. The sequence goes on along the minus strand of NC_134541.1, from coordinate 80,578,949 downwards.
TATCTTTGAAAAAAAATACTGTCCTGAAGATATTAAAATGTATTCCAAACCTGTAATATTTAAAGCAGGTTGGTACCAAAAGAGAAATGGGTAGTCAAGGTAGTGAAATAAAATCTATAAATTTGAAATTTTAATAAAAATGGAATGTAGAATTTCAGATTTTGTGAAAATGTGCATTATCCTGCGCATTATGGGCTAGAGATAACTGATCATAAATAAAGGAAAATATGAGCTCTATTTCTATCTCACATCTCCATTCAAAGTAAATCCAGAAGTATTAAATAAGCTTAATAAAAATACAAATTAATATTGATATTATTTGGGGTTGAATATTAAATAATTTTATGCTCATTTCACATCCTTTCTGATCACCTTTATCTCTTGGTATTATTGGAGCAACCATTGCACTAGGTTTGGTCTGTCAATGCTTTGTTTCAGCAGCACCACATTGTTTCCTCTTTATGCTCTGTACTTCTCTGTGGGATATCTGAAATAGAATATTCACCTATTTGTATTGTGTACAAACATGGGGTAACCTTTGCCTTTAGGGGGATAAATGTTAGAAGATGCATTTTACTTCCATGTATTAGGTAGACAATTCTAAGACACATTCTACATAGTTCCTAACAGACCCCAACAAAACTGCATCTCAATTTCTCATCGTGCTAAATAACATGAGGTGTATATGATTTGATTTGGATAAATACCGCTCAACAAAATATTTGTCCATTATGAATAAAATGGGATACAATGAAAGCTGTCTGCTGTCATTCCTACCAAATATGGAAAAGCTAAAACTAACCTAGAGAAAACATCAGAAATTCACACTTTTATGGATATTTAACAAGTAGCCTATAATCTTCAAAACAATTGATATCTTCAAACTTGAGGTTGAAAAAGAATATTGAATATTCCCTGGAGTACCAAAGAACAAATCGAACAGAAGAAATGCAACCAGAATATTCCTTAGAAGTGAGGATGGTGCTTTCAGCTCACTTGTTTTGTACAGACACAGAATCAAGAAAACCAATTAATAGAAAAGGCCATCAGGTTTGCTAAAGTAGAGAACTAACAAAATAAGAGTAACTCTAAAGCTGCAACAGTAGACTCGACCGCGTGATGACAGCATAGGTACAAGCAACATTGATTCTGTTCTACATAAAGTCACTATGAGCAAGTGCTGACTCAACTTGTCAACAACAACATACTTTGGAAGTGTCAGATACATTAAAGCTCTTTCCCATGCGACATTAATACTCACCATTACACACTTCCATCAAGTACGCTGATTCCCCATGCTGCCACCCTAATAGACATTGTTTGCACCCCAACTCTGCAGATGGTGGTACTTCTGTGCTACATTGCCACCAGAAAAATGTTTTGCAGCTAGCACTTGGAGGATGCTGTGCCAATTTTTTTTAACTCTTCCCAAGAGGAAAGAATTAGGAGGCAAAGGATATTAATAGAGGTGAAAATACAGGCAAATACATATATAAATATATTTATATATAATGCTAGGGATATAGGTCTATGTACATATATTTTTATGTTAAGTATTAAGGTGGAAGATGCACACGGGGCCTCTATTCAATACTCCCTAGACACAAGAACACTTGATTCTAATAACCCAGCATTCTGTGATGCTCACCTTCCCGACACAATCACTGAAGACAAAATGGGTGCATGAGCCAATGTGGTGATGAAAGCTGATGGTGCTTGGCTATTAAAAGATATAGCATCTGAGGTCTTAAAGTCTTGAAGCTAAACAAGTGGACATCAAGTGGGGAAGCAACAAAGCTCACATGGAAGAAGCACACTAGCCTGTGTGATCATGAGGTGTCAATAGGAATCAGGCATCAGAAAATACTAAACAACATATTCATGCAAACGAGCATGAAATGGAGCAAAATGGAGATCCAAAACCCATCTGTAGACACTTGGACATCATTTCACAGGAGGGTCACAAGGAAGGGATGAGCCAGCCTGGGTACAGTGTAGCACTGATGAAACATACAACATTCCCCTAGTTCTTTAATGCTTTCTCTCCCTACTATCATGACCCCAGTTCGACCTTACAAATCTGGCTAGTCTCAAACATGTACACTGGTACAGATAAGAGCTCCCAACACAATGAATCCAGGACAGATAAACCCTCAGGAACAATAATGGGAATAGTGATACCATGAGGATAGGGGTGATGTGGGAGGAGAATGGGGAACCTATAGCAATGATTCACATATAACTACCACCATCCAGGGTGATGAACAACAGAAACATGGGTAAAGGGAGACAGTAGACAGTGAAGACATGAAAATAATAATAATTTATCTAGGGCTCCTGAGGGTAGACAGGTGAGAGTGGGAGGAAAAACTGAGGAGCTAATATCAAAACTCAAGTAGAAAGAAAATATTTTGAAAAGGATGATAGCAACATATGTACAAATGTACTTGACACAGTGGATATATGGATTGTTATAAGAGGTTTAAGACCTCCCTCAACAAAATGATTTATTAAAATTTTTAAAAATCCTACCCATACTTTATTACTTTTCATTTTTATTCCAGTTCCCCATTCCATCTTCTCTTTCACGTCCCCATCAATAACAGGCAGTGATCCTACTGAGACATACCCTTCCACCCCACCCTTTGGGTGAATGCCACTACCCACTCTCCAAAAGCCAAACTCACTTGCATTGAGTAAATGCTGACTCATAGTGACCCTCATATGGGTTACTGATGCTGTAATTGTTTACAGGGGTCTAAAGCCCAGTCTTTCTCCCATGGAGCTGAAAATGGTTTCAAACTGCCAACCATGAAAATTGCAGCCCAATATGTAATCACTTTACCACGAGGGCTCCATTCTAGCACCAATACATCAATGATAGGTGGTAGTAAATGCCTGACCAGCCTTCCCTAAGCTATTGTTATGCGACCAATTATCACGGCCAAATGCCCACACTCCCACATACCAAAGTGACTCACACATAAAAGATAAGAGCACCAGTCCTTCCAAACTATCAACTGGAGTAGCATTCTTATCCCATTGCACAACTATATTAAAACAATACTCAGAGTGCATCAAATCAACATATAATTAATAAATAAATACAGAGAGTTCCGGGAAGATGGCACCCACATGAAGAGCTTGCTGTGTGCTTGCCAGGTATGCAAGTGAGAAGGCTGAGTTGGGGGAATGGGACCTGACCAGGTCTCGCAACACCCCAGGGTTCTTTAGTCAGTTTTCTCATAGAGACAGCAGCTGTGCTCACCACACTACTCCCATTGTCATAACACCTGCCTCCTTGTGGGTATGCTGGCAGCTCTCGGCTTCTTCACCCTACCCTCCACCTCTGTTCAGTGGCTTACCAGCATGGGGAGGTGGTACAAGACATTTTGTCCCTCAGGGGCATCCCAGGGATGCCCACAAGGATTCCTGGAGGCCCTGAGGACTGGAACCCAAGGCAGCCTGTGGAGTAAAGTTTCCAATGGAGATAAACCCTAGGTGAGATCCAGCTCTCTCCCTTGGTGACAGGGATTTGACTGGGCTCTTCAGATAGATTGCCCCAGCTAGTTGGAGCCAATTCATGCGTGACAGAGGTGAGGTTGGAACTCACAGCACAGCAGACTCCAGGAGATAGTTTGATCTGTTCTTATTTTCTTTTGAGAAAGGTAACACAGAATGTCTTACCCCACCAGAAGAAAAGGAATCCAGAATTTTTGGATTTCTAAGTGACTTTCCTGTGGTCTTTAACATGCCCTCTAATCAGAAGCCCTACCTCTTCCCTGCAGTAGTCAATACAGTAGCCCATTTCCACCCTCAGGCCACACATAAGAAGTGGAAAGTTCTAAGGTGTTCAGGAATTAACTGATATAACCACAATAATGAAAAGACTTCAATCTCCCTACATAATATATAGGGTAGGTCAGGTATTTTGGTAGCTTCAATATACGCCTGACTTATCTCAAATACCAAAACACCTAAAACCTGTTCCCTCCACCTCAGTAACACACACTCTCCTTTAACTCGCTAAATAAAATCCTATCTCCCACAACCTTCTTCTCCAACACATTAAAAATGACTACACTTAATGTCAAGGCTTCCTATGATTAATACCACCACTTAAAACCTACACCCGAGAAATTATACTCTTACCTCCTACTCACCCAACGAGCACTCCCTTCTCACCTACACACAATATATTTTTCAGCACCTATCTGATCATCTCCTAACCTCAAGAGCCAGCCCTTCCACCCTCTACACACCCCAGAAAACTACATACCATCTGGAGCTCAACCAAAATATGATGCAAACAACAGCCAATGCCACAGCTACAATTAGAAAAAAATTCTAGAGAAACAAAAGTCAATTAGAGAAGATAATGCAGACATAACAACTTACACAGAAGAAGCACCGCTTAAAATGCCAGTGAACAAATATTTGAGATGCTGCTTAGGGCCATACAAGAAATCAGGGGATCAATCCTGAAAATTGATGAAAAAAAAGAGATACTAGAATTCTGACACAGAAAGAAAATCCAAAAATTAAGGAATGCTGTAGCAGAAACAAATAAAAATGTGAATAATCTCACCAATAGAATAGAAGAAGCAGAAAATCAAAGCCACAATCTCAAAGATGATCAAGCAGAATTCAGCAAACGAGAGAAGCAAAAACAAATAAACCTGAAGAATCTGATGTGGGATGCCATGCAGTGAAAAAAACACTAGGATTATTGGGGTACATGAACAGGATGAAATAGATAAGCATACAGTTAAAGGTAAACCGATAAGAATAAGCTCCACAGAGACCATGCAGGAAAGAAGAAATTGGAGCAATATATTCTGAAAGTTAAGAGAAAACAACCTCAATCCAAGAATCATTTATCTAGCAATGCTGTCCATCAAATTTGAAGGAGAAATTAAAGTTTTCTCAAATAAAGAAACACTTTAAGAATTCATAAAAGCAAAACCAACATTACACAAAATGATTTCAAGATCTTTATAGACAGAAAAACAACTGCAGCAAACGAACATGAGACCATAGGGTGCAACACCATCCAAAACCAATATACTGAAAACAGTACCCCAAACACCACAGGTCCAGTGGCCAAACAAAGATAAAACTCCTCACTCACACACCACCCTATAAAGGTGAAAGAAAATATCAAACAAAAATAGTGTGACAGCAACTAATCTACCTTTAGTTTTAATTACACTGAATGTTAATGGTTTAAACGCACCTACTAAAAGGTAAAGATTAGCCTACCGGCTTAGACAAGAAAGCAAATCATTGAAAAGATGACATGGGAAATCACCAGATCAACAATGCTCTCAAAAAAGATAGATCAGCGGGTAGGAAACTCAATATAGTAACTGAGGAGTTTAACAACACAATTGAATAACTGGATGTACTAGACATATTCAGAGCTCTCCAACCACCACCACAAACAACAAAAAGACATTTTTCTCCAATCCACACGGTTGTTACTCGAAAATAGACCACATGCTGGTGCTCAAGGCAAGCTCGAGAAAATTCAACCATCAAATTTGAAGGAGAAATTAGTTTTCTCAACAAAGAAACACTTTATTTGAGGTCATTTAAACCATCTTCTAATAGTACAGCGCCATAAAGCTGGAAATCAAAATCAGAAATAACAAAAAAAAACCCAAAAAACAAAAATCTGGAGACTCAATAGCTCACTTCTCAAAAAAGAATGGGTACTAGTCCAAATTAGAGAAGAAATTAGGAAGCTCCAGAAAACAATGAAAATAGAACATACCAAAACTTGTGGGACTGTACAAAGGCTGTCATCAGAGGTGACTTTATTGTAATAATGCACACATGAAAAAGAGAGAATTGTGGTCAGCACCTTATAGAGCACCTCCAGCAGTTAGAACAGAGTCAACAACATAATCCTTCCAACCGCAAAAGAAAGAAATCATAAAAATTCTAGTGGAAATAAATGAACTGGAAAATAGAAAAACAATAGAAAAATCAACAATACCAAAAATTGATTCTTTGAAAGGCTCAACAAAATCAACAAACCACTAGAAAACTTAACAAAGGAAAAGAAAAAGCAGACATCAATATCTAGAATTATGCATCAAACAGGGGAAATCACAGCAAAACCTAATACAATTAAAAGATTAATTTCACAGTACGACAAAAGACTGTTCCAACAAATTCAATAATTTGGAGGACATGGACAGATACCTGCAAAATCACTGTGATAGTTAAATAATTTTGTATCAGCTTGAGAGTATTAACCCTATAACGCCAAGCAGGATGTTTTTGTAATATTTAATTGAAACGTATCTGGTATCAAAATTGTAAAGCTTTTGGAGCTTACGAAGATGTCGTCGAAATCATCGCGCTTTACTAGTATAAATGCATACAGCTAGTCAAGCATTGTAGTGGCAAAATGCTTGAATAGTGGCACATGTTTTGACCAGTTGTGCATTTGAGGTTAAGTGGTCGTTTGCATTCAGGGCATTTTTACGATAATTTTCAATCTAGTGAAGTTTTAGTGTTGATATTTTTGTAAATGTTCATAAAACTAGTTTTTATGTCAAAGGTGTAATACTCATAAAAACATTATATTTATAATATATTCCCGCTTTTTCAAAATGTAACGTATTTGTTACATTTGTCTTTTGAAGCAACGGTGACAAAAATTACCACAGCATGGATTGTGATTGGTTTTATGGAAAATGGCGACTTTATGACCTAGATGGAAGCGGTACAGACTCAGACAAGGAACCAGATGCTAATATAGATGAATTTGGTAAATAAAATGTGTATTATATTAAATTTTTTCATTTTACAATATGAAATTTTAATTATATTGCTATTCAAACTATTCCACCACTACCCTGAGGTCACAAAGAGAGGAAGATGCAAAAATGTAAATTGCAAGAGTGCACCAGTATTTTTCTGCAGCAAACGCAGAGTTCATCTTTGTATCACAAAAGGAAAAAAAATGTTTTGTTCAATTTTACACTAACTCAAATTATAAACAAATAAGTTAGGTACTATATATTTTTTGTATATAAATAATTTATTGGGGACTCTTATAGCTCTTATAACATCAATTACATTTGTACATATGTTGCCATCATTATTTGCAAAACACTTTTCTACTTGAACCCTTAGTATCAGCTCCTCTTTTTCCCCCTTCCTCCTCTACCATTCCATCCTCATGAACCCTTGGAAAATTATAAATTATTATTATTTTCATATCTTACACCCACATTTCTGTTGTTCCTCCCCCTTGGGAGGATGATCTTTTCTTTTTTTTTTTTTTTTGAATCTATACTACCTGAATTTCTTTCTTTCTTTTTTTTTTAACAACTTATTGGGGCTCATACAATTCTTATCACAGTTCATACATATACATACATCAATTGTATAAAGCACATCTGTACAGTCTTTGCCCTAATCATTTTTTCTCCTCTTTTCTTTTTTTACATTTTATTAGGGACTCATACAACTCTTATCACAATCCATACATATACATACATCAATTGTATAAAGCACATCCATACATTCCCTGCCCCAATCATTCTCAAGGCATTTGCTCTCCACTTAAGCCCCTTGCATCAGGTCCTCTTTTTTTTTCCCCTTCCTCCCCTTTCCCCCCTCCCTCATGTGCCCTTGGTAATTTACACATCGTTATTTTGTCATATCTTGCCCTATCCGGAGTTTGTTTTTCATTTAATAATAAAATGATGAAAAATAATATAGAAATGAAGGTGCATTTTTTATTCATATATTATAAATCCATGGATGAATGTGACGATTTGGTTACATTTAAAAAGCATTGCAAATTTTATATATATATATATTTTTTTAAAGAAAACTTTTTTTTAAAATTTTAACAATTTATTGGGGCTCATACAATTCTTTTCACAGTTCATGCATATACATACATCAATTGTATAAAGCACATCTGTACAGTCTTTGCCCTACTCATTTTTTTTCTCTTTTCTTCTTTTACATTTTATTAGGGACTCATACAACTCTTACCACAATCCATACATATACATACATCAATTGTATAAAGCACATCCATACATTCCCTGCCCCAATCATTCTCAAGGCATTTGCTCTCCATCAAATTTTATATTTTTAATATATTTTTTTGGTTGTTATATATATTGATAATTATGAAAGTAAAGAATAAAACAATTTTTTTCTTCCTGAAATTAAAAATTCAGGCATCATAGGATTAAGAGTGAGTCTCGGCTGTCAGTCAGGTCACAGCCTGATGGTGCTTCTTTGTGAGCATGGCCTCTTCATGAGGATTTTGGTAACTTCCTCTCTGTCTCTGCTTCATCTTCCAGTAGAGGTGCCATCCTCTGAGAGCTGGAGCAGCCAAGTGGAGACCCATGCCAATGCTAAGGTTCTTCCGCTGCCTCTGACAACACAAGAATTTTTCCCTACTGAGCTGTGATCTTTCTGCATTCAGCATCATTGCATGTGCTATGTGGGTCTGAAGAGGAATTTATAGACGAGTATCTGACATACGGGCTAATATAGGATTTATGGACTTGATCTGAACTAGGCTTGGATGTTTTCTAAATATGCAATTGCTCTTTGATATAAAGCTCTCTCTTACACAGATATGAGTGTTCCTGAATTTGTTTCTCTAGTCAACCTGGACTAACACAAACACTTGCTCTCTCCCCAAATTAATGAATGTGGGCATGAAGGACTTAGACAGACCTACAGCAAAAGAAGAACTTGAAAAGGTCATCAGGAACCTCCAAACTAAAAAAAAGCCCCAGTTCAGATGGCTTCATAGGAGAATTCTACCAAATATGTAGAGAAAAATTGACACCAATCCTACACAAAGTCTTCCAGATCATAGAAAGGGACAGCAAACTCCTAAACTTATTCTACGAAACCAGCATAGCCCTGATACCAAAACAAGACAAAAACCCCACAATGGTAGAGAATTACAGACCGATATCTTTCATGAACATAGGTGCAAAGATGTAAAGATTATCAACAAAATCTAGTCCAATAGACTCTGACAACATATCATGAAATAATACATAATGGCAAAATGGAATTCATTCCAGGGATGGAGAGATGGTTCAATTTTAGAAATACAATTTAAGTATTCCTCCACATCAACAAGAAAAAGCACAAGAACCATATAATCATATCAATAAATGCAGAAGAATCGTTTGAGAGCATTTGACACCTATTCCTAATAAAAATCCTCCATAGGATAGGATTAGAATAGAAATAAAAGGCCATATGCAAAAACCCAAGAGCCAAAATTACATTCGATGGAGAAAAGCTGAAAACATTTTCAATGAATAAAGGAACACGACAAGGGTGTCCCCTATTTCCACGTTTATTCAGCATTGCGGGGAAAGTCCTAGCCAATACCTTAAGATAGTATGGCAAAATATCTAGGGTAGATGGTCATTCTTTTGTTTTTATTGTTGGGGGTCAGGGGTGCAGAGGGGTGGAGAGATAAGAGGGAGATTATGTCCAAGAGTCAAGAAAGGAAAAGTATATCTGGGTACTGTTTATGGAAGCAATTGTACTACTTTGTTTGAAGTGATTGAACTATGGAATGATATGAAATATGTATTAACTCCTAAGTTACAGCAAATTAAAAAATAAATAAAAAGCATAGATCCAGGAGTGGGTTTGGGGCTTGCACTAAATCCTAGCTCCAACAAGTTTTCACATCATGCCCCTCCTCAATACTTGCCCTCAGGAAGGGAACACAGAAGATAAAGGTGTTACAACAAAACGTAGCAAAGAATGCATCCACTGCTGGTGGACCTGTAGGCATGTCCTGCCACTATGGAAATCAATCTGGCGATATCTAAAACAGATGGAAATCAAGCTACCATACGACTTAGCAACCCCCCTGCTGGGCATATATGTAGAACAGACAAGAAACAAACCATGGCCAGACATCTGTGCCCCAATGTTCATTGCAGCATAGATCACAGTTGCAAGGAGTATGAAACAACCTAAATTTCCATCAACAGACCAATGGATTAAAAAAAACTGTGGTACACACATCCAATGGAGTACCACGCATCACTAAACAGCAGTGGTGAATGTATGAAGCACATTGCTACATGGGAAGAACTGGAGGAAATCATGTTAAGTGAAGTAAGCCAAGCACAAGAGGTTAATTACAACATGAGTCCGCAGAGGTAAGCTTAAAAAATGCAGAAGTGGTACAGGGATAAAAGCTACTGTATACAAACATTCCAGGGATGAGGACCAAGTAGTACGGCAGGGGCCAGACCAAACCCAGGGATACATATGGTGGCCAACTAAAAAGGAGAGGGGGAAGGGGGAAAAAAGAGAAATGGGTAGCAAGAGAACAGGGCATTAACACCCCCCCAAGGGGAGGGTATTGTTTATATCTCCACAGGGAAATAGGGACCAGACTTAAATCCAGTGTTCCAGGATGCAAATGCAGCGAGCTGGCATGGAGTGGGGAGCCAGTGGAGGGGCCTGAGGGCTTGCCCTCAATCCCAGCTATATGGACAACTGCCTCTCTCCACAGATAAATGTACTTTAGAGGACAGCACTGAAACTGCAGCTCAGGGAGAGGGACATGTCTGATCAGAGCACACAGGAGCAAATGAAGGGGGAGGAAGAGAATGTGGAGCACATCCTGGCCCACCAAGCCTTGAGGACAATATTCCCACTCAGAGCAGCCAATACACAGAGAAGACCATATGGGTAGCCTCACTATGAGACATGACATTCCTCATTGACCCATAGCCATACAGGAGACAACACTGGAGACACAATGTGGTAATTCCACCCGAATGAATCCCACCACACTGAAGCAAAACACTAAGAGTGTGGAACATAACAGCCAGGAGAACAGAGCAACGAAGTCCCTAGGGAATATAAAAAACAGAATTTGGGGCCAGGGCTTGGCACCCCATCAGACTTGACCAAAAACACTCTTAAAGGCCAAACAAACAGTCCTTGAACTAACTACAGGTTTTTCTTTTTTGTTGTTTTTTCAAATTTTTGTCATTGGCTTTTTGTTGTTCTTCTTTTGTTGCTTTGTTTTGCTCTGTCTTGTTTTGTGTATATTTTTGTTTTGTGGATATTGTGCAAGTCTGCATAAATAAGATAGGCTAGATGAACAATCTGGAGGAGAAAACAATGGGATCAATGATTCCGGGGGGGGGGGGGACAAGGGAGAGGGGGAAGTGGGGGGAAAGGAATTGGTGTTAAACGCAGGGATAAGGTAACAACAAGTGATCCAAATTGGTGGTGAGGAGGGTATAGGAGGCCTGGTAGGGCATGACCAAGGGTAATATAACTGAGAGGAATTACTAAAACCCAAATGAAGGCTGAGCATGATAGAGGGACAAGAGGAAAGTAAAAGGAAATAGAGGAAAGAACTGGAGGCAAAAGTCATTTATAGAAGTTGAAATAAAGGCAAGTACATATGTGATATATATTTATATGTGATCATGGGGAAATAGATCTATGTGCATATATTTACAGCTTTGATATTAAGGTAGCAGGTGCACATTGGGCCTCCACTCAAGTACTCCCTCAATGCAAGAATACTTTGTTCTATTAAACTGGCATTCCATGATGCCATGTGTATGATGCTCGGGTGCATAAACAAATGTGGTGAAGAAAGCTGATGGTGTCTGGCTATCGAAAGATAAGCATCTCTAGGGTCTTAGAGACTTGAAGGTAAACAAGCGGCCATCTAGCTCAGAAGCAACAAAGTCCACATGGAAGAAGCACATCAGCCTCTGTGATCACGAGGTACTGAAGGGATCAGGTACCAGGTCTCAAAGAGCAAAAAGTCATACCATTGTGAATGAAGGGGAGTGAAGAGTGGGGACTCAAAATCCATCTGTGGGCAATTGGACATCCCTTTACAGAAGGGTTGTGGGGAGGAGACGATGAGCCAGTCAGGGTGCAGTATAGCAACAATGAAACATACAACTTTCCTCTAGTTCCTAAATGCTTCCTCCCACTCCACCTCCACTATCATGATCCCAATTCTACCTTACAAATCTGGCTAGACCAAAGGATGTACACTGGCACAGATAGGAACTGGAAACACATGGAATTGAGGACAGATGATCCCTTCAGGACCAGTGGTGAGAGTGGTGATACCAGAAGGGTGGAGGAAGGGTGGGGTGGAAAAGAGGAACCGATTAGAGGGATCTACATATAATCTCCTCCCTGGGGGATGGACAACAGAAAAGTGTAAAGGGAGACATCGAACAGTGTAAGATATGACAAAATAATAATTTATAAATTATCAAGTGCTCATGAGGGAGTGGGAGCGAGTAGGGAGGGGAGGAAATGGGGAGCTGATGCCAGGGGCTTAAGTGCAGAGCAAATGTTTTGAGAATTATGAAGGCAACAAATGTGCAAATGTGCTTTACACAATTGATGTATTTATGGATTGTGATAAGAATTTTATGAGCTGCCAATAAAATGATTTTTTTTTAAAGAAGAATATAGTTGGTGCCTGGCTAGCAAATAAAACAGCATCTGTGGTCTTAAAGGCTTGTTGTCAAATAAGCAGTCATCCAAGTCACCAAAGTATTGGAATCCATATAATCTGACACTGATGGAGGGATCAGTATCAGAGCCTAAATTCTGATATCCTCGTGTGCAAAAGGCTATGGATGACGTGGGATCGCAGAATCCATAAGTGGAACTACACAGGAGGTAAAGCACCAGAGAGCTCCCCCTATCTAAAATAGAGGGATGGGAATAAAGTGGTCACTCTTCAGAGTGCTTGGGAGAGAGGAGTATTGAAGATCAAAGGCATTAATCTGACCTGAACAGTGAAAACTGTGTCAATAATTCCCCCCTATGATGCAGGCTGGACCTGAGCTGGTTTCCAAAAGTTTCTGTATTTTTTTGTTCAGATTTAATTTATTCTTATTAGAGTGTATCTCAGAGGTGTTATTCAATGGAGATCACCCTCTTGAAGCTGTGTTATATGCTTTTCTGTTTGGGGGTATATGAAACCCAAGATTGATGAACCTAGAGAGACAGCAAGTAGAATACTGGGTTTAGGGGAAGTAGAGTGGTGGGCGGGGAGGGTAAAAGGGAGACAATATCAAGGAGTCCATGTTGAAAAAGATTGTTGGAAACTGACTGTGATAGGAATTGTATAATTATACTTGACATGATTGAAATATGGAAAGATATGACATAGTTACTAGATCTCAACTAATAAAAAAGGAGCTATAAACCCTCATTTATCCCTAAAAAGATAATAAATAAAACATATATATATATACAATAATACTACAATATCTCAGAGACTACAGATTTCAGTAACACTCCACCCTCACACCCCGACCCCAAATAGAATAAGGTGTGAGTCACCAAAATGTAAAACCAGAACATTTTCTGGAGGAAAAGATGGTACTGGATTCTAAAGAGCTATATATTTTTTAAACGTTTTATTAGGGGCTCATACAACCCTTATCACAATCCATACATATACATACATCAATTGTATAAAGCACATCCATACATTCCCTGCCCCAATCATTCTCAAAGCATTTGCTCTCCACTTAAGCCCTTTGCATCACGTCCTCTTTTTTTTCCCTTCCCTCCCCGCTCCCCCCTCCTTCATATGCCCTTGGTAATTTATACATCGTTATTTTGTCCTATCTTTCCCTATCCGGAATCTCCCTTCCCACCCTTCTCTGCTGTCCATCTCCCAGGGAGGAGGTCACATGTGGATCCTTGTAATCAGTTCCCCCTTTCCAACCCACTCACCCTACACTCTCCCAGCATCGCCCCTCACACCCTTGGTTCTGAAGGTATCATCCACCCTGGATTCCCTGTGCCTCCAGCCCCCATATGTACCAGTGTACAACCTCTGCCCTATCCAGCCCTGCAAGGTAGATTTTGGATCACGGTAGTTGGGGGGAGGAAGCATCCAGGATCTGGGGGAAAGCTGTGTTCTTCATCGGTACTACCTCGCACCCTGACTGACCCATCTCCTCCCCTAAGCCCCTCTATGAGGGGATCTCCAGTGGCCGACACTTGGGCCTTGGGTCTCCACTCTACACTTCCCCCTTCATTCAATATGGTATATATACATATATATACACATATATATACACATACATATATTTAAAGAGCTATATTAAGAACCTCCCACAGATTTAAAAGGAGAGAAATAAAACAGGAAAACTTCAGAAAGAATTCAAAAGAATAATGCAAGAGCAAATTGTTAAAAATAAATGGTGGGCTTAGGTGCATAAGTAAGTGTGGTGAAGAAAAGGCTGATGGTACCTGGCTATTGAGAGATATAGTGTCTGGGGACTTAAAGGCTTGAAATTAAACAAGCGGCCATGTAGCTCAAAAGCAACAAAGCCCACATGGAAGCAGCACACCAACATGTGAGATCATGAAGGGCCGAGGGGATCAGGTTTCAAGCAACAAAGGCGTGGGGGGGGGGTCTTATCATCATGAAAGAGGGGAGTGTGTGATGGGGACCGAATGCCCATCTGTAGACAGCTGGGCATCCCTTGCAGAGGGATAATGGGGAGGAGATGAGTCACTCAGGGTTCAGTGTAGCAACAATGAAATTCAAAACCTTCCTCTAGTTCTTGAACGCTTCCTTCCCCCCAATTATCATGATCCCAATTCTACCTTGCAGATGTGGTTAGACCAGAGGATGCACAGTGGTGCAGTTGGGATCTGGAAACACAGGGAATCTAGGACAGATGAAACCCTTGGGACCAGCGGTGAGAGTGGCGACACCGGGAGGGAAGGGGGTGTATATAGAGGGAACCAATCTAGGGGATCTACATGTAACCTCCTCTCTGGGGGATGGGCAGCAGGAAGGTGGGTGAGGGGAGACACTGGGCAATGTAAGATAGGATAGAGTAATAATTTATAGGTTGTTGAGGGTTTGTGAGGGAGCGGAGAACTGGGAGGGCAAGGGAGGGAAAAAAGGAAAATGAGCTGATTCCAGGAACCCAAATGGAAGGCAAATTTTGAGAATGATAAAGTCAATGGATGTATAAGGGTACTTTACTCAATTGATGTATATATGGATTGTGATAAGAGTTGTATGAGCCCCAATAAAATAACTTATAATATATATATAAGTGAATGGAAAATGGACCCATACAAAAGTACCAAGTAGGAATCAAGAAATTTAATACTAAAATTTCAGGAATATATTAACACAATGGCAAGACAAAGAAACAGAATTGTATCAACAGAAGACAGAATTAAGGAAATTAATGATGTTTTTCTTTATTCAAATCAGTTAAAAAGCAATCAGAAAAAGGAATAACAAACAAAAAGATAGCCAAAAAATTATTTCAAGAAAAATAATGTATATTTGAACTGAAGGAATTCCAGAACAGGAAGAGACAAAAAAAAACAAATAAAGCAAAAAAACCCCACAAAGAATATAGTAAAAAAATTATATTGGCTGAAAATTACTTTATTATCTAAAAGATGAGAAATGTGTATTCAGGAAGCTTAATGTACCTTCAATAGGATAGACTTCTCCCTCAAAAAATCATGACTATGTATCAGGACCAAACTTTCCAGAATCAAAGATATCAAAAGGATCTGAAAGAAGCTCAGAAAAACAAAACTTACCTATAAAAGAGAACCTATAAGAATAATAACCTGCTATTTCTTGGCAGAAACCATTCACGCAAGAAGTCAATAAATATGGAATTTTTAAAGGAGGTGATTATATATGGAATGACATATATAAAACTCTGAAAGAAAAAAATTGTCAATAAATAATTATATATCCAGTAAACTATCCCCTCAAATGTGATGAGAAAATTAGGACATTTCATATAAATAGAAGTTTTTAAAAATTGTAAACCAGAAAAAATTTACAAGAAATGTTAAAGGGAACCTTAGGCAGTGAACCAATAATGACAGAAAGCAATCTGAGATTAAGACACAAAAGCACATCACCCATATATAGAAGTATTAAAAATAGATAAGCATGCAAATCTGCACATAAAGAACCAGAAACATCATTTTGTAAATGCAAACCACTCGAAAGCAAAAGTATGGTGTTCTAGAACTTCCAAGTGAATAAAAATCAAGAAAATTTTAAAACAGAAGGAACTGTTTTAAACTTGGAAGGTAATAATACAATGCAGTCAACCTCAAAGAAAATAAATAAATAACCCTTTCACCAAAATAAAAAGTAAGAAAATTATTAGGTTTCCATAAACACTAAAACAACAGCATCACAGAAATATGCAAACCACCATACTTGCTGGAATCTATGCCAGTGGTATTCCAAATACCAGCAGGGTCACCTGTGTGGACAGGTTTCAGCTATGGTTCCTGACTAAGATGAATTAGAAAAAAGATGTGGTAATCTATCTCTGGGGAAAAACTGGGCATAGGTGGAAGGCAACTCAAAAATACATGGGTAACACAAAAATAAATCCAAGTGTACCAATGATCACAAAAATGGCAGGGGATCAGGCAAGTTTCATTCTGCTTTTAGAGTTGCCTTATATTGAAGCCAACACAATGACCACTGACATTAACTTTACTACGTAAGCAATGTTAGCGCTAAGCTCCCAAATGCCTACCTGTGGAGTATTTTCACCTCCCTCTGTAAATCTCCTCTAGTGTTGCTAGGGACTCCACAGATGTCTCACGTGTCTCAAGAACAAACCTGTCCATCTTTTCCTAACAAGGACCATGAGTCAATCAAAAAAGTTCCGCAGAGACCAGACCCTTCATCTGTCTGTGTGGTACTGATCCATACAGGGACTGTCTCTGACCTGAACCACACTGCGACTCAGGCTTGGCAGTGACCTTATGCTGTGTCAGACTGAGGTCCCAAAGCCTCATCTTTTATGTCTGCTGTCATTTCTATGCAGTCTGCTTCTGTACTGTCCCCTTTCCATCCATACTAAATAAACCGATAATATCAACAACAAATACCACAAACAACAATATTGTTTAGGTCAGCAGAGGCCTCCCCTCTTGAACCCTGGAGGTGGGAGGAAATCTTAAAATACTCCTCTATTCATCTCAAAGTACACAAAATGTCCCTGTGTAGATAGTTGCCGCCGGGGTGGAGAGGACAATGCACCAAGTCACTTTCTGTTTTTAAAAAGGCAGCTTTCCCCAGTCAGAATATGCATATACCAGGAGACAAGAATGTAGTAAACTCAAATGAATAGAAAAAGTAAATTAAACAGCCACAATGGCCTACACCTAAAGATTATCTGTATTACATGCAGAATAATTAGTCGTTTGCTGCTTTTGTCTGAATTTGCTGTATTTTGTCTGAATTACTCCTTCAAATGTGCAATGTTTGGAGTTTTGTCCCTTCTATTAAATATGTCTTGGGATACAAAATAATATTTATCACTTATGTGTGAGGTTAAAATAGAATGTATGGTGGGGGTCAGAGACAGTCCCACATACCCACACACAGCTTAATACCTGGAACGTGGTCATCATCTCTGGGCACAGTGTGAGGAGCCTGCAAACGCCTCCCTCCCCTTCAGGAGGGGCTGTCCTACACTGTGCTCTTCTCTTTCTTTTGCTTTTTTGTGGACGTGTGTATATGTGAATCCTTAACAGTGTTTAAATCCATATGCTTTTTTAATTTCCCATAAATAAAATCATACTGAGTGCATCTTCTGAATCTTGCTCTTTTCAGGAAGTATAACATTCCTAAGGTGTATCCAGGTTCAGAGTTTCCACAAGATGAACACACACAACATATTTCTCCTTTCATTGCCTTTTATTTTGTGATCGCCAGTCATGCTGCTCACACGTTCTCATACGTTTCTCCACAGGCAGAAGAATCATAGTCTGGAAGTCCCTGAGTGACACGCACTCAGCTGCTAAATGAACAGTTGGAGGACAGAGCGGCACCTTGGAAGAAGAAACAGATTAGGCCAGAAAACAACTCTCTCCTTCCTAAAACAAGATCCCTGTGAGTTGCCTCCTAAGACAGTAAATTGGGCTTCAGCTCTGAACCTCTCAGGGGATCGGAGGACTTTGTAGTCTTGAAAAGTGGCCCGTTTTCAGGCCCGTCTGTCAACTCTCTTACCCCAGAGTCAATCCCTGTCCCATGGTTTCTGTTCCCTGAATTAGGTTGAATTCTTGAGGATTATTCTGAAAAACTACATCCTTCAGAAACTGGAAGGCAGGTTCAGGTGCCCTCAAGTATGCTCTTTCCCAAGCTGGTCTTGGAGGAGATGTGACAGAACAGCCCCTTGAATGTCACTCTCACTCCCTGAGCCCCTCTCACGAGCCTGATCTAGCACCGCACCGTATTGGAAGGGTCTGTGTGCTAACAAGTGAATGCCTTGAGAGCAGGGTTCGCATCTTCGATTTTTTTTTTACCGCAGGCCCAATTCTGTGCCTGGCCCAGAGGCAGTCCGCAGGAGTCCAGGTTGGAGTCGGACAGTCCTGCATTCAAATGTTAGCTGTCCCACTACTGATGGACTCTTAGACAAAGCACTTCACTTCTTCAAGCCTTACTTTCTTCCTCTGTGAAACGAACCTAATATGACCAACTACATTGCAGGGCGGTTCTCAGGATCAAATGCAGGTAAGAGGCCCCCGATAATGCAAGTGGAGCCTGAGAAGTGATAAACACTTGCTCCTTGTTGAACAGAGCTGAGTACATCTGGACCTGGGCCCTGGGGTCCAGGATCTGAGTGTGATCGGAGCGAGATCTGAGTGGCCTGAACCATGCGTCTACCTAGTCCTGCACCATCATCAACTTGCCTAGTGCCCCACTGCCAGCTGTCCCCTAGTGACGTTGCAGTTTTGTGAGGAAAGCAGGCAATAAAATGCTGCGGTAGAACTGGTCTGAGCTCTGGGTTGTGGTTTAACTGGATGGATACATAGCTCTAGATTTCAAGGTCAGACCCACTGGGGGGATCCTAAATTATCACCCCATGGAGTCCGCTGTCTGACTCTACAAAGGCAGTGTATCTGGTTTTAAAGAAACTGAATCATTTAAAATGTCCAAGAGGTTAAGGTAATCCGATGGGCTTTCCAAGCTGGGATATCAATTATCCACATCCAATTCCTTGATGCCTTGCTTGTGAAAGTCAGAATTTATTTTCTGTCTGTAGTACTAATTACCAGGTTTCTTTCTTTTAATCTTACAGGTCCCTTTTTGAATCAATTTTGTTGGGGTTTCCTCCTCTTGCCCTACTAAACTACCTCCTCCCAATGCAGCAGTTCTTATCACAGTGACCCTATAGGACAGAGTAGAGCTGCCTCATGGGACTTTTAACGGCGTGATGGAAGCACTCTGTCACATCCCTCTCCCATGGGGCATCTGGGGCGTTAGACCCAGCAGCTTTTCAGTTAGCAACCCAATATTTATTCCACTGTGCCACCAGGTTCTCCTTCCCCATGCACTGGGACCCAATAATTCCCATTCCTGATAGTGGATGGAAAGAGAGAGCTATCGGTTTTGCCTTGTTCTATTCTGGGCCATTGTGGGAACAAGAGGAATGGCAGGGGTGTGGTATTTTTATATACTAATAAACCCATTGCTTTTATTATCATTTTAAATATAATTTTCTTATAAACAGCCCTCTTGACCATTTCCTCTTATTATAATTTTATCAAAGCTACATATTTATACTTTAGAGAGGCAAATGGTCTATATGGTATGCTTTATTTTTTTCTTTCCTGCAGAACTTTCTGTTTTTCCAAGAGCTAAGAACTATCTGGAAATGCCTGAGTCCTGCAAATGGTTAGCCCACTCCGCTGCTAACTGCGAAGTTGGAGGTTTTAGTCCACTCATAAGTATCTCAGAAGGAAAGCCTGGTTATCTGCTTCTGAAAAAAATCAGACTTTGAAAACCGTATGGAGTGCAATTCTACTTTGACACACACTGGAGATGCCTATTGGTTTTAGTTTATATCGATTCTATTATTTTGCTTGCGTGCCTTACTTATCACTGATTCATGTCAGAAACCATGGAAGACAGCTTTGGATGTATTCTTAGGAGCATCACACAAGGGTAAAACAGAGGGTCAGTGAAAAAGAAGGCCCTCAACAAGATGGACTGACATGATGGCTGCAACAATGGGCTCAGGCATAAGAGCCATTTTGAGAATGATGCGCGGCCAGACTTTATTTCATTCTGCTGTACACAGGGTTACTGTGAATTGGAATTAACTTCATGGTCACTAACAACAATACTGATTCAACGCAACTTGAGAAAATGGCATGGGGGCCATGTCTAACCTCCTCTGGCTTCAGAAGAGAGGAGAATCCAACTCCATGCCAGACTGAGACTGAGTGTTACAAAGCAGAAGTCCTACATACTTCCACCTTCCATCCTCCTTGACCCGGTTCTGGCACCAACTATTCCTCCCACAGCATTCTACTTCTCTGCTATGTCTGGCAACCCATTGCAATGGCCACGCCAAAGTCACGGACAATGCAACTCTGGGAGTTCATCAGGGAAGCTAATAGGTTAAAAACTGTAAGTACAGCATTCTTTTGTCTGTCGTGTCGTGTCGTCTCCTTTCAGCCATGCTGGCAGACATGTCTGTCTCTGACCCCCAGGATTTCAGCCGCACAGTCCCTTGACCGTTCCACTAGCAAGAAGCCTGCTGTTCTGCCGCACAGTCTTCCTATGGCCCCACCTTCTCTGGCTCATGATCTCAATGCTGTGATCTCTGGTGCCTCTGCTGCCTTGACCATTTCAGGCAGGGTTCTTGCATACGTTCCAGTGGTGGTTCTTCTTTCCTGATGATGCCAGGATTCTCTGTGTTCCTGCCTCTAAGATGATTCTCTTAAGCAGAGAAGAATGTCAATGCTGGCTGCTATAGGTAGGTTTATTGTGCCAACCTAGCCAATAAACACATGTGGGATTAATTGAAAGGCAGAGACATAAATGGCTCGGCAAGCCTCGCCTTTCTTGTCTCTTGCTCTTTGATGACTGGACCAGTGTGTGGCTACCTTAGCTTGTTCTCTACCTCAACTGGCAAGCTATACTACCTATGGAACACCTAACACATGGATTGTGTCACTGTAGTTTGAGGTTCCTTCTAGACCTGCTTCGCCACGCTACTGGAGTGACACTGTCGGACCCTGTCATCTGGCTGACTGTGGGTGACCTGCCTTGCTGTTTTCTGCCTGCGCCTGGCTATCCTGAAGTGAGTTGCACTAAGTCATTTGTACTGCTCTATAGATTAATTAACTATTTATTATGTTATATATCTTATGTTCTATATAAATATATATAAAGTCATAAAAATCCTGATTTTGTTTCTCTAGCAAACCCTGTCCAACATACTGGCCACGACCAGAATTACAGGTTTGACACCCTATTTGCTTGGTCCCACCCCAACACTTTGTGGAAGTTACAAATACTTATGGATAGACGAGCCATAAGCAATTTCACCTCACCACAAGTCTTTCCCAATTGCCTGCAACTTCAGGTTTCGAGAATGATCACGTACTTTATCAATTTCATCTTCCTGAAAATTACTCCTCAAAATCTTCTGATCTGGTGCCCCAGAACTAGTGGTTCTTTAGGTCAGAGAGTACCCCACTTATTCTAAACCTCACATGTAGACATGGCTGCAATTGCTCCAACCAGCTCTCTACACGAGCACACCATGCTGCCTCTTGCCTCCATCCCCATGCTCAGATGGATAATTCTGCCTAATTTTGTTCCTTGAACTTTGGTTGCTCTCATAATTGACAGACTTGTATTCCCCTTGATTGTGTGATTTTCAAGGGGTATACCATATACACAAGTATTATGCCATTACCCACCAAGTCTTTGGCCTATAATAAGTACTTTCTCAAATGATACTTGATTGTACTTGGTGAATATGAATTTGCTGATTACATTCATGTGTAAACCTCTGAACTAGTCGCACGGTAAATTTACAAAATATCTAACACAGCACCCATACTCAAAAAAGTAACAAACCTCATTCAATCAAGCCTATTTCAATTCAGAGTGACCCTATAAGATAGAGTAGACCTGCCACTCTGAGTTTCCAAGGCTATAAATCTTAACAGGGACAGAAAGCCTCTTGTTTCTCCCACCAAGTGCTGGTGGATTCAAAATGCTGACTTTACAGTTAGCAGCACTGTTTGTAAACCACCGTGCCAGCAAGGTTCCTTGCCTGTACTCAGATGGCTATATCTATTGCCATTTCCGGTCCCCTTTAAAACTAAGGACTAAATGAGGTCAAGAGGGAATCAGAGAATTTAAGCCACTTTGCCCAGGTGACGCAACAAACAAGCAGAGGGTCTTATTTGATGGCACAATCCTTCTTTTGAACTCTCTAGGTTATATATTACAGCTTATATTCTAAAGCACTCAGTTTGCTCAAGACTGTAGTCTACAGTGGGTTCCCTGACTTCGTTTTGGGTCTTGGCAAATGTTCAAATGCCATTGAGTTCTTTCTGACCATAAAACCAGCAATGTAGCTCTGATGACTCTCAGGAAAACCTTGGGAGGGACAGTTTTACCCTCAGAAAGAGTGTGCTTGAAAATAATTTAGAACAGTGGGGCTCGTCTGGGCATGTCCTTAATGATTGACTAAAACTAGCCACATTTTATCTGTTTAAGTTAAAAGCTTGGGCGCCAGTGACTGTCAGGCCACAGGGCATAAGCCATAACTCAGCCACTGCTTACCCAGATGTACAAAGCCTCAGAACCAACTGTGTAAACTTCTTTAAACTACAATTTTGCATGTATCACAACTGTGATATTTTCCTCCCTTTGTTAGTAACACCTGTGACAGTAATGAATTGACCACAATCAATTATAATTTTGTAATGATTTACTGTTTCCTATCATAAAAAATTAGCCCCATGTCTGTGAATCAGTAGAAATCCATCAGCCTCATGAAAATGGTTTCCCTCATCCAGTATTTGTCATGTGTGTGTGTGTTACTTAAAGATTAGTGAAAAATCTCTACACATCAATAGATGCTTTTCCAGGCTGGAACCAGCACTTGAGCACTGAGAATTCTATACACTGCTATAGTCGGAAGAGGATTGGGCTTGAGTTCAAAAGATACCGTTCACATCTCATGGTCTCCACTTACTAACTCCATGGTCATTAATATGGGTTTCAGTTCTACATCTATAAAATGGGGAGGAGAATTCTCATCCTAATTAGCTTCCATGATTAGCATATGATTCCAAGAAACAATGTGTATTAACACCCTCTATCAGGCAATTAACTTTAAATTTTGAGGAGAGGTGAATGTAATCCAGTGGACAGTCCTACTATGTGTCATGTCACAAGCTGATCCTGAGACAAATATTCATGTGTAAATGTTGTGTTAAGAAATTACTCCCTGAAGAAGCTAGGAAGGGGCAAGACAGGAAAGGGAAAGAAGTTAAACAGTAATGCAATTTGAGGTGAAGTCTCAGCCTGAGTGTCATCCAGCTGGAAGCTCTAGGATGTAAATTACACTGCAAGGTTTGCTTCACAAGAATGCAAAGGATCTGGGCTTTCATATTCCTGCCTCATTTAATCATTGGCCACTGGCCACACCAGCTCTTAAGTACCTTCAGCAGAAGCTTACACCAGTGAGCACTCTTAGGAAAGAAACATGCAAAAGCTGGGGAATGAGCACATAGAACTCACAGAAGAAATAAAAGAGATCTAGGCTAAGGATTGACAGTGTCCATTATGCAGATTCTCAACAGGTATGCTTCCATGATTGCTACCAGCTCAATGATGGGGGCAGTAACCGTCTCATTGGACAGATGAGAAAACCAAGACTCACCAAGAGCACCAGAAAATAGAGGCAGTGGGGCCTCACTGGGGGACTATGGAGAGACAAAGAAGCCTTCTGAAAAACCAAGGCTAGATGAGAACGCACTCTTCAATTATGAGACCAAGATTGCTATTTCCCACCTCTCCACAGAGTGCCAGAATTCTGCAAGGGACAGAGTCATGGCAGAGCTAGTAAGACAGCAGAGCGAGTCAGTTACATCATATTTCAGAACAGCATGTGGCTGCTTGTTAGCAGAGATCTGCTTTCCGATGGCAAATAATAAAATTATGCTTTCTGTGCAGCTAATGAAATGCAAATTAAAGCTGGATGCACATTAATGCAAAGAGTTGAATATCCATTTAATCAGCTCCTCCCTACAGGGGCCAATGATCAAAATGACAGAGGAATTGCATCGCTAATTCTGAGCTTGTCACATCTTCTGCATCTTTGCCTTGCAGACCCGCTACTCCTGTGGCTGGCACCTATTAGAAAAATCCACGATTTATGTGGATAGGGTTTGGAGAGTCTGAGAACTTCTTTGGTGTGATAGGTAAGAGCAAATTGTTGAACTGAATAGAAAGTCGGGAGGAGTAGAATGAAATCAACTGGATTTTTTTCTACTTTCTTAAACTAGCATGACTCCCTTCAAAGTGCCCCACAAGCCACCTTTCCATTATCTTGGTAGGAGGGACAACAGTAATATTATTTTCCTGTGGTAAAAATCCAAGCATAACACTAATCCACGATATAACACGAATAGCTAAGGATCCAGGAAAACAAGGGAAGCTCTCACTGAAATGGACTGGCACCACAGCTGCAGCCATGGAGTCAAACACACTAGTGCTCCTAAAGATGGCCCAGGACTGAGCAACATTTTGCTCAGTTACACATAAGGTCTCTGTGAGGCAGAGCCAACCAAGAGTTATTTAGCTACATCTGCACATTCAATGAGAGCCTATGAGGTGTGGTAATACTGTTATACGGATAAGGAAACTGGAGCAGAGAAGGTGAAGGATTCACAGATGGTGCGACAGACAGAAGTAGAACTTGATTACAGGATGACAGGTAGGGAGAGTGTGGCCAGGGCCTGATGGGAAAGACAGCACCTAGGAGCCTACAGATAATGTGTGACATCGTGATGTCCTGCTTTCCTTTAGGCAGTCACTTTCAAGCTCAGTTTGACAGAAGAATGCAGCAGGTATCATGTGATTTCCCAGACGAGAATTTGAGATAGAGGAAGGGTAAATGACATGCCAAGGGTATCCCAGTTAGTGACTGGCAACATGAGCCCTGCATCCAGGTCACCTGAAACCTGGTTCAGCATCTTTCTATATGCCATGCTGCTATCCTCCCGCTTGTGACACTTGGATGACAAGAGGAGGGGGGAAAACCTAAGCTGTTAAGAACATATTGCGATTATATTATTTTAGCATGTGTCCACAGTCAAGGGCAACTTAACATATAAGTTGATCAGAATTCCATCTCCACTCATAACAAAGAGTGAGTGATTTTTATAATGATTTTTCTGGGCTCTTTCCAGAAGCATGTTAGTTAAAATGATGCCTGTACTCTGATCAGTTTGCTGGGATCTATATTCATATTGAGTCTTTTATTGGTGAGTATTAGTAGAAGCAGAATAGTTGGTTCAAAATAAATGGGAGGCATTAAGGTGGCAGCAACAGACACAGAGTTCTGGCTGGGGAACTGCCTGCCGACTCGACTCTCCATCCCCAGTCCCTTGTAGAGATGAGCCAGTACTAGGGAAAGGGAACTGTAGGTTTGCCTGGTGGTTGCAGAAGTTTGAATGGAACATAACCAACACTGAGAACGACTGGGTCTCCAACCTTTAGGACTTTTCTGTAGTTGTAATGGCCAGCCCAGACTAGCTTGTTACATTTAGGGGTGTGTGTGGGGGGGGGAGGGGGGTAAAGCCTAACATAAAGCTATGTACATTTATTTAATAAGTGTTGGAGCACCTCCACCTGGAATATGCAAGGTCGTTGTAATAGGTCATGTGAGTGATAGGTGTATGGTGGTTCTGTTTAGAGATCATTCTGGTGACTCTTGAGTTTGGAATTTCAATAGAACAAACTGTAATTGAAAATGTCCCCATTATTCTGTCAGCTTGTCATACTGCGGTGACTTGAGTACTGCTGGAAGTTATGTCGCTGGTATTTCAAATGCCAGCAGAGTCACCCAAGATGAACAGCAGAGCCTCTAGAATAATAGACAATGAAGGGCTTGGCTCCCCACTTCAAAGGAAAGAGCTGCTGAAAACCTTAGTTATAGCTTTCAAATGTTTTCAGATACTGAAGGCCAGATGAGCTGTGAGAGAACAGCAAGAGTGCAAAAGGTCATTAAAGTGGCAGGTCATCTGGTCCTCTGTCATTATTATTCAACACATCAAATGTCTTCCTGAGATGTTCTCGAAATTCAGATGGATTTGGTCTTGTGTCTTATGAGACAGGCACTATCCACAGGGTTTACACTCAGTGCTCAATGTAATCATCACAGAAACAAATCATTTAAGTAGGAACTATTATTGCTTCCACCTTACCGATGTGGAAATGGAGGCTAGCAACTCAGCAAGAATATGCTGCTATTAGCTCCACAGCTCTTTGCTTTGCCACACCCACAGGGCGCTGGGGGACACAGGGAGCACACTCCTTTCTCTCAAAGACCTTGTGATTTCAGTTAAGAGATGAGTCTAACAAGGTGCGTACCTTTCAAAAGAGTGGGCATCTCACACATGTCCATCAGCTTAAAACAAACTTCAAAAACAAACCACAGAACAATATGTTCATTAAGACACTATTAATATAGGCTAAAGCTCACTGCCACTGAGTTTATGCTGACTCATAGTGACCCTGTAGGACTGGGTTGAGCTGCCCCATGGGGCTTCTGAAACTGCAGTGCTTAAAGGAATAAAAACCCTGGGTTTTCACCAGAGGAATAGCTGGTGGTTTCCAGCTGCTGACCCTTGGGCTCACAGCCATGACGTGTAAACAGCACACCACCAGGGCTTCAGTACTATGAGCACAAAAGGCGCTAAATGAGCATATATTTGTGTTTGCTTCAATGGAAACACGCTGCTGTAAAACCCCTCTGATACATGGGAATTAGTAACAGTGGCTATAAGAGGGGAAGAGGACAGCATGGGACAGGGATGGGAAGGGAAGATGTTCACTCTGTGCTCCTTCCACTTCAGTTTTCTTTTTGAATATGTAAATACATAAGCTACTTAAAAATTAAATTATTTCATTTAAAGAGTAAACCTCATTTCATATACATTTGGAGTCCCTGAGTGAAACAAGTGGTTAACACCCACCCTCAAGAGATAACAGAATAACTAGAGTTTTGACTCTACCCAAACATGCCCAGAAGCAAAGCTGGTGACTGCTTCTGGAAAGCGCGCCCTTGGAAAGCCCACAGAACACAGTCCTCCTCTGAGCTGCGGGGTCTCCATCACCGAGAGCTGATTGAGAGCAACTGGCTGTCGTTTCCTTCTACATGCTTTTCCCCACTGGGTGCCACCACAAGATCTGGAGGGAGCGTTTGTCAGCAAAGGAGCCTAATGCTTAATACAGCTAGTTTGGGGATGGGCAAGAAATCTGGTCAAAAGGTGACCCATGCCAGGAAACCATCCCATCCATCCATTCAGTCCACAAGCATTGTCTATCTGGCCAGGTATCCAACCAGTGATGACACATGGTGGAATGCGTAAATAAGACATCATCCCTGCCCGGAGCATAGCAGAGTCTAGATGAGAG
Organism: Tenrec ecaudatus; assembly: GCF_050624435.1. Classification (NCBI taxonomy): domain Eukaryota; kingdom Metazoa; phylum Chordata; class Mammalia; order Afrosoricida; family Tenrecidae; genus Tenrec; species Tenrec ecaudatus. The sequence continues at coordinate 80,551,435 of NC_134541.1, read as the reverse complement.
GGATTTGGTAAAGTAAACATACCTTGCCTAAAAAGAAAACTATATAAACACACACACACACACACACACACACACACACACTCCAAGGCTTGGTAGAGAAGTATATTGGGCTAGGGAATTTTTTGTAGGGAAGGGCTTGGTGGGAACTCTTTTCTCTGTTCCCCCTACCACCCAGAAGAAGCACTTCCCTTTACTGTTCCAATGTCCACATGAGCCCTTGCCGCCTTTATGCAATCAACACTGTCATGGATTGAGTTCAGTTCACCCAAAATGTGTGTCAGCTTAGCTGGGCATGATTCTCAATGGATCATCAGTTAAGTAATAATGTTACATAATTGTTATGTAATTAACCTCTAAGATATTAGCTGATGTGATAAACCAAAAAAGAGGATTGGAGTACAATACAACATCTTTAATCCAATTATACAGCCCAGATCCTATATAAGGGTAGTTTCTGTGGGGTGTATCCTGCAACACCCCTTATCTTACAAGAAATAAATGGAGAAAAAGGTAAGCAGAGAGAGGAACATAGCACCACCCAGAAAGAAGGGCTGGGAGTGGGATGTGCCTTTTGACTTAGGGTTCCTGCACTGTGAAGCTCCTAGATCCAAGGAAAAGTTGATGCCAAGGCACATGGAGATCTTTGAGGAGTGCCAGCCTTACAGAAGCTGAAAAGAGACAGGGACCTTTCCCAAGAGCCAACAGAGCTAGAAAGTCTTCAAACAGAACTGGCACGCAGAATGTGTCCTTTAGGATCCTAACCCGTGAGAGTATACACATCCACAAAAGGCACCCACCTATAGTATGTCTGCTATAGCAGCACTGGGTAGCTAACACAAAGGACAACAAGAATGACCCAGAAACTCTACTGAGGAAAATAGCAGGGACATTGAATCTAGAACAGGGGGTTGTCAGGCTTTCAAGACAGCACAGCCAATCCTGTCCCTCACAATAATTCAAAAATTATTCAAGAGCGATAAATATATTTTTAGAAACAAATGAAATCACCATTATCTGAATCACATCCTTTAAAATTTTGAAGTTTTACTTCAAAGCCACAAGTCGGAGATGCCAACCCTGAACTAGAAGAATGTGCTGCCCTGAACTCGTTTGCAGGATGTCCCCTTCCACACCTCTGATAGAGGACTACCAGCACACAACAATCTCCTAGATGCCTGTCTGACAGCCGTGTCTCTCTGTGACCCAAGGGCTTCTCTTTGCAGGTCCTGACTCCATACCTGCCCTCACGATCTGTCTTGGACATGGTGATGCCTTCGAAGGCCAGACGAGGACATTGTGACTCTGCTCCCAGGTTAGGCCTCCAGGATTCATCACCTGGCGAAAAGCACTGGTGGGGAGCTTGCATCCTAGCATGTCAATGATCAGGTACTGATTAACATAAGCCACTCATGTACAATATTGGTGGATATAAAGTCATTTCCTCTCATACTACACTGTATTTCTGTTTGTCATTACACAACATGTATTAGACAGTAGGCTGCATAAACAAGAAAAGGCTTTATAAAAGTTTTGAGCTGGGAATTCTCTACCAACATATCTTTAGATCCTGACCTGGGATAGACGGTAATCAGGATGACTGTAGGAATGGTGCCTCGGTCTGTTAGGAGAGAACCCGATGTAAGGACAACATGGGTAAGGAAGGTGATACATCCAAGAGAAAAGAGAGGGGCAGTAGCTATTAGTCTGTCAGGGCAGCTTTCCGAAGTCCAAGGATGACTTTGATGGATAACCAGAGGTATGTTCAACAGACAGACAGGTAGGAGGGTGGGATCTTCTACTAAACCTAAAGTACATCAGCAACGGAATAGAAAACTTCCTGTAATTATGGGTATTCTAGAATCTGTGCTGTGTATTACCTTAAGTGATGGTGAAGAACACAATCTGAAACTATCCCGGTGTGGTATTACTGAGTGCTTGGATTATGGCTAGTGCTGAATGTGCTTTATTTTTCCTTCAATTTTAACTAATTTTAAAATAGCTTCATGTGACCAATGGCTACCATTTGGGAGAGTACGGCCCTAAAGATCCTATAATGACAAAAGTAAAGAAAGTTCCTGGAATGTAGTAGTCAATAATTGGCCATATCATGAGATGAAATCTATGGAAATTGAGGCTGTCAAGGAAAAAGTCACAGGGAGAACTATAGCACTGGTAAACTAGACATCAACCCAAGGTTGAAGTCAAGCAGATCTCACCCACCCATGGACTATTTGCTATCCCTGAAACCCAGAACACTGGTACATCCTAAAATCATCATTCAGTTGAGATAGAGGTGACCTAAATTTCTGTTTCAGCTGTTTGTTCTAAGTGGTGTGCCACTATTTTATTTTTAAATTACCTATAATGCACCCTTTAAAATCCCCTAATTACAAATAGGATAAATATATAATTGCAGACTTTTAAAGAACACATATTATTTACTCAATACTCCATAATTACGGTCTTTTCCATGAAATGTATTCTTTCCTGGATGGTCTGTAATCACTCCTCTAAAGCTGCCTGGGGAAAGTCAGGTTGCGCTCCAGATTCAGTGTGCAGGTCACTGCTCCCATCCCATAAGACACTGCTGGCTATAAGTATCCAGTAGGCCCTCAACCACAAGAAGTACTGGGTCTGGTTACTGCACAGGTGAATTTCTGCCACCTCAGGCTCTTGCTGAAGATGGGATGCAGTTTAGGGTTTGAGAGTGTGAACCTCCTATTTCTCTCTTGACACTTTTGAATATAGGCAGAATGACTTAGAGAGAGAATAAGTCCTAACTGCCTGGTGAGTATGTCAACATCATCATTTACTAACTCTGCAATCTTATACAGGCTCTTAGCCGCTTATTATCAAGTCAATTCCAAGTCATGGAAACCTCAAGTGTGTCAGAGTGAAAACTCCATAGGGTGTTTTCTTCTAAGTCATTTCTAGAAAAATAGATTTGAACCTCTAGCTCTTTGGGTAGTAGTCGAACAGGTTTGTACCACTCAAGAACTCCAAGACAGGATCTTAATTCAAAAGCATCTTCTGAGAGAAATATTTGGACAAGGTGTTTCCAAAAAGTCTAATTGAGGAAAGGGGTAAGGAAAGCAGGGAAAAGGAAATTAAATGGTTTGTATTCATGTGCAGGTTACTGCTGTGTGTACCTTAAGAGGTGGTACCCGGCTATCAAAAGATATAGCGTCTGGGGTCTTAAAGGTTTGAAGATAAACAAGCGGCCATCTTGCTCAGAAGCAACAAAGCCCACATGTAAGAAGCACACCGGCCTGTGTGACCACAAGGTGTTGAAGGGATCTGGTATCAGGCATCTGCAGATTTGGGTCCCAAAGCCCATCTGTAGGCAACTGGACATCCCCTTACAGAAGGGTCACAGGGAGGAGATGAGCCAGTCAGGGTGCAGTGTAGCAACGATGAAACATACAACTTTCCTCTAGTGCCTAAATGCTTCCTCCCACTCCACCCCCACTATCATGATCTCAATTCTACCTTACAAATCTGGCTAGACCAGAGGATGTACACTGGTACACATAGGAACTGGAAACACAGGGAATCCAGGACAGATGATCCCTTCAGGACCAGTGATGACAGTGGTGATACTGGGAGGGTAGAAGGAAGGTGGGTTAGAAAGGGGGAACCAATCACAAGGATCTACATATAACCTCCTCCCTGGGGGGATGGACAACAGAAAAGTGTGTGAAGGGAGACATCAGACAGCGTTAGATATTGCAAAATAATAATAATTCATAAGCCATCAAGGGTTCATCAGGTGGGGTGGGGGTCAGGGAGGGAGGAGAAAAAATGAGGAGCTGATACCACGGGCTCAAATAGAAAGCAAATGTTTTCGGAATGTTGAGGGCAACAAATGTACAAATGTGCTAGACATACAATGGATAATTGTATGGATTGTGATAAGAGTTGTACGAGCCCCCAATAAATTGATTTTTAAAGAGAGAGAGAGAGAGAGATGGTATAGAACATAATCTGAACCTATCCAAGGGAGATCAGGGAAGCTGATCTTTTTTTTCTCCCAAATGATTAGTTTAGACCTGTGATCAATTTTTACTAATAACATGACATGATAGTTTCGTGGGAAAGCATTACTCTCTCCAAAATAAAAGAAAGAGATATTCTCTCTCCATTCTTTGAATAATTGAATAAGCTTAGTATATAAAAAATAATGTTTTGTGAAGCTGTAGCATTTCATATCATGAAGCCACAAGCCTGAGGACAAAGTCAATACATGACCGTGCCAGAGAAATATATGAAGAATAGTCCAGCACCTAAATGAAGTCACATAGCCTCACAAACATTCAATCTCTAGTACAGTTAACAGCTACCAGGCACTTTACTCATTTGTTAACCCATTTAATCCTCACAAGAGTGAGTGAGGAAAGTTCTACTATTTAAAAAAAAAACAAAAAACCTCACTGCTGTTGAGTAAATGCAGACTCATAGTGACTTTATAGGGCAGAATAGAAGTACCCCTGTGAGTTTCTAAAATTGTTAACTCTTTACGGGTGTAGAAAGCCCATCTTTTCCCCACAGAGTGATTGGTGGTTTCAAATGGCAGACCTTGCAATTAGCAGCCCAACACATAAGCACAATACCACCAGGTAGTATCCTCATTTAAAGATGTAAAACTGATACCAAGAAATATCAAATAACTGGGCCATGCCCACACAGCTAACAATTATTCTGTTTCCTCTAGCTTTGAGGTCTGCACTCTTTTCTAACCACTACATTCTACAGCACTCTTCAGTTCTTATAATGTGCAAAAACAAATTTCTAGAAGTATAAATCACTTTGAAGAAAACATAGATATAAATATGCAATACCCTGGATTTGACTAAGGGTACTTATCCCAAAAGCATGAAACAAAAGAAGAAATGCATAAATTTCACTTCATCAAAATTAGAAATGTTTGTGCCAAAGGACACCATCAAGAAAAGTGCAGCGACAAATCACAGAAGGGAAGGAAACATTTGCAAAGCAAAAGGGGACTTGATTCACTGGGTGGCACCGCGAAGTATTCAACCACTAGCAGATGTGTGGACCACTAGAGCCCACTCGGGGCCTAGAGATCTGATGATAAAGGGCCACAGCCTTGAAAACCCTAGGAAGCTCATCGGGAATAGGGATGGGTTTGCTGGCAACCAACAACAAAATCTAGAGCTCTTACGACTTCATAATAAAGAGACAAATAACCCGCTTTTAAAAGGAGCAAAGGATCTAAAGAGAAATTTCTAAAGGAAAGACATATAAATGACCAATACACACATTAAAAGATACTCAGTGTCCTTAGGGGAATGCAAATCTAACCCTCCAGGATATATTACACCCTATGCACTAGGATGACTAGAATGTAAATGATAGATATGAACCAAGTCTGGAGAGAATATTAAATAATTAAAATCATTATGGCCCACTGAAGGAAATTAAAAATGATGTAGTCACTTTGGAAAACAATCTGGTAGTTGCTCAAATGATTAAAAATAGAATTATCAAGCAACCCAGTAAACTTTCTCTTAGGAATATACCCCAAAATATAAAAACCATATATTTACCTAGAAACTTGTAGACAAATTTATTCAGCAACATTATTCTTAATGGCTAAAAGATGGAAACAATTCAAATGGTCATGAATTAACATAAGAGAAAACAAAATGTAGCAATACAATAAAATATTATTTGTCCATAAAAGGGAAGGAAATACTAATATATGCTACAATATGAATGAATTTTGAAAATATTATACTGGATGAAAGAAGCCAATCACAGAAGCTTATACATTATATGTTTGAATCATATGGGAGAAGTTTCTGATCATAGCGAAGAAGTACAGTCAGAATGCTCCTTAGAGGCAAGGATAGCAAGACTTTGTCTTACTTACTTTGGATATGCTGTCAGGAGAGACTCCATTCCCTGGGGAAGGACAGGATTCTTGGTAAAGTTGACAGGCAGTAAAAAGAGGAAATCTCTAGAAGAGATGGAGTGACAGTGACTGAAACAATGGGTTCAAGCATAGGGGGAAAATTATGAGGGTGTCCCGGGACTGTTTCATTCTGTTATGCACAGGGTCAGTCACTATGTGCTGAAACTGACTCCATGGCACATAATAAGAACAACAATCATGTAAATTCTGATTGAAGCTGAGGAACGTTTAATGGAAGAAATGAAGTCAAAGAGCTGAACTTTCAAAGAGCAACTTGGGAAGACAAAGTAAAATATTATAATGAAATGTGCACATGCCTCACTAGAAAGCCAAAAAGGAAGGATATGCTTGGCATATCCTCAAGAAGAAATTCAAGCCTCGAGTTGCAATACTGAAAGATTCAATGGGTAAAATTGACTGCTTAAGGAAGGAGCCTAAGAAGATGGAAAGAATACATAGAGACACTGTACCAAAAATAATGATTTGACATTCAGCCATATCGAGGTAGCATATGAGCAAGAACCAATGGTATTGAAAGAAGTTCAAGCTGCAATGAAAGCATCGACCAGAACCAGAAAACTTATTGCCATCAACTTATTGCTGACACACAGCTACCCTGTAGGGTCATGTAGAACTGCCCCCTATGAGTTTCTGAATATCTTCAGAAACCACAAATATAATAAGACACTAATAAGTAAAATATACCTAAAACTTGGGTGACTTAACAATAAGATGTAATCACAAAATGGGTAAGGGACTTGAATAAGCATTTCACTAAAGAGAACATTCAAATGATTGCCAAACACATGATAAGATGCTCATAATGCTAGCACAGAGATGCATATAAAAACCAAAACTGAGATACCGTTTCATTGCTACTAGGTTGGCTAAGATTTTTTTTAATTTACAAATTTGGTGAGTATGTGGGAAATTAAGACCCTAGCCCACTGATGATGGAAATGTAAAATGATACAGCTGTTGTGGAAAAAATATAGTTTTTCCTAAGTAAATAGATATATAAAACTACTATATGACCCAGCAATTCCACTCCTAGGTATATACCAAAAAGACTTGAAAGCAGAAATCAAATAAGTATCTGTACACCAATGTTCATTGCAGTGTCATTCCTAATAGGCAAAGAGTGGAAACAATCTAAATGCCCATCACTAGAGGAAGAATGTGTCATATACATACCCTGGAATACTACTTAACCACTAGGAAAAATGAAATCTCGTAACATGCTATAAGAACTCTTGAGCAGAGATTCTATAGAAGAATCCACATCAAACAAGGGAGAAATGCAGAACAAAATGACAATTTTCATGGACTCCAGAAATCTTCAAGACATGAAGTTTAGATGAATATCTGAAACTATTGCCCTAAGATAATTTATGAAGTTTGAATCAAAAACATTTCATGAAGTTTTCTTAAATCCAAACAATATCCATAGCTGTGAAATTGATTCCAACCTTTAAAGCACGTAAGGTTTCCAAGGTTGTAAATCTTTCTGAAAGCAGACTGCTTCATTTTTCTTCCATAGAGTGCCTGGTGGGTTTGAACTTCCAGCCTCTCCGTTAGCAGACCGAGATTTACCCACAGTGCTAGCTAAATAGATAATAAATGTCTGTCTCAAGCATTATGCTCTTTTAGGATCGATCTATATGAGCTCAAACTGACAGCAGCAACTTGAAAGATTACACAGGAACCACTGGGGGGGAGGGGTAAATTGATATCAGTAGGAGGAACAACTCAGAAGAGGAGAGGGAAGAGTTGCACAACTCAAAAAATGCAATCGGTGTAGAAAGTGTTGAATTGGTCTGTTTTGCTGTATATATTCTCAACAATAACAAAACTAATTAAACTATATTTTAATTAAAAGAGTCTATCTAGAAAAAAAACAATAACAAGGAGTTTAAAAATTTGGAACTTGCATTCTGACACAGCTGTCTGGGGGATTCAAGACCACTTCATGTTGCCCTACCAAGTGCCTACTAAGTATGATGAGCCAAATGAGATGCAGACACAGGCATGTGCCTCAGTGGGTTTGCCCATTAAATATGTCTGTATAATATTTCCAGAGAAGTTTATCTGCTGGCTAGTGACCCCTCACCAACCCTGTCTGGATGCTTGGGAATGAATAGACTGCTCATGGGCGAAGAGCAGCCATCTTGGGCTTGGCTTCTCTTCAGGAGAATTCTGAGGCAATACTTTATTTTTGGTCTTTGTCTTCATTTCTCTAAAGGGGAGATATCAGCAAAACATTTTTAAGGTCATTCCCAGTTCCTGAATGGAGAATGCTGGAAATCTCAGCAAAGTTGGCATACAACCCTGGTTCTTGAGATAGAATGTTCTCCCCTTGCTTCAGAGGAGATTAAATTGGTATCTGGGTCCATTTGGGCCATGCTAGTCTTTTGTCCTCACAAATAATCTCCGAGATTATGCTAGGAAGATTAACTTTAAAGTGGGCTTGCTCTCACACCTGCTCCTAGCACTCTTTCATTTCAAATAGCATAGAGAGGGTACAGAAATATCCAGATCAAGGTCCCTAGACTGTACCTTGCTGTCTGTATAATCTTGGACAGATCTTGCTAAACTGTAGTTTTCTTGTCTTTGAAATGAGAATATACTATCACATGATCCCATTATAGTGGTAATGAAATGAAATAAGGTATTAAAGAGTCTGTCATAATATCCAAAGTACATACCGTATATACTCATGTATAAGCCATGTTTTTCCACACATTTTAATGCCTTTTTGTGGTAAAATTAGGAGCTTCCACTGATATTCGGGTAAGTTTATACTAAAGTATATACGGTAGAAGTTGCTCAGCGAATAGCAAAGGGCAGGTGCACAGCTCCACCCAGTCTCCCCAGTACCAGTAGGCCTTTATGGATGCTAGCAATAAAGGGGAGTCAACCTCACCCTCAGAGCTATAGGAGCTAGTTGGGACACACTTCTGGGCCAGATAACAGACAAGGAGAGGAAGTAGGAGGAAAGATGGCGACCAGGTAGATTTACCTGCCCAGAGTTCCTGCTTCCAGACCAGAAAATTAACAGGTAAGGCGAATGACCCTGGGAGGCCGAGTACTAACACTAGAATTAGGGTCCTAGGGTCTGGTTCAGACCCCTGCATTTTTTCCCCCAACTCACAAAGCGAACCAAGAACGCACTGAAATGCTCTTGGTGCACTGAGCTGGTCTCACAGGGTCCAGACCAAGCCTCTGCCAGCGCCTTAGTCCCGCAGTGAGCAGCGATTACCCCAGGCTGCAGGCTAACCTTGGTCATAATGCCAGCCTTGAAGAGGACCTCAGAAAGCTGTGCAGTTAGCTATCATGCGCTCATAGTCCAGGGCTCAGGTCGGTGCAGGTAGCCATAGAATTGCAGCAACTGAAAATAAGTCATGACATTTCCCTGAGTCAGATCGCCATGTGGCAGAGCATACACGGGTAACCATAGCCCCGGGGGTGAATTCAGTTCCAGTTGACCAAGAAGAAAACAGCCTCTCTGATAAACTAGATCTCCTCCCCTGGGGGTCAGCATGACAACCCTGAAATCAGGGTGCCCCCCCACACACACAAGCGAAATAGAAAAGTAAGCAAAAATATTTTCTTGGTAAAAACTGCAAATCCCAGGCTCATAGTTTAACTCTAAGACAAATGTGCATAAAAGGTCCTTTAATGTACACTAGCATAATAAGGGAGCCAGAGCTAAGGAGTACCAGAAGTTAGCTACAGAGCCCAGAGGCTTTCAACTTACCCTGTTTCCCCGAAAACAAGATAGTGTCTTATATTAATTTTTGCTCCCAAAGATGTGCTAGGTCTTATTTTCAGGGATGTCTTATTTTTCCATGAAGAAGACTACGGTACGCATTTATTGTTTATTGTTTTATTAAATTAGACCTCACACTTCCTGTCTGCTCCAGCTGTGCTGCAGCCAACAGTGAACTGAGCAGCCACGCCTGCCACTACAGTCCAGAGTTATGGTAGCTTGGGGGGGGGGGGTCTTATTTTCGGGGGTCTTATTTTCGAGGGGATGCCTTATATTTCAGCGAGAGACCAAACTGTAAGTAGGTTTTATTTTCAGGGGATGTCTTACTTTCAGGAAAACAGGGTAACAATGAGCCTCCGGAGCAAGCATCAGTCTCAATAATTTCACTGAGCACAAATGCAAGGGACCAATTTAATTTCATTCAATTCCAGTTGGCCAAGGGAAAAAAAACCCACAAAAACCTCTGAGCTATTGGGGTATCAGCGGTTCTTGGCACAAGCTAGGGCAACTCCACAAGCCCAATGGGGGAGCTCCTGTCTGCCCTCAGTGGTCCCACATGCAGCCGGGGAGGTCCTGCCTGTCCTTTGTGTGACGAAGGGATCCCCTGTCTGTCCTAGGACCCTATACATGCTGAGGAAACCCTCCCACCCCCTGCTGCACTGCTGCACAGGCACAAGGCAGCTATACCAGTGATATTCAGGGCTCTACACCACTGCGGGAATCACTATCTGGCCTCAGCTGTGACCTTGCCTACAAAGGTAATTCCATCGAGCATCTGTGAGACCCTACACAAAGTGGACACACAGCCTTGCTAACTTGAGGCAGGGATATAACTCCTCCAGCTCCATGGTCAGATGGTCAGGGCCCAGTTATCTCCTTACTTATTTTTTTTGGTAATTATTTTAGTGAAGGCTCATACAACTCTTACCTCAATCCATACATACATCCATTGTGGCAAGTGCATTTGTTGCCATCATCATTCTCAAACCATTTGCTTTCTATGTGAGCCCTTGATATCAGCTCCTCATTATCCCCCTCTCTCCCCACTAGCCCCTCCCTCATGAACACTTGATAAATTATTATTATTTTGTCATATCTTACACTGTCTGATGTCTCCTTTCATCCACTTTTCTGTTGTCCATCTCCCAGGGAGGAGGTTATATGTAGATCCTTGTAATCAGTTCCCCCTTTCTACCCCACGTTCCCTCCACCCTCCCACTCTCACCGCTGGTCCTGCAGGGATCACCACTGTCACCACTGGTCCTGAAGGATCGTCTGTCCTGGATTCCCTGTGTTTCCAATTCCTATCTGTACCAGTGTTCATCCTATGTTCTAGACAGATTTGTGAGGTAGAATTGGGATCATGATAGTGGGGCAGTGGGAAGGAAGCATTTAAGAAGTAGAGGAAAGTTGTATATTTCACTGTTGCTACCCTACACCCTGACAAGCTTGTCTACTCCCCATGACCCTTCTGTAAGGGGGTGTCAAGTTGCCTACAGATGGGCTTTGGGTCTCCACTCTGCCCTCAACCTCATTCACAATGATATGATATTTTTTTATTCTTTGATGCCTGATACCCCAGATTCTACATCTTTTGATAGCTGGGCACCATCAGCTTTCTTAACCACATTTGCTTATGCACACATTTGTGTTCAATGATCATGTCGGAAAGGTGTGCATCATGGAATGCCAATTTGATTTTTAAAAAGTGTTCTTGCATTGAGTAAGTACTTGAGTGGAAGTCCAATGTCCATATGCTGCTTTAATACTAAACCTAAAATTATATACATGTAGATCTATTTTCCCACCAACCTATACATATGTACATGCCTCTATTTAGACCTCTATACATTCCCTTTGCCTCCTAATTCTTTCCTCTATTTCCTTTTACTTTTCTCTGTCCCACTGTCATGCTCAGCCTTCATTTGGGTTTCAGTAATTTCTCTCAATTATATTTTCCTTGATGAATCCCTACCAGGCCTCTCACACCCTCATTGCCACTAATTTTGGATCTCTTGTTGCTCCCTTGTCGCAAGGTTGCTCAACACCACCTCCTTTCCCCTGCCTCCCCTTCTCCCATGTCCCCAGGATCATAGGTCCCATTATTTTCTCCTCCAGACTGTACAGCCAGCCTATATTATCTATATAGATCTGCAGAGATAATAATATTCACCAAGAAAAGAAGAAAAAGCAAAAAAATAGACCACAACTATGACAACAAAAAAGAAAACCAATGACACAGAAAAGAATAAATGGATTAAAAAAGAAAAACCTGTAAATAGATCAAGGTCTGATTTTTTACCTCTAGGCATGTCATCCAGTCAAGTCTGATGGGGTGCCACACTCTGGCCCCAAAGTCTATCCTTTGCACTCCCTCGGGAAGCCCCTGCTCTACTTCACCCCTGCTTCTGCCACATGGCTTTAGTGTTTTGTCTTGGTGTCACGGAGTCAGACCAGGCCAATCCTGACACTGAGTCTCCAATGTTGTCCCCTGTAGGGCCATGGGTCATCAAGGGACATCGTGTCTCATAGTGGGATCAGCCATGTGGTCCACTCTGTGCATTGGCTGCTCTGAGCAGGAATATCATCCTCCAGGCCTGGTGGGCCAGGATGTGCTCCACTCTCTCTTCCTCCCCATTCATTTGCTCCCATGTGCTCTGATCAGACATGTCCCTTTCCCCAAACTGCAGCTTCAGTGCCGTACTCTAAAATAAATTCCTCTGAGCCCATGTAGCTGTGATTGAGGCCAATCCCACAGGCTCTTTCACTGGCTCCTCTCCATACCGACTCACCACATTCACATCCTGGAAGACCGGATTTAAGTCTGGTCCCTCTTTCCCTCTGGAGCCACAAACAATACCCTCCCCTTAGGAGGGTCAGTGCCCTATTCCCCCACAACAATTCCTTTTTTAAAATTTTACTCCCCCAACTCCTTTTTAGTTGGCTACCATATGTACCCGTGGATTTGGTCTGGCTCCTGCCATACTACATTAACCTCACCCCTGGAGTGTTTGTATACAGTAGCTTTTTCCTTATGCTCATTTTGCATTTTTCTTTTCTTTGCTTTTTAAAAACTTACCTCAGCAGACTCGTGTTGTACTTGTCCTTTTCTCCTGGCTTTACTTCACTTAGCATAATTTCCTCCAGTTCTTCCCATGCGGCGATATGCTTCATGCATTCATCACTGCTTTTATCAATGCATCGTACTCCATTATATGATGTACCACAGTTTTTTAATCCATACATCTGTTGGTGGAAATTTGGGTTGTTTCCATCTCCTTGCAATTGTGAACTGTGCCACGATGAACATTGTAGCACAGGTGTCTGGCTGTGGTTTGTTTCTTGCCTCTTCTGGATATATGCCCAGTAGGGGGGTTGCTGGGTCATATAGTAGCTCAATTTCAGTCTGTGTTAGAATTCGGCAAATTGATTTTCATAGTGACTGTACATACATGCAGGTCCGCCAGCAGTGGATGTGAGTTCCTTTCTCACCACAGTCACTCCAACACTTGTTGCTTTCTGATTTTATGAATTGTGCTATATTTGAGGGTGTTAGGTGGTATCTCATAGTTGCTTTAATTTGAACTTCTATTATGGCTAAAGATCAGGAACATTTTCTCATATGCTTATGGGCCATTTGGATTTCAAACTCTATAAAACATCTGTTCAGGTCCTTTGCTGACCTCCTCAGTGGGCAATTACATTTTCTCTTATTGTAAGCTTACAAAGTATTGTAGATGTTATTATTAAGGCCTTTGTCTGATGTGTCATTGCTAAAGATGCTTTCCCAGTGTGTGGGCTCTCTTATTACTCTCTTAGTGAATTCTTTCAATGCACACAGGTGTCTTATCTTCAGTATATCTCACTTGTCTATTTGTGACTCCTCTGTATTTATATCCTTCCCTATTTCTGATAGCCTAAGTATCCCCTGTTCCTAGCTACTCAGATTTGTCCCAATTCCATGATTAATGGCCCTAAATGTTTTGGGGGTTACCTCAAGGTCTTTGATCCACCTTGGGTTTATTCTTGTGCATGGAGTGAGGTCTTACTTTATTTTTCTGCAGATAGATATCAATTTTTCCATCACCATTTATTGAAGAGGGCATCTGCTTCCCATTTGATATTTTTGGGGCCCTTATCAAAAACCAGTTGCCTGTATGCTGTTTTTATTTCTGGTTCTTCAGCTCTTTTCAATTGGTCTGAATGTCTGCCATTACACCACTACCACACTGTTTTAGCTACCGGGGCTGAATAAAACTTACTAAAGTCTGGTAGAGCATGCCTTCCCACTTTTTTCTTCTTGAGGAGTTCACTGCTAATTATGAGCTTCTTCCCTCTCCATATGAAGTAGGTAATCAGTTTTTCCAGTTCTTTAAAGAAGGATGGTGGTATTTTTATAGGGATAGCATTGAACATATGTAGTGCCTTGGGCAGAACTGACATCTTTAATACATTGAGTCTGCCAATCCATGAGCATGGGGTGCCCTTCCATTTGTCGAGGCGACTCTTGGTTTCCTGTAGTAGTGTTTTATAATGTTCCTCTTACAAATCTTTCATTTTTTTTAGTCAGGTATATCCCTAGATATTTCCATTTGTGTCTGGCTATTATAAAAGCTACTACCTTTTTAATTGTCTCTTCCGTGACCTTGTCTGCTGTGTAGAGAAGTCTGATAGACTTGTTTGTTGATATTTAAACCTGCCACTCTGACATATTCTTCTATTTCTTCTAACACTCCACTTGTGGAGCTTAGGGGATTTTCGATGAATAGAATCATATCTGTGAATAATGATAATTCCGCCTTTTTCTTCTCCATATGAATACTTAGATGTCTTTTCTTTGTCTTATGCTGTTATCTAGGACCTCCAGTACAATGCTAAATGGGAGTTGGGACAAGGGGCATCCTTGACGGATCCCCTTTTTCATTGGAACTGTTTTCTTCTTTTCTCCATTGACTAACAAGTTGAATGTTGCTTTTTCATATATAGCTCATATAATATTGATGAATTTTCCTTCTATTCCTATCTTCTTTATTGTCTTAAACAGGAATGGGTGTTGTATATTTTTCTGCATCTATCAATTTTATCATGTGGTTTTTAAAACTTTTCCTGCCAATGTGGCGAATAATACTAATGGTCTTATGTATGTTGAACCATCCCTGCATCCCTCATATGAATCCCACCTGGTCACGGTGGACTATTTTTAATATGCTTTGGTTTTCTATTGGCCAGTATCTCTTAAGGATTTTTGCATTGATGTTCATTGGGAATATTTGTCTGTAGTTCTCAGTTCTTGTCGAATCCTTGCCTGTTCTAGGTATCAGCGTTATACTAGCTTCATAAAAAGTTTTTGTATGTTTTCTGTCTTTTTCTATTTTCTGGAAGAGTTTGTGTAGGATTGGTGTCAGCTCGTCTCTGAATGCTTGGTAGAATTCTCCTGTAAAGCCATCTGGCCCAGGGGATCTTTGGTTCATAATCCCTTAAAAACCTTATCTATTTCTTCCATTTCTATGAGTCTGTTGTGGTTCTTGACATCCATCTGGGATAATCAGGGAGGAATTGTGTTTCCAAATATCTGTCCATGTCTTCCAAGTTGTTGAATTCATTAGAATATAGGCCTTCATAGTACTATGTAATTATCCTTTTGATTTCATTAGGGTCTGTTGTAATGTCCCCTGTTTCATCCTTCATCCTTGCAATTGACGTGTGTTCCATCCTTTCTTTGGTTAGGTTTGCCAACCGTCTATCAATTCTGTTAATTCTTTCAAAGAACCAAATTTTAGCTGTATTAATTTTCCCATAGTTTTCTTGTTTTCCCTCCCCTGTATCTCAGCTCTGATTTTTATTATATCTATCCTCTTGTAATTAGGAGGGTTGTTCTGTTGACTCACCTCTAATAGGTGTAAGTTCTGTGCCAACATATCTTCCACGAGTCTCTTATTTTTTCATGTGTATATTTATTGCTATCAGCCTTCCTCTAATAAATGCTTTTGCTGTATCTCAAAGGTTTAGGTATGTCAAAGTTTAGTTCTCATTGGTTTCTTGAAACTTCCTGAATTCATCTTTGACCTGTGTCATTACACACTCCTTTTGCAATAGAGAATGGTTAATCCTCCAATTGTTTGCCCTTGTTTTCTTCACCATGCTTCTGTTAATTTCCAGCCTTAGGGCATAGTGATCGGAGAGAGATGTTTGTATAATTAGATTTGTGTCCCAGCATGTGGTCTATTTTCAAATATGTACCATGTGGGCTTCAAATAATGTCAATATTTTGCCTTTGGGTGAAAAGCTCTGAAAATATCTACTAGGTCAAGTCGTTCAATTGTACTGCTTAGATCTGTAGCCTCAATGTTCAGTTTCTTTCCTTGTGATCTGTTTTTTGGTGTAGAAAGCTGATGGTGCTCGGCTATAAAAAGATATAGTGTCTGGGGTCTTACAGGCTTGGAGGTAAACAAAGTGCCATCTAGCCCATAAGCAGCAAAGCCCACATAGAAAAGCACACCTGCCTGTGTGATCACGAGGTGCTGAAGGGATCAACTATTAGGCATCAAAGAACAAAAAAATCATATCATTGTGAATGAGAGGCAGTGCAGATTGGCAATCCCGGGCTCATCTGTAGGCAACTGGACATCCCTTTGCAGAAGTTGTTGCAGTGAGGAGATGTTCTAGTCAGGGTGCAGTGTAGTATCAATGAAACATATAACTTTCCTCCAGTTCTTAAATGCTTCTTCCTCCCCCCACTATCATGATCCCAATTTTGCTTTACAAATCTGGCTAGACCAGAGGATGTTCACTGGAACAGATAAGAACTGTAAACACAGGGAATCCAGGACCAGTGGTGAGAGTGACGATACCAGGAGGGTGGGGTAGAAAGGGGAAACGATTGCAAGAATCTTCATATAACCTCCTCCCTGGGGGATGGACAACAGGAAAGTGGGTTAAGGGAGACACCGGGCAGTGTAAGATATAATAAAATAATAATAATTTATAAATTATCAAGGGTTCATGAGGGAGTGGGGAACGAGGGGGGAGGGGAAAATGAGGAACTGATACTAAGGGCTCAAGTAGAAAGCAAATGTTTTGAGAATGATGAGGGCAACAAATGAACAAATGTGCTTGACACAATGGATGTATATATGGATTGTTATAAGAGTTGTATGAGCCCCCAATAAAATGATTTGTTTTAAGTAGGAGCAACAATAGGCAAAGGAGAATTTGGAAGTGAAATGAAAGATTATTCAGCAATATAAAAGTAGTACATCAGTGACTGCTATTGCTCAAGATTTAGGCATCAATGACAAGTCTCAAAACAAAGAAAAAATTCTCCAAAGTGGTAAAGGATCACCTTCACTGAAGTTACAAGGCTGACAAAAACAGAGAAGGTTCTCTATCAGATATGGCAAGATGACGTGAATTGACCAAACGCAAAAGCAAATGATGTGTTTACACATTGATGATAATTGCTAAACCTTATTCAACTTGCTTAAAGAAAAAAGTAGGGCCAGACCATGATATGGTGTTTGCATAGTGTTCAAATCATGTAGCATCCTATTTCAGAGAGCATATCCTGGGTGTTGTGACGCATCGTGTTCTTTCGGGGATTCACAATCCTCATCATCATTCTTACTTGGCAGCCAAGTTAATTCTGAAACTGGCGACTCCTAACTACCATGCTACCTCAAAAGCACCAGATTCTGAAGCAGGAAATGAGGCTCACAAACAACAGGAGGTTTACCCACGGTCACAGAATGACCTTGTAGTTGAGCAAGGACAGAAACTCAGGCCCCAGCATCACTGAGTAAATATGTGCACTCTGTCATGGCTCTTTGCCTCTCCCTTCATGTTACTCGCTTCCAACCTAAGCAGTCCCCAAAGGCAGAATTTGGGGGCTCACCTCCACTTCTCACTCTACCACCAGGGTAGGACAACATCAAACTGCAGGTCACCCAGCAGCCATCATTCCTGAGGTTCCAGATCTCACACATGCCATCTTCTCCAGCAGGCCCAGTCCAGCCCAGGCTTCATCTAGAGCCTAGTTTCTCTCAGTTCCCTCCTCTGGCTGCTGCTTAACATGCACACGGGAACCTCTACGCTGAGCGTATAGATTTCTCTTTGTCTTTGGTGGTAATTATTAGCTGTCTCTGTGGGTGAATGCAGGCAGAAACAAAGGCAGCAAGGGTTGTAAAACCTTTTATCTCGATCAGGCCGCATTATTTGATAAGGTGCTAAGCTAATAGCAACGCATGTCAAATTGTGTTTAGACAGATCGAGGGGCTGGGATGGAGGATATATTTGTCTCTGGAAACCTGCAGCTGGAAGAATAAGAAGAAAGGCTCACTGATATTCACAATTCCATACGGAATGTAGGCAACCCAGCCTCTGGAGTGCTTGGCAGCAAGGGTCACTGAGAAAGCAGAGAGTAGTTGCCCCACATCATTCTCATTCCCACTCAAGCCCTTCACCAGGTCAGGATCCCCAACACCCAGGTCAGAGCTCTTATCTCCAGTATTTATTAAGGCAAGCCCTAAATGTGTACATCTGTTCCTTGCCCAACACAGAAGACCTATAAAACAGGGTCACTACTCACAGAAAATATCACAACCACTAGGATAATAAAACCCCCAAATCATTTTTCCATCAAATCAATTCCCACTAATGATGACTCTGTGTGTTTCAGAGTAGTACTGCTCATAGGATTGTCTTCGTTGTAATCTTTGCAGAAACATATTGTCAGGCCTTTCTTGCACAGTACTGCTGGATGGAGTTAAACTGCCAACCTTTAGGTTAATGGTTGAGTGGGAAACATTTGCACTATGGAGACTTTGGACCATTGAGAATTAGTGCTCTCTAGTGCTATCCTGGGCATTCTTAAGAAGAATGGCTGGAAAACTCAGAGAAGGCTGCCTGGTCGAGGTGGAATTTCAACTAGATTTTGCATTATGAAAGCGGGTTGGAACAAGAATCTGGAAAGGTATTTCTAACCACCAAGAGCCCTAGTGGCATAGTGGTCACCCAAAGGGCTGCTAACTGCAAAGTCAGTAGTGTGAAACTCTGCTGGAGAAAGATGAGCTTTCTATTTCCACAAAGATTTATTGTCTTGGAAACTCAGAGGGGCCATTCCAGCCTGTCCTATAGGGTAACTCTGAGTCAGCATTGACATGATGGCAGTGAGTTTGGTTTGTGTTTTTGGAAGCTCCCTTAATGTGAGGTCCTAGGTGCAAATTTGGTGTCTCCTCAAATCCTGCCAAGTACTTCCTCCCATCATTTTTCCAGAGGTCCAATGAGAGGCTTCACCCATCTTCAAATCCCCAGAGCGGACCTATAGCTCTTCGCTCCATAACCACTGTGAGCTACAAGGCAGCATTAGTGCCAGATGAGAAAGGGAAGATGCAGATACCACAAATTCCCATGATGTCACTAAAGGTCACCGTTGATTCGAATCTTGGTTGGGGCTCTCTGTGAAGTAGACTCAGGGTTCAAATTCAAGTAGCTTATTTGGGAGGTAAAGGAAGAGGAGTGGGGGAGTGGGACAATGAAGGCAGGCATCAAATACGTTTTCAAGCCAGCTACCACTGTGAGCAGAGGTGGTTGAGTGGTAGAATCCTCCCATTCAATGCAAGAGATGATGTTGTGTTCTCAGTGCATGCACAGTTGTCACTTATCTTTCAGTGGAAGCTTGTCTGTCTCTGAAATGCTGAACAAAGTTCAGCAAAGCTTCCAGACTAGGAAGAAAGTCCTAGTGATCTGCTTCCAAAAATTAGCCAATGTAAATCTTACGGGTCATAACAGATTGTCTATGGACACACTGTGAGTTACAGGACAGCTCAGAGGCAGCATGGATGGTATTCAGCTAGAGCCTCTTGGGAAATGCTTTGATCAAACTCAAAAGCTAGCTTGCCTTGAAGTTATTCCACCGAGAGAGCTGGGGTGTCTATATCCCAGTTTCCTCCCATCGTCCATTGACAGCTGACAACAGCCTCATTCACAAGCATCTCCAGCCTGCACCAGAGTTTTACAGCAAGAGAACGTCCCCAGATAACAAAATGCAGGTGCTAGCAGGTAGGACTGCGGCCAGCCATGCATGGAAATGTTGCAGCCAGGGTAGTATACTCCTAGTGCCTTCTACCAGCTGCATTTCCTACACTACAGCCTTCAAATTGGGAAAAATCAAGCTAAATGAAGACAAAATTGTTTCTTTACTAAGGAGTCCTCTTGACATACACTGATAACTTTCCAAAAATATTTCACAGGATGTATTACACTACACATCTCCCCATACTCTGTTTTCCTCCTTACATAAACCCTACTTGGTAAAGTAGGACTGCAAAAAAGAGCAAGACTCTTCCTGAGATGGACTGATCTATGGCTGCAACAATGGGCTCAAGAATAAACCATAATTGTGCTAATGGTGCAGAACTGGGCAGTGCTTTGCTCTGCTGTACATGGGCTCATTGAGTCCAGGCCAATTTGATGGCATCTAACAAATACACCTATTAGCATCTCACTGGACAATGGATAATTTTTATTATCCAGAGCTTGCTATGGAATAATAGCAAAGACGGGTTCTTATGGCACTTGGTCTAAGATCCTCCCATTTGCTTAACATTTGTGGAAAGAAAATGACCAGCAATCTCTCTCCCCAGCTTTGACCCTAGAGAAGCCTTCTCACCCAAGGAAACAAAAATAAAATATATTCCTGTGCCATAGCAATAGCAAAGAAGAAATTAAAAAGTAGAAGCAACCTAAATTCCATCACAAGAGGGGTTGGCTAAATAATTCCCCATGCTACATTAGCACTAAAAGTATTGACCTCAAGAGAATACTAAGACACATAATCAAGTGACAAAATCAATGCACAGAACAATACTTACAATATGATGCCATTTCTGTTCAAGTAAAGAAAACAATAAACATCCAAACACACTAAAATATGCATCTCTCTATACAGATGTAAATGTATGTGTACACTGAGAAAAAGTCCACAAATCATATGCACCAGAAATAGAACAATGATCATTCCTAAGGAAAAGGAAAGCCAAGATTGGGTATGTGGTGGGAAGGTCAGAGCCTTCAACTTTATCTATATTGTTTAAATTTCACTAACAAAAATGCATTACAATGTAATGACATATGCAATTAAAAATAAGTGAAAATTGTTCTTCAATAACTGTAGAAACAGTATGGCAATATAGTCACCAAATATTTCTAGGGTTTATTTATGAATACAAGGTGAGTTAGTCTGGGTAGACTAGAGAAACAAATTGATAGACAGGCATGTGTGTATAAAAAAAGAGGTTTATATACAAGAGCAATTGAATATTGAGAAAACACCCCAGTCAAATCCAGATCAAGTCCATAATTCCAATATTAGCTCATATGTCCAATACCAATCTATAAGTTCCTCTTCAGACTCATGCAACACATGCAATAATGCCAAATCCAGGAATATCACAGGCCAGTGGGTGGAAAATCTTGTGGATTCAATGGCAGTGGAAGCATCTCTCAGCACTGGCAGGGGTTTCCACATGGTTCCTTCAGCTCTAGGGCTCTAGGGAGTATGTCTGTGTCCCACCTTCTGTGAGCTACTTATCTCCTTAGAACCTCCAAATGAGGTCATCAAACTGTGACCTGATTGGCAGGCTAAACTCCACCCTTTCACTTTTAAATCTCAAATTGATCATAGATTATGTAACTACCACACTAGGGTTATGGGTGTTTTTAATTTTCTTCTGTTTCCTTATCTTGAAAATTTCCACAAAATGCATGCATTATTTTAAATGATAAAATAAAAACATAAAATAATGCTTAATTAAATACCCACTATACAGACCTAAAATGCAGACCTGGCTCCTCCTCTCAGAAGGGTTTGGACCCAATTCTCCCATTACTGACTCTTCTTAGGGCCAGCCACTATTAGTGTGACCTTGGGTTGGTCTGTCCCTTCTTTGGGCCTCCATGCCCTCACTCATCAAATAGACTCAAATTTGCTCTACTAGCTTCACACTTTCTAAGGCAGGGAGGCTCCATGAGATCATTGTTGGTGCTGTTGCTGTTAGTGTTACCTGCTGTCACCCTGATTCATCATAAACCTATTCACAAATCATTGCCCAGTTTTGTCAGATCAGACCATTTCCAATCCATAGGGTTTCCACTGGCTGATTTTGGAAGTAGATCACCAGACCTTTATTCCTAGTCCATTTTAGTGTGAAATTCTGTGACACCTGTTCTGCATAGTAATACACAAGTATCCATTGACAGGCCGATGCTGACTACACAGGAAGTGCATTGACCAGAAAGCAAACTGGGTCTGGTGCATGGAGAGTGAAGGTTCTACAATGAAACTATCACTGCTCCCCATGAAGCAGTAATTAGGTTTGTTGTGTATTCGATCCCTGCTTGACCACAGGTCGACTTTCTAAGAAATTTGAAGAAAAACTAAACTTGACTGGTAGCCTTTCCAACCAGAGTGTATAACTCCAGACCCAGGGCAGGAGGTCGACACCAAGGAGTCTCTGGAACTGTATGTCAGGTTGCTCAAAGAAACATAAAACATGCAAGTTAGACACACGAGTGATGCCTGGCTAGAGGAGCGGTGTCTCCTAAAAGCACATCTCTGAGTATCAGATTCTCCACTCTACTTCTCTGTAGCATGTTCTGCACATGCCCATGTTAAAAATAACTGTAGCATGTGAGTCCGGGAGTGGCCTCCCAAGTAGTCTGAAGGCCATTCAAAGCTGGTTTGGCACACCAGTCTCCCTCTGGGCAGAACGCACCCGTTCGTTTCCCCCCCTCTTGTCCTCCTTCCTTGTGTCTGCCACTTCTACTTGCCTCTTGTGGTGGCCCCAGGAACCCTAATGGCTGTCAGCTTCAGGATAGTCATAGTCACCCCAAGTCCTTCAGGACAATCGAGAAAGACTCCTAACTCTAAGACCCATTCCTGAAACCCAAGCTGTCAAATGGCTCCAATCTTCAGCATGTGCAAGTCATTCCTTGAGTCTCACTGGGGTCCCTCTTGCTATAACTGAAGTCCAATTCCTATTATTCCAGCCCTAGGAAGAATGAAGAGAGGAGAGCAGATTCCAGGTTCAAATTACACTGGACATAAGTGCTGATGTATGGGCTGGTGACATCTGTTGTCCCGAGTGATGACTGGGATCCCTAGCCAAGGCCAAGAATGGGTCATAACTTCCACCCCATTATAGCATGAAACTCCAGCAAGCCAGCTGGGTATGCATATGCTTTCCTTCTCTAAAGCTCCCCAAATTCATTACATCTGTATCTGTGTTCTGCCTAGGGAAGGCATCAGGCAACCTCCCTGCCCTCACAA